>NC_081410.1:221584914-222894414 GCF_030272615.1 Cryptomeria japonica | reverse complement strand
ACAACTGATAGAGTGTGCATTGATCACATAGGTGACAAACCAACAAAGGTCATGCCTGATTAAGAGTGATCAAGTGTGAGTTGAAGGTGAAAAAGACATTGTGAGAGGGGATTTAGAAAAGTTATCAACAAAGTCAAGTTGCAGAGTGGGTGGAGAGAATACAAACTGGCAGAGGAGAATATTGTAAGGTTGCAAAACTTCATTTGCAACAGTGATTTAATTTGTATATCTGAGATTGATATTGTTTTCACTAAGTTGTAGCTTAGTGCAAGGGTTGTAGCTCCTTTAGGTTGTAGCCCATAAATTGTGCAGGGGTTGGTGCTCATAAATCAGGGGTTGGTGATCCTTGGGTTGGTGCCCTAAATATTGTAATTAGAGTTTCATTATGAGGCTAGATTGGAGTAGAAGATCTCCAACAGCTATTCTCACCGAGGTTTTTCCCACATTGGGTTTTCCTCGTATATATCTGGTGTTGTGTGATGTATTCTTGTTCATGTTTGATGTTAATGTTTTAGCTAGTCCTTTCACACACTCTACTTGCATTGTTTAAGTTACCGGTTAGCATTCATCTTGTCCTCTACTTTACCAGTATCTCTCTGTTAAAGAAAAAGAGTTTAAATCACTGATTCACCCCCCTCTGAGTGATCCATTGTGTCCAACAATTGGTATCAAAGCATAGGTACCCTGTTTTATGAAAAGCATTCTCTAGCTTGGGTAGATCCTGTTAGGTGCTCACAATGGCAAGAAATGAATCTGCTTCCTCAAAAGTTCCTATGTTCGATGGTGTCAACTATGCCTTTTGGAGTAGAAGAATGGAAACCTATTTGTCCTCTCTATGTTGTGATGTATGGATGTCGGTTGTAAATGAATATACAGTTCCTAATAATCCCCCTACTGATCCAGATGTTAGGAAGGAATATGAGAACAATGCTAAAGCTAAGAATGTCATATTTAGTGGGTTGTTCGATAATGAGTTTGTTAAAGTCATGCACTGTTCCTCTGCCAAGGAAACTTGGGATAAACTGCAGAAGATATTTGAAGGTGATGCTAAAGTCAAGGAAGCCAAGTTGCAAACATTGAGAGCACAACTTGAGGGTCTTAAGATGAAAGATGAAGAGAAGATAGTTGACTATCTGCAAAGGGTTGATGAAAAAATAAATACCATTACAGGGCTTTGAGAAGAAATAAAAGATGAGGTGGTAGTGAAGAAAGTACTTAGATCTCTTACATCTAACTATGATACAAAAGTCTTAGCAATAGAAGAAGCAAAATATATGAGTCTTTACAATGGATGAGTTGTATGGCTCCCTAACTATTTATGAGATGAGGACTGTCGGTATTGATGCTGTGAAGAAAGAAGTTGCTTTCAAGACTTCAAGAAAAGGAAAAGAAGAATTTACCCATGATGCAATTGGCGAAGACTCTGATGAGATCATGGAAAAATTTGTCAGAAGACTCAAGATAGGTTCAGGAAAATATAAAGGTAAACTGCCTCTTAAATGTTTCAACTATGGAAAGATTGGACATTTTGCTGCTAAATGTCCTTATGGTGATAAGAATGAAGATGATCAATCAAATGGTAGTAGATCATTTAGTAAGGATAGGAAGAAAAATGTCTATCGACATTGTAGAAAAGGCTATCGGAAGCAGAGCAATCTTTACACACATGTAGATGATACCACAGATGAGGAAAGTGCCTTAGATGACTTTTGTAGTGGAGATGAAGTCAGAGAAAACCTTTTTATGGCTCAAGAGGTATCGGTAACTAAAGAAGTAGAAGAAGAAGAAGAAGAAGAGAAAGAAGGAGAAGTAGACCTTGAAGCAGAACTCATTAGTGCCCTAGATGAGCTAAAGAAAACAAGAAGAGACTTAAAGAAGGTAAAAAGGGTTGCAGCTGAAGAACAAGAATCGCTAGAGCAATCTCTTGAAGAGTCCAAGAGAACTATTGCAGATCTAAAACTCCAGTTGGAAGAGGCCAAGAGGATGTGTGAAGTCACCGGTACGAGTCTGAGTGAAAAGGAAAAGGAACATCAGAATCTAGAATTAGAAATAGTGAAACTCCATAAGGACTTAGAGAAAATTTAGGAAGAAATAAAAGTGAGAAGCAAATTTGAAGGCAACACTGGAGCCCTGGACAAGATGCTGAACAAACAAAAGCAATCCAATGATATCGATGGCTTAGGTTTTCAGGAAGGTCAAAGCTCAAATAGAAAAGACACATCTGATAAGGAGAGACAATTCACTTCCTCAAATAAAGGTGAAGAGAAGAACACATTCATGGTAGGCAAGGACACTAGCAACAAGACATATGCATATGCTGCTAGAAATCGCCACACAAACCGGTATGCTCAATCAATGAATCGGAGACCATACTCAATGCATTGACATGGAAATACAAGGAGAAATGCAAGTAGTGATCCTGAAGGATTCACAAGGGTGAGAAGCATGAAAGGAAGACCCCTAGTGAGGCAATCGTTTGCGGGTTCAAGAAAACCTAAGAGGTATGTTCCAAATTTTCATGGTTATATTCACCGGTGTAATAAGTTTGGTCATAGAATGGCAGATTGTAGGAAAATGAGTGTCAACCCTAGTTTTGAGAGTAGAAACTCATTTGCTGCATTACAAAGTACAAATGTCACATGTTATAATTGCAAGGAGTTTGGTCACAAGAGTTATGAATGTAGGAGTAATATGTAAATTTTCTACAAGAATGCATTGAGTACATCTTATAGTGCTAATGTGAAATGCTATAAGTGTCAAAATTTAGGTCACATAGAAAGGTATTGTCAGCTGAGAACTGACAAGCAAAAGAGAATTTTACCGGATGTGAAGCTGGAAACAAAAATGGAACACAAAGCGACAGGAGAGGAAAAGAAAGAAGAAAAACTGATTTGGGTAGAGAAGGAGAAAAACAAGACAGAGTCCAGCCTGATTGCATAGACTACTCTACATGCTAAAAGGAGGAATTTATGGGTAGTTGATAGTGGTTGCTCAAATCACATGACCAGAGATAAGAAAAAGTTCATCAAGCTTGATGATTGGAATGGTGGTTCAGTCCGGTTCGGTGACAACTCCTCCATCAAGATCAAAGGCTGAGGTACACTGAATATTGATGAAAAGCTCAAGGTTCATGATGTGTACTATGTGGAAGGTTTGAAGCATAACCCGTTGAGTATAAGTCAGATGTGTGACAAAGGGTACAGGTTCTCATTTGACTCTATCGGTTGCCAGATAAGGATTGCTATGAGTCCTAATGCATGATGGGACATGTTTATGAAAGTTGGTTGTGGCATCGGAGACTAGGCCATGTGAATTTTGATAATCTGGTTAAGATAAGAAAGAACCGGTATGTGAGAAACATACCTCAGATCATAAAATCAGCAAGCACATTTTGTGATGAATGTGTCAAAGGTAAGAAAGCAAAAGTCAGATTTAAAACAAAAAAATATAACACCTCAAGACCTTTGGAGTTGATACATACAGACTTATGTGGGCCAACAAGGACAAGAGCATTGGCCAGAGAAAGGTATTTCATGATGTTCATAGATGATTACTCAAGAATGACTTGGGTAACCTTCCTGCATGACAAGTCACAAGCATTTGAGAGATTCAAAATTTTCAGGAAGATGGTGGAAAATGAAAGTGGACACCAGTTAAAATGCTTAAGATCTGACCAAGGTGGAGAATTTTCTTCAAATGAATTTGTTGACTATTGTGAGAAAAATGGAATTCAAAGACAGTAGTCAGCTGCAAGGAAAACTCAACAAAATGGGGTGGTAGAGAGGAAAAATAGGACAGTGAAGGAGATGGCTAGGACAATGTTGAATGAGGCCAACATACCAGATATATAATGGAAGGAAGCAATTCATACTATTGTCTACACTTTAAACTGAGTTCAGTTAAGGGTGAATAGTAGAATGACCCCTTATGAGTTATGGAATGAAAGGAAACCATCACTCAAACACTTTAGTGTGTTTGGAAGTAAGTGCTTCATCAAGAAAGATGTTGATGGCTTGGGAAGTTTTGATTCCCGGAGTGATGAAGGAATTTTCTTGGGATAATCAGCCAACAGTAAGGCCTACAAATGCTACAACAAGAGATTGAGAAGAGTGGTTGAGAGTGTACATGTGAGAATAGATGAATACTCACACATAGGACAATTTGCACCTGCACCCTACATTGATGAGTCAAATGTGGAATATGAAGAACAATCTAACAATGGACCGGTAGAATATGTACCAAACAAGATTCCCAACTGGTCTATGCAAAAGAAACATTTGGAAGAACAAATCATAGGAGATAGGAATGAAGGTGTGTAGACCAGAAGGAGATTAGCTCGGGAAGGTGAATAGGTAAATTTTTGTCTCATGACTGAAGTAGAGCTCAAAATTTTTAATGATGCTAGCAAAAGAAAGAAGTGGGTAGAGGCCATGGATGAAGAACTAAGACAAATTGAGAAAAATCAGATTTGGGAACTTGTTCCTAGACCAGCAGAAAAGAATGTCATAGGTACCAAATGGGTCTACCGGAACAAGATGAATGAAGAAGGTAAGATAGTCTGGCATAAAGCAAGGTTAGTTTCCAAAGGGTATGCACAAGTTGAAGGTATTGACTTTGAAGAAACCTTTGCACTAGTTGCTAGGTTAGAGGCAATAAGAATGTTTCTAGCCTTCTCAGCCTACAAGGGATATAAAGTATATTAGATGGATGGGAAATTTGCTTTTCTAAATGCCAATCTTGAAGAGGAAGTGTATATGGAACAACCAGAAGGGTACTTGTTACATGAAGATGAGAATCTTGTATGCCGATTGAAGAAAGCCTTGTATGGTTTGAAGCAGGCTCCCTGAGCATGGTATTCCCGGTTAGACAAATACTTGAAGGAGCAAGGATTTTGGAAAGGGAATGCAAAAAACAAATTGTATGTCAAGGTAAATGGAGATCACACGATTATAGTTGTTGTATATGTGGATGATATTATCTTTGGTGGAGACAAGGACATCATGTGCAAAGAATTTGCAGATCAAATGAAGATAGAGTTTGAGATGTCCATGCTAGGTGAGTTGTCCTATTTTCTTGGTTTGCAAATTTCACAGAAGGAGAAAGGAATTTTCATCTCGCAAACCAGGTATGCAAAAGACATACTGAAGAAATTTCAAATGGAGAACAACAAACTGATAAGTACTCCCATGGTTACTGGTTGTGAGTTGAGCAAACTAGATGAATCACTAGAAGTTGAGCAAACACTGTGTAGGTCTATGATCGGTAGTTTGTTGTATTTAACATCTAGACCAGATATAGTACAAGATTTTTGCATGGTAGCAAGATTCCAAGCTCCTCCTAAATAGTCTCACTTAAATGTAGTCAAAAGAATCTTTAGGTATCTGCAAGGAACTATCAACTATGGTCTATGGTATCCAAAGATAGGAGATTTCTCTTTGCAAGCTTATACTGATGTAGATTGGGTAGGAAATATTGATGACCGAAAAAGTACAAGTGGAGGTGCTTTCTACCTAAGAGATTGGTTAGTATCATGGAACATCAAGAAGAAAGATTCAGTGTCATTATCTACTGGTGAGGCAGAGTATATAGAAGCTACTACATGTTGTTCACATGTTTTATGGATGAATCAGACACTGAAAGACATACAGGTGGAGATACCGGATCATATTCCAATCTAATGTGATAACTCAAGTGCAATCGACATCTCCAAGAATGTAGTCATGCACTCAGAAAAAAAACACATTGCAGTCAAGTATCACTTCTTGAGGGAGGAGGTAGCAGACAAGGAGGTCATAGTAGAATATGTTCCAACTGATGACCAGATTGCTGACATATTTACCAAGCCACTTCCTTTGGGTCCATTTGAGTATTTGAGACAAAAAATGGGAGTTGTCTCACCATGTGGTAGTGCTTAAATGCATAAGAGGATGCATGATTCAGGGGGAGTCAACCCTTGCCACTATTTTATGACTCTTGAATCATGAAGCATGGACACAGGGGGAGAGTGTGTCTTAACCGGATGTCATCTATGGATAAATTATTGGTGTCAAACTAAGGTTCCCTTCGTCATTGTTGTCAAAGGGGGAGATAAACCGGAAAAGAAGATGTTGACATCAATACCAAAGGATGAGATTGTTGGTATTGAGTTGTCATTGTTGTCAACCGGTATTGCAGGCAGGCTACCAGTAGAGGTATGTCATGTGGTATGAATGAGAGTGTATCGGTATGGTGGAAGACAAGTAGTATGGTGAAAGACAATTAAGGCATTGAGAAAATTAACATGAAGACTTTCCAAACCGGTATGGCGGAAGACAAGTAGTTATTGAGACTATCAGTGACATCATTGGAATGAGGTGAGATGCATGTGTGTGTTGGCATGTTGAGTGATAACCGGTCTATAGTTTGGCTGCCTATTTATGATGAAGAGGCAGAATGTTAAAGTAATCACAAATCACTTGAGGTGAAGATGGTGCTACCAGCGAAGTGTGAACTACCAGTTAGCAGGAGGAGAAGGTCACACTAGTAAAGGCATGTACCCGTATGAGTTTGCTGAATGTTCAAGTATGAACCGACTGTGTGTTGGTGAGCTAAGTGATTGAACGTTGTGATGCCATGTGGAGATGAGGTAGAAAACATGCAGAGGTCGGTGAAGCCTCCATCAAAATGGTTGTTGAAATAGCTAGTCGATGTAAGGATTAATGATAGTCCCAAAAATACTGAGAGGGGGGTTGAATCAGTATCTAACCAGTTTGTAGAATATTTAACCTTATTAAGTATTTTTCATTCCAAAATAGTGTGCCAGTAAATAAGAATTAATGAAGTAAATAGGAACAATAATGACAACATAGAAAACACACCATAACACAAGATGTTTAACGAGGAAACCCGTTGTGGGAAAAACCTCGGTGGGATTTGTGACCCACAATATTCACTCACTGGCCAATGAATAAATATTACTTACAATGAGGGGCCTGCACATGCAGGAAGGCCAACTGCCTAAAGCTCACTGCTCAATCACAAGATAGAAGTCTCACTAACTTACAAAATGGATTATTAAAATCCAATACAATGTACTGCTTCAAATCAGTATCAACTATGCCAGGTTCAATACCGGTTTAAGCTCATACTATAACCATACACCTTATATAACATCTGCCCTTATTCATCACTCATTCTTATCTCATCTCTTATCTTTATATGAAAATGATTTACAAGATCTCATACATATATGAGTCTATTAAAATATGCCATGTTGGCTTTACAAAAAGATATTTACAATTAAATACAATAAACAAAAGTTTATTCCTATCGGCTGGGGTGTCGGTATACATTGTAGCCGGTGTCGGTGAAGTGTCTGTTGGTGCCGGTGTCTTCTGGTGGTTTCCTGAAGGTTGCCGGTAGGTTGCTAGTAGGTTGTCAGTAGGTTTCCATCAATGACAACACCATCATTTCTCACTAGAGTGTAGAATGCCAATAGTCTCCCCCTTTGGCATTGATGGCAACACTCATGAGAAAAATCCAAAAACTGTTTCCAAAAATGAAGTCCAAAAATGTACCAAAAAGATGTGCTCCTCTTGAGCAGATGATCTCCTCTGAATAGCCATTTTTCTCTGTCCACTGCTCCCCCTTTGACATCAATGACAAAGGTTGTCAAAATTGTCAAACGAGTGCAAAATTTCACCTTAAGGTTTGTAACCGGTTGGTTAAAATCTGAAATATATCAGCCAAAACCAAATTTAAGCTCTGCATGAATCAGTCGCTATCATTCATGGTTGCCTCAGTACGTTGGATCATGCCAGTGAGATGATGCATATGCTCCTTCGATGGATAGATAAAAATGGCTATTCAGAGGAGATCATCTACTCAGGGGGAGCACATCTTTTTGGTACATTTTTGGAAACAGTTTTTGGATTTTTCTCATGAGTGTTGCCATCAATGCCAAAGGAGGAGACTATTGGCATTCTATAGTCTAGTGAGAAATGATGGTGTTGTCATTGATGGAAACCTATTGACAACCTATTGGCAACCTACCGGCAACCTTCAAGAAACCACCAACAAACAGCGGCACTGACAGACATTTCACCAACAACGGCTACAATGTATACCGACTCCCCAGCCAGCAGGAATAAACTTTTGTTTATTGTATTTAATTATAAATATATTTTTGTAAAGATGACATGGCATATTGTAATAGACTCATATATGTATGAGATCTTGTAAATCATTTTCATATAGAGATAAGAGATGAGATAAGAATGAGTGAAGAATAAGGACATATTTTGTATAAGGTTTATGGTTATAGTATGAGCTTAAACTGGTACTAAACTTGGCATAGTTGATGCTGATTTGAAGCAGTACTTTGTATTGGATTTTCATAATCCATTTTGTAAGTTAGTGAGACTTCTATCTTGTGATTAAGCAGTGAGCTTTAGGCAGTTGGCTTTCCTACATGTGCAGGCCCCTCATTGTAAGTAATATTTATTCATTGGCCAGTGAGTGAATATTGTGGGTTACAAATCCCATTGAGGTTTTTCCCACACCGGGTTTCCTCGTTAAACATCTTGTGTTATGGTGCATTTTCTATGCTGTCATTATTGTTCCTATTTACTACATTAATTATTATTTACCGGTACACTGTTATGGAATGCAAAATACTTAATGAGGTTAAATATTCTGCAAATCGGTTAGATACTGATTCACCCCCCTTCTTAGTATATTTGGGACTATCATTAATCCTAACAATTGGTATTAGATCCTGGTCCTCTATTTTCAAAAGCCTAATAGCTTGAGGAAGATTCTTACACCGGTACAGATAGAGAACATAAGAAAGCAATTGGAAGGAGCTCTTGTAGACTATGATTCAGAGACGTTGAAGAATATCAAGCTTGAAGATGATCTGAGGACTGCATAGGAATTCATTCAAGGACTTCAGGAGAATCTTACTATTGCTAGAAATAAAAGAAAAGAACTTCATGAGAAGATGTAGAATGACAATGATGAAAAGGAAACACTTAATAAGCTTGTGAACAAATTGAGGCAAGAAAACATGAAGATGAGAAATGAAATGTAAGACATGACTATGAGATTTTGTAAAGACATTGAAGATAGAAAGAAGAATGAAGATGACTTGAATAGGAGAATAAATGATGTTGGTAATGAAAATCTACGACTCAGTCATGAGAATGATATGTTAAAGATAGATCTGATTCACATGCAACATGATAAAACTGAACTTATGAGACAGATGGGAATTCTAGAAAATGAGTTGGCTACTGCAAACAAACATAAAGAGAAATTCAAAAAAAGTTCAGAAGAACTTGATGATATGCTGAAAAGTCAAAAACCTAATGGAGATACTAATGGACCTTGATTTGAAGTTGGTGAAAGTTTTGGTACTACAAACAATCATGATCACAGTAAACCGGTAAGACAACCTAATGCTTACAAATTTAATGGGAAATGCTTTAACTATAACAAGTATGGTCATAGAGAAAATCAATGTAGATCTAGAAACAATCAGAACATTAATGCACCCACCGGTCAATGTTCCAAATGCAACAAAGTTGGTCATAATTCAGAAAATTGCAAAATGAATGTAAGATATTATGTTTGTGGAAGATTTGGGCACTTATCTAATCAATGCAGAACACAAACCGACATACGATAAGGAAAGGCTATTCAGAAGAATAATGTGACTTGTTATGCTTGTAACAAGATTGGACATATTACAAAATTTTGTAGAAGCAAGAATTCATTGACAAATAATAAAGGACCCAGTTTGAAAGGCAAAGAGAAGGTTGATGAGGTAAAGCAAGAATTTTCAAAACAATGGATTAGAAAGACAGATCAGAATGTTGATGAGACAATTCCTTCATCATTAGAATAGAGTATTACTCCATCGATGGGAGATTCTTCATCCAACCAAGAAGTAACCCTTGGGGGTATTACAAAAAGTTGAATATCATGCAGATTATCCTTGGTAGATGGTGAGAAGATAGATTTCTTCTTTACCGACATATATGTTAAGTTTTCACTTAACTGACGAGCATTTATTGCGGTTGTTGAATGAAAAATCATTATAAATCATTGGTTTTCCTTCATTTTTAAATCACCAAGCATTCAAACTAGCAGAGAGCAAAAAAAATTGAGTGAAGGCATTCAAGGCGAAGAAGTGAAGCGATTTCTTTCAAGCACTCAAACATTATCAGGCATATTAAGGTATTTTTCAAATGGCTTCATCTTTTGCTTCCAAATTTATTGCGAATCCTATTGTTGTGGAAATTGTAAAGCGCCCTAGGCCCGTTTTCAAAATTATTCCTGAGATAGCTAAACAAGATGATTCCATAGGTACTTTTTCAAAAATTCCTAAAGGTATAGCCTATGCTAAGGACCCTAGAATTCATATTCACTGCAATATTGAAGAACTGGGTTCTGTGGAAATATTAAAGATGTTTAATAACATAATTTGTGATGAAAATGGAAATATCAAACCCGAGCACAAGGTTATTGAAACCTTAGGTTTTTTAGACATCTTGAACATCCCTAGATTTCCAGAGGAGGTAGTGAGAATTGTCCTAAGTAGGGCACATGGAGAATTTCTTTGGTTAGACTCAGTCTGCAAATTGACCTGGCAAGCAATTAGGGCAGTGATAGGTTTACCCTCTACTGACATCAGACCAGATAAGAAAAAGAAGGTACCTAACAACACAATCATGACCTTAACCGGAGCAACATCTGACAGTAGATCTCTAAGAGTAAATGATATCAAGGATATCAATGTGAGATTCATAAGTATGATTTTAGGTTACAAGACCACACATGCAAACATACTTAACTTAGTTTCTAGTCTTTACAATAAAAAATGCCTATGATATGGTAAACAATGATGCAAAAATAGATGTGTGTGAATGGCTGAAGGATGAGCTAGTTGATAATTTAAAAAAGATAAAAGGAGACTAGAAAGGAACATTTCATTTTGGTAATCTTTTGGTATGCCTTATGTTGTATTTCTCAAAACATATCCCCGGTATTGGACAAAAAGATTTTGGGTATGACATACCGGTAGGCAAACAGTCGTAAGAATCCTTCGCCGGCATGGGTACTGCTAGGGAAAACAATATAACTAGGTATTTGAAAGCTTTCCAAGCCAAAATGAAAAACAGAGAGAGACTACCACAAAGTATTGTAGATAAATATGAAAAGGAAATTTGCTTTGTGATTAAGAAAGCTGAAATTTGGATGGAAGCAGTTCTTCCTAGAACTATATGGGTAACTGAAATGGGGTATGAGGCTGATGTAAATATTATTGAGACTTATGCTAAAGCCCTGTTGGAGGCACCTAGAGAACCAACAGAAACAGTGTTTGGTAGTGTAGAATCAATTGAGAGTGATGTACAAACACTGAAAGAAAGGAAGAAAAGAGAAAAGTACATAAGGAGTGCATCAAAACAAGCAAAGGAAATAAAAGAAAATGTTTTGAACCTTACTGGAATTAAGAAAAGTGAACTGGAAGGATTGCAACTAGAGGCACATATCTCACCAGTTGGCACATCATTTGATAGTGAGATACCTAGTGAGTTTAAGAGAGTTGATAGGAAGAGAAAACGTTCATTGGTACCCTCTCCTCCACCCAAGAAAATAAGGAAGAAGCAACAAGCGGTAAGACAACCGACAAAGAAGTTGACACCCAAGAAGAAACAAAAACAAGTGATACCACCTTTGGCCAATTTACTAAATGAAATCACTGATGATGGTAACTTGGCTAATGTAAGCAAGTTGTATAACACCCTCACTGATGCAGAAAAAGAAAGTGTTGAAAACAACATTATTCTACATCTAGACATCTATAAGAAAGTGCTAATTGAAGTTGATGATTTACCAAATGATCTATACAGAAGGTTAGATGCAAAGGAGATTGCAGTAATGGAGTTAGATAAGAAACTTAAGGTTGAAAAACTCCTAGCTGTACATCCAGTTAACTTGAAAGAGGAGATTGATGAATTAATTTGTGAAGCTAACAAATCAGTTTTTGCAAGCGGTGACCAGAAAGTGAGCCTAGTGGCTGGTAGAGTCAATGAAATTGCAGAGGAAACAATTGACAAATGGGATATCTTTTTTGTAGAAAAGGAAAAACAGGAAGAGCTGAAAAGACCTAAGAAAAAATTCAAGGTTTATCAAAAGGACAAGGACAAAGGGAAAGGTAAAGTTGGTGGAATACGAAAAATGAAAATAACTGACAACTTACCATCACCCTTGGATACCACACTAACACATACTGTTGATATACCGACTAATGAAAATGTGGACATAACACATGATGACACTAACCTTGAATCAGAAATTCTATTCACTATGAATGTTGATACTTAGGAAGTGAACATTACTATGGACAAGGACAACACGGAGGTACATGATGATATTGCTGGCAGTGGGAACATTGTTGAGAAATCAACTAAAAATGTTGAGGTTGAGATGCATACAGGGAAAATAGAGCACACAAAGCAACCTTTGGATAGTAGAATGAATATTGGTAATATGGATGATGGCACTGTGAAACCGATAGAGACAAAGATACCGACAGCTGATAACACAGAGAAACCAACAGAGAAATTGGCAGAGGCACAAGTACATGTTGAGATAGTAAAAATGGTAATCACTGAGAAACCCAAACCATTGCTAATAGAAATGGAAACTCAGACTGATACACCGACGGTTGATACAAACAAATTGGTTACTAACACTGGAAGCACAAAAATAATAAAGGCAGTTGGTCAAACATCTGAATTCAGACCTACTAATGTGACAGAGGTACTTCTAGACTTAATTAAGAAGATAATTGATTGTAATGGAATGGCGTACAAGGAAATTGATGATACAATTCCTATTCTTAAGATGATTGCACCTAAATGCAATGTAGATAATGCAAAGGATTCATTAGGACAGTTAGACACATTGTCTAAATTTATTGCTGGAAATGTAATAACAATTGATAAGGTAATGAGGATACATTCAAAGAGAAAATGGAAAAAGAAAAAGAAAAATTCTTTGAGGAGACAATAAAGAAGTGCACTAAACATATTGACACACTTTTACCAGCACTGAATGCAACAATTTTGGAGTATAAGGAACTGTATAGAGAAACATGCAAGCCACATCTGTTGACCCAAGACATTGAGAAAGAAATAAGCAGAGTACAAAAGGAAATTGATGATATAGCTGATAACATCATTGGTTCATCCGTACCTATATCAATTATTGAGCAGGAAATAGCAACATTTAAGGAAAAGTTGGAGAAATTTGAGAAGGAAAAAGCAAGGATCAAGGCAAATGCCAGAGAGCTGAAGTATAAACTTAGTCCTAAACTGGATAACCTTATCTCTCTGAGAAATGATATCTCAAAGGTAATTCAAGGAGAAAGATCACCAGAGGAGCATATGCATCATTTCATCGGCACAATCTAATGTACCGAGGCAACCATGAATGATAGCAACTGATTCATGCAGAGCTTAAATTTGGTTTTGGCTGATACATTTCAGATTGTAACCAACCGGTTACAAACCTTAAGGTGAAATTTTGCACTCATTTGACAATTTTGACAACCTTTGTCATTGATGTCAAAGGGAGAGTAGTGGACAGAGAAAAATGGCTATTCAGAGGAGATCATTTGCTCAGGGGGAGTACAACTTTTGGGTACATTTTTGGACTTCATTTTTGGAAACAGTTTTTGGATTATTCTCATGAGTGTTGCCATCAATGCCAAAGGGGGAGACTTTTGGCATTCCACACTCTAGTGAGAAATGATGGTGGTGTCATTGATGGAAACCTACTGACAACCTACTGGCAACCTACTGGCAACCTTCAGGAAACCACCGACAGACACCGGCATTGACAAACACTTCACCGACAATGACTACAATGTATACCGACACCCCAACCGATAGGAATAAACTTTTGTTTATTATATTTAATTGTAAATGTCTTTTTGTAAACCCGACATGGCATATTGTAATAGACTCATATATGTATGAGATCTTGTAAATCATTTTCATATAGAGATAAGAGATGAGACAAGAATGAGTAAAGAATAAGGGCAGATTTTGTATAAGGTTTATGGTTATAGTATGAGCTTAAACCGGTACTGAACCTGGCATAGTTGATGCTGATTTGAAGCAGTACATTGTATTAGATTTTCATAATCCATTTTGTAAGTCAGTGAGACTTCTATCTTGTGATTGAGTAGTGAGCTTTAGGCAGTTGGCCTTCCTGCATGTGCAGGCCCCTTATTGTAAGTAATATTTATTCATTGGTAAGTGAGTGAATATTGTGGGTCACAAATCCCACTGAGGTTTTTCCCACACCAAGTTTCCTTGTTAAACATCTTGTGTTATGGTGTGTTTTCTATTCTGTCATTATTGTTCCTGTTTACTGCATTAATTATTATTTACCGGTACACTATTTTGGAATGCAAAATACTTAAAAAGGTTACATATTCTACAAACTGGTTAGATACTGATTCACCCCCCCTCTCAGTATCTTTGGGACAATCATTAATCCTAACAATCAAAATTAATGAAATAGCCAAAAATCATGGGATTGTAACTAACTGATGCGGCTCAAGGGAGAAAGAATAACGAAGGAAGATCAAGGAGTAGTTGGCGCCTAGATGAAAGCAAAGAACTTAGATTGGAAGAAGATCTTGAGAAGGAAACAACTGAACTTTTCAAGAGCCAACATATTTCGAGGTAGAAAATCATGTATGAGATTGCTATCTTTTGCAACTATGCATTTGATAATGGAAAACATGTACAGATGCATTCCTGGAGTACAAGCGGTCGATCCAAGATAGATTGGATAAGATCTCATGCAAATTGTGTCACGTAAAGGAAACCCTAACCACTCTGAGTTTGAATTTGTTCTTGGCAGGAAAGCTCAGGTTGAAATATGATGACTTGAGACTGTTGTAGTTGTTGCTGCAGAGTGAAGATCTGATTGATAAGGAGAAGTAGTATAAACCAGTGTAGGGAACAACCGGTAGAGTGCACATTGATCACAGAGGTGACAAACCGACAAAGGCCATGTTAGGAACCAGGAAGGACAACTGAGAGGGGAGGTGATTCAGTTGTAAACTAGTTTACAATAATTTATAAACCAAAGCTAGATTATTCCAATTTATACTTAGTGTCGATAAACCAAACTTAAATGCTGGTAAAACAGATTAATAGTAATAGTAGTACTGGTTTAACTTAATGCATAAAATAGAAAGAGAAACAACATCCACAACACATGACACAAAGATTTTGACGTGGAAACCTGGTAAGGGGAAAAACCATGGTGGGAAACCTTACCCACAATCAGATTAGACTACTGCAGATAGTAAGTGTATACAAATGGGGTCTGCACATGCAGAAAGGCCAACCGCCTAGAGCTCACTGCTCAATCACAAAATAGGAGTCACACTGACTACAATTGGATGGTTAAATCCAATGATAATGTACTGCTGAAAATAGCATCTGCAATGCTGGATTTAGTACCGGTTTAAGCTCTAAACATGAGTGTCAAACACCTTCATAACCTTCCTTCAACCTTCAGATAATGTCTATGTGATTCACACATGGATCTGCTTATTTTCGCTCTTCAATATTCGCACACACTCATCATGATCCTATATCCGATCTTCAATAAGATCTTACAATCATTTATACAAAATCTAAGACCAAATGTATAGGTTGGCTCACTAAAGATATTACAAGAAAATCAATTACAAATAAGTCTTGATGCGATACAATATATCGGCTCAATACATTTACCACATTAACCAATCAATAAACCATCTCCAAGACATTTCATGTTGATCTAGAATAGATATCATGTACCTGTCCATAACCTAGACCAATCTATCGGTAAAGGCAAATATGTCAATCCGATTAGACCAATAAGCAAAAAAAAAAATCCAAACTTCCAATCCATATCTTCGACATAACCAAATGATCTCCAAGTTATCATCATTGTTGGTGAACCATATAACCTGCTGGTGAACATATACCGGTTACTGTGCATAAGCCACTAACCATGCTGGTGAACCATTGCCAGTTCAACAGTAAACCAATATAATGATAGTGCCAAATCAACAATGTAGACCTCCAAGAAGGTAAGTGTTGACATCAATGACAAAACTAATGCAACACATGACGAAGTCATCCATAATACCAACAGGTCATGCCTAATTAAGAGTGATCAAGTGTGAGTTGAAGGTGAAAAAGATATTGTGAGAGGGGATTTAGAAAAGTTATAAGCAAAGTCAAGTTTCAGAGTGGGTGGAGAGAATACAAAATGGTAGAGGAGAATATTGTAAGGTTGCAAAACTTCATTTGCAACAGTGATTTTATTTGTATATATGAGATTCATATTGTTTTCACTAAGTTGTAGCTTAGTGTAGGGGTTGTAGATCCTTTAGGTTGTAGCCTATAAATTGTGCAGGGGTTGGTGCTCCTTGGGTTGGTGCCCTAAATATTGTAATCAGAGTTTCATTGTGAGGCTGGATTGGAGCAGAAGATCTCCAATAGCTATTCTCACTAAGGTTTTTCCCACATTGGGTTTTCCTCATATATATCTGGTGTAGTGTGATGTTAAGGTTTTAGCTAGTCCTTTCACACACTCTACTTGCATTGTTTAAGTTATCGATTAGCATTCAGCTTGTCCTCTACTTTATCAGTATCTCTTTGTTTAAGAAAAAGAGTTTAAATCACTGATTCACCCCCCTCTCAGTGATCCATTGTGTCCAACAATCCATTCATCCAATGGTGTATGGAGGTCTTGAAAACACCTTGATTTTTTCTCTTTTCCCTATTATTTTTTACTAATGTTGAACTTTTGTTAAAACAAGCAATGATTATATAGGCAAATTTTCAAATTTTGTATGATATTTGTTTTTTACTTTTTACACATATTTTTGTTGTTTTAAAATTAAGAATTATAAATTATTGAAATTGAAATTAATTTACATAAATGAATTATGTTTCCATAACTCAATATTAATGTTAGAAATTGATTGTAGGAATAAAATTCAAAATAGAAGCCACAAACATTCTTAAAGGTGAATTACAAGGTTTACACTATCTAATAATGATCAATAAGACTAAGCAAACCTCTATTTTATGTGAATGACTCTTTTTATTGTCTATGTATCTCTTTAAACCAACCAACCAAAGCAATCTCTAATTAAGATGTTTTGGTCAACCTTACAAATATAATTAATGAATAATCTTAAGGCTATCCACATTCCATGTAGGAGAACCTTTACCATTCTAACTTTTTGATGTGTCAAAACCCACTTTAACAAGTGACATGTGTCTTTATAGAGGCTATTTTTTGGTTGCATAAATTCCCTTGATAGATCATCATAGATTGTGATCCTATGTTTACCAGTTTGGTGTGGATGTCTTTGTAGTATGAATTGGGCACTAAGCTCAACTTTAGATTGGCCTATCACCTATATAGAGACTAATGTTTAGATTGAGAGGATGAATTAGGTTCTTTAGGGTATACTCTATTTTTATGAAATAATAATTCAAGTGAGAGGACTATTTGTACTTAATTGAGTTCATGAGTAACAATGATTCAGGATTGGGTGGCCCTCTTCCCAGATATACTTTACTATATGAGTAGTGGGCCATTAAGATTATAGATCATTTAAAAGAATTCTCAAGATAGGAAAAATAAGTATGTATATGCTAATATATTATATCAACATGTCTCAGTTGATGATCTTTTTTTTTTGAGTATAAGAGTATTATCTTATAAGGAAATGACTTTAAGAACACACCATATTTTGTTGGACATTTTAATATTCTTGAAAGGGTTGATCTAGTTTCTTACTAGATTTATTTTCCACCTAATCTCTCAAACATCCACAATGCATTTCATGTTTCTATTTTGATACAATATATTTGATAACTCAATGATGAACAATAAGTACCAAACCAATACTGAGAGGGGGGGGTGAATCAGTATAGGCACAAAATTCCTTTCCCAAACCGGTTTGACTGCAAACACTGCAAATGTCTGACAGATAGTAACATCGGTCTGAAACAGAGTGCAACTGGTAAGGTTAAGAATGACTATGAAAAGCATTAACTAGTTAATCACTTAGCTTTCCACTTGACTTAATACTACACTTTCATTTCACCCTTATGCATGAATAGGTAATCTAGCATTAGAAATATAATAATAGCTAGCTCAGCATGTTTTACCTTCAAACACAAATCACTTAAATCATCACATGAAAACTACTACAGATGACACACATATTTTTCACATGGAAACCCAACTGGGAAAAACCACGGTGGGGATGAATACCCACAAGCTGCTTTTTAAAAATTTAGAAGTCTACTCTATTAGGAGCCTAGTCCAGTTAAAGACTGTTACAACAGGTTCTGCTAGGAACCGATCCTATTAGGGATCACTCGGTTAAGGGTTAAACCCTGTTAGAGGTTACCTTGTTAGAGGATTTGAAGAACTCAATTAGTTTGAGTCACCCTGTTAAAGGATTTACAACAAGCTGATTAAAGCTACCCAGTTAAGGGATTTTCCAACTATTGAAGTGGTTAAAGATCAACAGGTATTACAATGATTTGATAACAACACTCAATGCCTAATGCAGATCCGCTTAAGTTCCTTCCTTTTGCACACACACACTGTAGGAATCAATCCTCTTATCTCATTTGGTCTAGCAAGAATCACGTATCTCTGCACTTAGATACACACACACCATTTGCCAACAACCTCAAAAAGAAACACAACATCGACCTTATAGGAAACAGATAGGTCGGTAGCATAAACGCTAAACCCTAAAAAATTTAGGTTAAGTAATTCAAACAGTTCAATCCTGACTGTTGAACACATTGCATTGAATACAAAAGTCTTGAACATATCTCAAGACATTCTCCATCATTCATTCTTCACCACTTTCATGGCAGCTTGTAACCCATCACGCGTTCTCCACCTTTTACAGAGACTTCGCACATTCTCGAGGTAGATAGGATTGATCTCCTTCATGCAAGATCCTTCACGCGCTCAAGGTGGCATGGCAACATGATTCTAATTTTCATTACAATGCTAACTCATCACACAATGTCATTGGTTGAGTCACACAGGCTTGGAACACTTCAACCGGAAACCCTTAAGCTAAGACTACCAATCGGTAGTCATATCATGTTAAGTCTGCATAGAGAAAATTCCATATACCAGTTCACATTTCATCATATCGCTTCTCTTGGAAAAACATACCACTTCACCTATTGCTCAATATACTGGTTTATACCACTATACCAGTTCACTTTGCCAACTGTTTAGCTTCAATATACCTTTTCACTTCTCTGTACATATACCGGTTCACCACATTGTACCGGTTCACATTTCAGCATATTGCCGGTTCACTCTCCAACATATTGACATCAATGACAACATAATATCATCATGTCAACATACTCAACACAAATGCCAACAATATTAAGGAAATGAAACATGTTCTTGATTGGGATATTATACATATTGAGGAGGGTGAGAATATTTCTTTGATTTCCCATTATTCTACATCATCAAGGTTTAAGCCTTTAGCAATAAGATTGGGACCAACTAAGGCTTTAGTAGTATCATCTTGATGAGTTAACATATGTTTCCATTGTGCTGTCATTGATGTCAACCGGTATAGGATGGCTACTGGTATAAGAGATGTATGTGCAACACTATCATGGATGCATACATGATTTTATGTCTTTGATATCACCTTTGATGGTATGATGAAAGAATAAGTATCTGGTAGAATACTGAGAGGGGGGGGGGGGTGAATTAGTATACTGAAAAAATTGATACAAACTTCCCAATCTCAAATTCAAACTCACAAAGTAAAATTTCACTATTAAGATCAATACTCAACATCAACCGATTAACTATTATAACAACTTCAATCTTGTAAACATCAAAATGCTTAATCATATCTCAACATATTCAATCTCTCAATGCTTCCAATTATCATGCCTTATCAAAATAGTTAAGTAGTCAATCAAATCAACAAATAAGATCATAACCACAAAAGCATTCACCACTTGACACAAATGTTTATACGTGGAAAACCCAAATAGGTAAAAACCATGGTGAGATGAGACTCACAATGATAGCTATCTAAACTCTTATGAAGTTCACCCTGTTAGGAGCCAAGCATGTTAAAGATTTTATAATAAGTCCCGTTAAGAACTAATTGTATTAGGAATCACCTGGTTAAGGGATTTACAAAATGCCTTGATGAAAAAGAAAAAACCTTGTTAGGTGTAATCTCGGTAGAGGGTTTGAGAATCCAAGCTAATGGAACACCTTGTTAGAGTATTTAAGAAGTAACCAAGCTTGTTAGAGATTACTCAGTTAGGGGATTTCAATTCTGTTGTAATTTTTAGAAAACAATAGGTTTTTTGATCTGTCTGAATAGAACTACATTTTCTTGATTAGATCCTTTTAAGCTTCAATCTGCTTCTACACAAACTGCAGATCCATTCTTCGGTTAGGCAACCACACACTCAACTGGTTTTCAGCCAACACTTTGCCAACACTCTTACAAACAACTTCATCGATCTTAAATACAAATGAATTAGGTTGGTAACACAAAAAAGCCTAATTCTCTCATAGAGATTACAAACAAGTGGGTTGAATATTGACTGTTAGAAATCATAACAATCTTTTCACATTCTTAAAAAAAATTCCAACCGCTCCATGATCACCGCTTCATCAGACTTTGTAACTCATCACGCGGTATGCATTAGATGCAATCCACTTTATGTTGGCATTTTACACTCAGATGAGAATAGTTGATGTTGTTATTGATGGCAACCAACTGGTAACATGGTTCACAAGTTACACCGGCAACAAACATCATCTACCGGCACTGGCAGGCACTACAAGTCTTTTCTCACCGACATCCAATCTACACCGACAAAAGATCTTACTGACACTCCTAGCCGACATGAAAATTATATTGTGTAACCGACATGATCTATTTTAAAGACTCATATATATATGAGATATTGTAGGTCATTTTGTAAGTAAGGAATGTAATTAGGTAATGAATGCAAGCGGCATATTAGAGCGAATAATTGTATATGCATTATGATGTAATTATTTTATGAGCGAGTAAGAGCAAAACAAGGAGAAGCAAGGTTTATGGTAGAAGTATCTGACAGAGCTTAAACTAGTACTAAATCCAACATTGCAGATGCTATTTGTTTATGATGAAGAGGCAGAATGTTAAAGTAATCACAAATCACCGGAGGTGAAGATGTGCTATTGGCGAAGTGTGAACTACCGGTTAGAAGGAGGAGAAGGTCACAGGTAAAGGCATGTACCGATATGAGTTTGTTGAATGTTCAAATATGAACCGACTGTGTGTCAATGAGCTAAGTGGTTGACCGTTGTGATGCCATGTGGAGGTGAGGTGGAAAACATGCAGAGGTCAGTGAATACTCCATCAACATGGTTGTTGAAACAACTAGTTGACATTAATGAAACGGCCAAAAATCACGGGATTGTAACTGACTGATGCGGCTCGAAGAAGAAAGAATAACAAAGGAAGATCAGGGAGTAGTTGGTGCCTGGATCAAAGAAAAAGAAATTAGATTGCAAGAATATCTCGAGAAGGAAACAATTGATCTTTTTAAGAGCCGACAAATTTCAAGGTAGAAAATCATGTATGAGATTTTTATCTTTAGCAAGTATGCATTGGATAATGGAAAACGTGTATAGATGCATTCTTGGAGTACAGGTGATCGATCTAAGATAGACTAGATTTGATCTCATGCAGATTGTGTCGGGTAAAGGAAACCCTAATTGCTTCAAGTTTGAATTGTTTCTTGGCAAAAAAACTCAAGTTTAAATATGATGACTTGAGACTGTCGTAGTTGTTGTTGCAGAGTGAAGATCTGACTGATAAGGAGAAGTAGTATAAACCGGTGTAGGGAACAACCGATAGAGTGTGCATTGATCACATAGGTGACAAACCTACAAAGGTCGTGCCTGATTAATAGTGATCAAGTGTGAGTTGAAGGTGAAAAAGACATTGTGAGAGGGGATTTAGAAAAGTTATCAAGAACTATAGAGCCTTCACGCATATCATTTTAGAATCCTTGATAGTTGATTTGACTATGGGGAAGAATGCAAACAATGTCAAGGGCTACAAGTGTTCATATATTTTGAATCATATAAATCTTGATGACTTTCAAACCAATAGTATGGTAGATGCTTTTAGGGAAGAGATTGTGTGGAGGATATAGAAGGATACTGCTACATAAGAAATATCCTTTATTTTTTATAAAAGTTATAATGAACTATGTGAAACTAGGTCCAGAAGCATGAGTACTAAAAAATATAAATAGTGATTGAGAAGTTTGTAAATGATCTATATTGTAATCTTTTCCTAATGATTTTGGAGATAGAATGAGTAGATCTTAATTTGAATGTAGCCTATCAAGCCTTTTCATTTGCAATAAAGGTTTGAGGAGGGTGTACAAGACACTTATGAAGTATACACACATAAATCCTGCCATGCATCCATAAATCAAATGTTTAGTCAAATGTAATAGGAGAATAGGACTAAACATACACAAAGACAAAGTGTCGTTTGGTATTTCTTTTCTATTTTTTCTCTTATCAAGGATTAAGAGGAATAGATTTTCATCTTCCTCATTCCAAATACCTTTAAATTTATAAATCAATCTCTCTAAGAGTTGGAAAACTACAATTGGATACAATATACCATTTTTTCTCTGTGTCTAGGTTTCCATTTTTATGGTGTTTTCCAAACTCAATCATCTTTTTCCATATTTCTATGTAGTTAACTCACTAAATGCCTAATGAATTTAATATGTGTTTCATATCTCTTGTGCTTGTTCGATGGCGAGGCATCATTAATAACCAAACCAAACACATCTATCCAAATAAAATGTCAACAATCATCAAGAATGTGATTTTTATTCCTTTGAACATCACACCTTCCTATATTGTGATTACAAATTCTTAGTTAGGTGAGGAATGACAATTACTCCAATTTATCCATGTTGGCATTGAGTTGTCATTGATGACAACTGGTATTGCAGGCAGGCTACCGGTAGAGGTATGCCATCTGGTATGAATGAGAGTGTACCGGTATGGTGGAAGACAAGTAGTTATTGAGACTATCAATGACATCACCGGTATGAGGTGAGATGCATGTGTGTGTTGGCATGTTGAGTGATAACCGATGGAGTTTAAACCGGTCTAGAGTTTGGCTGCTTGTTTATGATGAAGAGGCAGAATGTTAAAGTAATCACAAATCACCGGAGGTGAAGATGTGCTACCGGCGAAGTGTGAACTACCGGTTAGCAGGAGGAGATGGTCACGGGTAAAGGCATGTACCGGTATGAGTTTGCTGGATGTTCAAGTATGAACCGACTGTGTGTCAATGAGCTAATAGATTTACCATTGTGATGCCATGTGGAGGTGAGGTGGAAAACATGTAGTGGTAAGTGAATCCTCCATCGACATGGTTGTTGAAACAGCTAGTCGACATTAATGAAACAACCAAAAATCATGGGATTGTAACTGACTGATGCGGCTTGAGGAAGAAAGAATAACAAAGGAAGATTAGGGAGTAGTTGGTGCCTAGATCAAAGAAAAGAAATTAGATTGCAAGAAGATCTCGAGAAGGAAACAACTAGTCTTTTTAAGAGCCGACAAATTTCAAGGTAGAAAATCATGTATGAGATTTTTATCTTTAGAAAGTATGCATTGGATAATGGAAAATGTGTACAGATGCATTCTTGGAGTACAGGTGATTGATCCAAGATAGACTAGATTGGATCTCATGCAGATTGTGTTGGGTAAAGGAAACTCTAACTACTTCAAGTTTGAATTGTTTCTTGGTGAAAAAACTCAAGTTTAAATATGATGACTTGAGACTGTTGTAGTTGTTGTTGCAAAGTGAAGATTTGACTGATAAGGAGAAGTAGTATAAACTAGTGTAGGGAACAACCGATAGAGTGTGCATTGATCAAATAGGTGACAAACCAACAAAGGTCATGCCTGATTAAGAGTGATCAAGTGTGAGTTGAAGGTGAAAAAGACATTGTGAGAGGGGATTTAGAAAAGTTATCAACAAAGTCAAGTTTCAGAGTGGGTGGAGAGAATACAAACTGGCTGAGGAGAATATTGTAAGGTTGCAAAACTTCATTTGCAACAGTGATTTAATTTGTATATCTGAGATTGATATTGTTTTCACTAAGTTGTAGCTTAGTGCAAGGGTTGTAGCTCCTTTAGGTTGTAGCCCATAAATTGTGTAGGGGTTGGTGCTCATAAATCAGGGGTTGGTGATGCTTGGGTTGGTGCCCTAAATATTGTAATTAGAGTTTCATTATGAGGCTAGATTAGAGTAGAAGATCTCCAACAACTATTCTCATCGAGGTTTTTCCCACATTGGGTTTTCCTCATATATATCTGGTGTTGTGTGATGTATTCTTGTTCATGTTTGATGTTAATGTTTTAGCTAGTCCTTTCACACACTCTACTTGCATTGTTTAAGTTACCGGTTAGCATTCATCTTGTCCTCTACTTTACCAGTATCTCTTTGTTAAAGAAAAAGAGTTTAAATCACTGATTCACCCCCCTCTCAGTGATCCATTGTGTCCAACAATTGGTATCAGAGCATAGGTACCCTGTTTTATGAAAAGCATTCTCTAGCTTGGGTAGATCCTGTTAGGTGCTCACAATGGCAAGAAATGAATCTGCTTCCTCAAAAGTTCCTATGTTTGATGGTGTCAACTATGGCTTTTGGAGTAGAAGAATGGAAACCTATTTGTCCTCTCTATGTTGTGATGCATGGATGTCGGTTGTAAATGAATATACAGTTCCTAATAATCCCCCTACTGATCCAGATGTTAGGAAGGAATATGAGAACAATGCTAAAGCTAAGAATGCCATATTTAGTGGGTTGTTCGATAATGAGTTTGTTAAAGTCATGCACTGTTCCTCTGCCAAGGAAACTTGGGATAAACTGCAGAAGATATTTGAAGGTGATGCTAAAGTCAAGGAAGCCAAGTTGCAAACATTGAGAGCACAACTTGAGGGTCTTAAGATGAAAGATGAAGAGAAGATAGTTGACTATCTGCAAAGGGTTGATGAAAAAATAAATACCATTACAGGGCTTTGAGAAGAAATAAAAGATGAGGTGGTAGTGAAGAAAGTACTTAGATCTCTTACATCTAACTATGATACAAAAGTCTTAGCAATAGAAGAAGCAAAATATATGAGTCTTTACAATGGATGAGTTGTATGGCTCCCTAACTATTTATGAGATGAGGACTGTCGGTATTGATGCTGTGAAGAAAGAAGTTGCTTTCAAGACTTCAAGAAAAGGAAAAGAAGAATTTACCCATGATGCAACCGGTGAAGATTTTGATGAGATCATGGAAAACTTTGTCAGAAGACTCAAGATAGGTTCAGGAAAATATAAAGGTAAACTGCCTCTTAAATGTTTCAACTATGGAAAGATTGGACATTTTGCTGCTAAATGTCCTTATGGTGATAAGAATGAAGATGATCAATCAAATGGAGTAGATCATTTAGTAAGGATAGGAAGAAAAATGTCTACTGACATCGTAGAAAAGGCTACCGGAAGCAAAGCAGTCTTTACACACATGTATATGATACCACAGATGAGGAAAGTGCCTTAGATGACTTTTGTAGTGGAGATGAAGTCAGAGAAAAGCTTTTTATGGCTCAAGAGGTATCGGTAACTAAAGAAGTAGAAGAAGAAGAAGAAGAAGAGAAAGAAGGAGAAGTAGACCTTGAAGCAGAACTCATTAGTGCCCTAGATGAGCTAAAGAAAACAAGAAGAGACTTAAAGAAGGTAAAAAGGATTGCAATTGAAGAACAAGAATCGCTAGAGCAATCTCTTGAAGAGTCCAAGAGAACTATTGCAGATCTAAAACTCTAGTTGGAAGAGGCCAAGAGGATGTGTGAAGTCACCAGTACCAGTCTGAGTGAAAAGGAAAAGGAACATCAGAATCTAGAATTAGAAATAGTGAAACTCCATAAGGACTTAGAGAAAAGTTAGGAAGAAATAAAAGTGAGAAGCAAATTTGAAGGCAACAATGAAGCCCTGGACAAGATGCTGAGCAAACAAAAGCAATCCAAAGATATCGATGGCTTAGGTTTTCAGGAAGGTCAAAGCTCAAATAGAAAAGACACATCTGATAAGGAGAGACAATTCACTTCCTCAAATAAAGGTGAAGAGAAGAACACATTCATGGTAGGCAAGGACACTAGCAACAAGACATATGCATATGCTGCTAGAAATCGCCACACAAATCGGTATGCTCAATCAATGAATCAGAGACCATACTCAATGCATTGACATGGAAATCCAAGGAGAAATGCAAGTAGTGATCCTGAAGGATTCACAAGGGTGAGAAGCATTAAAGGAAGAACCCCCAGTGAGGCAATCGTTTGTAGGTTCAAGACAACCTAAGCGGTATGTTCCAAATTTTCATGGTTATTGTCACCGATGTAATAAGTTTGGTCATAGAATGGCAGATTGTAGGAAAATGAGTGTCAACCCTAGTTTTGAGAGTAGAAACTCATTTGCTGCATTACAAAGTACAAATGTCACATGTTATAATTGCAAGGAGTTTGGTCATAAGAGTTATGAATGTAGGAGTAATATGTAAATGTCCTACAAGAATGCATTGAGTACATCTTATAGTGCTAATGTGAAATGCTATAAGTGTCAAAATTTTGGTCACATAGAAAGGTATTGTCAGCTGAGAACTGACAAGCAAAAGAGAATTTTAGCAGATGTGAAGTTGGAAACAAAAATGGAACACAAAGTGACAGGAGAGGAAAAAAAAGAAGAGAAACTGATTTGGGTAGAGAAGGAGAAAAACAAGACAGAGTCCAGCCTGATTGCATAGACTACTCTACATGCTAAAAGGAGGAATTTATGGGTAGTTGATAGTGGCTGCTCAAATCACATGACCAGAGATAAGAAAAAGTTCATCAAGCTTGATGATTGGAATGGTGGTTTAGTCCGGCTCGGTGACAACTCCTCCATCAAGATCAAAGGGCGGGGTACACTGAATATTGATGAAAAGCTCAAGGTTCATGATGTGTACTATGTGGAAGGTTTGAAGCATAACTCACTGAGTATAAGTCAGATGTTTGACAAAGGGTACAAGTTCTCATTTGACTCTATCAGTTGCCAGATAAGGATTTCTATGAGTCCTAATGCATGATGGGACATGTTTATGAAAGTTGGTTGTGGCATCGGAGACTAGGCCATGTGAATTTTGACAATCTGGTTAAGATAAGAAAGAACCGGTATGTGAGAAACATACCTCAGATCATAAAATCGGCAAGCACATTCTGTGATGAATGTGTCAGAGGTAAGAAAGCAAAGGTCAGATTTAAAATAAAAAAATATAACACCTCAAGACCTTTGGAGTTGATACATACAGACTTATGTGGGCCAACAAGGACAAGAGCATTGGCCAGAGAAAGGTATTTCATGATGTTCATAGATGATTACTCAAGAATGACTTGGGTAACCTTCCTGCATGACAAGTCACAAGCATTTGAGAGATTCAAAATTTTTAGGAAGATGGTGGAAAATGAAAGTGGACACCAGTTAAAATGCTTAAGATCTGACCAAGGTGGAGAATTTTCTTCAAATGAATTTGTTGACTGCTGTGAGAAAAATGGAATTCAAAGACAGTAGGCAGCTGCAAGGAAAACTCAACAAAATGGGGTGATAGAGAGGAAAAATAGGACAGTGAAGGAGATGGCTAGGACAATGTTGAATGAGGCCAACATACCAGATATATAATGGAAGGAAGCAATTCATACTATTGTCTACACTTTAAACTGAGTTCAGTTAAGGGTGAATAGTAGAATGACCCCTTATGAGTTATGGAATGAAAGGAAACCATCACTCAAACACTTTAGAGTGTTTGGAAGTAAGTGCTTCATCAAGAAAGATGTTGATGGCTTGGGAAGTTTTGATTCCCGGAGTGATGAAGGAATTTTCTTGGGATAATCAGCCAACAGTAAGGCCTACAAATGCTACAACAAGAGATTGAGAAGAGTGGTTGAGAGTGTACATGTGAGAATAGATGAATACTCACACATAGGACAATTTGCACCTGCACCCTACATTGATGAGTCAAATGTGGAATATGAAGAACAATCTAACAATGGACCGGTAGAATATGTACCAAACAAGATTCCCAACTGGTCTATGCGAAAGAAACATTTGGAAGAACAAATCATAGGAGATAGGAATGAAGGTGTGCAGACAAGAAGGAGATTTACTCGGGAAGGTGAACAGGTAAATTTTTGTCTCATGACTAAAGTAGAGCCCAAAATTCTTGATGATGCTAGCAAAAGAAAGAAGTGGGTAGAGGCCATGGATGAAGAACTAAGACAAATTGAGAAAAATCAGACTTGGGAACTTGTTCCTAGACTAGCAGAAAAGAATGTCATAGGTACCAAATGGGTCTACCAGAACAAGATGAATGAAGAAGGTAAGATAGTCTGGCATAAAGCAAGGTTAGTTTCCAAAGGGTATGCACAAGTTGAAGGTATTGACTTTGAAGAAACCTTTGCACCAGTTGCTAGGTTAGAGGCAATAAGAATGTTTCTAGCCTTCTCAGCCTACAAGGGATATAAAGTATATTAGATGGATGTGAAATTTGCTTTTATAAATGCCAATCTAGAAGAGGAAGTGTATATGGAACAACCTGAAGGGTACTTGTTACATGAAGATGAGAATCTTGTATGCTGATTGAAGAAAGCCTTGTATGGTTTGAAGCAGGCTCCTTGAGCATGGTATTCCCGGTTAGACAAATACTTGAAGGAGCAAGGATTTTGGAAAGGGAATGCAAAAAACAAATTGTATGTCAAGGTAAATGGAGATCACATGATTATAGTTGTTGTATATGTGGATGATATTATCTGTGGTGGAGACAAGGACATCATGTGCAAAGAATTTGCAGATCAAATGAAGATAGAGTTTGAGATGTCCATGCTAGGTGAGTTTTCCTATTTTCTTGGTTTGCAAATTTCACAGAAGGAGAAAGGAATTTTCATCTCCCAAACCAAGTATGCAAAAGACATACTGAAGAAATTTCAAATGGAGAACAACAAACCGATAAGTACTCCCATGGTTACCGGTTGTGAGTTGAGCAAACTAGATGAATCACCAGAAGTTGAGAAAACACTGTACAGGTCTATGATCGGTAGTTTGTTGTATTTAACATCTAGACTAGATATAGTACAAGCTGTTTGCATGGTAGCAAGATTCCAAGCTGCTCCTAAATAGTCTCACTTAAATGCAGTCAGAAGAATCTTTAGGTATCTGCAAGGAACTATCAACTATGGTCTATGGTATCCAAAGATAGGAGATTTCTCTTTGCAAGCTTATACTGATGTAGATTGGGTAGGAAATATTGATGACTAAAAAAGTACAAGTGGAGGTGCTTTCTACCTAAGAGATTGGTTAGTATCATGGAACATCAAGAAGCAAGATTCAGTGTCATTATCTACTGGTGAGGCAGAGTATATAGAAGCTACTACATGTTGTTCACATGTCTTATGGGTGAATTAGACACTGAAAGACATACAGGTGAAGATACCGAATCCTATTCCAATCTGCTGTGATAACTCAAGTGCAATCGACATCTCCAAGAATGTAGTCATGCACTCAGAAAAAAAACACATTGCAATCAAGTATCACTTCTTGAGGGAGGAGGTAGCAAACAAGGAGGTCATAGTAGAATATGTTCCAACTGATGACCAGATTGCTGACATATTTACCAAGCCACTTCCTTTGGGTCCATTTGAGTATTTGAGACAAAAAATGGGAGTTGTCTCACCATGTGGTAGCGCTTAAATGCATAAGAGGATGCATGATTCAGGGGGAGTCAACCTTTGCCACTATTTTATGACTCTTGAATCATGAAGCATGGACACAGGGGGAGAGTGTGTCTTAACCGGATGTCGTCTATGGATAAATTATTGGTCTCAAACTAAGGTTCCCTTCGTCATTGTTGTCAAAGGGGGAGATAAACCAGAAAAGAAGATGTTGACATCAATACCAAAGGATGAGATTGTTCGTATTGAGTTGTCGTTGTTGTCAACCGGTATTGCAGGCAGGCTACCAGTAGAGGTATGTCATGTGGTATGAATGATAGTGTATCGGTATGGTGGAAGACAAGTAGTATGGTGAAAAACAATTAAGGCATTGAGAAAATTAACATGAAGACTTTCCAAACCGGTATGGCGGAAGACAAGTAGTTATTGAGACTATCAGTGACATCATTGGAATGAGGTGAGATGCATGCGTGTGTTGGCATGTTGAGTGATAACCGGTCTAAAGTTTGGCTGCCTATTTATGATGAAGAGGCAGAATGTTAAAGTAATCACAAATCACTAGAGGTGAAGATGGTGCTACCGGCGAAGTGTGAACTACCAGTTAGTAGGAGGAGAAGGTCACACTAGTAAAGGCATGTACCCGTATGAGTTTGTTGAATGTTCAAGTATGAACCGACTATGTGTTGGTGAGCTAAGTGATTGAATGTTGTGATGCCATGTGGAGATGAGGTAGAAAACATGCAGAGGTCGGTGAAGCCTCCATCAAAATGGTTGTTGAAATAGCTAGTTGATGTAAGGATTAATGATAGTCCCAAAAATACTGAGAGGGGGGGTGAATCAGTATCTAACCAGTTTGTAGAATATTTAACCTTATTAAGTATTTTTCATTCCAAAATAGTGTATTGGTAAATAAGAATTAATGAAGTAAACAGGAACAATAATGACAACATAGAAAACACACCATAACACAAGATGTTTAACGAGGAAACCCGGTGTGGGAAAAACCTCGGTAGGATTTGTGACCCACAATATTCACTCACTGGCCAATGAATAAATATTACTTACAATGAGGGGCCTGCACATGCAGGAAGGCCAACTACCTAAAGCTCACTGCTCAATCACGAGATAGAAGTCTCACTAACTTACAAAATGGATTACTAAAATCCAATACAATGTACTGCTTCAAATCAGTATCAACTATGCCAGGTTCAGTACCGGTTTAAGCTCATACTATAACCATACACCTTATATAACATCTGCCCTTATTCATCACTCATTCTTATATCATCTCTTATCTCTATATGAAAATGATTTACAAGATCTCATACATATATGAGTCTATTACAATATGCCATGTTGGCTTTACAAAAAGATATTTACAATTAAATACAATAAACAAAAGTTTATTCCTGTCGGCTGGGGTGTCGGTATACATTGTAGCCGGTGTCGGTGAAGTGTCTGCCAGTGCTGGTGTCTTCTGGTGGTTTCCTGAAGGTTGCCGATAGGTTGCTAGTAGGTTGTCAGTAGGTTTCCATCAATGACAACACCATCATTTCTCATTAGAGTGTAGAATGCCAATAGTCTCCCCCTTTGGCATTGATGGCAACACTCATGAGAAAAATCCAAAAACTGTTTCCAAAAATGAAGTCCAAAAATGTACCAAAAAGATGTGCTCCTCTTGAGCAGATGATCTCCTCTGAATAGCCATTTTTCTCTGTCCACTGCTCCCCCTTTGACATCAATGACAAAGGTTGTCAAAATTGTCAAATGAGTGCAAAATTTCACCTTAAGGTTTGTAACCAGTTGGTTAAAATCTGAAATATATCAGCCAAAACCAAATTTAAGCTCTGCATGAATCAGTTGCTATCATTCATGGTTGCCTCAGTACGTTGGATCATGCCAGTGAGATGATGCATATGCTCCTTCGATGGATAGATAAAAATGGCTATTCAGAGGAGATCATCTACTCAGGGGGAGCACATCTTTTTGGTACATTTTTGGACTTCATTTTTGGAAACAGTTTTTGGATTTTTCTCATGAGTGTTGCCATCAATGCCAAAGGAGGAGACTGTTGGCATTCTATAGTCTAGTGAGAAATGATGGTGTTGTCATTGATGGCAACCTACTGACAACCTATTGGCAACCTACCGACAACCTTCAAGAAACCACTAGAAAACACCGGCACTGACAGACACTTCACCAACAACGGCTACAATGTATATTGACACCCCAGCCAGCAGGAATAAACTTTTGTTTATTGTATTTAATTATAAATATATTTTTTTAAAGATGACATGGAATATTGTAATAGACTCATATATGTATGAGATCTTGTAAATCATTTTCATATAGAGATAAGAGATGAGATAAGAATGAGTGAAGAATAAGGAGATATTTTGTATAAGGTTTATGGTTATAGTATGAGCTTAAACTAGTACTAAACTTGGCATAGTTGATGCTAATTTGAAGCAGTACTTTGTATTGGATTTTCATAATCCATTTTGTAAGTTAGTGAGACTTCTATCTTGTGATTGAGCAGTGAGCTTTAGGCAATTGGCTTTCCTGCATGTGCAGGCCCCTCATTGTAAGTAATATTTATTCATTGGCCAGTGAGTGAATATTGTGGGTTACAAATCCCATCGAGGTTTTTCCCACACCGGGTTTCCTCATTAAACATCTTGTGTTATGGTGCATTTTCTATGCTGTCATTATTGTTCCTATTTACTACATTAATTGTTATTTACCGGTACACTGTTATGGAATGCAAAATACTTAATGAGGTTAAATATTCTGCAAATCGGTTAGATACTGATTCACCCCCCTTCTTAGTATATTTGGGACTATCATTAATCCTAACAATTGGTATTAGATCCTGGTCCTCTATTTTCAAAAGCCTAATAGCTTGAGGAAGATTCTGACACCGGTACAGATGGAGAACTTAAGAAAGCAATTGGAAGGAGCTCTTGTAGACTATGATTCAGAGAAGTTGAAGAATATCAAACTTGAAGATGATCTGAGGACTGCATAGGAATTCATTCAAGGACTTTAGGAGAATCTTACTATTGCTAGAAATAAAAGAAAAGAACTTCATGAGAAGATGTAGAATGACAATGATGAAAAGGAAACACTTAATAAGCTTGTGAACAAATTGAGGCAAGAAAACATGAATATGAGGAATGAAATGTAAGACATGACTATGAGATTTTGTAAAGACATTGAAGATAGAAAGAAGAATGAAGATGACTTGAATAGGAGAATAAATGGTGTTGGTAATGAAAATATAAGACTCAGTCATGAGAATGATATGTTAAAGATAGATCTGATTCACATGCAACATGATAAAACTGAACTTATGAGACAGATGGGAATTCTGGAAAATGAGTTGGCTACTGCAAACAAACATAAAGAGAAATTCAAAAAAAGTTCAGAAGAACTTGATGATATGCTGAAAAGTCAAAAACCTAATGGAGATACTAATGGACTTGGAGTTGAAGTTGGTGAAAGTTTTGGTACTACAAACAATCATGATCACAGTAAACCGGTAAGACAACCTAATGCTTACAAATTTAATGGGAAATGCTTTAACTATAACAAGTATGGTCATAGAGAAAATCAATGTAGATCTAGAAACAATCAGAACATTAATGCACCCACCGGTCAATGTTCCAAATGCAACAAAGTTGGTCATAATTCAGAAAATTGCAAAATGAATGTAAGATATTATGTTTGTGGAAGATTTGGGCACTTATCTAATCAATGCAGAACACAAACCAACATATGATATGGAAAGGCTATTCAGAAGAATAATGTGACTTGTTATGCTTGTAACAAGATTGGACATATTACAAAATTTTGTAGAAGCAAGAATTCACCGACAAATAATAAAGGACCCAGTTTGAAAGGCAAAGAGAAGGTTGATGAGGTAAAGCAAGAATTTTCAAAACAATGGATTAGAAAGACAGATCAGAATGTTGATGAGACAATTCCTTCATCAGTAGAACAGAGTATTACTCCACCGACGGGAGATTCTTCATCCAACCAAGAAGTAACCCTTGGGGGTATTATAGAAAGTTGAATATCATGCAGATTATCCTTGGTAGATGGTGAGAAGATAGATTTCTTCTTTACCGACATATATGTTAAGTTTTCACTTAACCGACGAGCAATTATTGCGGTTGTTGAATGAAAAATCATTATAAATCATCAGTTTTCCTTCATTTTTAAATCACCAAGCATTCAAACTAGCAGAGAGCACAAAAATTTGAGTGAAGGCATTCAAGGCGAAGAAGTGAAGCGATTTCTTTCAAGCACTCAAACATTATCAGACATATTAAGGTATTTTTCAAATGGCTTCATCTTCTGCTCCCAAATTTATTGCAAATCCTACTGTTGTGGAAATTGTAAAGCGCCCTAGGCCCCTTTTCAAAATTATTTCTGAGATAGCTAAAAAAGATGATTCCATAGGTACTTTTTCAAAAATTCCTAAAGGTATAGCTTATGCTAAGGACCCTAGAATTTATATTCACTGCAATATTGAAGAACTGGGTTCTGTGGAAATATTAAAGATGTTTAATACCGTAATTTGTGATGAAAATGGAAATGTCAAACCCGAGCACAAGGTTATTGAAACCTTAGGTTTTTTAGAAATCTTGAACATCCCTAGATTTCCAGAGGAGGTAGTGAGAATTGTCCTAAGTAGGGCACATGGAGAATTTCTTTGGTTAGACTCAGTCTGCAAATTGACCTGGCAAGCAATTAGGGTAGTGACAGGTTTACCCTCTACCAACATCAGACCAGATAAGAAAAAGAAGGTACCTAACAACACAATCATGACCTTAACCGGAGCAACATCTGATAGTAGATCTCTAAGAGTAAATGATATCAAGGATATCAATGTGAGTTTCATAAGTATGATTTTAGGTTACAAGACCACACATGCAAACATACTTAACTTAGTTTCTAGTCTTTACATTAAAAGTGCTTATGATATGGTAAACAATGATGCAAAAATAGATGTGTGTGAATGGCTGAAGGATGAACTAGTTGATAATTTAAAAAAGATAAAAGGAGACTAGAAAGGAACATATCATTTTGGTATTCTTTTGGTATGCCTTATGTTGTATTTCTCAAAACATATCCCCAGTATTGGACAAAAAGATTTTGGGTTTGACATACCGGTAGGCAAACAGTTGTAAGAATCCTTCACCGGCATGGGTACTGCTAGGGAAAACAATATAACTAGGTATTTCAAAGCTTTCCAAACCAAAATGAAAAACAGAGAGAGACTACCACAAAGTATTGTAGATAAATATGAAAAGGAAATTTGCTTTGTAATTAAGAAAGATGAAATTTGGATGGAAGCAGTTCTTCCTAGAACTATATGGGTAACTGAAATGGGGTATGAGGCTGATGTAAATATTATTGAGACTTATGCTAAAGCCCTGTTGGAGGCACCTAGAGAACCAATAGAAACAGTGTTTGGTAGTGCAGAATCAATTGAGAGTGATGTACAAACACTGAAAGAAAGGAAGAAAAGAGAAAAGTACATAAGGAGTGCATCAAAACAAGCAAAGGAAATAAAAGAAAATGTTTTGAACCTTACTGGAATTAAGGAAAGTGAACTGGAAGGATTGCAACTAGAGGCACATATCTCACCAGTTGGCACATCATTTGATAGTGAGATACCTACTAAGTTTAAGAGAGTTGATAGGAAGAGAAAACCTTCACTAGTACCCTCTCCTCCACCCAAGAAAATAAGGAAGAAGCAACAAGCGGTAAGACAACCGACAAAGAAGTTGACACCCAAGAAGAAACAAAAACAAGTGATACCACCTTTGGACAATTTACTAAATGAAATCACTGATGATGGTAACTTGGCTAATGTAAGCAAGTTGTATAACACCCTCATTGATGCAGAAAAAGAAAGTGTTGAAAACAACATTATTCTACATCTAGACATCTATAAGAAAGTGCTAATTGAAGTTGATGATTTACCAAATGATCTATACAGAAGGTTAGATGCAAAGGGGATTGCAGTAATGGAGTTAGATATGAAACTTAAGGTTGAAAAACTCCTAGCTGTACATTCGGTTAACTTGAAAGAGGAGATTGATGAATTAATTTGTGAAGCTAACAAATCAGTTTTTGGAAGCAGTCATCAGAAAGTGAGCCTAATGGCTGGCAGAGTCAATGAAATTGCAGAGGAAACAACTGACAAATGGGATATCTTTTTTGTAGAAAAGGAAAAATAGGAAGAGCTGAAAAGACCTAAGAAAAAATTCAAGGTTTATCAAAAGGACAAGGACAAAGGGAAAGGTAAAGTTGGTGGAATACCAAAAATTAAAATAACTGACAACTTACCACCATCCTTGGATACCACACTAACACATACTGTTGATATACCGACTAATGAAAATGTGGACATAACACATGATGACACTAACCTTGAATCAGAAATTCTATTCACTATGAATGTTGATACTTAGGAAGTGAACATTACTATGGACAAGGACAACACGGAGGTACAGGATGATATTGCTGGTAGTGGGAACATTGTTGAGCAATCAACTGAAAATGTTGAGGTTGAGATGCATACAGAGCAAATAGAGCACACAAAGCAACCTTTGGATAGTAGAATGAATATTGGTAATATGGATGATGGCACTGTGAAACTAATAGAGACAAAGGTACCGACAGCTGATAACACAGAGAAACCAACAGAGAAATTGGCAGAGGCACAGGTACATGTTGAGATAGTAAAAATGGTAATCACTGAGAAACCCAAACCATTGCTAATAGAAATGGAAACTCAGACTGATACATCGGTGATTGATACAAACAAATTGGTTACTAACACTAGAAGCACAAAAATAATAAAGGCAGTTGGTCAAACATCTGAATTCAGACCTACTAATGTGACAAAGGTACTTCTGGACTTAATTTAGAAGATAATTGATTGTAATGCAATGGCGTACAAGGCAATTGATGATACAATTCCTATTATTAATATGATTGCACCTAAATACAATGTAGATAATGCAAAGGATTCATTAGGACAGTTAGACACATTGTCTAAATTTATTGCTGGAAATGTAATAACAATTGATAAGGTAATGAGGATACATTCAAAGAGAAAATGGAAAAAGAAAAAGAAAAATTCTTTGAGGAGACAATAAAGAAGTGCACTAAACATATTGACACACTTTTACCGGCACTGAATGCAACAATTTTGGAGTATAAGGAATTGTATAGAGAAACATGCAAGCCACATCTATTGACCCAAGACATTGAGAAAGAAATAAGTAGAGTACAAAAGGAAATTGATGATATAGCTGATAACATCATTGGTTCATCCGTACCTATATCACTTATTGAGAAGGAAATAGCAACATTTAATAAAAAGTTGGAGAAATTTGAGAAGGTAAAAGCAAGGATCAAGGCAAATGCTAGAGAGCTGAAGTATAAACTTAGTCCTAAACTGGATAACCTTATCCCTCTGAGAAATGATATCTCAAAGGTAAATCAAGGAGAAAGATCACCGGAGGAGCATATGCATCATTTCATCGACACAATCTAATGTACCGAGGCAACCATGAATGATAGCAACTGATTCATGCAGAGCTTAAATTTGGTTTTGGCTGATACATTTCAGATTGTAACCAACCGGTTACAAACCTTAAGGTGAAATTTTGCACTCGTTTGACAATTTTGACAACCTTTGTCATTGATGTCAAAGGGAGAGTAGTGGACAGAGAAAAATGGCTATTCAGAGGAGATCATTTGCTCAGGGGGAGTACAACTTTTGGGTACATTTTTGGACTTCATTTTTGGAAACAGTTTTTGGATTATTCTCATGAGTGTTGCCATCAATGAAAAAAGGGGGAGACTGTTGGCATTCCACACTCTAGTGAGAAATGATGGTGTTGTCATTGATGGAAACCTACTGACAACCTACTGGAAACCTACCGACAACCTTCAGGAAACCACCGGCAGACACCGGCACTAACAAACACTTCACCGACAATGACTACAATGTATACCGACACCCTAGCTGATAGGAATAAACTTTTGTTTATTATATTTAATTGTAAATGTCTTTTTGTAAAGCTGACATGGCATATTGTAATAGACTCATATATGTATGAGATCTTGTAAATCATTTTCATATAGAGATAAGAGATGAGACAAGAATGAGTGAAGAATAAGGGCAGATTTTTTATAAGGTTTATGGTTATAGTATGAGCTTAAACCGGTACTGAACCTGGCATAGTTGATGCTGATTTGAAGCAGTACATTGCATTGGATTTTCATAATCCATTTTGTAAGTCAGTGAGACTTCTATCTTGTGATTGAGCAGTGAGCTTTAGACAGTTGGCCTTCCTGCATGTGCAGGCCCCTTATTGTAATTAATATTTATTCATTGGTAAGTGAGTGAATATTGTGGGTCACAAATCCCACTGAGGTTTTTCCCACACTGAGTTTCCTTGTTAAACATCTTGTGTTATGGTGTGTTTTCTATGCTGTCATTATTGTTCCTGTTTACTGCATTAATTATTATTTACCGGTACACTATTTTGGAATGCAAAATACTTAATAAGGTTACATATTCTACAAACTGGTTAGATACTGATTCACCCCCCCTCTCAGTATCTTTGGGACAATCATTAATCCTAACAATCAAAATTAATGAAATAGCCAAAAATCATGGGATTGTAACTAACTGATGCGGCTCAAGGGAGAAAGAATAATGAAGGAAGATCAGGGAGTAGTTGGCGCCTAGATGAAAGCAAAGAACTTAGATTGCAAGAAGATCTTGAGAAGGAAACAACTGAACTTTTCAAGAGCCAACAGATTTCAAGGTAGAAAATCATGTATGAGATTGCTATCTTTTGCAACTATGCATTTGATAATGGAAAACATGTACAGATGCATTCCTGGAGTACAAGCAGTCGATCCAAGATAGACTAGATCAGATCTCATGCAAATTGTGTCACGTAAAGGAAACCCTAACCACTCTGAGTTTGAATTTTTTCTTGGCGGGAAAGCTCACGTTTAAATATGATGACTTGAGACTGTTGTAGTTGTTGTTGTAGAGTGAAGATCTGATTGATAAGGAGAAGTAGTATAAACCAGTGTAGGGAACAACCGGTAGAGTGCGCATTGATCACAGAGATGACAAACCGACAAAGGCCATGTTAGGAACCATGAAGGACAACTGAGAGGGGAGGTGAATCAGTTGTAAACTAGTTTACAATAATTTATAAACCAAAGCTAGATTATTCCAATTTATACTTAGTGTCGATAAACCAAATTTAAATGCTGGTAAAACAGATTAATAGTAATAGTAGTACTGTTTAACTTAATGCATAAAACAGAAAGAGAAACAACATCCACAACACATGACACAAAGATTTTGACGTGGAAACCCGGTAAGGGGAAAAACCATGGTGGGAAAACTTACCCACAATCAGATTATACTACTGCAGATATTAAGTGTATACAAATGGGGTCTGCACATGCAAAAAGGCCAACCGCCTAGAGCTCACTGCTCAATCACAAAATAGGAGTCACACTGACTACAATTGGATGGTTAAATCCAATGATAATGTAGTGCTCAAAATAGCATCTGCAATGATGGATTTAGTACGGGTTTAAGCTCTAAACATGAGTGTCAAACACCTTCATAACCTTCCTTCAACCTTCAGATAATATCTGTGTGATTCACACATGGATCTGCTTATTTTCACTCTTCAATATTCGCACACACTCATCATGATCCTATATCCGATCTTCATTAAGATCTTACAATCATTTATACAAAATCTAAGACCAAATGTATAGGTTGGCTCACTAAAGATATTACAAGAAAATCAATTACAAATAAGTCTTGATGCGATACAATATATCGACTCAATACATTTACCACATTAACCAATCAATAAACCATCTCCAAGACATTTCGTGTTGATCTAGAATAGATATCATGTACCTATCCATAACCTAGACCTATCTATCGGTAAAGGAAAATATGTCAACCCGATTAGACCAATAAGCAAAAAACCAAATCCAAACTTCCAATCCATATCTTTGACATAACAAAGTGATCTCCAAGTTATCATCATTGTCAGTGAACCATATAACCTGCTGGTGAACATATACCGGTGATTGTGCATAAGCCACTAACCATGCTGGTGAACCATATTGCCAGTTCAACAGTAAACCAATATAACGATAGTGCCAAATCAACAATGTAGACCTCCAAGAAGGTAAGTGTTGACATCAATGACAAAACTAATGCAACACATGATAAATTCATCCATAATACCAACAGGTCATGCCTAATTAAGAGTGATCAAGTGTGAGTTGAAGGTGAAAAAGATATTGTGAGAGGGGATTTAGAAAAGTTATCAACAAAGTCAAGTTTCAGAGTGGGTGGAGAGAATACAAACTGGTAGAGGAGAATATTGTAAGGTTGCAAAACTTCATTTGCAATAGTGATTTTATTTGTATATATGAGATTCATATTTTTTTCACTAAGTTTTAGCTTAGTGTAGGGGTTGTAGATCCTTTAGGTTGTAGCCTATAAATTGTGCAGGGGTTGGTGCTCCTTGGGTTGGTGCCCTAAATATTGTAATCAAAGTTTCATTGTGAGGCTGGATTGGAGCAGAAGATCTCCAATAGCTATTCTCACTGAGGTTTTTCCCGCATTGGGTTTTCCTCATATATATATGGTGTAGTGTGATGTTAAGGTTTTAGCCAGTCCTTTCACACACTCTACTTGCATTGTTTAAGTTATCGATTAGCATTCAGCTTGTCCTCTACTTTATCGGTATCTCTTTGTTTAAGAAAAAGAGTTTAAATCACTGATTCACCCCCCTCTCAATGATCCATTGTGTCCAACAATCCATTCATCCAATGGTGTATGGAGGTCTTGAAAACACCTTGATTTTTTCTCTTTTCCCTATTATTTTTTACTAATGTTGAACTTTTGTTAAAACAAGCAATGATTATATAGGCAAATTTTCAAATTTTGTATGATATTTGTTTTTTACTTTTTACACATATTTTTGTTGTTTTAAAATTAAGAATTATAAATTATTGAAATCAAAATTAATTTACATAAATGAATTATGATTCCATAACTGAATATTAATGTTAGAAATTGATTGTAGGAATAAAATTCAAAATAGAAGCCACAAACATTCTTAAAGGTGAATTACAAGGTTTACACTATCTAATAATGATCAATAAGACTAAGCAAACCTCTATTTTATGTGAATGACTCTTTTTATTGTCTATGTATCTCTTTAAACCAACCAACCAAAGCAATCTGTAACTAAGATGTTTTGGTCAACCTTACAAATATAATTAATGTATAATCTTAAAGCTATCCACATTCCATGTAGGAGAACCTTTACCATTCTAACTTTTTGATGTGTCAAAACCCACTTTAACAAGTGACATGTGTCTTTATAGAGGCTATTTTTTGGTTGCATAAATTCCCTTGATAGATCATCATAGATTGTGATCCTATGTTTACCAGTTTGGTGTGGATGTCTTTGTAGTATGAATTGGGCACTAAGCTCAACTTTAGATTGGCCTATCACCTATATAGAGACTAATGTTTAGATTGAGAGGATGAATTAGGTTCTTTAGGGTATACTCTATTTTTATGGAATAATAATGCAAGTGAGAGGACTATTTGTACTTAATTGAGTTCATGAGTAACAATGATTCAGGATTGGGTGGCCCTCTTCCCAGATATACTTTACTATATGAGTAGTGGGCCATTAAGATTATAGATCATTTAAAAGAATTCTCAAGATAGGAAAAATAAGTATGTATATGCTAATATATTATATCAACATGTCTCAGTTGATGATCTTTTTTTTTTGAGTATAAGAGTATTATCTTATAAGGAAATGACTTTAAGAACACACCATATTTTGTTGGAAATTTTAATATTCTTGAGAGGGTTGATCTAGTTTCTTACTAGATTTATTTTCCACCTAATCTCTCAAACATCCACAATGCATTTCATGTTTCTATTTTGATACAATATATTTGATAACTCAATGATGAACAATAAGTACCAAACCAGTACTGAGAGGGGGGGGTGAATCAGTATAGGCACAAAATTCCTTTCCCAAACCGGTTTGACTGCAAACACTGCAAATGTCTGACAGATAGTAACATCGGTCTGAAACAGAGTGCAACCGGTAAGGTTAAGAATGACTATGAAAAGGATTAACTAGTTAATCACTTAGCTTTCCACTCAACTTAATACTACACTTTCATTTCACCCTTATGCATGAATAGGTAATCTAGCATTAGAAATATAATAATAGCTAGCTCAACATGTTTTACCTTCAAACACAAATCACTTAAATCATCACATGAAAACTACTACATATGACACACATATTTTTCACATGGAAACCCAACTGGGAAAAACCACGGTGGGGATGAATACCCACAAGCTGCTTTTGAAAAATTTAGAAGTCTGCTCTATTAGGAGCCTTGTCCGGTTAAAGACTGTTACAACAGGTTCTGCTAGGAACCAATCCTGTTAGGGATCACCCGGTTAAGGGATGGCTAAATACCCGGTTAAGGGTTAAACCCTGTTAGAGGTTACCTTGTTAGAGGATTTGAATAACTCAATTAGTTTGAGTCACCTTGTTAAAGGATTTACAACAAGCTGATTAAAGCTACCCGGTTAAGGGATTTTCCAACTATTGAAGTGGTTAAAGATCAACAGGTATTACATTGATTTGATAATAGCACTCAATGCCTAATGCAGATCTGCTTAAGTTCCTTCCTTTTGCACTCACACACTACAGGAATCAATCCTCTTATCTCATTTGGTCTAGCAAGAATCACGTATCTCTGTACTTAGATACACACAGACCATTTGCCAACAACTCAGAAAGAAACACAACATCGACCTTATAGGAAACAGATAGGTCGGTAGCATAAACCCTAAACCCTAAAAAATTTAGGTTTAGTAATTCAAACGGTTCAATCCTGACCGTTGAACACATTGCATTGAATACAAAAGTCTTGAACATATCTCAAGACATTCTCCATCATTCATTCTTCATCGCTTTCATGGTGGCTTGTAACCCATCACGCGTTCTCCACCTTTTACAGAGACTTCACACATTCTCGAGGTAGATAGGATTGATCTCCTTCATGCAAGATCCTTCACACACTCAAGGTGGCGTGGCAACATGATCTAATTTTCATTACAATGCTAACTCATCACACAATGTCATCGATTGAGTCACACAGGCTTGGAACACTTCAACCGGAAACCCTTAAGCTAAGACTACCAACCGGTAGTCATATCATGTTAAGTCTGCATAGAGAACATTCCATATACCGGTTCACATTTCATCATACCACTTCTCTTGGAAAAACATACCACTTCACCTATTTCTCAATATACCGGTTTATACCACTATACCGGTTCACTTTGCCAACTGTTTAGCTTCAATATACCTTTTCACTTCTCTGTACATATACCGGTTCACCACATTGTACCGGTTCACATTTCAGCATATTGCCGGTTCACTCTCCAACATATTGACATCAATGACAACATAATATCATCATGTCAGCATACTCAGCACAAATGCCAACAATATTAAGGAAATGAAACATGTTCTTGATTGGGATATTATACATATTGAGGAGGGTGAGAATATTTCTTTGATTTCCCATTATTCTACATCATCAAAGTTTAAGCCTTTAGGAATAAGATTGGGACCAACTAAGGCTTTAGTAGTATCATCTTGATGAGTTAACATATGTTTCCATTGTGTTGTCATTGATGTCAACCGGTATAGGATGGCTATCGGTATAAGAGATGTATGTCCAACACTGTCATGGATGCATACATGATTTTATGTCTTTGATATCACCTTTGATGGTATGATGAAAGAATAAGTATCTGGTAGAATACTGAGAGGGGGGGGGGGGGGGGTGAATCAGTATATTGAAAAAATTGATACAAACTTCCCAATCTCAAATTCAAACTCACAAAGTAAAATTTCACTATCAAGATCAATACTCAACATCAACCGATTAACTATTATAACAACTTCAATCTTGTAAACATCAAAATGCTTAATCATATCTCAACATATTCAATCTCTCAATGCTTCCAGTTATCATGCCTTATCAAAATAGTTAAGTAGTCAATCAAATCAACAAATAAGATCATAACCACAAAAGCATTCACCACTTGACACAAATGTTTATACGTGGAAAACCCAAATAGGTAAAAACCATGGTGAGATGAGACTCAGAAGGATAGCTATCTAAACTCTTATGAAGTTCACCCTGTTAGGAGCCAAGCATGTTAAAGATTTTATAATAAGTCCCGTTAAGAACTAATTGTATTAGGAATCACCCAGTTAAGGGATTTACAAAATGCCTTGATGAAAAAGAAAATACCTTGTTAGGAGTAATCTCGATAGAGGGTTTGAGAATCCAAGCTAATGGAACACCTTGTTAGAGTATTTAAGAAGTAACCAAGCTTGTTAGAGATTACTCGGTTAGGGGATTTCAATTGTGTTGTAATTTTTAGAAAACAATAGGTTTTTTGATCCGTCTGAATAGAACTACATTTTCTTGATTAGATCCTTTTAAGCTTCAATCTGCTTCTACACAAACTGCAGATCCATTCTCTGGTTAGGCAACCACGCACTCAACTGGTTTTCAGCCAACACTTTGCCAACACTCTTACAAACAACTTCATCGACCTTAAATACAAATGAATTAGGTCGGTAAGACAAAAAAAACCTAATTCTCTCATAGAGATTACAAACAAGTGGGTTCAATATTGACTGTTAGAAATCATAACAATCTTTTCACATTCTTAAAAAAAATTCCAACCGCTCCATGATCACTGCTTCATCGGACTTTGTAACTCATCACGCGCTATGCATTAGATGCAATCCACTTAATGTTGGCATTTTACACTCAGATGAGAATAGTTGATGTTGTCATTTATGGCAACCAACTGGTAACATGGTTCACAAGTTACACCGGCAACAAACATCATCTACCAGCACTGGCAGGCACTACAAGTCTTTTCTCACCGACATCCAATCTACACTGACAAAAGATCTTACTGACACTCCTAGCCGACATGAAAATTATATTGTATAACCGACATGATCTATTTTAAAGACTCATATATATATGAGATATTGTAGGTCATTTTGTAAGTAAGGAATGTAATTAGGTAATGAATGCAATCGGCATATTAGAGCGAATAATTGTATATGCATTATGATGTAATTATTTTATGAGCGAATAAGAGTAGAACAAAGAGAAGCAAGGTTTATGGTAGAAGTATCTGACAAAGCTTAAACTAGTACTGAATCCAACATTACAGATGCTATTTTGAGGAGTACATTGTCATTGGATTTAACCATCCAACTGTTTAGTTAGTGTGACTCCATTTTTGTGATTGAGAAGTGAGCTCTGGGTTGTTGGCCTTCCTACATGTGCAAGCCCCTATTGTATGAGTAATATTTATTTATATTGGCCAGTAAGTAAATATTGTGGGTCACAAATCCCACCGAGATTTTTCCCCTACCGGGTTTCCTTGCCAAAAATATATGTGTTATGGTGTGTATTGATGGTTATAATTTTGTTTCTCTTTACTGCATTATTATTTTCTTACCGGTATATTAATTTGGGTTATAAAGTTGCAAACAAGTTTAAATCTTTTGTTTACCGGTTAGACACTGATTCACCCCTCCTCTCAGTGTCTTTGGGACTAATCAAGTATCTAACACTTTGCTCATTCCCTAGACAATGAAACAAACAAACAAACATGCCAAAACAATCTGAACTTATCCTCATTCAATGATCACACGCATCTCTATCATTACCACTCATCATTAGTTCTTAAACCAACAAACTTGATCGGTTAGGGTTTATAAAAAAAAAACTGGTAGGGTTTACCAGTTACATTGCATAGAAAAGGGTTTAACCTTATTCACCGGTTTATCGGTTCAACTCACAACAATATCAGTAATAACAACAATATAAGCAATATCATAAATACCATTACCAGTTCAATTGACATCAGTGACAACATAACATATCATTAATGCAATCTTCATGCAAATACCAACAATCTCCCCCTTTGGCATTGATGGCAATACAAATATCAATGCCTCTGATTGTTGCTGTGATTGGTGAATAGGAATCCTGGTTTACATTACCAAGTATTCACCATGCTCTGTCTGTCTTCAGCCTATCGCTAGTTTCCCTTTGCCATTCACATAATACTTTTCCTCAATCACATAATTCCTCTCCCTCTTTGACAACAATGCCAAATTGAAAGTAAAACATGTAATGTCAAATTTTCACTGTGCATCAACAACATACTATAACTTGATGCTCACCCTGTGGAATACATCCCCTTCTTCATCAATCCATGTTAAATTTTGCAAATGATTCAGGGACTGATGCAATCAACATCATGTTCAACTAACTCCATGAATAGGGAAAACCCCCAACTGACTTCTAAGATACTCAAAAGTAATCTTAGGCAAAGGTTTGGTAAAGATATCTGCAAGCTACTCCTGGGTAGAAACATACTCTAAGATAACATCTTTACTTTGAACTTTTTCCCTCAAAAAGTGATACTTCAATTCAATGTGCTTGGTGCGAGCATGCAAAATAGGATTCTTAGAAATATTAATGCCACTTGTATTATCACAAAATCTTTATAGGTTCTAATATCTTTATCTTAAAACCTTCCAAAATGTGCCTCATCCAAATAGCCTGTGTGCAATTCATATAAGCTGCAACATACTTAGCTTTAGTAGTAGATTGTGAAGTACAACTCTACTTTTTACTACTCCATGAAACTAGCCTTCCTCTTAGAAAGAATGCTCCACCCGTAGTACTTTTCCAGTCATCAATATTTCCTGCCTAATTAGCATCAGTGTATGCCTTCAAATCAAAGTTTCCTCCATATGGATACCATAATCCATAGTCAACTGTACCGTTCAGATCTCTAAAAATTCTCTTTGTTGCTATTAGGTGTGCTTCCTTTGGATGCTTTTGAAATCTTGCAACTATACCAACCACATGGGCAATATTCGGTCTGCTGTGATCAACATAGTGTAATTTGCCAATCATTGACCTGTATTCATTTTCATCAACAGACTTAGATGCATCATCCTTGGACAACTTACAACATGTAACCATTGGTGTTCCAACTAGTTTACAATCACTCATGCCAAAAGTCTTGAAAACCTCTTTCACATACTTAGATTGAGTAATGAAAATACCATTCTTCATTTGTTGTATTTGCAAGCCTATGAAATTTTTATTTCCCCTACTAGAGACATTTCAAACTCATTTTTCATTTCATCTGCAAAACTATTACTCATGACATCATTACCTCCAAAGATAATATCATCAACAAATACTTCACTAACCAGTATTTCATCTCCTTTAGACTTGAGATAAATATTACTATCATCAGTGGTTCTTGCAAAGCCTATCTTCATCAGATGTGTATGAAGATGTTCATACCATGCTCTAGGTGCCTGCTTCAGTCCATACAAAGCTTTATGCAATCTGCATACCATGTCTTCTCATTTGTGAATGCATAACCATCAAGCTTCTCTATGTATACCTCTTCTTCCAATATCCCATTCAAAAATGTAGACTTAACATCCATCTGGTATACCTTGAACTTCTTATGGGCTACAAATGCAAGTAAAGTTCTGATAGCTTCTAGTCTTGCTACCGGTGCAAAAGTTTTGCCATAATATTGACCTTCTTCTTGAGCATAACCCTTGAAAACTAATCTTGCCTTGTTGTGAACTACAAAACCATCTTCATTTAACTTGTTTCTAAATACCCATTTATTACCTATAACATTCTTGTTTACCGGTTGGGGTACCAGGGTCCAAGTGTTGTTCTTCTCAATTTGATCTAGTTCCTCCTCCATAGCTTTAACCCAATAATCATCACCAAATGCCTCCTTAGCACTTCTAGGTTCAATGGTGTAGATCATGCAAGAGTTCTCTCTTATTTTCCTTCTAGTTAGTACTCCAACATCCTTATCCCCAATAATCTATTCTAGACTATGGTTCAGTCTCACATACTTAGGAATAACATGATCATTCTCTTCAGGTTCAACTTCTTCATTATCATCTTCTTTTAAAAGTATTTGTTTTGGTTGAACAAGTACATCAGGATTTCCTTTACCGGTTTCTGATTTAACAGGTTCACTTTCCAAAAGAAAAATGCAAGGATCTTCATCCTTTTTCTCTGAACTAGTTCCTTCTGAGACTTCAGGACGTTCATCTACATGAACATCAACACTCTCAACAATTCTCTGTGTCCGGTTGTTGAAGCATTTATAGGCCTTACTCTTGGTGGAATAACCAAGAAATATGTCTTCATCACTCTTAGCTTCAAACTTGCTAATATAATCACCTTTTTTAATAAAACACTTGTTACCAAATATTTTGAAATAACTAACATCAGGTGATCTCCCATACCAATATTCATAAGGGGTCTTTTCCTTACCTCTTTTCATCAGATTTCAGTTCATTGTGTAGATAGTTGTACTTACAACTTCTTTCCAAAATGTTTTCGCCACACTTCCTTGTATCAACATTGTCATAGAAGCTTCAAAAACTGATCGATTGTTCCTCTCTGCTATCCCATTCTGTTGTGGTGTCCTTGGTGCAGAAAGCTACCGCTTGATACCATTTTCATCACAGTACTTAGTGAATTCCTCAAAAGTAAATTCACTGCCTTGATCTATTCTTAGACATTTTATCTTTTTTCCACTCTCTCAACTAAGGCCCCGAATGTCTTGAACTTACCAAAATCTTCATTCTTATCTTTCAAGAATGTGACTCACATCATCCTTGAACAATCATCAGTGAAGATCGTGAAATATCTATCACCTTGAATGCTTCTTGTTCTTATTGGTCCACATAGATTTGTATGAACCAAATCTAACAAGTGCTCTGTTGTGAAGGACTTGCTCTTGAAAGTTGAAGAAGTCATCTTTCCTAATTGATATTCTTTACAAAGAGCATTAACCGGTTTATCTAGCTAAGGCAGACCTCTTACTGTCTTGGAGCTGCTTATTTTAACAATGTTATCAAAGTTTACATGACAAAATCTCCTATACCAAAGCCAACTATCATCTATATTTTCAATCAAACAGTTGCTAACTTTAGGATTAAGATGAAATAGATTACCTTTGGTTTGTTTCCCGATTGTAATCAATTCACCTTTGTTGTCAAATATTTTGCACATACCATTTCTAAAATCCAATGGGTATCCTCTGTCATTAAGTTGTGCCACACTCAGAAGATTGTGCTTTAGGCCTTCAACCCAATAGACATCGTCAACATTGCTCTTCCCATTAAGAGAAATAATTCCCTTACCTTTAACCATACATGGTGAGTCATTGCCAAATCTGACAACACCGCCATCAAATTCCTTCAAGAAAATAAATTTGCTCCGATCACCAGTCATGTGATGTGAACAACCACTATCAATGATCCAATCATTAGAGTTGTCCATCCTGGACATTAGTGCCTTCTAATCTGATATCTCTTCCTTAATAGCTACAAACACAATATCTTCACTAGCATCATCATCATATTCTTCATCAGTAATAACACTATCAATAGCAATAAGACAATCTCTTTTTCCTTGGCCCTTATACTTCTTGAATTTGTCTCTCTTGTATTCATTTTCACGATTAGGACAGTTAGCTGCTATATGACCAATCTTGTTGCATGGAAAACATTTTAAAGGTACTTTACCTGTATATTTCCCAGTACCTCTAGGAAGTCATTTTGCCAATAATGTTTCAAGCTCCACTAAGTTGTCTTCATCATTAGCATCTCTGCTGGATCTAGATTCATAACCATGATAAGTATCTCTACTTTTTCTCACAGAGGGGTTAGAGATAGAAGCTTTGAATGCAGATTTTGATTTCTGTACACTACCATCATAACTGTTTAATTCAAAAGAAGTAAGTTTGCCAATGATAGAGTCAAGAGTTACCTTAGTTTTGTCAATGGACTTCACCTCCTGAATAGCTGCAACTCAGATAGCATAGACCGGTAGCAGGGTTCTCAATACCTTACTGATCACTGTGGCATCTTCCACTTTCCCTCCTGCACTCTTTATTTCACCAACTATCTCTTTTATCCTTTGACCATATTGTTGGATATTCTCACCTTAAAACATTCTCATGTCATCAAACTTTCCTCTTAGGCTGTCCTCTATAGAAATCTTAACATGTTCATCACCACTATAAATCTATTCAATTTTTTTCCATACTTCATATGCAGTTTCAAGACCATGAACATCTACATATTTAGCATCAGATAGGGAACTGATAATAGCCTCTAATGCTTGATGATTTTCTTATTGTTCTTTCTTCTGATCATCAGTCAAAGTTCTAGTAGGTGCAATATACTTAGTTTCTACATGATCCCAATATTGACCTCCCAGACTCTTAATGTAAATCTTCATTTTGTTGCTCCATATCCTATAGTTATCTTTGTTGAACTTCGAACCTTCTTTCTTCATCATGATCTACAAGATCTTTTCCTCAAGCTATTAGGCTTTTAGGTTAAAGAGGACCCGAGACTCTCTGATACCAATTGATAGTATGATGAAAAAATAAGTATCCAGTGTAATATTGAGAGGGGGGGGGTGAATCAGTATACTGAAAAACTGATACAAACTTCCCAATCTCAAATTCAAACTCACAAAGTAAACTTTCACTATCAAGATCAATACTCAACATCAACTGGTTAACTGTTATAACAACTTAATAGTAAATAACTCCAATCTTGTAAACATAAAAAATGCTTAATCATATCTCAACATATTTAATCTCTCAATGCTTCCAGCTATCATGCCTTATCGGAATAGTTAAGTAGTCAATCAAATCAACAAATAAGATCATAACCACAAAAACATTCACCACTTGACACAAATGTTTATACATGGAAAACCCAAATAGGTAAAAACCATGGTGAGATGAGACTCACAAGGATAGCTATCTGAACTCTTCTGAAGTTTGCCCTGTTAGGAGCCAAGCCTATTAAAGCTTTTACAATAAGTCTTGTTAAGAACCAATTCTGTTAGGAATCACCTAGTTAAGGGATTTACAAATTGCCTTGATGAAAAAACAAATACCCTATTAGGAATAACTTTGATAGAGAGTTTGAGAATCCAAGCTAATGGACCACCTTGTAAGAGGATTTAAGAAGTAACCAAGCTTGTTAGAGCTTACCCGGTTAGGGAATTTCAATTATGTTGTAATTGTTAGAAAACAATAGGTTTTTTGATCTATCTGAATAGCACTACATTTGCTGTATCAGATCCTTTTAAGATTCAATCTGCTTCTACACAAACTGCAGATCCATTCTCCAGTTAGGCAACCACACACTCAACTAGTTTTCAGCCAGCACTTTGCCAACACTCTTACAAAAAACTTCATCAACCTTAAATACAAATCACTTAGGTCAGTAACACAACCAAAACCTAATTCTCTCATAGAGATTACAAACAAGTCGGTTCAATCTTGACCGTTAGAAATCATAACAATCTCTTCACATTCTTCAAGAAAATTCCAACTGCTCCATGATCACCTGGTGTAGAAGCACCTTGAGCACAGTGAGTTCAAGGGGTCATATGATGATACAGGGAATTGGAGGAAGATAATGATACCTATGAGGTCATTTTAAAATGTAAATGGGCTATTAGTACCAATCAATGTAATGAAAAGACGAAAAGATGTAAAATTGTCAAAATTGGCAAAATAGGCCTAAAAAGGCTAAAATTGGGTTTTGAGGGTAGAATAGATAAATATGATGAATAAATGATGTAATAATTTTTAAAAGGTCATTTAATGACTATTTGAGTGGTTTGGGGTGAATATATTTCAAATTGTCAAGTTGACAAATGAAATTGTCAATCTTGACAACTTTTGAGCAACTTTTGTTGCAAAATGTTGCAAAAATACAAAAAAGGGTAGTTATAGGTGGTTATTAGTTACATTTAGGCCTTATAAGGCTTGGATAACTATAAAATTATGTGATTAATCTATTTTGAGAGAGAATTGGATGTGGAGGTCGAGATTTGAGAAGTGGAACAATAAAATTGTATTTTTTGAGTTTTCAATGTATGACAGACTGAAATTTGTTCATTTGAAAATTGATATGCATGTGTTTGATTAAGTTATCTCAATGAGATGAAAGTGAAATGAACTAAGAGTGCTTTGGTTTTTATTTGGTGCAATTTCATTATCATTTGTGGAAGATATTGGCATTTGTTTCAAAACTGTCAAAACCCTTACTAGGGCATCCAGTGGCCTCATAAATGTAATAAATTTTGTTTAGATGTTTTTCCAAACCCAATTTTGGGTAGGGATGAGGGTAAGGATGTATTTTACCTGTACATGGTGTGTGCAGGGTTCCATGATGGATTTGGCACATGCTTCATGAAGGTTTTAGACTGAAAAATAGTTAGATTTGGGGTGTGACAACAATAGTCCTGACGCGAGGGCAATATCTCATCACTGAACCATTGGATCTTCTTAAAATTTGGATATGTTGTTGATGGTTAAGTTTGGAAGAATCACACTAAATTGATTAAGTAAATAATGTTACTTTGAAAATTTATAGATCTCCGAGTATGGGTCTATCAAGAAGGACAACAAGAAGGTATAGTTTGTTTATTTAGTTTCAAAGTTGTGTTTAATGGTTCAGTGGAGTATGTATGGAAATGGATAGAGCCTAAGGGGATGTGTGAGTGTCTTGAGTACATTGGGAATGTGTGAAACCAAAGGGAGAGAGTTTTATGAGTTGTTTGGTCAACAAATATTGTCATTTATGCTTTTGACTGTCCTAAAATAGTGAGATAGTGTGTTGGGGGTGTTATTCTAATATGTAGAGAGTAGGGGATCAGAGGTGATGTGTTTAACCAATGAGAGGTCTTGAGGAGTGAGTTGTGTGGGTGTGGGTAATATCCTCCTACCCTCTACACCATCACCACTTCATCGGACTTTGTAACTCATCACGCGCTATGCATTAGATGCAATCCACTTTTCTCATTCCCTAGACAATGAAACAAAAGAACAAACGTGCCAAAACAATTTGAACTTATCCTCATTCAATGATCACATGTGTCTCCATCATTACTGCTCATCATTAGATCTTAAACCAACAAACTTGATCGTTTAGGGTTTAACAAAAAACAACAGGTAGGGTTTACCGGTTACATTGCATAGAAAAGGGTTAGACCTTATACACTGGTTTACTGGTTCAACTCACAAACTTAGCATATCGGTTTACAACATCTTCCACAAAGCTCTTCCTATTGGTTACAAGCCAATATCAATAATAACAACAATATCATCAATATCATAACTACCATTACTGGTTCAATTGACATCAATGACAGCATAACATATCATTAATGCAATCTTCATGCAAATACCAACAACCTTGTGATGTTGAGAACCGGTAAGGTAAGAAAGAGAATTCCATTCATTAGAAAGACCTTTGGAGTCACTAGTATAAAATTTAGTGTTTGACTTGTGTTGAAGATATGAATAGGTTACCAATATAGTCTATCACCGGTAAGGTGAGGTTATCAATCGGTAAGTGATGTGTTGATAGTGAGTGGTTGCCAACCGACAAGCTTATGATCAGTGTACAAGCAGGGTGACCAAGATGCTTGGATGTTGTTTTTGATGAAGAGCCAGAATGTTACCTAAATCACATCAACATAGGAGGAGAAGGATGTACAGGTCATCGATACATCGTGTGGATGCAGAACAACAGGACTCCCATCAGATAAAGATGCAGTCACCATGTGAAGAGATGACTGATAGTGAGTGTGCCCAAACTGAATCACATGTGCATGTTTGAAGATATGCTCAACAAATAGGGAAGCTACATGAGTGCATTACAGGATGCAAATGACAAGGATCCACTTCCACCGGTAAGTGGAGCTTATCTCCTATTATGTAAAGTGTGCATCATAGTTTTGTGAGATAAGACAAAAGAGGTAAAGGAAAGTGTTTGAAGGCTCACACCGGATCTACTGGAGAAACAAAAGGATGCCTCAAGTGCATGAAATCAGGGATATGCACTGGACTAACTAAGAAGGAATGATGAGTTTCTGGGAAAGATGAAGAGTGATGGGTTTGTCACTTTGACAAATCGGTTGAGATGATGTCCAGTCTAATGATGCAGAAGGCAAGGTTGGGCAACTATAGATAGAGAGTGCAACCGGCGTGCAGATGCCTCAGATGGAAATAGTTGAAGGCTCATGACATGGTGTCATCAAAGGGGTTTACCGGCATGTAAGTCCATTGGTAATGCAACAAAGTGCAGATGCAGAAGACTCCCATCTGATGGAGATGTGCATAAGGTAGGTTAGCAAGAGTGCTGACCAGTTGAGTGTTCCATCAGAAGAGAAGTAGAGTGCAAGGTTGATGAAAGACCGGTTAAGGGTTTAGCCGGTAGGGTTAGTAAGCTGGTAGATGAACCTGGTAATGAAGTTGGTCAGTAATCCCATCCATACCGAAACATATGATCCTACAAAGGTGGATGATGACACAGAGGCCATGCGGAGGTGAAGTGGCATGTATGTACAGGTTGGCATGTTAAGTCGGTGAAGTATCAAGCGATGAGGTAGATGGTGACAAGTTGACATTTATGTCGACTACAAGATTCACGGGATGTGCAATAGGGGTTTGCGGTTTGAGGTCAGATGGATAGTCAAGTTCTAGCACAGACAGATTGAGCAGATTGAGGACAGAGAAGGAAACCACAAAACCATTCTTGGTGATCGACCAAGAAATCAACTGACAGGTTAAAAGAAGATTGCCAAAAATAGAAGGCATGATCAGGAAGTCACGACAATGGCAAGGTTCATTGATGAGTTATAGTTCATCAATCTAGGCAATCAAATTAGATGAGATCTGATTGGATTTGGTTTGCCTCGAGGTCGATGAGGAAACCCTAACCGCCCAAAATTTAAATTGGCTTTTGGCGGGAAAACTAGGTTACAAATATGCAAGCCAAAATCATTGAAGCCTACCACTGGATGAGAGAGTATTTCTACATGTGAGAAGAAATTAGTCAAGTGATCATCAAGAAGAAAAAGAAGAGACTTAATATGAGGAAGAACAAGGTTGAAGTGCTCAAATAGTATCAGTGAAGCAACCGACAGTTAGCCATTGAGTCTGACAAAGGAGTGAACCGACAGTGGCCATACCGACAGAGAAGAAGTGTTGAAGACTGCAAAGAAGGTAGTAATAGAACCAGCAGAGTGTAGTACCGGTGGAGTGTAGCAGTGTAGCAGAGAGAACCGAAAAAGAGAAGAACCAATAAATAAGGAGAAGAGGCTAAACCGGTAAGGTTGTAGCAGGAGATAAGGCTGCAGCAGTGAGTGGGTGAGAAGAGAACCGACAGTGGATTGGATAGAAGATCTAGCAGAAAGATTTGAAGAAGAGTTACAAAGTTCATTTGTAACATAACTATTAATTTTGTATTTTGAATATACTTATTGTAGACCACTAAGTTGGCACTCGGTGCAGGGGTTGTAGCTCCTTGGGTTGGTGCCCTAAGTCAGGGGTTGGTGCCCTAAATATTGTAATCAAAGATTCATTGTGAGGTTGGATTGGAGAAGTAGACTCCAACATCATTTCTCACCGAGGATTTTCACATCTTAGGTTTTCCTCGTATATGTTGGTGTTATGTGATGTACCCTTTATGTGTGAGTGAATTTGTGTTAGTCTCCCATCTAACTAGTAAGTCTACATTCAGTTAGATCTCTTAACCGGTATACTCACATAGGATAGTTAAAGTTAAAATTTTGAGAACCACTGATTCACCCCCCTCTCAGTGGTACATTGTGTCTAACAATTGGTATTAGAGCATCCAAGTTCTTGGTTGATAAGCTTTCTCTAGCTTGGGTAGATTCTGGCTTAAGGACACAATGGTCTGTTTAGTGTCAATCTATGCTCTGGTATTTGATGGTTCAAAAAATTCCATTTAGAGTTGCAGAATGGAAGTCTACTTGTCCTCCCTAGGGTTTGATGTGTGGATGTCTATTGTAAATGGATGCCCTAGTAAAGTCAATCCTCCCATCGATTCTGATGCAAAGAGAAGAAACTAGTGTAATGATGCAGCAATGAAGGCAATACTATGTGGGTTATTAGATGATATCTCCTCATAGGTGGATAGATGCAGATTGGAAAAAAGATTATGGGACACACTTAAGAAGCTCTATGAAAATGAGCCTACTACTTTACAACTGATTCGTGAAGAAAGAATTAGAAATGCATCTCATGTATCTACAGATGATGAAGGTAGATCTGCTAGCAGCCGTAGCAATGAAGATGAAGGAACCCACCTCTTCATGACTCAAGAATAAGAAGATGAGAAGCACACATCTGAGAATGATCATGTAGATAAATCCTATTGGCAAGATGTGTTTGGCAGTGGTAATGAAGGTGAAGAAGAAGAGGCACCATAAGTTGATCTAGAAGGTGAGCTTGTAAATGCACTTGAAGAACTTAGTAGAGTAAGAAATGAATACAAGCTATTCAAGAATGCTGCTATTGTGGAGCAAAACCGGTTATCAGATGCCTTGAAGAATCTAAGAAGTGTGTCTTAGAGTTGAAAAATCAACAAGGAAGCACTAAGGAGTGTCGGTGTGGTGATCTAGCATCTGAGCTAGAAGTAAAAGGTAAAGAATATTAGTAGCTGGTTGGAGAAATGGAGATTCTCTGAAGTGACTTTGAGAAGTGTCAGGATGAGCTCAAGGTAAGAATCCGGTTTTATGGCAGCAGTGATGCCTTGGACAAAATGTTGAAAAAGAAAAAGCATGCCAATGATACTCAAGGATTAGGAAGTGGTGTCGGTGAATGCTCAACCAACAAGAATGTCCCCCATAATGACAATCTATTTGTCTCCTCAAATGGAGAGAATAAGGGACAAATCTTCACTATCCAAAATACTCCCTAGAAGAAGGTTGATCTAACCTCAACCGGTGAAGACTTGCAGACAAGAATGAAAACCAATGTTGCAAGAAGGAGGGACAATGTAGATCCCAAAGGAAAATGGAAAATGGGAGAAGATAGCTTCACTAGAAGTAGGAACATGAGAAGACAACAAACAAGACCTCCTATTGGTAGAGGACAAGGAAAGGCTACCATCCATAGAACAAAGAAAGTGTGGGAAAACAAGAGAACAAATGGAAGAGCTGCAGAGCATGGACAACCTAGGATCCATACCTGGAGAAGCAGAAATGGAGATTCTAAACCGGTTAGATCTTCCCATGCATGGAAGAATAAGTTTGTAATTCATAAACCTTCCTTCTCCGGTTATTGCTTTGCATGTAATGGTCATGGACATAGGGCAGAAGAATGTAGAAAGGGATCTAGAAGGAATAATATAGGATTTCATAGGTTTCATGCATATGAGAAAAATGTATCAAGGAGTAGAAACATGCATAATTCCTCTCCCGGTTATGTAAATAGTATTTGTTATAACTGCAATAGATCAGGCCATAGAAGTTATGAATGCAGGAAGAAGGACTTGCAGTCACATGGAAGCCGATATAGAAGCTATGCTCAACATAGAAATGGATACAGAGCATATGGAAGTCAGAGACCTGTATGGAACCAAAGGAGAAATATCCCTACAAGATCAAGAGGCCCACTAGTTTTGGTTGACAGTCACAACAACATGACCAGAAGAAGATGGTCAAACCAATATGATAGAAGGTTCCCCAATCATGAGGTTTAGATGGATGTTGTGTGCTACTATAGCACTTCTCCCGGTCATGTGGGAGAATCTAGTAGAGAAAGGACCAATCTGCAGAAGAAGGTAAAACTTGCTCCTAAGACTAAAATTGGGAAGAAGAACGAGACCAAGGAGGTATGGAGGAAGAAGCAAGAGGATGCAACCATGGACCAACATAGTGCATTCAAATGCATAGGTGACATCTCCTAAGGCCTAAAGAAGATGCAAGACCTTAGGAGGAGTAATACACTGGACTTATCATTCACCCCCTCAGTGAAGAAGGACACATGGAAGAACAAGCTACTGCTAGTATGAAGGAAGAAACTGAGATGATATGTGCATGTAGTGGCAACCTTGGCTACACACCTAAAGATGAAAGATGGATCACTATTGTTGTGTCAATGGATGGAGATTAACAATTGAAATCAGATAAAAGGTGACACAAAATGAAAGGAGTTGCAGGAAGGTGCTCTGGTAGTGATGATGGACCAATACATGAAATCGGTATGTACAAGATGTTACCAGTATGATTGATAACAAGTACTTGTAGGTTTTATAAGACAATGAGGTTCAAGATCATTGCATTAGCCCTAGTAGAATGGAATGAGGACTTTATGTCTCAGGTGGTGTTGATGAAGACCTAAATGACATATGTTGGCCTGGTTGTTGTTCATGCAGGCATGCATGTTTTGGGCTAACCGGTTTGATTTATGGCATGATGATGATACTGTATGGCATTGTGTACATCTAGGATCATGTCATAGGCTATGGTGGATATAAGGGAGCTAAAAGATCATCAGCTGATCACATTTGCATAGCTCAATCAGTACATGGAGATGATTGGAGCCCCGATATTGGACCTAATAGGCATTGAGGACTTGACATGTATGACTCAGGGGGAGTTCAAGTGCTTATGAAGCAGAGCCGACATGCTTGAGCTTGTGATGGTACTGACTGCCTAAACTGCAGATGATGGAAATTGTTGTAGGAATACCCAAGAGAATTTTATGATTATGGGTTTCTACTTTTCATTTGGTTGATTGTAATCATAGTACAACCACACTTGATTATAAATAAATTTGGGATCAAATGGGAGTTGATGCAGTTCGACCAGTAGGTATATAGTATTCACTAACACATCCTTCTGTAATTGAGTGATTTAACAATTAGTATTAGATTTGCATGCTCAATTGGTGTCACTTGATGGTTGAGTCCTCCATCTCAAGAGCCGTGACTTGAGAAGATATAAAGAAGTATGAAGGTTAAAGGAGGAGATGCATCCGGTAAAGAAAAAGGGGAGAAAGATTTCTGTTAGTGCATGATAGAAACAAGGAGGAGTGAAACCTTGACAGTGCCCTTTGCCATTTTTGTCAAAGGGGGAGAAAGATTCTGTATTATACTGCATACTACATGTATGAAGATCCATGGATTATACAAAGGGGAAGATTTGGATCACACAAAGGGGGAGAGTGACTATGTAGTAAGCGAAATACTACATGAGTTGACATCAATGCGAAAGGGGGAGATTGTTGGCATTGTGTTGTCATTGATGTCAACCGGTATAAGATATGTATGTGCTAATGATATGATGAATCAATAAGGATCTAGACAACTACTGAGAGGGGGGGGGGTGAAAAAGTCGATAGAAAACTGACTAAACTTTCAGCAAACTCAAAAACAATCTCTGGACTAACTGGTTCAAACACTGAACTACAAACTGCAACTGCACTGTCAAGTCTATCAGTTTATTGGCATAACAAAATAACAATATAACAACTCTGAAATTCTCAAACCACTTTACTAACAATAGTAAAAGCACATTTCAGATTACTATGGGTCATCTTAACATAACTAAGTGGATTTAACAGTTAAGCAAATTAACCATATCAAAACATAACCACAAAAACCATTCACCACTTGACACAATGATTTTTGACGTGGAAACCCAAATGGGAAATACCATGATGGGGATTAATACCCACAAGTATCTTGAACTCTTTTGAAGCTCACCCTCTTAGGAGCCAAGCCTATTAAAGCTTTACAAAATGTCCTGTTAGGAACAAATCTAGTTAAGGACCTCTCAGTTAAGAAATTGACTATAATACCCTATTAGAAGAAATACCCTGTTAGGAGTAACCTCGATAGAGATTTGAAATCCAAGATAATGGATCACTTGGTTAGAGGATTTAGATAGCACTAAGCCTATTAAATCTTACCCGGTTAAGGGATTTAATTATTGTAATTGTTAGAGAATAATAGGGTTTTGTTGATCTAGTAAATAGCACTACTCTGCTTGATCAGATCCTTTTCATGCTCCTATCTTCCTTCAAACATTTTGTAGATACTCCTTCTTGTTTGCAATCCATTACACTGACAATTAACCAAAATTTCCAACACTACAACAAAAAAACTCATCGACCTTATAAGCAAAGCAATAGGTTGGTAACACATCACAAACCTAAGATCTTATAGAGATTACAAACAAATCGGTTCAAGTATAACCGTCAGATTACATAGAAATTATTAGCACATTGTTCAAGATAACCTAGACCACTCCTTGATCATTTCTCATCGATTCCTGTAACTCATCACGTGGTTTCCTCTTCATGAAATGTACTCACTCATTCCCAAGATAAAACCATTATCTCTATGTGCCAAAAACCACTTGAAACTCATCAGATGCATCATGCATACATGGCATAATCATCACCGATCACCATTTGATCATAAATCAACACAAATGATTCAATAATCTCCATTTGTTAGGGTTTGTCATATCAATAGGTAGGTTACCGGTTGATCTCATTGCTTCTAAAGTAATACCGGTTTCCTTCACTTGCTCAACTAGTGGTTGCATAACAACATCAATGCAATCCTCAATCAAATGCCAACAATCTCCCCCTTTGACATTGATGGAAATACAAATATCAATACCCTTGATTGTGATGATTGAGAGTAATGCACATACACAGGTATAGGAATCTTGGTTTACATTTTTCATGTACTCTCCTTCAACTGAGTCTCCATGTCTTTAGTTGGTAATTAGCTACAATTCTTCTCCCTATCAATCATACAATTCTTATCCCCATAATCATATAGTTCTTCTCCCCCTTTGACAACAATGCCAAAGTGAAAGTAAAACATGTAGTGTCATACTTCACTGTTCTACAACAACAATTTGTAGCTTGATGCTCCCCTTGTGGAGTAGCTCCACTCTACACCAATCCTGCTTCAAGATTCTTCAATTAGCTCCAAGAATGATATCTTCCACATCTACTCAATTAAACTCATGTAGGGGTACAACCCCTAGATGACCTCTAAGATACTCAAAAGTAGTCTTAGGAAGAGGTTCAGTAAAGATATCCGCCATTTGCTCCTTAGTAGATACATGCTTTAGTAAAACATCTTTACTCTGCACTTTCTCCCTCAAGAAATGATATTTCAAATCAATATGCTTTGTTCTAGCATGCAACACAGGGTTCTTCAAAATATTTGTTACATTGGTGTTATCACATAAAATCTTTACCGGTTCTGTGATCTTCAACTTGAATCCTTCTAGAATGTGTTTCATCCAAATTGCCTAGTGACAATTCATATATGCTACAACATATTCAACTTTAGCAGTAGACTGTGATATACAAATTTTCTTCTTGCTACTCCAAGATACAAGCCTTCCTCCAAGAAAGAATGCACCTCCAGTTGTGCTCTTCCTGTCATCAAGATTTCCTGTCCTGTCTGCATCTATATAAAATTTTAAATCAAATTTACCTGCATATGGATAACATAATCCATAATCAGTAGTACCTTTCAAATATATAAATATCCTTTTAGCTGCAATCATGTGTGTCTCCTTTGAGCTCTTCTAAAATCTGTAACCTAATCCAACTGCATGAGCAATATCTGCTCTGATGTGAACAACATAATGCAGTTTCCCTATCATAGATCTATACTCCTTTTCATCAACAGATGCAGCATCATCCTCCTTAGACAGTTTACAACCTGTAACCATTGGTATCCCAACTGGTTTGTAGTCTCCCATTCCAAATGTTTTCAATACCTCTTTCACATATTTGGACTGTGTGATAGAAATACCACTCTTCATTTTCTAAATTTGCAAACTTATGAAGAATTTTATCTCTCCTACTAGAGACATTTCAAATTCACTTCTCATCTCATTTTCAAAGTCATCACTCATGTCATCATTGCCTCCAAAATAAATATCATCCACAAACACTTCACTAACTAGTATCTTATATCCTTCAGTCTTGAGATATATATTGTTGTCTTCACTGGTTCTTTGAAAACCTATCTTCATTAGGTGTGAATGTAGTCTTTCATACCATTCTCTTGATGCTTGCTTCAAAATGTATAGTGCCTTGTGTAGTTTACACACCATATCCTTTGCATCAGTCAAAGCATAACCATTTGGCTATTCAATGTAGATTTCCTCTTCCAGTATCCCATTTAGAAATGATGACGTCACATCCATTTGATATACTTTGAATCCCCTATATGCTGCAAATGTAAGTAGAGTCCTAACACCTTCCAATCTAGCAGCTGGTGCAAATGTCTCGCCATTGTCTTCTCCTTCTTCCTATGCATAACCTTTGCATACCAATCTAGCTTTGTTTCTGATTACTACTCCATCTTCATTCAATTTATTCCTGAATACCCATTTAGTACCTATCACATTTTTGTTCACTGGTCTGGGTAGTAGGGTCCATGTATTTTTCTTTTCAATCTAGTCAAGCTCTTCTTCCATAGCTTTGATCTAGTGATCATCTCCAAAGGCTTCCTTAGCAGTTTTAGGCTCAATAGTGGAGATCATACAAGAATTATCTCTAATTCTTCTTCTAGTTAACACTCCAGCATCTTTATCTCCAATAATCTGGTCAGGATTATGATTGAGTCTTACATACCTTGGAATAACATGATCATTATCTTCATGTTCTTCTTCCTTGCTATCTTCATCTTCTACAGAATCTACCTGTTTCGGTTGAACTAGTGTTGCAACATTCATTTCTCCAACTTCTGGTTTCACTGGTTCTAGTTCCAAAATACGAATGTAAGGTTCATCTTCCTTCATCTCCTCACTGGTTTCTCCTGAAACTTCAGGACACTCATCCACTCAGACATCAACACTTTCAGTGATTCTCTTTGTCTGGTTGTTGTAACATTTGTAGGCTTTACTCTTGGTGGAGTAACCAAGAAATATGCCTTCATAACTCTTAGCATCAAAATTATCAGCATAGTCACCTCTCTTGATAAAAAATTTACTGCCAAAAACCTTAGAGTAACTGACATTAGGTGATCTACCATACTAGTATTCACAAGGAGTTTTATCCTTACCTCTTTTAACCAATATCTGGTTCATAGTGCGTACAATTGTGATGACAGATTCTCTCCAGAAAGTTTTTGCTACTCCTCCTTGTATTAGTATCATTCTAGTAGCTTCAACAACTGACCGGTTGTTCCTCTCTGCAATACTAATCTACTGTGGTGTCCTAGGTGTAGAAATTTGCCTCTTAATTCCATTGTCTTCACAATATCTAGTGAATTCCTCTGAAGTAAATTCACCTCCTTGATCAGTTCTCAGAGACTTTATCTTCTTACCACTTTCCTTTTTAGCTAAGGCCCTTAATGCCTTAAACTTACTAAAGGCTTCTGTTTTGTCCTTCAAGAATGTGACCCACATAATTCTTGAGCAATCATTAGTGAAGATCATAAAATATCTATCACCTTGAATACTTCTAGTCCTTATTGGTCCATAGAGGTCTGTATGAACTAAATCTAATAAATGTTCTATTGAGAAAGATTTGCTCTTAAAAGTTGAGGATGCCATCTTTCCTAACTGACATTCCTTACACAGAGCATTCACCGGTTTGTCCAACTGAGGCAAACCTCTTAATGAATTTTACTTACTGACTTTGACAATGTTATCAAAATTTATAAGACAAAATCTTCGATGCCAAAGCCAACTATCATCTACTTTAGAAATCAAACAGTTGTTGACTTTAGGATTTAGGTGAAACAGGTTACCTTTTGTCTTCTTATCGGTTGTAACCAGTTTACCTTTTCTCCCATTTATTTTGCACATTTCATTCTTGAATTCCAATGGATAACCTCTATCATTGAGTTGAACTACACTCAACAAATTGTGCTTTAATACTTCAACCCAGTAGACATCATCTGCACTACTCTTTCCATTAAGAGAAATGGTTCCCTTTCCTTTTACCATGCAGGGTGAGTCATTTCCAAATCTCACAACTCCTCCATCAAATTCCTTCAAAGTAAGAAATTTACTCCGGTTATGTCGTGTAAACAACCACTATCTATAATCCAATCATCAGAACTATCCATACGAGAAACTAATGTCTTATGATCAGATGTCTCCTCTTTAATGGAAACAAAGACAATGTATTCGTTTACATCTCCCTCTGATTCCTCATCTGTGATTCCACCATCAATTGCAATGAGGCAATCTCTTTTACCTTTTCCTTTGTACTTATTGTACTTCTCATGCTTATACTCATTGTCACCATTAGGACACTTAGCAGCAATATGTCCAATCTAGTTACATGCAAAACACTTCAAAGGTAGTTTACCTCTGTACTTACCGGTACCTTTGGGTAACCGCTTCCCCAACAATGCTTAAAGCTTGATCAGACTGTCTTTATCATCAACTTCTCTATTGGATTTGGACTCATGACTGTGACTAATATCTCTACTTTTCCTCACAGGTGGATTAGAAATTGAAGCTCTAAATGCAGATTCAGATTTCTGACCACTACCATCATAACCATTTAATCTCTTTTTCTTCAACTTTTTCCCTTAGAAAATATAGATTGATAGAAACATGTTTTGTTTTAGAATGTAATACCAAATTCTTAGATATATCAATTGCTACAGTGTTATCACAATATATAGTAATAGGTTCCTTGCATTTTACCTTTATGTCTTTCAACATTTGCTTAAGCCATAGTACCTGTGTACAGTTAGTTGCTGCTGCAACATATTCTGATTCTGCTTTAGATAAAGATGTACAACTCTGTTTCTTACTCAACCAAGAAACTAATCTCTTTCCAAGAAAGAATGCTCTGCCGGTGGTGCTTTTTCTATCATCCACATCTCCTGCCCAATTTGCATCTGTGTATGCACATAGATCAAAATTTTCATCTCTAGGATACCATAATCCAAGATTTGCAGTTCCTTGTAAGTACCAGAAAATCCTTTTTACTGTTGATTCATGATTTTCTCTAGGATTACTTTGAAATCTAGAAACAATACATACTGCATTCATAATATCAGGTCTGGTTTGTGTCAAATACAGTAAACCTCCTATCATAGATTTGTATCTAGTCTGATTAACAGGTGTAGATTCATCCCTTTGAGATAATTTGTCATTTGTAGTCATAGGTGTGCTTACCGGTTTAGAGTTCTCCATCCCAAATTTCTTTAGTAACTCTTTTAAGTATTTGGATTGACTCTTACCTTTGTCAGTCTGTGAAATCTGCAATCCTAAAAAGAATTTTATTTCTCCAATCATAGACACTTCAAATTCTTGCTACATTTTAATAGAAAATTCCTTACATAATCCATCTTCTCCTCCAAAGATTATATTATCAACGAATACTTCTATAATCAAGATTTCATCATTAGTTATTTTGTAATATAAATTGTTGTCTGCATTTCCTTTAGTAAAACTAATCTTTAAAAGATACTTATCCAATCTTGCATACCAAGCTCTTGGGGCTTGTTTCAGTCCATACCGAGCTTTTCTTAACCTACAAACCATATCATTGTCATCTGACAAAGAAAATCCATCAGGTTGTTCAATGTATACTTTCTCTTCAAGATCTCCATTCTAAAATGCACATTTAATATCCATTTGATAAACTTTGTAGCTCTTGTGTGCTCCAAAAGCCAAGAATAATCTGACTGCCTCAATTCTAGCTATCGGTGCAAAGGTTTCATTGTAATCAACTCTTTATTTCTGAGAATATCTCTTACACATTAGTCTTGCTTTATTTCTGACAACCTTACCATCTTCATTAAGTTTGTTTATGAATACTCATTTTATTCCAATTATATTTTTATCTTTAGGTCGGGGAACTAATGTCCAAGTATTATTTTTCTCAATTTGTTCTAATTCTTCTTCCATAGCTTTAATCCAAAATTTATCTTCACATGCCTCATTAATAGATGATGGTTCAATTTGAGAAATAAGACATACCTCTTCATTTGCCAATCTTCCTCTTGTCATATCTCCTTTAAATTTGTTTCCAATTATCTGGTCTTCGAAATGATTCAATCTTACATACCGGGGTGTCTTAGTTTGCTGTTGTTCTTCAATTACTGTGGAATTCTTAGATGGTACCAGGGTAACTGGATCTTTATTCTGTACCGATGGATTAAGCTTAGGTTCATTTGTCACAATTTTTGTTGCTGGTTCAGAGTCTATATACCTTGAAGTTCCTCTGAATTGTTCATCAATTTTTACATTTGTACTCTCAACAATTTTCTGCAATCTCTTGCTAAAACATCTACATGCTTTTCTTTTAGATGGATAACCAATAAATATTCCTTCATCACTTCTAGGATCAAATTTGCCAATATACTCATCTCTTCTAATATAACATTTACTTCACAAAATTTTGAAATACTTAAGAGTAGGAGTATTACCAAACCATAGTTCAAGAGGGGTCTTACCGGTTTCACCTTTTATGTGAACTTTGTTGAATGTATAGAACGCTGTGCTTTTTGCTTCTCTCCAATACACATGTGGTAAATTTGCTTCAGATCACATACTTCTTGCTGCATCCAAGATAGTTCTATTTTTCCTTTCAACAACTCCATCCTGTTGTGGTGTCTGAGGTGCCGATAGCTATCTTCTGATTCCATTCACTTCACAAAATGTATTGAAGTCTTTAAATGTGAATTCACATCCTTGATCTGATCTTAAACATTTGACTTTCTTGCCGGTTTCATTTTCAACCATTGCTTTGAATAGTTTGAACTTTCCAAGTGCTTCTGATTTTTCTCTGACAAAAGTAACCCAACACATTCTAGAATAATCATCAATAATTAGCATGAAATATCTATCACCTTGTAAGCTTTTAGTTCTAGCTGGACCACATAAATTAGTGTGAATCAAATCAAGAGCATTATTGGATTTTTCTGGAATACTTTTGAAACTAGCTCTAACTTTTTTTCCAAATAGACATTCCTTATAAATTGTATTCTGAGGTTTGATAATTTTAGGTAGATCTTTAACTACCTTAGAAGTACTAATATTTACCATGCAATCAAAGTTTACATTATAGAGTCTCTTATGCCATAACCAACTTTCATCTATATGTGCAATCAAGCATTCCTTTTCACTGTTATTCAAATGAAAGATATTACCTCTAGTCTGATTACCGGTTGCAATTTCTAAACCAGTTCTATTCATGATTTTGCATTTTCCATTCTTAAATTGTAACTGAAATCCTTTCTCAACCAATTGACCAACACTCAGAAGATTATTCTTTAATCCTTCAACATATTAGACATTGTTAGTGTTATGCTTACCATCAAGAGATATTGTACCCTTACCTTTGATTGAACAGGCTTTGTCATCTCCAAATCTTACTAAACCTCCATTGTATTCTTGAAAGTTCAAGAATTTACCTTTGTCTCCTATCATATGATGTGAGCATCCTGAGTCAATGATCCATTCATCCTTTACTTCAACTTTAGTTGCTAGGGCTTGTTCTACCGATTGAGTAGTAGGTGCCGATAGATCTTCTGTTATAGCAACAAAAACCTATCCATTGTCTGCTAGATCCTCATCAGAATCATCAGTAACACCTTCATCATCAATGTAACAAGATTTGTCTTTGTTCTTCTTAAATCTATATCTCTGATATTCAGGATTAGGCTTGTATGTTCTTCTGTCTTCTTCTCTTAGTCTAGCATGTCTATCAAGGCATCTTGAAGCCATATGACCAATCTTATTGCAGTTAAAATATTTAAAGGGTGCTTTACCTTCATACTTACTTCCAACTGGACCTTTAGGCATTTTCCTTGCAAATAGTGCTTCAAGTTCTTCAAGTTCTTCATTCTCCTTCCTAGTTTCTTGAAGTTCTCTTGCATAAAAGGCTTTCCAATCTGATTTGTCAAATGATGGAGCAGATGATGTTGATGGTTTAAAGGCCAAATCTGTCTTTATAGTAACAACAAGACCAAATTCCTCAATTTCAAAACCTAAAAGTTTTCCAATCAATGTATCCCTAGTTACTGATGTATTAGGCATTGTTCTCAACTCATTTATAGCAGTAACCTTCATTTTATATGCCAGTGGCAATCCTCTTAAAATTTTTGAAATAATTCCATCATCACTCAAGGTTCCTCCACAACATTTAATACCTAAAACAATTTCATTTACTATTTCCATAAAAGCAGAAATCCTTTCATCTTCTTCCATTTTCAGATGTTCATACCTGACTCGGAAGCTTTCAAGTTTTGCAATCTTGACTGTGGAATCTCCTTCATTCAGTATTTCCAAATGATCCCAAATAGCTTTAGCAGTAGACCTATCTGATAATCCCATGATTTGTTGATTTGATAATGCGCTAAAAAATGCTTCTCTTGCTTTGTAATCATTCTCCTCATCTTTAGCTAAGGTAGTTGGACTGGGCTGACCAGCTACATCAGCAGTATAACCTTTCTTTGTAACTTCCCAGATGTCTTTACCAATGCAATTCAGATGTGTCTCCATTCTGATCTTCCATATCCCATAGTTGGTTCCATCAAGTTTAGGACTATCCTTCCTGAAATAATTAGTAGACATTCGATCTCCTCAAGTTGTTAAACTTCTGCAAAAAGAGGACTAGGCTCTGATACCAATTGTTAGGTCTCGAAGACAACTGAGAGGAGGGGGTGAATCAGTTGTCAAATAAATTCAAACCAAAACAACTTACCCAACTTAATTCTCAATACTGGTAAACCAGTTAAGTATGTCGGTAGACAGTGTTAACAGTTAATTGCTATACCGGTAAAGATTAATGCATGAAACATAAACACAAAGTCATCCACAACACATAATACCAATATTTGTACGTGGAAACCCTGTAAGGGGAAAATCCATGGTGGGAAACCTTACCCACAATCAGATGATACTACTACAGATAGTAAGTGTACATAAATGGGGTCTGCACATGTAGAAAGGCCAACAACCTAGAGCTCACTGTTGAATCATAAAAAGCGAGTCACACTGACTACAGTTGGATGGTTAAATCCAATAAGAATGTACTACACAAAATAGCATCTTCATATGCTGGATTCAGTACCAGTGTATAGATCTGCTTAATCTCACATATACCTTCTCACAATTCTTTTTCGCATTCCACATTCGATCTTACAAATAAGATCTTACATTTATACCATAACCTAAGACCAATTTTAGTAGGTCGGCTCTACAAGATATTACAATAAAACATTTTACAAACAATATAATATCCGATGCAATAACTGATTAAACATGTCGGTTTAAAGAATTTACAACAATAATTAATCATCTCTATAGCGTGCCATGCTGATCTGGAAAAGATAAACCTGCCGGTGTAACCCTAGGTAACCCTGGACCTATTTGCCGGTAAAAGAAAATATGCAAATATGAATATACCAATGATTAATTCTTCAAAATAAGTTGTCCACACAATGTATTCGACATTACCAAGTGTCTTGCATATCATTCCAAGTGTCGGTGATCATTATATCCTGTCGGTGAACCATATACCAGTAACTGTGTAGTAGTTACTTGCTTGTCGGTGAATGCTGCTGGATCTCCAAAGTGCTAGTGTTTTAGTAGGTGTTGACATCAATGACAAAACCTTACCAAAATACCAACAAATAGCACTACTCTAATTGATCAAATCCTTTTCATGCTCCTATCTTCCTTCAAACATTTTGTAGATACTCCTTCTAGTTTGGCAATCAATCACACTGACACTTAACTAAAATTTCCAACACTACAACAAAACAACCCATAGACCTTATAAGAAAAACAATAGGTTGGTAACACATCACAAACCTAAGATCTCATAGAGATTACAAACAAATCGGTTCAAGTATGACCATTATATTATATAGAAATCATTAGCACATTGTTCAAGACAACCTTGACCGCTCCTTGATCACCGCTCATTGATTCTTGTAACTCATCATGCAGTTTCCTCTTCATGCAATGTACTTTCTCATTCCCAAGATAAAACCGTTATCTCTATGTGCCAAAAACCACTTGAAACTCATCACATGCATCATGCATATGTGTCATAATCATCACCAATCACCATTTGATCATAAATCAACACAACCGATTCAACAAGCTCCATCGGTTAGGGTTTGGCATATCAACAGCTAGGGTTACCAGTTGATCTCACTTATTCTAAAGTAATACCTGTTTCCTTCACTTTCTCAACTACCGGTTGCATAACAACATCATTACTGGTTGCAATTGACATCAATGAGAACACAATAGTACATCAATGCAATCTTGAATCAAATGCCAACATGTTCAACACTGTCATGGATGCATACAGGATGAGATGTCTTTGATATCACCTTGTGCTGGAGAACATTAATAAGATAAGAAAGAGAATGGAATTTAGTAGAATGACCTTTGGAGTCACTAGTATACAAGCCACTATTTGACTTGTGCTGAAGATATGAACAAGTTGTCGGTATAGTCTATCACTGACAAGGTGAGATTGTCAACTGGTAAGTGATGTGTTGATAGTGAGTGGTTGCCAACCAACAAGCTTATAATCGATATACAAGTAGAGTGAGGAAAATGCTTGGATGTTGTTTATGATGAAGAGGTGGAATGCTACCTAATTCACATCAACACAAGAGGAGAATGATGTACAGGTCATCGGTACATTGTGTTGAAGCAGAACAACATGATTGCCACCGAATAAAGATACAATCACCATGTGAAGAGATGACTGACAGTGAGTGTACCCTAACCAAATCACATGTGCTTGTTTAAAGATATGCTGCACAAATAGGGAAGCCATGTGAGTGAATTGCAGGATGCAAATTACAAGGATCAACTACCACTGGTAAGTGGAGCTTATCTCCTATTATGCAAAGTGTGCATCATAGTTCTGTGAGATAAGGCATAAGAGGTAAAGGTAGGTGTTTGAAGGCTCACACCAGATCTACTGGTGAAATGGAAGGATACCTCAAGTGCATCAAATCAGAGATATGCACTAGACCAAGTGAGAAGGCATGATGAGTTGCCATGATGGATAAAGAGTGATGGGTTTGTCACTTTGACAAATTGGTTGAGATGATTTCCAGTCTGATGATGAAGAAGGCAAGTTTACACAACTACAGATAGAGAGTGCAACCAGCGTGTAGATACCTTAGATGGAAACAGTTGAAGGTTGATGACATGGTGTCATCAAAGGGGTCTACTACCATGTTAGTGTTGGCTTAATGATGATTGTAATGTATTCATCACTTGTTGTCATTGATGAAACACTCTCACACACATATATGATAACATTGACTACCAGTGTAACTTCAATTGGTTTACACTACCAACCAGTATGTTTAAGGTCTATCTTTAACCAGTACCATGTGACAACCGATATGTTCCTTTGAGATAACCTGTGTTAACACTAAGTTGGCATCAGAATCATAATGAAGATGAAGAAGAAAATCAAGTGGAAGATCCCATAACAACGGTTCACTAGTTTTATTTTAATCGGTATTAAACTGCTCTAACCGGTATCTATTTTGTGATGAGTTACCATCACCGTTTGGTTGGCGGCCATTTTTGTGATGAGTTATGAGGATATGCCTAGAGTCACTACACATAGGAAATTGTGTTCCTATGGCCGACATAAGGTTTGTATGTCTATTTTAAGACATTGTAGAGAATCATTTTTATGATGATGATAACAGATAGAGAGTTGTTATGTGAAAAGAGTGAAAAAAGATTTTGTTGAGAAGTGATAAGTGTTAAGATGTAGAGCAGTATTGAGTGTACTTACAAGGATCTGATCAAGCAAGTTTTGTGCTACTCAGAACAGATCAAACTACTCTTGTTGTTTTCTAACTATTACAACGGATACAAATCCCTTAATCGGGTAAGCTCTAACAAGCTTCATTGTACAAATCCTCTAACAAGGTGATCCATTAGTTTTGATTCTCAAATCCTCTAGTGAGGTTACTCCTAACAGGGTAGTAGTCTTAATATGGTATAAGCTTCTAATCAAGCTTGGAATCTCTAACAAGATTCGCTCCTAGCAGAGCTCTTTGTAAGACCTTAACCGGTCAGTTTTCTATTATTGCAGATAGTTGACTTATGTGTTCCATCTCATCATGGTTTTTATCTATTTGGGTTTTCCATGTATAAACACTTGTGTTATGGTGGATTTTCTACTTTATGTGGATGTTGTTATTTCATTTTGGATAGCATGTATTTTGTTTAACTGCTTGGTTAAATTCATCTACGGACTAGTATTTAAAGTAGTGTATGTTTTGGAGTCACTGATTCACCTCCCCTCTCAGTGATTTTCAAGTCCATCAGTTAGTCCACCGGTAATGCAACAAAGTATAGATGTAGAAGACTCCCATTTGATGGAGATATGCATAAGGTAGGTTAGCAAGAGTGTTGGCCGATTGAGTGTTCCATCAGAAGAGACGTAGAGTGCAAGGTTGATGATAGACTGATTAAGGGTTTAATGGATAGGGTTAGTAAGCCCGTAGATGAACCCGATAGTGAAGTTGGTTGGTGATCCCATCCATACCGACATAGATGATCCTACAAAGGTGGATGTCGATAGAGGCCATGTGGAGGTGAAGTGGCATTGTACAGGTTGGCATGTTAAGTCAGTGAAGTATCAGGCATGTTAAGTCGGTGCAATAGGGATTTGTGGCTCAAAGTCAAATGGATAGTCAAGTTCCATCACATACAGATTGAGAAGATCGAGGCAGGAGAAGGAAACCGCAAAACCATTCTTGGTGATCAACCAAGAAATCAACTGACAGGTTAAAAGAAGATTGCAAAAAATAGAAGCCGTGAACAAGTAGGCATGACAATGGCGGGATTGATTGATGAGTTATAGTTCATTAATCTAGGTGATCAGATCAGATGAGATCTAATTAGTTTTGGTTTGCCTTGAAGTTGATGAGGAAACCCTAACCGCCCAAAATTTGAATTGGCTTTTGGCAGGAAACCAAGGTTACAAATATGCAAGCCAAAATCATTGAAGCCTGCCACTGGATGAGAGAGTATTGTTGCATGTGAGAATAAATCAACCAACTGTATATCAAGAAGAAGAAGAAGAAGAAGAAGAGACTGATTGTGAGGAAGAATAGTGTTGAAGTGTTCAACCGGTATCAGTGAAGCAACCGAAAGTCAGCCATTGAGTCTAACAGAGGAGTGAATCAGAAGTGGCCATAATGACATAGAAGTGTTGAAGACTGTAGAGTAGGAAGGAATAGAACCAACATAGTGTAGTACCAATGGAATGAAGCAGAGAGAACTAACAAAGAGTAGAACCAACAAAGAAGGAGAAGAGGCTGAACCGGTAAGGTTGCAGTAGGAGATAAGGATGCAAAAGTGAGTGGATGAGCAGAAAACTGTCAATGGACAGGATAGAAGATCCAACAAAGATATTTGAAGAAGAGTTACAAAGTTCATTTGTAACATGACTATTACTTTTGTATTTTGAATATACTTATTGTAGACCATTGAGTTGGAGCTCGGTGCAAGGGTTGTAGCTCCTTGGGTTGGTGCCCTAAACATTGTAATCAGAGATTCATTGTGAGGCTGGATTGGAGCAATAGACTCTAACAACATTTGTCACCGAGGTTTTTCCCATCCTGGGTTTTCCTCGTATATGATGGTCTTATGTGTTGTTTCCTTTAACTATGAGTGCATTTGTGTTATTCTCCCATCTAACTGGTAAGTTTGCATTTAGTTAGATCTGTTAACCGGTATACTCACATAGGATAGTCAAAGGGAAAAGTTTGAGAACCACTGATTCACCCCCCTCTGAGTGGTACATTGTGTCTAACAACATATACTTTTGAGTATGTCACATAGTTGTATATTAGTTTGTTGAATGTTCAGAGAACTGAGAGGGGGAGTGAATTAGTTGTCAACTAAACTTTTTAATTTTTTTCATAGATCTGAAATAACCAACCAATTAATCAATTAACCTGAATAGATTTAATTATGAAAGCATACACATACACAAATAAATCATACATAATGAACACCAGATATGACATGGAAAACCCAAGAAGGGGAAAACTAGAGAATGTTAGTTCTCAATATATAACACCTGTCAGGGTGACACTACTTAAGCTGATTTTTACAAAGGTGGCTCACTCCCAAAATGCTCACCATAGGAGGGATCACTGCCCATAAATTCTCATTGTCCGAAGAGAAAGAAAGAAAATAAAATCCACCATTGTGACCCAGTTGCCACTAACTACAATGCTAGAATTGCCTTTGGCACCTAACAACACTCTACACACATTCGCACAACTTCTTGCATCATACATCAATCAGATTTATCTTTTCAATCTTGCATATCTTCCATACATCATTCATTCTAATCATCCTTTCGTTATATTGTCCTCCTAACTATATAACCTTCCAAGTCAGCCAAACATAATTTGAAATGGGTCTACACTAAATATTCCCATGGTGGAAAGGAATGAGAAGTGGACCACACCACAACACACTTCATCGGTCAGATAAATATGTTACACATCCATCACAAATACTATATCCAAAACAAGATTCATATACTACACAAATATTATTACACAATCTCGAATTCTGGATCGAACCAGACCCAAAATAACATTTCACAACTTAGAAAAATAAGAATGGAACCAAGATAAACATGAACAAGCAACCAACACCATATCCAGAAAATAGATAAATCCAAATCACAAACAACACAATCAATTGCCAGTCAGCATTGAACATCATTCGAACCACCAAATAGTTTTTGAAACATATTTTCGATCACCAAATTAGAAAACCAATACCAATATAGTATCTTGACATCAACGACAACCATTAATTAATGCTCTCAGACTTCCACAATCCAGATCTAGATTGGACCAGACCCAAAAGAACACTTCTCAACTTAGAAAAAAAATAATGCAAACAAGATAAACATAAATCTAAGGAATCAACACCATGTCCTAAAAATAGATAAATTCAAATCACAAACAACACTATCAATTACCAGTCAACATTGAACATCATCCAGTGCACCAAATAGTTTAGAAAATATATTTTGGATCACCAACTTAGAAAACCAATACCAGTATAGTATGTTGACATCAATGACAAACATTAATGACAACCACATCCACACCATCAACATCACATTTACAAAAATCTCCCCCTTTTTCATTGATGGCAAAATCCATCAACAACAACAACAAAAAAACTCTCTTTATGTATCTATAGCCGCAACTCTCTCTACATCACAATTTATCTACATCTATCCCCCTTTGCCATCAAGGACAAAGGCTGACACATCTCCCCATATAAAACTTACTCTACTTCCCCTAACAAGAATCCCTCAAACATTAGTCTAGACAAGACTGTTCATGCAATTAACTAGACCAATGCACATCCAAATGCACATATGTTCAAACTAGGAAGGGGTAATGCCCCTAACTTCTACTGAAGATACTCAAAAGTATCTTTACACAACACCTTTGTTAAGATATCTACAATTTTCTCTTTTGTAGGTACATACTCAAGCCTTACTTCATTATCCAACACATTTTCCCTCAAGAAGTGACAGAATAGATATATGTTTTCTTCTAGAATGTTGTATTAGATTCTTAGAAATGTATATTGCATTGGTGTTATCACACATAATTGAGATGGGTTCATCAAGTAAAATACCAATATCCTTCAAAGTCTACATCCAAAGTACCTATGTGCAACAGGAAGATGCTTCAATATATTCAGCTTTAGAAGTGGATAAAGACACAAAATCCTGCTTCTTACTTGACAAAGAAACTAACTGGGAGCCAAGGAAAAATGCTCCACGACTTGTACTTTTTATGTCATCAACACAACCTACCCAATATACATCTGTATAAGTAGTCAAAGTAAAATTTGAACCTCTAGGATACCATAATCCAAACTCTTTTGTTCCCTTCAAATATCTAAAAATTCTTTTTACTGCAATAACATGTTATTATTTTGGTTCTTGCTGAAATCTAGTTGCGAAAAAAATAGCATACATGATATCCGGTCTAGTTGCAATCAGATATAATAGTCCTCCAATCAATGTTTTCTACTTACTTGTACCAGCCTTAAGGGATTTATCATCTTTTGTTAACTTACATCCGTTGGTCATAAGTTTAACCACCGGTTTAAAATTTTCCAACCCAAACTTCTTCAACAATTCTTTGACATATTTAGACTAAGAAATGAAAATTCCTTTGCTATCCTAATTCACTTGCAATCCAAGAAAGAAATTTAACTCACCAATCATGGACACCTCAAATTCCTTCTGCACATACCATCATTTCCTCTAAATATTATATCATCAACATACACTACAACAAGTAATATTTTACCTGAAACAACTTTGAAATAAAGATTACTATTAGCGGATCTCTTTTAAAAACCTTGATGAATCAAATACTTGTCTAGCCTTCCATACCAAGCTCTAGGAGCTTGTTTCAATCTATACAAAGCCTACTTCAACCTAAAAACAATACTCGGGTATCTCTCAACTTAAATCCTTTTGGTTGTTTGATATAAATGTCTTTTTTTAGTTCTCCATTCAAAAATGTTGATTTTACATCCATCTGATAAACTCTGAAATTCTTAAAAGTTCCAAAGGCTAAGAACATCCTAATAACTTCTATCCAAGAAACTAGGGCATATGTTTCCACAAATTCAATTCCTTGAACCTGGGTATAACCCTTGCAAACCAACCTTTCTTTGTTTCTTACAACCTTTCTATCTTCATCCATCTTGTTCTAGAATACCCACTTTGTTCGAATTGCATATTTATCTATTGGTCTGTGTACAAGTTCCCATGTCTTATTTTTCCCAATCTTGTATAGTTCTTCTCTCATTGCCTTCATCCAATTTTGATTATTGCAAGATTCTTCTACTGACTTTGATTCAATCTCAGAAAGTAAACATAACAAAACTTGTTCTTGAGCCACCTTACTTCTTGTGACAATTCATTTGTTCTTGTCTCCAATAATCTAATCCTCAGAGTGATTCCTCTGTACATACCTTGGGGTATTTGATGTAGTTGTTGGAGAATCCTAAGTTTCATTTTCCTTTTCTTCTTTCTTATTTTCCTCTTCCCTTATTCTATCAAAGGACTCACTCAATTCATCTCTTGCTCTAGGAATATGCCTTCATCTTCTCCGTTGTCAAATATTCCAAGATTATCATCATTTGTCCAAACATAACATTTACTTCCAAATACCTTGAAATAATTCACTATGAGAATCCTTCCATTCCATAGTTCATATGATGTCTTCCCATATCTTTTTTGGAATAAAAATCTTTTTTGGAATAAAATTCTTTTAAGGGTGTATACTATTGCGTGTATAGTTTCTCTCCAATAAACCTCTGGTAGTACTGCTCCTTTGATCATCGTTCTGGCTACCTCTTGTATAGTTATATTCATTCTTTCCACTACACCATTCTGTTGTGGTGTCCTAGGGGTGGATAATTGTCTTCTAATTCCATATTTCTCACAAAAATTGTTACTCATAAGAAATAAATTATCCTCCTCTGTCAGACCTCAACCACTTGATTCTTCTATCAACTTTATTCTCAACTCTTTCCTTAAATATCTTGAATTTTTCTGATGCTTCTGAATTCTCTTTTAAAAATGCAACCCGTGTCATTCTAGAATGATCATCAATTAAGATCATGAAATAACTTTCACCTTGTATACTCCTTATTCCAGTAGGACCACATAAGTCTATGTGCACCAAGTCCAACAATCTGACAAAAGATTTTTCCTTTCCTCGAAACGTTCCTTTTGTTTGCTTTCTCTCTTGATATTCTTTACAAATATTGTTATTTGGCTTGGTCAGCCTTGGTAAATCTTTTACTGTACTTGTTGAACTAATCTTCACCAAATTGTTAAAGTTGATATGACACATCCTCTTGTGCTAGAGCCAACTATTATTGAACTGAGATGATAAATAAGTCTTGTAGCTCTTTCTAGCTAATACATGTTTCCACCAATCCTTTTCCCTATTGCAATAGCAGTTCTAGATCTCTTTTGGATATCACAATTACCATCCTGAAAAACAACATTGTAGCCATTTTCGCACATTTGTCAACCACTTGGGAGATTATGATGTAAACCCTTCACATAGTAAACATTTTTAGTATTATGTTTTCCATCAAAGGTAATAGAGTCAATTCCCACAATTTCTGATGCTTGATTATCTCTGAACCTAAGAGAACCTCCATCATATTTTTCAAGGTTTACAAACTTACTCTTAACACTAGTAATATTATTTGAACATCCACTACCAATCAGCCATTCATTTCTATCTCTTCTAGCATGTAAAGTAGTAGCAACAGTTTTAACAGTGTCCAAAGATAACATGTTAGAAACACTAGTCTTAGGTATATCCTTTTCTACTAGAAATAAACAGTCACCTTCTTCATAGTCTAACTCATCATTTGAGATACCAACATCATCTTTAACATAATAGGCTTTCTTATTAAAATTCCCTTTATTTTCTCTAAATTTTTGTCTTGTTCCTTTTTCCGGACATCTAGTAGCTATGTGACCAATCTTTTTACATCTAAAACATTTAAGAGGTAACATATGGGTTTATATTTGTCAATGCCTTTGTTCAGCTTCCTCACAAAGATCGCTTCCATTTCATTTGAGCTTTCATCATCCAATTCTTCCTCCGTAGCTTTAAAGGTTGTCTTAGATTTAGATTGTCTTTTCCAAACTTCCTCATCTCAAATGCAATTAAAGTGCCATATAGTTGTTCCCTAGTAAACTTCTTCAGATCATAAACTTCTTTGATAGAAAAGATCTTATCACTATAGCTTTTCAGTAAGGTCATCAAAATCTTCTCCATTATGTCTTTATTATTTAAAGTGACACAAAGTTCTCTAATTTAATTTACTACACTATCAACCTTCTGAAAATAACTTGGTATATCCTCTCCTTCTTCTATTATCAAGTTCTCATATCTACACTTAGCAGTCATCTTCTTTGATAATTTAACTCTGTCATTTCCTTCATAGTTTTTGATGCGGGACCATCCCTGGTTCAAAGCAATCTTGCATCAACTAAAAATATTTTCCTTTATGTGTGTACTGATTTTGGCTCACCAAATCCTATGGAATTAGATTCTACTTGAAGACTTGATCATCTTTCTTGCTTCCATACCACATCGCATTTGGATCATTTTCTGGCAAGATATCACTACCGATTTCCATGACAATTTCTTGTTACCGGTTGACAATCCTTTGTTAACGGTTGCCTGGACCTATTTTAGTTGTCTACCAGAACCCCTTTCCAAAGCTTGCGAAGCCTTGGGCATTGATTCTGATGTTCCTTGGCATGTGGCTGACCTTTTCCTATGATCTACATTTTATCCTTTCATTTTTCTGAAGGAATCCCTTGGTGGAGGCTGACCTTGTTTATTTTGCATGTTAGGTCTCGTTCTTAGGGTTTTGATCCCTTTTGGGCTGACTGGATCCTTTGGATTGATGTATATAATTGTAATTGCACATTAGAATATAATCAATCAGAGCATCAAGTGACTAGATTGTGCGTAGAAGATAGATCTCACGATCCAAGGTCTTGGTTGTGACCTATTATGTATGTTCTACTAGGCCTGTGAGCCATTATGTTGTAACCCGGTTGTTACCAGTTGGATGTAATCAATTTTTATACAATAAAGCAAACTATTTTGCATTGCCTCCATCATATATTTGTGTTTCCCCTATGTTTACTCTTGCTGTCTGGTCTAGATTGATCTCTTTGAGGTCCCTCCTCACTGGTGACTGCTTCAAGTGGTATTAGAGTGAAGTTTCATTCTAGAGGTTGCGTGTCCTAAAATTTTGTTGTAGGGTGGTAGATTGCAGATTTGACCAACAACTGGAGAGGACTAGCATGAATGATGGTGCAAAGAGGAGCTAGGAATGGTGGACCGCATGGGAATGCAAACCCTATTGTGATGGAGATATTGTGAGGTACATATCATCCTAGTTGGAAGCCATGGAGATATCCCAGAGAAGAGGCCGACATATTGAAGATGTAAGTGAAGATGAATGAGAAGAAGCCCTGACAGAACAAGCAAACCTACCTGTGGTTGATCTGGATGAGGAAAGGTTTTTGAGGGTTTTGAGTAGGGTGAATACTAAACCTCATTTTACCCCATCGGAGTATGATTGGAAGTTATATTCAGATGAATTGATGGATTGGATCTCGGAGATGGAGAAGTATTTTGATTTTAAAAACACTGTAGAAGAGAGAAAGGTGAAATATGTCTGTACCCGGTTGAAAGGATATGCATGTCTTTGGTGAGAGTATTTGCAAGTTGATAGATAGAGAAGAGGTAAAGAGAATATTAAGACATGGGATTGGATGGTTGCTAAGTTGAAATCAAAGTTTGTTTCAACAAATTATCAAGTGGATTTGTTTTGAAAATTGCAGAATTTGAGATAGAAGGAATCTAGTGTGAAGGAGTACACCGAAGCATTTTACAAGTTGAATATCAGATCCAGAATTGTTGATGATGAAGTTGAACAAGTTGCAAGATATTTGAATGGATTATGGATGTCTATACAAGATGAACTTAGTTTGATCAAATTGAGGAGTGTTGAAGAGGCTTACCAGTATGCCCTAAAGGCAGAAGAAAAGCTAAACAAAAGACATGAGTAGAGACAAAGAGGCAGAGATGGAAGGTTTATCGGAGGAAGATTTCAAGAAGGAATAGGATATACCAGATGAAGAGGAACACATACAAATCAAAGCAAGGACAAGGAAGTGAGTAAAGAAGGTAATTCATACTGGAAGGATGATAGAAATTTCTACCGAAGGAGAGAACTAAATGTTTATTGGAATGAGAATTTTGGAAGACAAGACAAGAGGACATTTATAGGAACCTTCTTTAAGTGTGGAGGAGAAGGACATCATGCATTTGAGTGTAAGAAGATAGAAACTACCAAAAGAGAAGCAGTGGTGGAAGAAAACCCCATTGGATCAGACAATAAACTGGAAGATGGAGAATTGTTGATGATGAGGAGAGCTTTGTGTCATACTGGAGGGAATGAAGAACCCTTGCAGAGGAAGAATCTGTTCAAGACCAGATGTAAGGTATCTGGTAAGTGTTTTAAAGTTGTTATTGATAGTGGTAGTTTAGATAATGTTGTTTCAGAAGAGATGGTGAATAAGTTGAAATTGGAGAGATTGAAACACCCTAAGCCTTATCAGATAGGATGTATTCGGGATGAACATAAGTTGTTAGTAAGTGAAAAATGTTTGGTGAAATTGAAAATTGGGAATTGTCATGATGAGGTCTTGTGTGATATTATGCCTATGGATATGTGTCACCTTTTGTTGGGTAGACCTTGGCAGTTTGATAGACATGTAGTACATGATGGGAGGAAGAATACATACAATATTGTGTCCAATGGGATGAAGCAAACCTTGTTACCCTTGGAGGAAACTTTGAAGAATGAAGTCTGTACGAATGCTATAATTTGTTTGGTAGATGGAAGGAAATTCCTAGATGGATTAAGATATGAGAATATGTGTTTTGCCTTAATTCCTAAGAAGACTAAGAAACCGGAATCGGAAGGACAACACCTGGAAGAGATAAAAGATTTGCTAAGAGAATATGAGGACATCATTTCATATAATGTATTTGATGAATTACCACCTATGAGAAGTATTACTCATTGCATGGACTTGGTTCTCGCAGCTAGTTTTCCTAACAAAGGTTCACACTGGTTAACACTGATAGAGAATTAACAACTGAATAGACAAGTACAAGAGCTGTTGAATAAAGGTTTGATCAGGGAGAGTCTGATCCCTTGTGCAGTACCAACAGTATTAGCACCTAAGAAGAATGGAGAGTGGAGAATGTGTATGGATTCCATAGCAATAAACAAGATCACAGTGAAATACAAGTTTCCTTTTCCTAGGATGGATGACATATTGGACTGTTTGAGTGGAGCAAAATAATTTACAAAGATAGATTTGAAGAGTGGATATCATCAGATCAGGATCAGAGAATGTGATGAGTGGAAGACAACATTTAAGATAAATGAAGGACTGTATGAATGGTTGGTGATGCCTTTTGGATTGACTAATGCGCTGAGTACTTTCATGAGGCTAATGAATGAGATATTGAAGAAATTATTGGGTGTTTTTTATTGTGTATTTGGATGACATTCTAATTTTCAGTAAGACAAAAGAGGAGCATTTGTTGCAATTGAGGCAAGTTTGGTAGAGGTTGAGAGAGGAGAAGTTGATGATCAATATCAAGAAGTATACTTTCATGAAGTATGAGTTAGTCTATTTGGGATTTGTGATATCTAAGGATGCTTTAAAGATGGAGCCTGAGAAAGTGAAAGCAATTTTTGAATGGCCTAGACTAGAAAGCATTGGAGAGGTAAGATCATTTCATGGATTGGCTAGTTTTTATCAGAAGTTTATCAAAAATTTCAGTTCAGTTTCTAACCCTATGACTGAGACCATGAGAGGAGATTAGAAGAAATTTAAGTGGACCACCGGAGAAAACAAAATTTTTGAACTGTTGAAGTAGAAAGTGACTGAGCTGCCTGTGTTAGCTTTACCAGATTTTAATAAAGTATTTCAAGTGGATTGTGATGGAAGAAGAATAACAAAAGGAGCAATCTTGAGTCAAGAAGGGAGAGAAGTATCTTATTTTAGTGAGAAATTGAATGATGCCTAGAGGAGATATTCAGTGTATGATCATGAGTTTTATGCCATAGTTAAAGCCTTGAAGAAGTGGAGACATTACTTGTTGCCTAAGAAGTTTGTGTTGTATACATATCATCAAGATTTGCAGTATTTGAACAGTCAGAGTAAGTTGAATCGAAGACATATGAGATGGGTAGAATTCTTGCAGAGTTACACCTTTGTGTTGAAGCATAGAAGTGGGAAATCTAACAAAGTTGTTAATGCATTGAGTTGGAGAAGGAATTTTCTGACAGAGATTAGAGTCACGGTATTAGGATTTGAAGATTTGAAGACCTTGTATGATGATGACCCGAATTTTACAGAACCTTGGAAAGCATGTAGAGAATCAGTTATGGTAGATAGAAGAAAGTGGTTGGATTACTTCATTCAGGATGGGATGTTGTCTAGAGGAATTCAGTTGTGCATACCTAAGAGTTCTATGAGGGAGAATATAACAAAGGAGAAACACAGTGGAGTACTATCTCCTGACATTTTGACATTGACAAAACAACAGCATTAGTGAGTGAGAAGTACTTTTGGCCCCAGATTCATAAGGATGTTAAGAAATATGTGCAGAGTTGTAGAGTTTGTCAAGTTACAAAGGGTAGTAGTTAGAACGTGGGATTGTATAAACCTTTGACAGGTTCGGTAAGACCTTAGGAGGATATAAGCATAGATTTTGTACTTGGATTGCCTATGACATCAAGAGGGAATGATTCTATATTTGTGGTAGTGGATATATTCTTGAAGATGACTCATTTGATACTTTGTAAGAAGACATCAGATGCATTGCATGTAGCAGACCTCTTTTTCAAGGATGTTGGCATATGGACACTCCAATGACACATTGTATGTGATTGAAGGCTTTGTCATTGATGGCAACCTTGCAATCCTATGGCACCAGCAAGACATTATACCAGCAAAGCATTACACAAGCAACCTTGCAATCCTATGGCACCAGCAAGACATTATACCGGCAAAGTATAACACAGGCAAGATAGTGCACCAACATCAGAAGATCACTCAGGACACCGACACCGACATAGAAGAAAAGATGTATACCAGCATAGAGGCCGACAGGACTTTTGTTATGTAATATTTTGTTTATTATTGTAAGCCGACTTGGCAAATTGTAAAATGACTCTTGTATATAAAGGAGATCATTGTAGACATTTGAGAAAGGAAGGTAAGGAGCATAAAGGAAATTATTAGGCAGACCTAATGTGCGAATTATAGGTCAAGGGTATATGTAAAGAACAGAGCAGGAACTGGTACTGAATCTGGCATTGGAGATGCTATTGTAAAGTAGTAAAAGTTATTGGATTAGTATAATCCTTATTGTAAGTCAGTGTGACTTCCCATTGAGTAGTGAGCTCTAGGTAGTTGGCCTTCCTGCATGTGCAGGCCCCTATTGTAAGTAATATTCTCTTATTGGCCAGTGAGTGAATATTGTGGGTCACAAATCCCACCTAGGTTTTTCCCACACCAGGTTTCCTCGTTAAACATCTTGTGTTATAGTGTACTTTTCATGTGGATGTTCTTGATTCTATTTATTGCATTATTTCTTGCATACCAGTACACTGTTATATTATGTTCTGCATGTTTTAACTTAAGAAATTCTTATTACCGGTTAGATACTGATTCACCCCCCCCTCTCAGTATCTGTGGGACCCCTAACAAAGGAATTGGTGAGATTGAATGGATTACATAAGAGCATACTTTCAGACAAAGACACTAAGTTTGTTGGCTATTTTTGGAGAACACTTTGGAAGAAGGTGAACATAGATTTGAAGTTCAATTCTACTTTTCATCCACAGATTGATGGACAGACATAACTTGTTAACCAAAGTTTGGGAAACTTGTTGAGATGTTTAGTGGGAGATAAAACCGGAAGTTGGGATTTGATCCTTACATAAGAAGAGTTTGCTTACAACAATTCAATGACTAGAAGTACCAGAAAAACACCTTTTGAGATTGTTACCAAAGTGCATCCTAGAGGTATATCATAATTGAGATACATTAGTAGTGAAGATCGGAGGAGTTTAGAAGCAAAAGACTTTGCATATCACATGGCAACATTGCATATTCAGATTAAGAAGCATTTGGAAGACGTGAATAACAAGTATAAGGAGAAGGAAGATGAGAAGAGGGGACATAAGTAATTTGAGGTTGGCGAGGAAGTGATAGTATTTCTAAGAAAAGAGAGATTTCTGATTGGAACTTATTACAAGTTGCAGATGAAGAAGTTTGGACCTTGAAGGATTTTGAGGAAGTTCAGTTCTGTAAATGCATATGAAGTGGAGTTACCAGATAGTCTAAGTATTTTACCTGTGTCTAACATTGTATATCTTTGTGAGTACCATGAACTAGAATTTTGTGATGACAGTGTTGTAGACTTGGAGAAACAATTGCCTCAGAAGGAACCGAATCAGATTGAAGAGATTCTAGATAGTAGGATTGGGCATAGTACCCTGAGCAGTCAGTATAAGGAATATCTTGTGAAGTGGAAAGATAGACCAGTTGAAGATTCATCTTGGATTTCTTAAGAAGATGTAGACTGCCTTGGTTTCCCTCTAACTCCAGCAAAGTGAGAGGCTCATTTTTTCAATAACCCTAGATGTTTGATGCAGGAGCATTCCTGGTTCATAGCAATCTTGCATCAACCAAAAATATTTTCCTTTCTATTTTGCTTTCTGTTTGCAATTTCAGTTTTCCTTTTTGTGTGTCCTGGTTTTGGCTCATCGGATCCTATGAAGTTGGATTCTAATTGAAGACTTCATCATATTTCTTTCTTATAGACCGCATCGCATTTGGATAATTTTTCAAGAAGATATCGCTACCAGTTTCCATGATAGTTTCCTGTTACCGATTGACATTCCTTTATTACTGGTTGCCTAGACCTATTTTGGTGATCTACTGGAACCCCTTTTTGAAGCTTGCACAGCCTTGGGCATTGATTGCAATGTTCCTTGGCATGTGGCCGACTGTTTCTCATGATCTACATTTCATCCTTTGTATTTTCGAGAGGAATCTCTTGGCGAAGGATGACCTTGTTTATTTTGCACATTAGGTCTTTTTCTTCAGGTTTTGACCCCTTTTGGGCTGACTGGATCCTTTGGATCGATCCATGTAATTGTAATTGTGCATTATAATGTAATCAATTAGATAATCAAGTAGCTAGACTATGTGTAGATAGATCTCATGATTCAAGGTCCCAATTGTGACCTATTATGTATGTTCTACTAGGCCCATGAGCCGATATGTTGTAACCCGATTGTTACTGGTTGGATGTAATCAATTTTCATGCAATAAAACAAACTAGTCTACATTTCCTCCACCATATCTTTTTGTTTCCATTGTGTTTACTCTTGCTAACCGGTCCAGATTGATCTCTTTGAGGTCCCTCCTCACCGGTGACTGCTTCAGATTTCACTTAACTTTTCCCAAACTTCATAAGCAGTATTTAATGAAACAATCATTGTTAATTCAATTTTTTATAAAGCACTAAAGATGGCATACCTTTCTTTTTCATTCTCTTCATAAGCCTAAATCTCATCCAAAGTAGTAACACCATTTGCTGACAATACATACTTAGTCTCCATCGCTTTCCAAGTGTTGTAACCCAAAGAGATCAAGTAACCTCTTGTATTCACTTTCCAAAAGCCATAGCTAGATCCCTCAAAGATAAGAATAGTTAGTTTATGTTTCATCGGATCTACCTCAAGTAATGATAAGAATAGTTAGTTTCACGTCGAGTTCACCAATTAATGTAGATAGGAATCTAGAAATTATCAAAGCAATATAAACATTAGCCTAGCTCAATCACGAAAACTAGATTGCAATGATAAGAAATCCTAAAAACATTCAATGAAAACATGAAAACAAGACATTCAATATGAAATCTAAGCAAACCAAATGCAGATGTCTCCTTCATGTGGCTCCATTGTCCTTCTTTCTCCTTCAAATTGCTTTGTTTTGTGGATCTCACCTTCAAGTGCATAAGTATAATGTGAAAGCAAGATTGATGAGACGAGACGACAACATAAGGGTACTAGAAGCGTGATTGATTCCCCGTTTTGATTGAAGAAATTCATCCAATTTATAGATAAATTGGAGAAAAGACAAGATTAGCATGAAATTGATGTTAGAGGCAATTGATTTCAAAATGGCAAAATTGAGTTGAAGGAAGAAGGTTATGACACCTTCTATGTCATGAATTATGACATATTGCCAATGCAAAGGTTAGAGGACTACAAGCTTATGACATCTTGCTATGCCAATAGTATGACGCATGAGGAATTCATGCTTCCACCGAAGCACAAAAATAGGGAGAGACTAGAGAGAAATTAATTAGGTGGAAATTGAATTTGACAAATTAGAAAATAGGTGGAAATTAGGAAATTAGGAAAATTAGAAAATTAGAAAATTAGGTGAATTAATTAAGAATTCTTCATTTATTAATTAATTCACAAAAAGAGAGGGAATTAATTAGCCAATTAAATAAATATTTAATTGTGACAAGAATACTTAGGATAAATAAATAAATTATTTAACCTAGAGGGAAAATGACAATCAAGATTAAATGAATAAATCATAAAATCCTAGAAGATGAATTAGAAATACAAGCATGACAATTAGGTCTTGACAAAAGATAATTGATGTAGGGTCAATGCGATCATGATTCTGACTTGATAAATGATTTGATTGATAAACAATTGAGATTGATTGACAAATTGACCAACATTGATAAAGAGACCAAAATGTAGACGTCTAAAAATGGTCAACGCTTGCGGAGTCGTATTTTAACATTTGTGCATTGCCTTATTTTTGAGTTTTTGCGTCGCATTAACATTTCTTCTATGTTGTGTACTTGGTATTTATCATTTGCGAGCATTGAGTCCTTCTTCTGTATTCTTCATTTGTCTTGCTTTCGAATTTGGTCTTGTCGATAACAATCTTCAGTCATGATTTTGGTCGATTTTATCCTGTCGCATCAATGTGCGTGTTCATTTATCATCATTTTGGACATCGTCAATCCTAATTAGGGTTTTGTCCTCTTATCAATCTTGTCATTTTTTGATCGATTTGTCATCAATCGTTGTCCTCTTATCAATCTTGTCATTTTGTGATCGATTTGTCATCGATCGTTGTCATTTTCAATCTTGTCGTCTTGCGATCGATTTGTCATCGATCGTTGTTATTTTCAATCTTGTCGTCTTGTGATCAATTTGTCATCGATCGTCATGCTTCTCAATCATGTCAATTTGGATCAATTAGTCATTGTTCCTCGTTAATTGGTGCATTTATCAATCAAATCATTTATCAATTCAAAATCATGATCGAATCGACATCAAATCAATCTTACATCAAGACCTAATTGTCGTCCTTGCATTTCTAATTTATCTTCTAGGGTTTCATGATTTATTCATTTAACCTTGTTTGTCATTTTCTCTTTAGGATAAATGATTTATTTATTTATCCTAAGTCTTCTTGTCACAATTAAATGTTTATTTAATTGGCTAATTAATTCCTCCTATTTTTGAAAATTAATTAATGAATGAAAAATTATTAATTAATTTACCTAATTTGCATCAATTTCCTAATTTCCAAGTCATCATTTCTAATTTAATTTTCTAATTTATCTTAAATTCCTAAATGTCTATTTCTATTTCAAAATCTTGTCATAATACTGGCATAGCAATTTGTCATAAATTGTCATAAATTGTCATAAATTGTCATAAATCCTTGCATAGCAATTTGTCATACACTTGTCATAATTTTGCTATTCTTGATTTGAATTTCCATTCGAATCACTTTCATGCTAATCTGATCTTTTCTCCAATTTGTCTATAAATTGGATGAATTTCTTCAATCAAGAGGTGGAATCAATCATGCTTCTAGTACCCTTATGCTGTCGTCTTGTCTCGTCAATCTTGCTTTCACATTATACTTATGCACTTGAAGGTGAGATCCACAAAACAAAGCAATTTGAAGGAGAAAGAAGGAAAATGGAGCCACATGAAGGAGACATTTGCATTTGGTTTGCTTAGATTTCATATTGAATGTCTTGTTTTCATGTTTTCATTGAATGTTTTTAGGATTGTTATCACTGCATTTTAGTTTTTGTGATTGAGCTAGGCTAATGTTTATGTTGCTTTGATGATTTCCAGATTCCTATCTACATTAATTGGTGAACCCGACATGAACTAACCCCCTAACCATGCTTTTGAGTGCTTTTGAGTTGATTTGCAGGTGAAAAAGCCAAGAAACAAGGTAATTCAGGGCTTTCTGAGCACTTCTGCGCCTGTGTAGGAGAGTTCTGCGTCTGTGTTACTTCATTTTGTGCCTGTGTCAAAGGGATCTGTGCCTATGTCAATGCATTCTACGCCTGTGTTACTGCATTCTACACCTATGTAAGGCCAGAAACAGAGGTAAAAAGCAGTGTTTTTACTTGCAAATTACTTTGTTTTGCATTCTGTTTCTACATTTTAGTTTTTCTTTGGTACTGATTCTTTGTACAGCACCTTGGAAATGAAAATACTAGCAAATTTTATGAAGGTTTGTTAGTCAAAGACCAAACAAATCAAACTTCTAACTTGGTGATTTTGAAGGTTGCCTTGTATTTCAATCGAACTTTTGTGTTTGTGATTCATAATTAGGCACCTAGTATGATTGCTAAGTAGGATGGAATGAATGTGTATTTTCTTTGATTGTCAAGTTTGAGATTGGAGTAGGAGAGTATGCTCTCATCCTTCTTATGGTGATCAGAAATACATATCTTCGATACCATTCTCATGGCTCGGATTGTTTGTTACCTTTAGAGGGCCTGCCTTCCTGACCATTTTCTTTCTTTTGCAAGCAAGTGACAATCGTGAGAAGGGAATGACCCAAAGTGAGCACAGCCAGAGTACCTTGGCATTCCAACTCACTATAAATAAATACCTGATGGGCAAAAGCTTTGAAGGAAGGGTTACGTGGGAATTGCAGTTACTTGGGAAGTGATGACCCTTGAACTCTTTCTCATATCAACATCTAAGTAGGACCTCACGGTCTAAATTGTTCTTGCGCGACTACATTTTTTTGGTATCTTGGTGGGCTTAATGTCTCAATCACACTTGCGTGACACCAAGGAGTAACGCTTAACAGAAATCCTTACTAAACACCTTGTATTTAGAGGCCAAAAATCCTTCTAGTTGCTTGAGAAGGACAAGTTCGGATACTTGGAAGAGATACTAAGTTCACCATGGGGAGATTTCCATGGGGACTGATGCTTGGCTGCCCTGAGAAGTGAGTGTCGTGGAGGGGAGCCCATGGGGTCAAGCATCTATGTATTCTCCTTGAATCTCATAACGAGTCTACCTCTCAAGTACCTACTGCCCTTGCCTACCATAGAAAATGTGTGAATGAGCATGATTGTTTTGAGTCTAAGTTGAAATATCTTGTCTTCTTTGCTTGTCAAAAGTTGAGTTGTGTCTCATTTCTAAAACAAGACAAATTGATTCAAAACAAGGATTAACACAAGAGTATTTCATTCAACAAAGTTCAAAACACCTTCAAACATGGTTGTCAAACATTGTTCAAAATCTCGTCTCAACATTCATGTCACTTAGATTTAGGTTCATGCTAGGTTTGCATTTTGCAAATTCATTTTCAACTACCAAGGTTAGGTTTCACCTAGGTCATACTCCTTTGCATATCAATAAGGGTCATCCATTTGCATGTGTCCTCTTGCATTAGAGTAAATACCATTTCGTAATTCAACCTTAGGTTTTGTCTTAGGTTGACATTGTCATACATTTGCAGGTGCATATCCTAGGTCTCTTCATTAAGCTTAGGTCATTATCATATCATATTAGGGTAATTTGCATAGTAATTGTCCCTTTGCATATAGTGTCAAAACAAGGTTTTGTCATACTTGAGTAATCCAAATCTTTGATAAACCCTAAGTTATTATTAAGAAGTTAGACCTTATCAAACTTTTGTCTTTTTTTCATCATTGTCATTTGGTCAAACCTAGCTTTGTATCCAAGCATATAGGGGAGACATTGTCATTTTGTCCTTTTGTCACTCGGTCCTTTTGTCCTTTGAGGTCTAGACATCATTTCAATTTCCTAAGGGTCTCTTTTTAGATTTACATCCCTAAAGGTTTGTCAAAATCTCAAAAAGCAACAAAAACATAGGTTGCATTCTTGCCATAGATTGCATTCTCATCTATTTTAGTTTGCATTTAGTTGCATATCATATATCATTCTTGAAAAATTCCTAAAATATTGCATTCGCATAGTGACATGCCTGTTGAGACAAGGTCAAAATCTAAGAAGATGGGCAAACCAACGTATCAACCCATTGACAACATATCAAATTCATAGTTTCAAACTAGTCAAATAGTACAGATTGAAGGTTCATCAAGTACATCATTACCACCATATGGAATGGTTCAATTTGGACCACCTCCATTATATGAACCAGTGTTTGTACCCATGAAACTAGGACATGGGAGTGTTCCACCAACACCAAGGGGAAATGCACCTTTTGATTGGAATCAACTGAACCTGCAACATGACATTCAAAATCAAACATTATATGAGGAACAAACTCTTTCACAAGGATTTGGTTCAGATCAAGGCATTCAATAAGAAACAAATCCAAATATTTTACCAAATTCTTCATCAGATTCCGATGCCTCTGATGATGTTGATATGTTCCTTCAAGATCCAAAGTTGACAAAAAAGATGGATAAATTCTTGAACAAGGTCTTTAAGACGTTCCCACAAAAATATCTTGACATGATGAGTAATGTGACCTCCTCAAGTGAGCAAATCAATGTGCAAAAACAACAAGGCGGTGAGCTGTTATGTTTCTCTCTGCATCCAAATGAAGAACATGTGCAAAAAGAAACTCAACCTACCTTGATGAGTAAACATGCTTCAAAGGCATTGACAGTGACTATTCCTCAAAAGTCACCATTTGAGACAATAAATAATCCATTATTTAACACAACACTTGTAACATAAGATCAAATGAGGACCACACAAATATTGACAGTTGTCCCTCAACAAGAAGTGGTTCCTCACATGCATAAAATTGGATCAAAATCTAAGATGCAAGAAAGCTTCACGACTGGAATGCCTAATCTCACCAATGTCCAAAATAATTCCACAATGCAACAAAGTTCCTATGTCCCATTAAGTTCAAAATATTTGCCAAACACTCAAGTACCTGTTATGCAAACTATTGTGATAGATCCTTTGATAATGGTGACACAAAGAGCTACAGATAGTGGTTTGCACCAACAACAAATGTTGCAACAATTGAGTAATACACAAAAGGTACAATCGAATGTGCAAACAAACAATGCACAACAACAACAATATCGCATTCGACAACAAGTTGTAGTGCCCTCTGCACCATTACAAGTTAATACAAACTTGCAACCACCACAATGGATTGCACAAACAACACAACAAGTCAATGCAAGTGTCATACCCCATCTTAAGGAGAAACAACAAAAACCTCCCAAACAAAGTTTTTTGCAAATGATGGGATTTACACCGCAACAACAACAATTGGCACAAAGTCAGCAAATTCCGATTCGTCAGCATCAACAACAACACGTGCCTCAATATGTGCCAAGACAAACAAGCTATCATACTTCACAACCACAATTGATGCCTGTGCAATATCAACAACACCCTCAATTGCAATATCAACCTAGGCTACAAACGATGATTCCACCACAAGAAGCATAGCAACAAGGTCAATATCAAGGCATGGCACAACCACAACAACAAGAGGTGTACCAAGAACATTATATGCCGGAGACACCAAAGATGGCAATTTTAGAGCATCAACAACCGATCGAAAACACGATGTATCGACAAAGAGTACCCATCAGGATTAATGATGGACCTCCAAAATCTGACACAATTGCGTAACAACTTGAGAAGTTGCAACGACAAGTCGATGCATTAGAAACCAAAGGAACAAAGAAGTTGTACACAGATCAAGATTTATGTCCTAATCCATTTGACAAGAGCTTATACATGCCTCCCTTCCCTAAGCATTTTGAGGCACCTAATTTTGAGAAATATAAAGGGAATGGCAATCCAAAAGATCACATTTGAGCATTTTTCACAGCGTGTACCGAAGTGAGTTATGAGGAAACAGATTTAATGCACTTATTTGCACAAAGTCTCACGAGACAAGCCATGGATTGGTATTCGCATATGCCAGGAAATATAAAGACTTGGTCGGAATTGGCTCAAAAGTTTATATCTCACTTTGCATTCAACATTGACAGTGACGTGACCATGTCAAATTTATGCAACACCAAGAAAAAGCAAGGTGAACCATTAGTGACTTTCTTGCAACGATGGCGAAGCTTGTATAGTCGTTCTTCCCTAGATATACCTGAAGAACAACAAGTGAACTTGTTTATCCAAAATTTGGTCCCAAAAATGATGTATGAACTCAAATTGAAAAGTCCCAGTACTATTGAGAAAGTCATTAAGAAAGGGATGAACATTGAAACTGCTCTTGTAGCTAAGGGAATCATTAAGCTCAACAAGGATAGTGACAACACAAATAATTCAAGGGACAGAAATAGATTTTGGTACAAAAACAAGAATGTCACTAATGATGGAGTTGTTGACGCAAGAGCGGTGCATGCAAATCAACCCCTGTTCACAATCAAGAAATTGAGTGTTCCTAATATGTCAACTATGGAACAAAATCAAACACCAGCGAGCAATGTTACTCAACAGTGCAATACCAACAACATACTCAACAATACACTCAACAATATAATCAACAACAAGGTCAGCATCAAAACCAACAACAAAAACCTTTTCGATCAAGGGATGGACCTCCTCGACAATTTACGCCATTGGGAGAGCCTATTGAGTCAGTAATGAAATAATTAATACAAGCAAAATTTATCAAGTTACCAGATATCAAGGCAGAACCATTGGTAAAGCCGCATTGGTGGAATTATAATGCATATTGTGAATACCATTGATCAAAAGGACATAAAACTGCATCATGTTTTCAATTGAAACATATGATTCAAGACTTGTTAGAGAAAGGAGTAATTGAGGTAGATCCACCCAACGCGACCTCTAACACTGATCATACAATTTTCAAAACTCCTTTGCTTGATCATGACAAGGGTAAAGCGTCTTCTTGAAACTCTACCCAAACAACAAATTATGCAAATACTAGTTATAACAATGTCATCAATTGTTTTCAAGTGTCAAATGAGTATGTTTCCACCCTAAGAATAAAGGGACAAGATCCTTCTTGCACAGTCACCACTCGTCGATCCAAAATAGTCCTAAAAGGAGCTCCTGCAACTCCTCCCAAGTCAACTTCTACAAGTCAATATAATCTCCTAGATCATCTAGGAAAGACACCTACACAAATATCGATCCTTGAGTTGTTGAAAATATCCCCTATGCATTGCGCAGTCCTAGATAAAGCTTTAATTGAGTCCACCATCCTGACAGACATTGATGTTAACCAATTTCAAGCCCGAATAGGACATCTAGCTATTTCCCAACACGTTGCATTTTCTGATAACGATATCTCTCCTGATAAGCTCCCTCGTAATGATCCTTTACATCTTGAAGTCTTTGTCCATAATTGCAAAATCTGACGAGTCTTGATAGATGGCGGAGCGGGTCTTAACATTTGTACCTTGAGAGTGGTCATTGGCTTGGGTTATACAGAAAATGACATTGATTCTTCCAAAAGAATAACAATCAAAGCATATGATGATTCTGAGCGCCCATCTAAAGGGATAATTACATTGCCTATCAGAGTCGGTCCAGTGACAGAAAACACTTTCCTGCAGGTCCTAGACCTCGATCTCCCTTACAATATGATTCTTGGCTGTCCGTGGATCCACGCAATGAAAGCAGTTCCATCCACTTATCATCAATGTTTAAAATATCCTTACAATGGAACTGAGATAACAATTCTAGGAGATCCTAATCCATTTCAATTTTGTGCTGCTCTGAAGGATTCTCTGCTGTAGCAAGTCCTAGTCAATAGAGAGGCTCACTCACATAGTTATGTGGATCCTATTGAATTGTTAGATGCTGTCAAAGGAAAATTGAAGATACAGGACCAAGGATGCGGAGAGTATTCAATGGCTCAAACATTCCTCATCAGGAATTTACCAATATCTCCAAAATCATATGGCAAACCACATTTGTTGCAAAAGGAACCTAAGGTAGTTATTCAATATCATCCCCCCACTACATTTACAAGATAGGGTGAACTTGACAAAGAAACTTTGGATGATGATGTCATAAATTGGCTTTAGAAGGATCCAACTGAGACACCACCTATCAGGTTGCCGGTGGAGCGGTATGGCAAAGGATTTACTATGCTGCAGAAGAAAGGATATGACGGCTGCAGTGGCTTAGGCCCTGACAAGAAAGGAAGGCTAGAACCTAATATACCCAAGATGCGACCTCCAACTTTAGGGTTAGGTTTTGTGCCATTGCGAATTGGACCCTCGTCTACCAAAATGACCACATGTGGAAAGGGACATGACTCTGATGATGAAACAACACCTGAGGATACCCGACCCGAAACTGATTCCAATGAATGGGAGTGGAGTTCCTTTTCCTCTAGTTCCTATGCCCTTGACAATGTTTTCCTTGACCCTGATGATTTGCCCATGGAAGACAAACATGAAATAACTCCCCCTCCTAAAACATGTCCTAATGCTTGGATAGAGTCATTCTGGGATCCAAGCTCTAAATCAGATGTGAGCAGTTCGGACAGTGATACCACGGATGTTTACATCTTTACCATCTCGGCCCTCTCCCTCCTTAAAACCAATGATGACATGCCCCTTGTCTATCCACAGCTTATCCAACATGACCAACAGGAACCACTCACATTGGACTATTTTCAAAATGATGAAGCAATTGCAGAATTCCTTGGACTACGGGAAGGCATACCACAAGGTGATCATAAGGCAGGATTTTCTATTGATCTAGATTCCACAACATATTTTGGGGAGTCAACTCCATCTTCCAGTCATCAAAATGAAAAAAGAAAAGAAAAAGTACAAAATAAAAAAGATAGGTCTTTGAGTGAAAACCGTAAGGCACTCTCTGATCATACAAAACTAAAAATAAAAGATGTACCTGCGGGTGAAAACCTCTCTGAGACGCCCAAAGGTGGAAGAGTGGACATACCCCTATCAAGTTAGGATAAAACAACATTGCTTGTTGAAATGACTGAAGAAATCAATTTGGGTACACCTGACAACCCTAAGGTCATTCATTTCGCTACTTCTTTATCAAAATAGGAAAAGATAGATTTAGTCAACTTCTTTCTTGAGAAGAAGATCAGCTTTGCATGGTCCTATGTAGATATGCCTAGCCTTGATCCAAAATTAGTCCTTCATCACTTGCCATTAAAAGCAGATGCCAAGCCTGTCAAATAGAAACTCAGAAAGATGCATCCCTAGGTAGCTCTCTTGGTCAAGGTAGAACTAAAAAAATTACTAGATGTGGGCTTTATCAGACCCATCGATTATGCAGACTGGATTTCCAATTTGCTACCAGTTAGCAAGGTAACTGGGGGCATTAGAATCTATATGGATTTTAGGGATCTTAATAAAGCATTCCCTAAAGATGATTTTCCACTGCCAAATATAGACATCATAGTTGACATGACTGCTGGATATGAGATGCTCTCATTGATGGATGGTTTCTCCGGCTATAACCAAATTTGCATTGCTCCTGAAGATCAACATAAGACTGCCTTCACCTGTGCTTGCGGTACTTACTGCTGGAATGTGATGCCCTTTGGTCTTAAAAATGCTGGTGCAACATATCAAAGAGCTATGACGATAATTTTCCATGATTTCATGCATACTTTGATGCAAGACTATGTTGATGACTTATTATGCAAATCTATCACTAGAGATAGTCATCTAGCCATCCTGGGCCAATCTTTGACCGAATGGCGACCTACAAGCTAAAACTCAATCCAAAGTGTAGCATAGAAATTAGGAATCATCACAAGATAAGTATATATCAATCACAACACAAGATATGATAGCTTAATCAAAGGAATACTCATGGAAATGAACCTAATTCTAAAGCACATTCAATGAAGGTATGAAAATGAAGCATTCAAAAGAAAACATTAAGCAAACCAGATCCAAGATTGAATACTCCTTCCATGCGGCTCCATTGTTGTTCTTTCCTCTTCAATAGTTTTGTGGATCTCACCTACAAGTGCCCTCACAATTGAAAGCAAAAAGCTCAAGAGTACTAGAACTAAGATTTGATAGTTTGACAACAATTCGGATTTCAAGAAGTAATTGAAGGGGTTGAAGATTCGAAGGGGATTGATTGAAGAAAATTATCCAATTTATAGAGAAATTGGAGAAATCACAAAATTGGCATGATGCAATTCAAATGGAAATTGCAAATCAATATGACAAATTATGACAAATTATGCACTTTCCATGCACAATTTGATTGATTGACAATTTGATGACAAATTATGACACATTCTATGTCAAAATTGATTGATTGTCAATTATGACAATTTATGACAAATTGAAATGTCATTCCCATAGAATTAGGAGATGAAATAGGAGGGAAAAGAAATTAGAAATTTGAAAATTAGGAAAATTGAAATTGATGACCAATTAGGAAATAGGAATTAGAAATTGATGAAAAATAGGATTTAGGAATTAGTGAATTAATTAATAATTTTTCATTTATTAATCAATTCACAAAGAAGAATAATTAGCCAATTAAATAAAGATTTAATTGTAATAAGAAGACTTAGGATTAACAAGTAATTTAGTAATCCTAGAGGAAGAAATGGCGAATTAGGTTAAATGACTAAATCATAAAACCCTAGAAGACGAATTAGAAATGCGAAAATGACAATTAGGTCTTGATTAGAGATAATTAATGTCATGATTTGATTTTGATAAATGACCAATGCGACAAAATGATTGAGAAAATGCGCCAATTAACGAGGAACAATGACAAATTGATCCAAATTGACACAATTGAGACAGACAACGATCGATGACAAATCGGTCGCAAAATGACAAAATTGACAAGTGGACAAGGATCGACAACAAAATGGATTGCAAGATGACAAGATTGAAAATAACCATGATCAATGACAAATCGATCGCAAAATGACAAGATTGAACATGACAACGATCGATGACAAATCGATCGTTAAAATGACAAGGTTGAAGGATTGATGATAAATCGACAAGATTGAAAAGAGCACAAAACCCTAATTAGGATTGACGATGTCCAAAATGATAAGATTGATGATAAGATTGATAAGAGGACAAAACCCTAATTAGGATTGACGATGTCCAAAATGATGACAAATAAGCATGCTCATTGATGCAATAAGATAAAATCGATCAAAATCATGACTGGATAATGTTGTTGACAAGACCAAATTCAAGGACGAGATGATTGAAGAATGTAGAAGAATGACTCAATGTTTGCAAATGATAAAAATCAAGTGCGTGACATAGGAGAAATGTTAATGCGACGCAAAAACCTAAAATGAGGCAATGCGCAAATGTTAAAGTATGACCTCGCAAGCGTTGACCATTTTTGGGTGTCTACATTTTGCCCCTCTTTGAGACAATGCGATTCTGAGCGTTGTTTCAAAGAACAATAACGAAAATGCCCCAGACAATAACAATGACATATGAAAATGCCCCAGACAATAACAATGACATATGCATGCCCCCTCGAGGAATTGGCCGGAAACATGCAGAAAAGAGGCCAATTGATCGATAAAAATGACAGGATCAAACGGACTGACAATCGGAGATCGGATGCATGAAGGACAAACAATTTAAGGTGCACAAGACCGCGACCAACATAAGATGGAGAGGATGCACGTCCATCTATGCAATGACAAAGAGCTATAAATGGGACCAAGAGGGTGAAAATGACTCATTTGTACTAGCTAAAGAGAAGGATTTGTTGCTCTGGACAAGGACACTTGCAGACAGATGGCGAACATTCCAACAGCAGATCACCTTGGAGAACGTGTACGCACATTCAGACGACCGGAGGATGCAGGAGCAGCGGTATGTATCGCAAAAACCCATGTTTTTGATTTCATGAATTTTGATGGCTTACGGGACATTGCGGGACCCACAGGAGGCACCAAAATGAACTCCTGCGCTTGTGTGGTCTAAACCTGCGCTTGTGTAAGGAGTTCTGCGCTTGTGTATGAATACACAAGCGCAATTAATCTAACACAGGCGCAAGTTTATCCAACACAGGCGCAAGTTGTCAAAAAAACCTAGTTTTGAGGTGAAATTGCATGCAAATGACCTAACAGGGGGGGGGAAGGGTAGGATAGGCCAATGTAGATGAAAAACACCCCAATTTGGACATGAAAATGAGGAAATGCAACCCGTAGGAGCAAAACCCTAAAACTGACAAAATGATGCCCCGATTGTGATGCAGAGTCGACAATATCCATTGATCGCACGGGAGAATCGACCGGACTGTTTCATGCTACGACATAGACTCAGGAGCACAGAGAGAGACACATTAGCTGGACTGGGATTGTATTACATCACATATATGCCCGAAATTAGGGCAAACACAGGATTGCTTACCGCATTGGCAGAGCGATGGCATTCAGAGACTTCCTCATTCCATTTGGCGACTGGCGAGGCGACAGTGACTCTAGAGGATGTATGGCGCATCCTCCGCATTCCTATACATGGGGAGATGATAGAGTACGACCCAGTGACAGGGAGAGACGCGTTATGCAGACTGTTTGAGTGTGACGCAGAGGATCTAGACATTGTCGAGAGGGAGATTCGGTGGGAGACTATGGCAGCCGAGTATGAGCAGCGATGTGTGGTGATAGCAGTGGTCATAGCATGTCTTCTGGCAGGTGATAGACGAGGACATGGATTCCCTATTGGTTGGGGAAGAGTATTAGAGCAGATGGTGACAGAGGGGACAGTGTACGCATGGGGACCATGTGTACTTGCTATGTTATATTTCCAGCTGCATCAGATAGCATATCAGGGAGTGCAGACGCTGAGTTGTGGAGTGACATTGCTTCAGGTATGGGCATTTGAGCATATTGCCATATGTCGGCCGATTACAGATAGACAGGTGGTACCACACCGACCATACGTGTACAGCTATGGTGGAGCACTGAGACAGGGTCCTTTTGGATACATATTATACTGGCGACATGAGCTAGACAGACTTAGGGAGTTCATATGGAGGCCATATCTAGATTGCCCCGGATGGTCAGATGATCATAAGGAGTTACCATACTACAGACAGGAGAGGTACTTGATTGGGCGACCAGTGAACCGCCAGAGAGTGATTGAGTTATACCTTCCAGAGAGAGTTCGGCGACAGTTTGGAGAGACACAGGATGTTCCTTGGAGGACTGCATGCGTTGCTCGATCTCACCGAGAGACGAGTCAGTGGGGTAGTATGATTCAGCCACGTATAGCATATGCCGACTTTGCACAGTTACAGCAGAGACAGTGGGATTGGATGTCAGATGTGGTAGATGCTGGGACTACAGAGGAGTATGAGACATGGTTCGCACAGCAACGGCCAGTGCCTTTGACCGATCCGGATATTCCAGTACCGAGGAGACAGGAGGACTTCCCACTCACAGGAGAGGAGGGAGATGATGAGGACGAGGAGGATGACGAGGATGAGGAGGATGACGAGGAGCCAGACACAGCGGATCAGGAGACTTTGCAAGATATTCCCATAGAGCCAGAGATAGCTAGGACAGAGGAGATAGACATGTACCGGGCTACCATAGCGAGCCAGCAGGATTATATTGCAATATTGAAGAGACAGCATGAGCAGTTCAGAGCGGAGATAGCCAGACTCATAGAGGCTCGGGATACAGCCATAGTTCACGCACAGCGAGAGGGATAGAGAGTCACTGAGTTCATTGGGTCGATCAGGGATGCCAGTGCACGGGAGATGGCACAGATGCTGGTAGAGACCGGCGAGGAGAGACTGTACTGGAGGACACTATATGAGGGTGCAGTTCCACCGGAGCGGAGAGCACCTTCATATCGGGCACGATCGAGGACAGAGAGCAGGTCACGCTCTCGGAGGTCATTGAGCAGCATAGGAGGGAGTGGACCGATGAGACCACCGCAGCCAGGACCAGGACCAGGTACATCATCTGCGAGACATGGTAGGGATGAGGAGGACAGAGGGAGCACCCAGTGACAGAGGCACGTGCTCCATATGACAGACAGTGGACATCATGTAGTTTGCCATTATGTAGTCAGCCTGCGGGCCATACTTAGGACAGACAGTCCGATTTTGTACTCCGACATTATGATGATATGTGATATGATAGGCATCGATAGGATGGATGCAATATGTTATGACTGATGTAGTGATTTTGCTATGTATGGATGACTTATGCACTGGTTTATGAACATGTATGGATGCATTTTTATGTTTTTTTTTTTTTGATGCATTTATGAAATGAAATGGATAAAATGCTTGATGTAATATGTGATGGAATGCAAATGTACTAACCACATGAATGCAGGATGTAGTATATGTGCGTGGATATCGGAGCACTAGACCGAACTGACTATCCGACCGGACGGAAGAAGTGTTAGTAAGAAGAAATAAGATAGAAGACAGTTAGAGATGATGAAAATTTGCTTTCAATAATGCACTTTGTAGGTGAGAACCTTTATTTTTATTTAGCAAAATGGATGCGTAGCATCATGGCATTGAAGGCCAGAGCTGAAATGCAACCCGATTTGCAAAAGACAGACACATCACAGACAAACGACAATCACAATCAAAAAAAGAGACCATGAGCCATCCCGGTCACTCTAAATCACTCAGTGACATCATCGAGCAACATAGGGACATGATCGAAGCCAAAGATAAATCAATAAAAAGATAAGACTCACAGATTCAAGCAAATCAAACAAACATCTTGATCTTCATTGTCAAAAGTTGAACGCGCTGATAGGACGATCATGTTGTCTGGTTTCAGGAAATGTGGTACCCCGTCTAAGACAGGACACAGTCTGGTTTCGAGTATACCACACCCTGTATAAGACCCATGATAATGTGACAAGGACAAATGATTTTGATGCTGATATTCGAGTGATAAGACAATTGTGATCAGTTTGAATGTTTGAGTTGACTGAAAAGGTTCATCTATTAACGCATGATTTCATTAAAGCACAATGTTTGATTACGAGTCGTTGGAGGAATGCTCACTGATCTGTCAATGCATAAAGGGAATACTTTATTGCAAAATGTTTGTTTTGGTTTTTGGAGTTTTTACAATTTTTTTGTTCATTTTTTCAGGACTTTATTTGATTTTTAGAGATTTTTTCAGGACATTTTTCGATTTTTATGGATTTCTTCAGGACATTTTTGAAATTTTTAGAATTTTTTTTCAGGACTTTTTTCAATTTTTATGATTTTATTTCAGGTCATTTTCCAATTTTTATGACTTTTTTCAGGACATTTTGAGATTTTTATGAATTTTTTCAGGACGTTTTGAGATTTTTATGAATTTTTTGCAGGACTTTTTGAAATTTTTAGGATTTTTTGCAGGACTTTTTTCAATTTTTATGATCTTATTTCAGGTCATTTTTCGATTTTTATGAATTTTTTTCAGGACATTATTTGATTTTTTTTTTAGATTATTTCAGGACATTATTTGATTTTTTTGAATTATTTCAGGACATTTTGCCATTTTTATGCTCTAGTGATTGATCATGACAAGGGAAAAACACCCAATGCGCACTTGAAAAACACATAAACCAGGACCAAAACATATGTACAAGACACTGGAATAAGCAAGACAGTGATGTTGACCAATAACAGGTTTGGAATAAAACATTGGGTTGAGTGAACAATAAGCATGATAACTGGCCGAGAGAAAGCATGGCGAGAAGTCATGATAGATGACGGAGCAATAATCTCATTACTCATGGCGCCTGATTGCCAGGTTTTCACCATGGTACTTGCCCAAAGCGCCTGTTTGCCAGGTTTTCACTAGAGGGCGAATCATTTATTTTTTTGCTTTTTTGCTTTTTTTCATTTTTTTTGTATTTTTTGTATTTTTTCATTTTTTTTGTATTTTTTTGTATTTTTTCATTTTTTTTGTATTTTTTCTTTTCAGGATCATATCTGAAGAAATACCTGACAAAAAACTATGCCCAGTACTTGCGAAGATGCATGCTATTGATAGGATCAGACAAAGGTTCACCTTCGGGAGTCGCAAGCTGATATGCCCCCGAGCCATAGGCTGCAGTTACTATGAAAGGCCCAACCCAATTGGGTTCAAACTTGCCCTTGATGATGTCAGTAGACTGTGCATTCTTGGGATTTGCCTTTAAAACCAGGTCTCCCACTTCGAAGTGTCGCCCTTTGACCTTCTTATTATAAGAGCGACGGAGACGGTTTTGGTATGCTTGCAAATGTGTCAGAGCTGTCTGACGTTTTTCATCTAACATCTCCAGCTGATGCAGCCGAGAGACTCTGTGTGTCTCATCATTAATCAGGTGTTGCAAGGAAACTCTCAAGGATGGAATCTCGACTTCCAAAGGTAAGATGGCTTCCGCACCATACACCAAGGAATAAGGTGTTGCGCCAGTAGGTGTGCGGATAGAAGTGCGATAGGCCCACAGTGCTGGATTTAACTGCACGTGCCAATCTCGGCCAGCGTCATTGACAACTTTCTTCAGGATCTTGATAATGGTTTTATTTGATGCTTCAGCTTGACCGTTACCCTGTGGATAGTATGGGGTAGAAAAACGGTGTTGAATATGAAATTTTTCACAAAGCTCTTTAACATCTTTATTCTTGAAGGGTCGACCATTATCTGTGACTATGGCAAGGGGAACCCCATATCTGCATATGATATAATTTAGCAAGAATTTTGAAATTTGGACACCAGTGATATAGGTCATGGGAATGGCTTCAATCCATTTTGTAAAATATTCTGTAGCTGTAATAATGAACTTGTGTCCATTTGCAGATGTTGGCTGAATCTTGCCAATAAGATCCAAACCCCACTGAGAAAAGGGCCATGGAGATATAACAGAATGAAGCTCTTGAGCTGGTGCATGAATATAATCTCCATGAATCTGGCACTTGTAGCACTTTTTAACAAATTCATGAACATCTTTTTCCAAAGTGGGCCAGTAATACCCAGCACGAATCAACTTTTTGGCTAGGCTAAGACCATTGAAATGGCCCCCACATATACCATCATGAACCTCGTGTAAAGCCGTTTGTGCTTCGTCAGAATCCAAACACCTGAGGAGGGTATGGTCAAAAGAACGACGGTAAAGAGTGTCGGCGATGATGACATATTTGGATGTTTGTCGAATAAAGGCTCGGCGTTGGTTAGCGGAAAGGTTAGGTGGTAAAGTCTGGGATTTCAAATACTGATATATATCATTGTACCAAGGGGAATTGGGACCAATAAGAACGCACATCACCTCAGCAGTCGGAATGTCAAAAGAGGGGACTAGCAATTGTTCGACCAGGAATTCACACTTGTCCATATTCTGCGGCATATTTATCATAGAAGCAATTGTAGCCATCGCATCTGCCGACTTATTTTGTATTCTTGGCACTTGACTGAAATGGATAGCTGTGAATTTGGTCTTGAAGAAGTCTACCATGTGCTTATAAGGAATAAGCTTTTCATCCTTTGTCTCGTAGTCCTCATTGACTTGTCGGATGACTAATTGAGAATCTCCATAGACTTGCAAATGCTTGATATTCCAGTGAACTGCCACTCGGAGTCCGGTAACCAATGCTTCGTACTCTGCAATGTTATTGGTACATGGGAAAGTTATTCTGTACGACTTTGGAATAGCATCACCTTGAGGGGTGACAAACAAAATGCCTGCGCCGGATCCGAACTTGGTATGGGACCCATCAAAGTATAACTTCCATTCATTGGATGGTGTGAGAGCAAAGACTGATTCATCTGGGAAATCAGTCAACATGGGATGATCGTCTGAAATAGGAGCATCTGCTAGTTGATCTGCTATGACTTGTCCTTTTATCGCCTTTTGCTCCATATACTCAATGTCAAATTCACTGAGAATCATGACCCATTTTGCTAGGCGACCCGTCAAAGCTGCTCGACTGAGCAAATATTTTAAAGGATCAATTTTGGCAATCAACAATGTTTGATGGCTTAGCATATAATGTCGGAGCTTTTGTGTTGCAAATACCACTGCTAAGCATGCCCTCTCAATAGTTGAATAATTTAGCTCATAGCCTACCAGTGTCCGGCTGATATAGTAAATAGCTCTTTCTTTGCCATTCTCATCTTGTTGAGCCAAAAGAACTCCTAATGCTGTTTCAGTTGCAGAGATGTACAATAAGAATGGCTTGCCTTCGATAGGAGGCATTAGGATAGGCGGCGACAACAAATAATCTTTAAGAGCTTGAAAGGCTGATTGGCATTGCTCAGTCCATTTAAAAGTGACACCTTTGTGCAATAGATGTTGGAATGGATGACATTTGTCAGCCAACTGAGCTATGAAACGACGGATTGACTGGAGCTTGCCTTGCAGACTTCTTAATTGTCGGAGGTTGGAAGGTGGAGGCATATCCATGATTGCTTTGACCTTGGCGGGGTCGACCTCAATGCCTCGGTGGGAAACAATATATCCAAGCAACTTTCCAGCTGTAACACCAAAGACACACTTTTTTGGATTAAGCCTGAGTTTGTAGGTCTCCATTCTGTCAAAGATTGGGCCCAAGAGGGCTAGATGACTATCTCTGGTGACAGATTTGCACAACAAGTCATCCACATAATCCTCCATCAAAGTATGCATAAAATCATGAAAGATTGTCGTCATTGCTCTTTGATATGTTGCACCGGCATTTTTCAGACCGAAGGGCATCACGTTCCAACAATAGGTGCCCCAAGCACAGGTGAATGCAGTCTTATGCTGATCTTCAGGTGCAATACGGATTTGATTGTAGCCGGAGAAACCATCCATTAGTGAAAGCATCTCATATCCAGCCGTCATGTCCACTATGATGTCTATGTTTGGCAATGGAAAATCGTCCTTAGGACATGCTTTATTCAGGTCCCTAAAATCTGTGCAGATGCGGATGCCCCCAGTTACTTTGCTAACTGGCACTAGATTTGAAATCCAGTCTGCGTAATCAATAGGTCTAATGAAGCCCACATCTAGCAATTTTTTTAATTCCACTTTGACCAAAAGAGCCACTTGAGGATGCATTTTTCTAAGTTTTTGTTTGACAGGTTTAGCACCTGGTTTCAGTGGCAAATGATGAAGGACTAACTCTGGATCAAGGCCAGGCATATCTGCATAAGACCACGCAAAGCTGATCTTCTTCTCCAGGAAGAAATTAATAAAATCAATCTTCTCTTGTTTTGACAAGGAGGCAGCAAAGTGAATGACCTTAGGGTTATCAGGTGTACCCAAATTGATTTCCTCAGTCATCTCTACCAACAATGTGGATTTGTCCTGAATTGATAGGGGTACGTCCACTCTTCCACCTTTGGGCGCCTCAGAAAGGTTTTCACCCGCAGGTACATCTTTTATTTTTACTTTTGTACGATCAGAGAGCGCCTTACGGTTTTCACTCAAAGATCTATTCTTTTGATTTTTTTCTTTTTCTTTTTCTTTTTCATGACTGGAAGAGGGAGTTGACTCCCCAAAATATGCCGTTGAATCCAGGTCAATAGCAAAGCCTGCCTTATGGTCGCCTTGTGGTATACCTTCCCGTAGTCCCAGGAACTCTGCAATTGCTTCATCATTCTGAAAACAGTCCAACGTGAGCGGTTCTTGTTGGTCATATTGGATAAGTTGGGGATATATGAGGGGCATGTCATCATCGATTGTAAGGATAGAATGGGCTGATATGGTAAAAATGTGAATGTCCGTGGTGTCACTATCCGAACTGCTTGTGTCGGATTCGGAGCTGGGATCCCAAAATGACTCGATCCAAGCCTGAGGACAGGTTTTAGGAAGAGGAGTTATTTCATGTTTATCCTCCATAGGCAAGTTGTCAGGGTCAATGAAGATATTGTCAAGGGCATAGGGGCTGGAAGAAAAGGAACTCCACTCCCAGTCATTAGAATCAGTCTCTGGTTGGGTAACCTCAGGTGTTATTTCATCATCAGAATCACGCCCTTTTCGACACGTAGACCTTTTGGTAGATGTGGATCCAATTCGTAACGGTACAAAACCTAACCCTAAAGTCGGGGGTCGCCTCTCAGGTATGATGGGTTCTATCCTTCCATTGTTTTTCAAGCCTAAGCCACTGCAGCCATCATATCCTTTCTTCTGCAGCATAGTAAATCCTTTGCCATATAATTCCACTGGCAACTTGACAGGTGGAGTTTCAGTTGGATCCTTATAGAGCCAATCTATGGCGTCATCATCTATAGTTTCTTTGTCAAGTTCTCCCCATCTTGCAAATGTAGTGGGGGGCTGATATTGAATAACGACCTTGGGTTCCTTTTGCAATAAATGCGGTTTTCCATATGACTTTGGAGACATTGGCAAATTCCCAATGAGGAATGTTTGGTCCATTGAATATTCTCCACACCCTTGGTCTTGTATCTTCAGTTTTCCTTTAACAGCATCCAACAATGCATTGGGATCCACATAACTGTCTGGTTTGGCTTCTGTATTGACTGGTACTTGCCGCTGAGGAGTATCCCTTAGGGTAGCACAAAACTGGAACGGATTAGGATCTCCTGGAATGGTTATCTCAGTTCCGTTGTAAGGGTATTTCAGACATTGATGATAAGTGGATGGAACTGCTTTCATGGCATGAATCCACGGACGGCCAAGGATCATATTATAAGGGAGGTCAAGGTCTAGGACTTGTAGGAAAGTATTTTCCGTCACTGGACCAACTCTGATGGGCAATACAATTATCCCTTTGGATGGGCGCTCAGCATCATCATAAGCTTTTATTGTTATCCTTTTGGAAGCATCAATGTCATTTTCTGAATATCCGAGGCCAATGACCACTCTTAAGGTGCAGATATTAAGACCCGCTCCGCCATCTATCAAGACTCGTCGGACTTTGCAATTGTGGACAAAGACTTCTAGGTGCAAAGGGTCATTATGGGGAAGCTTGTCAGGTGAGATGTCACTATCGGAAAATGCAACATTTCGGGAAACGGCTAAATGTCCAATCCGCGCTTGAAATTGGTCAACATCAATATCTGTTGGGACAGTGGACTCAGTCAAGGCTTTATCTAGGACTGCACGGTGCATGGGAGACATTTTCAACAACTCTAGGATGGATATTTGTGCAGGTGTTTTTCCTAGATGATCCAAAAGATTATACTGACTCGCAGGCACTGGTTTGAGAGGGGCAGCAGGGGCTCCTTTTACGACTATTTTGGATCGACGAGTGGTGACTGCACAAGAAGGATCTTGTCCTTTTATTCTCAAGGTAGACACATACTCATTTGACGCATGAAAACAATTAATGACATTGTGATAACTGATATTTGCATAATTAGCCGTTTGAGCAGAATTGGAAGAAGACGCTTTACCCTTGTCATGATCAAGCAAAGGAGTTTTGAAAATAGTATGATCAGTATTAGAAGTCGGATGGGTTGGATCTATCTCAATTACTCCTTGTTCCAATAAATCTTGAATCATATGTTTTAATTGAAAACATGAAGCGGTTTTATGTCCTTTAGACCGATGATATTCACAGTACGCATTATCATTCCACCAATGCGGTTTTTCCGTTGGTTCTGCCTTAATATCTGGTAGTTTGATAAACTTCGCTTGTATTAATTGCTTCATGACTGATTCGATAGGCTCTCCCAATGGTGTAAACTGTCGGGGAGGCCCATCCCGCGATCGGAAGGGTTTGCGTTGTTGATTTTGTTGTTGGCCTTGTTGTTGATTGCATTGTTGAGCATACTGTTGTTGAGCATGTTGTTGATATTGTAGTTGTTGAGCATGCGGTTGATATTGCGGCTGTTGAGCGCGTTGTTGATATTGCGACTGTTGAGCATGCTGTTGATATTGTGACTGTTGTGTATGCTGCAACTGTTGAGTAACATTGTTCCTAGGTACTTGATTTTGTTCCATAGTCGACATATTAGGAATACTCAACTTCTTGATTGTGAATGGGGGTTGATTTGCATTTACCACTCTCGCATCAACAACACCATCATTAGTGACGTTCTTGTTCTTATACCAAAATCTGTTTCTATCCCCTGAATAATTTGTGTTGTCATTGTCCTTATTGAGCTTGATAATTCCTTTAGCTACAAGAGCTGCTTCAATATTCATTCCTTTCTTAATGAGTTTTTCTATAGTACTAGGACTTTTCAATTTTAGCTCATACATCATTTCTGGGACTAGATTTTGGATAAACAGATTCACTTGTTGTTCTTCGGGTATATCAAGAGAAGAACGACTATACAAACTTCGCCATCGTTGCAAAAAGGTCACTAATGGTTCACCTTGCTTTTGTTTGGTATTGCATAAATCCGACATAGTCACATCGCTATCGATATTGAACGCGAAATGAGATATAAACTTTTGTGCCAGTTCTGACCAAGTCTTTATATTTCCTGGCAAATGTGAATACCAATCCATAGCTTGTCCAGCAAGACTTCGTGCAAATAATCGCATTAAATATGTCTCCTCATAGCTTACTTCTGTGCATGCTGCGTAAAATGCTCGAATATGATCTCTTGGATTGCCATTCCCTCTATATTTCTCAAAGTGGGGTGCCTCAAAATGCTTGGGGAATGGAGGCATGTATACACTCTTGTCAAAGGGATTAGGACATAAATCTTGATCTGTATACAACTTCTTTGTTCCTTTAGCTTCTAATGCATCAATTTTTCGTCGCAACATCTCAAGTTGTTGCGCAATTGTATCAGATTGTAGAAGTTCATCATTAATCCCAATTGGTATTCTTTGTTGATATATCGTATTTCCGATTGGCTGTTGATACTCCGCCATGGCCATTTTTGGCGTCTCTTGCATATAAAGTTCTTGGTACTTTTCTTGTTGTTGCGGTTGTGCTATGCCTTGATATTGACTTTGTTGTTGTGCTTCTTGGAGCCTAGGTTGATATTGCAATTGAGTAGGCTGTTGATATTGCATAGGCACCACTTGCGGTTGTGAAGTAGGATAACTTGTTTGTCTTGGCACATATTGCGGCACATATTGTTGGTGTTGATGAGTTGGAATTTGTTGACTTTGTGCCAATTGTTGTCGTGGTGTATATCCAATCATTTGTAAAAAAGCTTGTTTAGATGATTTTCGTTGCTTCTCCTTAGGATGGGGTATAGCACTTACATTAACTTGCTGTGTTGTTTGTCCAATCGCTTGTGATTGTTGCAAGTTTGTGTTAACTTGTAATGGTGCCGAAGGCGCTGCAATTTCTTGTTGAATGCGACATTGTTGTTGTTGCACTTCATTTGTTTGCACATTCGATCGTACCTTCTGCGTATTACTCAATTGTTGCAACAATTGCTGATGGTGCACACCACTATCCATAGCTCTTTGTGTAGCCATTATCGAAGGATTTGTCGCAATAGTGTTTGACAAAGATACATAAGAACTTTGTTGCATCATAGAAGTGCTTTGGACATTATTGACATTAGGCATTCCAGTTGTGAAACTTTCTTGTATCTTGGATGTTGATCCAATTTTATGCATATGAGGAACCACTTCTTGTTGAGGAACTGCTGTCGATATTTGCATAGTCTTCATTTGATCTTGTATTGCAGGCGTTGTATTGAATAATGGATTATTTATCGTCTCAAACAATGACTTTTGAGGAATAGTCACTGACAATGCCTTTGAAGTACGTTTGCTCATCAATGTAGATTGAAGCTCTTGTTGCACATTTTCTTCATTGAGATGCGAAGAGAAACTTAACGGCTCACTGCCTTGTTGTGTTTGCACATTAATTGGTTCATTTAAGGGAACCATATCACTCATCATGTGAAGATACTTTTGAGGATACGTTTTAAAAACTTTGCTCAGGAATTTATCCATCCTTTTTATTACCTTTGGATCTTGAAGGAACATGTCAACCTCATCAGAGGCATCAGAATCAGATGAAGAATCTGGTTGGACATTTGGATTCGTTTCTTGTTGAATACCTTGGTCTGAACCGAATCCTTGTGAAAGAGTTTGATCTTCATACAGTGTTTGAGTTCGAATATCATGTTGCAAATTTGGTTGATCCCAATTAAAAGGTGCACTTCCTCTTGGAGTTGGTGGAACACTCCCATGTCCTGGTTTCATGGGTACAAATACTGGTTCATATAATGGTGGTGGTCCAAGTTGAACTGTTCCATATGGTGGTAGAGAGGTGTTTGATGAACCTTCAACTTGCATTGTTTGACTAGTTTGAAACTGCGAATTTGCTATGTTATCCACGGATTGATACATTGGTTCACTCATCTTCTTAGATCTTGATCTTGTCTCAACTGGCATGTCACTTATGCAAATGCAATATTTTTGGAATTTTTCAAGGGTAATATATGATATGCAACTAAATGCAAACTAAATATATGAAAATGCAATCTATGTTTTTGGTTGTTTTTGAAGATTTTGACAAACTTTTGAAATGCAAATCTAAGAGATGGACCCTTAGGAAATTGAAATGATGCCTAGGCCTCAAAGGACAAAAGGACCAAGTGACAAAAGGAAAAATTGACAATGTCTCACCTATATGCTTGGATACTAAGCTAGGTTTGACGAAATGATATTGATGACAAAAAGAACAAAAGACTTGATGAGGTCTAGACTTCTTAACAATGACTTAGGGTTTACCAAAGATTTGGATTGCTCAAGTATGACAAGACCTAGGTTTGATACTATATGCAAAAGGATAATTAATATGCAAATGATCTTAATATGATATGATAAAGACTTAGGTTTAATGAAGAGACTTGGGCTATGCAAATGCAAATGTATAACAATGTCAACCTAAGATGAAACCTAAGGTTTAATTATGAAATGATATTACTCTTATGCAAGGGGACTCATGTAAATGGATGACTTTTATTGGTATGCAAAAGAAGTATGACTTAGATGAAACTTAACCTTGATACTTGATAATGACTTTGAAAAATGCAACCTAGGATGAACCTAAATGTAAGTGACATAAGAGTTGAGACAAGTTTTTGAACATTGTTGGATAACCATGCTTTAGGAATATGATCTTTGAATCTTGTTGAATGTTTGTTGGATGAATGTCTTTGGTGTTTGATCTTATGTTATATCAATGTGCTTGTTCTTGAAATGGTATTCAACTTTTGACAATCAAAGAATACAAGATGTTATAACTTAGACTTAAGACAATCATGCTCATTTCCACATTTCTTAGGGTAGGCAAAGACATTAGGTACTTGAGAGGTAGACTCATTATGGGATTCAAGGAGAATACATAGATGCTTGACCCCACGGGCTCCCCTCCACGGCACTCACTTCTCAGGGCAGCCAAGCATCAGTCCCCATGGAATCTCCCCATGGCGAACTTAGTATCTCTTCCAAGTATCCGAATTTGTCCTTCTCAAGCAACTAGAAGGGTTTTTGGCCTCTAAAAACAAGGTATGTAGTAAGGATTTCTGTTAAGCATTACTCCTTGATGTCATGCAAGCATGATTGAGACATTAAGCCCATCAAGATACCAACAAATGTAGTCACGCACGCGCGATTTAGACCAAGAGGCCCTACTTAGATGTTGATATGAGAAAGAGTTTCAAGGGGCATCACTTCCCAAGTAACTACAATTCCCACGTAACACTTCCTTCAAAGCTTTCGCTCATCAGGTATTTGTTTATAGTGAGTTAGAATGCCCAGGAATTCTAGCCGTACTCACTTTGGGTCGTTCCCTTCTCACGATTATCACTTGCTTGCTAAAGCAAAGTGGTCGGGAAGGCAGGCCCTCTAATGGAGACAAACAATCAACAAGACAAGCATGGTATTGAAGATCTGGATTTCTGATCACCCTATGAAGGATGAGAGCATACTCTCCTACTCCAATGTCATACTTAGAAAACAAAGCAAACAAGGGTTCATTTCCAACCTATTTAAAAAAAAATCACTAAGTGCCTAATTAGAAAACTCAAACACACAATTTGGTTGTTTCTCCAAGGCAACCTGCAAAACACATGTCAGAAGTTTGATTTATAGTCTTTGACCATCGAATCTGCATAACACACGTTAGTAATTTGATTTTTAGTCTTTGTCATGCGTAAGCCAAGATCCTGCACAAATAATCAGTACCAAAATCCAAAACACAGAAAACAGAATGCAAAAACATCAAAAATTTCAAGTAAACTGCATTTTTTTACCCTCTGATCTGGACTTTACACAAGCGCAGAAGACATGACACAAGCGCAGGTTGTCAAACACAAGCGCAAGATGTCTTGACACAGGCGCAAGACTCTTCAACACAGGCGCAAGATGCTTTACACAGGCGCAGGATGTGTCCAGAATGCACTGCACGGCCCTGTTTTTGAGTTTTTGACCTGCAAATCAACTTAGAAGCACTCAAAAACACAGTAAGATGGTTAGAAGGTCAGTATTCACGTCGGGTTCACCAATTAATGTAGCATAGAAATTAGGAATCATCACAAGATAAGTATATATCAATCACAACACAAGATATGATAGCTTAATCAAAGGAATACTCATGGAAATGAACCTAATTCTAAAGCACATTCAATGAAGGTATGAAAATGAAGCATTCAAAAGAAAACATTAAGCAAACCAGATCCAAGATTGAATACTCCTTCCATGCGGCTCCATTGTTGTTCTTTCCTCTTCAATAGTTTTGTGGATCTCACCTACAAGTGCCCTCACAATTGAAAGCAAAAAGCTCAAGAGTACTAGAACTAAGATTTGATAGTTTGACAACAATTCGGATTTCAAGAAGTAATTGAAGGGGTTGAAGATTCGAAGGGGATTGATTGAAGAAAATTATCCAATTTATAGAGAAATTGGAGAAATCACAAAATTGGCATGATGCAATTCAAATGGAAATTGCAAATCAATATGACAAATTATGACAAATTATGCACTTTCCATGCACAATTTGATTGATTGACAATTTGATGACAAATTATGACACATTCTATGTCAAAATTGATTGATTGTCAATTATGACAATTTATGACAAATTGAAATGTCATTCCCATAGAATTAGGAGATGAAATAGGAGGGAAAAGAAATTAGAAATTTGAAAATTAGGAAAATTGAAATTGATGACCAATTAGGAAATAGGAATTAGAAATTGATGAAAAATAGGATTTAGGAATTAGTGAATTAATTAATAATTTTTCATTTATTAATCAATTCACAAAGAAGAATAATTAGCCAATTAAATAAAGATTTAATTGTAATAAGAAGACTTAGGATTAACAAGTAATTTAGTAATCCTAGAGGAAGAAATGGCGAATTAGGTTAAATGACTAAATCATAAAACCCTAGAAGACGAATTAGAAATGCGAAAATGACAATTAGGTCTTGATTAGAGATAATTAATGTCATGATTTGATTTTGATAAATGACCAATGCGACAAAATGATTGAGAAAATGCGCCAATTAACGAGGAACAATGACAAATTGATCCAAATTGACACAATTGAGACAGACAACGATCGATGACAAATCGGTCGCAAAATGACAAAATTGACAAGTGGACAAGGATCGACAACAAAATGGATTGCAAGATGACAAGATTGAAAATAACCATGATCAATGACAAATCGATCGCAAAATGACAAGATTGAACATGACAACGATCGATGACAAATCGATCGTTAAAATGACAAGGTTGAAGGATTGATGATAAATCGACAAGATTGAAAAGAGCACAAAACCCTAATTAGGATTGACGATGTCCAAAATGATAAGATTGATGATAAGATTGATAAGAGGACAAAACCCTAATTAGGATTGACGATGTCCAAAATGATGACAAATAAGCATGCTCATTGATGCAATAAGATAAAATCGATCAAAATCATGACTGGATAATGTTGTTGACAAGACCAAATTCAAGGACGAGATGATTGAAGAATGTAGAAGAATGACTCAATGTTTGCAAATGATAAAAATCAAGTGCGTGACATAGGAGAAATGTTAATGCGACGCAAAAACCTAAAATGAGGCAATGCGCAAATGTTAAAGTATGACCTCGCAAGCGTTGACCATTTTTGGGTGTCTACACAAAGAAGTGTGTCTTTGGTGTCACAACTGATAAATTACTAGGGTACATTGTTTCTCATAGAGGCATCGAAGTCGACCCTACCAAGGTTAAAGCAATAATGGATATGCCTCCTCCTTCTAATCTCCGTCAACTAAGAAGTTTGCAAGGAAAGCTACAGTCAATCCATCAATTTATAGCTCAATTGGCAAACAAATGTCATCCATTCCAGCATTTATTGCATAAAGGAGTCGCTTTTAAATGGACTGAGCAATGTCAATCAAAATTTCAAGCTCTCAAGGATTATCTGCTGTCGCCACCTATTCTAATGCCTCCTATAGAAGGAAAGCCATTTATATTGTATATTTCTGCAACTAAAATGGCACTAGGAGTTCTCTTGGCCCAACAAGATGAGAATGGCGAAGAGTGAGCTATTTATTATATCAGCCGGACACTAGTGGGTTATGAGCTGAATTATTCAACTATTGAACGGGCATGTTTAGCAGTAGTCTTTGTAACATAGAAGCTTCGACATTATATGTTAAGTCATCAGACATTGCTAGTTGCAAAAATTGATCCCTTGAAGTACTTGCTTAGTAGGGTAGCTTTGACAGGTCACCTAGCCAAGTGGGTTATGATCCTCAGTGAGTTTGATATTGAGTACATGGAGCGAAAGGCAATAAAAGGACAAGTCATAGCATATCAACTTGCAGAGGCTCCTATTTATGATGATCATCCCATGTTGACCGATTTTTTGGATGAATCAGTCTTTGCTCTCACATCTTCTAATGAATGGAAGTTATACTTTGATGGATCCCATACCAAGTTCTGGTCCGGAGCAGGTATATTGTTTGTCAACCCTCAAGGTGATGCTATTCCCAAATCCTATAGAATAACTTTCCATTGTACCAATAACATTGCAAAATATGAAGCTCTAGTCACAGGACTCCGAGTAGCGATCCATTGGAATATCACACATTTGTAAGTCTACGAAGATTCTCAGTTAGTCATCCGTCAAGTGAATGATGACTACGAAACAAAAGATGAAAAGCTTATTCCCTACAAGCATATGGTAGATTTCTTCAAGACAAAATTCACGGCTATCCATTTTAGTCAAGTTCCAAGAATTCAAAACAAGTCGGCAGATGTGATGGCTACGATTGCTTCCATGTTAAATATGCCCCACAATATGGACAAATGTGAATTTTTGGTCGAACAGTTGCTTGTCCCTTCTTTTGAAATTTCGACAGTAGATGTGATGTGTGTTCTTGATGGCCCTAACTCCCTGTGGTACAATGACATCTATCAATATTTGAAATCCCGAACCTTACCACCTAACCTTTCCGCTAACCAATGCCGAGCCTTCATCCGACAGACAACCAAATATGTCATCATTACTGACACCCTTTAGCATCGTTCCTTTGACCATACCCTCCTCCAGTGTTTGGATTCTGATGAAGCACAAATAGCTTTACACAAGGTTCACGATGGTATATGTGGGGGCCATTTCAATGGTCTGAGCTTAGCCAAAAAGTTGATTCGTGCTGGGTATTATTGGCCCACTTTGGAAAAGGATGTTCATGATTTTGTTAAGAAGTGCTACAAATGCCAAATCCATGGAAATTATATTCATGCACCAGCCCAAGAGCTTCATTCTGTCATATCTCCATGGCCCTTTTCTCAATGGGGATTGGATCTTATTGGCAAGATTCACCTGACATCTGCAAATGGACACAAGTTCATCATTACAGCCACAGAGTATTTTACAAAATGGATCAAGGCTATCCCCATGACCTATATCACTGGTGTGCAAATTCCAAAATTCCTACTGAATTATATCATATGCCGATATGGGGTTGCCCTTGCCATAGTCACAGATAATGGCCATCCCTTCAAGAATAAAGATGTCAAGGAACTCTATGAAAAGTTTCATATCCAACACTATTTCTCCAGTCCATACTATCCACAAGGTAATGGTCAAGTCGAAGCATCAAATAAAACCATTATCAAGATCCTGAAAAAGGTTGTCAATGATGCTGGTCGAGATTGGCATGTACAGTTGAATCCAGCACTATGGGCTTATCGCACTTCTATCCGCACACCTACTGGAGCAACACCTTATTCTTTGGTGTATGGTGCGGAAGCCATTTTACCCTTGGAAGTGGAGATTCCTTCTTTTCATGTTTCTTTGCAACATCTAATTGATGATGAGATGCATAGAGTCTCTCGGTTGCATCATCTTGAAATGTTAGATGAGAAACATCAGACAACTCTGACACATTTGCAAGCATATCAAAACCGTCTTCGTCGCTCTTATAATAAGAAGGTCAAAGGGCAACACTTCGAAGTGGGAGATCTGGTTTTAAAGGCAAACCCCAAGAATGCACAATCTACTGACATCATCAAAGGTAAGTTTGAACCTAATTGGGTGGGCCTTTCATAGTGACTGTAGCCTATGGCTCGGGGGCATATCAGCTTGCCACCCCAGAAGGTGAACCTTTGTCTGATCCTGTAAATAGCATACACCTTCGCAAGTATTGGGCATAATTTTCTATTAGCACTTTTTCACATATGATCCTGAAAAAATACAAAAAAAATAAAATCAAAAAGCTCAAAAAAATACAAAAAAAAAGAAGTGAAAAAAAGTAAAAAAGAAAGAAAAAGAACAAAAAAGTAAAGAAAAATGATTTGCCCTCTAGTGAAAAACTGGCAAACAGGCGCTTTGGGCAAGTACCATGGTAAAAACCTGGCAAACAGGCGCCATGTGTAAAAAGATCATTCCTCTGTCATCTATCACGACCTCTAGCTATGCTTTCTCTCTGCAGGTTTATCATGTCTATCCTTGTCCTGACCCAATGTTCTATTTCAGGCCTGTGATTGGTCAACATCATTGTCTTGCATACTCTAGTTTCTTGTGCATATGTTTCAGTCCTGGTCTCTATATATGTCTTTCCGATGTGCATTGGGTGCGTTCCCCTTGTCATGATCAATCACTAGAACTTTCAAATTGAAAATGTCCTGAAAAAATCCAAAAAAATCAAATAATGTCTTGAAATAATCCAAAAAAATTGAAAAATGTCCTGAAATAATCCAAAAAAATTGAAAAATGTCCTGAAAAAATCATAAAAATCGAAAAATGTCCTGAAAAAAAAAAAAAAAAAAAAAAAAAGTCAAATAAAGTCCTGAAAAAATCCCAAAAAAGTCAAATAAAGTCCTGAAAAAAAAAAAATGAACACAAAAAAATTGTAAAAACTCGAAAAGCATAACAAAAAAATATATCCCCTTTGTGCATAGACAGATCGCTGAGTATACATCCAATGACTTGCAATCACACATTGTGATTTAATGGAATCATGCGTTAACAGATGAACTTTTTCAATCAAACCAAGCATTCAAATTGATCAACATTGTCTTATCAATCGAACATCAACATCAATATCATTTGTCCTTGTCACTACTATCATGGGTCTTATACAGGGTGTGGTATACTCGAAACCAGACTGTGTCCTGTCTTAGACGGGGTACCACATTCCCTGAAACCAGACAGCATGATCGTCCTATCAACACTTTCAACTTTTGATAATGAAGATCAAGATGTTTGTTTGACTTGTTGGAATTAGCGAGTCTTATCATTTATTGATTTATCTTCGATCATGTTCCTATGTTGCTCAATGATGTCACTGAGTGATTTAGAGTGACCGGGATGGTTCATGGTCCGTTTCTTTTTTGTTGTGATTGTTGTTTGTGGAATGTTTGTCACAAGCTGGGGCAACTATATCATTGGGTGTCTGTGATAAGTACATTCACTTTGTGAACGCCGCACATACCTTGACCCTTGATGTATGCACCCTAGGATGCCTCACTCATTCCTTATGTGCGATGTGTCTGTCTTTTGCAAAAAGGGTTGCGTTTCAGCTCTGGCCTTCAATGCCATGATGCTATGCATCCGTTTTGCTACATTAAATAAAGGTTCTCACCTACAAAGTGCATTAGTGAAAGCAAGTTTTTTTCTTCGTCTCTAACTATCCTTTGTCTTATTTCTTCTTACTAACATTTCTTCTGTCAGTTTGGGCAGTCAGTTCAGTCTACTTCTCCGATCTCCACAAAAAAACACATATGTTGCATCCTGCATTCATTGATTAGTACATTTGCATTACATCAAGCATCACATCAAGCATTTTATCCATTTCATATTATAAATGCATCAAAAACACATAAAAAATATATCCATACATGTTCCACAATGGTACATCAACAGTGCATAAGTCATCCATACATGGAAAACAACTATAAGTCATAACACATTGCATCCCATCATATCGATGCATGTCATATCATATATCAAAATAATATCGGAGTACAAAATTGGACTGTCTGTCCTCAGTATGGCCCACAGGCTGACTACATTATGTCACACTACATAATGTCAACTGTCTATCATAAAGAGCATGTGCCTCTGTCACTAGGTGCTCCCTCTATCCTCCTCATCCCTACCATGTCTCAAGGATTATGTCCCTCCTGTCCCAGGTCCTAGTTGTGGTGGTCTCCTAGGTCCACTCACCCCCATGCTGCTCACTGACCTCTAAGGGCATGCCCTACTCTCTGTCCTTGATTGTGCCCGATATGATGCTGCTCTCTGCTCTGGTGGAACTGCACTCTCATATAGTGTCCTCCAATGGCGTATCTCCTCTCCAGTCTCTACCAACATCTCTGCCATCTCACGTGCACTAGCAACCCTAATCGACCTAATGTACTCAGTGACTCTCTGCCCTTCTTGTTGTGCCTAGGCTATCGCAGTATCTCGAGCTGCTATCAATTTGGCTATCTTTGCTCTGAACTGATCATGCTCTGTCCTCAAGATAGCATTCTATCTCTCTAATGTCACAATGTGATCATGCTGACTCGCTATGGTAGCCCTGCACATCTCCATCTCCTCTATCCTAGCTATCTCCGGCTCTATGGGTATATCCTGCGATGACTCCTGATCGGCTGAGTCTGGCTCATAATCTTCATCCTCATCATCTCCATCCTTGTCCCCACCCTCATCCTCATAACCACCCTCATCCTCCTCGTCCTCATCTCTGTCCTCATCCTCTCCAGTGAGTGGGAAGTCCTCCGATCTCCTCGGTACTGGAATATCAGGATCTGTCAATGGCACTGGCTACCATCGTGCAAACCATCACTCATACTCCTCTGTCATCCCAGCGTCCACCACATCTGATCTCCAATCCCACTATCTCTGTTGTAGCTATGTGAAGTCAGCATATGCTATGTGTGGCTGAATCATCCTCCCCCACTAACTCATCTCTCTGTGAGATTGGGCAAAGTGTGCAGTCCCTCTAGGTACATTCTGCCTCTCTCCAAATTGTCATCTCACTCTCTTCGGTAGGTACATCTCAATCACTCTCAGGCGATTCACTGGTCGCCCAATCAGGTATCTCTCCTATCTACAATACGGTAGCTCATAACTATCATCTAACCATCCAGGGCAATCAAGATATGGCCTCCATGTGAACTCTCTCAATCTGTCTAGCTCATGTCGCCAATACAGTATGTATCCAAACGGACCCTATCTCAGTGCTCCCCCATAGGAGTACACATATGGTCGATATGGTACTACCTGTCTCTTTGCAATTGGTCAACATATGGGTATGTTCTCAAATGCCCATACTTGTAGCAGTGTGACCCCACAGCTCAAAGTCTACACTCCCTGATATGCTATCTGATGCAGCTGAAAATATAGCATAGCAAGTACACATGGTCCCCATGTGCACACCATCCCCTCTGTCGCCATCTTCTCTAGCACTCTTCCCCATCCAATAGGGAATCCATGTCCTCATCTATCTCTTGCTAATAGGCATGCTATAACCACGGCTATCACTACATATCGCTGATCATACTCTGATGCCATTGTCTCCCAGCCAATCTCCCTCTCTATGATATCCAGATCATCTGTGTCACACTCAAATAATCTGCAAAAAGCATCTCTCCGTATCACTGGGTCATACTGTATCATCTCCCCATGAATCGGAATGCAGAGGATATGCCATACATCTTCTAGTGTCACCGTCGCCTCTCTAGTCACCAGATGGAAAGAGGAAGTCTCCGAATGCCATCGCTCTGCCAATGCGGTGAGTAGTCCTGTGTTTTCCCTTATCTCGAGCACGAATGTGATATAGTATATTCCAATTCCTGCTAATGTATCTCTATCCGTGCTCCTGAGTCTATGTCGTAATATGAAGCAGTCAGGTCGGTTCTCTTGCATGATCAATGGATACTGTCGACTCTGCATCACAATTGGGGCACATTTTGTCAGTTTTAGGGTTTGCTTCTACGGGCTGCATTTCCTTGTTTCATGTCCAAATCAGGATGTTTTTAATCTATTTTGACCTATCCTACCCTTATCCCCCTTTTCGGACCCTTCGCATGCTGTTTTTGACCAAATTTGAGCTCCCAGTGCACAACTACACCTGTGTACCCTACACAAGCACAGGATACCCTACAGAAGCGTAGGATGCACTCACATAGGCGCAGAAGTCACTTTCTACATTCCCTATGGGCCCCACAATGTCCTGCAAGCAAGTCAACTTCATGAAATTGACAATATGGGTTTTTGAGCTACATACCGCTACTCCAGCGTTGTCTAATCGTCTGTAGGTGTGTACACATTCTCCGAGGTGATCTACCATTGGAATGTTCGCCATCTCTCTGCAAGCATCCTTTTCCAGAGCAACAAATTCTCCTCTTTGGCTAGTGCAAATGAGCTCTTTTCACTCTCTTTGTCTCATTTATAGATCTTTGTCAGTGCATAGATGGACGTGCACTCTCTCCATCTTATGTTGGTCACGGTCTTTTGCACCTTCAATTGCTTGTCATTCGTGCATCCGATCCTCGATTTTCAGTCTGTTTGCTCCTATCATTTTCTATCATTCTTATCAATCAATTGGCCTCTTTTCTGGATGTTTCCGGCCAATTCCTCGAGGAGCCATGCATATATCATTGTCAGTATCTGGGGCATTTTCATTATTGTTCTTTGAAACAACGCTTAAAATTGCATTGTCTCAAAGAGGGGCAAAATGTAGACATCTAAAAATGGTCAACGCTTGCGGAGTCGTATTTTAACATTTGCGCATTGCCTTATTTTAGAGTTTTTGCGTCGCATTAACATTTCTTCTATGTTGCGTACTTGGTCTTTATCATTTGCGAGCATCAAGTCCTTCTTCCGTATTCTTCATTTGTCTTGCTTTCGAATTTGATCTTGTCAATAACAATCTTCAGTCATGATTTTGGTCGATCTTATCCTGTCGCATCAATGTGCGTGTTCATTTGTCATCATTTTGGACATCCTCAATCCTAATTAGGGTTTTGTCCTCTTATCAATCTTGTCATTTTGCAATCGATTTGTCATCGATCATTGTCCTCTTATCAATCTTGTCGTTTTGCAATCGATTTGTCATCGATCGTTGTCATTTTCAATCTTGTCGTCTTGCGATCGATTTGTCATCGATCGTTGTTATTTTCAATCTTGTTATCTTGCGATCAATTTGTCATCGATCGTCGTCCTTCTCAATCATGTCTATTTGGATCAATTAGTCATTGTTCCTCGTTAATTGGCGCATTTATCAATCAAATCATTTATCAATGCAAAATCATGATCGAATCGACATCAAATCAATCTTACATCAAGACCTAATTGTCGTCCTTGCATTTCTAATTTATCTTCTAGGGTTTCATGATTTATTCATTTAACCTTGTTTGTCATTTTCTCTCCATTTTCTCTTTAGGATAAATGATTTATTTATTTATCCTAAGTCTTCTTGTCATAATTAAATGTTTATTTAATTGGCTAATTAATTCCTCCTATTTTTGTAAATTAATTAATGAATGAAAAATTATTAATTAATTTACCTAATTTGCATCAATTTCCTAATTTCCAAGTCATCAATTCTAAGTTAATTTTCTAATTTATCTTAAATTCCTAAATGTCTATTTCTATTTCAAAATCTTGTCATAATACTGGCATAGCAATTTGTCATAAATTGTCATAAATTGTCATAAATCCTTGCATAGCAATTTGTCATACACTTGTCATAATTTTGCTATTCTTGATTTGAATTTCCATTCGAATCACTTTCATGCTAATCTGATCTTTTCTCCAATTTGTCTATAAATTGGATGAATTTCTTCAATCAAGAGGTGGAATCAATCACACTTCTAGTACCCTTATGCTGTCGTCTCGTCTCGTCAATCTTGCTTTCACATTATACTTATGCACTTGAAGGAGAGATCCACAAGACAAAGCAATTTGAAGGAGAAAGAAGGACAATGGAGCCACATGAAGGAGACATTTGCATTTGGTTTGCTTAGATTTCATATTGAATGTCTTGTTTTCATGTTTTCATTGAATGTTTTTAGGATTGTTATCACTACATTTTAGTTTTCGTGATTGAGCTAGGCTAATGTTTATGTTGCTTTGATGATTTCCAGATTCCTATCTACATTAATTGGTGAACCCGACATGAACTAACCCCCTAACCATGCTTTTGAGTGCTTTTGAGTTGATTTGCAGGTGAAAAACCTAAGAAACAAGGTAATTCAGGGCTTTCTGGGCACTTCTGCGCCTGTGTAGGAGAGTTTTGTGCCTGTGTTACTTCATTCTGTGCCTATGTCAAAGGGATCTGCACCTGTGTCAATGCATTCTGCGCCTGTGTTACTACAGTCTGTGCCTGTGTAAGACATTCTGTGCCTGTGTAAGGCCAGAAACAGAGGTAAAAAGCAGTGTTTTTACTTGCAAATTACTTTGTTTTGCATTCTGTTTCTGCATTTTGGTTTTTCTTTGGTATTGATTCTTTGTGCAGCACCTTGGCATTATGCATGGCAAAGACAAAAATGAAACTACTAACAAATTTTATGCAAGTTCGCTAGTCAAAGACCAAACAAATCAAACTTCTAACTTGGTGATTTTGCAGGTTGCCTTGTATTTCAACCGAACTTTTGTGTTTGTGATTCATAATTAGGCACCTAGTATGATTGCTAAGTAGGATGGAATGAACGTGTGTTTGCTTTGATTGTCGAGTTTGACATTGGAGTAGGAGAGTATGCTCTCATCCTTCTTAGGGTGATCAGAAATCCAGATCTTCGATACCATTCTCATGGCTCAGATTGTTTGTTACCTTTAGAGGGCCTGCCTTCCCGACCTCTTTCTTTCTTTTGCAAGCAAGTGACAATCATGAGAAGGGAACAACCCAAAGTGAGCACAGCCAGAATACCTTGGCATTCTAACTCACTATAAATAAATACCTGATGGGCAAAAGCTTTGAAGGAAGGGTTACGTGGGAATTGCAGTTACTTGGGAAGTGATGACCCTTGAACTCTTTCTCATATCAACATCTAAGTAGGACCTCACGGTCTAATTCATACTTGTGTGACTACATTTTTTTGGTATCTTGGTGGGCTTAATGTCTCAATCATGCTTGCATGACACCAAGGAGTAATGCTTAATAGAAATCCTTACTAAACACCTTGTATTTAGAGGCCAAAAATCCTTCTAGTTGCTTGAGAAGGACAAGTTCGGATACTTGGAAGAGATACTAAGTTCACCATTGGGAGATTTCCATGGGGACTGATGGTTGGCTGCCCTAAGAAGTGAGTGTCGTGGAGGGGAGCCCGTGGGGTCAAGCATCTATGTATTCTCCTTGAATCTCATAACGAGTCTACCTCTCAAGTACCTACTGCCCTTGCCTACCATAAGAAATGTATGAATGAGCATGATTGTTTTGAGTCTAAGTTGAAATATCTTGTCTTCTTTGCTTGTCAAAAGTTGAGTTGTGTCTCATTTCTAAAACAAGAAAAATTGATTCAAAACAAGGATTAACACAAGAGTATTTCATTCAACAAAGTTCAAAACACCTTCGAACATGGTTGTCAAACATTGTTCAAAATCTTGTCTCAACATTCATGTCACTTAGATTTAGGTTCATGCTAGGTTTGCATTTTGCAAATTCATTGTCAACTACCAAGGTTAGGTTTCACCTAGGTCATACTCCTTTGCATATGAATAAGGGTCATCCATTTGCATGTGTCCTCTTGCATTAGAGTAAATACCATTTCATAATTCAACCTTAGGTTTTGTCTTAGGTTGACATTGTCATACATTTGCAGGTGTATATCCTAGGTCTCTTCATTAAGCTTAGGTCATTATCATATCATATTAGGGTAATTTGCATAGTAGGGGTCAGTGCCTAGAAAGGGTAACTGGCGAAAGACAAAGAAAGAAAAGAAAATCCACCATTGTGACCTAGTTGTCACTAACTACAATTCTATAACTACCTTCGACACCTAAAATCACTCTACAGACCTTCACACAACTTCTCATGTGATCAAACATCAATCAGATTTTTCTTTTCAATCTTGCATATCTTTCATACATCATTCATTTTGATCATCCTTTACTTATATTGTCCTCCTAACTACATAACCTTCCAAGTCGGTCAGACATAATTTGAAATAGGTTTGCACTAAATATTCCTATGGTGGAAAGGAATGAGAAGTGGACCACAACACAACACACTTCATCAATAAAATCAACATGTTACAAATCCATCATAAATACTATAGCCAAAACAAGATTCATACACTACACAAATATCATTAGACAATCTCCAATTCTGCATTGGAATGGACCCAAAATAACACTTCTCAACTTAGCAAAACAAAAATGGAACAAAGATAAACATGAATCCAAGCAATCACCACCATATCCAAAAAATAGATAAGTCTACATCATAAACAAGACTATCAATTACTAGTCAATAATGAACATCATCTGGAGAACCAAATAGTTTGAGAAACATATTTCAGATCACTAACTCAAAAATCCAATACCAGTATAGTATGTTGACATCAATGACAACCATATCAACACTATCAACATCACATTTGCAACATATTTATCCTTATCCATTTTTAATCTTATAGGAGTAAGCCTAGTTTATACAAGGGGAACATAAGGTTCTAGACATATGTGCCACATTCTCTTGATCTATTGTGGCTTTTAATAACTTACCATAATATTGATGATATTAATTTTTGTATTACCCTTGGGGTATATGGATCACATTTTTAGATTCATGTTTGTGGATGTATTTTTACATTTCATATTTTTTATTTTAATATTATATCCTATTTTTCTAGGATGTTCATTTGGATTTCCATTGAGGAGTATGCATTTTGTATATTGATTTGTATGTGTGAATTTACATGTGGGATTTTTTAGTGTCGTAATTGTTGGCAATTGACACTCATTTGATTGGTTTCAATATGTTGTCATTGATGGCAACATGTTTTGGCTTTCACATTTTGGTTTGTTTGATTACCGATAGACACTTCACTGGCACCGACAAGTATCTTCACCGGTTGGAAGGAATTCTTTGGTTACCGACATTGCAGGAAAACATGACTTCATTAGGTTATTGGTATTGAAGGGTGACATCATTTTGGGAGATCTGACATCGGAAATTGATTTTGATATTTATGTATATATGTTATTGAGTTGACATTATGTTCATTTTGTAAGCCGACATAAGGCATGATGGATTGTAAGGGTATATAGGTCAGTTGATTAGATCATTTTGTAACATGTAAGGATAGGAGAATGTGATAATGTTTTGTAATGCAAAGTTTATGTAAGAGGTTATTCCAGTAAGGGTTTAGGATTTCAGACCAGAATAGACAGAGCTTAACCAAAACTATATTTAGGAATAGGAGATGTTATCTTTGTAGTTCACTTATTTCTCCAAATTGTAGTCTGGAATTGTATGTAGTCAATGAGGCTCCTTTTGTGATTGAGCAATGTGCTCTAGGCTGTAAGCCTTCCTGCAAGTGCAAGCCCCTATATTTTGTAATATCTTTTCATATGGCTAGTGGATTGATAGTGTGGGTCACAAATCCCATCGTGGTTTTTCCTCTTTGATGTTTTCCACGTATAATTCTCTGTGTTATTGTATTCATTTGTGTGATTGGCTTATTGATTGCTTTACTTCTTTCAATATTATATGTATCGGTATACTGGTTGGTGAATGCATGTTTTAATAAAATTAAAATTGGTCATTCTGGTAGAACATTGATTCACCCCCCCTCTTTGTGTTCTTGGATTCCAACAATTGGTATCCGATCCTTGTGCCTCGGAGGAAGTTTAACAGCTTGAGGAATGAGGAAGATCCTGAATTTGGAATCCATGGATATGAGTTTGGAGAAGCAGCTTGAGGTAGCACTTGAAGATTATGATGTTGAAAGGATGAAGAACTTAAAGTTACAAGATAAATTGAATTTTGGTCATGAATTCATTCTTATCCTACATGAGAGACTATCATATGTTCAAGCTAGGAGGAAGGAACTTTTGCAAAATTAGGATAATGAAGAGAAAGATACCCTTAATGAAAGATGTCAGAAGTTGAGTCAGGAGAACATGGTCATGGGGACTAAAATGCAAGCCTTAACCATGAGGATGTCAAAGGAGATTGAAGACTGAAAGAAGAAGGAAGAAAATCTTGATATATCTCTAAAAGATAAATGTTATACACAATGCACCACTGAGAGGGGGAGGGGGTGAATGAGTGGTTCTCAAATTTCTTTCCTCTTTTGCAGTCCTTGGTGAACATACCGGATCCTAGATTTAACTCAATGCAGACTTATCAGTTAGGGAGAAGACTAACTTAAATGCAAACACACTCACAAGGAGACATCACATAACATCAGCATATACGAGGAAAACCCAAGATGGGAAAAACCCCGATGAGAAATGTTGTTGGAGTCTACTACTCCAATCCAAGCTCACAATAAAACACAGTTACAAAGTTTAGGGAACCAACCCAAGGAGCACCAAACCCTACCTGATTTATAGGTTACAACCCAAAGGAGCACCAACCCCTGACTTTAGGGCACCAACCCAAGGATCTAAAACCCCTGCACCAAGCTACAACTCAGTGTTCACAATGTAAATATCAAATACATAAGTGGCTATCTTGTTACAAGTGAATCTTGCAACAATTATATATATCTTGTTCTATCAGTGAGATACCTTCTTTTCTTCATCGACTCACTTCTCTGCTGCTCTTCACCTGCTACTTCTCTGCTGATAAGCGCTATCAGTTTACCTCTCTCTAGCCTTCTTCACTTCTGCTCTTCTAGTGTGAACACTACCGGTTCTTCCCTTCAACCCCTTTCTCTCTCCCTTCCACTCTCTTCATAGATGCTTGTTGAGCACTTGGCTGATTTGTTCTTGCTTGTAGAAGTCTTCAACCTCACAATAACACAATATTCCTCTATGCAACAACACCAATCTTCCTCTTCTGTCCTATATTTATAGACTGGTTTTCCCTCCAAAAACCAATTTGAAAACTAGGAAATTGGGGTTTCATCACCATCCTTGAGGCAAACCAAATCCAATCAGATCTTGCACGATCTGATCTTTCTGACATCTGAATACACAACTCCACCATAGTCGCATCTCCTAGATCATGCCTTCCATTTTTGGCGACTTGCTTTTTACCCTCATAGCTAATCCCTCAGTCAATCACGAAAGATTTGTCATGTTGTTTCCTTCATCACCTCGATCTTCTTAATTTCTCTTAGCTAACTCATAGTTGTCTTCCATACCTTGAGCCTCAAACCCCTGCAATAGCTCTACAACATGTCTCGTGATTTGGATGACTTTTCATTAAAGCTGACCAGCCCTGCAACAACCCTGTCGATGTACAGTCTATCCTTATCCAAACGTGGGTTTGCCATGTTGACTCCATGTGGCATCCATATTGACTATTTGCCAGCTTGGCATTTCAAGTCGGTCCTACCAGGATCAACGACCAACCACCCTACCGATTCCTTACTTTTGCCGGTTTGCTAACCCTTTTGGTCTCAACCATTTTACTGGTTACCTTATCATATCTTCTCTCATCTTGAACTATTGATGGAACTCTCAAACCAGTCTCCAAACTGGTAAATCCAAAGAAATCTCATTCCCACATGTCGAAAATCTTCTGTAACTCCACCTTGCTTATACCAGTTACCACTCTTGATAACACCATGTCATCAACCTTCACAAGACTCTTATCTTCTTTCAGTGAGGTCAGCTTCCTATGTTTACATCTATCCAGCCTTTGTTTCTAATCAATGTTGTTTCTTCCTCTACCAGTTTGTCAAGGTGACAAACACTTCGCACTTCCTCTATACTGGCATCTTAATCATGCATTCTCTTTTCAGTTTAGTGCATAACCCTGATCTTAAGCACTTAGGGCATTCCTTCAATTCACTGGTAGATCTGGTGTGACCCTTGAAGTGCTTGCCTTTACCTCTTCACTCTTATCTCTCCAAACTATAATGCACTTAATGTATATAGGAGATAAGCCCCACTTACTTGGTGGAGTAACACCCTGTCATCTACTCATGTGAGTTCCCTATTTGTGAAACATATCTTTAAACAAGCACATGAGAGCCAATGTGAGCATATTCACTATCAGTCTTTGCTTCTCATGATGACTGTAACTTCATCCGATGGGAGTCCTACTATTCTGCATCCTCACAGCATACTAGTTCATCCTTCTCTTCTAGTGTTGATATGATTAAGATAACATTTTGCCTCTTCATCACAAACAACCACTCAAAACACCTTTCTATCTCATCGCACAAGTCAGACATTAACCTGTTGTACTAGTGACTCCCGAGGTTAACATTATTACCATTACTGGTATTCTACAACATAAGGGGATATGCAAGACTTCTTCATAGCAGTGTTGCACATACATCTCTACTATCGGTGGTCATCCCATATCAGTTGACATCAATGACAACACAATGCCAACAACATATTTGAAGAATTATCCTGGTTGGTTCATGAGAATGAGATGTTGAGAAGTGATTTATTGCAATCCTTAAGTAAAGAACAAGAACTTGAGAGACAAATGATAATTTTGAGAGATGATCTGACTACTGCAAGTGAGTACAAACAAAAATTCAAGGTTAGTTCAACACAACTTGATGAATTATTAAAAAGTCAAAGATATAATGGAGATTCTACTGGACTTGGATTTGAACAAGGTCAGAGCTCCAATACTGCAAATGAACATCAAAATCAGAAGGCACTGATAAGACTTCTTAATTCTTACAAATTTAATGGTAGATGCTTTATTTGTAATAAATTTGGTCACATGGCTAGCCAATGTAGAAATAAAGCAAATCAAAACTATAATTCTACTCCCGGTCAATGTTCTAAATGCAATAAGTATGGTTATAAGACAAAAGATTGCAGAATGAATGTTAAATGTTATGCATGTGGAAAATTTGGACATATGGCTATTGGCATTATACCTCAGATGAGAAAGGTGGATGTTGTCATTGATGGCAATAAGGTTCCACAGGTTCAACCAACCATAGACTTCACCTACTGGCACCGACAAATAAAACAAGGCATATTCACACCGGCATCCAGTTTACACTGACAAAAGATTATACCGGCATTCCAAGCCGACTTGACAATAAGTATTGTTTATGCAAAATAAATTGTAATGTAAATTATAATTGTATGTCTGACATGTTTTATTGTAAAGACTCATATATTTATGAGTCCTTGTAGGTCATTTATAAAGTAGGAAGTGGTAATATGAGATAAGATAGGATATGATAGTGAATAGTTGTATATGCATTTTGATGTTTTTATTTTGGAGCGAATAAGAAGCAGAGCAGAGCGAAGATAATTCTATATAAGCATAATCATTTGAAAGCATATCGGATAGGGTTTTTGGCAGAGGTAGAACCGGTATCAGATAGAGCATAACATTGAACTCATAGAGCATTTTGATGCAAGTTGTAAGAGCTCATTTTTATGTTTACATCAGTGTGATGTTGCAGTCAGTGGGACTCCACTTTTTTGTTGAGCAGTGAGCTCTAGGCAGTTGGCCTTCCTGCATGTGTAGGCCCCTTTTGTACTAAGTAATATTTATTCATATGGCTAGTGAGTAAATATTGTGGGTCACAAATCCCATCGAGGTTTTTCCCTTACCGGGTTTCCTCACCAAAATATTTATGTTATGGTGTGCATTGGTGCTGATTCCTTTGTTTCTCTTTACTGCATTATTGTTTGCTTTTTGACATATGAATCTTAGTTACAGAATTGTAAATAAGTTTAAATCTTTCATTTACCAGTCAGACACTGATTCACCCCCCCCTCTCAGTGTCTTTGGCATTAATCAATTATCTAATAATTGGTATTAGAACCTATTCCTCTATTTGCAAAAGCCTAACAACTTGAGGAAGATTATGAAACTAGTACCCATGGAAATTTTAAGACAACAATAGGAAGCAGCTCTTGGAGATTTTGATCTAGAAAAATTAAAGAATATCAAACTAGAAGAAGAACTTGGATTTGCTCAAGAATTCATCAAATCACTTCAAGAAAATCTGGTCATGGCACAGAGTAAAAGAAAATAATTGCATGAGCAACTGCGAAAATAAGATGACGACAAAAAAGAAACTCTCAGAGATATTGCAGAGAAACTAAGACAAGAGAACAATAACATGAAGAATTAGATGCAAGACTTAACCATGAGACTATGTAAGGATATTGAAGATAGAAAGAAGAATCAAGAAGATTTGGCCAGATGACTTAATGAAAGACCAGATGAATCTTAAAGGCTTAGTCATGAAAATGATATGCTTAAAACAAAGTTGATTCAGATGCAACATGACAAAGAGGAACTTATGAGACAAATTAACACTCTGGAAAGTGAGTTGGTCACTGCAAATGAATACAAAGACAAATTCAAAAAGAGCTCATCCAAGCTTGATGATATGCTGAGAAATCAAAGACTTGATAAAGATGCAGTTGGACTTGGATTTGAACGTGGAGAAAGTTCTGGAATTGCAAATAATCATGATCATAGAAAAATAGTAAGGCAACCTAATGCTTATAAATTCAATGGAAAATGTTTTAATTGCAACAAATTTGGTCATAGAGCAAATCAATGCAAATATAGGAATAATCAGGATACAAACTCATTTACTGGTCAATATTCCAAATGCAATAAATATGGTCATCAATCAAATGATTGTAGAATGAAATGTAAAATGCTATGCTTGTGGTAGATTTGGACATCTATCTAATCAATGCAGAACTCAAACCGGGCAAGGTTATGGAAAAGCTATTCAAAGAAACAATGTAGCATGTTATGCATGCAGAAAGATTGGGTATATTTCAAGATTTTGCAGAAGCAAGAATTTACCACAAAACAGATGATCTAATGACAAAGGCAAAGAAAAGGTAAATGAAATCAAGCAAGAAATCTCTAAACAATGGGTCAAGAAGATAGATCAAAGAAACGATGAATCGGGCTCTGCACCGGTAGAACAAAGCAATCCTGCACCGACAGGAAATTCTTCATCTAACTAAAGAATAATCCTTAGGGGTAAGGAAACTAATTGAATATCATGCATTTTTTCCCTCAGATGATGGTAAGAAGTCATAATCCTTCTTTACTGGCACATATGTTGAGTTACAATGGAAATTCACATAATCAGCGAAGCATTTTATGCGGTTGTTAGTTAACCTTTTAGCTATAAAGCATTGAAATTTCTCATTTCATCTCAGCAAGAATTCGAAGAGAACAGAAGTAGAGCACCGACATTCAAGAAGCGAAGCAACAATGAGTTTCTGGGGAATCCAATGTTTTCATTTGCATTCGATAGAAAAAAGGTATTTATTTTGCATCATGGCTTCTTCATCTTTCGTTCTTGAATTCATAGCAAACCCTACTGTTGTCCAGTTTTTTTTTAAGATAATTCTTAAGATAGCTAAGATGGACGACTCTATTGGAGCATTTTCAAAAATTCTGAAGGGAGTCACATTCGCAAATGACCCTAGGGCATACATTCATTGTAATATTGAAGATCTAGGGTCTGAGGAGATAAAGAACATGTTTATGAAAGTCATCACAAACAACCAAGGAGTAATCAAACCTGAACATATGATTATGGAAGATTTAGGGTTAGTAGACATCCTTTATATGCGTGAATTTGAAGATGAAATTGTTTGATATATTCTAAGTAGATTTCACGGTGAATTCTTATGGCTTGACTCCATCTTAAAAATCACCAAAGAAGCTATTAAAGTTGTTAAAGGTTTACCCTCTACTGACACAAGGCCTGAGAAGAAGAAGAAAATTCCAAACAATGGTGTTATGGATCTAACCAATGCTACATCTGATAATAGATCACTTAGGGTAAGTGACATAAATGATGAAAAATGTTAAATATGCCAGCATGGTTATTGGTTACAAGGTTGCACATACAAATAGGTTGAATTATGTTTCTAGTCTATGCATTCACACTGCTTATGAAATGGTAAAGAATGATGCAAAAATTGATCTTTGTGAATGGTTAAAAGATGAATTGATAGATAACTTGGACAAAATCAAGGGTGATAAAAGGGGAACATTCAAATTTGGGAATTTAATTACTTCTCAAAGGAGGGTCCCAAAATAGGTCATATAGATTTTTCCTCTGATATTTCTGTTGGAAAATAGATTAAGGAGGCAATTTCCAGCATGGGTTTAGAAGGAAACAAGTAGGTAAAGGAATACTTCAAAAAATTTCAAGCAAGAATGAAGCAAAGGGAAAGAATACCTCAAAGTATTGTTGATAAGTATGACAAATTGATATGCTATGTTATAAAGAGAGATGAAATATGGATGGAGGCTGTCACACCTAGAACTGTTTGGGTAACAGAAATGGGATATGAAGTGGACACCAACATTTTGGAAACTTATGCCAAGAGACTTCTAGATGCCCCACCGGAACCTACTGAGAAGATCTTTGGCACTGTTGAATCCATAGAGAAAGATGTTGCTATTCAAAAGAAAAGAAAGAAAAGGGATAAAAAATTGAAAGATGCTACAAAATTTGTCGAAGATGTTACCAAGGGATTATTGAAACTTGAACAATTGAGTGATGTTGCTACAAGCACAAAAGAAAGAAAGACTAACCAGCAATCAGTAACACATGTTTCCCTTGTTGTTACCTCATCCGAGACTAATAGTGACAGAGATACGAAAATTAAAAGGGTGGATAGGAAGAAAAGAAAATCTCCACCGACACCTGTTCCATCACCTAAGAAGACAAGGACACTTAGAAAGAAAGAACAGGCTGTGAGAGAACCTAGCGGTTCAAAGAAGAAGATAACACATAAGCAACCGACACCAAAGAAATCTGATACACTTTCCCTGACAGAGCTTGTTACCAAAATAACTCAGGATGCTAATCTCAACAATGTCAGTAAGTTTTATCATTCTTTTGATGATTCAGTTAAGAACACTATTGAAGAAAGCATAATCTTGTATTTATATATATATATATATATATATAAGAAAGTTCTTATTGAAGTCATTGATTTTCTCCCCAATGACTTGAGGCAAAAAGAATGTCCATCATGAAATTGGATAAGAAATTGAAGGTTGAAGCACTGTTGGCTATTCATCCAGCAAAGTCTAGACAAGAAATAGATGAATTGATAGAAGAAGCTAACAAAACTATTTTTGTAAGTGGTCATCGGCAAGTAAGCCTCATGGCCAGCAGGACAAAGGAAATCGTAGATGAGACAATAGACAAATGGGATATTTTATTTGTGGAGAAAGAGAAAAGAGAAGAAAAAGAAAGACAAAAAGCTGACAAATCTTTTACTAAGGTATATCAAAAAGCAGATAAAGGGAAGAATAAAGTTGGCAGTGTTCCTGACTTAAAAATAAAAGATAACTTACCACCACTGGCAGTAGCAGAGGCATGGGCAGAAGTACAGAATCAACCCACAGAAAAGACATCAGAGGAAGAAAAAGCAACAGATGTCATTGATCCCAAATCAAACATTCTATTCACAATGAAGGTTGATACTGAGGACATCCACCTTACAATGGATGATACCTCTATTCCATAAATTGGTAAGGACCAACCCACTGACACTCCTTTAAATATTGATATTGATAAAATAATTGTTGATGATGCAAATAAAGTTGTAGATAAAGAAATTTTTGAGGAGAAGAAATCAAAATCTATAAATATTGATATTTTTGACTCACTGGTCAAGGCAGTTGACACTAAGTAGGATATAAGTAATGATAAGGTCATCGATGTTGAGATACTGGTAGATAAAGCACAAGAACAAACAAAATTTGAACCGGCAAAGGATAAGAATGAGAATAAGGAAGAGGAAGAGATTAAGATAGCTAAATAGAAAATAGAGGAAGGGTCAAAGAAATCAAGAGAAGAGAAGAAAGATAATGCAGAGCCTAGCACCTCTCCCAGTACTTCTATTTTGGATTTCAGACCAACATCTGTCACAAAAGTACTTTTGGATTCTATAAAGAAAATAACAAAGTGTAATGCCTTAGCATTTAAGGCTATCGATGATTCTCTACCAATTTTGCAGATGATTGCACCAGAGTGCAAGGTAGATCATATTGTTGGCTAGATAGGTAAATTGGACACATTGTCCAAATTCATTTCTGCTAACATTCAGTCATTAGAAGAATAAATGAGGAGACTATTCAAGAAAAAATTGATAAAGAAAAGGAGTATTCTTTGGTAAAACAATAAAGGACTGTACTCAACAGATTGATACACTGCTACTAGCATTAAATTCTACCATTTTGGAGTATAAGGAATTATACTGGGAAGCTTGTAAACCACATCAACTAAAAAAAGATATTGATGATCAGATTAGAAAAACTCAAAAGGAAATTGATGATATTGCGGATAACATAATTAGTTCTTCAGAACTAACATTAGTCATAGAACAAGAGAGGGCTATACATGAGGAGAAGATTGAAAATCTCAAAAAAGAAAAGGCAAGACTAAAAATGAAGGGAGTTGATGAATAACCTTGGTCCAAGATTGGACAATCTAATCACTCCCCAGAATGCACTATCAAAGGCTACAATTCAAGGAGATAGATCACCAGAACAACAAATGCACTATCTTACTGGAATGACCAGACAAACAAAAACAATAATTACTGATAGTACGAAGTTCATGCAGGGTCTGAACTTAGTTATTGCAGATATTTTTCAAGTTGTACACAACAGACTTCAGGGTTCTAAGTAAATTTTTGAATTTTTTGAGAATTCTTTTTAACATCCTTTGTCATTGATGCCAAAGCGGGAGTGGTATAGTGAGAAAAATGTACTAAGGCATGGAGTAAAGTATGCAAAAGATGAACAGATCATTTGCACGGGGGGAGCACTCGAAGTTTTGGATTCACAGTTTTTTATTTTTCTCATGAGTGTTGCCATTAATGCCAAAGGGGGAGATTGTTGGCATTATACACTTAGATGAGAAAGGTGGATGTTGTCATTGATGGTAACAAAGTTCCACATGTTCAAATAGCCATAGACTTCACCTACCAGCACCGATAGATACAACAAGGCTTATTCACACCGGCATCCAGTTTACACCGACAGAAGATTATACTGGCATTCCAGGCCGACTTGACAATAAGTATTGTTTATGCAGAATAAATTGTAATGTAAATTATAATTGTATGGCCGACATGTTGTATTGTAAAGAACCATATATTTATGAGTCCTTGTAGGTCATTGAGAAAGTAGGAAGTGGTAATATGAGATAAGATAGGATATGATAGCGAAGAGTTGTAAATGCATTTTGATGTGTTTATTTTGGAGTGAATAAGAAGCAGAGAAGAGAAAAGACTATTCTGTATAAGAAAAATCATTTGATAGCATATCGGCTAGGGTTTTTGGCAGAGGTAGAATCGGTATCAGACAAATCATAACAACAAACTCATCCAATACTTTGATGCAAGTTGTAAGAGTTCATTTTTATGTTTACATTAGTGTGATGTTGTAGTTAGTGAGACTCCACATTTGTTGTTGAGCAGTGAGCTCTAGGCAGTTGGCCTTCCTACATGTGCTAACCCCTTTTGTACTAAGTAATATTTATTCATATGGCCAGTGAGTAAATATTGTGGGTCACAAATCCCACCGAGGTTTTTCCCTTACCGAGTTTCCTCGCCAAAATATTTATGTTATGGTGTGCATTGATGTTGATTCCTTTGTTTCTCTTTACTACATTATTGTTTGCTTATCGGCATATTAATCTCAATTATAGAATTGTAAATAAGTTCAAATATTTCATTTACTAGTTAGACACTGATTCACATCCCCCTCTCAGTGTCTTTGGGATTAATATATTATCTAACAATGGCTAATCGGTGCAGGTCAAGCAATTACATCGGTTTTAGCAAAGCAATTCAAAAGAACAATGCTACATGTTATGCATGCAATGAGGTTGGACACATAGCTAAGTTCTGTAGAAGCAGAAATCCACCGGTTAACAATGATGGATCAAATGATAAATTAATGAAATCTGACAAGATCATATCAAGAAATGGGTCAGGAAATCAGAAGATCATTCAACAGATGAGAATGCACCTGTTACTCAACCGATAGAGGAGGTTGCTCCTGCACTGGCAAGAAGCTTATCTGGTAACTAAGGAAGATGCCTTAGGGGTAGGCAAAATTCATGAAGATACTGCTTATGTCCTGGGAAGAGATTTTGGAAGATGTTCCAGACATTGGAGATGCTTATCCAGAATGGAGATGTTCGACCAAGATCTAGTATCTTTCACCGGAAGTCATTCATATCAATGATGGATTAGGGTTTCTTGGAGGTTAAAAGGTTGAATCCACTTCATTTCTGATCACTTTGCATTCAGAGTGATTCAGAGTGAGTTTAAGGCAATTCAGTGCGATCGATATCTTCTTGAGCGATTTCACCAGCGATCGGAAGAGTTCTTTGGGTTTTCACCAGCAACTATTCACAGGTATTTATCTTTCATCATGGAAGCGAGATCATCCTTTGTACCTACTTTTATTGCAAATCCTACTATTGTGTAGGTCAAGGATAGTCCTAGGCCAATTTTCAAATGATGTCCGCATATAGCCACCTTGGATGATTTGGTTGGTGCTTTTTCCCATGTCTTGAAAGGAGCCGTATATGTTGAAGATGTCAGGGCTTACATTCACTGTGATATTGAGGATTTGGGAACCTGTGATATTAAGAGGATGTATATGAGTGAGTTAATGGGAGATTCTGGAAAGATTAAGCTCGAGTATCAGCATATTTGTTGCTCCTCTTCTTTACTATTTTCTGTACTTCTAGAAAGTTGTTCACATAAACCCTTGCCTCTAACTAGCTTGGTTACCTTGATAGAGATGTCATATTCCATTGCCTTAGTAATCTAACCTGCCCTTTTTTCATTTATGTCTTTGTTGAGAAAAAACTCTTTCACTGTATGATGAGAAACCATAAGCCAAATCTTATTGTTAGAGAGCATGTGCCTAAATTTCTTAGGGCTTCTTATTACTGCTAACACATGCTTTTCTACAAATGAGTATCTAGTCTCATAATCATGCAAAATCTAGCTAAAGAAAGCAATTGGCTGTTCTAAGCTTTCATCTTTTCATTGACACAATATCGCAGAAATAGTATCCTCACTCCCAAAAGCATATAGAATAAAATATTTCTTAAAATTAGGATTAATGAGAGTAGGAGATGTGGCAATTGCTTTTTTAATCTCTTCAAAACTATTCTTACCTTCCTTAGTCCACTGAAAAGGAATGTTTTTCTTAAGCATGGTTGTAAGTGGCTGCATCAATGCTGCAATATTAGGAATAAACCTTCTGATAAAGTTAATCCTACCTATGAAACTCTAGAGTTCCTTCTTATGTGTTGGTAATGGCAATGCAAGTATAGTTGTGTTCCTCTTAGGATCTATCGAAATCCCATGCCTTGAAACAATATATCCCAATAACTTGCCTTCATGAACACCAAATATGCTCTTCTTGGGATTTAATGAAACTCCATATTCTCTGCATCTCTCAAATACCTGTCTGAGATGCTCAAGATGTTCATTAGCCTTTTTAGAAAAAATAGTTACATCATCTAGGTAAACCAAAACAAACTTGTTAATCAGGCCTTGAAATGCCATATCCATTGCATGCTGAAATGTTTCCTCTACATTGGTCAGTCCAAATGGCATTTTATTATAAGCCATTGTACCCCACTTGGTGGTAATGATTTTTTGTATTGGTCATCTTCTTTGACCAGAATTTGGTTATATCGTAAATAACCACCAGGTATTGAGAATCTCTCTGATCCTGATACAACCTACAAAATTTTCTCAATTGAGGGCAGCGGGTAATGGTCTTTCAGGGATGCTCTATTTAGACCTCTAAAATTAGGACATAATCTCAGTTCACCATTCTTCTTCCTAACGGGAACTAGATTGGACACCTAGGATGTGTTCTTGATTGGAAATATAATATTTCCTTCAATCAACTTATTTAACTCAAACCTCATAAGATGTTCTAATTTTGGATTAAGAGGACTTTGTTTCTACCTTACTAGTTTTGCATTATCTACCAACTCTATTATATACTGGGCTAAATGAGGATCAAATCCTTTCAAATCTTCATACCTCCATGCAAATATCTCATTGAATTCTTGACAAAGTTTTACAAAAGCATGTTTTTCTTCAGGGGTACATACCTTGCCAATTTTCAGTAGTTTGTCCTTGAATATTTCAACAGGTTCATAATATTCTTCCTTCACAAACATGCTGCCTTTATCCTTCCTAACCTGATCATCTATATTAAAAATACATTAAAGGGTTACCAGACCCTTGGGCAGATTGTTAGTTTTCAATTGGAGAAACTGATTTTCATATTGATCATTGAACTTACGCTGATTTCCAACAGAAAACTCAACTTCTTCAATTAGGAAATTAGTAATCTTCTCATCTGAGTCAAAAATCTACCAATTAACAGTGTTATCTAGAACTGAGGGCCTTACTACAACTTTAACTTACTATTGACTATCAATATTTTTTAGTTCTATTGGAATATTGAACTGGGCTCGTAAAGCAATAAGTCGATCTGCATCTTTATTTTGACTTCTAGGTATGGACAATAGATTAAATGCATCAAAATCTTCAATTAAATTACAAATTCTAAGCTTGTACATCTTCAAAACATCATTTTTGGTGACATGGATATTCCTTGGTTCACTACTAATTCACTATCACCAAAAACTTGTAAACATTGAACTTTTTTCTGCCTAGCCCATTCTAAGCCATGTGCTAATGATTCATACTCAGCTTTATTGTTTGTACATCTAAAAGAAAATATGAAAGAAGTATAGCATTTCATACCTTTGGGTGAAACTAGCATAACACCACCTTCGGAACCATTCTTACCTCTTGAACCATCAAAATAGAGCTTCCAAACCTAATTTTTCTATTGTTCTGATTTTTGGTCAAGTGGAATATCCTCTTTTTCAGGCTTAGGAATAACATGATCCTCCTCATGAATCATATAAACACCAAGACCTATTTCATCCATCCTAATGAAAGGATCTTTTGGAGTATTCTGGGCTGCCCACTCATCCAAATTCACATCAGGTATGCCTTGAACAGGTGTATCTGGATCCTAGATAGGTGGTAACTCCTCATGGTCTCTAATGGTAAGATCTGCATTTATAGGACTTGGGGTATATGGTTGTAAGTGGCAAGTGGCTTGGGGTTCTAACTTAATGATAACCTTAGTACCATATCGGGTTCTAAAAACCAAGTGTGACCAATCAACAGAAAGCTATCCTCCTAATTTTGCTGTGAAATCTCTAGATAAGAAAATAGAAAAGTGTGGAGGTAGGTCAGCTATGTACATCTCCTAAGGTATTACAAAATTAGGAAAAACATGTAAGGTCAAACCAAGATCTTTGACCAATCCAACTGACTTAACTATTGTCCCATCTAATTGTACAACTCATCTAGAAACAAGCTCATAAATTAGACCAAGTTTATCTGCAAGGTCTTTGGGCATAATTGAACTACTGGCTCCTGAGTCTATCAAGCAATTGTGGACTAGATGGTTGCCAATTATCAATGTTACAAAAAATGGAGGAGGCTTTTGTGTTTGGATTGGTTGATTATTCTTAACTGGGATATCATTAGCTAATGCAACTATGGGCTGATCTTTCTGAGGATCATTAGTCAACGAAAGATTATCCAATTTATCTCTCAGCAATTCCTTTTGTCCAGGAATTTGCAATGCATCTATCATTGTCATGGAAATAGTGGTTTTTGCAATAGATTCAACAATATTAAATGGAACACCACTAACTTTTTGTTGTACTTTTAGAAAAGCGGGCTCTTGATGAGCTAGTTTTAACTGAGATTGAACTTTCTGTTGTTCTTTAGGTGCTGCAGGCTATGCTCTTGGTAAAATCTGCACATTTTGGACAGGTGGAGGTGTACTTACAGCTTGCTGACTTGTAGAAGCTTGTTGTTTTCCTTTATCTGGCTGTTGTCTAGATTTATTTTGTTGTTGTCCATTATTTACAGCTTGTTGTTGACTATTTGCAGCTTGTTGTCCAATGTCAATAGCACGTTTCTTTGACCTTGTATTTTCTACAACAGGTGAAAAGGTCTATTTTGTGCTTGCGAATGATTAACTCCAAAAAAATCCTCACATTGCCAGCATATCATAGGCACCTCAGGACCTTCTAGTTCCTCTTTTATACCTGCATCTTGATAAGACATGTTATTCTTAACCGTCAAAGCTTGTGATTGAGTATTCATTGCATTTTGGCATGATGCTTGATTATGAGGTTGTTGGCAAGGAAAACACCACTCTTGTGCCATATTATTTTGAGTAGGAACGATTTCTTTAGAATTACTAGTAGTATTCTGATTATATTGTTGGTTTTTCTTATTGTTGTAGTTCCTCCTTTGATTTTGAGCATCAACTTGGTAGTTAGGCCTATTGGGTTGATACCTTTGATTTTGGTTTTGATTTTTCTTGATGTTCACCAATTCATTGCCAAAAATTTTCATAGTTTGTTGGATTTGTTGATTTGCTTCAACATCCTTTATAAACATCTCTTGCAACATCTGTAGTTGCTTTGACGAGTCTGCTACAACACTATTTTGACCATAATTTTGAGAACCTAATGCTTGAACAAGAGGTATTGCAGCTATAGGGGGTACTTGTAAAGGCATCAATGGTTGTATATCAGCAAAAATAGGCATAGGAGGCCTAGGGGCAATTTTACCAGCTTGTATAAGGTTGTTTTCTGATTTAATATATATATCATAAGTTGCTGGTAATGTAACCCCACCCATAGATTGAATCATAACAACAATATCGCTATTTAAAGCTCTCAAATAATATAAAAATGCATGTTCAGGAGAGGGTTTTACCATTGTAGGAATTCTATTCCAGGTTCGCTCAAAACAAAAATTGAAATTAGTCATCTACTCTTGCGGTGCCCTCTTGATAGTGGTCATCTGCTCAACCAATGATAGGTGATCCAATTTATCTACAAACTGCTTTGTTAGCTTATCACCCAGATCATCCCAATCAATAACTGAATTAATTTGTAAACCCCTAAACCATTGTAGTGCTTTGCCTTTGAATGATACTGCTAGTAGCCTGAGCACCACATTCTCTTGGGTTATATGGTGAACTACACATAGAGATGCTATATCTCTTATGTGCTCAATGGGTGTAACATGGTCTTCACTAGTGAAACTAGGAAGACTTTTCAGAGCTGCTTCTGGTATAGGATCATGTTGGGTCAAATTCAAAGGGTTGTCATCCTCAGTTACTATGGTTTCTTCCAAGAGCTTACAAATACTTCTACGTCCTATCCCCCTCAAAATGGACTCGCATCTTGTTTCCAAAATGGGTTAGGTCTCCATGAACAAGATATATTGGAACTCCTTCAAGTCGAAGAAAATCAAAGATCCAATGGTCTTGGCTACAAATCTCATGCTCAAGATGTTGATACATTTTCCATCCCTCCTAAATCTAAAATTCCTCTCTATCAATCAAAATCACACCATCCCCCCTCTTCCATATCCATTTTGGGCCCTTGCGTCCAAAATTTTATTCCTCATCAATATTTGTTTTGGATCCTTATGTTCCAAAGCTAAACTCGTCATCCCTTCTATCCATATTGGGTCCTTACATCCCTCCATCCACCACTCTATCACCTCAAATGATCCCTAAGCACAATAAAAAAAAGGTACATATCCTTGAATCCTTTTGTACACTCTCTTTCAACCATCCCATCCATAAAACCTCTAAGTCATTTATCTTCATGCACCTATACCATTGCTATTGGAAGAAATTTGGATGCTAAATATCAAATGCATAAAGCTATAAATCCACAAAAATGTAAGGATCAACATGTCCACTCAAAACAACATGCTCAAGAAAACAAAAATATGATCCAAAAGAAAGAAAAATCCAAAAGGCCACAAAGGCCCACAAATAAAAAATCAAAAACTATGTGGCTCCCCAAGAAGCTCATAGAAGAAATGCACCTCAAGTGAAATCTGAATTGGCATCCAAACTTGCTAATCCAAAAGCTTCATCCACTCATAAGTCCTCCAATACTCCATTTACAAATATTTCATCTTTAAAATCCATTTTGGGCCCTTATACCCTAAAATCCACTATCTCACATCCATCATCCCCTTCATCTATTTTGGGTCCTCATGTCCCAAAATTCACATTTTATCCTCCATCTAATTGGAAACCCTCTCCTCCACAACTCCACCACCCCTCAAGGTGTGTGTCAATGTTGATCTTCAAAATATCCCCATCCATTTATCCACAAGTCTTTCAAAATGCCATGTATTTTTCATAATCACATTAGTTTAATCCAATCCTTTGCATAAATCCTTAAAACCCTCCATCTCCCCATCCATTTCTACCAACATCTATCAGCATACCTCCAGTTATCATGGTTTAATATAGCACATCTATGTGATACCATCAATGGAACTTGATGCTTGATTCCTTCCTCCATCTCCCTTTCGTGCATATACTATCTTTACTATCTTTCACATCCACTTATCCTCCTCCTTATCCACCCAAAAAATGCAAAAAATAGAATAAAAAAAAATAAGAGTAAAGAGAAAAAATACATCCAATGGTGAAAACCACATCTAGTGGCGCCTTGGGTATGTATCATGACGAAAACTTGATAAACAATAATCATACATAATCCCCCTCATCCTCTTGCACTCCATACTTGGGGGGAAAACATCATCCATGTCATCCTACCATCCGCATCCTAGGTATCCCTTATCCTCTATACACATCCTATCTTAGTCCATCCTCCTTTCTATCTTTGATCTTGACTATCTAATCCATTTATCCTTCATCCAATATCCATCATCTTATCTAAGTCTATCATCTTTACCCATATTTGATCTTGACTAACGTATCTTATCCAATCTATCTATCCTATCCATATCCTCCATCTCATATTCCTCATCATATCTAAACACACTCTTCTTAGCTTTGATCTTGATCATGGTAGAGAAAAAATAATATATATGCAAGCTTTGGAAAATGAAAACCTAAATTCCTCCTCCATGAATATCCATTACACATTTTCCTTCAATATCATTCATCTTTATCCACCATCCTTCATTTCACCACCTCTAGTGTGGGGCATTTTACTCCTTTGCAACATAGTCCTTGGGTCTAGTCTATCCTTCTATCCTACAACCTTTAGTCCTCCATATTGCATATAAGAAATCTCTCCATCCCTCCATCCTTTTTACCAATCTTTGGTTTTCCCTTCTCATTGGTCCCAGTCCATTTATCCTATATCAATAATATGATCCCGTCGTATCCAATGAAAACCTATCATACTCAATCATTTATCTTCCTCCCATCCTACCCAATCCATTTATGATCCCCATCAAATCTAATATTTTCCCAACCAATCTAAGCTTACCTAGACTTGCATATAATCTAAACGCCTATCCACAGTGTGTTAACCAAATCCAAGTAGAGATCCTCTTGACTAGTATCTCTCCTAGTCAGCTTAATCTATTGCCTATAATCAATTTTAACCTACCAATTGGTTGGCAATTTGGTGAAATTGATTATGTGTTTCATTAATGTTTTGTCAATGATGCCAACACTAGTGGTTTGGATGCTTTACCAACACCCTTCTAGTCCCGGTAGGTTGAGTAGTTTCTAGTTAACTTAGATCTTGCATGATCCGGTAGGCTTTGGTATAGTCTGGTGATGAAATTGACTTTTTCATGATACTCATACTCATATTTAGTCAGTTGGTTTTGGTCTGGAGATCGGATGCTATCCCTCTTTCCTAAAAGATTACTTTCTGGTTTTGGCGAGGGTTTCACCAGCAGAGCTTTTGGTGCAGATCTTTGATGAATTGCATAAGTGGTGTTGGTGCAACTTCTGATGGAGTTTCAGGATGTTGTTGGTGATCATGTTTGAGATGTGGTGGTTGTAAATCATTGTTGTGGCGTGTGGACCTATACTTGGTCCCGGTTGATCTAGGTTATGGACCGACTTTTATGTAACGTGTGGATAGGGCCTATTGATGTATTTCCAGGATGTCTTATGTGTTGATATTATTTGTTTGGTCTAAGGCCAACATGGTTTGTAATTATGTAATCAATTTATTATCTGGTGGCCGACCTGATTGTTTATGGTCAAGGGTTTTGTATAAATAGATGTAAGATCTAATTGTAGATCATCATGGTTATTGTTAGAGGTCATGGTCAAGGAATGTAATGTGTGAATAATGTAATATTATTTAGGCAGAGGATTTGATCGATCATTGGAGATCGAATTGGGTTTATGTAAGAGGATTTAGTCCTCTGGTATTGAACTTAACTAGAACTATACTCAAGCATAGGAGATGCTATCTTTTGCAATTCAACACTTCTCCAGATTGTAGTATGGATTTCTATGTAGTCAGTGAGGCTCCTTTTGTGATGAGCAGTGCGCTCTAGGTTTTTGGCCTTCTTGCAAGTGTAGGCCCCTTAATTATAATTCACATACTTATTGTAGAAGTATTATCTGACTATGGGTAGGCTTCCCACCATGGTTTTTCCCTTTACTGGGTTTTCCATGTACAAATCTTGTGTTGGAAAATGCACACTCCAATGAGACATTGTAGGTGATTGAAGGTTTTGTCATTGATGGCAACCTTACAATCCTATTACTCCGGCAAGGCAATCCACCAGCACCAGCAAAGTCATATTCTACACCGGCATACAGACCACCGGCACCGGTAGTGAAAGGAAGCATACCGGCACAAAAGCCGACATGAATTTTTTATTGTAATTTATTTCGTTTATTATTGTAAAATCATTGTAAGCCAACTTGGAAAATTGTAAAATGACTCATATATATAAGAGATCATTGTAGAACAATTAGGTATGCATGGAGGAATGTAATTAGGCAAAATAAGGCAGACCTATTATGCAAATTATAGGTTAAGGGTTTATGTAAGAAGTAGAGCTATAAACCAGTACTAGATCTGGCATAGTAGATGCTATTTTGAAGCAGTACAAGACATTGAATTTATATAATCCATTTTGTAAGTTAGTGAGACTTCCCATTTTGTAATTGAGTAGTGAGCTCTAGGCACTTGGCCCTCCTACATGTGCAGGCCCCTCTTGTAGCAGTAATATTCTCTTATTGGCTAGTAAGTGAATATTGTGGGTCACAAATCCCACCGAGGTTTTTCCCACGCTGGGTTTCCTCATTAAACTACTGTGTTATGGTGTGTTTTTCATGTGGTTGCTGTTACTTATTTTTATTGCATTACTTTTTGTTTACCGGTATACAGTATTAATATGCCTCACATGTTTTAAGATAAGAAAATCTATTTATCGGTTAGATACTGATTCATCCCCCCCTCTCAGTATAATTGGGAATCCTAACAATTGGTATCAGAGCCTGGTCCTTTATTTTTAGAACCCTAAAAGCTTGAGGAAGATCTTGACACTGATAGAGATGGAAAACTTGATGAAGCAACTAGAAGCAGCTCTCTCAGACTATGATGCAAAAAAATATCAAACTAGAAGATGATCTAAGCTGCATAGGATATCATTCAAGCACTTCAAGAGAATCTCACCATTTCAAGAAACAAGAGAAGAGAACTTTGTGAAAAGATGCAAAATGAGAATGATGAAAAGGAAACTCTTAGTGATCTGATGAATAAGCTGAAACAAGAAAACATGACAACAAAGAATGAGATGCATGATATGACTATGAGATTTTGTAAAGAAATTGAAGATAGAAAGAAGAATGAAGAAGACTTCACTAGAAGACTAAATGATGCTACAAATGAAAACACAAGACTTGGTTATGAAAATGATATGTTGAAGACAAATCTAATGCATGCACAAAATGACTCAAATGAACTCATGAGATAAAAAAAGGTATCTTGGAAGGAGAACTGGCTGCTGCAAATCAACATAAAGAAAAATTCAAGAAAAGCTCAGAAGAACTTGGTGACTTGTTGAAGAAACAGAAACCTAATGGTGACACTAATGGTCTTGGCTTTGAAACTTGTGAAAGCTCTGGTACTGCAAACACACAGGATCATGGCAAATTGGTAAGACAACCTACTGCTTATAAATTTAATAGAAAATGCTTTAACTGTAATAAATATGGTCACAGAGCAAATCAATGTAGATCTAGAAATTATCAAAATACCAATACACCCATCGGTCAATGTTCAAAATGCAACAAAGTTGGTCATAATTCAGAGAATTGCAGAATGAATGTGAGATGTTATGTTTGTGGAAGATTCAGACACTTATCTAATCAATGCAGAACACAAACTAGCATAGGTTATGGGAAAGCTGTTCAAATAAATAATGTGACTTGTTATGCCTATAACAAAATTGGACATATTGCAAAATTTTGTAGAAGCAAGTCCTCACCGGTAAACAACAATGGTGCTAGTTTGAAAGTTAAAGAAAAGGTTGAACAAGTAAAATAGGAATTCTCAAAACAATGGATTAGGAAATCAGAACTAAATGTTGATAGGAATACTCCACAACCGGCAGAACAAAATAACACTCCACTGGCAGAACAAAGTAACACTCCACCGGCAGGAGAGTCTTCATCTAACTAAAGAAAATTTCTTTGAGGGTTTGGCAAACAAATGTGAAACATTCTATTATTCCCTTGGTTGATGGTGAGAAGTTGAAATTACTTCTATACCGGCAGATAAGTTAAGTAATTACTTAACCGACAAGCATTAAATGTGGTGGTTGGCAAAATTGACATTATAAATCAGTGTTTTTGGCTCCATTCTACTTCACCGAGCATTCAAACATTCGAAGAGCGCGGAAATTCTGAGAAAAGACATTTCGAGAAAAGTAGCAAAGTAATTCAGCAATCAATCATTCCTAAGGCAGAGAAAGGTATTTATAATCATGGCATCTTCTTTTGTACCTGAATTCATAGAAAACCCTAATGTAGTCAAAGTAATCAAACGCCCTAGGCCTGTATTTCAGTTAGTTCCTGAAATTGCTAAAAAGGATGATACTGTTGGTGCATTTTCCCAAATTCCCAAAGGAGTAGTTTTTGCAGAAGATCCTAGAATGTACATTCATTGCCACATAGAATAATTAGGTGATGAGGAAATTAAGAACTTGTATAAGACTATAATTTGTGATGATTCTGGTAATGTGAAACCTGAACACAAAATAGTCGAAACCCTAGGATTCACTAAAATCCTCAGTATACCGGATTTCCCTAAGGAAGTGATAAGGATAGTATTGAGTAGGGTTCATGGTGAATTTTTCTGGTTAGACTCAATTCACAAAATAACTAAGGAGGCAGTAAAGGCTGTGACAAGATTACCCTCCACCGGTAACAAACCTGATAAGACAAAGAAGGTCTCAAATAACCTAGTGACTAACTTGACAGGTGCAACATCTGACAAGAGATCTTTAAGAGTGAATGATGTGACCAACATCAATGTCAGATTCATTAGCATGATTTTAGGGTAAAAAACAACACATACAAACAGGTTAAATTTGGTTTCTAGTTTATGCATAAAGAGTGCTTATGACATGATCAATGATAATGTAAAAATTGATGTCTGTGAATGGCTAAAGGATGAACTAATTGACAATCTTGGAAAGATCAAGAAGGACAAAAAGGGGACATTTAGATTTGGTAACCTACTTGTCTGTTTAATGCTACATATAACAAAACAGGTGCCTGATATAGGTAACAAGAATCTTGGTTTTGACATACCGGTAGACAAACAACTATCTGATTTACTAAACAACATGGGTGAAAATAGAGAAAATAATATTAATGAATACTTTCAAGCATTAAAGGCCCGAATGAACACTAGAGTCAGATTATCACAAACAATTGTAGATAAGTGTAAGGATGAAATATGCTTTGTTATTAAAAAGGATGAGTTTTGGATGGAAGCAATTATCCTAAGAACAATTTGGGTTATTGAGATGGGTTATGAAACTAATGACAATATAATTGAAACATATGCAAAAGCCCTTCTAGAAGCACCAAATGAACCTAAGGAAGAGGTATTTGGTAGTGCTGAGACCATTGAGAATCAAATTCAATCAAAGAAAAGAGTAAAGAAGGTAGAAGCAATAGTGAGAAGAGGATCAAGGCAAGCTAAGGCTATCAAAGAAGATGTACTTAAACAAACCGATATCACTGAAGATGAGTTACAAGAACAACAGCCAGAAACTCACCTTTCACCGGTAGCAACTTCCTCGGAAAGTGATATGCCAGCTGCATTTAAAAGAGTTGTGAGGAAAAGGCAAACTTCACCGGTATCTACACCTTCACCTAGAAGAACCAAACAAAAGCAACAGGCAGTAAGGCCCCCGACTAAGAAGATAACTCCTAAAAAGAAAAAGTTAACACCAAAGAAAAGGACTCAACAAAATATTGCTCCAATTGACAAACTACTAGATGAAATAACAGACGATGGATAGCTGAAAAACATCAACAAATTATATGGCTCATTATCAGTTGATGACAAGGAGAAAGTTGAAAACAGTGTAATTCTTCACTTGGATATCTATAAGAAATTTTTGATGAAAGTTGTAGATGAATTACCGACAGAACTCTTTAAGAGACTTGAAGCTAGAAGGCAAGCTGTTGTAGAGATTGACAAGAAAATAAAAATTGAGAAACTACTTGTTGTTTATTTTATTAACTCACCAAAGGAGATAGATGATATGATCTCAGAGGCTAACCGGACAATATTCTCAATTGCACACCGACATGTAGCACTAATGGTTGGAAGAGTGAATGAGGTTGCAGAGGAAACTGCAAATGGATGGGATATATTCCTTGTAGAGAAAGAAAAACAAGAAGAGTATAGAAATCCTAAACCTATCAAAGTATATCAGAAAGATAAGGATAAAGGAAAAGGCAAGGTTGGTGGTCCTCCAAGAATTAAAATAATAGATAATCTTCCCCCACCATCTCAAGACACTCCACCAGTAGTAACTAAAGATAAACCGGCAAATGAGAGTATGGATGTACCACAAGAGGACACAAACCCAAATTTTGAGGTATTATACACAGTAGACATTGATACTCAGACAGTTAACATTGTGGTAGATAAGGACACAACTGATAAGACAAATGTGGCTAGTGAGCTACCGGTAACTGATAACACAGAAGGTAAACCAGAAGTTGGTAACACTGAGCAACAAGCAGAACAATAGGCTGAGCAACAGGTTCACACAGAGTCAGTACCTCCGGCATCAACTGAGAAAGACAAATCTTTTTTTAAAGAAATGGAAACACAAACTGACCTACCAAAGGTCACCACAAGCAAGGATATTGCTCCCACTAGTGGAATACAGAGTGTTGTCACTTCAACTGCAGGATTCAAATTAACTAATGTAATAGAAGTTCTTTTGGATTCTATAAAGAAAATAACAGATTGTAGCTCACAAGCATATAAGGCTATAGATGGAACAATTCCAATTTTGAAAATGATAGCTACAAAATGTAATGTAGACAATAAAGATTCTTTGAGTCAACTTGCACTTTGTCTAAGTATATTACTAAAAACACTGTGATAGTTGAACAAATAAAAGAGGAAGCATTCAAGGAGAGATTAGAGAAGGAAAAACACAAATTCTTTAAGGAACAAATAAAGAAGTGTACAAGACAGTTTGACACACTTCTACCAGAACTATGTAGCACATTAAAGGAATTCAAAACTTTGTATAGATATACTTGTAAGACTAACTTTTTGACAGTTGACATAGACAAAAAGATCAACAAGATACAAGAGGAAATAAATCAACTAGCTGAAAATTTCATTAACTCATCTGATTCATTATCAATTTTTGAGCAGAAGATAACAGGTTTTGAGGAAGAACTATTAAAGATGGAAAGAGAAAAGGAAAGAATAAAAGGTAAGGCTAAGGATCTTAAATGGAGACTAAGTCCACAACTGGACTACCTCGCCACCTTAAAGAAAGAGATATCTGATGCTTTGGTTTAAGGATAGAAAACACTGGCAGAGCAAATGCAACACCTCACCGGTACAGTTCAGAGGACAGAGGCAACAATAAAAGATAGCAAAAAGTTTCTTAGAAGCCTGAATTTAGTTTTGGCAGATCTTTTTCAGATTGTAACCAACTGGTTACAAGGTTGAAATAGGAAACTACACTCTATTGACACTTTGACTACCTTTGTCATTGATTCCAAAGGGGAAGTAGTGGTATGAGAAAAATCCAATAACTTAGGGATCATCTACTCAAAGGGAGCACACATTTTTGGACTTAAATTTTTTGGATACACTTCTGAATTTTTCTCATGAGTGTTGCCATCAATGCTAAAGGGGGAGATTGTTGGCAAATGCACACTCCAATGAGACATTGTAGGTGATTGAAGGTTTTGTCATTGATGGCAACCTTACACTCCTATTACACCAGCAAGGCAATCCATCAGCACCAACAAAGTCAGATTCTACACCGGCACACAGACCACTGGCACCGACAGTGAAGCCGACAAGAATTTTTTATTATAATTTATTTTGTTTATTATTGTAAAATCATTGTAAGACGACTTGGAAAATCGTAAAATGACTCATATATATAAGATATCATTGTAGAACAATTAGGTATGCATGGAGGAATGTAATTAGGTGAAATAAGGCAGACCTATTATGTGAATTATGGGTTAAGGGTTTATGTAAGAAGCAAAGCTATAAACCGGTACTAGATCTAGCATAGTAGATGCTATTTTAAAGAAGTACAACACATTTGATTTATATAATCCATTTTGTAAGTTAGTGAGACTTCCCATTTTGTAATTCAGTAGTGATTTCTAGGCACTTGGCCTTCCTGCATGTGCAAGCCCCTCTTGTAGTAGTAATATTCTCTTATTGGCCAGTAAGTGAATACTATGGGTCACAAATCTTACCGAGGTTTTTCCCACATTGGGTTTCCTTTTTAAACTATTGTGTTATGGTGTGTTTTTCATGTGGTTGTTGTTACCTTTGTTTATTACATTACTTTCTGTTTACCGGTATACAGTATTAATATGCTTTACATGTTTTAAGACAAGAAAATCTATTTACTGGTTAGATACTGATTCACCCCCCCTCTCAGTATCTGTGGGAATCCTAACATCTTGGTGTCATGTTGATGGTATTTACTTTGGAATTATTATTTATGCTTAATTGGTTTATCTACTATTCTCGTATTAGAGTTTAAATTGCTAATGGTTCTGGTAATCTGTGACAACTGAATCACCCCCCTCCCGCTCTCAGTTGGCTTTTGGTTATTTTAACTATCTAACAATTGGTATCAGAGCATTGGTCCTCTCTACAGAAAGATTAACTGCTTGAGGAAGATCCTATGGTGACTAAAAGTTCAAGTTCATCCAGTTCTTTTGGAGGTATCTTTCGAAAGGATATTGTGAGGCTTGATGGAACAAATTACACAGTATGGAAGATTCAGATGGAGACTCATCTAATATTTCTTGGCAAGGAGATTTGGACGATCACACAGAATAGTGTCACACCTTATAATCTGGGATCTGGCAATCCTCCTTTGAAAAACCTAGACAAGGAGCTTGAGAATGATTGTAGAGAAAGAGAAGCCCTCTTGTGTGCACTTTCTAATTAGAAAATAATGGGATTAACCGGCAAATCATTTGGAAATGCTATATGGGATAAGTTGGATAGTCTTACTAAAGGTGACCCTACAGTGAAAATTGCTAAACTTGATGGTTACCGGGTGAGATATGAAAACCTGAACATGGAAGAAGATGAAAGGATTACTGCATTCATGGAAAGGGTAAATGAGATTGTTATGGGAATTCAATGTCGTGGTGGAGCTCTGAGCAAAGATGAAATTGTTTCTAAAGTCCTCAGAGCCCTACCACCGGCTTAAAAAATGAAGGCTTCTACTATCAATGAGTTGAGAATAATAGCTAATGCATCTGTCAACGAAGATACTTTGGTTGGGAAACTGTTTTCTTTTGAGCTTGAAGAATTTGGACCTTCTGGAGGTGTGAAGTCTAAACCCGCTTTTCATGCATCTACATCTACAACTGGTAAGCAAGACTGGAAAGCTATGTATGCAAAGGAATTGGAAGATATGAAGAGAGAAGATGATGAATTTGAGCAACTTGAAGCACTATTTGCTAGAAGAGTACCTAAAGGACCGATAGGAAGTAAGTATGAAGGAAAAGAACCTTTTAAATGTTTTGCATGTAATAAGATTGGTCATTTTGCATCTAGATTTCCTGAAAGGAATTCAAGATTTAAAGAAAGAGTTAGAAGATCATTTAAGCCTAACCCTGGATATCAGAAAAAGCATAAATACAAGAAAAACAGAGACAAATCATGCTACATAGATGATGAGGAAGGCATTACTGATTCTTATGATGGACTGACTGAAGACTCTGCTAGTGGATCCGGCAATGGGAAGGATTGGGTATTCCTGGCTATCAAGGAAGATGATCTGGCACTAGAAGATAATGTACCTAAAGAAAAGGCACTTGCTCCTAAAACTGAAGACAAGGATGAATGGATAATTGACAGTGGTTGTTCACATCATATGACTAGAGATAAAGGGAAGTTTCTGTCTTTGCAATAATTTGATGGTGGTCTAGTAATATTTAGAGATGATAAGGCATGTATGATCAAAGGAAAAGGAAATATATCATTGGATGGTAAGAACAATACTGATAATGTTTATTATGTTGAAGGTTTGAAGCATAATCTTTTGAGTGTAGGACAATTGCTAGATAAGGGATTTTAATTACAGTTCAAGGATGGAAAATAAAAAATCATTAACAGATCTGGCTTGGAGATAGCAACCGGTACACAGAAAAAAGGTAATAAATTTAATTTGAACTCCAGTGAGAAGACATGTTTGATTGCATAGATTGATGAGAGTTGGCTATGGCATAAAAGGTTGTGTGATGTAAATTTTGATTGCATTGTGAAGATCAGTTTAACTAACGCAGTTAGGCATATACCTAAGATTATGAAGCCCTATAATCCAGTATGTAAATAATGTCAAATGGGTAAACAGGTCAGAACCTCTTTTAGGAGTATACAAGATAAATCAAATGATGTTCTTGATCTTATTCATACTTATTTTTGTGACCCTACTAGAGTTAAAAGTTTTCAAGGTGATAGATATTTCATTCTAATCATTGATGATTATTCTAGAATGATGTGGGTTGCTTTTCTAAAAGAAAAATATGAAGAATTTGAAAAGTTTAAAATCTTTAAGCCTAAAGTGGAAACTGAGATAGGATTGAAGATTAAGTGTTTGAGATCAGATCATGGTGGAGAATTCACATCTAGTGAGTTTAATAACATTTATGACAAGCATGGTATAAGAAGACAATTTTTTGCTCCCTAGACACCTTAGTAGAATGGAGTTGTGGAAAGGAAGAATAGAACTATCTTGGATTTTGATAGAAAAATGATCACAGAAGCTATTCTACCTCATAACTACTGGAGAGAAGTAGTGAGTACAACAGTTTATAAATTCAGTGGAGCACATATCAAAGGAGAAAATAGTAAGACACCTTATGAATTATGGTTTGGCAATACAACTATAGTTAAGTATTTTAGAATTTTTGGTAGTAAATATTGTATCAGGAGAGTGTCAGTTGTTAACAGATTATAAATTTTTATCCACTTAATAACCTTCAAAGAGATCAAGTATCGGCAAAGCACATACAGATGCTAGTAGGAACAAATACCATTAAACAATACAACTTAACAATTAAACAAATAATCAATGCAAAGAAACCATGCCACATAACACCATGATTTGTACGTGGAAAACTCGGAAAGGGAAAAACCACGGTGGGAAGCCTACCCATAGTCGGATGATAATTTTGTAGAAAGTATGTGATACAATGAGGGGCCTACACATGCAGCAAGGCACACTACCTAGAGCATACTGCTCATTGCAAAAGGAGCCTCATTGACTACAGAGGTTAAAACCACCTCAAGATAAATGGACAACAATCAAATAAAGTGAACTACCAGAGATAGAATCTACCATGCCTGATTACAGTATTGATTAAGCTCAATACTAGAGGCCTTTGACCTCTTCCTTAATCCCAATTTGATCACCTATGATTGACCAAATCTCCTTCGCATATGATATTGCATTCCAAGTGCACAAATAACTTTGTACAATGAGATCTTACATAATTTTATACTAACCCTAAGACATAAACCAATCAAGTCAATCACCTAAAAGATATTACAATAAGATCATTACATAATTCCATATTATAATGATATGCCGTGTCGGCTTAAGACCAAAACAACAATAAAGAATCCATAAATCCTCCTGAAACAACCTGGTAATGTGTAGAGTACATGTTAGCATGATACCGATCCATAACCTAGATAGGCACCAGACCTATTCTGGGTCCACCACGCCAAAGCAATGTATTCAAGCACTTGAAGCAAGATCAAAGAACATCTTCAGCATCCTGAAATCCATCTAGAAACTGCACCAACACCACTTATGCATCCTGCCATGATTCCTTAATGAAAGCTCTATCAATAAACCCTTAAACCAATGTCAGTAAGGGTTTACAAGAGTGTATGATAGTATCCAATACCAAGCCAATACCAACTAACAAAAACATGCTCTAGAAGGACGTATCACATGTAACCAATCACATTTCATAGATCCCAACATGTTAGAAGTGTCCAACACATAATCTCTTTTGTCGATAACACTAGTTCTTCTACTGGTAACCAAAACATGTCTATCGGTAACCATCCATAATAGCTAGTGTTGACATCAATGACAAAACATCAATGCAACACAAAATCAATTCATCCATAATGCCAACAATCTCCCCCTTTGGAATTGATGGCAACACTAGATGTGAAAAATATCTAAGTACCAAGAAGTTCCAAACAAGTCTCCCCCTGTGGAAGACAACCAACAATCTATGTGAATGATATCTCTGTAAAGTTCTAAATAAATCTCTCCCCCTAATGTATACACCTCCTTTTTCTTTATTTTCACATCAATATCTCTCCCCCTTTGACATCAATGCCAAAAATGTGACAAAAATATCAAAGAAATAATGTAAACCTCAAAGATGACTATTCCCCTTGAGTAGTAGCACCACTCATTATTGCCAGAATGAATAATGTCTCTGATAATGCATATCGGACTGATGACAAACTTCATCAATCAAGTGTCTATCAAAGGGGTAGAAACCCCTAACCTGTCTCTCAAATACTCAATTGATTACTTAGGCAGTGAAATAGTGAATATGTCTGCAATCTATGCTTTAGTGTTCACATAAACCAATTTGACTTCCTTATCTTCTACCTTGTCCTTCAGAAAGTTGTACTTTATTGATATATGCTTAGTCTTAGACTGAAATACCAAATTTTTGGACATGTCAATAGCTACAGAGTTATCACAGTAGATAACTATCGGTTCACTACAATTTACCCTGATATCCTTCCCTGATATCCTTCAACATTTGCTTCATCCACAAGACTTGAGTGCAATTAGTTATTGCTGCAACATACTCAACTTTTGCAGTAGATAAAGAAATGCATGACTATTTTTTGCTGATCCATGAAACCAGTTTCTTTCCAAGAAAGAAAGCTCCACCAGAAGTGTTCTTCCTATCATCAGTATCTCCTGCCCAAACTGAGTCAGTATATGCACATAAAGTGAAATCATCATTTTTAGAATACCATAAACCATATTCTGTTGTTCCTTACAAATACCAGAATATTCTCTTTACTGCACATTCATGATTTTCTTTAGGATTACTTTGATATCTGGAAACAATACTTACTGCATTCATAATATCAAGTCTAGTCTGAGTTAGATATAATAGACCACCAATCATAGATTTATACCTTGTTGGATTTACCGATGTAGAAGTATCCTTGATAGATAATTTCTCACTTGTCACCATATGAGTACTTTCCAGTTTCAAATTATCCATACCAAACTTTTTCAACAATTCCCTCTGATACTTAGTTTGACAGATAAAAATCCCTTTGTCAGTTTCAGTAATCTGCAAACCTAAGAAACATTTCATCTCACCGATCATGGACATTTCAAATTCAGTCTTCATGTTGTTAGCAAATTCCATGCACAATTTATCTTCTTCTCTAAAACTGATATCATCAACAAATACTTCAATAATCAAAATATCATTATCAGTGATCTTATAATATAAATTATTATCAGCACTACCTTTAGTAAAACCAAGCTTCAAAAGATATCTATCCAACCTTGCATACCAAGCTCTAGGAGCTTGTTTCAAACCATATAAAGCTTTATTCAATCTGAAAACCATATCTTTATCATCTGTCGATGAAAATCCATTAGGATACTCAATGTATACTTCTTCCTCAAGCTCACCATTCAAAAATGCACATTTAATATCCATTTGATAAACCTTATAGTTCTTATAACCTGCATAGGCAAGAAATAGTCTAACAACTTCAATTCTAGCTATAGGTGCAAATGTCTCACCATAATCAATTCCTTCCATTTGACAATATCCTTTACAAACCAATCTAGCCTTGTTTCTTACAACTTGACCATCCTCATTTAGTTTATTCCTAAAAACCCATTAAGCTCCAATAACATTCATTATTTTTAGGTCGGGGAACTAAAGTTCAAGTTTAATTCTTCTCTATCTGATCTAATTCATCTTCCATAGCCTTTAACCAATGTTTATCCTTACAAGCTTCAATAACAATTGCCAGTTCAATTTTAGAAATAAGACATACCTCTTTATTAGCCAGTTTCCTTCTACTCATAACTCCCTTGTTCTTATCTCCAATGATTGGATCTTCAGAATGATTTAATCTTACATACCTTGGTGTCTTTTGAACATCAGGTTCATTTCTCTGATCATCAGTCACAATTGAATTTTCTGATTGTTTCGGTGTATTTGTCTCTGCTTCCTATACCAGTTGAGGCATTGTCGGTTCAGTTATGATCATTTCCATTGTCGGTTCCCTATCATATGATATAAAATGATTTTTGTACTGCTCATCCACTTTCACATTATCACTCTCAACAATTTTCTGTAATCTTCTATTATAACATCTATATTCTTTGCTCTGAATTGAGTATCCAAGAAATATCCCTTCATAACATCTAGGATCAAACTTTTCAATTGAATCATCTCTTTTGATATAGCATTTACTTTTAAAAAATTCTAAAATATTTAACAGTAGGTGTATGTCCAAACCATAGTTCATGAGGGGTCTTACCGGTTTCACCTTTGATGTGAACTCTTTTGAATGTGTAGACTGTTGCACTCATAGCTTCTCTCCAGTAGATATGAGGGAATTTGGATTCCATCATCATAGATCTTGCTACATCCAAAATGGTTCTATTGTTTCTTTCCACTACTCCATTTTGCTGAGGAGTCCTATGTGCAGATAGTTGTCTCCTGATTCCATTTGTCTCACAATAACAATTAAATTCATAAGAAGTGAACTCACCTCCTTGATCTAATCTTAAACATTTGATTTTCAATCCAGTTTTAGTTTCAACCTTCTCTTTAAAGATCTTGAATTTCTCAAAAGCTTCAGACTTCTCCCTTAGAAAAGTCACCCACATCATTCTAGAATAGTCATCAATAATCAGCATGAAATACCTATCACCTTGAAAGCTTCTAGTCCTTTCTAGACCACATAAGTCATTATGAATCAAATCAAGCACATCATTAGATTTATCATGTATGCTCTTAAAAGAACTTCTAACTTGCTTACCCAATTGGCATTCCTTACATACCGGATCATGAGGCTTCATAATCTTAGGTATATCTCTAACTGCCTTAGTTGAACTAATCTTAACAATACAATCAAAATTAACAAGTGTATCCTCTTATGCCATAACCAACTCTCATCAATATGAGCAATTAAGCATGTCTTATTACCACTATTCAAGTGAAAGATATTACTTCTTGTCTAAATACCTGATGCAATCTCCAAACAAGTCTTGTTAGTGATTTTGCATTTTCTATCTTTAAACTAAAGTTGGAAACCCTTATCAACCAATTGACCAACACTCAAAAGATTATGCTTTAAACCTTTAACATAATAGACATTAATAGTATTATGCTTGCCATCCAAAGAAATAATACCTCTACCTTTGATCATACATGTCTTGTTATCTCCAAATCTGACTTGACCACCATTGTATTCTTGTAGGGACAAAAATTTTCCTTTATCTCTAGTCATATGATGTGAGAATCCACTATCAATTACCCATTCATCCTTATCTTCAACTTTTGCTGCCAGGGCCTTTTATTCATTCTTGATATCGAGTTTCGGTTCATCTTCCTTCAAAGAATAGAACACCCATTCCATTCCATTGTCGGATCCACTAGCAGAGTCTTATGCCAATTCATCTTCAAAGTCATCAATTACTCCTTCCTCATCTTCTATGTAGCATTGTTTACTTTTCTTGAATCTATATCTGTTCTAGTTAGGCTTATAATATTTCTTAACTCTTTCCTCAAACCTTGCATTCATTTTAGGACATTTAGATGCAAAATGACCAATCTTATTACATGAAAAACATTTAGAAGGTGATTTTCCTTCATACTTACTTCTAGCTGGTCCTTTAGGTACTCTTCTAGCAAGTAAGGATTCAATTTGCTCAAGTGCTTCATCTTCTTTCCTCATGTCTTCCAATTCTTTTGCATATAGGGATTTCCAATCACTTTTGTCAGTAGATGATGATGATGATGGTGCATGAAAAGCAGGTTCAAACTTTATAGCTCCAGAAGATCCAAATTCTTCAAGCTCAAAATCAGATAATTTCCCAATCAGAATGTCTCCGTTAACGGAAGTGTTTGCCATTGTTATTAACTCATTAATTGTAGTTGCCCTCATCTTGTAAACCATTGGAAGGGCTCTCAAGACTTTGGAAACTATTTTATCTTCACTTAGAAATCCTCTACAATATTGAATTCCCATAACAATCTCATTTACTCTTTCCATAAATATAGCAATTCTCTTATTATCTTCCATTTTCAAGTTTTCATATCTTACTCGGTAACCATCAAGTTTAGCAATTTTTATAGTAGGGTCACCTTCATTCAGAGTTTGCAATTTGTCCCACATAACCTTTGTTGATGATGTATCAATCAATCACATGATTTGCTGATCAGTAAGTGCACACAAGAGGGCTTCTCTAGCTTTGCAATCATTGTCAGTATTCTTATCCAAGCCTACAGGAGCAGGATTGCCAGAAGCCAGATCATAAGGTGTGTATCCTTTCTTAGTGATCTCCCAAATATTCTTGCCAAGACATCTAAGATGAGTCTCCATTCGAATTTTCCATATCACATAATTTGTTCCATCAAGCTTAGGGATTTCTCTTCTGAAAATAGTTGCCGGTGGATTACAAGTGTTAGTTGCCATAGAATCTACCTCAGGTAGTTAAGCTTCTGCAAAACAGGACCAAAGCTCTAATACCAATTTTTAGAATAACTTGTGAACAACTGAGAGGGGCGGTGAATCAGTTGTTAACAGATTATATCTTTTAATCCACTTAATAACCTTCAAACAAATCAAGTACTAGTAAAGCACATACAGATGCCGGTAGGAATAGATACCGGTAAACAATACAACTTAACAATTAAATAGATAATATAACACCATGATTTGTACTTGGAAAACCCAGAAAGGGAAATCCATGGTGGGAAGCCTACTAGCATTCAGATGATACTTTTACAGAAAGTATGTGATACAATGAGGGGCATGCACATGTAAGAAGGCACACTACCTAGAGCGTACTGCTCATTCCAAAAGGAGTCTCACTAACTACAGAGGTTAAAACCACCTCAAGATAAATGGACAACAATCCAATAAAGTGAACCGCCAGAGATAGAATCTACCACGACTGATTATAGTCCCAGTTAAGCTCAATACCAGAGGTCTTTGACCTCTTCCTTAGTCCCAATTTAATCACCTATGATCGACCAAATCTCCTTCGCATATGATATTGCATTCCAAGTCCACAACAAACTTTCTACAATGAGATCTTACATCATTTTATACTAACCCTAAGACCTAAACCAATTAGTTCGGTCACCTAAAAGATATTATAATAACATCATTACATAATTCCATATTACAATGATATCCCATGTCAACTTAAGACCAAAACAAAAATAATAAATCCATAAATCCTCTTGAGACATCCCGGTAACGTGTAGAGTACATGTTAGCATGATACCGGTCCATAACCTGGATAGGCACCAAACCTATTCTGGGTCCACCACGCCAAATCAATGTCTTCAAGCAATTGAAGCACAATCAAAGAACATCATCAACATCTTGAAATCCATCTAGAAGCCATACTAACAACACTTATGCATCCTATCACGATTCCTCAATGAGATCTCTACTAGTAAAGCCTTAAACCAATGTCAGTAAGGGTTTACAAGAGTGTATGATAGTATCCAATACCAAGCCAATACCAACTGACCAAAATGTTGTTCTCAAATTCTAATTCCCCTCTTATCACTTATAAGAAAAAATAATGACTCTATCTGCAAATAAAGAGATCAAAGAAAAAGAACCTCAGAGCAACATATGACAAGGTTTCAAAAACCTTCTACACTTTGAAATTATCCAAATTTCAAGTGGGTATACCTTCTATGAATAATTTCACACTTTCAAACAAGATCCATAGTAAACCAATGTCCAAAAAGCCAATGGATCTTATCACCTCAACATAAACCAAAAAAATAAAGAAAAGCTTAAGCTCATTTTGAGTATTGATCTTCAAGAGATACAGAAAGAGAACTACAAATGATACCAGTGCCTTATCCAAGCTATAGATTTATCTAAATAAAACAAGGATTTCATAATTAAACATCTCCATACATCCCATTACTTCAGCTTCTATCAACCCCAAGCATGTTTGACACACATAAGAGTCATTCCTTCTTAAACTAAATAGTGTTCATCAAATTCAAAGTCTCTAACAAAATAACCTACTAACAAAGATATTTCTTGCGTATTTAATTCCCCTCCTAAAGAAGAAAGCTAAGGAACATATCTATAAAGACTACCTTACAATCCATGTTTAATTGAATAATCCTAGATTACCCAAATGAAACCAGTAAATTATTGAAAGCACACCAGAAGACAACACAAATTCTAGGCTCAAAAGTTTATGGTCTGTATATTGATATTCATTTTGAAAAAATATTACAAAACTCATAATATTCTTTGTAAACTTAGAAAAACCCAGATATATTTCTGCAGCGTTTCTTTACAAATTCTTGTCATCTCTTCTTCTAACTAGTCCTGGTATCCATTTATAATAGTATGGATGCATACAAGCTTCAGACCTTTTCAAAAAAGTTTGTTACAACAATCTTCTTGTTTCAACAAGAAGTTACAAATCTTTTCCATATTCTAATGGCCCCTTTTCGCTGGTCATCATTCTGCAGCTTCTTCTTGAACTTCTGCATTTGGCACTGCATATTTTCTTGTTCATTCTTAGTACACGTCATCAGCAGGCCATGAGAAGTTAATAACTTTCCCTTTTGTCTTGTCCAATGTTTTCCAAGAGTTTCTCATTTTATTGACCTCTGAATTTAGGAAGTCATAGTGTGATTTTATCTTCTCTATCTCCTCAATTATTTTGACAAATAGGGAAGTATCATCTGTGCCAATGATTCCCTTAATCCCTAATGATAAGTTGGCCTCTAATTCATTAAGCCATACTTGTTTGTCCTTCAATTGAGCTAGACTAGCAAAACCCCCAGGAAATAATGCAAATTCCTACTCAGTGTATTCCTTTTATACAAATTGATCTTCCTCTCTGCATTATCTATTCCTTCTACCAGCTTTGTCAGATCCTTTGTTATGTCACAAGTGGAGTTGATAATGGGGTCAACCCGTCCCTCATCATAGGATACAAATATGAGTCCTAGGTCCACCTGCCCAGGCATCCACTTGTCCAAAATGGTCATTAGAATAGCCTTGTCTCCATTGAGCTCATTCCACATATCCAAAAATTTACTCATATTTTTATACACCAATGATGATCCTATAGTGTCAGCAAAACCCAAAATTGTGGCCCTCACTCTCTCTTCATACTTATTTTCAAACAAGATTTGAGCCTGTTTTAGCTTTTCCAACTCCTAAGGAGTGATCTCAACTAATTGGGAACCGGAAGGTGCAGGAGAAGGTGGGAATATAATGATAGGGCTAGTAGATGGAGGTTGTGCTAGAAAAGAAGCAATCATTAAGGTTGAAGACTCACCTTGATCGTATTATCCTGCCAATTGGCTTTTCAATAAAGCAATAATGGTGTCTCGACTCATTACCTCTCCTTTGGCATCATTGTAAGCCTTTAAAACTATCTCCAACTTATCTTGGAGATCTTCCCTTTCCTTTGCTTCCTTCCCTACCACTACAACACTGAATTTTGCAGTTTCCAAGACTTTGCTAGTAGCTTCCACCACTCCATTATTTTGCACCCTCTTTACTATCATACCTCCAAGGTAGCTAGACTCAGGGGTATCCTTTTTCTTTTTGTTTTCATCTCTCTTCAGAGACCACATAACTAGGGTAGCATTATCCTTACTGAAGGTTACACCTTCCATGGGCTTGGTCTCTTTCTTGACTGCCTCTAAAACTAAGGCATCTGCTATATCCCATTCAGGGAGGATGAGTACACCAACCTTGGCTACCATTTCCCTTCCTTTCTCAGGGATGATGGTCTTAAATTCAGTGACCATTTCTTGTTTTATTTCTTCCTCCACCATAGTTGCATCCTTGTGGGGCTGCTCATTCTTCCTCTTCTCACATCTAGCATTGAACTTATTAATATTTTTCTTCCACACAAATTGCTTCAAAGCTCTTGAGGTAACAAAGTTACTATCAGCTAAGAATTCTTCACTGGCCTGTTTAATGGCAAGATCCAGTTCTTGGCCTTTGAACTCATTGGTGGTTATGTCCATCTCAACATCTTCTGCCTCCTCAGGCATTACATCCTCTACTTCATCATATGTATAGGAGATCTCCCCCAGACTCCCTAGCTACAACAATTGTTCAGTTGCTGCCTGCTCATCTCTTATATGAATGGAGGGTTGAGATGGGGAATACAGGGGCTCATTAGTTTGCATTTCCTTTCCCACCCTCTTCTTCTTTGGGGAGTCTTGAATGTCAATGACATCTTGTATTTTCCTCTTCCCTTTTGAAGTAGAAGGTTCCCCTATTATTGGCACCAACACACTATACTTGGATTTTCTATGTAGCACGTAGTCACCAAGAGGGATTGCTTTAGTAGATGTAGACCTAGCTAGAAATAGTCTTGCCTTCTCAGGATTGTTTTTAATCACTACTTCCCTTTTCTCCTTCAATGTTTGCATTACATCTTCAAAGGAAAGAATGAGGAATTTTGCCTTTTCCTCAAAGGGGTGAAAAATGGACAAAGGGTCATAGTTGCTGTCAAACTGGTGCACAAAATCAAGAGCCTTCTTGTAGGCCACCCATTTCTCTTTCCTCAGCTCCTGCTCATCCAAATCAAACTCATTTCTAATGAGGTCTTCAGGGAATTGGAATTGGTGAGGTTTGCCTTTGCATACTGCCCTTTTCCTAAACATACCATTAAAAAAGTCTTCAGGGTCAGAAAACCTTGACACTGTAGTGGACAAATGGTAGGGTTGAAAGAATTCCTCAAAAAACTTCCACCCACCCTTAGTAATTACAAACTGATGTGCTATTGTCACTGTTGGGAAAATTGTCCCTTTTCCTCTATTAGATAGCTCTGCGTCTTGTACACCCCCAATCTGTTTGAGGATCTCTGCAATTCCTACTTTCAGTGGGGCCTAATATGGTAACAAAAATGGAGTGCCTCTAAAACCGTACACTCTAAAAACTATGGAAATAGGGTACAAGTATATGCCACCCCAATTGAGGACAATCTTGATTTCTTCAGGAAACTCCTTAGGCCTAAGAAACTCCAACAGAGATTTAGGGACCCTTGGATTTTTTGAGCATAAGAGAATTCTAATTTTGGATGCAAAGCACTTATCAAACTTTAGGTAGCTGGAATCCTCCCTATCCCATGACAACACTGTGCTCCATAGTTGAACTATCATTTTCTCCCCATCCTTTTCCTTCACTAGATCCATGTCATTAGCAAAGTAGTCACCACCCTTGAATAAAAACAAATGCATGAGGAGGGAATACCATCCAAAAGGCCTATCCACCTTACCATTTTTTATCCCTATCAAGCCTTCATGGATTGCATCAGTTATATAAGGGGCATAATCAAATGTTACTGCCAAAGAAGGATTTAAAATTTGAGCTATCATTAACATGTAATGAGTTGGCATGTTCACTTCAGCATCCTCTCCAAAAATCTGGTAGAGTAACTAGTATAATCCTCTGGCTCTAAGAGTGAACCAATTTAGGGAGAAAGGCTCCATAGTATTAGGTCCTACAACAGTCAGCCCTCCTATTTTGACAAAAAATTCTTTAAGAGGCCCATTTCTAAGATGATTCCTTTGTGCACTGTAGACTTGAGCTAATGATTCAAAATTAATGGGCTCCAAATAATTGGACACCTCGCTGAGCCCAAATACATTTCTGAATTCATCATCATTTACTTCAATGAGGATTTTCCCATTTATATCCCTAACACTTTTGGTAATAGGGTCATAGTTGTGTGCAATTTGAGTTAGGAGATCCACATCCATGAAAACTCCAGGGACCACCAATTTACCTACATCCAACTCCCAGATACTATTCATTGGGGCAAGGGAGTGTCTCATACCAAATCCAACCTTGAATAGACCCAAACTAGACAACCCTATCTGTGTATCTCTCAGCCAATTTCCCTTGTCATAGAATCCTTCTCCTATTCTCAAGTGAGGAGCCTTGGGCACTAATTCTTTAACTTTCGCTGCTACATTTGTGGACATAGACAATTGTTCTAGGAAATCATCACAAATTGCTCTCTCCTGGTAATTAACTTTCCCTATGAAGTCCCTTCTAAGTGCCATCTCAATGATATGCAAGTAATTCAATTATTAATCGCAACAATTCTTTAATAGAATAAAACTACAATTCATCAATCTTTCAAGTAACTGGTAAGAAAAATACAAGAAAACCTGTTTTTGACCTGAAGAACTCTACTCTGCACCAGCTTTTCTATAACAACTCTTCAAAATAATGCATGCATTCAATTTATGTGAGTGTATATATGACAATTAGACTCTTAACCACGACATTGACACCACATGCTTCAGCCATCACCTCAGAATCTAATTCACGAATGAATTCAAAAATTTCGCTCCAACGGATCATAAAATGTCTGTGTATTTCTATCACTTTGTTGTTTCGCCATTTTGTGAAGCCTAAAATCTGTGCTTCTTCATCATGTGAAATCACGCCAACCATTAGATCCAACGAAACTTGCATGACCTTTACTTTATTGACTATTCTTCATTCGGTGACGGGCTCAGATCTCTTTCGCTACTTTGCAAAAGCTAAACATCGCGCATATTTGTCTAGCAAAACTGCGCGGGCCATCCGATCAAAAGGAACTTGATCGGTCTTTATCCTGTTCTAGGACTGGTAGTTTACCCCACTAACCATGCACCAAGCCTTGAAGGTTAGCGGTTTTTGTTGCTTCGTGAACAGTAATTACCCTGCATCTTTGGTCTGCGAAATGGTGCCCATCGTCAGATCCCTTTTGGGATACCCGCCTTTTAACAAAATTAACCGGTAGAAGTGGGCCCTCTAATTCAGCACCATCCAACCTGGCAACTGACTGGAAAAGGAAACCAACATGTCAATCACTTACTTGTTGAAAAGCTTCCACGGGATCCACTTCAGGATTGTCACGTGCATCTGACAATTTGTCTTTCGTCAACGGTTTGATCCATCTGTTCTTCCACGACACCGGCCAAGTGGCTACCACGTAACTTTTCTATTTCGCAAAGGTTAACTTTCGGTCACCTTAGGGCTGCGAAATAGCATGAGCCGTCCGATCAAAAGGAACTTGATCAGTCTTTATCCTTAGTCTTTGCTGCCTCGTGGATCCAATTTCCTTTTCGCCATTTTGTGAAGTCTAAAACCCATGCACTTTTACCTTGCGAAATAGCGTGATCCGTCCAATCAAAAGGAACATGATTGGTCTTTATCCTTAGTGAAAACTTGGATGTTGGACCCACTCCTGCCTTTTGCCACTTCGCGAATGGTAACTCACGGGCATCTTTGAACTACGAATTCATGTGTGCCTTTAGATTAAAAAGAACGTGCATGATGGTTTGGAAGCCTAATTAAACATTAAGAACTTTAGGAAAGGCTTAGAAAAATAAAGCGCTGCTAGACCCACCTAGGAAGGAATAAAAAGGGGGGACACTTCTCACGACAGACAGACCCTTCCTTAAGTGAATAAAGTAACACGAAATTAGAATGAAAGGGTTTTTCTCAGACACAGGGAGGGTTAAAAACTAAAACCTTAAACCCTCTTTGGACCTAAAACAATCGGAGGCAACAAGGCCACAAACCAACTAATTTTTTTTTGTCTTTTAGCCAACCATGGGGCAAGATCATCCTTTTTTTAAACAATGATAACACAAAACATGCTCCAAATTCATGTATCACATGTAACCAATCATATTCCATAGATCCCAACATGTCAAAAGTGTCCAACAGATAATCTCTTCTACCGGTAACACTAGATCTTCTACTGGTAACCAAAACCCGTCTTCTGGTAACCATCCATAACAACTAGTGTTGACATCAATGACAAAACATCAATGCAACACATAATCAATTCATTCATAATGCCAATAGAGAGATGATATTATTGGGAAATTTGATCCTAGATGTTATGAAGGCATATTTCTTGGTTATTCTAATGAAAGCAAAGCATATAGATGTTATAAAAAGAGATTACAGAGAAGTGTGGAGAGTGCTAATATCAAAGTAGATAAGCTGAACAGAAGTCAAATCAGAGTTTATGAAAAGGAACCGACAATGGAAATGATTATATCTAAACCGGTAGCACCTTTACCAAAATAGAGAGTTGAACCAGTTACTCCGGCAGGAACAGAAAGTCAGAAGACTCCTAGGTATGTGAGATTGAATCATCCAGAATATCAAATCATTAGGGATAAGAGCAATGGAGTGATGATAAGAAGAAGACTGGCAACTAATGAGGTATGTTTAATTTCACAAGTTGAACTAGAATCAGTAATTGAGGCATGTAAAGATGAATATTGATTGAAAGGTATGGAAGAAGAATTAGATCAGATTGAGAAAAATAACACATGGACCTTGATTCCTCGGCCTAAAAATAAAAATGTTATTTGAACTAAATGGATTTTTATGAATAAATTGAACAAGGATGGTCAAGCTATAAGGAATAAGGCTAGATTGGTTTGCAAAGGATATTCTGGAAAGGAAGGAATTGATTATAGAGAGACTTTTGCACCTGTAGCTAGGATTGAAGTTGTAAGATTATTCCTTGACTTTGCTGCTTATAAAAACTACAAGGTTTATCAGATGGATGTTAAATGTGTTAGGACCTAGAGGCAACTGAGAAGGGGGGGTGAATCAGTTGTCAATTTATTTCAACCCAAATATAACTGACTCAAACTTGATACATAATACCAGTAAGCCAGACTTAGTGCCGATTAACATATTAACAGTTAATATCAATACCAGTGAAACTTAATGCATGAAACAGAAAGAGAAACAACATCCACAACACATAACACAGAGATTTGTACGTGGAAACCCTGTAAGGGGAAAAACCACGGTGGAAAACCTTACCCACAATCAGATGATACTATTGTAGATAGTATGTGTATACAAATGGGGTCTGCACATGCAGAAAGGACAACTACCTAAAGCTCACTGCTCAATCACAAAATGGGAGTCACACTGACTACAATTGGATGAATAAATCCAATGATAATGTACTACTCAAAGTAGCATCTCCAATGCTATATTTAGTACCGGTTAAGCTCTAATTATCTCCTTCTCTATGGTCTGCTCATATGATCTTCAATATTCACACATACCATGTTACAATACCATAGCCATATACCTTTTCTTCCTTCTACCTTCTTGCTTTTTCCTTACATTATCTCACAAATGAGATCTTACATATATACCAAGACCTAAGACCAAATGTGTAGGTCGGCTCACTAAGAATATTACAATTAAATCATTTACAAGTCAAGATGTGATGCATCATGTTGGCTCAATTTAATTACAACAATGTCCAATTGATTAAATCATCTCCATAATGTGTCATGCTGATCTGGAGTAGATAACGCATGTCGGTCCATAACCTAGACCAATTTTCTGGTAACAACAAATATGTCAACCCGATTAGACCAGTAACCAGAATACCAAAACCAAGTGTCCAAACCATGTCTTCGACATAACCAAGTGATCTCCAAATGATAACAAGTCATCCTAAGTACCGGTGAACAATATAATTTGTTGGTGAACCAACTACTGGTGATTGTGGATAAGTCACTAAACTTGCTAATGAACATAACCAAAGATCTTTGTTTTACTGAGGTGTCTGGGGTGCTGATAGTTGTCTTCTAATTCCATTTATTTCACAAAATGTATTTAACTCTTTAGATGTAAATTCACCTCCTTGATCTGATCTTAAACAATTGATTTTCTTACCGGTTTCATTCTCTACAAGTGCCTTGAATAATTTGAATTTCGCAAAAGCTTCTCATTTTTCCCTGAGAAAAGTAACCCAACACATTCTAGAATAATCATCAATAATTAGCATAAAGTATCTATCTCCTTGTAGACTTCTTGTTTTTGCCAGACCACACAAGTCAGTATGAATTAAATCAAGAACATTATTGGATTTCTCATAAATACTCTTAAAAGTTGTTCTAACATGCTTTCCCATTTGACATTCCTTACATACTGGATTATGAGGTTTTACAATCTTAGGTAAATCCCTTACTGCCTTAGATGAACTAATCTTTACAATGCAATCAAAATTCACATGACAGAGTCTTTTATTCCATAACCAACTTTCATCAATATGTGCAATCAAGCATTTCTTGTCATTGTTATTCAAATGAAAGACATTACCTCTAGTTTGATTACTGGTTGCAATTTCCAACTAGTTATGTTCATGATTTTGCATTTACCATTCTTGAATTTTAACTAAAATCCCTTTTCAACTAATTGACTAACACTCAAAAGATTATGCTTCAACCCTTCAACATAATAAACATTGTCAGTATTGTGCTTACCATCAAAAGATATAGTGCCTTTTCCTTTGATCAAACAAGCTTTGTCATCTCCAAATCCTACTAGACCTCCATTGTATTCCTGAAAAGATAAGAATTTACTTTTATCACTAGTCATATGATGTGAACATCCGGAATCTATAATCCATTCATTCTTTTCTTTAATTTTAGCTATCAAGGCCTACTCTGCTGGTGGAACAGTAGGTGCCAGTTGATCTTCTATTATTGCAACAAAATCCCATCCATTGTCTATCGGTTCTTCATCAAAATCATTAGTAACTCCTTCATCAGCATAATAACATGATTTGTCTCTATTCTTCTTAAATATGTATCACTGATATTCAGGGTTAGGGTTATATGTTCTTTTAGATTCTTCTCTTAATCTTGCATGTCTATCAGGACATCTAGATGCCATATTACCAACTTTATTGTAGTTAAAACATTTAAAGGGTGCTTTACCTTCATACTTACTTCCAATAGGACCTTTAGTTATTTTCCTTGCAAATAGTGCTTCAAGTTCTTCCAGTTCTTCATTTTCCCTCCTGATGTCTTCAAGTTCTCTTGAATAAAGTGCTTTCCAATCAGATTTATCAGATGATGATGATGATGATGTAGATGATGATACTTTTAAGGATAAATCTATTTTAATTGTAGCAACAGGACCAGATTCCTCAAGCTCAAATGCTGAAAGTTTTCCAACCAAGGTATCTCTAGATACTTATGTACTAGGCATTGTTCTCAACTCATTAATAGCAGTTACTTTCATTTTGTATTCTAGTGGTAATTCTCTCAAAAATTTAGAAACAATTTCATCTTCACTTAAGGAACCTCCACAACATTGCATTCCCAAAACAATTTCATTAACTCTTTCCATAAAAGCAAAAATTCTTTCATCTTCTTCCATTTTCAAATTTTCATACCTGACCCGAAAGCATTCTAGTTTTGCAATTTTGACAGTGGTATCACCTTCATTTAATGTCTCCAAATTATCCCAAATATCTTTAGCAGTAGATCGGCCTGATAATCTCATGATTTGTTGATCTGACAAGGCCCTCAAGAGTGCTTCTCTTGCTTTGCAATCATTCTCTTGATCCTTACCCAAAGTAGGTGGATTAGGTTGACCTGGTGTAGGACCAACATAGCCATTATGTGTAACATCCCATTTATCTCTTCCAATGTAGTTTAGATATGTCTCCATTCTGATCTTCCATATACCATAGTTAGTTCCATCAAGTTTCAAACTGCCCTTCCTGAAAAAGTTTGTTGCCATAGAATCTCCTCAAGTTGTTAAACTTCTGCAAAAAGAGGACTAGGCTCCGATACCAATTGTTAGGACCCGGAGGCAACTGAGAGGGGGGGTGAATTAGTTGTCAATTTATTTCAACCCAAATATAACTTAATCAAACTTGATACATAATACCAGTAAGTCAGACTTAATGTCGGTTAACAGATTAACAGTTAATATCAATACCGGTGAAACTTAATGCATGAAACAGAAAGAGAAACAACATCCACAACACATAACATAGAGATTTGGACATGGAAACCCTATAAGGGGAAAAACCATGGTGCAAAACCTTATCCACAATCAGATGATACTACTATAGATAGTATGTGTATACAAACGGGGTCTGTACATGCAAAAAAGCCAACCACCTAAAGCTCACTACTCAATCACAAAATAGGAGTCACACTGACTACAATTGGATAATTAAATCCAATGGTAATGCACTGCTCAAAGTAGCATCTCCAATGTTGGATTTAGTACCGGTTAAGCTCTGATTATCTCCTTCTTTATGGTCTTCTCATATGATCTTCAATATTTGCATATACCATGTTACAATACCATAACCATATACCTTTTCTTCTTTCTACCTTCTTGCTTTTTCCTTACATTATCTCACAATTGAGATCTTACATATATACCAAGACCTAAGACCAAATGTGTAGGTTGGCTCATTAAGAATATTAGAATTAAATTATTTACAAGTAAGTCAAGATGCAATGCATCATGTCATCTCGATGTAATAACAACAATTTCCAATTGATTAAATCATCTCCATAACGTGTCTTGCTGATCTCGAATAGATAATGCATGTCGGTCCATAACCTAGACCAATTTGCTGGTAACAGCAAATATGTCGACCCGATTAGACCAATAACCATAATACCAAAACCAAGTGTCCAAACCATGTCTTCGACATAACCAAGTGATCTCCAGATGATAACATGTCATCCTAAGTATCGGTGAACAATATAATCTGTCGGTGAACCAAATATCAATTATTGTGCATAAGTCACCGAACTTGCCGGTGAACATAACCAAAGATCTCCAAAAGGATAAGTGTTGATAAGTGTTGACATCAATGACAAAACCAATGCAACATATCCATAATACCAAGAAAATATATATTTTTGAATGGGAATCTTGATGAGGAAGTTTACATTGAGCAACCTATTGGGTTTTCACTATCAGATGATACAGATATGGTTTGTAGGTTAAGGAAAGCTTTATATGGATTGAAACAAGCACCTAGAGCTTGGTATGAAAGGTTGGATAAATATCTTTTGAAGCTTGGTTTTACTAAAGGCAGTGCTAACAGTAATTTATATTATAAAATCACTGTTGATGATATACTAATTATTGAAGTATTTGTTGATGGCATTATTTTTGGAGGTGAAGATAAGTTATGCATAGAATTTTTTTTAAATGTGGAGAAAGAATTTGAGATGTCTATGATTGGTGAGATGAAATTTTTCTTAGGTTTGCAGATTACTCAGATTGACAAAGGTATTTTCATCTGTCAAACTAAATATGCTAAGGAATTTTTGAAGAAATTTGGTATGGGAGATTATAAACCCGTAAGTACTTCTATGGTTACAAGTGAGAAATTGACAAGAAAAGATGTTTCTGCATCGATAAATCCTACAAGATACAAATTTATGATTGGAGGTCTACTTTATTTGACACAAACTAGGCCTAACATTATGAATGTTGTTTGCATTATTTCAAGATTTCAAAGTGATCCTAGAGAAAATCATGAGATGGCAGTGAAAATGATTTTTAGATACTTGCAAGGTACATTAGAATATGGCTTGTGGTACCCTAAGGATGATAACTTTACTTTATGTGCATATATAGATGTTGATTGGGTTGGAGATGTTGATGACTAGAAAAGTACTTCTAGTGGAGTTTTCTTTCTTCGAAAGAAGTTGGTTTCATGGAACAGCAAGAAATAGTCATGTACTTCTTTATGTACTAATGAAGTTGAGTATGTTGTTGTTGCTACTAACTATACACAAGTTTTATGGATGAAGAAAATGTTGAAGGATATAAAGGTGGATAGTGATGCACTGGTAGTTATTCCCTGTGATAACTCTGCTTCCATTGATATATCAAAGAATTTGGTATTTCATTCTAAAACAAATCATATATCTATCAAGTATAAATTTTTGAAGGAGAAGGTGGAAGAAAATGAAGTTAGAGTGGTTTATGTGAACACTAAAGAGAAGATTGCAAATATTTTCACTAAACCTTTGTCCAAGGAATAATTTGAGTACCTGAGAGACAGATTGGGAGTTTCTGCCCCTCCAGTAGAGACTTGATTGATGTGTTTTGGCATCGGTTTGGCATGTATTATTAGAGTACTATTCATTCAGGAACTGATGTGGGGATGCAACTCCTCAGGGGGAGTAGTCAACTTTTTGATTCGGTAGTTTATGTTTTTGCTTTGATATTTTTGTCAGATTTCTGGCATTGATGTCAAAGGGGAGTGATATTGATTTGAAAAATGGAGAATAAATTCAGAGCTTTACAGAGATATTATTCATAGAGAGAGATATTGATATTCAGAGCTATTTGTGGGAGATTGTTGGTTGTCTTTCATTGGGGGAGACTTGTTTGGCATTTCTTGGTACTTAGATTTTTTTCACATCTAGTGTTGCCATCAATGCCAAAGGGGGAGATTGTTGGCCATTTGGTGGAATTGTTTATGTGTTACATTGATGTTTTATCATTGATGCCAACACTAGCTATTTGGATACTTTACCAAGACCCTTTTCATCCCAGTAGGTTTAGTTTCTAGTTAACTTGGATCCATCATGATTTGGTAGGCTCTGGTATAGTCTGGTGACGGAAATGACTTGTTCATGATACTCATACTCATATTTGGTCAGTTTGTTTTGGTCTAGAGATCGGATGCGATCCTACTTGCCTAGAAGATTGGCTTCTGGTTCTAGCGAGGGTTTCACCGACAGAGCTTTTGGTGGAGATCTTTGATGAATTGCATAAGTGGTGTTGGTGCAGCTTCTGATGGAGTTTCAGGATGATTTTGGTGATCTTGTTTGAGACTTGGCAGTTCCAGATCATTGTTGTGGCATGTGGACCTATACTTGATCTTGATTGATCTAGGTTATGGACCGTCTTTTATGTAATGTGTGGATAAGACCTATTCATGTATTTCTGGGATGTCTTATGTGTTGATATTATTTGTTTGGTCTAGGGCTGACATGCTTTGTAATTATGTAATCGGTTTATTATATGGTGGTCAGCCTAATTGTTTATGGTCGAGGGCTTTGTATAAATAGATGTAAGATCTCATTATAGATCATCATGGTTATTGTTAGAGGTCATGGTCAAGGAATGTAATATCATTCAGGCAGAGGAGTTGATCAGTCATTGGAGATCGAATTGAGTTTATTTAAGAGTATTTAGTCCTCTGGTATTGAGCTTAACTGGAACTATATTTAGATATAGGAGATGCTATCTTTTGTAGTTCAACACTTCTCCGGATTGTAGTCTGGATTTCTATGTAGTCAGTGAGGCTCCCTTTGTGATGAGTAGTGTGCTCTAGGTTGTTGGCCATCCTGCAAGTGCAGGCCCCTCAATTGTAATTCACATACTTACTGCAGAAGAATTATCTAACTGTGGGTAGGCTTCCCACCCCAGTTTTTCCCTTTACCGGGTTTTCCATGCACAAATATTGGTGTCATGTGGATGGTATTTATTATATGATTATTGTTTATTCTTAATTGGTTTATCTCATATTTGGGTATTAATGTTTTGGGTTCCGATATTAAATTTTAAATTTCTAATGGTTCCGGTAATCTATGACAACTGATTCACCCCCCGCCCTCTCAATTGTCTTCTAGTTATTTGAACTGTCTAACACAATCAATTCCCATTGGCATGCATCCTTCCCTTTGTTAGGATAATTGGTGGACAACTAAGAGTGGGGGGTGAATCAATTGTCAACATATTATGAAACTTTAAGCACACAAAACCTTCTACCTGAATGCATAAACCAAATACCAGAATAGACAATATATCAGTTAAGCACAAACATAAATCACAGAACAATTACCATCTATCCACAACACATAACACCAAGATTTGTACGTGGAAAACTTGGTAAAGGGAAAAAACATGGTGGGAAGCCTACCCATAGTTAGATAATACTTCTGTAGTAAGTATGTGATTACAATAAGAGGGGCCTGCACATGCAGGAAGGCCAACAGCCTAGAGCGCACTGCTCATCACAAAGGAGCCTTACTGACTATAAAACAAATCCAAACTACAATATAGAAAGATGAATGAACTACAAAAATAGCATCTCCTATGATTGAGTACAGTTCCAATTAAGATCAATACCAGAGGTCTTAAACCTCTTACACAAATCTAATTTGATTACCTATGATTGACCAAAACATTTGCATATGATTATAACTTTATTCGCACGCAAATAATCCCATAATCTTTTGTAACGATGATCTACAAAGAGATCTTACATCATATATATACCAACCCAGGACCTAAACAATTAGGTCGGCTACCAAGAAGATAATACAATAAATCCATGACATAAACCAATAAACCAATGATAAACTGAGTCGGCCTAAGACCAAAACAACATAAACCAATCAATAATTCCAACCGGTAACACATCGGGAGCATCAACCAACACGTTACATAAACTGGTCCATAACCTAGCAGAATAAAACCAGACCTAAAATAGGTCACCATAAGCCAAATGAAACACCACCAATCAATTGGAACATGAACATGACAACCTTCTAGAATCTACACCAATACCACTTATTGGATTCATCAAAAGATCTTCAATAACGATCTGCCACTAACACCCTTACCGATAACCAAAAGGCTTACTAGAACAAATCATAGCTTTTGGATCATCAAATCCCAAACCAACTGAATGAGATATGCATTAGGAACACATGAATAACCAATCCAAACCAATTCCAACAGCCAAAGCATACCGAAGAATACCAGAGACAAATCTCCAGATCATCATCAAAGTCCAACCACTCTATCGAAACTCAATAGACAACAAAACAACTAGTGTTGACATTAATGAAAAACATCAATACAGCACATAATCAATTCCTCAAAAGTGCCAACACCCATTAGGGGCAGTTTATCTAAATCCATTCCAATAGTAGGACATGGAGATGTTGAAGTGAATTGTGCATGCAAGTCCTTCAAGAGGGGGTCACATGTGGGTTAATTTATTCAAATAAAAAACCCACATGTGACTCCACATGTGACCCCCTCTTGAAGGACTTGAATGCACAATTCACTTCAACATCTCCATGTCACCTTTGAACAAGGGGTTATCACACATGTGTGAGGATTCTCTTCCCCATAGAGCCACCCTACACTTTCCTCTTTTATAATGTATGTCATAAGCTCTTTTCTACTAGCCCTTACACCCTTCCACAAGTGTTTCCACTTGTCAACCTCTTGGACTTCCTAATATTTTCTCACACATGTGTGAGAACATCTTCCCGTTTTCCCTATGATAGTTGTTATGCTCAAGATTTGGAAACACATGTGTGAGCATAGCTTGCTCTCTCCTTCAATCTAAGCCCTTGATCAACTTTTGATCTTGATCGTTCATTTACAAGCTTCAACAATATAGATTATGTCCTTATGTCTTATCAAATTATCTGATTTTCATCATAGTGGTATGCTACCCTTTTGGCTGCATATCCACTTTCATTATATCAATATGCTCACCATTTATCCATCAATCCATCATCCACTTGTCATGGAATTCTTATAATTCCCTTTTGATTCCAAATCCATACCAATATCCATCTATCTTATGTTATGCGATTGTGAGATAAATCCACATTCACCTCCATCAATCTCTCCAAAACTTCATTTCTCAATCTCGGAGCATTGGGGTCATGAAAAGGAGGAGGACAAGGAAGAAGAAAGTTGCATGGAAGCATCATTCTTCTTTAATATTTATTTAAAATGGTTTTGATTTATATGTATGACTAATCCTTACTACTAATCATTTTAATGGCATTACTATAATCATTTGGATAGGACTACAACCGATACAACTGATATAATAGATATGACTAATAATGGAACATGACACAAAAAATGATAAGAAAAACAAAAGATTTTAAAGGGGAGGATCTTCCAAAGATACCCTAGTAGATCATACATGCCTTATTTCTTCATATCACATACATACCTATGTTCTAATGTTTCTCAACATGTCACATCCGGTCCTAAATGGACCACCAAGTTTGACATCAATGACAACGTTCACACAAATATAAAAATCTCCCCCTTTGTCATTGCTTGCAAAACATGATCTCAAAAACATATCCGCATATAACTTTCATGTAACTCCTCATTACTCATATATCTCCATTACTCTTCCTATCTCCATTTACCTTTCTTCTTCTCCCCCTTTGACATTAAGGAAAAAGGGTGCCTTTGATGAAAAAGAAGGAAAAAAAATGAATGTGTTCATCAACAAAAGAATGTCAAAATTGTATGCCAGCCAAAAATTATTCTTAACTGCTTTTCTTCTTAAATATATGCTTGTATTTCTCCTTGATCTTCGGAGGGAGAACCTTCCAAGATTGAACAACCAATTTAATTCTAATAGATAATCTTCTACATTCCACCAACACATCAATAGAATGGGAAAAACTATTTGGAGTAGATGGGTTTTGCTCATGCTCAACTGCATCAACAAGCAATGCTGAAAAATGTTTCATCTTAGATTCAATGATTTCCTTGACTTTTCAGAAAACACTAGCATAATCTTCCTTCTGCCTCTACAAAAATAACAACTTAGACTGCAGGTAATTTACCCTTTTCCTTTTCTCACCATCTTTGTCACTCAGAAAAACAAATGTCTTATCCAGAGAACTCAATTCTTCTTCAACGGAGTCAACTTTTGCTTTGTGCTCCACCATAGTAGCCATTCATTAAATACAATATTTGTAAACTTTTATGGCACTATTGATACAATCTCTCATCTCATTTAAGCACTCTGATAAAGTCCCTTTAGCATCTTCACATTTCTTTAATAAATCTTGCATGTTATCAGCTCCTTCCTCTGAATTAGATTTCTACTGCTCTACAACCTCGAATTCTTCTTTAACCATAGGGGATTCTAGATCATCTAGCTCAATTACTTCTTCCTATTTCTTCTCTTTCTGCTTCTTCTCAGGTTCTAAAGAACCAAAAGACTTAATCTCCTTTAACTTCCTCTTCCCAGAGGCCAAACCCTCCTTAGCCAAACTGGTAGTAGGGGATATCAGACTAATACACCACAAATATTTAAATGATTTAAATTAATCATCACATACTTCTTCTCTCTTATCCAATCCATTAAGATATCGAAAGATCTTCCTAGAAACTAGGACCCCACATTCTTATATCACATTTTCTTTTTCCGATAAAGATCCCAGACAAAAAATTACCAAACATACAATACACGATCCAAAACAGAAAGGGTAACCTTGATCTTTTGTCATTCTGATATTCTCTAACAACTGATTCTTTAAAAATTCACACAAATCAAATACAACATCTTCTATAGCAATCATATGCACAACATACACAACAATAGACGATGTAGAACCTTCCTTATTCCTGAAATAAATCTGGTAAGATATACCATATGCAACATACCTCACAACATGATTAATGATTTTGTCAATCAACAACACTCTCTAATTACCCATCACACCAGTTAAGATTTCAACCTCCTTATTCTTTACTATCTTCTTAATTAGTACACTCCCTTTTTCGCATAGACTAGTAATAGCTGAAATAATATCCTCGCAAATGGATAGGGTTTATCCAACATGATATAGTCATTTTACACATGAATCATTCTCTATATATTTTTCCATACCAACTTCATTTCTGCACTGATTAGCATAATGTTCAAATTGCTTGCACTTGTAACAATTGATGTTTATCTACATTGAATTTATTGAATGTGCTATAGATCTACATTGATTATCTGTGTGACCATAGCCATTGCATATATGACAATATCCATGTAAGTTCATATTCATCTTATTCATTCCAACCGTATTATGATTATGATTCACCACATGATTTCTAACGGAATTTTCTTCGTGACCAAACTTATTGCAATTGTAACATTAAATACTTCTACAATCTGCAGCCTTATAACCAGATTTATTACATTGAAAATAATAGCCATTAAAAGATGGGTACCTTTGTGAATTTGGTTGCTGAACCAGTAGTCTCCTTGTAGTATATCTTTCTTTTTGGGTTTTGTTTGCATCTTCCAGTTTCTTCTCTGTTTCTACTCTGACTTCTTTTCCTTTGTCTTTATTATTCTGATTTGAACATTCACCAATTTGAAATTCTAGTCCAGTCTTGTCTAAATGATCATTTTGCATGTTAATCGGATCTTCCAACAATTTACTTCTTTCAAAAACTTTACTTTTTGCCTTCAGCTTCTTCACTTCTTGTTCCAGCTTCTCACATTCTTCAAACTTTAGATTAATTGATTCTTTGAGGGTTTCTTCTATCTTCTTCTTCTCCTCAATATTCAACATCAGATCTTTAACAGTTCCATTTGCCTACTTCAATGGATTATTAACTTCCTTATGTCTCAATTTGAACTTCCAGATTTGTTCCCTTGGCTTATGTGCACATTCATTCTCTACCTTAACATTATCTTTCAATTCTTTATTTTCAGATTCCACACTTTCCAAATCTTCAAGAGTGTCTTCAATTCCTCATCTAGATGATATTCTTTGGTCATACTCATCGGTGTCATCACTCAACCAACAAGGATCTCCCTGAAGCGGTTAAGCTATTAAACAAGGGACCGATCTCTGATACCAATTGTTGAATGGTTTAATGGATTGGAATACTGAGAGGGGGGGAATTAGTATTCCTACACTTTCAAAAAATTTACTAAAATGTTAACTTCATCAATTAATATCATCAACATAAAATAGAAAATGTAGAATAAACAAATAACACAACAACAAAATGAACACTGGATTTTATACGTGAAAAACCCAAATAGAAAAAACAATGAAGAGGGTTAACTCTCAAGATAATATAGCTAGTTATATAGTGTTTAAAAAATAGGTGGCTCACTTCCAAAATACAAAGCAACTCACTACCAAAATTTTCACTGTAATAGAAAATAAATGAACGAAGAAAAATGGCATCTCCTAATGCATGAGGTCAGTTCCAATAAAAGCACAAATGTCAACTCATAGAAACTCACATTAGATCTAAACCAACTGCTTACAACAGATCCGGTAAAGGATTACTTCACTACTGTGATTGCACTCTATAAAACCAACTACTTGCAATAGGTCCGGTAAAGGATTACTGCAACACTTTTTGTACTCAAACTCTTCTTCACACGCACCTTCACTCAAGTACTTCCCACACTATATACTAGTCTCTTACTGCAACTGATCTTTTGTCCACAACTCTATCACTCTCACACTTCGTTGAATATCACATCCACACACTCTATTGTTCCTCATATTGTGCTTCTACACATCTTCTATGTATATATATGCATATATCCCATCCACATGCTTTATTTTTTCTCATACTGCACTTCTACACATCTTCTATGTATATATACATATATACATATATGTATATACATATACATTTATATGTATATATATATAAATGTATATGTATATACATGTATGTATATATACATATATATGCATATATCCCATCCACATGCTTTATTTTTTCTCATATTGCACTACTACACATCTTTTATGTATATATACATATATGTATATATATATATAAATAAATGTATATGTATATACATGTATGTATGTATGTATATATATATATATATATATATATATATATATATATATATATATATATATATATATATATATATATATATATATATATATATATATATAAGAACATACACCAAGATAATATGTCAACCAAGAACAAATGATTTACATAATAATGCTTTTCTCATATCAACAAGTTATCCAAAACATATGTCAATCAAAAATAAGATAATCAAGCTGGCCTTCACCAATCTTCCACATACTTCATTTACCAAAATGTATGCATCAATTACTTGAACAAAATAAGGGTTTGTTGGAACCATAGACTCAGACCCATAAGCACAAATTTCACACACAACAACTCCCAAACATCAAGATACAGATGTCATAGATTCTAGATTATAGAACCATAGCATGTGATCATTTGGATAGAATACAACCGATACAACTGATAGAATAGCTATGACTAACACTGGAACGAGACACAAACCACGATAAGCAAAACACAAGATTCTGGAGGGGAGATCTTTCAAAAATAACTATATAGATCATGCATGCCTTACTTCTTCATATCACATACATACCTATCTTCCACTGTTGCTTAACATGTCACATCTATTCCTAACCAGATCACTAGGTTTGACATCAATGACAACATTCACAAAAATCTAATAGGAGCTGAAACTGCAGCATATATAGGAGTAATAGAAGGTGTAGGAAGGAGACCAAGTCCATCATAAGGAGGAATAGGTATAGGATCTCTAGGCTTACTCAAAGATAAAATCATCTCATTCTTCCACTTTTGATAAGATTGAAAAAGAGTATCACTTCGAAGTTTAAGAGGTTTAAATTGTTTAGGCCAAAAGTAATCAAGGCTGACATCTATATGGCTCCTCGTGGGTTGATACATGCTATAAGTAACTGCTATAATTTTATCATTACGAGAAAGTTTTAAACATTTATAAATGGTATAAGGGATCACCTTCAAGGAAAAGAGCAAAGGATGTCCCAACTTCACATGAACTTGATCTGATGTAGGAATGATAGCAAAAATGACATCTAAGCACTTAGTCCCAACCTCAATGGGAAGAGTAATCAAACCAATAGTAGGGAAAGAGAAACCATCATACACCTTGACCACTACATCAGATTTATCATATGCTACTTTATTTAATTGTAAAGTATAAAGATATTCTTCAGTAATCACATTCACCTTACCTGATAGATCAATGAGCACCCCTTGTGAGAGTTTCTCTTTTTTCTTAGTAATGATATATAGTGGATCATTAGGTACGTCAATAGTCTCACTATAATGAAAGGTAATGCATAGGTCTTTAAGAGGTATAGATTTATTAACAAGATTCACCACATTATTATACTTTGATGAATAATGATGAACTACTAAGATCCTAACCAGTACTGAGAGGGGGGGGTGAATTAGTACACAAAAAAAACTGCTTCAACACTTTATCATGTTAGGACCCTGAGGCAACTGAGAGGGGGGGGATGAATCAGTTGTCCATTAATTTCATCCCAAATATAACTTAATAAAACTTGATGAACCAAACTTAATGCCGGTTGACAGTTTAACACTAAATAACAATACCGATGAAGTTTAATGCATGAAACAGAGAGACAAATAACATCCACAACACATAACATAGATATTTGTACATGGAAACCCTGTAAGGGGAAAAACCACGATGGTAAACCTTACCACAATCAGATGATACTACTGCAGATAGTAAGTGTGTACAAATGGGGTCTGCACATGCAGAAAGGCCAACTACCTAGAGCTCACTACTCAATCACAAAATGAGAGTCACACTGACTACAATTGGATGGTTAAATCCAATGATAATGTATTGCTCAAAGTAGCATCTTCATATGTTGGATTCAGTACTGGTTAAGCTCTGATTTTCTTCTTCCAACCTTCCTTGAATCTTCAAATGATGTATGTGTGAGTAGCTCTGCTTATATTTGCATACACCTTATATTTCTCTCCTATATCATGTTAATCTCACAACGAGATCTTACATATATACCAAAACCTAAGACCAAATGTGTAGGTCGGCCTACTAAGAATATTATAATAAAGTCAATTACAAATGAATAAATATGTGATGCATCATGTCATCTCAATGCATTTACAATAATAACTAATCAATAAATCATCTCCATAACATGTCGTGCTGATATGGAATAGATAACGCATGTCGGTCCATAACCTCTAGACCAATTTGCCGGTAATAGCAAATATGCCAACTCGATTAGACCAATAACCAGATCACCAAAGCCAAGTGTCCAAACCATGTCTTTTACATAACCAAGTAGTCTCCACATGAAAATAGATCATCCTCAGTACTACTAAACAATATAACCTATCAGTGGACCAAATACCAGTGACTGTGCATAAGTCACTGAACTTGTCGGTGAACATAACCAAAGATCTCTAGAAAGATAAGTGTTGATAAGTGTTGACAAGTGTTGACAAGTGTTGACATCAATGACAAAACCAATGCAACACGTCCATAATACCAACAATATCCCCCTTTGGAATTGATGGCAACACAAGATGGAAAAATCATCTAAGTGTCAAAGCAGAAATGCCAATAAACCAAAAACCAACAATCTCCCAAAGAGATCAATTTCCAGAAATCAAAATACAGAATATCTCTCCCCCAATGAGTAATCTCTCCCCAAAAGATAATGTGCTTTTCCATAGATATCTCTCCCCCTTTGACATCAAATGCCAAAGCAATACAAAAACCAGATACAACTAGTGTTAGGTCCTGGAGACAACTGAGAGGGCGGGGGGGGTGAATCAGTTGTCAAATAAATTCAAACCAAAAACTAATTAACCAACTTAATGGTTAATATCAGTAAACCAGTTAAGTATGTTGGTAGACAGTATTAATAGTAAATTGTTATACCGGTAAGGATTAATGCATGAAACATAAACATAAAGTCATCCACAACATATGACACCAATATTTGTATGTGGAAACCCTGTAAGGGGAAAAACCATGGTGGGAAACCTTACCCACAATCAGATGATACTATTGCAGATAGTAAGTGTACATAAATGGGGTATGCACATGCAGAAAGGCCAACAACCTAGAGCTCACTGCTCAATCACAAAATGGGAGTGACACTGACTACAGTTGGATGGTTAAATCCAATAAGAATGTACTGTACAAAATAGCATCTTCATATGCTGGATTCAGTACCGGTGTAATGCTGATATGCTTCTACAAAAACCTAACTTCACCTTCAAATGATGTCTTTGTGTATATCCATGCTTGATCTTACATATACCTTCACTTAATTCTTTTTCACATTCCACACTTGATCTTACAAATAAGATCTTACATTTATACCATACCCTAAGACCAATTTTAGTAGGTTGGCTCTACAAGATATTACAATAAAAACATTTTACAAACAATATAATATCCAATGCAATAACTGATTGAACATGTTGGCTTAATGCATTTACAACAATAATAAATCATCTCCATAGCGTGCCATGCTGATCTGGAAAAGATAAACCTGCCAGTGTAACCCTAGATAACCTGGATCTATTTGTCGGTAAAGGCAAATATGCAAATATGAATATACCAATGATTATTTCTTCAAAACAAAGTGTCCACATGATGTCTTTGACATTACCAAGTGTCTTCCATATCATTCCAGGTACCGGTGAACAATATATCCTATCGGTGAACCATATACCAGTAACTGTTGCACAGTTTACTTGCTTGCCGGTGAATGTTGCTGGATCTCCAAAGTAGGTGTATTTAGTAGGTGTTGACATCAATGACAAAACCATACCAAAATACCAACAATCTCCCCCTTTGGCATTAATGGCAACACAAGATGAAAAAACCATCAAAGTGCCAAAACAGAAATACCAAATACAAAAACCAACAATCTCCATTTCTCCCCCTGGGAGTAACATATGTTTATCCAAATATTTAATACCAATCTCTCATACCAATTTCTCCTTAAATGTGTTTCTCAAAATCTCTCCCCAAAAAGATAATGTGTTTTTCCATAGATATCTCTCCCCCTTTGACATCAAATGCCAAAGTCACAAATAGTCAAGTTCATACAAAATACTAACCAATTCAATATACCAACTACTTCCCCTGAGAAGTAGCTTCCTCATCAAATACTGAAATAAAAGATTTGTCTTTTTAATTCTGTCGGTTGATGACAATCATCAACTGTCTAAGTCTCTACCGGTGGAGGTATGACTCCAAGCTGATCTCTGAGATACTCAAAAGTCTCCTTAGGCAAAGGTTTTGTGAAAATATCTGCAAGCTGTTCTTTAGTATTCACATAAACCAATTTTATCTCCTTTTCTTCAACTTTTTCCCTTAGAAAATTCAGTTTGATAGAAACATGTTTTGTTTTAGAATGTAACACTAGATTCTTAGATATATCAATTGTTGCAGTGTTATCACAGTATATAGTAATAGGTTCCTTGCATTTTAACTTTATGTCTTTCAACATTTGCTTAAGCCATAATACCTGTGTAGAGTTAGTTGCTGCTGCAACATATTCTGATTATGCTGTTGATAAAGATGTACAACTCTTTTTCTTACTCAACCAAGAAAGAATGCTCCTCCAGTGGTGCTTTTTCTATCATCTATATCTCCTGCCCAATTTGCATCTGTGTATGCACATAGATCAAAATTTTCATCTTTAGGATACCATAATCCAAGATTTGTTGTACCTTGTAAGTACCGAAAAATCTTTTTTACTATTGATTCATGATTTTCCATAGGATTACTCTAAAATCTAGAAACAATACATACTGCATTCATAATATCAGGCCTAGTTTGTGTCAAATACAGTAAACCTCCTATCATAGATTTGTATCTAGTTGGATTAACAGGTGTAGATTCATCCCTTTGAGATAATTTGTCATTTGTAGTCATAGGTGTGCTTACTAGTTTAGAGTTCTCCATCCCAAATTTCTTTAGTAATTCTTTTAAGTACTTTAATTGACTCAAAAACATACCTTTATCAGTCTGAGAATTCTAAAAACCTAAAAAGAACTTTATTTCTCCAATCATAGACATTTCAAATTATTGCTACATTTCAAGAGAAAATTCCTTACATAATCCATCTTCTCCTCCAAAGATACTTATCCAATCTTGCATACCAAGCTCTTGGGGCTTGTTTCAATCCATAGTGAGCTTTTCTTAACCTACAAACCATATCATTGTCATCTATCAAAGAAAATCTATCAAGTTGTTCAATATATACTACTTCTTCAAGATCTCCATTCTGGCTACCAGTGCAAAGGTTTCATTGTAATCAACTCCTTCTTTCTAAGAATATCCCTTACACACTAGTCTTGCTTTATTTTTGACAACCTTACCATCTTCATTAAGTTTATTTCTAAATACCCACTTGGGTCCAATTACATTTTTATCTTTAGGCTGGGGAACTAATGTCCAAGTATTATTTTTCTCAATTTGTCCTAATTCTTCTTCCATAGCTTTAATCAAAAATTTATCTTCACATGCCTCATTAACAGATGATGGTTCAATTTGAGAAATAAGACATACCTCTTCATTTTCCAATCTTCCTCTTGTCATAACTCCTTTAAATTTGTTTCCAATTATCTGATCTTCAAAATGATTCAATCTTACATACCAGGGTGTCTTAGTTTGTTGTTGTTCTTCAATTACTGTGGAATCTTCTGATGATACCGGGGTAACTGCATCTTCATTCTGTACTGGTGGATTCAGTATAGGTTCATTTGTCACAATTTTAGAGTCTATATACCTTGAAGTTCCTCTAAATTGTTCATCAATCTTTACATTTTTACTCTCAACAATTTTCTGCAATCTTTTATTAAAACATCTATATGCTTTGCTCTTAGATGAATAACCAAGAAATATTCCTTCATCACTTCTAGGATCAAATTTGCCAATATACTCATCTCTTCTAATATAACATTTACTTCCAAAAATTCTGAAATACTTGAGAGTAGGAGTATTACCAAACCATAGTTCATGAGGGGTCTTACTGATTTCACCTTTGATGTGAACTTTGTTGAATGTATAGACAACAGTGCTAACTACCTCTCTCCAATACACATGTGGTAGATTTGCTTCTGATAACATACTTCTAGCTGCATCCAAGATAGTTTTATTTTTCCTTTCAACAACTCCATTCTACTATGGTGTTCGAGGTGCTAATAACTGTCTTTTGATTCCATTCACTTCACAAAATGTATTAAAGTCCTTAGATGTGAATTCTCCTCCTTGATCTGATCTTAAACATTTGATTTTCTTACTAGTTTCATTTTCAACCATTGCTTTGAAAAATTTGAACTTTCCAAGTGCTTCTGATTTCTCTCTGAGAAAAGTAACCCAACACATTCTAGAATAATCATCAATAATTAGCATGAAATATATATCACCTTGTAAGCTTCTAGTTCTAGCTGGACTACATAAATTAGTGTGAATTAAATCAAGAGCATTATTGGAATTTTCAGGAATACTTTTGAAACTAGCTCTAACTTGTTTTCCAAATTGACATTCCTTACAAATTGTATAATGAGGTTTCACAATTTTAGGTACATCTCTAGCTACCTTAGAAGTAATGATTTTTACCATGCAATCAAAGTTTACATGACATAGTCTCTTATGCCATAACCAACTTTCATCTATATGTGCAATTAAGCATGCCTTTTCATTGTTATTCAAATGAAAGATATTGCCTCTAGTCTAGTTACTGGTTGCAATTTCCAAACCAGTTCTATTCATGATTTTGCATTTTCCATTTTTAAATTGTAACTGAAATCCTTTCTCAACTAATTGACCAACACTTAAAAGATTATGCTTTAATCCTTCAACATAGTAGACATTGTCAGTGTTATGCTTACCATCAAGAGATATTAAACCCTTACCTTTGATTGAATAGGCTTTGTCATCTCCAAATCTTACTAAACCTCCATTGTATTCTTGAAAGTTCAAGAATTTACCTTTGTCTCTAGTCATATGATGTGAGCATCCTGAGTCAATAATCCATTCATCCTTTGTTTCAACTTTAGCTGCTAGGGCTTGTTCTACCGGTTGAGTAGTAGGTGCCGGTTGATCTTCTGTTATAGCAACAAAAACCCATCCGTTGTCTGTTGGATCCTCATCAGAATCATTAGTCACACCTTCATCAGCAATGTAACAAGATTTATCTTTGTTCTTCTTAAATCTGATTCTCTGATATTCAGGATTAGGCTTGTATGTTCTTCTAGCTTCTTCTCTTAGTCTAGCATGTCTATCAAAGCATCTTGAAGCCATATGACCAATCTTATTGCAGTTAAAACATTTAAAGGGTGCTTTACCTTCATACTTACTTTCAATTGCACCTTTTGGCATTTTCCTTGCAAATGGTGCTTCAAGTTCTTCAAGCTCTTCATTCTCCTTTCTGGATTCTTCAAGTTCTCTTGCATAAAAGGCTCTCTAGTCTGATTTGTCAAATGATGGAGCAAATGATGTTGATGCTTTAAAGGCCAAATCAGTTTTTATAGTAGCAACAGGACCAAATTCCTCAATTTCAAAGGCTGAAAGTTTTCCAATCAATGTATCCCTAGTTACTGATGTATTAGGCATTGTTCTCAATTCATTTATAGTAGTAACCTTCATTTTATATATCAGTGGAAAACCTCTTAAGATTTTTGAAACAATTTCATCCTCACTCAGAGTTCCTCCACAACATTTAATACCCAAAACAATTTCATTTACTCTTTCCATAAAAGCAGAAATCCTTTCATCTTCTTCCATTTTCAGATGTTCATACCTGACTCGGAAGCTTTCAAGTTTTGCAATTTTGATTGTGGAATCTCCTTCATTCAATGTTTCCAAGTGATCCCAAATAGCTTTAGTAGTAGACCTATCTGATAATCCCATGATTTGTTGATCTAATAATGCGCTCAAAAGTGCTTCTCTTGCTTTGCAATCATTTTCTTCATCTTTAGCTAAGGTAGTTGGAGCAGTCTGAACAGCTACAGCAGCAATGTAACCATTCGTAGTAACTTCCTAGATATCTTTACCAATGCAATTCAGATGGGTCTCCATTATGATCTTCCATATCTCATAGTTGGTTCCATCAAGTTTAGGACTGTCCTTTCTGAAATAGTTAGTAGACATTAGATCTCCTCAAGTTTTTAAACTTCTACAAAAGAGGACTAGGCTCTGATACCAATTGTTAGGTCCTGGAGACAACTAAGAGGGAGGGGTGAATCAGTTGTCAAATAAATTCAAACCAAAAACTAATTAACCAACTTAATGGTTAATACCGGTAAAGCAGTTAAGTATGCTAGTAGACAGTGTTAATAGTAAATTGCTATACCGGTAAGGATTAATGCATGAAACATAAACATAAAGTCATCCACAACACATGACACCAATATTTGTACGTGGAAACCCTATAAGGGGAAAAACCACGGTGGGAAACCTTACCCACAATCAGATGATACTACTGCAAATAATAAGTGTACATAAATGGGGTCTGCACATGCAGAAAGGCCAACAGCCTAGAGCTCACTGCTCAATCACAAAATGGGAGTCACACTGACTACAGTTGGATGGTTAAATCCAATAAGAATGTACTGTACAAAATAGCATCTTCATATGCTAGATTTAGTACTGGTGTAATGCTGATATGCTTCTACAAAAACCTAACTTCACCTTCAAATGATGTCTTCATGTATATCCCTGCTTGATCTCGCATATACCTTCACTTAATTCTTTTTCGCATTCCACACTTGATCTTACAAATAAGATCTTACATTTATACCATACCCTAAGACCAATTTTAGTAGGTCAGCTCTACAAGATATTACAATAAAAACATTTTACAAACAATATATTATCCGATGCAATAACCGATTGAAGATGTCGGCTTAATGCATTTACAACAATAATAAATCATCTCCATAGCGTGCCATGCTGATCTGGAAAAGATAAACCTGCTAGTGTAACCCTAGATAAGTTGGATCTGTTTGCTGGTAAAGGAAAATATGCAAATATGAATATACCAATGATTATTTCTTCAAAACAAAGTGTCCACACGATGTCTTTGACATTACCAAGTGTCTTCCATATCATTCCAGGTACCGGTGAACAATATATCCTGTCAGTGACCCATATACCAGTAACTGTTGCACAGTTTACTTGCTTGCTAGTGAATGTTGCTGGATCTCCAAAGTAGGTGTATTCAGTAGGTGTTGACATCAATTACAAAACCATACCAAAATACCAACAACTAGTTCATAGAACTAATTACAAATACCAACTACTCCTCCTGAGAAGTAGATCTCCTTCATCAAAGCCAAAAAAGGGTTTCTCTGTAAATTTCTTCTTATCTGATGCCAATCTCCAACTGTCTAAGTCTCTACCAATGAGGGTATAACCCCAAGATGCTCTTTGAGATATTCAAAAGTTTCCTTAGGTAAATTCTTAGTAAAGATATCTACAATCTGCTAAACCAATTTCACTTCTTTTGCTTCAACATTCTCTTTCAGAAAATTGAATTTGATAGAAACATGTTTAGTTTTAGAGTAAAATACCAGATTCTTAGATATATGAATTGCTGCCAAATTATCACAGTAAATAATAATGGGCTCTTTGCATTTTACCTTTATGTCCTTCAACATTTGTTTAATCCATAATACCTGAGTGCAATTAGTTGCTGCTGCAACATATTCTGATTTTGTTGTTGATAATAATGTACAACTCTGTTTCTTTCTCAACCACAAAATCAATCTGCTGCCAAGAAAGAATGCTCCACTAGTGGTTCTCTTTTTGTCATCTACATCTCCTGCCCAATTTGCATCTGTGTATGCACATAAATCAAAATTTTCATCTTTAGGATACCATAAACCAATATTTGTTGTGCCTTGTAAATACCAAAAAATCCTTTTCACTGCTGATTCATGATTTTCTTTAAGATTACCCTGAAATCTTGAAACAATACATAATATATTCATAATATCAGGTCTTGTTTGTGTCAAATATAGTAAACCTCCAATCATAGATTTATATCTTGTCAGATTAACAGGGGCTGAATCATCCTCAAATGATAGTTTATCAGTTGTAGTCATAGGAGTACTTACCGATTTAGAGTTTTCCATACCAAATTTCTTTAGTAGCTCCTTCAAGTACTTTGATTCACATATGAATATACATTTATTAGTCTGTGAAATCTACAATTCTAAAAAGAATTTTATCTCCCCAATCATAGACATTTAAAATTCTTCTTGCATCTTATTAGAAAAGTCTTTACACAATCCATCTTCTCCTCCAAAAATGATATCATCAACAAAGACTTCAATAACCAAGATGTCATCATTAGTCACTTTGAAATATAATTTGATGTTGGCATTACCTTTAGTGTAACCAAGCTTCAAAAGATATTTGTCCAATCTAGCATACCAAGCTCTAGGAGCTTGCTTCAATCCATATAAAGCTTTCCTTAACCTGCAAACCATATCTTTGTCATTTGTCAAAGAAAATCCATTAGGTTGTTCAATGTAAACTTCCTCTTCAAGATCACCATTCAAAAATGCACATTTAACATCCATTTGATATACTTTATAGTTCTTGTGTGCTACAAATGTTAGAAATAGTCTAACTGCCTTAATTCTAGCTATCGGTGCAAAGGTTTCATTGTAATCAATTCCCTCTTTCTGTGAATATCCCTTACACACTAATCTTGCTTTGTTTCTAATTACCTTACCATCTTCATTGAGTTTATATCTGAATACCCATTTAGTTCCAATTACATTTTTGTTTTTAGGCCGGAGAACCAACATCCATGTGTTATTCTTTTCAATTTGTTCCAATTCATCTTCCATAGTTTTAATCCAATGTTTATCTTCACATGCCTCATTAACTGATGCTGGGTCAATTTGAGAAATAAAGCATACCTCTTCATTTTCCAGTCTTCCTCTTGTCATTACACCTTGATACGTATTCCCAATTATCTGACTTTCAGAGTGATTCAGTCTTACATACCTAGGTGTATTCACTTGTTGTTGTTCTTTAGTCACTGTGGAATTCTCTGATGATGCCAGTGTGACTGGATCAACATTTTGTATCGGTGTACTCAGTGTAGGTTCATTTTTTATTATCTCAACTTCCAGTTCAGAGTCCATAGACCTTGAATCTCTTCTAAAGTGTTTATCAATCTTTACATTTGCACTCTCAATGATTTTCTGCAATCTTTTATTAAAACATCTATATGCCTTTCTCTTAGATGAATAACCAATAAATATTCCTTCATCACTACTAGGATCAAATTTACCAATATACTCATCTCTCCTAATATAACATTTGCTTCCAAATATTCTGAAATATTTAAGAATAGGAGTATTATCAAACCATAGTTCATGAGGGGTTTTACCAGTTTCACCTTTCATGTGAACTCTGTTGAATGTGTAAACCGATGTATTCACTACTTCTCTCCAATACACGTGAGGTAGGTTTTCTTTTGATATCATGCTTCTAGCTGCATCCAAAATAGTTATGTTCTTCCTTTCCACAACTCCATTCTGCTAGGGTGTCTGAGGTGCTGATAGTTGTCTTCTGATTCCATTAACTTCATAGAATGTATTAAATTACTTAGATGTGAATTCACCTCCTTGATCTGATCTTAAACGTTTGATTTTCTTATTGGTTTCATTCTCTACCATTACCTTCAATAGTTTGAATTTCCCAAAAGCTTCTGATTTCTCTCTGAGAAAAGTAACCCAACACATTCTAGAATAATCATTAATGATTAGCATAAAATATCTATCTCCTTGTAAACTTCTACTTCTTGCCGGACCACATAAATCAGTGCACAGAACACATGAATACACTATTACTGGCACTGAACACTACAATTGTGGAATATAAGGAGTTGTACAGAGAAACATGCAAACCACATTTTTTGACACAGGACATCGAAAAGGAGATCAGCAGAGTACAGAAAGATATAAATGACATCACTGATAGCATAATTGGTTCATCTGAACCTATATCAGTTATTGAGCAGGAAATAGCAGGTTTTGAGGACAAATTGGAGAAATTTGAGAAAGAGAAGGCAAGGATTAACGCTAATGCCAGAGAACTTAAGTATAAACTTTGTCCTAAGTTGGACAATCTTATCTCTCTGAGGAATGAAATCTCTAAGGAATTAATTCAAGGAGAACAATCACCCAAAGAGCACATGCATCTTCTCACCGACACGATCCAATAGACTGATGCAACCTTGAACGACAACAACAGATTCATGCAGTCTAAATTTGGTTTTGACAGATATATTTTAGATTGTAACCAACCGGTTACAAACTTTGAGGTGACATTTTTACACTCATTTGACTATTTTTTACAACCTTTGTCATTCATGTCAAAGGGGGAGTAGTGGAGAGAGAAAAATGATTATTCGGAGGAGATCATCTACTCAGGGGGAGCACATCTTTTTCAACTTCAGTTTTGGAACAGTTTTTGGATTTTTCTCATGAGTGTTGCCATCAATGCCAAAGGGGGAGATTGTTGGCATTCTACACTCTTATGACAATAGTTGATGTTGTCATTGATGGCTACCATCTCGAAACCAACTAGTATTCATTTGGTAAGCCACCGACAGTTACCGGAACCGGGAATAGACATCTACATACACCACCAGGCACTTCACTGGCAGTGGCAACAATGCATACCGACACCCCAATTGACAGGGAATAAACTTTTGTTTATTGTATTTAATTTTAATTATCTTTTGTAAAAGCCAACATGGCATATTGTAAAAGACTCATATATATGTATGAGATCTTATAGGTCATTTAGTATACATGGAGAGAATATATGAATATTGTTGTGGACAAGGACACTACAGAGGTTAAGGATGATAATATTGACAGTGGCAACATTGCTAAGAAATTGATAGAGACTGTTGAGGTTGAGATCCCATCAGAGTAATCATTACAAATAGAGAAACCATTGGATACTGGGAAGAATATTGAAGGTATAGATGTTGGAACAGAGAAACCTACTGAGACTGAGACACTGACAGTTGAGCATACAGAGAAACCTATAAAGGTAGAGGTACATATTGAGGCTGAGAAACCGGCAATCACTGAGATACCTAAACAATCAGACAAACCTTTACTGGTTGAAATGCAAACTTAGACTGATCCACCAAAGGTTAACACAAGCAAAATGGTTACTAATGTTAGAAGCATAGAGGTAATTAAGGTAATTGGTATCAGAGCCTAGTTCTCTATTTTCAAAAGCCTAATAGCTTGAGGAAGATTCTGACACCAGTATAGATGGATAACTTAAGAAAACATTCAAGTGTATCAGAAGGATAAGGACGAGGGGAAAGTTAAAATTGGTGGTATTCCAAACATCAAGATCACTGACAATTTACCACCACCTTTGGATACTACACCAGCATATACTGATGATCCACCGGTTACTGACACTGAAGGTGTCACACATGATGACACTAATGCTGAATTTGAAATACTATTCACCATGAATGTGGATACTCAGTGAGTGAATACTATGGGTCACAAATCCCACCAAGGTTTTTCCCACATGGGGTTTCCTCGTTAAATATCTTGTGTTATGGTGTGTTCTCTATGCTGTCTCTATTATTCTTATTTTCTAAATTAATTCTTGTTTACCGATACACTATTTTGGAATACAAAGTTCTTAATAAGTTTAAATATTTTTCTAACTGGTTAGATACTAATTCACCCTCCCCCTCTTAGTATCTTTGGGACTATCAATAATCCTAACAATATATCATATTAAAATGCAGCTAACCGGTTGTCTTCACCACTGTACTTAACCATAGCAATACCAGTTAAACAAAAATACTTCAGACAACTAAATCGGTTAAAGAAAAATACTTCAGACAACATTCAACAGAACTCAAATCTTGATGACTACTTCACCAATATAATCATGCATGAGTTGTATCAATAATACCACAACCATTTAACATTTCATGCATATCTAACTTAATTAGAATCACATAATCATCACATGAAAAACTCATAACCCATAACAGAGAAATTTTTCATGTGGAAATCCAAATAGGAAAAACCACAGTGGGGATGAATACCCACAAGCTTGTTTGTGAACTCTTTTGAAGTCTGCTCTATTAGGAGCCTAGTCCGGTTAAAGACTTTACAATAAAGGTTTTGTTAGGAACTGATCCTGTTAGGGATCACCTAGTTAAGGGATGGCTATTTACCATGTTAAAGGTTGAAACCCTATTAGGAGTTACCTCGCTAGAGGATTTAAATAACTCAATGGACTTGAGCCACCTAGTTAGAGGATTTACAACAAAGCCTGTTAAAGCTACTCGGACAAGGGATTTACCTTCTATTGAAATGGTTAGAAGACAATAGGTAAAACACTCTGATCTAATAACAACAATTCTTGCTAAAGCAGATCCTTTTCAGTTCCTCTCTTCTACAATCACACTCTGCAGATTCCTCATTCTAGTTTGGCAAGTATCAAATCTCCAACATGCAGACACAAACACAACTTTTGCCAACCACTACAATAACAAAATTTATCGACTTTATAGACAATAATTAGGTCGATAGCATAAACCCTAAACCCTAAATATTTCAGGTTTACAATTACAAGTAGTCCAATCCTGACCATCAAAACACATTACATAGAATGAAATGATCTAAGACAAATCTTAAGACATTCTGCATCATCCAATCTTCACCGTATCTAGAAATCAATAACCCATCACATGCTCTTCACACACTGCTAAGAAAAATGCTCATTCTTGAGGTAGGCATTCAATGCATTCAATCTTCATGCACAAGAACCACAAATAAATCCTTCATGTGCACACAGCTGACATGGAATCTTGATCCTTATCCTTATTCCTTACCTAACTAGCCACAAAACATCATCGGTTGCACTGCACAAGCCAAATTGCCAAACCGGTAACCCTAGAGCTAAGACAACCAACCAGTAGTCACACTTGGTGAACCCTAACACCGGTCCACTCCATTCTGGTTTACCATAACCGCTTCCGATCTTCATACCTGTGCATACCGGTTCACCTGCTTGAGCACTTATTGACATCAATGACAACATACATTAACAACGCTTCATCATATGCCAATAGACTCAAGGTCAAGGTCATTGGGAGAATATGCAAGTGGGTTAGAATGAACCACATTAGTAGAATGGGAAGGAAAATAATTAGTAAAGTGGTGTAGTCACCGGTTAGGAGGGACCTCAAAGAGATTAGTTCAAACTGGTCATCAAGAGAAAACACAATGAAAACAGAAGGATATAATGGAGGCAGTGCAAAAATGAATGAAATTAAATCATGAAAACTGATTACAAGCAATGGGTAACATCTGGGATACAAGATTAGGCTCACTCGCCTACTACAAACATGCTCGATTACAGAACCGGTCATGACCGGGACCTCAAAACTCTTGATCCAGCTTCTATATTCTATATTTTATCTGATCTACATTCTAATGCTTAATTATAATGATTTATATAATCCAAGGGGATCCGATCGGCCCAAAAGGTGTTGGCATTGCACACTCCAATGAGAATTGAAGGTGATTGAGTGTGTTGCCATTGATGGCAACTTACCGACAACCTTGCAATCTTATGGCACCAGCACCGGCAGACTCTACACCGGTAGATAGTTCACTGGCAGTGACAATAATGTTTACCAGCAGCCTAGCCGATAGGATTTTGATTATTGTATTTTGTTTTTAATTGTAATATCTTTTTGTAAGCCAACATGGCATGTTGTAATAAGATTCATATATAAGTATGAGATCTTGTAGATCATTCTGAGAGATACATGATAGAGGATAGACATGATGGATATGTAGAGCAAATATTAAGACAGATTTTGTAGAAGGGTTTATGGTTATTGTATGAGCTTAAACTGACACTGAACCAGGCATAGCAGATGTTTTTTTGTAGCAGTACATTATATTAGATTCTCATAATCCATTTTGTAAGTCAGTGAGACTTCCTTTTGTTATTGAGCAGTGAGCTCTAGGCAGTTGGCCTTTCTGCATGTGCAGACACCTTATTGTAAGTAATATACATTCATTGGCCAGTGAGTGAATATTGTGGGTCATAAATCCCACCGAGGTTTTTCCCAGACCAGGTTTCCTCACCAAAAATATTGTGTTATGGTGTACTTTCTATTTTGTCTTTACTGTTCATATTTACTGCATCAATTCTTGCTTATCGGTACATTGTTTTGGAATGCATAATAGTTAATAAGGTCAAATATTCTATAAATCAGTTAGATACTGATTCACCCCCCCCCCCTTCACTATCCTTGGGACTACCATCAATCCTAACAATTGGTATCAAATCCTGGTCCTCTATTTTCAAAAGCCTAACAGCTTGAGGAAGATTCTAACACTGGTATAGATGGAAAACTTGAGAAAGCAATTAGAAGGAGCTCTTGCAGACTTTGATACAGAAAAGTTGAAGAATATCAAACTTGAAGATGATCTAAGGACTGCATAGGAATTCATTCAAGGACTTCAGGAGAATCTCACTATTGCTAGAAACAAAAGAAGAGAACTTCATGAGAAGATACAGAATGATGATGATGAAAAGGAAACTCTTAATGAGCTTGTAAGCAAGATGAGGCAAGAAAACATGACCTTGAGGAATGAAATGCAAGACATGACTATGAGATTTTGTAAAGACATTGAAGACAAAAAGAAGAATGAAGATGACTTGACTAGGAGACTCAATGATGTTGGAAATGAAAATCTAAGACTCAGTCATGAAAATGATATGTTGAAGACGGATCTGATTCACATGGAACATGATAAAACTGAACTTATGAGATAGAAGAAATTTTTGGAAAATGAGTTGGCTACTGCAAATCAACATAAAGAGAAATTCAAGAAAAGTTCAGAAGAACTTGATGATATGCTAAAAAGTCAGAAACCAAATGGAGACACCAATGACTTGGATTTGAAGTTGGTGAAAGTTTCGGTACTACAAACAATCATGATCACAACAAACGGGTAAGACAACCTAATGCCTACAAATTTAATGGGAAATGCTTTAACTGTAACAAGTATGGTCATAGAGAAAATCAGTGTAGATCTAGAAACAATCAGAACATTAATGCACCCACCGGTCAATGTTCCAAATGCAACAAAATTGGTCACAATTCAGAAAATTGTAGAATGAATGTAAGATATTATGTTTGTGGAAGATTTGAACACTTATCTAATCAATGCAGAACACAAACAGACATAGGATATGCAAAGGCTATTCAGAAAAACAATGTGACTTGTTATAATTGTAACAAGATTGGACATATTGCAAAATTTTGTAGAAGCAAGACTTCACTGACAAATAATAAAGGACCTAGTTTGAAAGGCAAAGAGAAGGTAGATGAGGTAAAGCAAGAATTTTCAAGACAATGGATTAGAAAGAGAGATCAAAATGTTGATGACAAAGAAAGAACTGAGGAAAATAAAAATGATGTTGCTACTGAGAAACCAGCTGATAATGTTGAGATTGGATCACAGGGAGAACACATTGAGATTGGGGTTAGTGAAATGGTTATTGAAAATACTATCAATGCAAGCACTTAAAAACCAACAGAGATAGAGTTACCGACTACTGAGAATATAGAGAAAACAATTGAGATACCGGTAGTGGACAATGCAGAGGTACTGACAGAGAAACCGGCAGTAAATACCACTGAAAAACCATCAGAAAAACCGGCTGACAACAATGTGAAACAGGTAGAGAAACAAGCAAAAAAATAGGTTGATTCATAGGTACACATTGAGACAGTGGCACCGACATCTACTAAGAAGCCTAAACCTTTTCTAATAGAAATAAAGACACAAATTGACCCTCCAGAGGTCGAGGCAAGCAAAGTAATTGCTCCTACCGGCAACACTGAAATTGTTAAGGTAATTGGATAGTCATCCAGTACTTCTATGATAGAATTTAGACCAACAAATGTGACTGAAGTACTCTTAGATTGTATTAAGAAAATTATTGATTGTAATGCATTGTCTTATAAGGCTATAGATGACACAATATCCATTCCTAAATTGATTGCACCCAAGTGCAATGTAGATAATAAGGATTCTTTGAGTCAATTAGACACATTGTCTAAATACATAACCGGCAATATACTGATTGTGGACCAAATAAATAAAGAGACATTTAAGGAGAAAATGGACAAGGAAAAAGAGAAAGTCTTTGGTGAAATAATAAAGAAGTGAACAAAACATATTGATACCCTCTTACCGGCACTAAACAAAACAATTATAGAGTTCAAGGAACTATACAGAGATACTTGTAAGATAAATCTTTTGACAATAGATATTGACAAGGAAATCAGCAAAGTGCAAAAGGAAATTAATCACATAGCTGACAATATCATTGGTTCATCTGAACCAATATCAGTTATTGAACAAGAAATTTCTGAATTTGAGGAGAAACTGGAGAAGTTAGAGAAAGAGAAGGAAAGGTTAAAGGGAAAAGCAAAAGAGCTTAAATGTAGACTCAATCCAAAGTTGGATAACCTCATCTCTCTAAGGAAAGAGATCTCTGAGGCACTTAATCAAGGGCAGAAGACACCGGAAGAGAAAATGCATCATCTCACCGGTACTATTCAGAGAACAGAGGTAGATTTGAAGGATAGCAACAGGTTTACTCAGAGTTTGAACTTGGTTTTAGCAGACTTGTTCCAGATTGTAACCAATTGGTTACAAGGTTCTAGCTTAAAATTGTACTCATTTGGCAATTTTGACAAACATTTGTCATTTATGTCAAAAGGGGAGTAGTAGGACAAAGAAAAATGGTCATCAAAAGAGATCATCTGCTCAGGGGGAGCACAGATTTTTGGTAAGATTTTTGGACTTCAATTTTGGGGACGATTTTTGGATTTTTCTCATGAGTGTTGCCATCAATGCCAAAGGGGTAGATTGTTGGCATTGCACACTCCAATGAGAATTGAAGGTGATTGAAGGTGTTTTCATTGATGGCAACTTACCGACAACCTTGCAATCTTATGGCACCGGAAGGCACCGGCACCGACAGACTCTACACCGGCAGATAGTTCACCAACAGTGACAATAATGTTTACCAACACCCTAGCCGACGTGATTTTGATTATTGTATTTTGTATTTAATTGTAATATCTTTTTGTAAGCCAACATGGCATGTTGTAATAAGACTCATATATAAGTATGAGATCTTATAGATCATTTTGAGAGATACGTGATAGAGGATAGACATGATGGATATGTAGAGCGAATATTAAGGTGGATTTCATAGAAGGGTTTATGGTTATTGTATGGGCTTAAACCGGTATTAAACCTGGCATATCAGATGTTGTTTTGTAGCAGTACATTATATTGGATTCTCATAATCCATTTTGTAAGTTAGTGAGACTTCCTTTTGTAATTGAGTAGTGAGCTCTAGGCAGTTGGCCTTTCTGCATGTGTAGACACCTTATTGTAAGTAATATCCATTCATTGGCCAGTGAGTGAATATTATGGGTCACAAATCCCACCGAGGTTTTTCCCACACCAGGTTTCCTCACCAAAAAGCTTGTGTTATGGTGTACTTTCTATTTTGTCTTTACTGTTCATATTTACTGCATTAATTCTTGCTTACCAGTACATTATTTTGGAATGCATAAAAGTTAATAAGGTCAAATATTCTATAAACCAGTTAGATACTGATTCACCCCCCCCCGCTCTCAGTATCTTTGGGACTATCATCAATCCTAACAAAAGGAGCAAATGTCGAAGAACAAGACCAAACATGTAAAACCAGCAAAGTCGGCTTCCACCAAAGAGATTCCTCTGGAAAATCCAAAGGATGAAGTGTGGATCAAAGGGAAGGTTGGCCACATGCCATGGAACATCGGAATCAACGTTTAGGGTTCCACAAGCTATTGAAGGGATGTGGTAGATTCACCAAAGTAAATAGGTCCAATTGGTTCTGGTGTCAGAAAATTGTCTTGGAAATCAGAATTGATAACCTGTAAGAAAATGATCCAAATGCTCCACGATTTAGAAATAAGGAAGATGATCAAGTTCTCAAGATCTAGTGAGCCAATGCCAGAAATGCATAATGAAATGCTGAAACTGCAAAACAAAAAGAAAAACAAAAAGGAAATATTTTTGGTTGATGCAAGATTTCCAAGAACAGGGGATTCTCTTGCATCAAATATCTGGGGTTGTTGAAAAGTGAGTCTCTCACTTTGCTGGGGTAAGAGGAAAACCAAGACAGTCTACCTCTACCTGAGAAATCCAAGATGTGGTATGTCCTTCAACTTTACTAGATACTCCTTATACTGATTGCTCCAGGTACTACACCCAATTCTACTATCCAAAATATCTTCAATTTGTTCTTCTTCCTTCTGAGGCAATTGTTTTTCCAAGTCTGCAATACTATCCTCACTAAATTCTGGTTCATGATACTGATGTAGATCTGCAATGTTAAATATAGGTGGAATGCTTAGACTATCTGGTAACTCCATGTCATATGCATTTCTAGAGCTAAACTTTCTCAAAATCTTGCAATGTCCAAACTTCCTCATCTGTAACTTGTTATAAGTTCCAACCAAGAATCTTTCTTTTCTCGGATACACCATCACTTTATCACCAAATTCAAATTCCTTGTCTTCACTTCTCATCCACGTTCTCCTTATACTTGTTGTTCATGTCCTCTAAATGTTTCTTAAGTTGAATATGCAAGACTGTCATGTGGTTTGCAAAGTCTTCTACTTCTACACTTTTCTTATCTTCACTACTGATAGCTCTTAATTATTATATACCTCTAGGGTGTGCTCCGATAACAATATCAAAAGGTGTCCTTCTAGTACTCATTTTTACTGAATTATTGTAGGCAAACTCTACTTGTGCAAGAATCAAATCCCAACTTCCGGTTTTGTCTCCAACTAAGCATCTTAACAAATTTCTCAAGCTCTGATTAACTACTACTATCTGTCCATCAGTCTATGGGTGAAAATTAGAACTGAACTTCAAATCTATCTTCATCTTTTTCCAAAGTGTTCCCCAAAAATAACCAATAAACTTGGTATCCCTATCTGAAACTACTCTCAAAGGCAATCCATGCAATCTCACCACTTCCTTGAAAAATAGGTCAGCTATATGCACTGCATCTGATGTTTTCTTACAAGGTATGAAATGAGGCATCTTCAAGAATCTATCCACTACCACAAATATAGTATTATTCCCTCTTTGTGTTTTAGGAAATCCAAGTATGAAATCCATGCTTATATCCACCCAAGGTCTCTCTAGTACTATCAAAGGCTTATACAATCCCAGATTCTGACTACTACCTTTTGCCACTTGACAAACTCTACAAATTTACACCTATTTCCTAACATCCTTATGAATATGTGCCAAAAGTAACGCTCACTTTCCTTGACCGAGTTGTGAATGTGTTCCTCCATGACATATTGATATATTCTTGGAATGAGGAGGAGCACAAGGAGTACTTGAGATAGGTATTACAGTGCTTGAGAGACAATCAATTGTATGGCAGTTTGTCGAAGTGTGTATTCTTTAGATTAGAGGTTAGATATCTAGGGCATGTTATATCCGGTGATGGGATCTCAATTGACCAATTAAAGATCAAAGCTATTATAGATTGGCTAGTGCCAACTAGTGTGACAGAAGTCCGGAGTTTCATGGATCTAGTAGGGTACTACAGACGCTTGATTGAGGGGTTTTTTTTGGTCTCACATCCTATTACATCCCTTCAATGAAAAGGAAATAAATTTGAGTGGATAGAAAGGTGTGAGAGGGCCTTTCAGGATCTCAAAAGGGCACTTACTAGTGCACCTATTCTTGTTGTGCCAGACCCCTCAATTGATTTCATGGTATGCACATATGCTTCCTTGGATGGTTTAGGAGCAGTCCTTATGTAGGAGGGTTGATTTATAGCATATGAGTCTAGGAAACTTAAGACTTGTAAGCTTAACTACCCTACTCATGACCTTGAGCTTGCAGCAGTGGTGCATGCACTTGTGAGGTTGAGACATTTTCTTTTGGGTCATCATTTTGAGCTTCATTCATATCATTAGAGCTTGCAGTACATATTCACTCAGCCTAATCTTAATGCTCACCAGAGAAGATGGATGGAGTTCTAATGTGAGTATGATTTTGATGTTCACTACATCAAGGGAAAAGAGAATGTAGTTGTAGATGCCTTGAGTAGGAGACATCATGAGATATGCTCCATGTCTATGGACACAGATTTGAAAGGTCGTATATTGTAGCAGCTGCCAGAGGATAAGTGGTATTTAGAGGTATGTCAGTTAGTGCGATCTCAAGAGACCCTGGAAGGGAAGTATGCAAACTATTCATTAGATTTTGATGGACTACTACACCATAGAGGGTGCATCTATGTACCTTCTTCTGGAGGATTGCATGAATTCATTGTGTTGGAGGCTCATAGAGCTCCTTATGCAGCGCATCCCAAAGTTAAGAAGATGCATGCAGATTTGAGACAGTTATATCATTGGCCAGGTATGCTATAATTCATTGTTGTACTAGTAGCCTGATGCCTTGAGTGCCAGAGAGTCAAGGCGGAGCAGTGCCATCCAAGTGGGTTTCTCTAGTCTCATGCGATACCAGAGTGGAAGTGGGATACTATATTGATGGACTTTGTCATTGGTCTTCCTATGTCATCGCGTCGTCATGATACCATCATGGTGACCATTGACAAGTTGACCAAAGTGGCCCACTTCTCACCAGTTTGGACTACCTTCACAGCACCAATAGTGGCATAGATATTCTTGCGGGGTATTGTCACACTTCATGGTATTCCACACAAGATTATTTCAGACAGAGATTCCCTCTTTACTTCTTCCTTTTAAAAGGCGTTACAGGAAGCAATGGGTACCAGACTCAAAATAGTACAGCCTATCATCCCGAAATGGATGGACATACAGAGAGGGTAAACTAGGTGTTAGAAGACATGATTTGTATGTACATCATGGATCATCAGACTAGATGGGAAGAGTACCTTCCTTTGATAGATTTTTCTTATAATAATGGGCATCACACTTCTTTGGGGATGCCACATTTTTAGGCTTTGTATGGTAGACCTTGCAAGACACCTTTCAGTTGGGACCGCATTGAGGATAGATTAGCTATTGGTCCTGAGATAGTTTGTGATATGGAGCAGCAGGTGAATTTGATTAGTCAGTGCCTTAGAGAGGCACAAGATAGGTAGAAGAAGTATGCAGATGTGAAGAGGATAGATAGTAGCTTCATGGTTGAGGACAGAGTTTTCTTGAGAGTGTGACCGCATAAGAGTCCAATCCGTTATGGAAAGGGTTCTAACCTCACACCTTGCTTTATCGGACCATTTGAGATCCTTGAGAGGATAGGACTAGTTGCATATCATCTAGCTTTGCCACCTAGCCTGTCATGCATCCACGATGTGTTTCATGTATCAATTTTGAGAAAATATATTTATGATGAGTCTCGTATTCTGGATTGGGATGCCTTGCAGGTGGAGTCATACAGGTAGCTAGCTTTGGATCCCATCCGCATTTTGGCTTGCTAGACGTTGTCTCTTCCAAGTCGAGAGCTGGACCAGGTTAGGGTCTAGTGGGATTGTTATGACGATTTTACGACCATGGGAGGATGCAGCATGGATGAGATCTCAATACCCCCATATTTTTTATGAACTCCAGGAGGAAGTTCATGCCTAGAGGGGGAGGGTGTGAGGCCCTACCCCGAGCTGTCATAGCATTTCATTTATTTTCATGTTGGACCTATTATTGATACTATATTTTCATGCATTATGGACATAGATTCTATATGATCCAGTGATTGGATAACATTGATATGATTATGTCATTTATTTTTGTGCTAGAAATTATGGATGCATGCTTTATAAATGATTAAATTTCATGATGATTATGATGATGCCATTTAGTAGATTATTTCATGTGGATTTTATTAGATAATTAGAAACTTGATTATTATAATTGAAATTGTATGCAAATGTCTAAATTGTATTCGTTTCATATGATAATATTATATGTGATTTTTGGAATTACTAATGTGCAAAGTGAGATGTGCAAGAAAATTGATCCATGTGACCTTGGAAACTATTCGGAGAATCAAGCCTAAACCTATGTGCATTTGTGAAGTCAAGGGTTGTCTATTTGGAGAGACAACACCTAGACAACACCTCGTTTGTAAATGCATTTTAATTTGTAAATTTTTATGCTTGGATGTCTGCTTAATTTGAAAATTGTTTAATTTATTAATTCCAAAAAAGGGACATTGCCATGTGTATTTAAGTGATGTGTAATTTTGTAGTGTCACTTGACACATGTGTTGTAAAGTAAGTTGGCAGTGGCATGTCCCTTGAAAGGAATTTGATTTACCAATGCATTTTTCAAATATCCTAGTATGATCCCAAGAAAGTCTTGGATAGGGAGCCATTAGAAAGGTTGACCCATAGCTAAACTTTGGGTGAGTTTTTAGAGGGTTAAACTAACTATTAAGGTCAAGTTAGGGGCATTTTTAATGGGTCATATGATGTACCTATGGATGAAGGCCAATTTTATCCATGTGTCCACTCCCTAGGGACTGTTTAGTCACTCCAAAAGTTGAGTTTTTCAAGTTGGCCGAATTTCAACTTTTGAGTATCTTACCTAGGTTAGACAACCTTCCTCATGAGTGACATTGCTCTTCCCCATTCTCTTTTACCTGTTTGAGGTGCCTTGGCTAGAGAGCTTGTAAGGTGTTGGGAAGACCAACCTATGAACATCCTTCACCCTTCCCAAGAGGATTGGAAAGAGTGAGTGTCTTCTTAGGGAATGGTTTGGGAGGGAGAAGTTTGATCACCCACTCTCCATTTTTGGAGACATAGATTTTGAAAAGTTTGGTTTTTGGATATGGAAGTTTTGGCTAAGTCTTGAGAAGGAAAAGATGGTGGATTTGGGTAGCTCTCCTACAACTTTTATTCATCCCATTTGTAGTTTTAAGGTTGGTTGAATACTTCCTCATGTATGTTGTTTTGTAAATTTGAAAATATTGTTTGTTGTTTTCCATTGTTGTTTTCTTAGTAAGCTTAGGAAGATGTTGAGTTATTCCTTGTGAATTTTTATTGCATGTATTTATGTTATTGTTTTGGGTGTTTCAAGGCCATACTCACCCTTGGGAGGGTAGCGTGTCCTTGGGGTGAAGGGTTGGTTGACAGCCTAAGAGTGTAGAGGCTCTCTTTGAAAGAGAGTGATACATAAGGGATTATGGGACCCTTGTTCCATAGTGTTTTGTTTATGCAATGGGGGTCATAAGGGGAGTTTGTTGGCTTGTATGCCTTGGGGGACATAAGGATTTGTTGGGACAAGTTTGGAACTTGTGGTTATTCTACTTGCTAGCCTTGCAATGGCATTATGTTCTCCTACTTGCAGATTTCTCCTCTAGGTATTTGGTCCAACTTCTCCCCTCAAGTTATAGTCACTAAGTGACTATGTTCATCCTTGGGTTGCCAGTGTTTGTGTTGTGTTTTCCCCTTTCTTATGTGTTTATGCTTGAGTGTAACCCATTTATCCTTGGTTCTCCTAGCTAGGGGGTGGCTTCTTGTAAGCCTGGGTTGGGAGGTGAGCCTCCATAGTCACAACCTTCAAACTTTTATTGCAGGTTGCTTAGGAAAAGATTGGAAAGGAAGCTATGGATTGATTCTATTTTTATTTGTATTAAGTTGCAAGAAAATAAATGTATTTGGGCAAGCCCTCATTTAGTAGAAATGAGAGGTTTGATTTTGTAATCTTCCTATTTTAGTGAAGGAAATCATGATGTAATAAACACATTTATTTGATTAGTTCATTGCAAGGAATAAAGAGTAAGGGAAGGCTTGAGTTATTTCATTGTATTTATTTATTTATTTCAAAAAAAAAGAGGGTGGAAAGAAATTTATTTTCTGTTTTATTTGTTAATAAAACGTATGCTTGTAGGAAATGGGAAAGAAAAATAGATGAATATTTTGGTAGTTTCATTCTTATTTTTTTATTCTCCAAAAATAGGTGTTAAAAATGCTATAAAATAAATAAATAGGAAAAGCTACTTTTGTCTATAGTTTTGAAAGGGAATATAGGGAGGATACTTTTAAGTGTTAGGTTTAAACCTTCTTAAAATCTTTATCTTACTGTTTTTATTTATCAAAATAAAGAGAAAGAATTAGTGTAGTTGTTAAATAAATTATTCATGTTATTTATACCTATTTTTTTGAGTTAAGTGTAATAGAAAATTAAAGTGTAGATTGTAGGAATGTAAATACACATATATATGATTAAATATTTAGAAAAAGAAAATCTACTATTTTGCATCTAACAAATATGTTGTGGAAAAGCTACTTTTGTCTATAGTTTTGAAAGGGAATATAGGGAGGATACTTTTAAGTATTAGTTTTAAACCTTCTTAAAATCTTTATCTTGTTTTTTTATTTATCAAAATAAAGAGAAATAATTAGTGTAGTTGTTAGATAAATTATTCTTGTTATTTATACTTATTTTTTTGAGTTTAAGTGTAACAAAAAATTAAAGTGCAGATTGTAGGAATGTAAATACATGTGTGTGTGTGTGTGTGTGTGTGTGTGTGTGTGTGTGTGTGTGTGTGTGTGTGTGTGTGTGTACATACATACATACATACATACATACATACATATATATATATATGTGTGTGTGTGTGTGGGTATATATATACATATATACATATATATATGTATATATATGTATGTATATATATATATATATACATACATATATATACATATATATATACATACATACATATATATACATATATATATATGTATATATATGTATATATGTATATATATATATATACATACATACATATACATACATACATACATACATACATACAAATATATATATATATGATTAAATATTCAGAAAAAGAAAATCTACTGTTTTGCATCTAACAAATATGTTGTTGTAAGAATTAGATAATAAAATATGTGTTGCATCTCATATACATTTTAAATCATATTTGTTCATGCATTTAATATTCTGGAAAAAAAAAATAGATTATTAAGTCTTTGCAAATATATTGTAGCATTTATATATTCTAGGTGAAATAGAGCAGAGTATTTAAATCAAAATAGATATTTTGTGCATCAGTATATGTATAAAATATATATATATACATTTATATAAATTTATATAAATGTATATATATAACATATATAAATTATACATATACATTTTAAACATATATTCCCAGAACCTTGCATATGTCTTTTGGCTATATACATATGTATATAATTATATATATAAAAATATATATTATATATATATATTAAACTGCCCTTAAAATATTTATAAAAAAAGGAGTAAAATATTTCATTCAAAAAAATTTACCTTGTCCTCCCTAGTCGCCACCATGGATAACCACGGTGGAGGCTCGGCCGCCACTATGGTATCCACAGTGGGTAGCATTGTTGCCACCACTGTGGATAACCACAGTGGGAGACACCATGGTCGCCACTGTGGGTATCCATAGTGGGTGGCTTCATTTTCGCCACTGTCAATATCCACAGTGGTTGGCTCGCTGCTGCCACTGTGGATAACCATAGTGGATGGCACTGCGGTCGCCACTATGGGTAACCACAATGAGTGGCACTGCCACCACTGTGGTTATCCACAGTGGTACCCGCGAGCCACCGTGCGACCACCACCTCACTGCCTCAACTAATCCGTCGGACCCTTTTAATTAGTATTTTTATGATATCCACTCTTCAAGTCTATCTTTGTGAAGTATTTGGCTCCACTCAAACAGTCCATTATGTCATCCATCCTAAGCAAAGGAAACTAGTATTTCATTGTGATCTTGTTTATTGCTCTGGAATCGGTACCCATCCTCCATTCTCCATTCTTCTTAGGTGCTAATACTATTGGTATTGCACAAGGACTTAGACTTCCTCTAATCAAACCTTTCTTCAACAATTCATGCACTTGTCTATTCAGCTCCTTATTCTCTATTGGTGTCATCTGGTGTGCAGCTTTGTTAGGCAAACTAGTTTCGAGAGCCAAGTCCATGCAATGACTGATACTTCTCACAGGTGGTAATCCATCAGGCACATTATCTAAAATGATGTCTTCATACTCTGACAGTAACTGCTTTATCTCTTTTGGTTGTTCTTCTTCATGCTCTGGATTCTCAGTCTTCTTAGGAACTAAGGCAAAATACATATTCGCATATCTCATTCCATTGCAGAATTTCCTTCCATCCACCAAATAGATTCTAGCATTCATGCAAACTTCACTCTTCAAAGGCTCCTCCAAAGGCAAAAAGGGTTTGCTTCATCCCATTGGCCACAATAGTCTATATATTCTTTCTCCCATCATGTATTGCATGTCTATCAAACTACCAAAGTCTACCTGGTAAAAGCTGACAAATATCCATAGGCATAATATCACACAAGACTTCATCATGATAATTCCCAATTTTTAATTTCACCAAGCATTGCTCACTTACTAATAGCTTATGATCATCCTGAATCCATCATATTTGATAAGGTTTATGGTGTTTCAACCTTTCCAAATTCAACTTATTCACCACTTCTTCTGAAACAAGACTATTTTAACTACCACTATCAATAACAACTTCACAGCACTTTCCTGATACCTTACATCTAGTCTTGAACAAATTCCTCCTTTGCAAGGGCTCCGCATCTCCTCCAGAATGACACAAAGCTCTCCTCATCATCAACAGTTCTCCATCTTCCATATTTTTAGTTGATTGGGTGGGGCTTTCTTCTACCAATATTGTCTTCCCAGTGTTCTTTATATTTTTACATTTGAAAGCACAATGTCCTTCTCCTCCACACTTATAGAAAGTTCATCTAAACACTCTCTTATCTTATCTTTTATCATCTTTTCCAAAATTTTCACTCTGGTAGCCATCCAGTTCTCTCCTCTGGTAGAAATTTCTATCATTTATGAATTACCTTCTTTTCTTACTTCCTTGTCCTTGTTCTGATCTATACAGGTTCCTCTTCCTCCGGTATATCCTCTTCCTCCTTGAAATCTTCCTCCAGAAAACCTTCCACCTCTACCTCTGCTCATGTCATTTGTTCAACTTTTGTTCTTCTTCCAGTTCATACTATTAAGCTTCTTCAATACTCTGCAATTTGATCAAACTGAGTTCATCATGTATAGACATTCACAATCCATTCAAATATCTCACAACTTGTTCAACCTCATCATCAACATGTTCAGATCTGATATTCAACTTGTAGAATGCTTCGGTGTACTCCTTCACACTAGATTCCTTCTGCTTCAAGTTGTGCAACTTCTAGAATAGATTCACTTGATACTCCCACCAAAGAGATGCATGAGCTTTCAATTGGGTATAGGCATACCTCACCTTTCTTTCTTCTATAGTGTTCTCAAAACCAAAATATTTCTCCATCTCTAAGATCCAATCCATCAATTCACCTGAATCCAACTTTGCATCATATTTTGGTGGGGTAAAATGTGGTTTAGTATTCGCCCTACTCAAAACCCTTAAGAACCTTTCTTCATCCAGATCAATCACTGGTGGGTTTACTTGTTCTGTTGGGGCTTCTTATCCTTCATCTTCACTGACATCTTCAATATGTCGATCCCTCCTCTGGGTTGTCTCAACTACTTCCAATGGGGCCGCAATTCCTTGAAACATTTCCATCATAGTAGGGTTTGCATGCCCACAAGCTCTACCATTCATATTTCCTCTTCATTTCATATTCATGTCAATCCTCTGTAGTTGCAGGTCAAATCCACATTCCGCCACCCTACAAAAAAATTTCTCAGGACAATGCAATCTCCGGAATGAAAGCTCGCTCTGATACCACTTGATGCAGTCACCTGTTAGGAGGGACCTCAAAGAAATCAGTCTCGACTGGTTAGCAAGAGTAAACACAATGGAATCGCAAGGATATGATGGAGGTAGTGTTGAACTAAATGAATTAAATCATGAAAATTGATTACAAGCAATGAGTAACATCCGGGATACAAGGCTCACTGGCATGCTACAAACATGCTCAATTACAGAATAGGTCATGACCGGGACCTCAAAACTCTTGATCAGGCTTCTATGTTCTATATTTTCTCTAACCTACATTCTAATTCTCAATTACAATGATTTATACAATCCAAGGGGATCCATTTGGCCCAAAAGGATCAAATGCCAAAGAACAAGACCAAACGTGTAAAACCAACAAAGTCAGCCTCTACCAAAGAGATTCCTCCAGAAAATCCAAAGGATGAAGTACAAATCAAAGAGAAGGTCAACCACACACCAAGGAACATTGGAATCAATGCTCAAGGCTCTGCAAGCTACGGAAGGGATCTAGTAGATTCACTAAAGCAAATAAGTCCAACCAGTTCCGGTGCTAGAAAACTATCTTGGAAACCAAAATCGATAAGTTGCCAAAAAATAATCCAAATTCTCTGCATTTTAGGAATAAGGAAGATGATCAAGTCCTCAAGGACAATCCAACTCCTCAAGATCCATTGAGCCAAATCCAGACAATGCAGAATGAAATACTAAAATTGCAAAACAAAATGCAAAACAAAAAGGAAATATTTTTGGTTGATGCAAGATTCCCAAGAACCAAGAATACTCCTACATCATAAAGATGTGAATATTTTGATTAGGAGGAGTTAGAGATTTGTTTCCCTTGTCATTCACACCAGCTATAGGTATGATATTGTTAACAATAACTTCTTCAATCCTACTCCTTAACGTATAACACTTCTCAGTATCATGACTAGGTTGACGATGATATTGGCAAAAGGCTTTGGTATCATGATAGGGAGGCAAGGGCTTGAAGGCATCAATTTCCTTCATGGGAGGAAGTTTCAATGGATTTTTTATCATCAATTGTGTCATTATCTTATGCAAAGACTCAGAAAAAGAAGTAAATTCTCTTCAAAAGTATTTGGATAAAGGAGCAACACCTGATGTCATGGATGCCACTTGAGTATTGATTTTTTCATTGATCTTAATGTATTCCTTGTTCGGTTTAAACTTTTTAAAATATTGTTGATCACTTTCATTCTTATCAATTGGATCCATTGAAGGAGATAGTTTAAATTGACTCACTTGAAGCTGATAATTATGAATCACTATGCACAACTGCATAAAGGAAGTAAACTCAAAAAAGAGAAGCTTATCTCTAATGTCATTTTGCAAATTAGCAATAAAAATTCTTTGAATATCTTGATCAGTCATCTAGGATAAGCAATTTGAGAATACAAATGTTTATATCTACCAATAAAATTAATCACTTTTTCTTTAGCACCTTGTTTATAATGAATCAAATCAGTCAAAATAATTTTAGGACCAATATTATTGTGAAATAGTTGAATGAAAGCATTATCTAATTATTGAAATGATGTAATAGAATAAGGAGGAAAAGAAAAATACCATTTCAAATCTTTATCCCTAAAGGTTCAAGTAAAAAATTTAGCCATAAGTCTTTGATCATGAGAAAAGTCACTACACAAAGTTTGGAATGTTTTCACATGAGTCAAGGGATCACTTTTTCTGTTATAAATCTCTAATCGAGGGGCTTCCATATGTTTAGGAGGGATTTCAAGGACAATGTCATCGGATAGTAGGCTTGCTACATCAAATGTGGGCAAATTAAACTTTGACTGGCTAATGGAAGCTAGTTGTTGTTGTAAGGATGAAACGGTTTGGGCTAGGTTGTTGATGGTTTCTTTGATGGATGGATTGAAATTAGACATATTAAATTGAATGACGGAGTAACATTGTTGTATGTAGGTTGAGGTTGACAGTAAGGAGGTGGAACACTATGATGTGTACGTATGGGAGATGATTGGATCACAAATGGAAGACTCATTGAAGGAAGTATAAAAGGATTTTGATTAACAAAGTTTCTCCCTTGACTAATATGTGTAGGATTAACATTTTGTCTGGAAGTAGTCATGGTAAAAGATGTGAAAGTAGGCACACTAGGAAAGGATGTAGGCAAGGAATAGAATGATTGACTTGAATAGTAGCTTGAGTGTAACCAAGGACTTCAATACAACTTTTCATAGGCTTTATATTAGTGTCAACAATATGAGCAAGGACATGCAACAAATCAACACCAATTTTATCACATTAAACCATTCTTTTTAACCCTTCAATCAATGAGATTGCCTCATTTTCAGGGTATCGTTGACTCATCCATTGTTGAAGATTTTTAAATTTATTGTCAATATTCTCAAATTGATCAATAGAAACCCTAGTTAGTGATTCATCTACATCATGAGAATTATGAAAAGAATGAGGATAAATGACATCATTTATTGGATTAGAGGAAACACTAACATTCTCATGAAATAAGTTATCCAAATTAGGCTCCATATCATTAGTAATTAAATGTTGGGAAGCCTTAATTCTACTACTTCTCATGGGAATGTTGTAGGTAAGACTAATAGTAGTAAAACTCATGCACAAAGGAGGGAAATTTGAATTTGAAAATTGAAAATTGTGATTAAACAAAGCAAAAATCTATAAAAATGATTGATTAACCAATTAATTAAGACATTTAATTTATTATTTTGAAAGATAAATGTATCTAAATCATAGCATAACATATCAAGATCAGATCTGAAAAATAGATTTGAAAAATTATGCAACCCATGAGGAAATTTTAGAATTATAAATTAGGGTTTTTGCAAACTCAACCACTAAATTTATGTAATTCAATTGAAAATTTTATCTATGAGTGCAAATTTGAATTTTAAATAACATAAACAATCAGATCTAAATTAGATAATCCACAAGCTCAATTTTCGAATTTAAAATTAGGGTTTTTGTGAATTTAACCTCTAAATTTTTTAAATTCAATTAAAAATTTAACTAGAAAATGTAAATTTGAATTTGAAAATACATAAACAAACAGATCTAAGAAAATAAATCAAAAATTAAGGGTGTAAGATGTTGGGTTCACTAAAATATAGAATGGTGAAAAATTAGGGTTTCACCCTATAGATGTAGTAAAACCTTTAATTTTTGCTTAAGGAACAAGTACATTAAAGATGGGTGAGTTCAATAGACCTAGCCTCAAATAAAAATTGATAGGGTTAAGAATTATGAATAGATTCTGATGTAGTCAAAGTAGGGAGATCCAATGAAGGATATCCCCGCCTTGCAGTTCATAACACAAAACTCCATACAAGATATCAGCTTAACACAAAACACTCTGCAAGATACTGGCAATCGGTAATAGAACATAAGTTCTAACCAGTAAGAAACCTTGGCCGGTAGGAGCAACACACAATATAACCGGTAATGAATAAATTTATCATTACAATCATTTAAAGAATTACATAAGCCTTCAGTGGCTACACATGTTGGACCATAGCCCAGGGCTACAAAATATTCCATCAGCACACAAATCTAAGATCCATAGATCTTCTACTCAACAAATTGGTCTTCGATAACAATCTGCACTATTCTGCACCAATCTGAACTTCAGCCCTTCCGGACTTCAATGCCCTTGGACCACAATCTCTCCAGAAACTACATCTTCGCTCGATATCTTTTTTCTCTGATTTATGTCTCCTTTCAAAATGAAACTAAAAACTTTCCCTTTATACCATCCGCAAGCATTAACAACTTGATCAAGTTGACCAAATACTAACCAGTTCATGATGAAATGTATAAATAATAACACATCAGCCCAAGTCACCAATAACAGGTTCCAATCATGCGGCCCTTCCGAAAACATCGGACAAGGCTCAAAGCAACATCACTCAATGATCTGCAAGTCATAGAAATCACCCACAATCTGATTCTATTCACATCCAAAACCAACTAGTAAGAGCACACCAATATTGGGCCAATACTGGGATCGATGTCTCACCGGGATCAAATCTAAGGTGTCAGTTTGAACTACTCTAGTGCTCTTGCATCAGATTCGATGGTTAACATTTGATTCCCTCTTTTAAGTTAAATTGTGAAAATGCTAAAATTAGGGTAAATGTATGTAAATTGAACTAATTATGCATAAACAGTGAGCTACAGTCATCAAACAGAGCCACAAACCTAGATCTTAGCAATATGTGAGTGTTTAGATCTGTTCCTAAAAGGTTGTCCTGAATTGTCAGGACCAAAATGCTCATTGCTCTGGTCCTCTGAAATTTTCACCATTCAAAAGGGGACCTATTTGTCTCTATGAATAATGTTGATTCTAAAAATTATAGCTTTGTACCTGCTCTTGCACATAGTAGAGAAGAGAAATTGGTTGAAAATAGGGGTTTTCCTTAGGTCAAACCTCAGTTTTGGAATTAACCATGAAATATAATTGAAATGTAAATGAATTGTTGTAATGGAAATGATGAGGGAAATGCTAAAAAAAGTTTGAAACACTAATGATATACCTTTTATGAAGTTTTGTTTATCTTTAGAAGGGATTAGGGTTTCATGTAGTCTTCATAAAACATAGAACATGAATTATCTCCAATGATTAAATCTTGACTTCACTTCTACTCGAATTCTTGAAAGAAGAATAGTTTCTTGCTCACTTGAATTTCAATGCTTGTTTTCTTGATGGATGTGTGATTGCTTTTTTCAGATCTATGAAAATGAGAGGGGTGGGCCTCCTTTTATACTTTCTAGTTGAAAAACAACTTAATTTTTCGACATGAGCCAGCACAAGATCAGGATTCCCGCTCATTTTAAATGACCTTTAAGAGGCCCCAAAATGGGCCCCGATTGGGAGAACTATATTGAGTGTACTCTGGTTCCTAAGGACATATAATCTTAGGGGAGATAGTGTGTATGTTAAAAAAAATTAAGTTTGGTGCATGGTGTGAGCAGAATCAGGGCTCCGATTAGGCCTTAGAAGACAAATGCCAAGGTGAGGGCCCAAATGAGGACAAAATTGTAAGGGAGTTCAATTTAGGATGCTACAGGATGCAAGTTAGGCAAAGATGATACATCTTCAAATATTGATCAGAAAAAGTATAGATCTATGATTGGAGGAATGTTATGTCTTACCGCTTCTAGACCAGATATTATGTAATTTTTATGCTTGGTTGGATGATTTCAAGCTAGACCAAAGCAAAATCATGATCAAGTAGTGAAGGGGATTTTTAGATATTTGAAAGGAACTTGGGATTTTGGCGTATGGTACAAGAAGGATGGAGATTTCATGTTGACAACATATATAGATACTGATTGTATCGGAAGTGTTGATGATAGCAAAAGTACCAATGGTGGTGCATTCTTTTTGGAAGACAAATTTATTTCATGTATGAGTAAGAAACAAGAATTGGTATCATTATCCACTACAAAAGCTGAATATATTGTCACAACATCTTGTTGCACTCAATTTTTTGGTATGAAGCAAACTTTTAAGGATTTCAAAGTAGTGTATGATGAAGTTATTCCTATTATGTGTGATAATACTAGTGCTATAAACATTTCAAACAATCCAGTTATGCATTCAAGAACTAAACATATTTCAATCCATTATCATTTCTTGAGAGAGAAGGTTGTAGAGAAATAGGTCAGACTAGAATACATTTTTACATTTGTAATTATAGAAAATAGGATTTCCATCATAGAAGGAAGAAACCATGAATTTATGACTTAGTGACCATTACATTCAAAAGAGGATTCTAATCCAATACATCTAGTCACAAACCAGCAAGGATTAGGACTAAGGATTTTGATTGGATTGGGGATTTTGATGATCTAAATTAATAAACCCTCTTTTGTTAGTTGAATTTTTGAAATTAGGGTAAATGTGTTGAAATGAATATGAAAATGCAGAAATAGTAAGTTGCAGTCATCAGATTGAGCCAAAAACCTGGATTTGAGCAATGTAAGCAGATCCAGTCTTGTTCTCGTAAAGATCTCCTAAAATGTCGAGACCATGGTGCTGGTCACCCTAGTCCTCTGAACTTTTCACACTCCCATGCGGGATCTATTCATCATTGTAAATAATGCTTATTCTGAAGATCATATCTATGTACATGCTTCCTACACACAAAAAAAGGGAAAATTGGTTGGGAATAGGGGTTTGCCTAAGTCATACCCTGTTTTAGGAATTAACCTTGAATGAAATATTGTAAATACTGAAATAAATGATGGAAAGATATACCTTAGTTTTTCAATGACTAATAATGTTGCTTTTCTTATTGAATGTAACCATATATGTTGCATGAAATGGCATGAACATAACAAAACCCTAATAACACATGCATGCTTGCATATGAATGATCTAATGTTGCTCCACAATTCATAAATGAAGAATATGCAGCCTTGAAGATCTCTAGAAATGCTTGATGATGAATGCTTCAATGCTTAAATGATAGATTTCTTGAATATGGATTGATTGGATTCCTTATGATTATCCTGTGATAATGAAAAGAGAGGGATGAACCTCCTTTTATACTTGCCCATCGAAAAACATCTTAATTTTCTAACATAGGCTGACATGGAGATCATATTCCTGCTATCTTATTGTGACCATTAAGAGGAGCCAAATTAAGGTCCCAATTAAGAAGACCAAGGCGCCATGCCCTGGTCCCATTGAGGAACATGGCACCAAGAACCCGCCCTACCCCTTTTAAGGGCTAGAACAAAGAGGCCATGTGATGTGCGAAGAGAAAAGGAGGCTATATTTGAATGGTGTGAGTAGAATTAGGTCTTATTCTAGCTTTGGGACATGAATGCTAAGATGAGTGCCCAAATGTGGACCAAATTGTAAGGGAGTACAAGAGTATAATTTAGGATGCTACAACATTAGAGAAGATAGCAAACATTATTACCAAGGCTTTGACAAGGGATATTTTTGAGTATCTCAAGAAGAAGTTAGGGGTTATTTCCCCTCCCTTTTCTAAATCAATGTATTTTCAATGGTTCATCTTTCTAGGGGGAGACTTAGCACTTATCTTTGTCTCCTGGATTGATTTTTTTTCTACTCTCAAGGGGAGTAGTGATGTGAGTTGGTCAGTATCATTTATAAAAACTCTTCGTCATTGTTGTCAAAGGGGGAGAGAGAATTGTTGTGATATTGTGAGAGAGAGTTGTTGTTAGATTATCATTATCAATTTTTCATTGGTGTTATTGTTTATTGGTGTTGCCATCAATGACAAAGGGGGATATTGGTGGAGTTTGTTGATAGCATGAGCTTGTATTGTTGTCATTTATGTCAAACCCGGTTATCTAGATGGATGTTGGTCCAGATATGCTTTGTTAGACCTCGGTTATCTATATGGATGTTGGTTCGGATATTCATTAGGGGTTGGTTGCGTCATCCTATATTTGGGATGGTCTGGAATGATTTTGGTGCCCTCTAAATATGTTACAAATTGTATGGTGATTTAATGGATCTCCTCTTTTGGTTTGGATATGTGTTGAAAGTTGTGTTGAGATATTAATTTGGGTCTCACCTTTGTGTGTGGAGATCCACATGGAGTATCTTGCATTGAAAGTGGTCGTGTATCCATTTAGTTAATTATTTCTACACATTACACTTTGTAACACCCTTTGGATTATGTCTTAGCATGTGCAAATTGTGTTAGTTAGATGAGAGGAAGGGGTGAATCAGATAAACTCACAATGCAATATATTCTTTAGATTCAACCTCAGTAGAATTTACTTGATATGCAACTATGACTGTAAATCATTCAAACTCATAAAATGATAAACTTGAAACATCAAAACACATTTAACACCAGATTTAACACGGAAACCCAAATAGGGAAAAACCACTATGGGATTTTGGACCCACTAAGAAAATATACACTTCTAGAGTATGCTCCGTTAAAAGCCAATCCTGTTAAAGATTACATAAACACATTGCTAGATGTGACCTGGTCAAGGGATTTCCCTCAGATCTATTAGAATCTTGCACTTGGTTAGAAGTGACCTTGTCAAAGGATTTCAAACACTCATTCAGAATGTTACCTTGCTAGAGGATTTACAAATAAGACTGTTAGGTCCACTCGGTTAAGAGATTTCCTGTCACTTCCAAAAATAAATAACAGTAATAAAATATATCTGCAACTTCACATCTGAAATGTTAAAGAAGACTCTATGTGCTCAAAATAATCTTGTCATAAGACTTGTCTTCCTCCTTGCTGGGCTTCTCACTCTGTTCTTCAGTCAGATCTTCAATCTTCTATACTTGGTAATCACCTCTGTAGTATCACTGCTCTTCTATTTTCCCACCTTCATTGTTCATCAACTTTTCCTTATTTATAAACAATTTCTAACTGCTTAATCTTCTTAATCACATTTCCCATGATTAATCTTAGCCATCAGATTTTCAAACTTGACTAGGTTCATTGAATCCTTCGAACTGAAATTTTTTTTATCTTGCCTTGAAACTTGTATCCCTTCCTTGGTACTTGTGCTCGGTTATGACCGTTCAATCTGTGTTGTAGATCTAACTCTTGAATTTTCATTGTCGTTGATCCTTAACAAACTTCTTGCAGGACATTCCAATCTTCTATAAATATCCAGCTCATTGGCATCCTTCATTTAATAATGTATTTATTCATCCAATGCATTCTGTTACTGCTCGGTTGATACTTGGTAAATACTGAACTTTACTCAGTAACTTCTTTCTTCTTTAACTGACACTGATAACCTTGGTGTTTACCGACTAGCTCCTTGCTCGGTAAAATAGAACAGTATCAAACCTTTACTCATTTTATTACATGAAATCTTTTCTCCTTCTTATTCAGTCTTCGAATACACATATATAGGATATCAAAACAATCAAAATAACATAATCTCATCACTATCTAACTCGGTAACAGTTGCCCATTGAATAACTTATTACTCCCCTTCATTTTCACATTCTTTCTATGTCACTTACCGACATCTTTATACTCATCAAAACATACTCTTTAAGATATGGCAACATCATACTGAATCAGAAAATCAATTGCTTGACATCAATGACAAAATAATATTATTAAGACAGTAATCATCCTTTATCAATTATATCATCAATCTCCAACAACCTTCTCAATATCATCATACCAACGAACTTAATGAAATTCCAATAGATTGTTGGATCAATCATGAAGGATATATTGTGATATGTTTTAGTTCACTCTTACTTTTGGAGTGGACCAATCTAATTGTTTTAGGTTAAACTGTCTTAATTTGTATAATATTGCTTATTCTATTTTGGTTGGTCCTTAATTAGGTTTTTAATATTGTATATCATATTTAAGATGTGCAGATGAATGGAAAGTGTGTTGATGAGAAGTGAATATTGTGAGAAGTGTATGTGAATGATTTGCAAAAATATTTGAGATTTTGGTGATGGCAAATTTAGTTTGAGAAGAGCTTTGAAGGTGATATATTATATAAGATAGTGTGTTGAAATAATGAAGAATATCATAGATGTTTGACATGATGTTGGTCACCTAATTCATTTATTCAAGGATAATTTCATTATCAATAGAATCCTACTGAATTTCAATTCAGCTATTTCATTTATTGTTGATTGACAGTGAGTCCTTTGGCAGCCATTTGTATCTTGTCCTGAAGAAGTGTTTTTTAGCTATGCAAGTCCTCTTTGTATCTTGCCAAGGTTGTGCACCTTAATTCCGCAAGTCCTTCAAGTGTTGGTGCTACTTGGTTGTATGCCTAACATACTATAAACATTGTTATTCATATTGTGAGTTATATTCTCACTGTGGTTTTTCCCTATTTAGGTTTTCCATGCAAATCTAGTGTTCATGTGTTGATGTTTGATGTTTATGTGTTGATGGTTGTGTTTTTTAGCATTCCCAAAGATACTGAGAGGGGGGGTGAATCAGTATCTTACCAGTTAATAGATTTTCTAATCTTATTAAACAAATTGCATTCCAAAATAGTGTACCGGTAAACCAGAAATAATGAAGTAAATAAGATCAATAACCACAACATAGAAAGCACACCATAACACAATATTTTTAACAAGGACACCTAGTGTGGGAAAAACCTTGGTGGGACTTGTGACCCACAATATTCACTCACTGGCCAATAAATGATTATTACTTACAATAGGGGCCTACACATGTAGGAAGGCCAACTGCCTAAAGCTCACTGCTTAAATACAAAAGGGAAGTCTCACTGACTTACAAAATTGGATTATGCAAATCCAATATCATGTACTACTTTGGTTCAGCATTTGCTATGCCAGGTTCAGTACCGGTTTAAGCTCATACAACTTCCATAAACCTTATTCCAAAATCTGCCTTAATATTCGCATGATCGCATCTGCCTATTACAATCCACTTCCTTTTTTCAAATGATCTACAAGATCTCATACTTATATGAGTCCTATTACAATTCGCATTGTCGGCTTTACAAAAAGATTTTACAAATAAATACAAAATATAATAAACAAAATCCTGTCGGCTGGGGTGCTGGTAATCATCTTTGTCACTGCCGCTGCCAGTGTCTGTGCCTGTGTCTGTGCCTGTGTCGGTGCCTGTTGGTTCCATAGGATTGTAAGGTTTCCATCAAGGACAATACCTTCAATCACCTACAATTTATCATTGGAGTGTGCATTTGCCAACAATCTCCCCCTTTGGCATTGATGGCAAAACTCATGAGAAAAAGTCAAAATTGTATCCAAAAATGTGTTGTCCAAAAATCTGTCAAAACTATGTGCTCCAAAATTGTGTGCTCCCCCTTAGCAGATGATGTCTTCTGCCAATCATTTTTGCCAATCATTTTTCTCATTGTACTACTCCCCCTTTGGCATCAATGACAAAGGTTGTCAATTAATGTCAATTGAGTGTAGTTCTTCTGAGGATCTCTATAACTGGTGGGTTACAATATGATATAGATCCGCTAATGCAAAATTCAAGTTGTTAGTGAACCTTTCACTATCCTTCAATATGCTTCAATCATTTGGATGGTACCGGTGAGTATGTGCATTTGCTCTTCTAGTGTCTTAAGTCCTAGAACAAGAGCCTTAGAAATATCTTTTCAAAAAGAGATGAGGATGTCTAGCTTTGGACCATGTCTACATTTAAGTTTCTTAGCCTTGTATTTTATTCTTTCCTTCTCCTTTTCCAATTTCTCAAGTTTCTCCTTAAAACCTGCTACCTCTTGCTCTATAACTGATATGGGTTCTGATGAACCAATGAGATTGTTATCTATATCATTTATTTCCTTTTGTGCTATGCTAATTTCCTTGTCAATATCCACTGTCAGAAGATCGGTCTTGCAGGTGTCTCTGTACAACTCCTTGAATTCCGTTAAAGTTTTATTTAGTGCCAGTAAAAGGGTGCCAATGTGTTCCATGCACTTCTTTATTGTCTCTTCAAAGAATTTTTCTTTTTCCTTGTTCATTTTCTCACTGAATGTCTCCTCATTAATCTGATCAACTGTCAAAAGATTGTCAGTGGTGTATTTACACAATGTGTCTAGTTGACTCAAAGAATCTTTATTTTCCACATTACACTTGGGTGTAATCAATTTCAATAAAGGAATAGTGTCATGAGTAGCCTTATAAGCCTGTGCATTACACTCTGTGATCTTCTTGATGGAATCTAATAATACCTCTCTAACATTTGTCGATCTAAATTTTGTTAAGGACGAACCAGATGATTGTCCAACTGCCTTAGCGATCTGCAATCTGCCAATGTGAGTAACCTCTTTACTTATGTTGACATCTGGTAGGTCAGTTTGAGTTTGCATTTCTACTAGAAAAGGTTAGGGTTTCTCAGTTATTGCCAGTGGCACTGTCTCTGTCTGAACCTTTTCCTCTTCATGTTTCTCATAATGTGCCTCTATCGGTTTCTCTTATTGTGTCTCAGTGTCAACTATCAATTTTTCTGTATGTACCTCTGAACTGTCTACTACCGGTATCTCAACAGATTTATCAGTAGCCAGTTGCTCAGTAGGTTTCTCACTGTGTACATCAGTGGTATCTTCCTTTCCAGTGTCTAGGGATCAGTTGATTTTCAGTATGTGTTTCAATCCCAATCTCAACATTTCCAACTTGTTAGTGAACAGATTTTGCTCTTTGCATTCAAATGATTAATTTTAGGACTCTGTTACCTTCTTTTAAGAACAAATGGTTCACTAAATAGTTGGGTCGGCATTTGTTCAATCACCTCCCTCTGAATTTTTGCCTAGGTACAGCTCCCTATCTAGATTTTTCATAAAGTATGTTTTTGTTTTTTTATATTTATATCCAAAATGAAAGCTTTTAACCAGAAAGCGTATAAGGCTGCCTATATCATTCTTGGATGAAAGGCTATAACTTTCTTCATATCTCATAAATAACGGAAACTATCTTCTTAATTTTCAAAGTATGTAATTACAGTAACTGAAACAAAGTTCAATATACTTCTTCCAAATAAAGATGAATAGATTCAGGGAAAATGAATGCACCCACAAACATGAATCTTTTCTAGAGTAAACAACACATTAAAAGGAAAGAACATCAGAGGGATAATGAAAAACTGCAATGAAATAATCAAATACTCTTTCCTGATCGGATGAACATATGCAAAGACAAGTTATCCACTCAGATTCAAAATTCACAGATCTTTCTTCTCCCCAAAAACAATATCACCAGATTTCATATATATATCTTTATGTAATCAAAGACATACCAATATATCTGCTAATCTTTTTCCACCACAGATTTCAACCATCTGATTCCTCCTTTGATTAGGAATGAGAAAATACAAAAACAAACACACGTTCCAGTTTTCTTTAAAATTAGTTACTAAAAATCTAACCCTTCTACCATCGATTCTACTTAATTTATAGTCTAAATGGGGGGGTCTCCCTGAAAACCCGACCACTCCCCGATAAAACAGTTACAAAACCAATAGAAAGTATTTTGGGACAGTTGTCCCAAAGTTTTTGCATAACTATGAAAAATGTTTTGCTTTTAAAAATAAAGAAAACAAGCCCAAAGCGGATACATTATTTTATATCTCATCATCACCCTCTTCTCCGTCTTCGAGAGTGTCATGAGCAGCCATGAGTTCTTGGATCATTGATTGGCTTGGGATTTTCATTGCATTAAGCTTTGCCTTTGCCACCTCTTTATTCCACCTGTGTTGCACCATTTTCTCTGAGTGCTTCGGCAACTGATCATTCCCAATGAATACCATTGATTCGATCCTAGCCACTTTGGTTATATCCTCCGGTGTGAAACTACTCCTAACTCTGATCTTCTCCATGTTCAACTGGAATGACTTGACAGCTTCCTGTGTACTTGCCCCATAGATTCCTAGTTCCCAGTCATAATCGGGATTAACCACTTTATTATCTTTGACAATACTGCTCTGCAAATCCTGGAGTTCATAGACGGATGTTTTCGCATCCACAATTACCGACTTAAAGGTGAGCACCTGCCACATGATAGTTTTCTTAAGCATGAAAAGTTGGCATTCATCAGATACCAACTTGATTGAATGTTCAGTTAGAAATCTGGCAGTTCCATACTCTTCGATTTTGGTAAACAAAGGCAGGACATTTTGCCATTTGTGCTCTTCCTTCTCCCATGGTACAAGTTGATTTTGGATTTCAGAAATCAGGCCCTGTACCTCATCACACAACTTCTGGGAGTCGGTAATGTATTTTTCACCATCTTTGATTACTTGTTCAATCCATTTTTCAACTGCTTCAGCGATGCTCTTAGCCCGTTGAACTTGATCCATCAACTTCCTATTTTCCGGAGAAGTTGGGTCAAAATTCTCAGTGGCATGGGATATTGGCATTGCTCCAAGGAAACTGATGCTCTCAATGAACTGAGCCAAAACACTTATATGTCTTTTAAGTTCTCTTTTCTCCTGTCCATCCTTCTCTGACCGGGTAAGCATCTTCTTCGCTGACACTTGAAAAAAATGGTTATCTGTATCCCTGCTCATCATTCCCAATTCTATTTTTGTTATTTCAAAATCATTAGAACTGGCCTCTTTGTTCTCATCTCTCGGTTTGTAAGAAGCAATTTCTGTCATCCACTTACAAGTTTCCTCGTCATTGTTTAGGTGTGTGATGGTCTTGAACCTCTTTGGCCATGGATTCTTCTCAGACTACTTGGCAACCATCTCCTGAATTGGAATGGTCACAGGAAGAGAGCTCCTTTTCTTGTTCACTGAGGTTGTTAACCATTTAGGAGTCGCAGCAGAATGAGAAGTTCCTTCAATCATTTTTGGGGGTGGTGTCATTGCTACAGTCACCATTTGAGAGTCTAGAGCACAAGCAACTTCACCATCCAAATCTTCAATTTCAAAGATCTGAGCTTCAAGTATGGCATCTATGGCCCCCATATCCTTGACCTGATCCATCCTCTTCTGGGCGACACTACGTGATCGAGTATGCCGAGGGGTACTGAAATCCAGAGTTGCGCTAGGTCTGCGTCTAGGCTAGGCCGACTTTATTTCCCTACCTGCATGAACAGGAGCACTGTTAGAAGGATGTTTTGGTGAAGACATACTTCTCGTAGAAAGAGGCTTGGCATCTGGCTTCATTGCTTTCTTCTTGGTCACCCATGCCACTATTCTGTCTAGAACTCGTTCGGTTCTCGATTGAATGTCATCATTTTCGTCATCATCCCAATTAATTGGGGGCATTCCAGTCTCTGCATGGGCTAAATACCCTGGTTCAAACAGTTCAAGATAATCTTCTTCAAGCACATTAATATCTATCTTTATTTGCAGAGAAATAACCTGTTCCAGCACCAGTCTCATATTTTCTCTTTTCAAGACTTCAAGTTCATCAGAACAGTCTTCCCAGAAATCTTCTAACTGTGGTGTGGGAAGGTAAGCCATTAAACCAAGTCTCCGAGAAAATCCTTTGTTGTCAAACCCTTTTCTTTCAGCATACAGAGAGAAATTATAATTTCGAAGGTCTGCTCCTATACTTAGTGCATCAGACATTGAATTACAGGATAACACTCCCAAATGTATTAGAAAATGACCTTCCCACTTTTCCCCTGGTAGTGCCTTCTTGACCACGGAAGTCAGTTGTTTGCATACTTCTACTAGGACAAAACAATCAAAATAGAAATGTGGAAGCTTGAAGGGTTCCTCTTCAAAGCCTCCCACTCGTATATAGCAAAAGCGTGGAAACTGGATGTAAAAGCTTCCGAACTTCTTAATCAAAGCTTGCGCCTCATCTGAAATCTGTTTGGCTTTTATACCTTTCAGTTCATGACACATATTGCCCAGGAATGCATTATGTACCCTTCTGAAATCTTGTAGGGCATTGTCCTTTTGTAGCATTGGATAAAACTCATACACCGGAACATCTTCCTCAGTGGGCTGCTTGGGTATGCCTATTAACTCCTTAACACAGGCCAGACAATACAAAAGATACGAGGACATGAAGAAATTTTGTTGAAATTGCTTGACTAGACTCAACTGCTCTTTCATCGAATCAGCGATTAACTCCACCCAATCCAGATATTGTTTTCCTTCCAGAACTAATTGTACGTAGCAATATATCCAATCATCAAAGCTATAAGCTTCGACAGAACCTCTAGAACCACCTCTCTGAGGGACTTTCAACCAGTACTTCGCTACATTATTCCTGTGTCCAGCTCTATCCGCATTGAACTCACTAATTGACTGAACAGGGGAGAAATTAGAAAACTTATAATTTGGTATTTTGAACACCAAAGCAATCACTTTGCGGTTAATGGCGAGAAGGGTTTCACCATTATCCCTTTTGATGGTTTCAGATACAGGGTCGTACCTGGCAATACACTCCCGAACAAGCTCTAGACAAGGGATTGCCGGAGGAAAGGCTGCAGCTTCTAAAAGTCCACTAATCAAAATCTCTATACAGAAAGACTTATCAACACCCCTGAACACCCTTTCTTTCAAATCTTCAAGGTTCTCACCCTTGAGGTCAGTATCACTAACTATGGCTTCTGTGGACGCCATGCTAAAGACGTTTCCAAACAAGTGCAGGGTGGACTTCATGATTTGTAATCAAGAAACCCAAACTTGATTGCAATGAAACCAAACCTTTGTATGAGAGAAAATGCAAGGGAAATCATTGGAGAGAATAAGGGAAAAACTCACCTTCACAGCTGTATAATTGGACGACATCTATCAGCAAGAAAAACTCCTATCCAGGGACAATATAAACACAAATCCAACAACAAGAGCAAATGCAGAACACAAATGATTTTCATACCTTATAAAGAAAGGTAATAATGCAGACACATTAAATGCAATGATTTCACAATTTCATTCTGAATGCGGCAAATTGATAGATTAGACCCCAGCACGCATGCATTGAATGCATGCGGGCGTACTTTAAGAAACTATCAGTTCCCGCAACGTTCACTTACTTTGAAAAAACCAAAGAACGACATCACTTTACAATATGGTTCTGCCTGTCTGTATTTAGCAATAAATGCACTTCCTGAAACATTTGAAACCATGGGACCCACCAGCATCGAACCTGTGTGAACATCTTGAACCAACTTCTTGAGTGTTCAAGTAGTTCAAGATGTATGTTGCGTCAAACTATTGACCACTTTGCCGTGTTGAACACATTGAACATATTTGAGCCCTTTGAACTTAGTTCAACAGGTTCAACACAAATATTATGTCACCGAACAAGAAAAACTTTATTAAAGAGCCGCTGCAAAAACTTTAGAGAAAATGTTAGTACGAAGAACCTTTTCTGAACACTTCGGAACCTATTGAACCTCAATGAACATCTTGAATGTAGTTCAGAACGGTTCGACGCGTTCAAGGAGTACAACGAATTGTCCGAACTTGAATGAAAATGACTAGAGAAAGGACTTGAGACCGCATTTAAAGACTCGAACCAAGGTAATATGGTATGAACTAGGACTCCAACATAAAAAGGAAATTATGAAACATTTTCGGCGGAAAGAATAAATGATGCGGTAACATTGGCTCTGACTGGGGATTGTATTTTTCAAAGGAAAATGCAAAGAACTCAAAGACTCTGGTTTCACAAAACATAAAACAACGGGGGAAGGGTTAAAAGCACAACCAAAAATACCTAGACTACTATGTACAAGTGACTCAAACACTGGACTTATAATTTATAGAGCTTGAGATCTTTCCCATTGTAGGTATAAGGCAGGATCATTCCATCAGCATAGCTGAGTCTGAATGCATTTTGTCCTACGACTTCATAAATTCTAAAAGGACCTTTCCACAATGAATCAAACTTGCCGTGAGCACCTTTGGACTCTTTTCTTTTGTCCCATAGCAGCACCTCATCTCCTACCAGTAAACCTCTTAGTCGAGCTCGCATGTCAAAAATCCTCTTTACTCGGCTCTGATGTTCTGAAATCCTATCCACCAGCAATTCCCTCTCTTCTTCTAACTTTGTCAGATACATGATTCTTTTCTCCAAAGCATTTTGAAAGAAGGGATCTTCCACTACTGTTTGCAGCTTGGTTGCTGATAACTCCAGTGGCAAAGAAAGTTTCGCTCCTACACCATACACAAGTTCAAAAGGTGCCATCCCAATAGCCCTCTTGGGTGTGGTCCTGTCCGCCCATAAAGCCTCCAATAACTTCTTATGCCAATTCCTAGCATTCTCGTCAACTAGTTTCTTCATGATGACTATCAAATTCTTGTTGCTAGATTCGGCCAAACCATTGCCCTATGGAAAATAATCAAAAGAATGTGAGAGTGAAATTTGATGATCATAGCAAAACAGGGTCAACTCTTCAGAGGAGAAATATGATGCATTATCTGTCACAATTTTTTGGGGTACCCCAAAATGAACTAGGATGTAATCCATGAGAAAACTACACACAATCTCTGAGTTGTCCTTTTTGGTGGGGATGGCTTCTACCCACTTTGTAAAGTAGTCAATAGCTGTCAAAATATACATGTGACCTGCACTAGAATGAGGGTTTATTGGGCCTATAAAATCAATGCCCCACTTCGTGAAAGGTTCATCCATCACTACAGGCCTTAGAGGCAGTGCTGCTAAATGTGGCTTCCCAGAAAACAATTGACATTTTTCGCATTCTTTTACGTGAAAATAGGCGTCCCGAAACATGTTGGGCCAATAAAAACAATTTCTTAGAATTTTGAAAGCAGTAACAGATGATGAAAAGTGTCCACCACAAACGTCTCCATGATAAGCTTCCAGGAGCTTTTGTTGTTGAGGTTTATCTACACACCTTAAGTACGTTCCATCTAACCCCTTTTTGTATAGAACATCTTCCCAAATTACATACTTTGCAGCCTTTAATTTTAAATTCCTTCGTTCTTTAGCCGATAGATAATTTGGGCAACTACCATAAGTTAAATAGTAGGCCACATCAGAGAACCAAGTGTCCTGCAATCCAACAAAAAGAGTTAATGGTAACTCAGCTTCAGTTTCCACCTCATTTTCCGCTATCAACTTGCATAAGCCCTGCCCTTTAATTGTCTTCGTAGGGAGAATATCTAAGTCATACTCTTGAATTTTCATCACCCATGTTGCACGCTTATTTAGTCCAACCTCCTGTTGAGTCAAAATGCTTTTCACGGCTGAATCTGGAACAAAAACCACAGAGTGAGAATGCAGGATATAATATCGAAACTGTTTCACGGCCTTTACAATAGCATATGCATGTTTCTCCATAGGTGAATATTTGAGCTCATGCTTCTTGAGTGGAGTACTCATGAATGCTATAGGCATTTCAGCCCCATGTTCATCCAACTACAATAGAATTCCAGACATAGTATGGTCTAATGCATAACAATACAGAATGAAATCCTTCATGAAATCTGGGTTAACAAGAGTGGGCGCGTTTGCAACTGATCCTTTAATTTTCTCGAAAGCATTTTTGGCTTCTTCGGTCTACTTGAAAGGATGTTGCTCACTAAGCAAACCAACAATGTGTTTTGTGGTCTCAACAAATTCTAGAACAAATCTCCTCAGGAAATTCACTTGACCAAAGAACGATCTTACTCCAGTCCAGCTAGAGGGTAAACTGAGACGTTGAATTGCATTAACCCTATCGGGATCAATCTTGACTCCCTCTTTTGAGACAATATGTCCTAACAATTTGCCCTCAATGACGCAAAAAACTGATTTCTTAGGATTCAGAGAAATCCCGTGTTCACGACAACGCTGTAATACTACACTCAAATCCTGGAAATGATCTGTCCTTTTTTTTGAAAACACCGTGAGGTCATCCAGATAAACTACAATTATTCTGTCTTGAAAATCCTTGAAAGAGGAATTCATAGCCCTTTGAAAAGTGGCTCCGGCATTTATTAAACCAAAAGGCATGCAGTTGTATGCGAATGTTCCCCATGGAGTGATGAATGTTGTCTTGTGCTGCTCATGTTCTGCTACAGATATCTGGTTATAACTAGAAAAACCATCCAACATCGACATCATCTCTGACCTAGACACTGTCTGTAATATGTGATCCATATTTCGTAAGGCGTAGTTGTCCTTCAAGCTTGCTTGATTCAAATTTCAAAAATCAACACAGATATGAATTTCCCCATTTTTCTTTCTTATGGGTACAATTTTAGCTACCCAGGTGGAATGGTGGATTGGATATATGATTCGGGCCTTAAGCATTTTCTCAACTTCCTTAGAAATTGCATCCACCATGATGGGATTAAAGTTCCTTAATTTTTGCCTAAGAATCTGATGTTGAAAATGTCCATTTCTAAACTCCTTCAGATCATCATAAGACCAAGCAAAAACATCAATATACTTCTTAAGCAGTGTACCAAGGGTTCTCTTTTCCTCTGCAGAACAACACCGGCCGATTGTCACCTCTTTTGGATTAGCTTCATCTCCCAAGTTTATTTTCTCACATTTTCCTTTCCCATCATCCTTGGGAACTTTAGTACCTATGAATGCATCATCTCTGGTGAAAAATCTCTCCAGAGTCACTAACCCCCTAGGAATTCTGTTACCTTTGAGCTGAATAAAGCTATTTGTAGGATCTACCTCTGGGTCTAGACTGAACTCTTTGCAAACACTCTCAGAGCCTTCAAAATATGACTGAGAAAATGATTGAGCACATTCTAGAAAATCTTTGATCTGTGCATCTGCATCAAAAACCTGCCAATGATCTACATTATCGGGAACACTGGGCCTATAGATCATTTCGATCCTATATGAGTTATCTTTAAAATCCAGATGTGGTAATAAAAGTGAGGCAGACACAGCCAATGAATCTGCCCTACTATTTTGTTCCCTCGGAATTGCTTCGATCGAGAAAGCGTCAAAGAATTCTATCTCATCCCAAACTCTATTCCTGTAATGCCTCAACCTATCATTCTTAACTGTATAAACATTCCTCACTTGCCTAACAATTAGCTCTGCATCACCTTTGACTTTAAGCAACTTAATTCCTTTACATTTAGCCTCACTTAATCCCAATAATAGTGCCTCATATTCAGCAGTATTATTAGTGTTTTTAAAATCCAACTTGAAGGAAAAGGGGAAAATATTACCAGTTGGTGACAGCAAAACCACCCCTGCTCTAAAACCAGAGTTAGCGCAGCTTCCATCAAACTCCATCTGCCATAGTCCACCAAGTTCATCAGCTGTCTTATCCATTTTCTTTTCACCAGGCACGAGGACAAGATAGTTTCCAAACTCACACTCCTGAAACAGAATCTGGGCTTTTGGGTTATCTGAGGGAAATACAGTATACTTATTCTTGGGTTCAGGTTCAAGCTTGATTTTTTGGTTTCCAAGGGGAATAACAACTTTAGACCAATCCATTTTGATTTCACCTCCAAGGTCCTTGCAAAACGTCCTACTCAGAAGCATTCTGTAACTCGTCGGAATATCAGCGACCAGTATAGTTAATCTCACTCTTTTGTTTGGGCATGCTGCTAGCACTGCCTGGATGTCCTTTACCTGACCAATAAGAGGGACCTATTTTCCATCCATTGACAAGCATCTTCCAAACATTTTAGTAAGGGTTAAACCTAAGGATTTAGCCACAGAAGAAGGCATTATATTGTCTGAAGCTCCTGAGTCAATTATGCAATTACTTAACTTTTGACCATTTAGGAGAAGGGAAATATAGAAAGGTTCAGGTTTTGGAATCTCGACCTCATGCCCAAACCTTGTGTCATGAAAAGCACAGGAATTTGCCGGATTAGCTAATGAGTAGGGGATAGATGAAAACCCGTCGGCAGCAGCTAAATCACTATGTTCCATGCACCCGTGTACTTGAGACTCTGAAAAGGAATCCCCTTTGACATATTTGACCAGTTTATCCAACTCTTTTGGGTTAAGCTTTAAGTACTCAGTGGTAGGTAATTGAACGGTTGAGGCCTTACAGAATTCAATGATATCGAAGGGGGAAGAAGAGAAAGAGCTCTTATGATCTTCATGGTTCCTTTGCAAAATCTTAACCTCGGGAATCTTTGAAAAACTATTACCTGGGAGATCTTTGCTTTTGAAATTGTTTCCAGAAGGATTCACAAAAGAAGAAGGCTGGGAGGTTCGTTGATTCCTTGTTAGGATCGCACATGAAGAACCTTCAAGAGTTGCCAAAATGTTACTACCCTTTTCCAAATCTGACTCATATTCGAGGTAGAATGTTCCAGAGTCGTCAGGTGCCTCTTGAATTCTTTCTGCTTCAGTGAGCTCTCCTAATTCATCCTTTGTGTTTGCATCTGAACGTGTCTTATCATATCAGGACATGAAACCCCATCATGATCAGTGGTAAGATGAAATGAACACATGACACCTTTGTCAAGAGGTGCCTCTATCTGTAATCTTTGTGGAGCTGCAGGAAGTTGCAACGGTCGTCCATAGTTGTATTGATTTGAGGTTCTCCTATTTATATCCTGATAAGGTTGTGGATAAGAGTTTCCAGGCTTAGGTATTTGCCTCTTTAGAGCAATCATATCATTGACAAGCCGTTGAACAACTGGATCAGTAGAGGACATAGAAGCCTGAGATTGTCCTTGAGGAATTTGTACATCCTTCCTCCATTTGCCAGTTGTTATCAGATCATCTTCAAGCTCTATAGCCTCATTTTGTGCAGTTTCTAGGTCGGTCAGCCTACTTCTTCTGAGGTGAAATCCTACATCAGGTGGCATGGAATTTACGAAGAAACATCGCTGATTATCTGCAGTTGGTCTCTTGGCTTCAGGAATTTTGTAAATAATCTTATTATATCTTGCTACATAATCCCTCATCGGCTCATGAATTTCCTTCTTCATCTATGTGAGTTGAGCCAGTAGCGTGTGTTCATCATCAACACTTTGGAATCTTTTTTCAAAAGCGGTTTTCATCATTTGCCAATCAGTTATGGATCCTGCTTGCAACTGGCTAAACCATTCTACTGCCCCTTCAGTAAGGGTTTGGGCAAAAAGCCTAACAGCCACGTCCTCATATTGAACTCCCAGGATTCCCATTGCTACATTAAAAGAGTTCAAATTCTCTTCAACTGAAACTTTTCCGTCACCTTTATATTTGGGTAAAACATCCTTTGCTCCTTTTGGTAGTGGATTATGGGCTGCGAGAGCAAGAGGTCCAACAGCCGCACCCCAGGGTTGAGCCATAATGAATACTAGATGAATGGTTACAAGAGGTGGACCTTGAATTCCAGTAAGTGTTAGTGCTTGCCAAGGGGAAGAAGAAGATATAGGAGTAACTCTATCAGGGGATGAAGGTCTGCTTTTGGTTTTCCTTCTAGGAGTAAAACTTGGGGCAAATGACAGATTTTGCAATTCTTCAAAACGGTTATCAATTACTCCTTCTTTCCTTTGTGCTCTAGTATATGGATGAGAATCTAGGATGATTAAAGAAAGGTTACTTCAATCAAGAATCAATCTCAACAATCTTCCTGCACTCCAAACACTTTTGCTTATTATGGGCTCACGTTTATGACATACTGGTCTATTGAAAAATTTGGTTTTCTCTATGTTTCGTTTCCCCAGCAGAGTCGCCAAAAATCTGTTCGTGAATAGATTTTCCTCTTTGAATTCAAATGATTAATTTTAGGACTCTGTTACCTTCTTTTAAGAACAAATGGTTCACTGAACAGTTGGGTCGGCATTTGTTCAATCACCTCCCTCTGAATTTTTGCCTAGGTACAGCTCCCTATCTAGATTTTTCATAAAGTATGTTTTTGTTTTTTTATATTTATATCCAAAATGAAAGCTTTTAACCAGAAAGTGTATAAGGCCGCCTATATCATTCTTGGATGAAAGGCTATAACTTTCTTCATATCTCATAAATAACGGAAACTATCTTCTTAATTTTCAAAGTATGTAATTACAGTAACTGAAACAAAGTTCAATATACTTCTTCCAAATAAAGATGAACAAATTCAGGGAAAATGAATGCACCCAAAAACATGAATCTTTTCCAAAGTAAACAACACATTCAAAGGAAAGAACATCAGAGGGATAATGAAAAACTGCAATGAAATAATCAAATACTGTTTCCTGATCGGATGAACATATGCAAAGACAAGTTATCCATTCGGATTCAAAATTCACAGATCTTTCTTCTCCCCAAAAACAATATCACCAGATTTCATAGATATATCTTTATGTAATCAAAGACATAACGATATATCTACTAATATTTTTCCACCATAGATTTCAACCATCTGATTCCTCCTTTGATTAGGAATGAGAAAATACAAAAACAAACACACGTTCCAGTTTTCTTTAAAATTAGTTACTAAAAATCTAACCCTTCTACCATCGATTCTACTTAATTTATAGTCTAAATGGGGGGGTCTCCCTGAAAACTCGACCACTCCCTGATAAAATAGTTATGAAACCAATAGAAAGTATTTTGGGACAGTTGTCCTGAAGTTTTTGCATAACTATGAAAAATGTTTTGCTTTTAAAAATAAAGAAAACAAGCCCAAAGCGGATGCATTATTTTATATCTCATCATCACCCTCTTCTCCATCTTTGAGAACGTCATGAGCAGCCATGAGTTCTTGGATCATTGATTGGCTTGGGATTTTCATTGCATTAAGCTTCGCCTTTGCCACCTCTTTATTCCACCTATGTTGCACCATTTTCTCTGAGTGCTTCAGCAGCTGATCATTCCCAATGAATACCATTGATTTGATCCTAGCCACTTTGGTTATATCCTCTGGTGTGAAACTACTCCTAACTCTGATCTTCTCCATGTTCAACCGGAATGACTTGATAGCTTCCTGTGTACTTGCCCCACAGATTCCTAGTTCCCAATCATAATCGGGATTAACCACTTTATTATCTTTGACAATACTGCTCTGCAAATCCTGGAGTTCATAGACGGATGTTTTCGCATCCACAATTACCGATTGAAAGGTGAGCACCCGCCACATGATAGTTTTCTTAAGCATGAAAAGTTGGCATTCATTAGATACCAGCTTGATTGAATGTTCAGTCAGAAATCTGGCAGTTCCGTACTCTTCGATTTTGGTAAACAAAGGTAGGACATTTTGCAATTTGTGCTCTTCCTTCTCCCATGGTACAAGTTGATTTTGTATTTCAGAAATCAGGCCCTGTACCTCATCACACAACTTCTGGGAGTTGGTAATGTATTTTTCACCATCTTTGATTACTTGTTCAATTCATTTTTCAACTGCTTCAGCGATGCTCTTAACCCATTGAACTTGATCCATCAACTTCCTATTTTCCGGAGAAGTTGGGTCAAAATTTTCAGCGGCATGGGATATTGGCATTTCTCCAAGGAAACCGATGCTCTCGATGAACTGAGCCAAAACACTTATATGTCTTTTAGGTTCTCTTTTCTCCCGTCCATCCTTCTCTGACCGGGTAAGCATCTTCTTCGCTAACACTTGAAAAAAATGGTTATCTGTATCCCTGCTCATCTTTCCCAATTCTATTTTTGTTATTTCAAAATCATCAGAACCGGCCTCTTTGTTCTCATCTCTCAGTTTGTAAGAAGCAATTTCCACCATCCACTTACCAGTTTCCTCGTCATTGTTTAGGTGCGCGGTGGTCTTGAACCTCTTTGGCTTTGGATTCTTCTCAGAGTACTTGGCAACCATCTCCTGAATTGGAATGGTCACAGGAAGAGAGCTCCTTTTCTTATTCACCGAGGTTGTTAACCATTTAGGATTCGCAGCAGAATGAGAAGTTCCTTCAATCATTTTTGGGGGTGGCATCATTGCTACAGTCACCGTTTGAGAGTCTAGAGCACAAGCAACTTCACCATCCAAATCTTCAATTTCAAAGATCTGAGCTTCAAGTACGGCATCTTTGGCTCCCATATCCTTGACCTGATCCATCCTCTTGTGGGCAACACTATGTGATCGAGTATGTCGAGGGGTACTGAAATCCAGAGTTGGGCTAGGTCTGCATCTAGGCTGGGCCGACTTGATTTCCTTACCTGCACGAATAGGAGCACTGTTAGAAGGACATTTTGGTGAAGAGATACTTCTCATAGAAAGAGGCTTGGTATCTAGCTTCATTGCTTTCTTCTTGGTCACCCATGCCACTGTTCTGTCCAGAACTTGTTCAGTTCTCGACTGAATGTCATCATTTTCATCTTCATCCCAATTAATTGGGGGCATTTCAGTCTCTACATGGGCTAAATACCCTAGTTCAAACAGTTCAAGATAATCTTCTTCAAGCCCTTTAATATCTATCTTTATTTGCAGAGAAATAACCTGTTCCAGCACCAGTCTCATATTTTCTCTTTTTAAGACTTCAAGTTCATCAGAACAGTCTTCCTAGAAATATTCTAACTGTGGCGTGGGAAGGTAAGGCATTAAACCAAGGCTCCGAGAAAATCCTTTGTTGTCAAACCCTTTTCTTTTAGCATACAGAGAGAAATTAAAATTTCGAAGGTCCGCTCCTATACTTAGTGCATCAGACATTGAATTACAGGATAACACTCCCAAATGTATTGGAAAATGACCTTCCCACTTGTCCTTTGGCTGTGCCTTCTTGACCACAGAAGTCAGTTGTCTGCATACTTCTGCTAGGAAAAAACAATCAAAACAAAAATGTGGAAGCTTGAAGGGTTCCTCTTCAAAGCCTCCCACTCATATATAGCAAAAGCGTGGAAACTGGATGTAAAAGCTTCCGAACTTCTTAATGAAAGCCTGTGCCTCATCTGAAATCCGTTTGGCTTTTGTACCTTTCAGTTCATGACACATATTGCCTAGGAATGCATTATGTACCCTTCTGAAATCTTGTAGGGCATTGTCCTTTTGTAGCATTGGATAAAACTCATACACTGGAACATCTTCCTCAGCGGGCTGCTTGGGTATGCCAGTTAACTCCTTAACACAAGCCAGACAATACAAAAGATATGAGGACATGAAGAAATTTTTTTGAAATTGCTTGGCTAGACTCAACTGCTCTTTCATCGAATCAGCGATTAACTCCACCCAATCCAGATATTGTTTTCCTTCTAGAACTAATTGTATGTAGCAATATATCCAATCATCAAAGCTATAAGCTTCGGCAAAACCTCTGGCTCGATGTAACAGAAGCATTACATCATGGATATGTGGCAACATGTGGTTCTTGTTAGGATTTTTAGGTAGTCTAGAACCACCTCTCTTAGGGACTTTCAACCAGTACTTCGCCACATTATTCTTGTGTCCAGCTCTATCCGCATTGAACTCACTAATTGACTGAGCAGGGGAGAAATTAGAAAACTGATAATTTGGTATTTTGAACACCAAAGCAATCACTTCGCGGTTAATGGCGAGAAGGGTTTCGCCGTTATCCCTTTTGATGGTTTCAGATACAGGGTCGTATCTGGCAATACACTTCCGAACAAGCTCTGGACAAGGGATTGCCGGAGGAAAGGCTGTAGCTTCTAAAAGTCCACTACTCAAAATCTCTATACAGAAAGACTTATCAGCACCCCTGAACACCCTTTCTTTCAAATCTTCAAGGTTCTCACCCTTGAGGTCATTATCACTAACTATGGCTTCTGTGGACGCCATGCTAAAGACGTTTCCAAACAAGTGTAGGGTGGACTTCATGATTTGTAAACAAGAAACCCAAACTTGATTGCAATGAAACCAAACCTTTATATGAGAGAAAATGCAAGGGAAAACACTGGAGAGAATAAGGGAAAAACTCACCTTCACAGCTGTATAATCGGATGACGGCTATCGGCAAGAAAAACTCCTATCCAGGGACAATATAAACATAAATCCAGCAGCAAGAGCAAACGCAGAACACAAATGATTTTCATACCTTATAAAGAAAGGTAATAATGCAGACACATTAAATGCAATGATTTCACAATTTCATTCCGAACGTGGCAAATTGATAGATTAGACCCCCGCACGCATGCATTCAATGCATGGCGGCGTACTTTAAGAAACTGCTAGTTCCTGCAATGTTCACTTACTTCGAAAAAACCAAAGAATGACATCACTTTACAATATGCTTCTGCCTGTCCGTATTTAGCAATAAATACACTTCCCGGAACATTTGAAACCATGGGACCCACCAGCATTGAACCTGTGTGAACATCTTGAACCCACTTCTTGAGTGTTCAAGTAGTTCAAGATGTATGCTGCATCAAACTATTGACCACTTTGCTGTGTTGAACACATTGAACATATTTGAGCCCTTTGAACTTAGTTCAACAGGTTCAACACAAATATTATGTCACTGAACAAGAAAAACTTTATTAAAGAGCCGCTGCAAAAACTTTAGAGAAAATGTTAGTATGAAGAACCTTTTCTGAACACTTCGGAACCTATTGAACCTAAATGAACATCTTGAACCTAGTTCAGAACGGTTCGACTCGTTCAAGGAGTACAACGAATTGTCCGAACTTGAATGAAAATGACTAGAGAAAGGACTTGAGACCACATTTAAAGGCTCGAACAAAGGTAATATGGTATGAACTAGGACTCCAACATAAAAAAGAAATTATGAAACATTTTCGGCATAAAGAATAAATGACGCGGTAACACAACTGTATCTTCAACATTCTCAACTGCAATTTTTTGTGTCGGTGGCTCAGTTGCCACATCTCTCTTTTCAGTTGTTTCCTTATCAACCATAATGTTGACTTCTTGTGTGTCAATATTCATGGTATACAACACTTTTGAATCAGGATTGGTGTCTTCATGTGTTGTCTCCATACTCTCAACATTATCTGTTACCAGTGGTGTATTAATAGTTTGTGTCAGTGGAGTATCAGAAGAAGGTGGGGGCAAGTTATCAATTACCGTTATGCTCGAAGGACCACCTACCTTGCCTTTACCTTTATCCTTTTCTTTTTGATAGACTTTAAAAGTCTTTGGTCGTTTAAGCTCTTCTTGCTTTTCCTTTTCTACAAAGAGGATATCCCATTTGTCCGTTGTCTCTTCAGTGATCTCATTTGCTCTGCCAACCATTAATGCTACATGTCGATGACTGGTGGAAAATACAGTCTTGTTTGCTTCACTTATCAGTTCATCAATTTCTTTTGTTGATTTCACTGGGTGAACTGCAAGTAATTTTTCTACTTTAATCTTCTTGTCCAATTCCATAATTGCTAACCTTTTTGCATATAACCTTTTGTACAAGTCACTAGGTAAGTCATCTACAACTTCTATCGAGAATTTCTTATAAATATCTAAGTGTGAAATAACACTGTTTTCTATGCTTTCTTTTTCTTCATTAGTAAAAGTGTTATACAACTTGCTAACATTTGACAAGTTTCCATCTTCAGTAATTTCATTCAAAAGATTATCAAGTGGGGGGATAACTTGTTTTTCCTTTTTCTTCTTGGGTGTTATTTTGTTTGTTGGAGGCCTTACTGCCTGTTGTTTCTATCTTGTTCTCTTAGGTGTAGGTGAGGGTACCAGTGAGGGTTTCCTTTTCATTACTACCCTTTTGAATTCAGCCGGTATTTCACTATCAGAGGATGTAGCAACCAGTGAAAGATGTGTTTCTATTTGTAATCCTTCCAAGTCACTCTCCTTGATACCAGTCATATTCAATATGCTTCCATTGATTTCTTTTGCTGTCTTATTGCTTTTCTAATTGTTTGTTCTATTTTCTTTATTCATTTATGTGATTGAACTTTTCTTTCAATAGTTTCGGCACTACCAAATATTTCTTCTATTGGTTCTCTAGGGGCTTTTAGAAGTTCTTTTGCATAAGTTTCTATTATGTTCTCATCAACCTTATAACCCATCTCTGTAGCCCAAACTATCCTCAGTACCACTGCCTCCATCTAGATTTCATCCTTCTTTATAACAAAGCACATCTCTTTTTTATATTTATCAACTATGGATTGAGATAATCTTTCACTTATTTTCATTCTAGCCTTCAGTGCCTGAAAGTGTTCAATTATGTTCTTCTCCTTGTCATTTCCCATGTTATTAAGAATATCCAAAAGTTGTTTTCCTACCGAAATGTCAAAACCAAAATTCTTTCTACCAATACCGAGAACTTCCTTGGTGATATATAGCAATAGACATACAAGTAAGTTGCCAAATCTTAATGTGCCTTTCTTGTCACCCTTAAGTTTCTTCGGATTGTCTATTAGGTCATCTTTTAACAATTCGCATATGTCAATCTTTGCATTATTGTTTACTAAGTCATAAGCACTCTTGATACATAAACTAGAAACAAAGTTTAACATATTGGCATGTGTAGCTTTGTATCCAAGAATCATGCTAATGAATCTTACATTGATATCCTTTACATCATTGACTCTCAGGGATCTCTTATCATAGGTTGCACCGTTTAGGGTCATTACAGTGTCGTTTGGAACCTTTTTAGTCTTGTTAGGCCTGCTACCGGTGGAAGGTAAGCCTATCACTGCCCTAACTGCTCCTTTCATTATCTTATGAATAGAATCTAGCCAAAAGAACTCCCCATGAACTCTGCTTAATATAATCCTTATAACCTCTTTGGGAAAATCAGGAATGCTAAGTATCTCCACAAAACCTAGGGTTTCAATTATCTTGTGTTCCAGTTTTACATTACCATTTTCATCACATATTACTATCCTATACATGTTCATAATCTCATCAGCACCTAGTTCTTCAATATGACAATGTAAGTAAATTCTAGGATCCTCAACATGTGCAACTCCTTTGGGTATTTTAGAAAATCCTCCTAGGTTATCATCCTTCTTTGCTACTTCGGGAATGGTTTTAAATACAGGCCTAGGGCATTTAATCACTTCAATTACTGTAGGGTTTGCAATGAATTCAAGTGCAAAGGAGGAATCCATTGTATAAATACCTTAATCCGCCTTTAGGTTTGAATGCTTGAATGATTTGCTTCATTTCTCACAGTGGATGCCTTCGCTCGGGTTTTTCATGCTCTAAGGAAATTTGAATGCTTGTTGAATGAAAAAGAGTGAAAAACACTTGCTTTACAATGTCATTTCCTTTAACTACCACATTAAATTCATGTCAGTTAAGTGAAACTTAACATATCTGTTGGTAAAGAACTAATTCAACTTCTCACCATCAACCGGGGGTAAACTAGCATGTTTTTCAATTTGTTGTCATACCCCCAAAAAGGATTTCCTTTTAGTTAGATGAAGAATCTCCTGTCGGTGAAGTAATTATTTGTTCTACCGGTGAAGGAATAGCTTCATTGACATTCAAATCTGACTTTCTAATCCATTGTTTTGAGAATTCTTGCTCTACTTCTTCAACCTTCTCTTTACCTTTCAACCTAGGTCCTTTGTTATTTGTTGATGATGCCTTACTTCTACAAAATTTTGCAATATGTCCAATCTTGTTACAAGCATAACAAGTCACATTATTTTTCTAAATAGATTTTCCATATCCTATGCCAGTATGTGTCCTGCATTGATTAGATAAGTGCCCAAATCTTCCACAAACATAACATCTTACATTCATTCTATAGTTTTCTGAATTATGACCAACTTTGTTGCATTTAGAACATTGACCAGTGGGTGCATTGGTGTTCTGATAGTTTCTAGATCTACATTGATTTTCTCTATGACAATACTTGTTATAGTTAAAGCATTTCCCATTAAATTTGTAGGCATTAGGTTGTCTTACCAATTTACTGTGATCATGATTGTTTGTAGTACCAGATCTTTCACCAATTTCAAAGCCGAGACCATTAGTATCTCCATTAGGTTTCTGATTTTTCCGCATGTCATCAAGTTCTTCTGAGCTTTTCTTGAATTTCTCCTTGTGTTGATTTGTAGTAGCCAACTCATTTACTAAGAAATCTTTCTATCTCATGAGTTCAGTTTTATCATGCTCCAAGTGAATCATATCTATCTTCAACATATCATTTTCATGACTGAGTCTTAGATTTTCATTTCCAGCATCATTGATTCTCCTAGTCTAGTCATCTTCATTCTTCTTTCAGTCTTCAATGTCTTTACAAAACCTCTTAGTCATATCTTGCATCTCATTCCTCAAGGTCATGTTCTCTTGCTTCATCTTGCTTACAAGATCATTAAGAGTTTCTTTTTCATCATCATCACTTTGTATTTTCTCATGAAGTTCTCTTCTTTTGTTCCTAGAAATAGTGAGATTTTCTTGAAGTCCTTGAATGATTTCCTATGCAGCCTTCAGATCATCTTCAAGTTTCATATTTTTCAACTTTTCTGCATCATAATTTGCAAGAGCTATTTCCAATTGCTTTTTCAGGTTTTCCATCTGTACCGGTGTCAGAATCTTCCTCAAGTTGTTAGGCTTTTGAAAATAGAGGACTAGGCTCTGATACCGATTGTTAGGATTCGCAAAGATACTAAGAGGGGCGGGTGACTGAGTATCTTGTTGGTTAATAGATTTTCTAATCTTATTAAACAAATTGCATTCCAAAATAGTGTACCGGTAAACCAGAAATAATGCAATAAATAAGATCAATAACCACAACATAGAAAGCACACCATAACACAATATTTTTAACAAGGAAACCCGATGTGGGAAAAACTTTGGTGGGATTTGTGACCCACAATATTCACTCACTAGCCAATAAATGAATATTACTTACAATAGGGGCCTGCACATGCAGGAAGGCCAACTGCCTAAAGCTCACTACTTAAATACAAAAGGGAAGTCTCACTGACTTACAAACTTGGATTATGCAAATCCAATATCATATACTGCTTCAGTTTTACATCTGCTATGCCAGGTTCAATACCGGTTTAAGCTCATACAACTTCCATAAACCTTATTCCAAAATCTGCCTTAATATTCGCATGATCGCATCTGCCTATTACAATCCACTTCCTTTTTTCAAATGATCTACAAGATCTCATATTTATATGGGTCCTATTGCAATTCGCCTTTTTGGCTTTACTAAAAGATTTTACAATTAAATACAAAATATAATAAACAAAATCCTGTCGGCTGGGGTGTTGGTAATCATCTTTATCACTACCGTTGTCCGTGTCAGTGCCTGTGTCGGTGCCTGCCAGTGCCATAGGATTGTAAGGTTTCCTTCAATGACAATACCTTCAATCGCCTACAATTTCTCTTTGGAGTGTACATTTTCCAACAGTGTTAGTGAAAAATAAGGGTTTCACCATTGCATGTAGTAAAACAACTAATTTTTGCTTAGGGACCATCACATTGGGGAAAGTTTCAATTTGATAGATCTAGCCTTAATAGATCTAGATTATGATCAGATTCTTGGTTTGCTAAGTGAAAAATCTTCTCTCCCTTAAATTGAATTTAATTAATTTAAGATGTTGAAATTAGGGTAAATGTATGGATATTAAAGCAATTATGCATAAACAGAGAGCTACAATCATTACAAAGCCACATACTTGGATCTAAGTAGTAGATGAAGGTTCAGATATGTTCCCAAAAACTCAGCGGGAATTTCTAGGACCGTGGTGATGGTCACGTAGGTCCTCTAAACTTTTTACTATCCAAAGGGGATCCTATTCGTCTGTGTGAATCATGTCGTTCCTCCAAAATGCAACTCTATGCATGTTCATGCACATAGTAAAAAGGGGAAAATTGTTAGGAATAGGGGTTTGCCTTAGGTCAAACCCTGGTTTTGGAATTAACCATGAAATAGAATTAAAATGGAAATGAAATAGTATAATGAAATGCTTTCCTTTTGAGGGAAAAGCTAAAAATATATGAAACATTAATGATATACCTTTAATGAAATTTTTTTTGTCTTGATAAGAAATTAGGGTTTCATTTAGATAGTCTTCATAAAACATGGAACATGAATGTCATCTCCAATGCTTGAATCTTGACTTTACTTCTACTCCAATGCTTGATAGAAGACTGATTGCTTTCTCAATTGAATTTGTTAGTGTAATTGAGATCTTGAATTTGAATTATGAATGTGCTCTATCAAAATGAGAGGGGTAGACCTCCTTTTATACATGCTGGTTAAAAAATATTAAATTTCTAACACGGGTCGACACAGGATCAAGGTTTCTTCTCAAATTGAGTTATTGTTGTCACAGAGGATTGCACCTGTGATGCTAAGTGCGAAACCAAAAAATCATGTTAAACATGGAAACACCTTCGAGCCTGTGGGTTGCTCAAATTGAAGGTGAATCTCCAGAGACCAAGTCGGCTTCTTGTCTTGATGGATCTTCTACACTAACTTCTTGTGGGAAAAGGGTAAAAAGATTGCATGTAACGAAAAACCTATCCTAATGGAGGTGATACACCAAAATTATGAAGTTTTAAACTACTGCACTAAAACTATAATAGTTGCAATACTAAATGAAACACTTCACAAATCAATTAGACCACCCAATTCATAAATAATTTGTGAAAAGGTTTGAATCTATCCAACTTCTGCATGTAGGAAAGGTGAGTTTTCACAACATGCAAGTAGTTGAAAAACCTGGTGAACACAACCCACAACCCTAATCACTGTGAAATTATCCTACTTCTGCAAAGCAAAAGTGTGACGAAGAAAAGGATTGTAAAAATCACAATAACTCTGTCAAAACTCTCACCTAACAATGAAAAAGAAAGAAATACTAACAAGGAAATAACTTTGTATTGCAAAACTAAATGAAAAATTTAACTCTGTTACAATAACTGAAAATTGCTGAGTGCTGAGATACAATGCTTTTTGTTGTATGTGTAAGGAAAAAGAAATAACTAGAGGGGGAAAAGGAGGAGAAAATAAAATATAGATAGATCTCCTTCAAAAACCCTAAAATGAAAATCTGCATAAGAAAAAGCCTTGGGCGAATTTGCCCAAAATAGCCTAAAACTCATATATAATCCTGCCAAAAATAGCCTCCAATACTCAAAATAGGTCTACCACTAATACTACATGAAAAAGAACCATCCCCTGTTGTAAATAGAACTACTGAAACTGCTAAAAAAGGCTCTAAAAAGAAACTCTCTATCCCAACAAACTGCATGGTGCATGCTACCAAAAATAGGTGATGGACTAAAAAATCAGTCCCTCTATTGAAACTACATGATAACTACCACTGCTGAAAATACAACTACTAATCTTGCTAAAAATAGCCCATAACCGAAAAAGCACTGACTCCTCTGAAAAAAAAATTGTCTGCATGATGTTATTGTTGATGTAGCAGTCCTTTAGTGCACTTATTAATTAATTATTTTATTTAAATAAATAGAAGTATTTTAAATAAATAGTAATATTTATAGTGCCTTTTTACTTTTATTTCTATTTATAAAAATAATTTAATTAATAATTTAATTATTATATTATTTATAAATGATGGTATTTATATTTTATTCGTTATTTTTAATACCATTTATTAATAAATAAAATATAATAATAACATTAAGCAAGCTATTCACTTAATAAAAATATATGGGTTTAAAGCTCCCTCGGATAGCATGCAATTAGGACATAAAGTCCTTGGTGGGAGTTAAACTCGACCACCATTACAATAAAAGCAACTTTTAAAAAATAAAATAAGCCCACCAAAAATCTCAAAAGAGATTAGGGCATGAGAGATAAAAGAAATGAAAACCCTAAAAACACTCATTTTCATTTTGTATCTTCGTGGAGAAGACTCTCACTATGTAGTCGCCATGCATGCCTTTGTTTGCTCGAGCTAGGGTTTTGACTAGACTTGAAGGCTCAGTATGTGGTATTTCTCATTATTTTCCTCTATATTTTCTATAGCATCTCCTTTTGTAAAGAAGAAACCCATAAATTTTTGCTTTTATCTACTAAATATTATGGGGTTTAAACTAAAATCTCTTTCATGCATTCATTGTCTTTTGGCTGTAATATTTTCTCCTTCACTATTTAAATTTTAAATCTCTATCTTCATTTTCCCGAGACAAAAATTATTTGTGTCATGTGAAGGGGTATCTTTGTTTTGTAGCTGTAATAGATAGTTTTAAAGCTTTGTTTGGAAGAATATCTTCATACTATCATCATTACTATGTTTTGCCCTTAATGTTGCATTTTAACAGTCACTACTTTGAATGATTTCATAAATATGAAACCAAAAAATAGTGATTACTCTTCTAGACTATGTTTGTATGACTTTATGATAGAAAATTTTTCCTCTATAACCGCTCATGAATTCAAATCACACAGTGTTCTAGCTGTTGGTAATGACCATGGTTCGCGAGGAGGGATGTCTTTTTACTCAAATACTACCATGCTATAATGTGACCATTTGTATATGAGTTTTTTTTTTTGGCTTCATAACTGTTATTGAAGTCCCTATGATTGTGCTTGGGGCTTTACTGTGCTTGAAAATCTACACCTTGAGCTTTTATACCACTATTTTTTGAGATGGGTTTTGGACTGATACATCTTTATTTTTAACACTGTCAATCTCCATGAGTGTGATTGTCTCTTCAAGAATATTTTAGTAATTATGGATAAAAATGATCTTTCATTATTTTAAGCATGTCATTGGCCTCTTTTCAACCATGGTTTTGATCTTATACCCTGCACTGTGACCTATGCTCTATTTGTGAAGAGTTGGCATGACTATGTCTTGCTTGTGCCTTGGCAGGGATCAAAACTTCATGGTGATATTTGACTTCTCTTTAATTTTCTTTAATGGTGTGTTGAAGATTGTTACAGATGGAGTACCTTGAACATTTGTGCCTTTGGCCTGGAACATGAACTATGTATCTATTTTTCATTTCTTACTGGCTTTCTTCTTTGTTATGAAGTTGTTTAGACAATAATAACCCACCTTGATCTTTTCTAATTGTGGCCTCCTTTTTGAAATCTGTCCTATCATTGCTATGAAATTCTTTGTGCCTCCATTGGTGGTCATGACCTTTATTATATTGAAACTGCATTATGAATGCTTTTATAGGGGCTATTTGTTGTTGACTACGACAAAAAGAGAAATGAAACTCTTTATTTTATTTTGTATATCATGCATATAGACTATTATAGGACCCCTTTAGACTCAAAACATTATTTATTCATGTTCACTATTATTTGCCCTTTGATGGTTGTATGTGCATTGGCTTCTCATACTAAAGATTACTCTTTTTTCTCATTATTGCTCTGTCAAAACTTATTTCACTCATGCCTATGACTGAGTCTTTGATGCTTATGATTTTGTCCACTGTACTTTTGACATAGAAAAAATAGAAGTCCATATCCCTGTTGTGCAACATAGTGATGACTATATTCTCTCATATGACTGTCATGATGTTTCCCATTACTTTCTTCATGCATTTGGTATGACTATAATGGATCTTCTTTTATGTCTCTCTATGTGTTAAATCCATTGTCGTTTTGACATGTTCTTGGACTCATGAATTAAGATCATTGTTTATGATATTAAGGGTGACTAGACAGCGTTAACAACGAGATTTTGATTGTTCTGTCTTCCCTACATGTTGCATTGTTTACCTTTGTGCACCTATCATCATTGTCTTCTTACTTTACTGTGATAACTATTGCAACTTACTCTTTGTATGTGATCATCATCACTATCAAATAATTGTTCTTTCTCAGATCTGCACTCTTAACCTTTGTGGCATTCAGTTCTCTTGAAGAGGTCTACAATTATGATGAAGTTGTCTTTATCTTGATGCTGCTACTTATGCTTAAAAAATTTGTGTCTTATGCCATTGTGTTATGTTTTGAGACATTTTGGTGACTTTGATAACAAAGAGACAATCTGAAACCCTTTGATAGTAATTTGGAATATATGACTGGCCTATTTACTGATCATCTATCATCTCCATCATATATTATTGCATAGATGTTGATGACTATCAATCACTATTTTGATTTCTTTTATCCATGGTACTTTATCAAATTCATGACTGCTACATGATTAAGGATTGTTTAATATCTTTGATAGTCATCTTATTCTCTGTCATGCACCTTGATTAGTTTTGACAATCTATAGGGTTTTTGACTAATATAGACTGTGACACGGATAATGTTGTTAGTTCATTATGGTAGCAACCCTACACCTCTCTGTATGAGCATTGGATCATCTCATGATGTGCAAACTATGGCTATTCCTAAAAAGGACTAAACTAGGTTCATATGATTGCTCTACTTGGCTTTGTGACTAAGACAATGATCTTTTCATCGACCACTATAATCTATATGTATGAGTACAAAAATAAATCATTATGTCTTGGACCTAGCATTTGTTCATTTCACTTACCTAAGATTGGTATCATTGATCATTGATCATTCATTTCTTTTGGATTCATGACTATAACATTACACTTGTGTACTTTTAACTATTCTAATTAGTGAACTATAGAGAATAAATGTGAATCTTATTGTATTAGCTCCAGTTACTAATGCATTGAGAGACATTGTGACTATTATTGTTGAGATGGCTCTTCATTGAAAGTTCATTGTGTGGCTTTTGGTTGCCTATAATGAGATAGTTGATTTACCTATAATGAAAGAGTTGATCATGGTTGTCACTGATATCTTGCATTTCTTTAATGGCTGCACTGTTAAGGCCATGGATGACACCTACTATAGTTTTTCTCTTTGTAAAGATGTCCATGACTATCATGGCCTTGAGAATGTGACTATTATTATCATTGATGAATAATATCATACATGATTCTCCTATGCATTGTATTGTTGTATATTGACTGTAGGCTTGTCAATATCTTTTAGGCTTCTCTAATGGTTGGGAATATGTTGACTGGACTGCAAGTTTTTCTTTATTCTCTAAGACTTGACTGAGATATATGTAGCATCTTAAATGGGATTGTAGCATGGCACTATCAATACTGATCACATCTCTATGTTGTAGCTAGCTTGGTTCTTGTGGTTGTAGCAATGACTATCCTTATACATTTTGATCTTAAGACTACACCGTTGGGTTTTCTACAGTTGTCTTTGGCTTCTTTTCTACTAATTAAATCTAAGGCTATTTATATTGTATCAACTTCTAAATCAGTAAATTCTATGTTATGTGATCTCAAAGAGAAAGACTATTAAAATGTCTTCTTTGTCACAACTATATCACAACTTCTCAAACCCTAAAAACTGTGTTGACTGTCATTGTATTCTTATCATGCTTATTGGATTGATAATAAATAGTCCACACCATGGACTATACTTTGCTACTATATATCTTGCTCACTATTGTAAGACTCCACTTTACCATTTATTACTCCTGTGTGTCTCTATGAATAAGCTTGATCATTGCCGTCCTAAGTATTGTACTTGCTCATTGTTATTGGACTCTTTCTTTGGACTACAGTGATATGTACCAATAGACTGCAAATGTGTGGACTGTCCCTATCATGAGATTGTATAGGGTTCCTTTTTGGGATATGCATTCTCTTTGTGACTCAAAATTTGACTCTTACATAGTTTTCCCTCATACTCATACACAGTTGCATCTTTAATATTTGATCTCCTAAGACTGCATTGTACTTACATCAAGCTTATGATTGTTAGGATAACCAGTGAACAACTAAGAGGGGAGGGGGGTGAATCAGTTGTTAACAGATTATATCAATTAAACCACTTTATAACCTTTAATCATAGCACATAAACATTGAATACCAGAATAGCAGAAATGGATATCGGTAAGCAATAAAACTTAAGAATGAAACATAGAACTAATACAATGCAACCATACCACATAATACCATGATTTGTACATGGAAAACCCAGAAAGGGAAAAACCATGGTGGGAAGCCTACCCACAGTCAAATGATACTTCTACAGAAAGTATGTGATATAATGAGGGGCTTGCACATGCAAGAAGGCACACTGCCTAGAGTGTATTGCTCATTACAAAAGAGTCTCACTAACTACAAAGAGGTTATAACCACCTCAAGATAATTGGATAACAATCCAAAAGAATGAACTGCCAGAGATAGCATCTTCCATGCCTGATTACAGTCTCGGTTAAGCTCTATACCGGAGGCCTTTGACCTCTTCTTCAAACCCAATTTGATCCTCAATGATCGACCAGAACTCCTTCGCATATGATATTACATTTCCATTTCATACCATTCCCATTCATGATCTACAATGAGTTATTACATCAGTTTATACCAATCCTAAGGCCTAAAAGGTCGGCTACCTAAAAGATGATTACATACATCCATATTACAATGATATGCCATGTCGGCTTGAGACTAAAACAACAATAACCAACCCATAAATCATCTCGATAACGTGTACAGAACATGTTAACACGATACCAGTCGATAACCTAGATAGGTACCGGACCTAATATGGATCCACCATGCCAAAGCAATGTCTTCAATCAGTTGAGGCACGATCAAAGAACATCTTTAGCATCCTGAAATCCATCTAGAAGCCGCACCAACACCACTTATGCAGCATGTAAAATATTTTCAATAAAAGCTCTATCGGTAAAACCTTAAACCCATGTCGGTAAGGGTTTACAAGAGTGTATGATAGCATCGATCACCAAGTCAATACCAACTGACCAAAACATACTCCAATAACATGTAACACATAAAATCAATCATATTTCATTGATCCAAACATGTCGAAAGTGTCCAACAGATAGTCCCTTCTATGGGTAACACTAGATCATCTGCCAGTAACCAAAACCTGTCTACCGATAACCAACCATAATAGCTAGTGTTGACATCAATGACAAAACATCAATGCAACACATAATCAATTCATCAATAATACCAACAATCTCCCCCTTTGGCATTGATGGCAACACTAGATGTGAAAAACATGTAAGTGCCAGAAATGCCAAACAAGTCTCCCCCTGTGGAAGACAACCAACAATCTCCTAAATATCAATAACTCTCCCCTTGTGAATAATATCTTTGTAAAGTTTTGAATTTATTTTTCAAATCACTATCACTCCCCCTTTGACATCAATGCCAAAAATTTGACAAAAATATCAAAGTAATGATATAAGATTCTGAATCTCAAAGCTGACTACTCCCCATGAGTAGTATCACCACTCATCAGTGTCGGAATAAATAGTATCTCTGATAATGCATGCCAGACTAATGCCAAACTACATCAATCAATTCTTTTTCAGAGGGGAAGAAACCCCTAACCTGTCTCTCAAATACTCAAATGATTCCTTAGACAGCGGTTTAGTGAATATATCTGCAATCTGCTCTTTTGTGTTCACATAAACCAATTTGACTTCCTTTTCTTCCACCTTGTCCTTCAGAAAGTTATACTTTATTGATGTGCTTAGCCTTAGAGTGAAATACCAGATTCTTAGACATGTCAATGGTTGCAAAGTTATCACAATAGATAACTACCGGTTCACTACAATTTACCTTGATATCCTTCAACATTTGCTTCATTTACAAGACTTGAGTGCAATTAGTTGTTGCTATAGCATACTCAGCTTCTGCAGTAGATAAAGAAATGCATGGCTATTTTTTGTTGATTCATGAAACAAATTTCTTTCCAAGAAAGAAAGCTCCACCAGAAGTGCTCTTCCTATCATCAGTATCTCTTGCCCAATTTGAATCATTATATGCACATAAAGTGAAGTCGTCATCTCTAGAATACCATAAGCCATATTCTGTTGTTCCTTGCAAATACCGAAATATCCTCTTTACTGCACATTCATGATTTTCTTTAGGATTACTTTGATATCTTGACACAATATTCACTGCATTCAGAATATTTGGTCTAGTCTGAGTTAGATATAACAAGCCACCAATCATAGACTTATACGTTGTCGAATTTACCGGTGTAGATGTATCTTTGATAGATAATTTCTCTCTAGTCACCATAGGAGTAATTACTGTTTTGGAATTATCCATACCAAAATTTTTAAACAATTCCCTTAGATACTTAATTTGACAGATAAATATGCCTTTTTCAGTTTGAGTAATCTGCAAACCTAAGAAAATCTCATCTCACCAATCATGGACATTTCATATTCATTCTTCATATTATTAGAGAATTCTATGCACAATTTATCTTCTCCTCCAAAAATGATATCATCAACAAATACTTAAATAATCAGAATATCATCATCGGTGATCCTATAATATAAATTACTATCAGCACTACCTTTAGTAAAACCAAGCTTCAAGAGATATTTATCCAACCTTGCATACTAAGCTCTAAGAGCTTGTTTCAATCCATATAAAGCTTTCCTCAATCTACAAACCATATCTTTATCATCTGTTAGTGAAAATCCATCAGGCTATTCAATGTATACTTCTTCCTCAAGTTCACCATTCAAAAATGCACATTTAACATCCATTTGATAGACCTTATAGTATGTTGCATAGGCAAGAAATAGTCTAACAGCTTCAATTCTAGCTACAGGTGCAAATATCTCACGATAATCAATTCCTTCCATTTGAGAATATCCCTTACAAACCAATATAGATTTGTTTCTTACAACTTGACCATCCTCATTCAGTTTATTTCTAAAAACCTATTTAGTTCCAATAACATTCTTATTTTTATGTCGGGGAACTAAAGTCCAAGTCTCATTTTTCTCTATCTGATCTAATTCATCTTCCATAGTGTTTAACTAATGTATATCTTTACAAGATTCAATAACAGATGTCGGTTCAATTTGAGAAATAAGACATACCTCTTCATTTGTCAGTCTTCTTCTTGTCATAACTCCCTTGTTCCTATCTCCAATGATTTGATCTTCAGAATGATTCAATCTTACATACCTTGGTGTCTTCCGAACTTCAGGTTCACTGTGTTGGCATTATGGACGAATTGATTATGCTTTGCATTGCTATTTTGTCATTAATGTCAACACCAGCTGTTATGATTGGTTACCGGGAGAAAGGTTTTGGTTACCGGTAGAAGATCCAGTGTTACCGGCAGAAGAGACTATCTGTTGGACACTTCTGACATGTTTGGATCAATGAAGTATGTTTCATTTCATGAGTTACATGCTCCATGAGAATGTTTTGGTCAATTGGTATTGTCTTTACAATTGGATGCTATCATACACTCTGGTAAACCCTTACCAACACTGGTTTAAGGCTTTACCGGTATAGCTTTCATTGAGGAATCATGACAGGATGCATAATTGGTGTTGGTGCAGCTTCTTCATGGATTTCAGGATGCTGAAGATGTTCTTTGATCGAGATTCAACTGCTTGAAGACATTTCTTTGGCATGGTGGACCTAGAATAGGTCTAGTACCTATTTAGGTTATGGATCAGTATCATGCCAACGTGTTCTCTGCATGTTACCGAGATGTTTCGAGAGGATTTATGAATTTGTTATTATTGTTTTGATCTTAAGCCGACATGGCATATCATTGTAATAAGGAATTATTTAATGATCTATTTTCGGTGGCCAACCTAATCGGTTTAGGCCTTAGGGTTTGTATAAATAAGAGGTAGAAACTCTTTGTAGTGTATCATGGTAAATGAAAAGGCCATGGTCAAGGAATTTAATGTGGGAATATTGTAATATCATTCAGATAGAGGAGTTGGTTGATCATTGGTGATCGAATTGGATTCATAAGAGGATTTAGTCCTCCGACATTGAGCTTAATCGGGACTGTAATTAGACATGGTAGATGTTATCTCTGGTAGTTCACTCTATTGGATTGTTGTTCATTTATCTTGAGATGGTTGTAGCCTTTCTATAGTCAGTGAGACTCTTTAGTAATGAGCAATACGCTCTAGGTAGTGTGCCTTCCTGCAAGTGCAGGCCCCTCATTGTAACACATACTTTTTGCAAAAGTATCATCTGACTGTGGGTAGGCTTCCTACCACGGTTTTTCCCTTCGGGGTTTTCCACGTACAAATCATGGTGTTATATGGTATGGTTTCTTTGCATTGATTATCTGGTTAATTGATAAGTTGTATTGTTTACCGGTATCTGTATGTGCTTTACTGGTACTTGATTTGTTTAAGGTTGTATTGTGGATTAAAAGTTATAATTTGCTAACAACTAAATCACCCCCCCCCCCAATCAATTGCTCAATGGTTATCCTAACATTTGGTATTAGAGTCTTGGTCCTCTTTTGTAGAAGCTTAACCACTTGAGGTAGATCCTATGGAGACTAACACTTCTAATCCACCGGCAACTATTTTCAGAAGAGAAATCCCTAAGCTTGATGGAACAAACTATGGGATAAGGAAAATTAAAATGGAGACTCATCTTAGATTTCTTGGCAAGGATATTTGGGAGATCGCTGAGAAAGGATACACACCTTATGATCTGCCATCTGGAAATCCTGCTCCAGTAGACTTGGATAAGAATATTGAAAATTATTGCAGAGCTAGAGAAGCCCTCTTGTGTGCACTTACTAATCAGCAAATCATGGGATTAACTAATAAATCATCAGCTAAAGTTATGTGGGACAAATTGCAAACTTTGAATGAAGTTGATCCTACTGTCAAAATTGTTAAACTTGATGGTTATTGAGTAAGATATGAAAACTTGAAAATGGAAGATAATGAAAGAATTGTTGTATTTATAAGAAAAGTAAATGAGATTGTTATGGGAATTCAATGTTGTAGAGGATTTCTAAGTGAAGATGAAATAGTTTCCAAAGTCTTGAGAGCCCTTCCACCAGCTTACAAGATGAAGGCAACTGCAATTAATGAGTTAAGAACAATGACAAACACTTCAATCAAGAGAGACATTCTGATTGGGAAATTATCTACTTTTGAGCTTGAAGAATTTGGATCTTCTGGAGCTATAAATTCTATACCTTCTTTTCATGCATCATCGTCAAAATCTACCAGCAAAAGTGATTGGAAAACCCTATGTGCAAAAGAATTGAAAGACATGAGGAAATAAGATGAAGAATTTGAGTAACTAGAAGCCTTATTTGCTAGAAGAGTACCTAAAGGACCAACTAGAAGTAAGTATGAAGGAAATGGCACCTTTTAAATGTTTTGAGTGTAATAAGATTGGTCATTTTGCATCTAGATGTCCTAAAAGGAATGCAAGGTTTGAGGAAAGAGTTAAGAAATCTTTTAAGCCTAACCAGAATAGATATAGATTCAAGAAAGGTAAACAATGCTACATAGAAAATGAGGAAGGAGTAACTGATGACTCTGGAGATGAATTGGCAGAAGATTCTGCAAGTGGATCTGGAAATAGAAAAGAATGGGTGTTCTATGTGAGGCCCTACCCCGAGCTGTCATAGCATTTCAGTTATTTTCATGTTGGACCTATTAGTGATACTATATTTTAATGCATTATGGACATAGAGTTTATATGATCTAGTGTTTGGATAACATTGATATGATTATGTCATTTACTTTGAATTGTAGTACTTTATTTTGATGCTTGAAATTATGGATGCATGCTCTATAAATGATTTAATTTCATGATTATGATGATGATGCCATTTAGTAGGTTATTTTATGTGGATGTTATCAGATAATTGGATACTTGATTTTTATAAATGAAATTGTATGTGATGTCTGAATTGTATTCTTGTTGGTAACATTATATGTGATTTTTGGAATTACTAATGTGCAAGTGAGATGTGCAAGAAATTTATTCCATGTGACCATGGAAACTATTTGGAGAATCAAGCCTAGGCCTATGTGTGTTTGTGAAGCCAAGGGTTGTCTATTTGCAGAGACAACACCTTGTTTGTAAATGTGTTTTAATTTGTAATGTTATGCTTGGATGTGTGTTTATTTTGGAAATTGTTTAATTTATAAATTCCAAAAAAGGGACATTTTCCATGTGTATTTTAGTGATGTATAATTCCTTTTGTAGTGTCACTTGACACATGTGATGTAGGATGAGTTGGCAATAACATGTCTCTTTGGAGGAAATTTGTTTTACCAATGCATATTTTTCAATTATCCTAGTATGGTCCCAAGAAATTCTTGGATAGGGAGCCATTAGAAAGGTCAACTCAGGGTTGACCCATAGGTAAACTTTGGGTGGGTTTCTAGGGGGTTAAACTAACTCTTAGGGTCAAGTTAGGGGTATTTTTAGTGGGTCATATGATGTATCTATAGATGAAGGTCAAATTTAGCCATTTGTCCACTCTCTAGGGCCTATTTAGCCTCCCCAAAAATTGAGTTTCCCAAGTTGGCCGAATTTCAACTTTAGAGGAGCCTTCCTATGTTAGACAACCCTCCTCATGAGTGGCATTGCTCTTCCCTTCCTTTTTACCTTTTTGAGGTGCCTTGGCTAGAGAGTTTGTAAGGTATTGGGAATACCAACCAATGAACATCCTTCACCCTTCCCAAGTGGGTTGGAAAGAGTGAGGAGTGTCTTCATAGGGAATAGATTGGGAGGGAGAAGTTTAATCACCCACTCCATTTTTGGAGACTTAGAATCTGGAGAAGTTTGGAATTTTGATATAGAAAATTTTGCTAAGTCTTGAGAAGGAAAAGGTTGTGGATTTGGGCAGCTCTCCTACAACTTCTTTTCACCCTTTTGGAAGATTTAAGGTTGGTTGAACTCCTATCTCATGTATATTGTTTTTTTGAAAAGATTGTTGGTTTATTTGTTTTTCCATTGTTGTTGTTTTTTTATATATGTAGGAAGATGTTGAGTTCTTCCCTATGTGTTTTTTGCTGAGTTTTTATGTTATTGTTTTGGGATTTTTCAAGGCCAAACTCACCCTTGGGAGGGTAGAGTGGCCTTGGGGTGAAGGGTTGTTTGACAGCCTATGAGTGAGAGGCTCTCTATGGAAGAGAGTGATTCACAAGGGATTTTATGACCCTTGCTGCATAGTGATTTGTTTATGCAATGGGGGTCATAAGAGGAGTTTTGTTGACTTGTATGCCTTGGGGGACATAAGGAATTGTTGGGACAAATTTGGAACTTGTGGATGTGTTTCTTGGTAGCCTTGCAATGGCATTATATTCTCCTATTTGCAGAATTCTCCTCTAGGTACTTAGTCCACCTTCACCCCACTTGAAATGTCACATATGTGATGTTGTTTATCCTTGGGTTGGGAGTGTGAATGTTGTGAAGTTTTCTTGCTTATATGTGTATTGCTTGTGTGTATCCCGTTTGGGTCTTGGTTCTCCTAGCTTGGGGGTGGCTTCTAGTAATCCTATGTTGCGAGGTGAGCCTCCAAGGTCACAACCTCAAGCTTTTTATTGTAGGTTTTCTTGGGAAAGGATTGAAAGATAAAGCTTTGAGTTGATATTAATTGTAATAAGAAAAATATATGTATTTGGGAAGCCCTCATTTAGTAGAAATGAGAGGCTAGGTTTTGTATCTACCTATTTGTAAAAGAAATTCCATGAAGTATTAAATTTATTTATTTGACTAAGTTTTACCATGAAATAAAATGCATTTCATTTGAAGTATATTTCCTTGCAAAGTGAAGAATGCATTGTTGAAGTTATCTTTTAATGATATGTATTTATAAGAAAAGGATTAAGCATGAAATTTATAGTTTGTTCTTATTTCTATTTGAAAAGGAAATGAAGTCATCTAAATGTTTATAGTGTAGTTTTAAATAAAAAGAGAAGAAATATCTATTTCTATCTATAGTTAAACACAAAATTAATAGGCAACTTAGAAATGTTTTTTTTTAATCTTACATTGCATCTTGCTTTTATTAATCAATGGATTCTAGAAAGATTTATATTGCAGCTATAAATAAATTAATTTCTGCTAATTTTTCTATTATGTAAATCCATGTTAAGTAGGAAAAATAAATAGACTTTTAGAGTAAATATTAGTATTGAATCACATCATGTTGTTTATGGATTTAATGTTTTTTTTCAAAAAAGTTAGTTGCAGCTGTAAATAAATAAAAGTTTGTGATATTTTTACATTCTGTAAAAGCAGTAAATAAATCTAGATATAGTTATTTAAATCAACATGTTAACTATATGTTATTGATGAGAAACAAATTTATTCTATTCTGTTATTTAATAATATCCTATTGTTGAGTAAATCATTTAAGAATATAAATATATACATACATATATTCTCCAATATATACACATATATTTATATTATAAAGGAGTTAAGTTTTAATGCCTTTATATTTAAAAATTCACACACACACACACACACACACACACACATATATATGTATGTATGTATGTATGTATGTATGTATGTTCTGAAAATAAAATATGCTACAAATTTTATATTCTGGTTCATTCTACATTTATGCATGTCTGCATATATATATATATGTGTGTGTGTGTGTGTGTGTGTGTGTGTGTGTGTGTGTGTGTGTGTGTGTGTGTGTGTGTGTGTGTGTGTGTGTGTAAATATGTATATATATATACACATTTATATATATATATACACATTTATATACATATTTATATAAATATATACATACATATATATATATATATATATTAAATATTTAAGTGTAAAAAAAATTTAATAGCAAAAAAAATATATATTCTCCCATACCCTCGTAGCCGAAGCTCCCTGCATGTTGCCATTGGGCAGCTCGGGCCCCTCTGTGGGCCGCAATCCACAGGGGCGACCTCGGCTACCACTGTGGGTCATGTCCCACAGGGGCGTCACAGTGCCACTATGGACCGCGACCCCCAGTGGTGGCCTCGGCCACCACTGTGAGTGGTGGCCTCGGCCGCCACTGTGGGTGGCCACTCACAGCGGTCGTCGTCGCCATCCTTTGCATGTCACCACCGGTTCAAACCCCAGCGGCCATCTTCATGGGTCTCTCGGGCTTAGTTCTCCTCTTTCACCTGCACACACACATAGAAAAAAAAAAAAAAAAAAAAAGAGAAAGAGATAAACAAGCAACCCTAACCCGATTTCGGGTTAGGGTTAGCTTGATAATAAGGAAATGAAAAAAATAGGGTTAGTGTATTAAGAAAAATAAAACAACCCTAGATAGGGTTTGTAATAAAATAATAATAAAATGAAAGGAGGGGGGATTCTTTTTTAAAATTTGAAAAAGAATTTCCCTCCCATTTATATATAGTCAATATGTAGGATTAATTAATCCTTAATATTGACTAGGGTAAAATTAGTTCTTATTATAGACTTTTTAGGGATTATAATTAAAATTGGGGATTAATTTTTATATAGCAATATTATTCTCATAATTGATTAAAATTTTATTAACAAGGTTTATTAATGAGAATTTTATATAGTTAGTTTTCATATTTAATTAAATATGGATGTTTGGGTTAAAATTCTTTTGTGGAATATATTAAAGAAATTTATTAAATGTATAATGTAAAAATTTAACCTGTGAGGTCATTGTTGACCAAATATTTAATAGTTGAGATTTAAATATCTAAGAGGATTTAAATTTGACTTTAATATAAAATGGATTAATTAGTCTAATATTATATTTGATTTGGGATAACTCTATTAGTTTAATTTAAAAGTGTATTCATGTTTGCTCAATTAATTATTTAAATATGAGTTAACATTATTTTTATTCAGTCTTGAGTATTTTAATACTGTTGAGATAATTAATATCTCTTGATTTACTTATTAAAGAAATTTTAATTAGAGAAAATTAACTAATTTAGTTTAATAAATTAATTAAGTTATGACGACCCTTTTTGGGAATAATTAGTCTACTCTAGATTAACGCTATAATGACATAGTTGAATTAAATCAACTTAGTAAACCATTCTATTTAACCTAGAGTTAACCCTTAGTTAAGACAAAACTTATTTATTCCATTTTAAATGTAGATTATTTAATGTATTTATGTTGTTTTAAAAAAAATTATTGTTCCGTTTTTGCCCAAAAGTTTGGGCATGACATTCTATGCTTTCAAGGAAGATGAACTGGAACTGACTATCAAAAATGAAGAAAAGGCCCTGGCAGCAATGAATATAAGGATGAATGGGTAATTGATAGTGGATGCTCACATCATATGATTGGAGATAAAGGGAAATTTTTGTCCCTGCAAGAATACAATGGTGGTCAAGTCAGATTTAGAGATGACAAGGCATGTATGATCAAAGGTAGAGGTATTATTTCTTTGGATGGCAAGCATAATATTGATAATGTCTATTATATAAAAGGTTTAAAGCATAATATTTTGAGTGTTGGTCAATTGATTGATAAGGGTTTTCAACTTCAGTTTAAAGATAGAAAATGCAAAATCATTAACAAGACTGGTTTGGAGATTACAACCAGTATTCAGACTGGAAGTAATCTCTTTCACTTGAACACTGGTAATAACACATGTTTAATTGCTCATATTGATGAGAGTTGGCTATGGAATAAGAGGTTGAGTCATGTTAATTTTGATTGTATTGTTAAGATCAGTTCAACTAAGGCAGTCAAAGATATGCCTAAGATTATGAAGCCTCATAATCCGGTATGTAAGGAATGTCAATTGGCTAAGCAAATCAGAAGTTATTTTAAGAGCATACATGATAAATCTAATGATGTACTTGATTTGATTCACACTGACTTATGTGGTCTAGTAAAGACTAGAAGCTTTCAAGGTGATAGGTATTTCATGCTGATTATTGCTGACTATTCTAGAATGGTGTGGGTGACTTTTCTAAGTGAGAAATCTGAAGCTTTTGAGAAATTCAAAATCTTTAAAGGGAAGGTTGAAACTGAAACTGGTTTGAAAATCAAATGTCTAAGATTAGATCATGACGGTGAGTTCACTTCTCATGAATTTAATAGTTATTGTGAGACAAATGGAATCAGGAGATAGCTATCTGCACCTAGGACTCCTCAGCAAAATGGAGTAGTGGAAAGAATGAATAGAACCTTTTTGGATGCAGCTAGATCTATGATGATGGAAGCCAAATTGCCTCATATCTACTAGAGAGAAGCAGTGAATACAACAGTCTACACATTCAATAGAGTCTAGTCTAAGTCAGATATTATGAATGTAGTAAGTATTGTGTCAATATATCAAAGTAATCCTTAAGAAAATCATGAATGTGCAATAAAGAGGATATTTTGGTATTTGAAAGGAACAACAGAATATGGTTTATGGTATTCTAAAAAATGATGATTTCACTTTATGTGCATATACTAACTCAGATTGTGCGGGTGATACTGATGACAGGAAGAGCACTTCTGGTGGAGCTTTCTTTCTTGGAAAGAAACTAGTTTCATGGATCAGCAAAAAACAGTCATGCATTTCTTTATCTACTGCAGAAGCTGAGTATGTTGCAGCAGCAACTAATTGCACTCAAGTCTTGTTGATGAAGCAAATGTTGAAGGATATCAGGGTAAACTGTAGTGAACCGGTAGTATCTATTGTGATAACTCTGCAGCTATTGACATGTCTAATAATCCGGTATTTCACTCTAAGACTAAGCATATTTCAATAAAGTATAACTTTCTAAAGGACAAGGTAGAAGCAAAGGAAGTCAAATTGGTTTATGTGAACACTAAAGAACACATTGCAGATATATTCACTAAACCACTGTCTAAGGAATCATCTAAGTATTTGAGAGACAGACTAGGGGTTTCTGCCCCTTCGGTAGAGACTTGATTGATGAAGTTTTTCATCAGTCTGGCATGCATTATCAGAGACATTATTCATTCTGGCACTGATGAGTGGCACTACTACTTAGGGGGGGTAGTTAGCTCTGAGATTCAGAGGCTTATATCATTGCTTTGATATTTTAATCAAATTTTTGGCATTGATGTCAAAGGGAGAGTGATAGTAATGTGAAAAATCATTCAGAACCTTACAGAGATATCATTCATAGGGGGAGAGCTATCGATATTCAGGAGATTGTTGGTTGTCTTCCATAGGGGGAGACTTGTTTGGCACTTCTTGGTACTTAGATATTTTTCACATCTAGTATTGCCATCAATGCCAAAGGGGGAGATTATCGGCATTATGGATGAATTGATTATGTTTTGCATTAATTTTTTGTCATTGATGTCAACACTAGCTATTATGATTGGTTATCGGCATACAGCTTTTGGTTACTGGTAGAAGATCTAGTGTTACCGAAAGAAGAGACTACATGTTGGACACTTTCGGCATGTTTGGATCAATGAAGTGTGTTTGATTTCATGTGTTATATGCTCCATGAGCATGTTATGGTCAGTTGGTATTGGCTTGGTAATCAAATGCTATCATACACTCTGGTAAACCCTTATCGACACTAGTTTAAGGCTTTACCAACAAATCTTTCATTGAGGAATCGTGACAGGATGCATAATTGGTGTTGGTGCAGCTTCTTGATGGATTTCAGGATGCTCAAGATGTTCTTTGATTGTGCTTCAACTACTTGAAGATATTATTTTGGCGTGGTGGACCTAGAATAGGTCCAGTACCTATTTAGGTTATGGATCGGTATCATGCCAACGTGTACTCTACATGTTACTGGGATGTTTAGAGAGGATTTATGGATTTTTTATTATTGTTTTGATCTTAAGACGACATGGCATATCATTGTAATAAGGAATTATGTAATGATCTCTTTTAGGTGCCCGACCTAATTGGTTTAGGCCTTAGGGTTTGTATAAATAAGAGGTATAAACTCTTTGTAGTGTATCATGGTAAATGAAAAGGTCATGGTCAAGGAATGTAATGTGTGAATATTGTAATATCATTCAGATAGAGGAGTTGGTCAATCATTGGTGATCGAATTGGATTCAGAAGAGGATTTACTCCTCCACCACTAAGCTTAACTGGGACTGTAATCAGGCATGGTAGATGCTATCTTTGGCAATTAACTCTATTGGATTGTTGTCCATTTATCTTTAGATGGTTGTAGCCTCTCCATAGTTAGTGAGACTCTTTTGTAATGAGCAGTATGCTCTAGGAAGTTTGTCTTCTTACAAGTGCAGGCCCCTCATTGTAACACATACTTTCTACAGAAGTATCATCTGATTGTGGGTAGGCTTCCCGCTGTGGTTTTTCCCTTTTCGAGTTTTCCACGTACAAATCATGGTGTTATGTGGTATGGTTACTTTGCATTGATTATCTCGTTAATTGATAAGTTGTATTGTTTACCGATATTTGTTCCTACCGGCATCTGTATGTGCTTTACCGGTACTTGATTTGTTTAAGGTTGTATTGTTGATTAAAAGTTATAATTTGTTAACAACTGATTCACCCCCCCCCCCTCCTCTCAATTGTTCACTCGTTATCCTAACACATTGTTCTGATCATCAGTCACTTGAATTTTCTGGTTGTACTGGTGTAACTATCTCATTTTCCTATACCGATTGAGGCATTGTCAGTCCAGTTATGATCATTTCCACTATCGGTTCCCTGTCATATGATATAGATTGATTTCTGTATTGCTCATCCACTTTCACATTAGCACTCTCCACAGTTTTCTGCAATCTTTTATTATAGCATCTCTATGTTTTGCTTTGAATTGAATAACCAAGAAATATTCCTTCATCACATCTAGGATCAAACTTCCCAATTGAATCATCCCTTTTGATATAGCATTTACTTCCAAAAATTTTGAAATATTTAATAGTAGGTGTGTGTCCAAACTATAATTCATAAGGGGTCTTAACGGTTTCACCTTTGATGTGAACTTTGTTGAATGTGTAGACTATTGTACTCACTGCTTCTCTCCAGTAGATGTGATGCAATTTGGCTTCCATCATCATGGATCTTGTTGCATCCAAAATGGTTCTATTATTCCTTTCCACTAGTCCATTCTATTGAGGAGTCCAAGGTGCAAATAATTGTCTCCTAATTCCATTTGTCTCACAATAACTATTAAATTCATGAGAAGTGAACTCACCGCCTTGATCTGATCTTAGACATTTCATTTTTAATCCAGTTTTTGTTTCTACCTTTGCTTTAAAGATCTTGAATTTCTCAAAAGCTTCAAACTTCTCCCTAAGAAAAGTCACCCACATCATTCTAGAATAATCATCAATTATTAGCATGAAATACCTATCACCTTGAAAGCTTCTCATCCTTGATGGACCACATAAGTTAGTGTGAATCAAATCTATTACATCATTAGATTTATCTTATATGCTCTTAAAATAAGTTTTAACTTGCTTTCCCAATCGACATTCCTTACATACCGGATTATGAGGCTTCATAATCTTAGGTATATCTCTAACTACCTTAGTTGAATTGATCTTAACAATACAATCAAAATTAACATGACACAACCTCTTATGTCATAGCCAACTCTCATCAATATGATCAATCAAACATGTCTTATTACTAGTGTTCAAGTGAAAGATATTACCTCCAGTCTGAAAACTGGTTGCAATCTCCTAACCAATTTTGTTAATGATTTTGCATTTTCTATCTTTGAATTCAAGATGGAATCCCTTATCCACCAATTGACCAACACTCAAAAGATTATGCTTTAAACCTTCTACATAATACACATTATTAGTATTATGCTTACCATCCCAAGAAATAGTACCTCTACATGCTTTGTCATCTCCAAATCTAACTTGACCGCCATTGTATTCTTATAGGGATAGAAATTTCCTTTTATCTCCAGTCATATGATGCGAGCATCCACTATCAATTACCCATTCATCCTTATCTTCAACTTTTTCTACTAGGGCCTTTTCTTAATTCTTGATAGCCGATTCAGGTTCATCTTCCTTTAAAGCATAGACCACCCATTCCTTTCCATTGCCAAATCCACTAGCAGAGTCTGTTTCCGGTTCATCCTCAGAGTCGTCACTTACTCCTTCCTCATCCGCTATGTAGCATTGTTTGTTTCTCTTGAATCTATATCTTTTATGAATAGGCTTAAATGATTTCTTGACTCTCTCTTCAAATCTTGCATTCCTTTCAGGACATCTAGATGCAAAATGACCAATCTTATTACATGCAAAACATTTAAAAGATGTGTTTCCTTCATACTTCTTGTCGGTCCTTTAGGTACTCTTCTAGAAAATAGGTCTTCAAGTTGCTCAAATTCTTCATCCTCTTTCCTCATATCTTCCAATTATTTTGCATATAGGGCTTTCCAATCATTCTTGCCGGTAGATGATGATGATGCATGAAAAGTAGGTTCAGACTTTGCAGCTCTAGAAGGACCAGATTCTTCAACCTCAAAAGTAGATTATTTCCCAATCAGAATGTCTTTGTTAACTAAAGTGTTTGCCATTGTTCTCAATTCATTAATTGCAATTGCCTTCATCTTGTAAGCCGGTGGAAGGGCTTTGGAAACTATTTCATCTTCACTCAGAGATCCTTTACAACATTAAATTCCCATAACAATCTCATTTACTCTTTCCATAAATAATTCAATTCTTTCATTATCTTCTATCTTCAAGTTTTCATACCTTACCCAGTAACCATCAAGTTTAGCAATTTTGACAGTAGGGTCACCTTCATTCAGAGTTTGCAATTTATCCCACATAACCTTTACCAATGATTTATCAGTCAATCCCATAATTTGTTGATCAGTAAGTGCACACAAGAGGAATTATCTAGCTTTGCAATCACTTTCAATATTTTTGTCCAAGTCTTCAAGAGCAAGATTGCCAGATGTCGGATCATAAGGTGTGTATCCTTTCTTAGTGATCTCCCAAATATCCTTGCTAATACATCTAAGATGAGTTTCCATTTGGATTTTTCATTTCCCATAATTTGTTCCATCAAGCTTAGGGATTTCTCTTCTGGAGATAGTTACCGATGGATTTGAAGTGTTAGTTGCCATAGAATATTCCTCAAATGGTTAAGCTTTTGCAAAAGAGGATCAAATCTCGGATACCAATTGTTAGGATAACCGGTGAACAACTGAGAGGGGGGAGTGAATCAGTTGTTAAAAGATTATATAAATTAAACCATTTTATAACCTTTAACCAGAGCACATAAACATTCAATACCAGAATAGCAAAAATGGATACCGGTAAGCAAAAAAACTTAAGAATGAAATGGAGAATTAACACAATGTAACCATACCACATAACACCATGATTTGTATGTGGAAAACTTGGAAAGGGAAAAACCACGGTGGGAAGCCTACCCACGGTCAAATGATACTTCTGTAGAAAGTATATGATAAAATGAAGGGCCTACACATGCAAGAAGGCACACCTCCTAGAGCGTATTGATCATTACAAAAGAGTCTCACTGACTACAGAGAGGTTATAACCACCTCGAGATAATTGGACAACAATCCAAAAGAATGAACTACCAAAGATAGCATCTACCATGCTTGATTATAGTCTCGATTAAGCTCAATACCAGAGGCCTTTGACCTCTTCTTTAAACCCAATTCGATCCTCAATGATCGACCAAAACTCCTTTGCATATGATATTACATTTCCATTCCATATCATTCCCATTCATGATCTACAATGAGATCTTACATCAATTTATACCAACCCTAAGGCCTAAACCAATTAGGTCAGCCACCTAAAAAATATTACAATAAGATCATTACATACATCCATATTACAATGATATGTCATGACGTCTTGAGACCAAAACAACAATAACCAATCCATAAATCATCTCGATAATGTGTACAGAACATGTTAACATGATACCGGTCCATAACCTACATAGGTACCAGACCTAATCTGGGTCCACCATGCCAAAGAGATGTCTTCAATCAGTTGAGGCACAATCAAATAATATCTTCAGCATCCTGAAATCCATCTAGAAGCTGCACCAACACCACTTATGCATCCTGTCCAAGATTCTCAATAAAAGCTTTACCAATAAAACCTTAAACCCATGTCGGTAAGGGTTTAAAAGAGTGTATGATAGCATCGATCACCAAGTCAATACCAACTGACCAAAACATACTCCAGGAACATGTAACACATAAAATCAATCATACTTCATTGATCCAAACATGTCGGAAGTGTCCAATAGATAGTCCATTCTGCCAGTAACACTAGATCTTCTACCGGTAACCAAAACCTGTCTGTCGGTAACCAACCATAACAGCTAGTTTTGACATCAATGACAAAACATTAATGAAACACATAATCAATTCATCCATAATGCCAACAATGATCACCCCATGATACTTGCTCTATGTTTTGAAGACAACTTTCTCTGTTATATCACATGGCTCTTCCTGTGAAGGGTTTTGACCTTTGTGTATTTCCCTATTGAATGCTCACTGATAGAACTATCATTTTGCAGCTAATTTGTCATTTATTGTTCATGATGAGATCTTACCAGCTATAAGATGATAAATTTTACAATAACTTGTATGCTCTGGTAAGGTTTTTATAATTGTTTTCACCTTAGATGATTGTAATTTTTAGTTTTCACTATGACTTGTAAAACTGTTATGTAGTTATGTGCTTGCAACTATGTATGACTAATGACATTGTTGTTTTGATAAAGATCTGAGACACTTTATTATTGTTTCTTCATACATTTGGATATGAAATAAGCTATCTTTTTTAATGTTGCTACAAGATTTTGATATAGTTGGCTCTTGAATATGTCCTATTGATGACTAAATATTTATGCTTTTGTAATATCCCAGTAATTTTTTTTACATTACAGCTTTGCAAAACTTTATGACAGTCTATAGGGTTTAAACCTTGAATTTGCTACCAAATGTATTGATATCCTGTAACCCTCTTGGTTTGACTATTAAAGATGTTTATTGTTTCTTGACTTTTCTATGATATCTGATGTACAGTCATATCACTGATGTTCCTTAAATGTCACTGTTAAATATGCTCATGAATATTTCTTTTATTCACATGATGGCTATAGTTTTGTATTGATCATGGGATACCATTTTATTCATTGTTGTATGTGTTGACATTGGATGGCAGGTTTTACCTATCATTGAATGCCAATATATGGGACCATGAATTCAATTGTGTCTCATGTTTACTAGCTGATTAGTGCCACCCTTTGCATAGTGACATGTGTGTTGAGCTCAACCCCTTTGGGAGCCCATTTTATCCCACATACATGATATTTTTGAAATGAAAACATGTATCTACACATAAAAAAACAAGCTAGATGAAAACATGGTTCTCACTGATATCTCATGGCATCTTTTCTGCATTGATTCCTTTCTTTTTTATTCTGGTATGTTGATTACTATAGGCATGTGTTTTGATATTCTTATGCAGATGAACTATATTGCTGATGAGTTTTAGTGTGAGAATATGATAATCCTCATTTCTCTAACATCATTTTTTCTTAATCTCTTGCAGATATTGATGAACTGAGAGAATAAGAAAGTGAAGTGGATGAGCATCTGTGACTTCAACAACTTTCTCAACTTCAGAATCATCATTCCAAGAAATGACAGGTTACCTTGTTCCCCCACTCATCTTTTTCTATTATATAATTTATATTCATGCTTGTATGAAAATATGTGTATGGTTTGAGCTATTCCCACAACATGTGTGGGATCTTGTAAACAATTTGTCCTTAATAAATAAAAGTGTATTACGTGCAGATGTTTTATTCATGTATATATTTCTTGATTCAATTATTTCACATTAGAAATAAGATACTTATTTGGCATACATAGTTATTTATAAAGATAATGAAAGTTTTGGAAGATTTTTTTTTGTATACCTTTTATCTGCAATACATAAGACCTTTAATAGGTCACCAAAATTTAGTTGTGATAAAATGTTGGTAATAGTTACCATTATGAGGCCCCAAAATGGGTATTTTTGAGAGGACCATGGTGTTGGGCGCCCTAGTCCTAGACATCAAGGTCCTAGGATTAAGGGAGAAAAATGCAAATTGTGAAAATTTGTGTTTGATACATAGTGTGAGTAGAATCAGAGCTTCAATCAAGCCTTAGGGGATGAATGCCAAAGTGAGGGCCTAAGTGAGGACAAAATTGTAGGTGAGTACAACTCAAGATGATACAATGGTTAATGTTCTATTGTTATAAGTTGATAAATAATTGTTTTTGAAGTTCCAAACTGATTCACCCCCCCTCTCCCCATCTTAGTCCTGTTGGGTGTTCAACGCAGTGTCATAATTATCTTCATTCACTTTGTGTCTCCAATTCCCACATTCATTGAACCAAAAATTCAACCCACCTCTTAATATTATCCCTCCAGTTCAAATCAACCTCTTAGTCCTATTCATGTACTTACCTACCCTTCTTTCACCTCTTAATCTCCTCCCTTCATCCTTACCTACCATCTAATTGTATTGATTCTCTTTCATCTATGAGATCTTGACCATTCATAATTTAACCTCTCAATTTGAACCCTTTATTCTCATGGTAATTTCTATAAAAGAGACTTATTCTTCTCATTTTATATTGCACATAGCTTAAGCATACCTGATCTCTGCCAAAATCATTCTAGCCATACATCACCACACTACATCATAGATTACACCATCACAATCACAATCAATTCCTCTATGAGCTCTTGCACAAGTGCATATTATGCAAGTGCATAAAATTTTAGAGAAAACACCACTAATACAAGATCATGGAGGATAGGAAACCAATGGAGACAAGCCTGCCATGAATGTGAAGGTATACTTGTTTTATGTTTTTTTTGTGTGCATGGTAGATATCTATTGAAGGTTTTGTTGAATTAGTTTGTAGATCTAGGTTTGGGTTAGGATCTTTAGGATTTACAAATAGGTTAATATTTAGCATACACAATTTTTAATTGTTTAAAAATGATATTTTTGAATGGGTGTGACAACTATTCTTTCAGGTATGTGTCCACCCCTCCTATATTTATGAATGTTTTCTCTCACTAAGAAGGATATACATTTTGGGCAAGAACATAGTGCACAAGAGGCTTTACCTATCATATGGAAGTGAGAAGAAGTGAATTTCCTCAAATTAATTTACAAACAATAATGTAAGTGTGTTAATAGTAAAAATAGATTCTTTTTTAGTTTTTTATCATTTATGATTTTTCTACATTGATTTGTCTCTATGTAATTATGAGTATATTGTTTCATGTGTAGTTTATTAATTTTTATCTTATATCTAAATTAATTAATTAATAATTTATAAATAGCATTAATCAAATTATTTAATCTACTTTGTTTAATTCAACACAAATATTTTGGGTGTAAGCATAGATGTGTTCAACAAAATGTAAAGGAAAATAAGGTATTTCCCTAAAAATGTGTTATCAAGGCTAATTAATAAATATAAACTAAGCACATAAACTAATATGGATAACACACTATGTGGGCATAGATATCATAATATTAAAACATAAAATATGAGTTATGGAAAGTAAATAAGTTGGTTAGGGCAATTATATAATGATGACACGTGGATTTTTTTTTAGACGTTGTAATTCACCTACCTTGGATTTGGAAACTGGTCTACTCTCTCTATAATTCACCTTAGATTTGGAGCAACCTATGTACTATATGACAAATCAACTGTATTGATCTAAGTCAATCTCATGGACATGGACCTATCTTTCAACTAGAAGTGATCTAGATAAATGTGTGCTTTTATTTCTTGAATCTAATTTGTTATTATCTACTCTATTATGAGGATCAATAATATTTATGAATTTCTTTAGATGGTTGTTGAACCATTAGAGTACATATTTCTCATAGGTTGACCCTAGAAAAGTTATAATTATGGTCATGGGAATAATCAATGAAAACAATCTTCAAACATAAGATGCTTGTAGGATGATCATGCATATTTTGATTTATTTTTATTGCATCAATGTAAGTTTTTTTCACATGCTTATGTCTTAAATGCAAATGTTGTTTTTCCTTAATGCCCATTATGATAAATAAATATAATTGAATTCTTTTAAATATAAGAACAATAAATGTGTTTAAACATATGATTAGTCAACTCTTGGTAAGCAAGAAAAAGATGGAAAATAGTGTCTCACCATTTAAATAGCTAGCATGACTAGTAAAAACAAATCAAACCATTTAAAAAGAGATATCAAGAAAGATAAAAATAAAAGCATAATGAGAGATAAGAAAAATCAATGAACTAATACTCAAGAAGCTCCCATTGGCATGAATCTTTCTTGTCCTCCTCATCTCCACGAACTTTTCTAGCTCCAAAGTTGGCTAATGAAGAGGGAGAGAGAGATGGGGTGAATGTGGAATGCTCTCAACTAGCATAACAATGTGGATGACTGGATGTGGATATGATGGATCAGAATGGACATTATGATTGTGCTATGATAAGTGCATAAAAGGCTAGCATAAGGATGTATGAAAAGTGGATGATTTGATGAGAGGGAAGGGTTCAATTTATAGATTTTAGGGCTTGTCTGTGAACAATCAAGATCAAAATTTGATCAATGGATGAGATTAAAAGAGAGAGAAAGGTGTGCGAGAAGATCTTGGGAAGAACAATTGTCATAGGAAAAAGAGAAAAGTGTGCTAACACATGTGTGAGAAAATTTTGGGAAGCCCACTTGTCTTAGGGGAAAGGGGAAGGTGTGTTCACACATGTGTGAGAAACCTTGGGAATTCTATTAAGTTGACAAGTGGAAGCACTTGTGGCAAAGGTGTAAGGGCTAGAAAAGGGGGTTTATGATATACAAGACAAAAGAGGAAAGTGTAGGGTGAATCCATGGGGAGGAGCAATTCTCACACATGTGTGAGAACTCTTTGGTCAAAGATGGTGTGGATGGGTGAGATGATATGGGTAGGTGTGTAGTATTTTTAAATTTCAATAAATACTAACAAGGATTAGGATTTGGGTTAACTAGTTTAATGAGGGGATTAAGATGTGGGTTTGTAGGAATTACAGAATTAGTTTAATTAATTATGAATTAATTTAGATAATTAGGATTAGGAATAAAGTTGGAATATTCCTTAAAGGTGAGCTTGATTTATTGAAATAGATATGTTGGAATCAATGAACACTGAGAGGGGGGTGAATCAGTGCTCTGTAATTTAAAAACTTATTAAACTAATTCTTAAACCATAGGATGCATAAGAATGAAAGTAAAGTGCAAAAACATAAACCAATCAACCATAATACCATAACACCCAAATTTTTACGTGGAAACCCATAAAGGAAAAACCACGGTTGGATTTGAACCCACGATATTATTATGCTTTGATAAGGAGTATGATAATGTTACATAAAGGGGAATGCACTTGCATTCAGGCACACTACCTAGAGCTCACTACTCAAATATGAAATAGGGCTACAAATCAAAGGAAGGCTCATTGCCTTACAGATGATTACAAATGATTACAATAATGAATGAATTGGATAATAGCATCTACTAATACCAAATAGTAGTTCTAGTTAAGCTCAATTTGACTTCTACAACTATTCTACTTGGCTGCTCTATTTTGTTGCACTATCCTACACCAGAGCACCAAAACCTTCAATCACATTCATCAAACAGACTTCTTACACTCATGTCATTCCCAAAAAACTCAAACAAATCAACCTTATATATATGCACCGCCAAAATAGATCAATTACCATGTCAGCTCAATCTGTCCACAACATGCAACATGAAAAGTGTAACCAACAAGTCGGCTCAATCTATTCAAAAATCCATATGTGGACCCAAAAAAAATGATAATAGACTTCCCACATGTCAACCCAATCTCCTCAAACTCGAAACCAATTACAGAAATCAACCCAAAGATTATGTGTCACACGTTACACCAAAATAGCTTTGTTCTACCAGAATTATCGGATATAGGACCTTCAATCTTGCTCATGAATCAACACGGGATATTAGGATTACAAAATAATCTCCCTTGAACCTTGAATCATCTATTTCTATAAACACAGCCAAAATTACACAACTAAAATCAATATCTACACACTGAACTCATGCTCTGTCGGATACTATATTCCACCTTCTAGACTTATGCCTCATGAATAATGCAACTTTTGGTAAACCAAATCTACATGTACCGGATATGATTTTTGAACAGAGTTACCATCAATGAAAACCCCTAAGCATTTTGCATGCATTAATCTTCACCAGAATAGTGTCTCTTGCCAACAAAATCAACTTTAGGATTCAAAAGATATGTATAATTACTAAATTAATTAATTACATATGTAGAAGGGCATATTTAATTGAATATAATTAATTTAGGGGAATAATAGGTTAAGATGATTAATTAAATATCAAAGGATAATTAATTAAATATTAATTTTATCAATTTTATGTGTCTACATTTTTCCCCTCTTTAATATAGCAGCATGAAGTGATGTTATACCAAAGAAGAATAAAGCATAGTGGATAGAAATAGATAAGGACTAGTAGCATGATGCCCCAGTCATTGGTCAGTTGCGGAAGGATGATGAGGAAGTTGTGGTATGCCCCCTCGAGAGGACATGTGGGTTCTAAGAACACAAGTGTGCTCTTGAAATGGATAAGACCAGAGGATGAAAGGGAAAATTGGAGGAATAAGGAAGGTGAATAAACTGAAGCCCCGAGGTAAAAAGGGGAGATGAAATGGAAGAGGATATGATAGGTTGAATAGAAGGTGGATGAAGAGGATGGGATTTTTGTTATACATTATGTAGAGATAAATCCTAGGTTTGATTTTGCAAAGGATTATCGACATCATTGATTATAAGAACCAGAATGTAATGAATATCCGATGCATGGAAGAAATCGCAAACAATAGGTTATCTCAATGTATGCAAGCGTACATGTCACTATGACTAAATATATGAGTTGTATGAGTTGAATGGTATCCTTGTGCATTTGAATCCTTTATGGGGATTTGATTGGAATATGCAGAAGATGGGCCAAACAACTATATCAACATACTCAAAGTGAATGCAATACTTGTTTGATCAAACATGAGAAACCATCAAACACACCATATGACAAAAACTATGCCCCAATGTATACCAACCTAGACATACCAAGATATAGAAATATCAAGGTAGCCATGAATGGGTATAGTCCTAGGACACAAATGAAATCAAAGTTCAAAAATATCATTCAAGAAAATGACTCCTTTAGCCAACAAACATCTTTTGCCAAGAGTAGGACATGGATTTGGATATGATTGTCATTCATGGAAAGGATGCATCTCGATGGGAATGATGATGGAATAGATCAATTGGAGGCAATAGATAAGCTGACTAGAAGAGATGGTAGTCAAGAGGATCTCTGCTTGGATTTGGTTAAAATATTTTGTGTGGGTGTTTGGATTGTGTGCAAGTATAGGTAAGCTCAGATGGATGGGAAAAATCTTAGATTGATGGGAACGCTCAGTTTGATGGGGATATCATTATTCACAATAGTAGATTAGTCCATTATCTCATATGATAGGAGGTGGCAATAGGATGAAAGTGGTGTGTGTTGAAAGTGTGTGACTGGGGCAAAGATTTCCTGCACAAATGGGTAAGACTGGAGTTGCAATGGAATGATGGGATGACTAGATGAAATGGAATGTATGCAAATGAAAAGAATGGATGAGCGAGGATGTGATAAGTGTCCGAAGAGATGGTGGATTCAATTTATTTACCTTGACACCTGAAAAATAGGTTTTGACCAAGGTACTTACCCATAGCACCACAAAGTGATTTTCACTAATGGACGAAATGATTTTTCTTTACTTTTTTGTTTTTTTCAATTTTTTTGTATTTTTTATGCTTTTTTTATTTTTTGACTTTTAAAAGTTGGGATTCCCTCAAGACTTAAGCATAAAATTTCTTCAGATGGATGATATTCATTGGTTCATCCAATGGTTCTCCTTCAGGTGTAGCTAATCAATAGGCTCTTTAGCCATATTTAGCAGTGATAACATAGGATCCAAGCTAGTTAGGCTCAAACTGTCCTTTCTTTTCTCAATCTTAAAGGTTTCTTTGATTTAATTTAAGGACAATATCACCGACTTCAAATTATTGTGCCTTGAATTTCTTGTTATAACTAAACCGAAGGTGGTTTTGATAAAATTTTAGGTGGTTCAAAGCATTGATGCGTCATTCATCCAATAGTTCTAGCTCTTGAAGTCTAGTTACTCTATATTCTTCATTGGGAAGAATGATATGTAGTAATATCCTTAGCAAAGGAAGCTCGATCTCAAGTGGCAGGGAATCTTTGGAACCAAAGACAAGGGAAATGGAGTGGCACTGATGGGTGTGTGGATGTTGGTGCAGTAGGCCCAATGGGTGGGGTAAATCTGCAAGTGCCAATCATGGCCAGCTTCATTAACTTTTTTTTTTAAGATTTTGATAAGGGTTTTATTTGAAGCCTCAGCTTGACCATTGCCTTGTGGGTAATACGGGATGGAGAAGTGATGTTGGATACTAAATTTGTGACAAAGCTCTTTGACATCCTAATTTTTGAAAGGTCTTCCATTTTCTGTGATAATGGCCTTTGGAATGCCATACCAACAAATAAGGTAGTTCAAGATAAAATTTTCTATTTGGGTTCCTATGGTATAAGTAAGTAGAATTACTTCCACCCACTTAGTGAAATATTCAGTTGCAGTGATGATGAACTTGTGGTCATTGGCAAAAGTGGGCTAAATTTTGCCAATGAGATCGAGCCCCCACTATGAAAAGGGCCAAGGTGTGATGAATGGATGTAATGCATGAGATGATGCATATATCTTGTCTCCATGCTTCTGACAAGGTATGCATTTCTTGACATAATGATAGGCCTCTTGTTCCAAAGTACACCAATAATAACCAATTTGGAGGATCTTTTTAGCCACCATAAGGCCACTTGAGTGTTATCCACACATACCTTCATGTACTTCTCACAATTCTCTTTCAGCTTCTTCATTATCTAAACACCTTAGGAGGGATCCATCGAAGTGCCTTTGAAATAGGGTTTCTCCAAGGATAGTGTAGTGAGAGGACTGACGGATGAATGTTTGCTGCTGCTTGGATTTAGTAAGATGGGGAGATGGTTTGGTTGCTCAAGTAAGAATATGTGTCTTGATACAGAGGATAATTGGGACCAACGAGTTCACATACCATTGCAGAGTCTGGCATATCGTATGCAGGAACTAAGAGATCACCCAAGAATTCACATTTGGTACTGTTCTCTAGCATTTGTAACAAGGATCTGATGGTAGCCATGGCATCTACATCTCTATTTGTTGCTCGAGGAATCTACTCAAATTGATTGAAGTAAAATGTTGTTTAAGGTCTTCAACCACGCGGTGATATGGGACCAACTTCTCATCTTTTGTTTGATACTCATCATTGACATGTCGAATCACTAACTCAGAGTCTCCATAGACAGATAATTCTATAATTTTCCATGTGAAAACCATGTGAAGTCTTGTGATAAGGGCCTCATACTCAAAGATAATGTTGGTGCATGGGAAAGCCAATTTATAGGACTGAGGAATGCAGTCTCCATGCAGGGTGACAAACAAGATGCCTGCCCTTCATCCTCATTGTGTGTAGGAACCATCAAAGTATAGCTTCTCGAGAATATGGTATTAGGGATCCCACGGATACTGAGAGGGGGGGGTGAATCAGTATCTGACCGGTGAATGGAATTTCTTAACTTAAAACATGTAGAACATAATATAACAGTGTACCGGTATGCAAGAAATAATGCAATAAACAGAATCAAGAACATCCACATGAAAAGCACACCATAACACAAGATTTTAACGAGGAAACCCAGAGTGGGAAAAACCTCGGTGGGATTTGTGACCCACAATATTCACTCACTGGCCAATAAGAGAATATTACTTACAATAGGGGCCTGCACATGCAGGAAGGCCAACTGCCTAGAGCTCACTGCTCAATGGGAAGTCTCACTGACTTACAATAAGGATTATACAAATCCAATATCTTGTACTGCTTTATAATAGCATCTTCAATGCCAGATTCAGTACCAGTTCCTGCTCTATTATTTACATATACCCCTTAACCTGTATTTCGCATAATAGGTCTGCCTAATATTTTTCTTTTTTACTTCTACACATTATTACAAATGTCTACAATGATCTCTTTTATATATAAGAGTCATTTTACAATTTTCCAAGTCGGCTTACAATAATAAACAAAATATAATATAACAAAATCATGTCCACCTCTGTGTCGGTATACTTCCTTTCTTCTGTGCCGGTGCCGGTGTCCTGAGTGCCGGTGTAGAGTGTGATCTGCTGATGCCGGTATAATGCTTTTGCCAGTGCCATAATATTTCAAGGTTGCCATCAATGACAAAACCTTCAATCACATACAATGTCTCATTGGAGTGTGCATATGCCAACAATCTCCCCCTTTGGCATTGATGGCAACACTCATAAGAAAATTCAAAAGGTATCCAAAAATGTGCAGTCCAAAAAAATGTTACCAAAAATGTGAGAGCTCCCCCTGAGCATATGATTCCTGTGATTTGAATTTTCTCATCCCACTACTCCCCCTTTGGCATCAATGACAAAGGTTGTCAAGATGTCACTAGAGTTTGTAGTTTCAACCTTGTAACTGGGTGGTTACAATTTGAAAAAGTTCTCCCAAAATCAAGTTTATACTATCCATAAACTTTTTGCTATCCTTTATTGTTGTCTCTATTCTCTTCACTGTACTGGTGAGATGCTGCAAATGCTCTGCCGGTGTTTTCTTTCCCTGTATTAGTGTCTTAGAAATTTCCTTCCGCAGAGATGCTAGATATTCCAATCTTGGACTTAGTTTTGATCTCAAATGTTTTGCTTTATTTATTATCCTTTCTTTCTCTCTTTCCAATTTAAGTAGTTCTTCCTCAAAATTTGTTATCTTCTCCTCAAAAACTAATAGTGTATCAGGTAGGTTGACAAAACTATCTGCAATTTTATTGATCTCATCCTGTACCTTGCTCATTTTCTTGTCTAAATCTACAGTCAAAAAGTTTGTTTTACAGGTATCTTTGTATAGATTTTTGTACTCTTTCAACAAATTAAATAATTCTGGTAGAAGTGTGTCAAAATCTCTATTACACTTCTTTATTTGCTCATCAAAGAATTTTTGTTTTTCAACTTCTACTTTATCCTTCACTAACTCTTCTTTTATTTTCTCAATGTTTTCTGAGATATATTTACACAGTGTATCAAGTTGTCCTAAAGAATCTTTGTTGTCTATATTATAGTTATGAGCAATTACCTTCAAAATTGGTATGGTTTCATCAATTTCTTTGTAAGCTTGTGAGCTGCAGTCGGTTATTTTTTTGATAGAATCGAGTAGTACCTCAGTCACATTGGTTGATTTGAAGCTTGATGATGAATCAAAAATCTAAGTACTGGTGGAAGTAACCAAGCTTGTATTGACCTCTGGTAGGTCTGTTTGTGTCTGCATTTCTTTAAGCAATGGTTTTTCACTAGTTGTCGGTGGTACTATTTCCTTATGTACCTGTTCCTGTTCCGGAGCCTTTTGCTCTATTTGTTCCTCTATTTGTTGCATTTCCTCAGTCTATTTTTGAGTCTCTACCTTTTGTTCTTTATCTTCTGTAGATTTCTCCTGTGAGTTATCAGTTTCTTCAGCTACCAGAGGCTCACTAGCTATATCTATCTTATCTATTGTATCTTTCACTACCACTATGTTGATCTTCTGAGTATCAACATCCACAGTATATAAGACTTTGGGATTAGGATTATTATCCTCTACATCCATACTCTCAGCTATTGGTTGATCTTTCATAGTTGTTGTTTTTACCAGTGGAGTAATTAAAGGAGGTGGGGGTAAGTTATCTCTAACCTTGATACTAGGTGGTCCACCAACTTTTCCTTTCCCCTTGTCTCTATCTTTCTGATAAACTTTTATGGGTTTGGGGATCCTGTACTCTTCTTGTTTTTCTTTCTCAACTAGGAATATATCCCATCCATTTTCTGTCTCCTCTGTTACCTCATTAACTCTTCCTATCATTAAAGCAACGTGTCGGTGTGCAGTAGAAAATACTGTCCGGTTGGCTTGAGCAATTAGGTCATCAATTTCTTAGGGAGATTTTACCGGATATACAGCAAGTAGCTTTTCAATCTTTATTTTCTTGTCCAGTTCTATCACTGCTTGTCTTCTTGCTTCTAGTCTTTTGAATAGTTCATCGGGAATTTTATTGACTACTTCCATCAAAAATTTCTTGTACATATCCATATGTAATATAACACTATTTTCAACTTGCTCTTTTTCATCAGCTATTAGAGTGTCATATATTTTCTCTATGTTCTTCAATTTACCTTCCTCTGTGATTTCATTCAGTAGTATATCAAGAGGGGCCAAGTCTTTGTTTGTCCTTTTCTTCTTCTTGGGTGTTAGTTTCTTCTTTGGTGTGGCCTTTCTTACCAAAGATCTCACTTCTTGTTGCTTTTGCCTTGTCCTCCTAGGTGAGGGTGTGGTTGCCGGTGAGGGATCTCTTTTTCTTACAACTCTTTTGAAAGTTGCAGGCATGTCACTTCCTGAAGAAGTACCTACTGGTGATAGGTGAGTTTCAGGTTGTGGAGCTGCTAACTCATCTTCTGTTATACTGGTTTTCTTCAATACATCTTCTTTGATGGCTTTTGCTTGTCTGGAACCTTTCCTTACAACTGCCTCAACCTTTTTCACCCTTTTCTTTGATTGAATTTGTCTTTCAATATTTTCTACACTACCAAATACTTCTTCCTTAGGTTCTCTGGGGGCTTCCAAAAGTGCTTTAGCATATGTTTCAACTATGTGATCATCTATTTCATAGCCCATCTCAGTTACCCAAACTGTCCTTGGGATGACTGCTTCTATCCAAATTTCATCTTTCTTGATGACAAAGCATATTTCATCTTTGTATTTGTCTACAATCTTCTATGATAAGCTTATTCTTTTCTTCATTTTGGCCTTTAATGCTTGAAAAAAGTCATGAATATTGTTTTCCTTGTTCTCACTCATGTTATTGAATAGTTCTGTTAATTGTTTGTCTATCGGTATATCATATCCAAGTTCTTTGTAACCTATACTGGGAACTTGTTTTGTTATATGTAGCATTAGACATACTAACAGATTTCCAAACCTAAAAGTTCCTTTCTTGTCCTTCTTGATCTTTCCAAGGTTGTCAATTAATTCATCCTTTAACCACTCACATATATCAATTTTTGCATTGTCTGTGACCATGTCATAAGCACTCTTAATGCATAAACTTGAAACTAAATTAAGTCTATTTGCATGAGTAGCTTTATATCCTAATATCATGTTGATGAATCTCACATTGATATCTGTTACATCATTAACTCTTAGGGACCTCTTGTCGAATGTTGCACCAGTTAGGTATATAACTAGGTCATTGGAAACCTTCTTAGTTTTATCTGGTCTTTTACCGGTGGTCGATAACCTTGTGACAGCTTTCACAGCTTCCTTGTTGATCTTGTGGACTGCATCCAACCAGAAAAACTCACCATGTACCCTGCTTAAGACTATCCTAATCACATCCTTTGGAAATTTAGGAATGCTAAGGATCTCTGTAAATCCTAGGGTCTCAATGATCTTGTGTTCATCTTTTACATTGCCGGTATTATCACATATCACAGTTTTAAACATGGTTTTAATTTCTTCATCTCCTAACTCTTCAATGTTGCAGTGGATGTACATTTTGGGGTCTTCAACATAAACAACTCCCTTAGGAATTTGAGAAAAAGCACCTAAGGTATCATCTTTCTTTGCTACCTCGGGAACTAACTGAAATATGGGCCTAGGTCTTTTTATTACTTCAACAATAGTAGGGTTTGCTATATATTCAATTGCAGAGGTGGATGCCATGATTAAATACCTTTTACTGCCTTAGGATGGATGATTGTTTGGAATGTTCTTGCTTCTTGCTCGAAATGCCTTAGCTTAGAGTCTTCGTGCTCTTCGTAAATTTGAAATCTCAGTGAAATGAAATGGAGCGAAAACCTTGATTATATAGTGTCTATTCGCTATCTACCACATTAATTGCACATGTATCAATAGATTGCCAAACCCTCAAGGAAATTTTCTTCAATTAGATGAAGAACTTCTTGCCGGTGGAGCACTACTCTGTCCTTCCGGTGAAGAATCACTCTATTCTGTCGGTGAAGCATTGGTTGGTTCTAACATTGGAGGAGTATTCCCAATATTTAGATCAGCTTTTCTAATCCATTGTCTTGAGAATTCTTGCTTAACCTCTTCAACCTTTTCTTTACCTTTCAAGCTAGAACTTTTGTTGTCTACCGGTGTTCCTTTACTTCTACAGAATTTAGCAATATGCCCAATCTTGTTACATGCATAACAAGTTACATTATTCTTTTGAATAGCTTTGCCATAACCTATGCCGGTTTGTGTTCTGCATTGATTAGATAAATGTCCAAATCTTCCACAAATATAACATCTCACATTCATTCTGTAGTTTTCAAAATTGTGACCTACTTTGTTGCATTTAGAACATTGACCAGTGGGTGTGTTGATATTTTGATAATTTCTAGATCTACATTCATTTGCTCTATGACCATACTTATTGCAGTTAAAACATTTTCCATTGAATTTATAAGCATTAGGTTGTCTTACCGGTTTGTTGTGATCCTGGGTATTTGTAGTACCGGACCTTTCACCAACTTCAAAGCCAATTCCAAAAGTGTCACCTTTAGGTTTTTTATTCTTCAACAAGGTGCCAAGTTCCTCTGAGCTTTTCTTAAATTTTTCTTTATGTTGATTTGCAGTTTCTAGTTCTCTTTCTAAAACTTCTTTTTGTCTCATCGGTTCATTTGAGTCATTCTGAGTATGCATCAGATCTATCTTCAACATGTCATTTTCATAGCTAAGTCTTGTGTTCTCATTTGTTGCATCACTTAGTCTTATGGTCAATTCTTCTTCATTCTTCTTCCTATCCTCAATCTCTTTGCAAAATATCATAGTCATATCCTGCATTTCATTCTTTGTTGTCATGATCTCTTGTTTCAACTTGCTTATCATATCATTAAGCGATTACTTTTCATCATTCTCATTTTGAAATTTTTCACAAAGTTCTCTTCTCTTATTTCTTGCAACAGTAAAATTTTCTTGAAGTGCCTGAATGATGTCCTACGCTGCCCTTAAATCATCTTCTAGTTTGATATTTTTCAATTTTTCTTCATCATAGTCTGTAAGAGCTCCTTCCAGTTGCTTCATCAGATTTTCCATCTTTACCGGTGTCAAGATCTTCCTCAAGTTGTTAGGCTTTCGAAAATAGAGGACCAAGCTCTGATACCAATTGTTAGGGATCCCACAGATACTGAGAGGGGGGGGTGATCAGTATCTGATCGGTGAATGGAATTTCTTAACTTAAAACATGCAAAACATAATATAACAGTGTACCGGTATGCAAGAAATAATGCAATAAATAGAATCAAGAACATCCACATGAAAAGCACACCATAACACAAGATTTTAACGAGGAAACTCGGTGTGGGAAAAACCTTTGTGGGATTTGTGACCCACAATATTCACTCACTAGCCAATAAGAGAATATTACTTACAATAGGGGCCTGCACATGCAAGAAGGCCAACTGCCTAGAGCTCACTGTTCAATGGGAAGTCTCACTGACTTACAATAAGGATTATACAAATCCAATATCTTGTACTGCTTTATAATAGCATCTTCAATGCCAGATTTAGTACCGATTCCTGCTCTGTTCTTTACATATACCCCTTAACCTGCATTTCGCATAATTGGTCTGCCTAATATTTTTCTTTTTTACTTCTACACATTATTACAAATGTCTACAATGATCTCTTTTATATATAAGAGTCATTTTACAATTTGCCAAGTCAGCTTACAATAATAAACAAAATATAATATAACAAAATCCTGTTGGCCTTTGTGCCGGTATGCTTCCTTTCTTTTGTGTCGGTGCCGGTGTCCTGAGTGCCGGTGTAGAGTGTGATCTGCTGATGCTAGTATAATTCTTTTGCCGGTACCATAAGATTGCAAGGTTTCCATCAATGACAAAACCTTCAATCACATACAATGTCTCATTGGAGTGTGCATATGCCAACATATGCAACTATCATTATGGCATCATCAGGGAAGTCTATAATGAGAGGATGGTATCCTTCAATATGTGCTTCTACTAGTTGATCTATGATGATTTGTCCTTTGATTACTTTTTTGTCTATGTACTCAATGTCAAAGTCACTAAGTATCATAACCCACTTTTTCATTCTACCCATAAGAGTTTCCTTTGATAGGAGGTACTTTAAGGGGTCAATTTTGCAAATGAGTTTGGTCTTTTGATTGATCATATAATGTCAAATTTATGTGTGCTAAAGACCACAACAAGGCAAGCTCATTCAATTGAGTTGTAGTTCAGCTCATAACCAACTAAGGTGTGACTTATGTAGTACACTCTATGTTATTTACCTTGATTGTCTGCTTCTATCCAGTATGACTATTGTTGCTGATATGTACAAGAGGAGCGGTCTATTTGGAATAGGAGGCATGAGGACTAGTAGAGAAGCAAGATATTCTTTGAGTAGATCAAATCCTTTTTGGCATAAATAGTCCCACTAAAATCTAGTGTCCTTGCAAAGTAAATGAGCAAATGGGTGGCATTTGTCAGCAAGTTGGACGATGAATCACTGAATGGATTGAACTGTACCTTGTAGACTACACAAATACTTGAGATTCTTTGGAGGAGGAATTTCCATTATGGCCTTCATCTTTGCAGGATCTACTTCAATGCTGCGTCTAGACATAATGAAACCAAGGATCTTTATGAAAGTGACCCCGAAGACACACTTTTAGGGTTTAATATAAGTTTGTACTTCTCAAGGTGCTCAAATATTTGTGTCAACACTGCAATGTGTCCTCTTGTTTTGGATTTTCCAAGGAGATCGTCGACATAGTCCTCCATAATTTCATGCAAGAGGTCATGGAATATTGTTTTCATAACCCTTTGATAAGTTGCACCAACATTCTTCAACCCAAAAGGCATCACTTGGTAGTAGAAGGTACCCCATAGAGAGGTGAAAGTAGTTTTTTGTTGGTCTTCTTCCATGATCTTGATCTGGATGTATCCTGAAAATTCATCCATTAGGGAGAGCATCTCATGTCCTGCCATGAAATCAACTTCCATGTCAATGTTTGGGAGAGGAAATTCATCCTTAGGGCATTCCTTATTGAGGTCTCTAAAATCATTTCATATGTGGATGCCCACAATCGGCTTGCATCGAGCATTTTCTTCAGCTCCTCTTTGACTAATAGAGCGATTTGAGAATGTATCTTTCATAATTTCTTGTTAACAGGCTTAGCATCTGGATGAACAACAAGGTGATGTACTACTAGCTCTGGGTCCTATCCTAGCATGCATGCATAAGACCAAGAAAAGTTTTGTTTTCTGCTTTAAAGAAAGGTGATGGTGTTTTTTCGCTCTTCATCGTTCAATGTGTTCACCATGAATGTGTTCTTCGGATTTTTAGGAGTGCCAAGGTTGACTTCTTCAGTGTCTTCAATCAACATGGATGATGTATCAGGAGGAAGTACCATGAGTGGTAAGTCAATTCCCTCATCTTCTAGTGCCTTTTGCATGTTTTCAATAGACGATATGCCTTTTCTTTTTACTTTTTTGTGGTCCAAAGGTGCCTCACGAAGGTTTCCACCAAGGGACTCTTGATCTTTTTCTTTATTGTCGCTTTTATAACTAAGGGAGTTGACTTGACTGTCGAAGTACGCTTTTGGATGTAGTTGTGTGCCACAAACCTTAGTGTGATCTTTTAAGTTTTACATCTCTAAAATTGCTAAGATGTATGCATATGTCAATAGCCAAAGGTCCTCATTCGTCCCAATTAATTAGTTCAAGGTAAAAAAGAGAAAGTTCATCGGGGATGGAGGGGGTTATGGTCATGATACAAGTCTTAGATACAAAGTCATCAACATACTTGTAAGGCACTTCATAGAAGCCCTCTTCATCAGAGTCATCGACATCAAAAGGTGGGGTCGTCGGAGCACCAGCGATAGTAATCTTCGGTATGTGAGAGTAACCCAAGCCTCTTTTGTTTTTATATGAAACAGGTGCAATGGGCTCCCTTTGGCCTTGCTCTTTAGGTCCTAGACCATTTCCTTTGTATCCCATCTTGTTTGCCATTGCAAAATCCTTAGGATACTTGTCTCAAGGAATATCTACTGAATCATCATCTTTTTCATGATATAACCAAGATGCTACATCGGTTTCCATGTTTTCTTCATCTAAAGGACCCCACTGTTGGAAAGTTGTATTTTTGCACTGCATGGTAGGTTTCTTTGGAAGCTCAATTTCTTTAGGTCTACCATATGATTTAGGAGATGTAGGGAGGTGCCCCACATAGAGTGTGTTTTGTAAATTATACCTGCCATAGCCTTTGTCAATTATCTCAGCCTTGATCTCAAGTAAACTAGGATTTGATGTGGAGGGATCGGTGGGTGGAATGATGGATGATATGAAAGTGAGGGAATTTAGTGGGAAATGTTGGTTGTGCTTCCCCTCTATCAACTTGCAATATTGGAAAGGTTGAGAATCTGCAAGGATGGTGACCTCTCTGCCATTGTAGGGGAACTTTAATCATTGATGGTAAGTGGAGGGGATGGCTTGGATGAAATGAATCCATGAGCAGCCGAGAAGGATGTTGTATGGGAGATCAAGGTCCAAATGTTGTGTCCACTATTATTGGGCCAACCTAAAGTGGAAGTGTGAAGTTGCCTTTAGAAACTCTTTCAGCATCATCATATGCTTTGATAGTAATTTTTCTTGTACGATCAACATGTTAGGAACCAAGAAGGACAACTAAGAGGGGGGCTGAATCAGTTGTCCATAAATTACAACCCAAAACCAATTAATTCAACTTAAAACTTAGTGCCGGTAAAACAAACTTAATGTCGGTAAAACAGATTAACAGTTATGGCAGTACTGGTATAACTTAATGCATGAAACAGAAAGAGAAACAACATCCACAACACATGACATAGATATTTTGATGTGGAAACCCTGTAAGGGGAAAAACCATGGTGGGAAACCTTACCCACAATCAGATGATACTAGTGTAGATAATAAGTGAATACAATAATGGGGTCTTCACATGCAGAAAGGCCAACCGCCTAGAGATCACTGATCAATCACAAAATAGGAGTCACACTGACTACAATTGGATGGTTAAATCCAATAACAATGTACTGCTTCAATATAGTATCTGCAATGCTGGATTCAGTACCAGTTTAAGCTCTAACCATGAGTGCCAAACACCTTCATAACCTTTCCTTCAACCTTCAGATAATATTTGTGTGATTCACACAAGGATCTACTTTTTTTCGCTCTTCAATGATCTTCAATATTTGCACACACTCATAATATGATCTTCAATAAGATCTTACAATTATTTATACAAAACCCTAAGACCTTATCATTAGGTTGGCTCACTAAAGATATTATAATTAAAAAATAAGTCTTGATGCAGTACAATATTTTGGCCTCAATACATTTACACAATAATCAATCAATAAACCATTTCCAAAATGTGTCGCGCTGATCTGGAACATGATATCTTGTACCGGTCCATAACCTAGACCTATCTATTGGTAAAGGCAAATATGTGAACCTGATTAGTCCAATAAACAAAACACCAAATCCAAACATCCAATCCATGTCTTCAACATAACCAAATGATCTCTAGATGATAACAAGTCATCATCACTATCAGTGAACCATATATCCTGTCAGTGAAGCATATATCGGTGACTGTGCATAAGCCAATATCCATGTCGGGACCACAATGTACCAGTTCAACTATAAACCAATATAACCAGAGTGCCAAATCAACAATGTAGACCTCCAGAAATATAAGTGTTGACATCAAAGACAAAACCAATGCAACACATGATGAAGTCATCCATAATACCAACACAACAAAGTTCTTCAGAGAATCCCAACTACTTAATCAACTTGTATGTACATAGGTTTAGACCAGATCCACCATCTATAACAACCATCTTAATTTTGTGTTTTTTGACAATGGCCTCAATATGCAGAGGTTTGTTGTGGGATGGGTCATCAGACAAGACATCTTTGGAGGCAAAGATGAGGTGATGTTGCACTGTGAGGTTACCGATTAAGGCTTGAAACTATGCAGCGTTGATATTATCCAATATGCACAAGACCAATAATGTCTGCTCAAGGGATTCCTTGTGGATGGGTGATGTTTTGAGAAGCTGCAAGATGGATATTTGTGTAGGCATTTTATCGAGGTGATCAAGTAAATTGTATCATGAGGTGGATGGTGTGGAGGATGAAGATGGAAGTGAAGCCCCTTGGATAGTTACCTTTAGTTTTCTGGTGGCTACATTGTAGTTTTTTAAAGGGAGTGGATTCAAATAAGGGGCTCCTTGAATAACTATCTTTCTGGGAGGTGGTTTATTGGATGATGAAGAGGTAGGTGCACACTGAATAGTGATCCTTCCTCGACAAGGTGTAGGTGTGGAATCAGCTCCCTGAATGGTGATAGTATTAACATGGTTCTCTACAGGTTCAATACAACCTACGAGGGAGTCAAATCCAATGGTGTTGTTGGCATAGTCATAAGGAATCGTATGAGATGATGAACCTTTCTCTTTTCCATTTTTAGTAAATGGATCTTGGTACATTTTTAGCTTGTCATTGGTGTTATTATTTTTGGTTACGATTTCAATATCGCCTTTGTCAATGAGGTCTTTAATGTAATTTTTTAACCTCATGCATTTTCGAGTGGCATGACCCTGGACTCTATGGTAGTCACAATATTCATTTTCATTGTACCATTGAGGTCTTGGTGTGTTTTCATCAAATGTACGAGTCATAAGAAAGACCACTTCATTGGCTTAGACAAGTTGTTTAAAAACTACTTCAATAGGCTCGGCAAGCGGGGTGTACTCTTGTTGAGATTGATTGTTTGGATGGGATGGACGACCTAGGATGGAAATGGTATTGCGAGAATTGTTATGATTTTGTGGGTGTAATGAGTTGTTGTTGTTGGATGGATTGGATTGAATCGTAATGGCTTAGATATGTTTGTCATGGATCACACCATCACTGATGATGTTTTTATTTTTGGACTAAAATTTAGGCTTATCATAAGATGAAGATCCCTGAGAGTCTTTTTGCTATGTCTTAAGGATCCCTTGTTGAATGAGAACTTTTTCTAGGGCTAGGACCTTTTAGGTGACCTTTTCGAAGCTCGTGATGCATTGAAAACTCAAAGGACAAGACAAATCCGGTACAAGGTTGCATTGAAATAACTCTACTTTATAGGGTACGACGATATCCCAAAGGAATTTTTAAATAAGATATCACCACCTTTGCAAAAATTTATCAAAATTCTCTCCATTTCTTTGTTTTGTGTTACAGAGGTCGACCATGGATGCACCATTCTCGATATTGTACTCATAATGAGCCAAAAACTTTTCAGCAAGGTCAGAAAATAATTTAATGGAGCTATGGGATTAGCCCACAAACCAAGCAAGAGCAGTGATGTCGAGGCCTACCCAAACTCCTAATGACAAGCCCAAACAAGGTTAGGCTAGTGACCCCTTAACTACTCACAAGGGTCCTACAAGGAAGGACTCTACACCATGGATGAAACTGATGAATACTAAGAGGGGGGGTGAATTAGTATGCCAAAAATCTTTGCACTTAAACACTTTGCTAGACTAACAGTGAACAGGTAAAACAGTTTAGCAGACAAACCGGTTAGCACACATGCAAACCAAATAGTAAATAATGCATTCACCCACAGAAGCACAAACACCATAACACAGGAGATTTTGATGTGGAAACCCAAATGGGAAAAACCACGGTGAGATGGAACTCACAAGTAACTATCTGCAGAATTGGAACCAGACTGGTTAAGGTCATACAATGTTCTTTACCAGAACAGGTCCTGTTAGGAATCTCAATCTCTATTAGGAGATAAGTCCGATTAAAGACTACCTTGCTAGAGGATTTTAGATCCGCAGATGTGAACCACCTTGTTAGAGGATTTACAAAAGGCTTTTGGGCCTACCCGGTTAAGGGCTACAGACTTGTCGAACATGTGAGTAATCAACAAGTGAGTGATCTAGCAAATGGCACAGATTGCTTGATTAGATCCTTGATGGCTCGTTCCTAATTCATTCCAGCATTACTTCGGTCTTCTACACATTCATACTCTCTCTAACTCCTCAACCACCTTAAACCCTATCAACAACATCAACAACAACAACAGCAACCTAAAACCCTAGACATGATGTCCTTATAAAGGAATCTGATTTCATGTCGATCCAATAGGATTACATTACAATTTCCTAGGTTCAATGCATCTAGACATATTCTATAACACGACACAAAAAGCACTGTTAAAGTGTCGGCACCATCAAACAATCGGTGGATGGTAACTCATCACAAATGTCAGTTGGTAACTCATCACAGAGTATTACCGTTTCATACAAAATAACGGTTCAAGCAAAATACCGGTTGCTAGTTTGACAAAATGAAGACTGGGAAATATGTGTTATGTCACTTTGATCCTTCGTACTACTTGAGATCCTCGAACCGCTTGGGGTCTACATACTGCTTCAGATCGGTAATCACTTTCTACAAAACACCAATAGTCTAAGGACTATAATGCATCATACTAGTTGGAACAATTGCCGGTTGAGCATAACTCATACATATAAAAGTAATCTCAATGCAATTGTGTTTCCATCAATGACAATCACAACATAATCATCAAAAATGCCAACAGAAACTACACACACATTCACTAAGTTTAGGCCTACTCACGATGAGTAAAAGGCTTCAACTCCTCTAACATACTTTACCAGGGACCTCTAATCCTTGGGATTTTGAAGTTGGACAACACATGTCATCTAAGGACTCTTTCACACACTAGTTTTGGTTTAGGGCACCAATTCCTTATACCTCCTTTGTAAACCTATCTCCTCGACTTATACCCTATTTGGCGATAGTATGGACCTTAACTTCAAAATGTTCCACACACCCATACAAAAAAATTAACATTCAAGACACCCTTTTGGAAGTTATACTGATCCCCAAAATGGTTTGGCCAGATCTGCAATTATAAGGTCTACTCTCTTTAGAGGCTAAGAGACCTAATAAGGGCAATTACCCATATTTTCCAAAGCTACTACCTTTATCGGTACACAAAATGGAAACTCAACTCTATGGGCATGTTGGGGGTAGTTAGAAACCTCTAATTATAGGGTTACACACTTGGAATCCACCGCTATGACAACTTATGATGACTGTCCTAAATCTTGTCCTAGGTAGTCACATAGAGATGCCTACCTAATCTTGCTCTTTTCTCCATGCAAAAAAGTTTCCCCTAATACACACCATGAAAACACTAAATTAAAGAGGCTTATATTGCATCCCTCCAAAGGAAGAGTCTTCTAATGGACTGGAGTGCAAGATAAGGCCATTTTTGTTCCAAACACTCAATTTTCGGGTTACAGTCAGAAGAATGGAGGGTTCTCTCTACTCCGGAAATACTCAAGACCTCATACCTCCACAAAAAGAAATATATTTCATCTCCCTATCTACTCCATGGATGGTTGGATCTAGATCAATCTGTACAGGCACATACAACTCCTGCAAACTCTAAATTTCTGGGAAAACTATAGTATTTTGTATATTATTGATTCTCAAACTCCAATTCCAACATCAAAAAACTTGGGAATAATGCCCAAAAGGCTTATAAAACTCTCCAATGGTTTCCCACCAAATTTGGAGTAGGTTGGAGCCATTGAAAGGCTTCCCCCAACCAATTTACAAAAAGTTGCACTTTTGCACTCAAAAGTTGCATTTTTGCAATTTTGCACAAAAAGTTGGCATACTCTCTAAGGTTGGGATCCACATACATGGACCAACTAAACACACATAAAACATTTCTAAAACCTATCAAACACAAATCTAGACCATCTATTACCCCTTTTTACCACATTGTCCCAATTGGTTTCTCAAATTGCCTAATTGGTGACATGGGCTTACATGGTGGGGTTTATTGCATACATGAAACACAAAATGCACTAGGACACCCTAATGATCATATTCTTCATCCTTAGGTTCATGAATAGATTGTTGATGAGGAGCTCCTGCACCAAGCAGGGCCAATCAAACTCTTTAGGAAGAGTCATCTCAAATAAACATCACTATATGAGACCTCCTGGCAGACTACGTAAAATTCTCTAACATGATCTCTAGGATCTCTCATACCCTTATACTTGTCAAATTTGGGAATCTCAAAACCTAGTGGGTAAGGGGTCAATGAGAGTGTCAGATCAAAGGGGAAAGGACATATTTCTTTGAAGGTATATGTTTTCTTATGATTTCCTTCCTTCATGGTTTTGATCATATTATTCATGTCTTGAAGCTCTTTTTCTAGGTCAGGTGTCAAAGATCTATTGATGTTTTGATATGGAATGTGGTGATGATCGCTACTAGAATTAAGGATGAATGGAATATGAAAAGATACTAGTGGAATGCTACTACTAGTGTATTGGTATGAGGATGTGGCTACTTGCTAAGTGGTTGGAGGTCACAAAATGGGTGCGATACTAATGAGTGGAATGTTTGTGTTGGTGTATTGGAATGAATTGTTCAAAGGTGCAGATGTCATGAGTGGTGGAATGGGAGGATTAGTAGTGCTTGGAGGGATGGAATTGTTTGGTTTTGGATTGAGCAAGGTGTTAAGAATAGGGCGATCTACAAGATCCCCTTCTGTGGGAGTGTCAAGGATTGATCGATCAAAGCCAAGAGTAGTCACACCCCTTGAATGATAATCTGAGCTTCAAGCCCATTGGGATCCACTTTAAATAAATTTTCCACCATTTCTTTATTGTAAGGATCATCCATAAAGGTTTGTAAGTATGGGGAGTTCTCAGGTTCATCCACTAAGGGTTCTTTTTTTGGAGATCATGATTGACAAGGGGATTAGATTCATGAATCTCACTGCCTTTGGAAACCATCTTCACTTTTTGGGAGCAAGTCAAGACCATACAAGGGTGACCTCAAAGTGGTGAGAGTGATTGGATTGTTGGAGATGAAACTATGAGATGAATGGATATGGGACTTGGACTTAGGACATAGTGATTTGATAGGAAAAAATAAAACCTTAGGGTTGGATTGAATGTTTCATTTGGATTGAACATTGATCATTTGATTAGGATTAGGTTGGATTAGATTGGATGACACCTTTTCTCACTTCGGACAAACAAAGTTTCCAAGAAAGATTAGATCGGGTGTAGGGATCAATAATTTGGCAATAAAGCAAGGTAAAAACCTAGCTAGGTTAAATCTAGATCCTTTGATTGGTTTTGATTGGATCTTTTCTAACTCAAGACAGACTAATATTCCTAAGAAAGGTCGGAAGTGGATAAGGGTTTTGATCAACCCCAAGTCATTAAAGATAATTAAGAACAATACTTGAGAGAGATAGTTTCTCAAGCACTATGCTAACTAGAGATTTCAAAGGATGAAAAGATCTAGATGAACTTTGCAAATTTTTAATCTTAATTTAGGGATGATGATGATTGGATTTGATTTGATAGATTGGGATCAAAAGGTTAATTTTGGTTGATTGCACTAAGTCCACTTGAAGCAATGAAAGGTTCAAATTTGGAAGAAGATGAATTGGACAAATGAGAATAGAGGAAGGCTTTCTGTAGATGGGGAATGACTCATTAGGTGATTTCTTGTTGATACAAATTAGACAATGAGATTTGACCAATTCTATTGAAAGATATGACAAGATTGATCTTTTTTGAAAGGCACGTGATCTCAAAGTTCTTCGTGAAACTCATTTCCATAACCGTGTAGATAATTGTGCAAACAGTGTAGGAATGTATGATGTTTTAGCAAGATTTTGTGGTTTGTGTAGAGAAAGCTTATTTTCTTTAAAGTCTATTTTTTACTAGGTTTCATCTTTTTCAGTCGATGGTAAAAGGACTTCTTGATATGCTTGAGGGACTTGAGGATATGACACATTTGGGAACTTTGTTGTAGCAAGATGTATGTTTGTGTCAAACTTGGAAATGTTTCTATAGTTAGAGATATCAGACAATAAAACACGTTGGCCAAGTTTCAATGCTTTCAGCAAGTGCAAGATAAAAAGGGGGGCCTAGATTAGCCCAGATTTGAACATAACAAGTTTTAACAATTGTAGAAACTTGAAGACATACAACTTAGGTTGGAAATTGGAAACCATTCGATGGGCTCTCTCACAAAGTGATACCTCAAACAAGTGCATAGATAGAGATTCTAGTACCACTGGCTCCACTCCATGGCACACACTTCTCAGGCATACCAGATTCTCTTACCTCAAAGATCCGAAGATATTTTAACCGAGACATTCTTGTCTCATCTTGAGTGGGTACATGAGAGGTTACTTCGGGGTGCCATTCACACTCCCTGCACCATCAAATGTGGGATTTTGGTCACTACAACAAGGTTTTTAGTTATTTTTCAATGGGTCGACGAATCTGTGAAGGAATCCACTAAAGGCTCTAACTGAGCTTATCGATGTAGAGGAGGCCTCCACATACATTGATTTCACTTAGCACTCTCGTCGTTTGACCAAGTCTTTTATATAGTGGATCAAAAGACACCGCTCGAGATCGTGCTAGGAGAGTCAATATCCTTGACATGTCCTAACTCGAGATACCCTTGTGTGGTGATGAAATCACCAATCAAAGATACCCCTTGGTGCAAAGGCACCTAAGCACACAAGCATACCAGGAGGTCAAAAGTCATAATATGAGCAATTTTATTATATTTGAGTCATTCATAATGTATTGAGGCTATTTGAGTCCATTGAATCATAATATGTAAGGATAAATGAGCCATTTTGTCTAAAGATGTCATATTTGGTCCATATTGAAGTGTTAAAAGTGTCCATGTAAGGGTAAGAGTCATTTATGTCAAAAATGCAAAAATTGTAAAAATTGCAAAGTTGCAACATTGCCAAAAAGTGCAACAAAAGTGTAAGAATGAAATCCATTGGTCATTAGGTGGTTAGAGTAGTTAGGAAGGAGTTGGTAATGGTTTATAAAACCATTTTTGGTCAAAAATCAAGAGGGTAGAGCAGTTTGAAGGGGATTTGACAAAGATTATCCATCAAACCCTCAAACTGTCATAAGGTTTTAAGTAATGTGTGGTTGTCATAGATCCATAGAGGATCACATTTGGTGTAATTTTTATATTTATATGTTATTTAATGATATATTAATGAAATGTATTTTAGATGAATCCTTTATTTTTCATTTTTGTGGAGTATTTGGAAAGATATGTTTATTTTTACAAAAATTGTCAAAACCCTGCCAAGAGTTACCCATTTTGTAAAAATCCTCATAACTTTTGATTTAACCTTTGGATCTTTCTATAACGTTGAGAGAATTTTTTTACCTCAGTAATATAAAGAATGACCAGAGAGATTTTTTTTATGATTAATATTTAAAAAGTTATTGATGATTGTTTGTTACATTTCATGGTGAAAAGCAGTCTGGTGAAGGCGGCAGCAGTCCGGTTGCAGCGTTTGGTGTGGTCACATGAGGAATAATAATTAAGAAAAGCTATATGTTCTGGAAAGGTCTCTAAATCCTCTTTCCATTTCTTTTTGTCTGAATTAATTTGGTTAAGAATTGAATAATTTGTGGTTATTTTGGTGAAAACAGTTTTTAAAGGATGAAACCCTGAACTAGGGTATTCCATGGCAATAAAGAATTTGTTCTCTCATGTTATGGCGAATATTATGATCTGAAATATTGAATGAAGTTCTATAGGGATTGAATGTAACCTTTTAAAGTGGTTTGGAGTTGATAAGAGTGGTTGATCTTTTTATATGTCTCTTGATTCAAGTTTAAGGTCTTGTATTAGTTTTGGATCAGTAATACTCTTGAATGAAGGTTTTATTCTAGTTGAATGACAATGTGAAGGTTTATTTCAGACCAAGATAGAAATGTGTGATTATTCATTTTAAAACCAAGATACCAATGTGAATGTTCTTTTTAAACCCATGTGTTGCAAAACCAAAATTTCCTATCCTAGGATTGATCAATTTGCCTAATTAAAACATTTTAAGGAAAGCTGACCAATTTGAAGTCTTCAAAACCTGCAAGCAATGTGTTATAAAATTATCCTTGATGTCCTACAACTACACGTTGTTAGACAATTTTATTTAGCAAAAATCAAAGAGAATGACTTAACCAAACAAATTGAAGAGGTGAATAAAACTTACAATGCTTATGTGATTCGTTCTGGCAAAGTGTATTTTTAGACTTATATGATCTAATGCTATGAAAGTTGGACTCTTGAACTCATTCATGATTGAGTGCTCCAAATATCTTACTTTTGAACCTTTGCTCCAATATGCAAGATTTTTAATTTCCAAACCCTCTCCCTCCAAATCACTCCAAGGCTCAGAAATCTCATTTAACTTCAAACAAACACCATACGCTCTCTCTGCCTGTGTCAATTTATCAGCAACAACTTTGGCCAGTCTCCCTGCAGCGTAAAAAAAATGTGAGCTCTGAAACAAGTAGTTAAAATTTTCAAGCAAATTCCATTGACAGGCAGAAAATAGAATTTTCACAAGCTTTTTGTCAGTATCTTTCCTGTGGGAAATACAATGATTGTAGGCGATGTCTAGAATGGAATCGTTGGAATGACCTTAGAAACCATGAATGCAACTCACAGGTGATAAAATGAGAGTGTCAAAATATGTAATAGACAACCATCAAAGAATCAAGGGTAGCACTAGTTTGTGACAGACCAGCAAGCGAGCAAAAATAAAGATTGATGAACAGACTATAAAAACATCTATCAATCAATCAGACCAAACTTAATATGGGCATTGGGCATAAAAGGGAGCACTACAACACATACAATTGTTGCCTCAGAAGGTATGCCAAATGCCTTGGAAGGATCTAAAGGCCTCAAGATTGGCTATATAAAGCACTCGAGCAAATGCACTAGGCGTGAAAAAGGGTGTTAGAATCCTGCAAGTAAATGTGAATCAGCGGGTGTAAAACCTGAGTGAAAAGATGTTAGAAGTCAATTAAGCCAGTGCAAGGTGCATGTTGAAAAGTCCCAATCTTAGCATACCAAAAAGAGATGTTTTATAGAATGTCGTGATCTGTATGATATGCATTAGAACTTTCAAACAAATATCATAGAAATGTTATAGAATGTGTCATAAAATGCATAAAATGAAGTTGGGGAAAAGACTTTAGGAACTTTCAAACAAAATGCAACTAGCAGATGCAAAGCAAATTCGACAACCTTTGTCAACAGTCTTCCTACCTACACAAAACATTCTGACCGAATGCCTTAAACGATGCCAAAAGGATTAAAAGCTTTCAAACAAAAATGTGATTGGTAGGTGTAATGTTAAATTCGACCAACTTTCCCTGCTTGTGTGAGTCTCCCTACCTGTGCATTAGATATGCATGTCTTCTCTGTTTGTGTCAAAATAGGACAGCATTGAAACAACCTTTAGCATGCCTTACCAGCGGCCTCCCTTGCCTAGGTCGTGGAGTGATTTTTCAACAATCTTTGCCAACCGCCTTCCTGTTGCCTATGTTGGAGAAGAATTATGTCAAAGAGATGGCATCAGTAGGTGAAAATGGATACTCTAGAAGATCGACATATCTGAGAAAGGACTGTTAGAATCTTTTAAACAAAATCATGAAAAGGCTTTAGAAACTCAGTGAGAAAATGTGATTGATATGCATTGGTTGGCAGAATGCCTCATAGAGATCTCATAACATGCAGTCATAGTGGAAATTTATGAAATATTGGAGTTACAAATATCCTGGTCAACAGTCTAGTAAAACGTGGAAGCAAAAAAAAGTAACAAAATAACCTAATTTCTGACTTGTATGTGCGATTGTAGTTTACTTAATTACTAGATTTCTAAATCATTCACCCAAAAAATGTGAAAATAATTATGAATAAAGAAGTTTCACAATAGCACTAAAGACTACTGAAACAATACAACAAACCCACAAATAAAAATGATAATTACAACCTGTTAGAGGCTTTCAATATGAGTTGTTCCAAACATTACAATCAGGCGTGCCAAAATGTCTCACCATTTAAATAGTTAGCATGATTAGTCAAAATAAATCAAACCATTTAAAAAGAGATATATGTTGGCATGATTGGCATAACTGATGTTGATGGAGAATATTGATAAACCGGTAAAGGACTATTGGTAATGATATAGTGATGAGGAAATTGAGATTATTGGCTTAATGACTTTTATCAGTTAATTGTGTTGTCATTGATATCAAACTATGTGGCAACTATGTTTTTCATGTTTATTTGGTCATCTAAGTCTTTTTGGTCTACCGAAAATGCCTTACTGATAATGAAGACGGTGAACTGGGAATTAGGACCTTAATTGATAAATGTGGAAATGTTTCGATTGGTTCTGGAGATTGGTAATGATTCAAGAGTTGAGGTTTGGAGCATGTATTTGTATCATTGTAATGTATCTTTGACCCGAACCGCATCATGCTTTGACTACCGGAAGTCATGTTTATGTTTTTTGTTGTATTTTCTATACGGTTTAATAAGGGTTTTAGAATCGGTATCAAATTCTTTTAACATGTGATGTTTTATGGTTTGCAGTGATTTATATCATGTTCAAATGTTGATGGTGACGTGGCACAACCCATGTGAAAAGATAAGTTGATGTTTTGGCATGATTAAGGATGGAATTTCTTGGGAAACAGTGAAGTGCATAGAAGAGTGTTTTATGGGTTTGAATGCCTATCAGATCAAGTTGTTGTGATGAGTTACGATCATTCAATGGCTGATATTGTCTTGAAAATTGTTACGATAATCTGTATTGTAAATTCATTTAAATTTTGATGTATCTAGGGTTTTGAAACTGACTAAGATGTAAAGGCTATTTAGGTCGGTAATTTTTGAAAAAAGATTGTGAAGTCGAACCAGTGTGGTGTATCTGCTAGAGTGTATCATATTGGAGCTTAATTGGATCTTAACAACCAAGCAGTTAGTTCTATTTCTAGATCATTCATTTGTTGTTCCCTAACAGTTGCAACATACAAAATCCCTTAACCGGGTAGGTTCTAACAGGCCTTAAATTTTAAATCCCTTAACCGGGTAGCTCAACATCCGAATCTTAAATCCTCTTGTGAGGTTTCTTCTAATAGGGAAAAGCTCCTAACAGGGCTCATCATAGAAATCCCTTAACCAAGTGACTCCTAACAGGGCATCATTGTAAGCTCCTAACCGCGCTAGGCTCCTAATAGGGCGCTTTCCAAAAGAGTGCACAATTTTTGTGGGTACAAATTCCCACTGTGGTTTTTCCCTATCTGGGTTTCCATGTAAAAATTATGGTGTTCATGTGGTGAATGTTTTTGATGTGTTGTTTTGTTTTACTTTCAGCTTTTGCATTTTTATGAACACTTAATGAGAAGTTCTGATAAATCAGTTTAACAGTTGGATGTCAATGATTACCGGTACTGGTAAATAGTTTATTTCTAGTTTGTAATTGATTCGGTGAAGTTTTATCAGTTTAAGTTTAAGTTATGAATTATTGTTAATACTGATTCACCCCCCTCTTAGTATTAACCGAATCCTCTCAGATTAACAATATCAAGAAAGACAAAAATAAAAACATAATGAGAGATAACTAAAATCAATGAACTAATATTTAAGAAGCTCCCATTGCCATAAATCTTTCTTGTCCTCCTCATCTCCATGAACTTTGCGAGCTCCAAAGTTGATGAAGAGTGGAAGAGAGAGATGGAGTGAATGTGGAATGCAATCAACTAGAATAACAACATGGATGAGTGGATGTGGATATGATGGATCAAAATGGACATTATGATTATGCTATGATAAGTGGATTAAAGGTCAGCATAAGGATGTATGAAAAGTGGATGATTTTATTAGAGGGAATGGTTCAATTTATAGATTTTGGGGCTTGGCCATGAACGGTCAAGATCAAAATTTGATCAATGGCTGAGATTAAAAGAGAGAGCAAGGTGTGCTCACACATGTGTGAGCACATCTTGGGAAGAACAATTGTCATAGGGAAAAGAGAAAAGTGTTCTCACACATGTGTGACCAAAATTTGGGAAGCCCACTTGTCTTAGGGGAAAGGGGAAGGTGTGCTCACATGTGTGAGCAACCTTGGGAAGTCTATGAAGTTGACAAGTGGAAGCACTTGTGGAAAAGGTGTAAGGGCTAGAAAAGGGGGTTTATGACGTACGGGCCAAAAGAGGAAAGTGTAGGGTGGATCCATGGGGAGGAGAAATTCTCACACATGTGTGAGCACTCTTTGGTCAAGGATGATGTGGATGGGTGAGATGATATGGGTAGGTGTGTAGTATTTTTAAATTTCAATAAATACTAATAAGGATTAGGATTTGGGTTAATTAGTTTAATGAGGGGATTAAGATCTAGGTTTTTAGGAATTATAGAATTAGTTTAATTAATAATGAAAATTTAGCTAATCGGGATTAGGAATAAAGTTGGAATATTCCTTAAATGTGAGCTTAATTTATTGAAATAAATCAACTTTAGGATAAATGGGACATGTATAATTAATTAATAAAAAATTATATATGTGGAAGGGGATAATTAATTAAATAATAGGCTAAGATGATTAATTAAATTAACCAAAGGATAATTAATTAAATATTGATTTAATCAATTTTATGTGTATACAAATAGTTTACTAGAATTAGAATTTGAGAAAGCTACAAATTGGAACCATGGGTGTGAGAATAATTTGACTCCTACAAGATTGTCTCGAGACAAAAGACTAATAAAATCGAGGTGGATAATAATTGTATGGAGATGGAGACAACAAAAAAGTTAATAATAAATTTATTTAATATATTTTTGAAGATTTGAACTTGGCACCATTTAGGTGTCTACAACAATGAGTTTGTCATTAAGATACATCAATAAACACAATAATTGAAAAAGAATGCATGAAAACATGTTTAGATATAAAAAATATATAGGATATGAGAATGCATATAAATAGACAAGTAATGACATCACTAAATAAATTGTATTAAAAAAAATATATTCATATAAAATTATTCTATCAAACAGACAAACTAAATAAAAAATGACACAGTATATAAATAAATTATTTGATTTAATTTAAAATTAGGCCCGTACATGGCCTCAATCGAGCTAATCCAGGTTTGATTAGGCCTTCAGAGGTGTCTTGGTTGAATCCAAAGGAGGGATGGTTTATAATCAATTTTGTTGGTGCTTCCAAGGGCAATATGATTCCTTCTGCCATTGGTTATGTGGCAAGGGACTGGATGAGGAGTGTCCTTGCCTTGGGGGTGTAGAGAATAGAAAACGGTACGAACAATGTGCTTGAAGCATTGGCGGCCCTCCAAGCGATTAAATTTGGAAAACATCTTAGTATTTCAAAACTACACTTGGAGGATGATTCATTAATAGTTATTAATACAATCATTTTCGAGGAGGTACAAGCTTGGAATCTGAAAAATACATTTGTGCAATTCATAAGGAATTGGTAACTATCTGAAACTTCCGAATTAGCCACATACACCATATAGAAAATCAAGAATTTTATTCTCTATTGAAATGGGCATTAAATTTTAATGATGTTGGTGAGGTGAGAGTCAACAATTTTTCGTACCTTCATCCTCGATGACTAAAATTATCGGCTTGTTGTGGCATGATTGTCGAATTTTTTAGATGATAGGAGTGAAAGTTTGATGGGACAAGCATGTTTGATATTATTGAGAAGTTTGGTGGAATGATATGTTGTCATTGATGTCAACATATTCCTTTGTATGTTCTAGTGTTGTAGTCAGATTAAATGAGCTGGTTTGGCCAATGTGTTCTAGATGAGTTGTTGTTGATTAAAGGGTTTGGAGATAAGTATCTCTAGTTGATTCAGCTAAAGTTTTAGAGGTCTGCATGGTGACTTGATAAAGTTATGAGATTCAGTATTGCGGTTGGTTTTTTTGTTGATCAGTGTTGTTCAGTGTTCTGGATTTTGCTCCACATTGCCCAGTGTTGCAATATCTTGGTTTGTGGATTTGGCATAGTGTTTGGGATTTTCATATGTATCCTCAATTCAGATGTCTCATGATTTGGAGGTCCGGAAGTGAATCTTTTAGTTTGACAATCAATTCAGTGACTGTTCTTGAGGTTTGATATAATGATAATGGAGATTCTAGTAAGTAGTGATGTTGTGGTTGTTGTTGTGGTAATTCATGATGATTGTGGATGTTTCTAGATCGTGTTAGATATTTGTGTTGATGGTCTGCATTGATCATTGTGCTCATTATTGATGAATTCCTTGGTATGTTCATGTTATGCGATGTTCTTGGTCGATATGATGATTGTAGCGTGTTGCGGATATTTGAGGCATAATTCTTGGAAGTGTTTCGTGTTTGAGTTGTTGATTTGGGTCCATACTATGTCTTAGCTGACATTGTTTTGGTCTGCATGTTATGTTGTAGTGTGTATGGTTATAGCTTTGTAATTTGTGATGATTGTTGAGCTGACCTGGAAATATAGGTTGATGATTTGTATAATGATATATAATAATCATATGAGAGTTGTATCTATGAGTAAATCTGAATTTGTGTGATCGGATAAATGTGTGAACAAGTGTTTTGATCTTTTAGAAGTGTGAAGAAGTGTGGCAGAGTATATCAGATTGTGTGCTTAACCAAAACTGAAACCAAGCATGAGGAGATACAGTTTTCTCAATTCATGATCTTCTGGATGTAATCTGAATGTTTTTGTAAGACAGTGAGTCTTCCCAAGGGTTGTAGCCCTTCTTGTTATGTGTTTTCAGCGATGACCTCTAGGAAATGTGCATGAATGCATGTGCATTCCCCATTGTAATATTTTATATACTTCTAATAGGGTATTATCTCATTGTGGGTAGGTTGCTGTTTTTTTATGATCAGATATGAAGTAAATAGAAATACAAAATTGATACACTTTAACATAGCAAGTACCCAAGGAAAACCCTCCTTGAGGGCAAAAACCCAGCCAATGATATCACTTATATTATTGAATAATGCAAAAATTTATTTTTATAATTTGGCAAAATTTAAGGCTGATTCAATGATGAGTATAAGTTCCTCTCCTAGGTGCAAAATACATAGATATAAATCTCCTTGCTGAATGTCAATTTGAAGCAATATGATAATATGTTGAAGATGATTATCGAATATCTCCTTGAGTGTGAATTGCTCTTGTATCAAACTTGATATATTGTAGAAGTGTGAACTTCTCTTGTATTCATTGGATCTGACTTGAATAGAATTGGATAATCAAATGAGTGATAATTTCCTTGCTTATATGCAATTCATGGTGTCTCTTCAAGGGAAGTCAGCCTCAAGAGAGATGACTTTTCAAATAGAAATGGTGTGACCTTTTATTAAGTCGACCTTAGACAAATGATTAAATAAATAAATTATTATTATTTATATGGAGGTGCCTCTCCACTTGAGTCGGCCTCAGATACAATTACTTGAATTTTGTTATTTAATATTTATTTCTTCTACAAAATCATGGGAGAAAGAACTCCCACCGCTCAACATCAACACTCCATCTTAGATATGGAGGTATCTTTCTTAATATCCATGTCATGGAATCTCTCAACATGACATCCACAATGGCTACACTCATTTGTGGAAGGAGGTGCATCACAGAGTTACTCAACGTGATAGTCTCATGGAATCACTCAACATGACGTCCACCATGGCTACTCCCATGTGTGGAAAGAAACAAGTGCCCATCATGGAGTCACTCAACGTGATGTTGTCATGGATTCTCTCAACATGACGTCCACCATGGCTACTCCCAAAGGGTGGATAAACACAAGTGTTGGTAAAATGGTGTCTCAACCTTACATTTACATGAGGTTACTATTTATAGTAAGTTTTCATTTGAGCACAAAATAGTGTGAAATTCTCCCCGAAGCTTCTGGTTAGCTAGATAAGCATTCTGGTAAAGTTACGTCACAAGATCACAACTAGTTTTGAAGATATTAAATTTTTTGTTTTGGAGGGGTCCAATGAAAGGTTTAAATTTGATTTTGAGGACATTAGAGGATTTGAAACACCTTGAAAAGTAGGCATAAATGGAGTAGCAGTTTACGTGGAAATAGATCACTTTACGAGCTTTTCGGTGCTTGAAACGGTTCATCAATAGGACACGCGGTTCTCAAGTTATGGCCTTCAAAAGTTTGTACTCCTGAAATAGGAAATATAAAATACATCGGACACATAAATGAGTTGTACAAAGGGAGGGACACATCATATGGCATCTAGAAGGGAAATAAGGTCGGTTACACCTTATTGGGTGGCTTTAGTCCATGGTTTCGTAATACCGTTTGATGGTTTCTTGTATTGTATCTCCTATATATGAGGTGTGTGAGATAGAGGTTGTGTGTAAGAGTCTTATGGCTATTGAGTTACCTTTGAATCTATGATTAGTGGTACTCCTACAAAGAGCTTACTCTGCAAGTAAATTGTAATCTGTTTTGATTGCTGAATAATATATTGGGTGGCTTTTAGAGTGTGAGGTTTTTCTCCTGAAAGGGTTTTCCCCACATAAATCACTGTGTTATGGTTTGAATGTTATTATATCTATTTTTTGTTTTATGTAACTTTTGTGACGATCTATAAAAGTTTTTGCATTATCCTCCTCCCAAGGTTAGTGTAGGAAGTTGTTCTGCTACTTAACTTCCTTCTAAGTGGTATTAGAGCTTGATCGCCTTTGGTTTCAGCTGTGGGTTGTTGAGTTTTTTTAACTAATCCAAATCTGAGTGGGAGCTTGTGCAGAAGACACTCTTTGATCTTGTTATAGGAATTTTTAGATGGAAAGTTCGTCAAGGAAAATGGAGGTGGAGAAATTTAATGGAACAAATTTTGAGATGTGGAAGTTGAAGATGGAAGATTTGCTAATAGATCGAGATCTATCGGATGTTGTCGATGCGAATGTCCAAAGGCCCTTAGATCCTACTGTGGTGGCTCAATATGATGTTATGGACTAAAAAGCCAAGGGTCTAATTAGACTATTCCTGGCAGACTTTGTTCTAATCAACGTCCATGAAGAAAATACTGCAAAAAGCTATGGACTAAGCTTGGTGAAATGTATCAAGTGAAATCTTTATTAAATCAGATTTTCTTGAGGAATTGTATTCCTTGAAGATGGAAGAGAGTGGATGAGTTGCTGACCACCTAGAAGTATTCAATATGTTGGTGGCCAATTAGTATCTATCAATGTTAAGATGAACGAAGAGGAGAAATGTCAGATGTTGCTTTGTTCTTTGCCTGATTCATGGGATTTTCTTGTTATGGCTATTGATAGTACTTTTGTTGTTTTGAAGTCTGAAGATGTGGTGGGTGCCCTACTTAGTGAAGAGATATGAAGGAAGGTATCCCATAGTTTGAAGGAAGCCATAATTGTTCATGGAAGACCTAAGGAGAAAGGCAAGAAGAATGAGAAGCACGATAAGTCCAAATCGAGAGGGAGATCAAAATCTTCTGGAAAAACCAAAGTCATTTGTTAGAATTGCGGTAAACCAGGTCACATCCATAAGGACTACAAAGAAGAAAAGAAGAAGACTGATTTTGATTCAAAGTTTGAGAAGGAAGATGGTGATACATTTATTGCAGCTTTGGCGACTCATGCAGGTAATGATGCCTAATTAATTGACTCGGGTGCATATTTTCATATGACTACCAATAGAGATTGGTTTTCTGAATATGAAGAATTTAATGGAGGTAAGGTGTACCTGGGTGATGATTCAGATTTAGACATTGTTGGTTGAGGTAAATTTAGAATCAAGTTTTCTGATGGTACAATAAAAAGGATTAATGGTGTATTGCATATCCTTGGTTTAAAATGAAATCTATTATCTGTGAGCAAACTAATAGATGCGGGTGTGCAGGTAGTCTTTTTTGAAGTAGGATGTAAGATGATTAAGGTTGCTATGGTAATTTCTAGAGGTTTCAAGTTTGGCACTTTGTATAAGCTAGACACATACACTATTGAGTGTAATAGCACTTCTATAAAAAGTAAATTTCTAGAAGATTTGAGGGTTTCACCTTCAACAGATGGAAATGGCTTCTGGGTTCCTAAGGGTTCTCTTTCTTCTGAAGCAAAGTTACTTGCGTTGCAAAGAAGACTATGTTATGGCACCAGAGACTTGGCCATATTGGAGAAAAGGGTCTAAGGACCTTGAAAAATAAAAACCTTGTTGAAGGTTTGAATGATTGTAATCTTGAATTTGATTTATGTGAGCATTGCTTTTATGGAAAACAAAACCGCATTTAGTTTTACTCAAGTTCTCATAAAACATGTGGTGTTTTGGATCTTATTCATTCTAATGTGTTTGCTTCTTTAGATGTTCCTTCGATTGGAAAATCCACATATTGTGTTTTATTTATTGATGATTTTAGTAGGACATGGGTATATTTTTTAAAGAGTAAATCTAAAGTTTTCAGTTGATTTAAAGAATTTAAAGTAATGGTTGAGATGCAGACTAGAAAGAAAATTAAATGTTTGAGGACTGATAATGGCGATGGATTTTGCTCTAATGATTTTGATAGATTTTGCAAAGACTGTGGCATTAACAGACAAAAGACAAATCTATATTCTCCACAGCAGAATGGAGTTGTAGAAAGAATGAATAGAACACTTATGGAGAAGGCTAGGAGTATGTTGAGTGGTGTCGGTCTAGAACAAAATTTTTGGGTTGAATTTGTTGCCACTGCTTGCTACCTTATTAACAGATCTCCTACATCAACTCTTGTTGATAAAATTCCTATGGAAGAATGGTCGGGTCACAAGCCTTCATTGAGACATCTTAGATTTTTTGGTTGTGAGGCATATGCACATATGCCAAAGGAGAAGCAGACAAAGTTGGAGAACAAGGCTACGAAATGTATCTTCATTGGGTACAATTATGGTGTGAAAGGATACAAGCTTTGAGACCCTGTTGCACAACAGGTAATCCATAGTAGAATTGTTATTTTTAGAGAAATTAAGTCTCCTTCTGTTACATTTTAGCCAAAATAGACTAAAAAGGAAGATGTGATTCAATTTCCTTCTACACCTGAAAGATTTGACTCGAGACCCCTAGATAGGCAAGAAGTTGAGGAGAGCTCATCTAGCTCTAAATCTTCAGAAGAGGAGGAAGAACCTCTAACTCATCTTGTTCGAAGGTCTACAATACATAGACAACCACCTGAAAGGTATTCACCTGATGATTGGAGATGTATTTTTTCTTTGAATACTAATGTGGATGAACCAAAATCTGTAGAAGAGGTATTAGGTATGAATGATGTAGAATCCTGGAAGATTGCTATGGAAGAAGAAATGGAAGATTTGAAAAAATGATACATGGGATCTTGTACCATTGCCTGAAGGATGGAAGCATTTTGGTTGCAAATGGGTGTTCAAGAGAAATATTGGTTCAGATGGGAGCATTGAGAAGTATAAAGCGAGGTTGGTTGCAAAAGGCTACTCTCAGGTTGAGGGGGTTGATTATGGTGAGATATTTTCTCCCGTTGCAAAAATGACATCCATTAGGATTTTTCTTTCTATTGATGCTGCTTATGATTTAGAGGTTGAGCAAATGGATGTGAAAACTGCTTTCCTTCATGGTGATTTGGACAAGGATATTTATATGACACAGTCAAAGCACTATGTGGTGAAACGTAAAAGTAATTTGGCCTATAAATTAAACAAATCCATGTATGGCCACAAACAGAGTCCTAGGATGTGGTACCATAAATTTGATACATATGTGTTGAGTTTGGGATTTGAGCGTTCTAAATCATATCACTATGTGTATACACATAAAATTGACTATGAGCAATTAAATAAATATTTTATATTTATTTAATAATTATTCTTCTATTAAATAGTTAATTTGAAAAGATTAATTTATTTAATTCATTTCATATTTTTCTATTAATTAAATTATAATTAAAACATTTTAATAATTAATTCATTTATCCTTTCTTCTAATCAATTAATTAAATATCTTATATTTAATTATTCTTCTATCCACTATCATATAGTCTTATCAATTAAATAATTTCTTAATTATTTAATCTTCCTTTTCCAACTCACTCTCATCTCCACATCACTACTTCTTTGCCAACTCATCAATCATGTGGCTAAAAATATTTATATTTTTAATATTAATATGCATCAATATCTCCAACTTCCAATTTATTCTTCAAATAATGTGTACGTACACACATTCATCAACCTCCTTATATTCTCTCCAACTTTCCTACATCTTTGGAGGAAGTTGAGTCCACTTGTCCTCTTATCCCTAAATCTTCTCCAACTATCCTATAATCTCTCAAGTATTCTTCTCAGTCAAGGTGAGATGAATGACACTTGGCTTCTCCTTCCACCTTTTCCTCCATCTTGTAGGTGTAGGAAGAACATCTTCCACCTTTCTCTCTCACATCTTAACCTCTTGCTCATAGCTATCCAAATTTCAAGATTTAATCATGACCATTGATCTCTACCACCTAAGCTTATGCACTCAAAAATCTATAAATAGAGGTCTCTTAAGCCATTTTTGAAACTAATAGATAATCTTATAGTCAATCAGGAGTCTTTATCTTTGCATCTGTGAGTTTATTTGCTTAGAATTTTTAGAGTTGTTTTTGAGCAATTTATCATAAATCATTATCATAATTTAGCTTTGCATATCATATCAACTACCAGTCCATTCCACACTTGCCATCTTGGAAGCTACCAGTGCTTGTCTAAGAGAAAAATCATCTGCAACTAAGAACAATGGGGTTAGGACACAATGAGACATAAATCATGAAGTTATAATATTTCTTTTTGTTTTTTATTTTTTGTTGTTTCATTGGTTGAAGCTTGAGTTATATTTGCATGACAGACTAATGATGTTGGTTTAGTATTTGAGGTAAAACTTAAGTTGATACATTTTTTGTGCCCACTGTGGAGTTGAGGCCTCACACTTCATTTTCTAATATCCTGTCTAATTCTCACAAAAGAAATAGATTAACACTTTTGTAAACTTGTTTCATGCCTGTGTGAAATAAGGTAGCGCTTTTACAGCATAGGATAGCACTTTTGTTCTTTAAGTTAGTGTTTTCATTGCACAAGTTAGCATTTTTTTCTTACATGTTAGCGATTTTGCTTCCTAGGTTAGCATTTTGCTTAAGAAATCATGCTTTTACTTATTAGTTTAGGGCTTTCATTATGCAGGTTAGCGCTTTTATCTTGCAGGTTAACATTTTTGCTAAATAGGATAGCGCTTTTGTTGTTTTACCATTTTCATTTCACTCTACAAAAAAATTTGGAATTTTATAATCTGTCTGCTAATGGGTCTTTGTAGGTTCAACCATCCAAGACCTTTTTTTGCAAAATTATTGATTTGTGTGCTTGCAGGTTTCATTTTGAGCAACTTTACTGCATTTTATCATTTAGTTTAGCTATGAGTATTTTGGAAAGTAAAAAATCATACATGTCTCACTTAGTTTAAGTAAGGTGTAAATGAATAGCATGCGACTTGCATCATGTGTTTTCAGTAAGGTAGTTGCACATAGGTAATTTAAAGGGTAAAAGAACCATTGTCTATCGTGCTTATTTGAAAGTAGTAGGTGAGTATGCTCTCACCCTAATACGGTGATCAGAAAGCTAGACCTACTTTTATTTCTTGTTTTACCTTTAGAGGGCTTGCCTTCCTGAGCTTCCTTGAGAGGGCCAGTGAGAGGGGAACGACCCAAGTGGAAACGGGCTAATACCGAGTCCTTTTGATCCACTCTAAATAAATCATGTTGACGATGAAAGTCATGGACAACATGTGTTGATTAGCTTCTACCAACACTATGTTTCCTCATAAACCTTATAGAGTGTAACCTCTATAGGTTGGGAACCTTCTATATTTATAGAGTGTAAAGTGTCGCATGTATGGCCACATGATCGGAATCCCTTACTAAAAACCATTTGTATTAGTTTCCAAAATCCTTCTAATTGTTGCCGCAAGAGGTCGGACCTCTGAAGCAGCTCACACACATGCCATTCTTAGTAGAGATATGAAGTTTTCCATGGGGAGTTTTTATGGAAACTGGTGCTTGGATGCCCCGAAGAAGTGAGTGTAAAGGGTGGAGTCAGTGGGGTCAAGCACCTAAATATTTGCTCTAAATAGCATAGCCTAGGGGGAAACCCCATGTGAGATTCAATAATTATTGTCTCGGCCTACCATAGGACTTGTGATTTATTGTGCAATTTGCTTTCCAAACATTGTGTGTTTCGTGTCTACAAAACATTCTCAAAATGGTCAAAAACTTGAAAAATCATCATTCTGAAATAAGTCAAAAATCCGTCATCTTGCTGGAAAACTAAAGATTTCATTTAACACAGTCAAAATCACACTTTTGTAATGCAAAACAACACTTTTATAGCATAGAACAACACATTTGTTGTGCAAAACAACACTTTTGTTGTGCAAAACAACACTTTTGTTGTGCAAAACAACACTTTTGAGCAATAGTACAATGATTTTGACCTTTAGGATCACGGATTTTCTCAAGAGGACAATGCTTTTGCACCTTAGGGTAGCACTTTTACGGCGCAGAACATCACTTTTAGTCAACAAAGAAGCACATTTGTTGTGCAGAATATTGCTTTTGATCAATAGGTTAGCGCATTTGTTTTCTCGCATCTACAATAGTGAGCATTTCCACATATCAGACCAAAAATTTACATCATTTTTAGATACCCTTTTTCGAGGAGTTTTATTTTCAACTGTCACAGGTCTTCAAACTAGTCAAACAAGTAAGTTATCAATCAAATGGGCTATTTTCCAAAGGTTTTTATATGCATAAACATCCAACAAGTTAGTGATTCAACCATCTCAAGTACAAATCAACATCATTGTCAATTTCTTATCAAGATATATCAAATCCTTTATCACAAAAGTTGATCATATCAACCATTGTTCATTATCTTGGATATATCGTTCCTCTTTGGACCTAGGTTTTATCAAAATCAAGATTGCCCTCACATTGGAATCAAACAACTTGTAAATCATTAGATGCTTATATGACTTTTAGATATCACCTCAAGAAAAGAAAACCAAGTTGGAAGGCTATCTTGAAGAAGAGGAAATTCTTATACATCAATCGCAAGATCTTGTTAAAACATAGAACATTCCTACATCGTTTTCATCACTATTTGCATGGTTACAGAATGGAGGTTGACAGAGAAATTTTGCAAGCACGTGCTTTTCAACAAAAAAAAAGCTTTATCATAACATACTAATAATAGTGGTAAAATAAACAAATCTTATCTTCCTAAACCAATGATCACCTATTGAGTTGCATTTTAGAAAATCCAAAAACTTGGGAAGCTTTCAAATAAATCACATGCCATTTTGGACTAGAGCTCAACATGAGCAGTTGAGAAGACAAAAATAAATGGATGACAATGATTTAATATTTCAAACATTTGGGTACACAGGCGTTGATGAAGAAGCAGTCAATAACACCATTATAGGCCTTGAACAAGATTCTATATTTGACAAACTATTGGAAAAACAAAAGCAAAAGTACATCCTAATGTTGGCAAATTCAAGAGCTAAATTTCCACAAGATTTTAATGTGGAAAGTTTGAAACAAGATGCGGGAACAAGTAATAATCAAAACATTGATGATCCCAATAATGATGATGTAAATCGAGTAAATCATGAGGAAACAAGAGGAGATAGAACAAGAAGAAACCATGGTGATGCAAAGAACCATGATGAAGTAAGAAGAGAGTGTAATGACAAAAGAACTTATGAGGATGCAAGGAGAATCTGTATTGACAATTATTTTGTTAACTCTCACTCAACAAATGCAAACCTTGTAACAACAAATACAGGATATACATAATGGAACAAGTTCCAAGAAATATTCATTGGAGGATATCTGTCCATATCCTTTTGACAAAAATTTAAACATGATACCATTCCCACAACATTGTGAAATCCATAAATATGATAAATATGATGGGAAATCTGATCCTCAAGATCACATTAGGGAATTTTTCACCATGAGTATGGAGTTTGCACACAATGAAACTTACCTATTGCGTCTATTTCATGGAAGCTTAAGCAAACAATCAATGGAATGGTTATCAAGATTACCATCTAGAATTAAATCTTTTGAAGAACTTGTGAATAGATTTATCTCACAATAATCCTACAACATAAGAAATGAGATAATGATACTAGACCTATGTAATATCAAACAAAGGAATGGTGAACCTTTCATGGTTTTTCTATAGCAATGGAGACGATTGTTTAATAGATATCCAAGAGATGTACCAGATCAAGAGAAAATGGACATATTCATTGACAACCTTACCAGTGAAATAAGTTATCATCTCAAACTGCAATGTCCTCCTACTTTTTATAAAATAATTAAGAATGGTCTAAAGACAGAGGATGCAATGGTAAAGAAGGGAGAGTTGAAACTCTACAACAATTCCTATAACAACAACAACAATGGTAACAATAACAATGACAAACCTAAATTCTGGTCAAAGAATAGGAATGTTACCAATGGAGGAAATGATGTTAACAATGCTACCAAACAACAACCAATATTTAACTTACCAAGTCAAGTACAAAACAACAACAACCAAGAGAATAGTAAACCCAAGTGTTTCTTCTCCAATCCCTGCAGAAAATTCACAAACATTGGTGAACTATTAGAATCGGTTTAAAAGACTCTTCTTGTGAATAAATTGATTACCTTACTAGAAGCAAGAAATTATGAGCCTCAAGTCAAACCGAGTTGGTGGAATGACAATCATTTTTGCAACTATCATCAAAACAAAGGACACCAAACCAATGATTGTCAAAGATTGAAGCATTATTCAAGATTTAATCGATAATGGAACTATCACAGTGGATGGTCATAAAATGAATGAATCGCATCTAGCATTCAAAACTCCACTCCCAAATTATGAAAAAGGTGAACAATCCAACTCAAAAGATGACAAGGGAAAAGCCAATGTAAACTATACTTAAACATATGATGATGTGGTCAATGTCATCATTGTCAAAGACAAAACACCTTTAGAACCAATCAACATCATTACAAAAAGCAAAGCGAAGGTTACATTTCTGAGTATAACAAATGAATAAAAATTCACTTCATGACAATACAACTTAGTGGAACAATTACAAAAGATACCCGCTCAAATATCAATTTTGGAGCTCCTAAAAGTTTCACCTATGCATAAGGAAATATTGGAGAAAGCTCTAGCAGAAACAACTGTCTCAAAAGACCTGGATTTGGATCAATTCCAAAACATGGTGGGACACCTCATAACCCCTCATTGCTTATCCTTTTCTAAAAATGATGATGCATCCTTACAACATCCTCATAATTCTCCCCTACATATTGAAGTCACCAGTCATACAACCCGTGTCAAACATGTACTCATAGATGGTGGAGGTGGATTGAACATTTGTACATTAAGTTTAATAAAATCTTTGGGATATTCAGAAAATGCAGTAGATCCAAAGAAAAAAATAACTATCAAAGCTTATTATGAGGAAGAAAATTAATCTAAAGGGACTGTGGTGTTGCCAATCAAAATAGGACCAGTGGAAAGAGACACATTGTGCTAGGTTCTAGATTTGAATTTATTTTATAACATTCTTCTGAGAAGACCATGGCTTCATGACATGCAAGCAGTTCCTTCTACATACCATCAGTGTGTTAAGTTTCCTCATAATAGACAAGAAATCACTATAGAAGCACACTCTAGCCAATATTGCAATAATCTAAAACTAGCACAAGATACAAGAGTTCCACATAACAGAGAAGCAGTCTATCCCACCAAGAAAACTCAAGCAATTTTATGGCAGAATTTTGAGAAAAACCTCAAATTGAATGATGAAGGAATGGGAAAGTACTCTTTGTTGGTATTTTGGATATGTTGATATGGTTTTGTCATTGATATCAACACCTTTCATCACTTGTCAACACGTATTAGCACTTGGAGATCTTTGGTTATGTTCACCAGCAAGTCAGAGACTTATGCACACTCACCGGTATTTGGTTCACCGGCAGATTATATTGTTCATCGACACTTGGAATGACTTGGAGACTACTTGGTTATGTCGAAGACATTATTTTATCACTTGGTATTGGCGATTTGGTTATTGGTTTATTCGGTTTTGCATATTTGTTGTTACCGGCAAATAGGTCCAGGATATACACCGGCAGGCAAATCTATTCCAGATTAGCATGACATGTTATGGAGATGATTTATTATTATTGTAAATGCATTGAGCTAACATCATGCATCGGATATCGATTTATTTGTAATTGATTTTATTGTAATATCTTTTAGTGAGCCGACCTATTCAATTGGTCTTACGTTATGGCATAAATGTAAGATCTCATTTGTGAGACTGATATGCGATTGAAAAAGGAATTGTAATAAGGCATATGCGAAAATAAGCAGAGCTATACATGGAGACATTATTTGAAGGTTCAAGGAAGGTTTTTGTGAAGGCAATCAGAACTAAACCAGTACTGAATTGAGCATATGAAGATGCTATTTTATGCAGTACATTATCATTGGATTTAACCATCCACTTGTAGTCAATGTGACTCTCATTTTATGATTGAGCAGTGAGCTCTAGGCAGCTGACCTTTCTACATGTACAGAATCCATATTGTACACACATACTATCTGCAGTAGTATCATTTGATTGTAGGTAAGGCTTCCCATCGTGGTTTTTCCCCTTATAGGGTTTCCACGTAATATTTGTATTATGTGTTGTAGATGTTATTGTCTTTCTATTTTATGCATTAATCTTTATCGGTACTGGAATTAACTGATAAAACTATCTACCGGCATAATGTGTGGTTTACCGGCATTAAGCATTAAGTTTTGGTTAAGTTAATTTTGGTTGAATTTATTGGACAATTGATTCACCACACCACCCCCCCCCCCCTCTCAGTTGTCTCTAGGACCTAACAATTGGTATCAAAGTCGTCCTCTTTTTGTAGAAGTTTAACAGCTTGAGGAGTTCCAATGTCTTCTAACTATTTTAGGAAGGGCAGTCTGAAACTTGATGGAACTAACTGTGGCATATGGAAGATCAGGATGGAGACACATTTGAATTGCATTGGAAAGGACATATGGGATGTTACAAAGAATGGCTATAATGCTCCTACTCAAGGTCAACCTAATCCACCTAACTTGGATAAAGATGAGGAAAATGATTGCAAAGCAAGAGAAGCACTTTTGAGCGCATTCTCAGATCAGCAAGTCATGGGATTGTCAGACAAATCTACTGCTAAAGCTATTTGGGATAAACTAGAAACATTGAATGAAGGAGACTCCACAGTCAAAATTGCAAAACTTGAATACTTCCAGGTCAGGTATGAAAGTTTGAAAATGGAAGAAGATGAAAGAATTTCTGCTTTTATGGAAAGAGTAAATGAAATTGTTTTGGGTATACAATGTTGTGGAGGAACCTTAAGTGAAGATGAGATTGTTTCTAAAGTTTTAAGAGCCTTTCCACCAGCATATAAAATGAAATTTACTGCTATAAATGAATTGAGAACAATGCCTAATTCATCAGTATCTAGAGACACCTTGGTTGGAAAACTTTCAGCTTTTGAACTTGAGGAATTTGATCATGTTACTACTACTAAGATAGATCTAGCTTTCAAGGCATCATCATCATCTGCAGCAACATCATCATCATCTAAGAAATTTGATTGGAAAGCCTTCTATGCAATCAAACTTGAAGCACTATTTGCAAGGAAAATGCCTAAAGGTCCAATTGGAAGTAAGTATGAAGGTAAAGCGCCCTTTAAATGTTTTAACTGTAATAAGATTGGTCATATGGCTTCTAGATGTCCTGATAGACATGCAAGATTAAGAGAAGAAGCTAAAAGAACATATAATCCTAACCCTTATTATCAGAAATACAAGTTTAAGAAGAATAGAGACAAATCTTGTTATTATGTTGATGAAGTAGTTACTAATGATTCTGATGAGGATCCGATAGACAATGGATGGGATTTTGTTGCTATAACAAAAGATCAACCGACACCTACTGTTCAACCAGTAGAGCAGGCCTTGGTAGCTAAAGTTGAAGATAAGGATGAATGGATTATTGATTCAGTATGTTCACATCACATGATTGGTGATAAGAGTAAATTCTTAACCTTTTAGGAATACAATGGATCAAAGGAAAAGGCACTATATCTTTTGATGGTAAGCACAATATTGATAATGTTTACTATGTTGAAGGTTTGAAGAATAATCTTTTGAGTGTTGGTCAATTAGTTGAGAAAGGATTTCAGTTACAATTCAAGAATGGAAAATGCAAAATCTTAAACAACACTAGTTTGGAAATTGCAACCGGTAATCAGACTAGAGGTAATATCTTTCATTTGAACAACAACGAGAAAGCATGTTTGATTGCACATATTGATGAAAGTTGGTTATGGCATAAGAGACTTTATCATGTAAATTTTGATTGCATTGTGAAAATCAGTACAACTAAGGCAGTAAGAGATTTACCTAAGATTGTTAAACCTCACAATCCGGTATGTAAGGAATGTCAATTTGGAAAGCAAGTTAGAGAAACTTTCAAGAGTATTCCAAAGAAGTCTAACAATATTCTTGATTTAATTCATATTGATTTATGTGGTCTAGCAAGAACTAGAAGTATACAAGGAGATAGGTATTTTATGCTAATCATTGATGACTATTCTAGAATGTGTTGGGTTACTTTTCTCAAGGAAAAATCTGAAGCATTTGCAAAATTCAAACTATTCAAGATGATGGTTGAAAATGAAACCAGCAAGAAAATAAAATGTTTGAGATCATATCAAGGAGGTGAATTCACATCTAAGGAATTTAATACATTCTGTGAAGTGAATGGGATCAAAAGATAGTTATCAGTACCCCTGACACCCCAACAGAATGGAGTTGTGGAAAGGAAAAATAGAACTATCTTGGATGCAGCTAGAAGTATGATATCAAAAGAAAATCTACCTCATATATACTAGAGAGAAGCGGTCAATATAGCAGTTTATACATTCAACAAAGTTCACATCAGAGGTGAAATCGGTAAGACCCCTCATGAACTATGGTTTGGTAATACTCCTACTCTTAAATATTTCAGAATATTTGGAAGTAAATGCTATATTAGAAGAGATGAGTATATTGGAAAATTTGATCCTAGAAGTGATGAAGGAATATTTCTTGGTTATTCATCTAAGAGAAAGACATATAGATGTTTTAACAAGAGATTGCAGAAAATTGTTGAGAGTGCAAATGTGAAGATTGATGAACAGTTTAGAGGAAATTCAAGGTACATAGACTCTGAACTGGCAATAGAGATAATCACAAATGAACCTACTGTGAATACACCTGTACACAATGGTGATCCAATTACACTAGCATCATCTAAGGATTCAATGGTCACTAAAGAACAGTAGCAAGTAAATACACCCTGGTATGTAAGATTGAATCATTCTGAAGATCAGATAATTGGAAACAAATTTCAAGAAGTTATGACTAGAGGAAGATTGGCAAATGAAGAGGTATGTATTATTTCTCAAATTGAGCCTACATCAATTAATGAGGCATGTGAAGATAAATATTGGATTAAAGCTATGGAAGATGAATTGGAACAAATTGAAAGGAATAACACTTGGTCATTAGTTCCCTGGACTAAAGACAAAAATGTAATTGAAACTAAATGGGTTTTCAAAAATAAACTTAATGAAGATGGTAAGGTAATCAGAAACAAAGAAAGATTAGTGTGTAAGGGATATTCACAGAATGAAGGAATTTGTTACAATGAAACCTTTGCACCGGTAGCTAGAATTGAGGCAGACAGACTTTTAATGGATTTTGCAGCACACAAGAACTATAAAGTATATCAAATGGATGTTAAATGTGCATTTCTGAATGGGGATCTTGAAGAAGAAGTTTATATTGAAAAACCCGATGGATTTTCTTTGACAGATAACAACAACATGGTTTGCAGGTTAAGGAAAGCTTTATATGGTCTAAAACAAGCTCCTAGAGCTTGGTATGCTAGATTGGACAAATATCTTTCAAAGCTTGGATACACTAAAGGTAATGCTGACAGCAATCTATACTATAAAGTGACTAATGATGACATCTTGGTTATTGAAGTTTTTGTTGATGATATAATCTTTGGAGGAGAAGATGGATTGTGTAAAGACTTTTCTAACAAAATGCAGCAAGAATTTGAAATGTCATGATTGGAGAGATAAAATTCTTTTTAGGATTGCAGATTTCACAGACTGATAAAGGTATATTCCTATGTCAATCTAAGTATTTGATGGAATTACTAAATAAATTTGGCATGGAAAACTGTAAACCGGTAAGCACGCCTATGACTACAACTGATAAATTATCTTTGAAGGATGAATCAAAACCTGTTAATCCGACTAGATACAAGTCTATGGTAGGAGGTTTATTGTATTTGACACAAACAAGACTTGATATTATGAATGTAGTATGTATTATTTCAATATTTTAGAGTAATCCTAAATAAAATCATGAATCAACAGTGAAAAGGATTTTCCAGTACCTACAAGGCACTACAAATCTTGGTTTATGGTATCCTAGAGATGAAAAATTTGACTTACGTGCATACACAGATGCTAAGTAGGAGATGTGGATGACTGAAAAAGCACCACCAGTGGAGCATTTTTTCTTGGTAGCAAACTAATTTCATGGTTGAGCAAGAAACAGAGTTGTACAAGTCTATCAACAGCAAAATCAGAATATGTTGCAGTAGCAACAAACTATACACACGTATTATGGATCAAACAAATGTTGAAGGACATAAAGGTAAAATGTAAGGAACGTATAACTATTTACTATGATAATATGGTAGCAATTGATATATCAAAGAACCCAATATTTCACTCTAAGAATAAACATGTTTCTATCAAATTCAATTTTCTAAAAGAGAATGTTGAAGCAAAAGAAGTGAAATTGGTTTATGTGAATACTAAAGAGCAGATTGCAGATATTTTAACAAAGTCTTTGCATAAGGATACTTTTGAATATCTCAGAGAGAAACTTGGAGCCCTACCCCCACCGATAGAGACTTAGACAGTTGATGTTTGTCATCAACTGGCCGAATTAACAGAGAAATCTTGTATTCTGGCTTTGATGAGGAGAGCTACTTCTCAATGGGAGTAGTTGGTATAATAAGTTGGTATTTTGTATTTGAATCTAGTTTTTTGTAATGCTTTGGCATTTGATGTCAAAGGGGGAGAGATATTATTTAAAAACATTTGAAAAACATTTTGGGGAGAGATATCTTTTGGGAGAGATTATTCTTAGGGGAGAGACATTATGTATTTTGATTTCTGGTTAATGATCTCTTTGGGAGATTGTTGGTTTTTGGTTTTTGGCATTTCTGTTTTGACACTTTGATGGTTTTTCCATCTTGTGTTGCCATCAATGCCAAAGGGGGAGATTGTTGGTAATTTGGATTTGTTGATATGGTTTTGTCATTTATGTCAACACCTGTCATCACTTGTCAACACTTATCAGCATTTGGAGATCTTTGGTTATGTTCACCGGCAAGTCAGAGACTTATGTACAATCACCGGTATTTGGTTCACCGATAGATTATATTATTCACCGGCACTTGGAATGACCTAGAGACTACTTGGTTATGTCAAAGACATTATTTGATCACGTGGTTTTGGTGATTTGGTTAGTGGTTTATTCGGGTTTTCTTATTTGTTGTTATCGACAAATAGGTCCAGGATATACACCGGCAGGCATATCTATTCCAGATCAGCATGGCACGTTATGGAGATGATTTATTATTATTGTAAATGCATTGAACCGACATCATGCATCAGATATCGATTTATTTATAATTGAATTTATTGTAATATCTTTTAGTGGGCCGACCTATTCAATTGGTCTTAGGTTATGGTATAAATGTAAGATCTCATTTTTGAGATTGATATGCGATTGAAAAAGGAATTGTAATAAGGTATATGCAAAAATAAGCAGAGTTATACATGGAGACATCATTTAAAGGTTGAAGGAAGGTTTTTGTGAAGGAAATCAAAACTAAACCGGTACTGAATCGAGCATATGAAGATGCTATTTTATGCAGTACATTATCATTGGATTTAACCATCCAATTGTAGTTAGTGTGCCTCTCATTTTGTGATTGAGCAGTGAGCTCTAGGCAGCTGGCCTTTCTACATGTGCAGATTCCATATTATACACACATATTATCTGCAATAGTATCATTTGATTGTGGGTCAAGATTCCCACAGTGGTTTTTCCCCTTATAGGGTTTCCACGTACAAATATTTGTGTTATGTGTTGTAGATGTTATTGTCTTTTTGTTTTATGCATTAATCTTACTGGTACTACAATTAACTGATAAAATTATCTATCGGCATAAAGTTTGGTTTACCGGCATTAAGCATTAAGTTTTGGTTAAGTTAATTTTGGTTAAATTTATTAGACAACTGACTCACCCCCCCCCCCCTCTAAGTTGTCTCTGGGACCTAACACTCTTTACCACTTCCACCTAATTCCTATGAAAAACCTACAAATACTCAACTACGCATCTCATAGAAATCAATTAAAATGTTTGATGAGGCACTTGTTAGAGCTAGAACACTTTCAGAGGAAATTGAAGATAAAGACATTCTTAGCTGGTTATACAAAGATGAAGATGAAACTATAGAAATAGCTACAAAAGTTAGTATTTCCATAGAGCAATATGGCAATGGTTACAAAATAATGCAAAATATAGAATATGAAGTAAAAAGACCAATTGGCAAGAGACGAGAAGGTATTTCAGAACCCATTTGTCCTCATACACAATCTAAGAAAGATAAATCAGGACTTGGGTATTCTATATCAAAGCAAAAGCAACACACTTATAAACACCCAAAGTGGAGAAAGAAAGAAATCCCTAAAGAAGAACGATGGCAAGAAAGGCTACATCAAGAAGCAGAAATAATAGCCAACAAATAGAAACAAGAAGAATATGAGAGACAACAAGAAGAGCTTGATATCAAAACAGAAGAAGAATCTTGCAAATAAGTCCAAGGCATACAAGTAAGGATGAAACCTGATCAAGATACTCCAAAAATAGTGAAAGAATAGATGGCCAAAATCAGAGAATTATTCTCACCATATAACAATCTTGTCAGGTATAGTGGTGTGATTCTAGACAATGATTTAGAAATAGATTCAAATGAATATGAATGGGATCCAGATCCATCATCTAATGCATCAAATGAAGAAAATGGTGAGGAACAAGCAGTTGGTACAAGTGAGGACACACTTTTCACAAAACTTGAGAATAAAGTTGGAAAGAAGACAAGAAGAAATTAGGATTCAAAGGAAAGAAGCATATGCAAGGCAACAAAGGAAAGAGAATGAGAAAGATCAATAAGTGACTCCACAAGAAACACAAATAGCCACTACTTAGTCATTAGAAGACCAACAGAACCTCAAATCTATATCAAATATTGAGCAAGAGACACCATGGTATGGAAGAACTAATAGAAAGTCAAGAAGGAATGACTATTAGTTGAGAAGAAGCTGAGTTTGATAGAAGGCAAAAGTTAGCAAAGAAAACAAAATCTTCTATGCCATGTGCATAAGTATGTCATCTTCAAGCCACAAATGAATCTCATAAAAATGATCCAAAGGAAACCTATAGTATCAAAGATGTATGTGTTGATATAATCCATTCATTTGAGGGATGAACGTCAGATGATGAGTCACTTGAGAGTGAATCGCAAAATAACAATTCTTACTTCATTAGAGCTAATTGGAGAGCACTTGGGAGAGACTATCATCAAGAGAGTTCTATCTATGACATTACTTATTCTACACCAAACTATGACTATTACGTCATGAATCCTGAAATACCCAATGATGACGATGATTATGAACTACCCCTGCTTCATCCAGAACTGATTGATTGGGATAACTTAGAAAACCCTAAATTGGATGTCTTTTCCAATGATCATGACTTAGTTGTATATCTTAATGTTGTTGAACCAATCACACCTAAGATATCTTCCACCGGTGAATCAAGTAATGCTTCTTATAGTCAAAAGAGTGCCAAACTTTCCAATCACAAAATTGAAATAAAACAAGGCAAAAGACCTAGTGTTGAAAACCATTTCATGGCAACACTAGATCAATCAAGAGGAAAAGTAAAGGGCATATCTGATGGGAAAACCTCTTTGAGGCACTAGGAGATGGAAAGTTTGACACCCTCCCTACATATTTTCAGGAGAAATCTGATATATTGATATAACCAACAGAAGCAATAAACATTGGCACACTAAAGGATCCCAAGGTCCTTCATCTTGTTGCATCTTTATCAGATGAAGAAAAGAAAGACTACATAGAATTCTTCAAACAAAGGCAGAAAAATTTTGCTTGGTCCTATGCACACATGTCAGGACTTGATCTAGATCATGCACCATCTCAATGTGGATCCAAAAGCAAAACCGGTTAAGCAAAAGATAAGGAAGATGCATCCACATATCGCTCTTCTTGTCAAAACAAAGCTAAAGAAACTATTAGATGTGGGTTTCATTGGACCTATTTCTTATCTAGAGTGGGTCTCAAGCATTGTACCAATGTCCAAGCCTGATAAAAGCATAAGATTTTGCACTGACTTCAGGGATTTGAACAAAGCATGTCCCAAAGATGATTTCCCACTACCTAACATTGATATATTGTAGACTTATTAGCAGGACATGAGATGATTTCCTTAATGGATGGATTCTTGGGGTAAAATCAAATAAGAATCACCCTTGAAGATTAGGAAAAGACAACATTCACTTGTACATGGGGTACTTAATGCTGGAATGTCATGCCATTCAGGCTTAAAAATGCAGGAGTAACTTATCAGAGGGTCGTGACAACAATTTTCCATGACATGATGCATACTTTTATGGAATATTATGTAGATGACATACTTGAAAAATCTCTTACAAGGAAAGAACATTTGAACATCTTGGGCAAGATCTTATACAAGCTTGAACAATATTAGTTAAGATTAAACCCAAAGAAATGTGCATTTGGAGTTACCCCTAGAAAACTTCTTGGGTACTATTAGGTCCAACAATGAAAGCTAATGTACTGAGACGGGAGGGGTGAATCAGTACTTCAAAACTTTTCTTCTTGAAACAATCTTACTGATAAACATAAATTGGAAACTGCTAATCTCATAATATAAAGCTAATACGTAGTTATAGAAATTACATCCATACACATTTCACTCCATAACACAAAGATTTTGGTTATGCAGAAACTCTTGGTTAGAGAGAAAAATTGTAGTGGGGATGGCACCCACAACTTCACTACTGCAATAATAAAGGTTGCTTGGTTAGAGCTACATGTTTAGCTATTTCTAATAGCTTGCCCTGTTAGGAGTATCAAGATCTTTAGATCTACCTTGCTAAATGATTTTACAACACTTATACAAAATGTTGCACCTGGTTAAAGGCTTTACAATTTATAGACTTTGTTAGAGTCTTTTACCCTGTTAAAGGTTTCTATTACAACTCAAATGATTCAATAAAATCTTTACAAATATCTGCAACTTTACATCTGAAATGTTATAGTAGATTCTATGTGCTCAATATGAAATTACCTTGCTCATAGCATACCTCGGTAATTGATAAATCAACTCGGTAAACCCTTCTATTTACTCTGTCCCTTAAACTGTTCTCTGAAGACTTTCTCGGTGATCTCTGAATATCTTTGTTAGTTGTAGCAGTCACAACTTAATGTGTCCTCTTATGATTTTCTTTTTAACTCTTCTATCACACATGTCTCACCTTTTGATTCTCAAATCACTAGGTATAAATAGATCTCTGGGATGGTGATCTGTTCATGCTTTGATCTTACAAACAAGATTCATTGAATGAATAAACATAGAAATTATTTCATTGGATAAACTTCCTCAAAATCATACAAAATCTTGAAGTGCAATTTCCTATGTGATAACGGTTCCCTGTTTCTCGATTCTTGTAACACATTTCCACATATGTGTCGAGGTTCATTGAATCTAGTAACACATTTCTACTCAGTTCAGATCACTCGGTATACCTTCTTTGCTACTCAGTAGACATAGAATGTTACTCGGTAGACAGCTCGGTGTATACTTAACTCTGTGACTCCTTTCTTGTGTAACCAACTGCTTTAGTGCTTACCGATTGAATATTTCAGTAGTATTAACTTACTAGAGTATATAGGATGACTTTGGATATAAAACTAATGACAACTTAGTAAATAATAACAATCTCCCCTTTTGACATTAGTTTGGTATGTTATACAAAACTCCTTTCAAAGTCATAACTCAAAATCTATATACTTACAAAATTTGACTAAAATGACAATATATACAATTTTCAATGAATAGCAATATACTCAAATATATACTCCCCTTATCAGTATACTGTACATAACTTAATTTGTATGCTCCTGTGATTAATGCTCGGTGTTCACTGCACTGTGTTTTATGCTCCCCCTATCAAATTCAACTATACATTCGGATGCTCTATTCTATTCTGCTCAGTACACTCCCTCTTATACTCGGTACACTCCCCCTTTTTGACAAACATCAAAACTAGTTACCATTAGGTGGAGGCAACTGGTCAAAAATAGATTTATACTTTGTACTAGCATCGGTGAGAGAAGTGGAGAGTGCATCCTTGACACTGTCCATTAGGGAATTCTGAGTTGCAATATTAGCTAACAGTGAAATCAAACCATCTAAAGTGCTTCCCTCTAGTTGAGTAGATAAGTAGGTAGCTCGGTTGATCTGCTCTTGGACTGATGATAAGTGGGGAATAAATAAGGTCTGAAGAGTCATGATATTCATCCTTATTTTGTGCTCTTCATTCCGAAGTTCTAACTGTTGAGCCATAAGAGTTTGCAGCTTGGTATAGAAATTCTGAACAGAATTTGGCTTGGTGGTCAATTTATTGGAGAGATCGGTAATCTCTTGTTCAATGACTTCGGTCTTAAGCTTGATATCCTTAATTAATAATGAAAATGTATAGAGCTTCTAAAATAAATAATAAAAATGTATAGAACTTCTGAAATAAATAAATAATATGTTTGAGTTGAGGGGACAACTCAGTAATGAATCCAACAAGCTTGACTTTACCTATAGCAATTTCTTTCTGCACTTCAATCATTTTGGCAGTTAGCTCTTTGTCCTTCACCTTGCTAAGGTATTCTAATGCATCTACTCCTAATGCTTCTAATTTAGTGAGTAGTTCATCCAGTTGCATATGGATGGCAGCATCTTTATTCATGGTAGCTTCAGGTAGCATGTCTGTCAATAATGCTTTAACCTTCTGAAGTACTCGGTTCTTCTTCTAAATAGCCATTTGTCTTTCTTGTTCTGCTTTGGCTTTACATAGTTCTTTGAATTCAATAAGTGCTTGCCCTTTCAGTTTTGAAATGTCAACATTTGGCAACACAATAGGCTTTGACAGATCTGCCTTGAAACTATGCTTCTTCACTTTCTTTTCTTTAGTTGAGGAGGCTTTCACCGGTTGAAAGAGTACAATGGCTTTGGAGGCTTGTTCTCCCTCGGTAGGTTGCTCGGTAGAGGAAACACTTTTGTCAGTCCCCTTAGCCTCTGATGTGTCCTTCGGTGATTCCTTGCTTGGGGTCTCATTGGCAACAGTTTCAGTGCATGCAAGTGCTTAAGAAGTTTGTTCCCCGGTGGCCTAAGAAGTAGATTCTCCTTTTGTAGACTATTGACCCTCTTTGCCTTGATCAGTGTCCTAAGGTTTCTTGGTTGAAACTTGTTGAGTTACTGGAGGATAGGACTTGACTTGTTCCAAAACCGATTCACTTGATACTAGTTTGGCATAGGCATTTCCTTCTATCATCTCTTGTTACTGTGCCTTAGTGTCCATGACATCCTCATCTTGTTGAATAGTTGAAGTAGGATCTTTCTCAGTAATGTCAACTATTTCTACTTCACCTTGAATTTCTTCAGTCTGAATTCTAAAGATTTCTTGCCATTTTTCTTTGGTTTCCTTTTCGACTTCAAGATAAAGTCCATTCATCATTTTCAAGGCTCTATACTTCACTTGAAAATTTGTCTGGTAGCTTTTCAAATGATTTCTAATATCATCTACCGCCATGTCTGGAAAGAGATGTACTAAAACTCTTTCTCTTATTTGCTTCTCCGAGTCCATAACATATTTCCATCTGTTGTCAATGTGAGAGTATAATGCATTTGGAAGAAAGTTACTTCCAATGGAACTACTCGGAATTTGAGAAGTGTACACACAACTGACTCTTCTATTTGTCTCTTTTTTTCTTCTGTCCAGGATTCATATTTAACATACTTGAATGACCCGAATCCTCCATATTGTTTCAATTTGGCACAAAAATTGTCAACACCGTGTACATCTTCCTTTGTGCTTTTAACAATCTGAAATTTATTTTTGTCTTCAGATTCTGTGTCACTTGACTCCTTATTCAAAATGAGTCTCCTGGTCGACTTTCTATAAGTCTTTGCAACTTTAGGTAATTTAACATTTTTATGCCTCTTACCAGGTGACACTGCAGATGATCTAGTGTTAGGTCGCTTAACTGGTGGATTCGGTGATACCTTAGGTGTATCTTGTTTCTTCCTTTTCAATATTTTTCCCTTTGGCAACTCGGTGCTCAGAGTGATGGCTTCTTCTTGAGCCTCATATTCTTCCTCAATTGTAAGTTGATCACTCTTGATAGGAGTGGAGGTAGAACCTTCTCCAAATTTCTTAGTTAGCACTTTGATCATTTTAGTGGCTTTTCTTGTAGCCTTCGGTACTACTATGCTCATTTTTAGTTTTTTCTTTGACCTCTTCATAGGTACCATACCTGATCTCAGTAGCATGCCTTGGAAGTGTCAAAAAAGCATCTATCTGTTGTTGAGAAATATCAAGATCCATCTCATAACCCATGGATGGTAGAGATTGACTTCTAGGATCTACTGCATTGACATAACAGTAGTCGGTGTCCACTTCAAAACATATAGTATCCTTATATTTTTCCACTAACTAAGGTGGGATTATGTACTTGTTATGCATCTTTTCTTGAAATTTGCTAAAGTAATCATCCATTATCTCATTGAAATTATCACCTAACTGATTGATAAAGTCATTTATTTGATGGGTGATTGGTCGGTGTAACTCCCAAACTATGTTACTGACTAATGGGAAGAATTTCTAAAAATAGAAAAACATGCACACTAAGAGTGACCCAAACATTAGTGTGTTTGCCGAGTTATTCTTCTTAAGTTTCCTTATAGTGTTGAGATTTTCAAATAGGTTTTTCAACAACACTTCACATAGATCAATCTTCATACCCTTTTTCACAATCTTGTAGGCCAAATCTACAGTTGTACATGGTACACTATTTTCTCTTACCGATTGAAAGAAACAATAACCGATGACTCTAATTGCAAACTTTAGCTCTGCATTTGTAACATTATTCAATTTAAGACCTCTGCAATCAGACTCAACTCCGGTTAAAGTTATCAATTCCTTCTATGAAATCAATTTCTGTGCTCGGGCATGGTCATATATAGGATGTCCGGTTATTATGTGAATGATCTCCTTGGTGATTTTGAACGGTTGCTCCTGTAACCACATAAAGTCATCATGAACTCTGCTCAAAACAAATTTTACACACAGGGGTTTGAAAAATCGAGGGTAGGTTAGGGCTTCGGTCAATCCCTTTACTTTGATATGCTCATACTTGCTATCTAGGATTCCATCGGTGCATAACTCATCATGCATGTCCTTGATCTCGGTATGACCTAGCTCTTCAACACGACACTTAGTGTAGAATCTGACATATTCAACCAATAGAACCCTATCTGGAATAAGAGAAAATTCAATTTTCTCATCGGGTTCAGATGCAACTTTGGGAGGTAAGGAATACTTCAGTGAGGGCTTCTCAATAGTCTCAACTACAACAGGTTTCTGCAACTTAGGAGCCATTTCAAACTTGGACTTCTACTAACAAAAGAGCTTAGGGTTTTAACTAACTAGAAAAATGCTTTCGACTTAGTAAATATAATGCAGATGTTCACAACTGATATTGACTGGTTAACTAGCTTGAAAATGCGTTTGAGATTGTTGTATAAATACCTTGAAATTCGCTCAGGAGATGTTTGATCGCCTTTGAATCGCTTAGCTCTACTCTTTGATAACTGGTAAGTGTAAAATGACCACACAAAGAACTTTAAGTGCACATTTTACCTTATCGGGCTTTGTGTAGTTAGGTAAGAAAATATTAAATGCACTCGATTCCACTAAACCAATTAACTTCCTTTTACGCTTTCACCGACTAGACGGGCTTCTTGCACTTATTGACTTCTCTAGTACTCCAAAAGACTAGATAGAATTTCAAACTTGCTAATGCATCTTAGCTATGCAGATTTTGAAATTAAGTACATGATAAAATAGGAACTGTTAAGATCTAACCTTGAGAGAATGCAGTCCCTTCATACCTTTACTGATTAATTTGAAGTAGATGCACCTAACTCGGTAGGTAAGGTGCTTTCTTCATTTTTTGACTCAATTTCCTTCTTTTTCTAGATATTCTGTAATTTGATTTTTATCTCTTCAATATCTCCTCTGGGTTGATCTCTGCAATCTTTAGTCAAGTGTCCAAATTTATGACAATGAAAGCATGCCATTCCAGGATTTCTCCATGATCTTCGATTGTTCATTCCAAACCTTATCATATAGTTGGCACTTATATGTCCATATCTTCCACATCATTCACACCATATTATTGTATTGTAATCCCATGGTACTGCAGTATACTATCAGTTAAGATCTGTGTGAGTTTGGTAGCTTCTAGTATTTGCTCGGTGTGAAGACCTCATATAGTTTTTCTGCTTAAACCAACACTTCTCGGTACTGTGTCCATATCTATTGCAGTTTTTGCAAAACCCCTTGAATTTTGCCTTCTAAAAACTGCTAGAAGACTTTGTCCTATATTGTTTAGGTGTGTGACCATACTTATTGCAATTGTAACAATAACTATCAGACCTAGTGACATTCGGTTACTTACCTTTTCTGATTTGGCACATGTTGGCAGTATGTCCTTGTTTTCCACAGTAGTTGCAGATAGGCTTCTTTCCTTTCATGTTCTTCATGTTTTTCTTTGTAACTGAGTCTGGCATCTTTGTTGGGTCTTCTTATATTTATTTGCTCATCCAACATCCTTGATACTTCATAACTTTTCTTCAGTGTTTCTTTTGATTTCTTCTCTGCTTCAAGTTCATTGGTCAATCTTGATAATTCAAGTTTCAATGCTTGATTCTCATTTTCTTTTAGATTTGCTTCATGATGTGCATAACCCAATTGATCAGGAAGATTATGTTGAATTCCAGTCCTTCTTTTGATTTCATCATTCTTTTCAGACACCAATGCTTCTAGCTGTTGTTTTTCCCTTTCCATGTCTCTTATGTTATCCTTAGCTGTTCTTAATGCATCAAGATTTTCAGTCATCTGTGTGCTGAATTGCTCATGTTCTCTTTTCATTGCTTTCAGTTGTTCAGTCAGTGCTTTGTTCTTTTCTTTTAGTTCTCCAATCATTTCTTCAATCTCTTCTATATACTATTCTTAGATGATGTCTCAATTTGTTCCACCAACTCTTGTGAGTCCTATAAATCATCAGACAACCTTCTTCTGACTTTCAGTGATCTTTGCATTTGTCTCTGCATATCTGCAATCACTTGATTAGCATGATCCAATTCTTCTTGAATATTCACAATTCTTCGAGATTGTTTGTAGCCTTCCATTGATAAGATCTTTCTCTTTAGGTTGTTAAACCCTTTTCCAAGATTGAAGCTCTGATACCAATTGTTAGGTCCAATAATGAAAGCTAATATACTGAGAGGGGAGGGGTGAATCAGTACTTCAAAACTTTTCTTCTTGAAACAATCTTACTGATAAACATAAATTGGAAACTGCTGATCTCATAATATAAAGCTAACACATAATTGTAGAAATTACATCCATACACATTTCACTCCATAACACAAAGATTTTGGTTACACAAAAACTCTTGGTTAGAGAGAAAAACTGCGGTGGGGATGGCACCCATAACTTCACTACTGCAATAATAAAGGTTGCTCGATTAGAGCTACATTTTTAGCTATTTTTGATTGCTTACTCTGTTAGGAGTATCAAGATCTTTAGATCTACCTTGCCAAAGGATTTTACAACACTTATACAAAATGCTGCACCTGGTTAAAGGCTTTAAAATTTATAGACTTTGTTAGAGTCTTTTACCCTGTTAAAGGTTTCTATTACAACTCAAATGATTCAATAAAATCTTTAGAAATATTTGCAACTTTACATCTGAAATGTTATAGCAAATTCTATGTGCTCAATATGAAATTACCTTGCTCATAGCATACCTCGGTAATTGATAAATCAACTCGGTAAACCTTTTTGTTACTCTATCCCTTAAACTATTCTCTGAAGACTTTCTCGGTGACCTTTGAATATCTTTGTCAGTCGTAGTAGTCACAACTTAATGTGTCCTCTTATGATTTTCTTTTTTAACTCTTCTATCACACATGTCTCACCTTTTGATTCTCAAATCACTCTATATAAATAGATCACTGGGAAGGTGATTTGTTCATGCTTCGATCTTACAAACAAGATTCATCGAATGAATAAACATAGAAATTATTTCATTGGATAAACTTCCTCAAAATCATACAAAATCTTGAAGTGCAATTTCCTATGTGATAACGGTTCCCTGTTCCTCGATTCTTGTAACATGTTTCCACATGTGTGTCCAGGTTCATTGAATCTAGTAACACATTTCTACTCAGTTCAGATTACTCGGTATACCTTCTTTGCTGCTCGATAGACATAGAATGTTACTCGGTAGATAGATCGGTGTATACTTAACTCTGTGACTCCTTTCTTCTATAACCGACTGCTTTAGTGCTTACCGACTGAATATTTCGGTAGTATTAACCGACCAGAGTATATAGGATGACTTTGGACATAAAACTAATGACAACTTAGTAAATAATAATAGGGTACATTATATCAGCTCATGGAATTGAAGTAGAAAAAAGTTAAAGCTATCATGGAGATGGATTCACCTAACAACATAAGCCAATTGTGTTCTCTACAAGGGAGATTGCAGTCAATCAAAAGATTCATCTCACAATTAGCAGATAGATTTCATCCCTTCACTCACCTCTTACACAAGAATGTTCCATTCAAATGGGATCATAATTGTGAGGAAGCCTTTATGCAAATCAAGAAATATCTGGCAAATCCCCCAGTACTAGTATCACCAATCAAAGGGAAACCATTGTTGCTTTACATTTCAGCAACAAATGTATCACTAGGAGCTATCTTTCCATAGCATGATGAAGAAGGAAAAGAAAGAGTAGTATATTACATCAGCAAGACACTTGTGGGCTATGAATTGAACTACACATCAGTTGAGAAGACATGCCTAGTAGTTGCATTTTCAACTGATAAATTGTGACACTATATGCTAACTCATTATGTGAAATTGATAGCAAAAATAGATCCACTGAAGTATTTGTTAAGCATGCCAACTTTGACATGCAGATTGGCTAAATGGGTTATGATACTAAATAAGTTTGATATAGAATATGTTGATTGGAAAGCTATCAAAGGACAAGTAATTGTTGATCAATTGGTTGAAGTACCCCTATGAGATGATACACCATTGCACATCAAATTTTGTGATGCAGATATTTTGACAGTTAGCACAAATTTTTGGGATTTATAATTTGATGGCTCCTATACACAACATGGATCAGGTGTTGGAATCTTGTTCATCATACCTCAAGGTCACACAATTTTGAAATCATATAGATTGTGATTTCCATGCATGAACAACACTGCAGAGTATGAGGCATTGGTCATTGGGATAAAAATGGCCATTGAATGGAACATTCACAACTCATTATCAACCAGATAAATGATGAATATAAAACTAAGGATGATAATTTGATGCCCTATAAATAGTTGGTTGAAGATTTTAAAGAGCACTTTGAAGAAATATCATTTACTCAGGTCCCAAGAAATGAGAACAAAGTAGCAAATGCAATGGCTACAATAACATCTCTTTTGCAAAATCAAGAGAATCAACAACGTTACAAATTCCTAATGGAAGATATCTTGCATCCTAATATTAAATCCCAGAACACCCATGTGATTTTCCATATATCTAGAACTGATCAATCTTTATATAGCCAAACTTATCGACACCTAAAAGAGAATATCCTTCCTCCTGACCTATCCTGCAATCAAAAGAGAAATTTTATTCATTAGTCATCCAGATATATTATCATTGTTGATACCTTATATAGACGAGGTCTAGATAGCACTCTACTGAGATGTCTCGAACAAGATGAATCTAAGAAAGTTCTTAACAAAGTCCATGCAGGTATTTGTGGCACGCACTCAAGTGTTTTAACGTTGGCTAAGAAACTTATCCGATTGGGTTACTATTGGCCTACTATGGAGAGAGATTCATTTACATATTCCAAGAAATGCAAACAATGTCAGATACATGGGAATCTCATCCACGCACCAGCACAAGAACTATATCCTATGGCAGGATCATGGCCATTCTCTCAATGGGGTCTTGACCTAGTGGGTAATATAAATCCTTCATCTTCTGATGGACATAAGTTTATTTTGACTAGTACTGAGTATTTTACTAAATGGATTGAAGCAATACCTTTGACAAAGGTGACAGGAAAGAAAATATCATGATTCATCCTGAATTATATAATATATTGCTATTGAGTCCCTATGACCATCATCACTGATAATTAGAGGCCATTTAAGAATCAAGACATGAAGGAACTATGTGAGTGATTCCATATCTAGCATAGGTTTTCTACACCATATTATCCACAAGGAAATGGTCAGGCTAAGGCATCAAACAAGACAATAAATGGTCAGGCTGAGGCATCAAACAAGACAATCTTAAAAAACCTGAAGAATATAGATAATGAGGCTGGTAAAGACTAGTATACTCAGCTAAATATTTCTCTTTGGGCATATCGAACCAGCATCAGCACACCAACGGGGGAAACTCCATATTGTTTAGTCTATGGATCAGAAGCTATATTACCAGTAGAAGTAGAGATACCTTCTCTACGAGTATCCTTGAAAGGTCTTATCCCAGAAGAAGAATGGTGAGTCTCTAGACTTCAAGAACTTGAGTTAATTCAAGAGCATCGCCAAAATGCTTCAGATCATTTGAAAGCATAACAATAGAGAATGGTGAGAAGTTACAACTACAGAGTTAAGCCATGCATTTTTTACATTGGAGATCTAGTTCTAAGGTAGAATCCATGAAATCAGCAAGATCGAGAAAAGAAAGGTAAATTTGAGCCAAACTGGTTAGGTTCCTTTATCATGGTAGCAACTTATGGTTAAGGACCATACCGATTATCTACACCAGAAGGAGATTGGTTCGATGAGCCTATCAATACTATGCATCTGAAGAAATTATATGCTTAAAAGTATCAGTAGAAAGAGAAAATACCACAAAAATAGTGAAAAAGCAAAAAAAGCTTAAAAATCAGAAAAGTAGCAAAAATCCCTAAAAAGCATAAAAAGAAAAATACAAAAACAGTGTAAAATAGCGAAAACAATTTTAAAAAATCAAATATGGAAAAAATGCAATAAATTTAGATAGTGAAAACCAAATAAATAGATGCTATCTAAAAGTGAGTTTCTCCATCTATGAGATCACTTTGCCCATTTATCCATCCTAGCCCATTTGCTCACATCTACCTATCCTTGCATATCAATTCTATCTTTTGCATCTATTGCTTTGAACCATTGGTAGGAAATATGTAGCTTATCAATAGTTATCAATCTTTGATATACTTATCGTAGTCACTATCTTGGAATTTATCAGAATTAATCTGCATTTGTATCCCACCATGGTTTGGTACATCCATCCTGAAGTTTGTTTTTGCTAGGGGCAAAATCCTAAAATCCTTTTCATAAGGGCATCTTTAAAAGCTTCAAAAAATCAAAAATATTCAAAAAATTTAGAAAACCAAAAACACCTCAAGTTTTTAAACAGACGACAAACAACAAGGCAACAAAGATCAAGGCATTTGTAACAACTGGATTGTGAAACTCAGAATTCAAAGGGTCAACCAACAAGTAATGAAGGATTATCAATGATCATTCATCAAGATGATTATATCATTTAATGACCATGAGACCATATGTGCGATACACAAGATTTGGTGTTTATATCTTGATTTTTGCTAATCATGTGTCCTACGCAACTCGATGATGTCGATGAATAGAGGAGCTATGATGGGGCATGATTATTTTCTTTGTTTGTTGTGTGTGGTTTATCTCTTAGTAAAGTATGTACTTGTCTAAGGATATGATCAGCTAAAGATCAAGGAGGACGCTCTGTGTCACGCATGAAAAGGGATAAACTTGCTTGATTCATTATGTCAAGTTGCTTGTATTTTCTTATAACAATTTAAAAGCTCAATGATGAAATCAAGCATTGTTAAAGAAATCATGTGAGGAATGGCAGTATCATTTAAGTTAGATCATTTTAGATTAATTCATTGTCAGTTGCATTATAAGCATTTCATTTTAGTTCAACAGTCAAAATAAAGATTGAGTATATTTGGACAAACAAAAACAATTGCATTAGTTTGCATTCAATTATCTAGGTTCATTTCATTTAGGTTTGCATGTTATTATAATCATCATGTCATTTATCATTCTTCATTTATCAATTGCATTAATTTTCATTGCATTAAGGATTGCACTAGTGTCATTTACATTGATCATATCATTATTAGTTGCAATAGATTCATTTCTCATTATCATCTTTTGCATTTAGTTATCATTAATTTCATTTTAGAATCATTTTCATTAGGTTTATTTAATTGCATTTGTGCATTTAGAATCATTAACCATATTATTACATCATCATTGTTTATATTTTATCACCTAATCATTATTAGAATTATCATACATAATCATCATATTGCATTCAAAAACTCAAAATGATTTCATCATTTCATCATCATATGCATATACATCACGGAATAGAAATAAGCATCCATTTGCATATGTCATCATTATACGCATTTTTCCATATAGATCATTACATTTTTAAAATCATTTTCATATGCATATAAATCATTTCACGTCATCATTATCATGTAGATCATATAAGTCTTAGATAGAATCAATATCATCATCATATTATCAAGATAACATCTTGCAATATAAAGGAAAGGAAAGATCATCATCATATTATCCATGTAATCAATATCATCATCATATCAACCATGTAATCACTACATATAGATCAACAAAGAATCATCCATGAAATCAATGAATATAGAACATATAATTCATCATCATCAAAGTAGCATGCATAATAAATCATGAATGATAACCATCATATAGAGTCCATGTCTACATATCATCATAAAATAATAAAAAGTCCAAGTATACAATGATATCAAAGAAATAATCAATAACATACAAATGTCTCATTATATAAAATCAAGTCTCATGGTTGCCCTGTACCACTATTACCTGACTTTGTCCATCTCTGAGGTTGTGACCTTGCTCCTCGATCCCTGCTCCTCTGAGGAGGTCCCATGACCCCACTGTATATGGTGAAAATGGATAACAATAATAACGATATTGAAAGGCTAAATGAATTCAACCACAAAACCCTAGCCTAACAACAACAAAGATCCACCATAACATATGAAGATTACCTAAGACAATGCAAATCAAATGAAATCACAAAGATTATACCATCACATGTCCAATAGGGTTTTGATCTCCATTCTTCCTATCTCCATTGATCTTGCTTGATATATTTGCTCTCAGATTTTATATGCACAAGAGCTCAACAAAGAACGGAATGTGGTTGCAAGTAGGATCGTAGTGTAGTCAAGTTCTTAAAATCTTTCATTAGGGTTTGATAATGAAGAAAGCATCTCCTTATATAGAAGACACAATATGAAATGGAGGGATAAGATTGAGAGGTGTAAAAGGAGGTCGGCTATGATTAGAGGGTAGGTAAAAGAAATAATAAAATAATGAAAGGGGTAGGTAGTGTATGAATTAAGAGATGAATGACATGTGTCATGGGTAGAAAAGGTTAATGAATTAATTAAATAAATAAAGATTTATTTAATTAATAGAGGAAGTGGGATTAATTAAATAAATAAAATATTTATTTAATTTAGGAAAAGGATAATTTAAATAAATAAATGTATTTATCTAAATGAGAAATAAGGCTAGAAGAGGATAAATGAATTAATTAAATAAATAAATATTTATTTAATTAATAGAAGAATTAGGCTTAGATAATTAAATAAATAAAAATATTTATTTAATTAGACATGACAATTTTGGGTGTCTACATTTTGCCCCTCTTTGAGACAATGCGGCTTGTCGCATTATTTCAAAGAAGATAATATGAACTGATACAGAGTTGCCCCAGGATGGGAATGATATGCCCCCTCGAGAGATTGGATGAAAATGTCTGAAAAGATTGCAGACAATCTCTCGATAAGAAAGAAAGGCTAGAATGGACTGACCGGATAAAGTGACAAAGTCACGGGATAAAGAAGACTGACTCGGGAAACGAAGGCGAGGGCTAGGATAGGCTATAAGATAGACCACGGGGGAAAATACATCCTCATTGTCATCTACACATCCACGAGAGAAGATTGCAGAGCGAAAATAGAGCAGAGCAGTCAGCAGCGATGGCCTTCATCCATAGATTCGACTGCGTTCACCGATTTCAGAGGCCAGCAGAGGCAGGAGAGCCGGTAAGTACCACCAAACCTCCTCGTACTTTGACGCATTTAATTTTGTCATTAATGCATGCTAGAGAGGGTCATAAATGCGCTTAGACTAGGGTCCAAAAGTGTCAAAAAACGTCCAGGCGCGTCTGCGTTGGTGCCAAGTGCGTCTGTGCTCGCTAGGCGCATCTGTGTTTGTGCCAGGTGCATCTGTGTTGGAACCCATGTCTGTGTCAATTGCAGTCGCGTCTGTGATGTTCAGGCGTGTTTGTGCCAAGAAGGCACGTCTATGCAGAGCATAGGCACGTCTATGTCAATCAGGCGCGTCTGTGTTTTTCAGGCGCGTCTGTGCAGTCTGAAAGCGCGTTTATGTCAAGTAAGCGCATTTGTGTTGAGTTTTGGTCTTCTAGGTCAAATCGGCAGTTCTGTGATGAACATACGCTATCGATTGGATAAGTTGCTGAGAGGATACACTCAAGCAGGTCCTCTAGGGAAGACTAGGATAGATCAAGGCACTTTGTGATGAACAGTGAGTACCAAGATAGAGTACTTTGTGATGAACAGGGAGTACTAGAGTATGAGCAGCACTTTTTGATGAATAGGAAGTGCAAATGTGAGTAACACTTTGTGATGAACAGGGAATGTCACACACGTAGTACTTTGTGATGAACAGGGAGTACTACTAGGATAAATAGCAACACTTTGTGATGAATAGTGAGTGTCACTAGGGTAGATAGCCAGATGCATTTAGATAAAAAGTAGCATTTTGTGATAAACAGTGAATGCCACGATGACTGACATGAGTGATTTGCTTGACTGCAGGAGTATTTGCCGATGCTAGAGTCATGGGAGAGATTCCCGTCTACTCAGAGGTTGTGGCCTGAGTTGACAGTCGAGGAGCGAGCTGCTATCGAGGAGATGGGATTGAGACATGTGCTATATGTGCCCGAGTTTCGGGCGAACATGGGACTGTTGACTGCATTAGCTGAGAGATGGCACTCTGAGATGTGTACATTTCATTTGCCGATGGGTGAGATGACAGTCACCCTGGAGGATGTATACAGGATACTAAGGATACCGATCGATGGGGAGCTAATCCCATATGATCGAGATGGAGACAGGGCGGCCCTGAGACGAGTATTCCAGGACCTAGGACTGGAGATGAGGGCAAGACATGTGGCATGGGATACCATGACAGCCACAGGGTTAGCATTGCTGGCAGTGATAGGAGGAGCTATCAGTGGGTTCCTGTGTCCAGATAGGGCGACACGGGGGTTGGCTGTGGGCTGGGGAGGAGCACTGGAGACACTGGTGACGTAGCACATCATATATGCCTGGGGACCGTGTGTGCTGGCCCATTTGTATTATGAGCTTCATCAGTTCGTGTATCATGGATCAGTGGGATTAGGCTGTGGAGTGACATTGCTGTAGGTATAGGCTTACGAGCATCTGTCGGTTACCCGACCGATACACTTCAGGGGCAGGGGACATGGACACAGCTTTGTTCATTTGTATGACATGATCAGATCGCAGCCACGGATTGGCAGGCTAGAGCATTGGCAGCGAGTGATAGATGATATCGACATGGTCATATGGAGACCATATCTGGGCTGCGAGTAGTGGGAGGATGATGTCGTCGAGCTGTCATACACTTTCCGGAGTAGGTACCTAATTGGACGGACGCCCTATGTGCTAGAGAGGCAGCTGGTGGATAGGATTGGCCAACAGTTTGGCCGGATTCAGAGGATGCCTCGGGGCTCAGGCTTGTATGCACGGACAGTTAGAGATCAGGCATAGTTTGGGCCCTTGCTGTCATATAATCAGGTAGTGACACAGCTGGTAGAGATGATACCCCTACCCTGGGACATGTGGCCAGAGATCGAGGATGTTGGGATGGATGCTGAGTACACAGCATATTGGGCAGAGCATCCCTTCCCACGCTTAACAGATCCAAGAGAGCCATTGGAGGGAGATGGGGGTGGGGATGATGATGATGGTGGAGGTGATGGGGGTAGAGGCCGATGGAGGAGGAGGGGAGTAGTTGGAGAGAGGAGGGTTGCAGCTCAGAGGGAGGGTGGTGAGGAGAGGCAGGCTCGGGTGGTGAGGGGTCGCAGTGGATTGCTGCTACAGGTGCCAGCAGCACAGGGTCCTAGATAGGTACAGGTGTAGGGACAGGGACAGAGACAGGTACCAGTATAGGTACAGGTATAGGCATAGGGGCAGGCACCCGTACAGGGGGAGCCACAGGCAGAGGCGGAGGGGGTTGACCCAGTAGAGGATGAGCTGCTAGATCTGAAGGAGATCTGCCAGGGCCAAGCAGATGAGATCCAAGAGCTGGAGAGGGAGAGGGATCAGCTCTGGATGAGGCTCCGAGATACTGAGCGGGAGCGAGATCAGGCTATCCAGCACTATACAGAGGCTGAGACAGCACTGAGGGCCGGGAGATAGGAAGCGGAGGATACAGGGGCAGGATATGCTTATGTCCTATGGGCAGGGGAGGAGATTGTCTACTGGAGAGACCTCTACTATGGTGCAGTGCCAGCAGATCAGCGGGCAAGGAGCTTCCATAGACCATCGCGTACAACGACAGCTATGGGAGGGAGCTAGAGGAGACAGGCATCGAGTGGTGGGGTTATGGGTCCTCCACCACCACCAGATAGAGGGGACAGGAGGGATGATCCTAGGGCGAGTCCTTCAGGGGCTTAGATTCTGTCGAGGCTAGGCGGCTCCGAGGGAGGGAGTTCATCATAGCCATAGAGGGCTCCCTTTGTATCAGTTTTGCACCATTTTTGTATTGTAGACACCTGCGGGTGATTGTAGCCATATAATTTTGACATCATTGTATCATGACACTTTATGATTATATATATGAGATGATTCATTTTTGCGGCAGCTATATGCATGTGTACCTATGTGATGAGATGTTCTTATGTGATGCTTATGATATGGATGCAAATATTTATATGATGTAATGCAGTATTTTTGTTCTTTTATGTTTTATATGTGTTATGCATGATGCAAATATGAATGTATGTAATGCAGATGAATATGACAATGCAAATGTAAATTGTGCTAACAGGTGTTGTGTGCAGGATGTGATGCAGTTGTGATATATATGTGTATGTATGAAATGCTTATATGTGGTAATGCAGGTGCAACTACATGAAATGCAAATGTTTTTGGTGTGTCATTATACTCAGTCATGTGATAGCAGGCTACGCGGACTTGAGAAGGACGATGGAAGTCAATCAAGAAAGGGGGATGAAAGATAGAAGATATGAAAGTGAAAGAGCTTCTTGTGCGTTATCATCATTGAGCTTTATTATGGCAAGTAGGTTATGACAATCGAGGCATATGTTCAACCCAGAAAGTCATTGTACCTGTTTGCATGGAGATAAGACAGTCACAAACAAGGAATGCCCCAGTTCATACTAGACCCATTGTGTCCTCATATCCTTGGACAAGTCATAGCATTACTAAGAGACAATCCATAGACAGCAAATACAAATAGGTGACGATACCCCATCCTTGCCTTTCTAGTCAAAGACATCCTAGAGATAGAATCTCTAGTCAGAGACATCCCAGAAAAGCTAAAAGACATGTCACCAAAAAAGATGAAATCAAAAGAAAACCAAGACTCGACACCAACATCCACTGTAGTCCTCAAATTTAGTGTCTCTTGTCACTTGTATAAGTCTTATTTGATTGTGGTCACAATGTTTACTTTCACAAAAAGGATAGATAGCACTGAACCATAATGTTGTTTGAGTCTATTGAAAGATTTGATTTGTTGAAGCCCATTGTTGCTGTTGTGTCTCATCTGAAACTGACTGAATCCATGAAACTGATACTTTATTGTAGAGAAGATGAAACTTTATTGCGGATCTATGATGCAAATGTTGCTTTATTGCGGATTGTGCGCGGATAGACTGAAGGAAGCTGAAAGAAACTATACTCCTTGAAACATGCCATGTTCTTAGTTCCACACCCATCACTAGACGTAGGATTTGCCTTAGCCATAGATAGGATCTGATTTATTATGGATGGAAAGGGAGGTTTAGGAATGTTTATTATGAATGGCTAACCAATCTTGGGTAGATCAATAACAAGCCATGATGGGAATGGGAAAGTTTATTATGAACGAATAGGTTGTGAGTGTGTGCAAAGTGAAAGGATGAAAGTGAATCCTGAAGGAGGGAGGAGCAATGTCTCTATGCATGGCGCTGGTAACCCAGTTTTCACCATGGTACTTGCCCAGGGCGCCACCAAAGTGGTTTCCACCGTTGGATGAAATTATTTTTCTTTACTTTTTTCAATTTTTCAATGTTTTTTTTTGCGTCGCAAGGCGCCTATTTGCCAGGTTTTCACCAAGTAACGATTTTTATTTTTTTTATGATTTTTTTTGTATTTTTTGAAATTTTTTGAATTTTTTTGTATTTTTGAATTAGGATATTCCGAAGAGCTATGTGTAGAACCTGTGAAGGTGCATGCTGTTGATAGGATCCTCCAAAGGTTCACCTTCTATAGTTGAGAGCTGATAGGCACCAGATCCATATGTTGTTGTAATAATGTAGGGACCAAGCCAGTTTGGTTCGAACTTGCCCTTCTTCTCTCTGTCTTATTGATTTTTAGGATTTTCTCTGAGAACTAAGTCACCTACCTCAAATGTGCGAGGCTTGACCTTGTGATTGTAGTTGCGACTCATTCGTTGTTGGTAAGCCTTGAGATGATTAAAAGCAATTTGTCTTCGTTCATCCAGTAGTTCTAGCTCTTGTAACCGAGAGACCCTATAGTCTTCATCACTGATGATGTTTTGCAAAGAAACCCGTAAAGAAGGTAACTCAACCTCAATAGGCAAGATAGCTTCAGTGCCATAGACAAGTGAATAGGGTGTAGCTCCTGTAGGTGTGCGGACACTTGTGTGGTAGGCCCAAAGTGCAGGATTAAGTTGAATATGCCAATTACGACCAGCATCGTCGACTGTCTTCTTTAGGATTTTAAGGATTGTTTTATTGGACGCCTTAGCTTGGCCATTACCTTGGGGTTAATATGGTGTGGAGAAACGATGGGAAATATGGAAGTGGTCACAGAGTTCACGAACATCCTAATTTTTGAAGGGATGCCCGTTATCAGTGATAATGGAAACAGGAATACCATATCGGCAAATGATATAGTTGAGAATGAATGTAGCAATCTGTTTTCCTATGACTTGTGTGAGAGGCACGGCTTCAATCCATTTTGTAAAATACTCTGTGGCAGTGATAATGAATTTGTGACCATTGGAAGAAGGAGGGTGAATCTTGCCTATGAGATCGAGTCCCCACTGACAAAAGGGCCAAGGAGACGCAAGTGGTTGAAGTTCTTGTGCTGGCGCATGTATGAGGTCTCCATGAATTTGACATTGCTTACATTTCTTGACAAACTGATATGAGTCTTTCTCCATATTGGGCTAGTAATATCCAGTCCTGATGAGTTTCTTGGCCAAGGTAGGACCACTAGCATGTGGACCACATATCCCTTCATGCACTTCCCGTAACGCAATCTGAGCTTCGTCGCTTTCTAAACATCTAAGAAGAGTGCCATCTAGACCTCGCCGGTATAGGATATCAGCTAAAATGACATATCGAGAGGATTGGTGAATGAAAGTGCGACGTTGGTTATTTGATAGATCAGGAGGTAAAGTATTGTCACGCAGGTATGTGAAAATGGAACCATATAACTGGGATTCGGGACCGACAACGCATATCGTCTCAGTAGGCATGATCTCATATGAAGGGACCAAAAGGTTATCCACCAAGAACTCATAGCGGGTCTCGTTTGGAGGTAGATCAATCAGTGAAGCAATTGTAGCCATGGCATCTGCGGCGCGATTCTGCTCTCTTGGTATCTACTCAAAATCTATCTTTGTGAAGTGTTGTTTCAGATCATCCACCATTTGTTTATAAGGCATTAATTTCTCATCTTTTATTTGGTAATCATTAGTTGCTTGACGGATGACAAGTTGGGAGTCCCCAAAAACATGAAGTTCCTGGATCTTCCATTGAACTGCAATTCGTAATCCTGTTGTTAATGCCTCATATTCCACTATATTGTTAGTGCAAGGAAATGATAAGCTGTATGATTTTGGTATAGAATCCCCTTGAGGAGTTATAAAGAGGATGCCAGCTCCTGCCCCATGCTGTGTGTATGAGCCATCGAAGTACAGTTGCCATGGCTTTGCATGTGACATTGTCAAAATGGATTCATCTGGAAATTCTGAACTGAGAGGAACATCATCTATCATGGGAGCATCTGCTAATTGATCTGCGATGGCTTGTCCTTTTATTGTTTTTCTGTCCACATACTCGATGTCAAATTCACTCAGGATCATTACCCATTTGGCCAGTCGCCCAGTAAGTGTTGCTTTATTGAGAAGGTATTTCAATGGGTCTATCCTTGCAACTAACTTAGTCTTATGAGTGAGCATGTAATGTCATAATTTCTGCGAGGCAAAGACCACGGCGAGACATGCACGCTCAATTGGTGTGTAGTTTAGCTCGTATCCCACCAATGTGCGACTGATATAGTATACTGCTTTTTCCTTGCCCTCAGCAATTTGTTGTGCTAAGAGTGCCCCCAGTGCTATTGGAGTAGCTGATATGTATAATAACAGAGGCTGATCTGGAACTGGTGGCATCAGAATTGGCGGATTTACAAGATAATCTTTGAGCATCTGGAAAGCCTGTTGGCAGTTATCATCCCATTTGAATTTGATGTTTTTATGTAGCAGGTGCTGAAAAGGATTACACTTATCTACCAGTTGTGCTATGAATCTTCAGATGGACTGGAGTCTGCCTTGTAAGGATCGAAGTTGACTGATATTTCTTTGAGGTTGCATTTCCAAGATGGCCTTAACTTTTGCTAGATCAGCTTCAATTCCTCTTTTGGATACAATGAATCCTAAGAGCTTCCCGGAGGTTACTCCAAAGACACATTTCTTGGGGTTTAATCTTACTTTGTATTTTTCCAACCGATCAAAGACGACTGAAAGTATGTCCAAATGTGTATTTCTGTCTATTGATTTGCCCAAGAGGTCGTCAACATAATCTTCCACAGTTATGTGCATGAGATCATGAAAGATAGTAGTCATGGCTCTTTGATATGTAGCACCTGCATTCTTTAGCCCGAAAGGCATGACATTCCAGCAAAAAGTTCCCCACGGACAAGTAAATGATGTTTTATGTTGATCCTCGGGCACGATTCTTAGTTGATTATAACCAGAGAATCCATCCATTAATGATAACATTTCATGACCTGCTGTGAGATCAACAATCAAGTCAATATTTGGTAATGGGAAGTCATCCTTTGGACAAGCTTTGTTGATGTCTCTGAAATCTGTGCAAATTCTAATGTTACGATCTGGTTTACTAATAGGTACCAAGTTGGAGATCCATTCAGGATAATCGATTGGGCGTATGAATCCGACATCCAGTAATTTCTCAAGTTCTGCTTTGACTAGTAATGCCACTTGTGGATGCATTTTTCTTAATTTCTGTTTTACTGGTTTTGCCCCTGATTTGACTGTCAAATGATGCATTACCAAATCCGGATCCAATCCAGGCATATCAACGTATGACCAGGCGAAGTTGATTTGTCGTTCTTTGAAGAAACTTATGAATTTTGACCTTTCTGACTCTGTAGTGATTGAGCTAGGAATATGTTGTGTGGAACCTCTTATGTACCAATGTTTGTTTTGATAGTCTCTTCGACCAACATAGATGACTTTTCCTCATATGATGTCGATAGGATGTCGAGCCTTCCATCTTCGGATGCCTCAGAGAGGTTTTCACCCTTAGATACGTCCTTTCTTTTTACTTTTTTGGGGTCTGACAACGCCACAGTGTGGTTTTCACCATAAGACCCTTGATTTGTTCTTATTTTCACATTTTTGCGACTGGAAGGTCTGACACCCTCACCAAAATATGCCACGCTATTGAGTTCTATAGTGTATCCCGCTTTATGGTCTCTAGGGGGAAGATCATCTCGTATGCCCAGATAGTCAATAAAAGCTTCATCATTTTGGAATGTGTCAAACTGTCCAGGTCCTTCATGATCCCAGTCAATGAGTTGGTGGTGAACAAGGGGAAGGCCATTAATGTTTTCAAAGTTAGCGGGGCTAAGAGTGAAGATGCAGTTATATTCGGGTATGTCAAGGTAATTATCAAGGTCATCGATGGCACTCTCCTCATCAGTCTCGATCATGAGCAAATCCAAATTATCATCACTAGTAGCGCATTCCGGGACAGGTGTTCTCATCCAATGTGATTTCAACCTAGAACCTTGAGACAAGGACTGTGTAGACTTCTCATGGGTTGTTTCTTGACCAACTCTGAACTTGTTATAAAATTCTTCTTCTTTCATGGGTTCATCTGGCTCTCTGAATGTCTCAGTGAGCTCGTAGTCACTGGAAGACTTGTCTGAACCCCATTCCCATTCGTTGGAATCTGTGGAATAGCGATCCTCTTGTTGAATTTTGGTAGCTTTGATTTGTAAGGCTTCTTCTGTCCTTTGGGTGTGGACCTTAGGAATTAAGAAACCAAGTCCTTTCGAGTGTTCCTTCTTGAAAGTCAATTCAGGTTGTAAAGGTTCAATGATGCCTTCCTTTCGTAACCCCGGAGGGCTTTTTCCATCATACCTGAATTTTTGTAGAATTTTGAAGCCTTTGCCATATTTCTCACATGGTAGATTGATGTGGTCTTGTGTTTCCTCTTCATTGTCTCTGAAAAGCATTTGGTATAAATCTTCCTCTTCTAGTTCACCCCATCTTTAAAAGGTAGTAGGGTCCCATTTAAGCATCATGATGGAGATTTGTTTGTTAGGATGTGGTCTTCCATATTCTTTTGGGGAACTCATGACTTGTCATAAGTACATGGTCTGATTGAAAGTATATTCCCCCATGCCTTTATCCTGAAACTTGCCTTTAAGCTCACCTTGTTTTGATGTCGAAGGTTTTAATGACTCAGGATCAATGTATGCCGAGGAAGGAACAGCCTCACAATTACTGGGAATGATGGTCTCAGTCTTTGATTTCAAGTTATTGCAATATATGAATGGATTAGGATCGCCGTTAACTGTTACTTCCATGCCATTATGAGGAAACTTAATGCATTGGTGATATGTAGACGGGACTGCCCTCATTTCATGAATCCAAAGACATCCTAGCAATATGTTATAAGTGAGATCTAGATCCAAGACTTGACAGACCACATCCTTTGTAACAGGCCTAACTCTGAGAGGTAAGATGACTGTGCCCTTGGATGAGCGCTCTTCATCATCATATGCTTTAATGGTGATTTTGTTTGTAGAATTCACAGCTTTATCAGAATATCCCAATTGTGTAATAGTGCTTAATGTGCAAATGTTTAGACCTGCTCCTCCATCTATTAGGACTCTTTTTATTCGATGTTTGTGTATGAAGGCTTCAATGTGTAATGGTGCATTATGTGGCTGACTTACAAAGGCATCATCGGCTTCTGTGAAAGTAAGTGAATGTGGAATGGAAAGGTATCCCACCATGGCTTGAAACTGGTCCACGTTTAGATCAGTAGGAACAACAGTATCTCTCAAGATTTTGTCAAGAATGGCTTTATGTGCGGGAGATATGCGTAATAGCTCAAGGATTGAAATGAGCGCGGGTGTCTTCCCTAACTGTTCTACAAGGTCATACTCAGGTTTGGTTGATGAAGAAGCGGTGTTTTTAGTTGGAGCACCTTGCAAAATGATTTTACCTCGATGAGTTGTGACATGACATTCGGAGGTAGGTTCAGAAGAAGATCCAACACCTTTTAAGACAATCGTGGGTCTCCGAGTAGAATTCTCAGACGCTTTGTCCTTGATGATAATGGTAGAGACATAATTGTCCATCGAGATGTGATTGATAGTTGAATCATAGTTGTAAGATGCTCTGGTATAGTTGGTTTGATCCTCTGTGGCTTTAGCTTTTCCCTTGTCATATTTTGGGAATGGTTCCTTAAACATCTCATGTTCTTGATTAGACGAATGTCCCTCAATCTCAATGTCACCTCTATGAATGAGATCTTGTATGATGTTCTTCAGTCGATGACAATTTCTTGTCTTATGACCTTTGCTCTTATGAAATTCACAATACTCATCATCATTCCACCAATTTGGTTTAACCTTTGGTTCATATGGAGGAAAATCTAGAACTGTGATTAATTTGTTTGCCACTAGCTTCTTGAAAACTGACTCGAGTGGTTCTCCCAATGGAGTGTACTTCCTTCATGATCTGGAAGTTGTTTGAGTATTCACTTGATTGTTTGTAGAACTTGATCCCGAAAAGATGACTTTGGGTCGCACTATGTTGGCATCAACAACACCATCATTGACCGTGTTCTTGTTTTTATTCCAAAATCTTGGCTTGTCTTTTCCTTTAAAGTCATCTTTGTTTTCCTTGAATATCTTGATGACTCCTTGTTCAATTAGGACCTTTTCTGTCGCTAAGCCTTTTTCAATAACGTCCTTGAAGGTGGACAAACAAGCTTTTCTTAGATCATAGCCAATGTCTTTGTTAACATTCTGGGTGAACATTTCTACCATTTGTTTTTGTGGAATTTCACAAGAGCATCTGCTGGCTAGATTTCTCCATCTTTGTAAGAATGATGCAAAAGATTCTCCCTCTTTTTGCTTAGTGTTGCACAAAGTAGTGACGGATATGTCTGTCTCTATGTTGTAGGAGAAATGTTGGATAAATGCCTCTGCTAAGTCACCCCATGACTTAATACTAGGTGGTAGTTGGGGGAACCATTCCATAGCTTGATCACCTAAGCTTTGTGGGAATAATCTCATCAAATATGTCTCTTCTGCTGCTACCTCAATGCAAGCTGTGAAAAATTGTCTTATGTGTGCCTTAGGATCCCCTTTTCCTCTATACTTATCAAATTTAGGCATCACAAAGTGTGTAGGAAATGGAGGCATTGGAATGCTCTTGTCAAATGGATAAGGACATATGTCTCTCATTGTGTATGTTGGCTTCGGTGTATTTATGTCCTCCATTTTCTTTTGTAAGTCCCTGATTTGTTGCTCCAAATTGCTCTTGGGTGGAGATCGACTTCTTGGACCATATCCTATGTTTGAGGTACCCATTGGAGGAGGAGCATGTTGCATATATGGATGATATTGATCATACACATGTTCATATGGAGGAGGTCTATAGTGATGCTGCATATATGGACCACTTGGTATAGATTAATGTTGAGGAACACCATATCTATTTTGTGCATGTATACCATACTCTACAGGCATGTCATGTTCTATTGTATTGCCCCCAAATTTGACACGGGGTTTCCTTGTGTCCAAATTTTGAGCATGCCTTGGAATATCCCATTGCTTTGGTGGTTGATCCTTAGCATTGATATGTGATTGAGCATATTTTTCTCCATAAGACTTCCATAATGGTTTGCGAAGGTGAGTATCATATGTTTGACCATGTGTATGTGGGACCTCTAGTTTTTGAAGCAAAGCTGATGGTGATTTAGGTACCATATGTGGTCCTCTATTTCCTCCACTATTAGGTCTCCTTTGATCCATGTTGGAGTGAGGTTGCTGCAAAGGTTGATTTTCCATTATTTGAGACATGTCAAAATCATGAGGTATCTTGGCTCCATTTTGTGCCATCATTTGTAAAAAGTATTGTCTACCCCTCCTCATTATTTCCTCAACCAACCGATTGAAATGGGGATTCATAATGTATTCTTCCACATCTACTGAATGTACGGAAAATTTGTCCACATTGTCATTATGTATAGCATTGTTGTTTATAGTGTCCATGTTCTCAACATTTGGAATGCTTCTATAGGTATCCATGTCAAGTAATGTAGTATGATCAGAATTGAAAAAGATATCATTGTCATACTCATAAGAACTCATGTTTGCGGACTCTTGAGCTTCTTTAGTTTCTCTCCTAGATTTTTGAAGATGGGTTTCAACCATGAACTAGGTATTGACCAAGATGTGTGAGACTAGATGAAAAATGGAAAAAGTATGGAAGACCAGGAGTTGGATGGAATGTAAATGAATCTGAAGTGTACTTGCAATGTCCAAAGTGTAAGACCAAGTATGTATGTAGTAGAGTAGGTGTGACTTCCAAAGAGAGGATAGTTTCTCTTGATGAGGTAAGTTGACCTTGACTCTAAGTAGGACCAAATGAGACCCAAAGGTAAGAAACCTTGATGAGGGACCACTTAGGAAAGTGTTGTTGTATGTAGTGTGTTGACAAAGTATGATGAGGACAAGCAAGTGACCTTTCGACTCAAGTTTAGACAATTGTGAATGTAAAGTGAGATGTGGAGCAATGATGGATTTTGTGAGACCCAAAGACAGGTTGAATGCTAAATGAAACCCTAGAGAAATGACCTAGGAAGCTCAAGAATTCCGAAACTGACTGTGTTTGTTTGCTGGATTGTAACAGTTTTTCAATTCTGGACACAGACGCGCCTGTATACTTCACAGACGCGGTTTCCTGATGCAGATGCGGCTCTGTTTATCATAGACGCGATCTGAGATTTTTTGCAAAGTGTAATGTTGACTATTGGAACACAGACGTGATTCTGCCCTTCACAGATGCGGTTATACAACACAGATGCTATTATGTCTGACACAGACGCGGTTTCCTGACGCAAACGCTGCTCTGTTTAACACAGACGCGTTTCTGTAAAATTTGTGCAATTTTTTCCAATCTGTGAAGTTGTTTTGTTGTGACCAAATCTGACTGTTTGACTGTTTGTGACAAGAGGATACAAAGTTGATGAAGACCCAATGTTTTCAAGTGTTTAGACTCAAAATGACTCCAAGAAAAGTGTGTTGTTTGATGTAAAAATGTTTTGCATACACTTGAAGACACAAAAGACACAATGTTTTGTTGTTTGGTCTTGAATGTTTTGAATGTTTAAAATAAGTCAAGCACAATTCTTATGGCTGGCCAAGACAATAGTTGTTGATCCCACATGGGGTTTTACCCCCGAGGCTATGCTATTCAGAGCGGATACTTAGATGCTTGACCTCACTAGCTCCACCCTCGGCACTCACTTCTCGGGTCAACCAAGCATCAGTCCCCACGAAAACTCCCTGTGGTGAACTTTGTATCTCTACTAAGAACCGTATGTGTGTGGGCCGCTACCAGAGGTCCGACCTCCTGCCCCAACAACTAGAAGGATTTGGGCTTCTAAAACAAAATGGTGCTAGTAAGGGCATCCGCTTGTGTGGCCATACATGCGGCACTTTCAGCTCTATAAATACAGAAGGCTCCCAGCCGGTAGGGGTTACGCCCTACAACTGATCAAATAAATTTGATCAAACGGGTTTATGGGGAGACATAGTGTCGGTATGAACTAATCAGCACATGTTATTCATAGTTTTCACCATGAATACAGTTATTTATAGTGGTTTGGAAGAAGATGGCTTTTCTTTTGCTACCACTTGGGTCGTTCTCTTCTCACTAGTAGTCCTAATAACCACACGGGAAGACAGGCCCTCTAAAGATTAAACAAAAAGAGCCTATTGCTCAAGACACAAAAGACAATGATTCAATTTTAGTGCACCAATTGAAGTGTTTGCTAGTCTATGAAAACAAGGCACACAATAAAAATCCAAAAACCCTTGCCAAGGACCTGCAACAAAGAGTTGTTAGTAGTTTGGATTGTTTCAAATGATTACCCCTTCCTGCAAGCTCACAAGTTAGGTATATTTTAAACCCAAAAGACTTTGTGAAAATAGGGGCCTTCAACCAAACGATTTTGCTTTCAAGACAAGCTGCACCAATTTTGTTAGCTAGATCTGAAAATGTTAGCTCAAAATAAACCAGATCTGAAACATTAAATGCAAAATCTGAAAAACTGAATCAATGAAAACCCAAAATTTTGAAACGGGTGAACACAGACACGGTTACCTTTAACACAGACGCGACTGGGTGACACAGATGCGGTTCTGTGAGACACAGACGCGGCTGCAGAACACAGATGCGGCTTCCGGACACAGACGCAGCCAAAACTAGCGCAGACGCGACTTTACAACACAAAGGCGTTTTCCTGGAACCAGCAAAATAAAATATTGCCAAAACACAGACACGGATCCAGATGTCACAGACGCACCAGAAAATCAAAAACGCGATCCGAAAGTGCGCAGACGCGGAAATATGAAAATGCTGCCGAAAACGTCGGATCTGCGACTTCACATTACAAAATCTGCAACAAGGATGTTAAATGCAAAAGGGACAAGAGTCCCACCGGGCGTGCCAAAATGGATATGGTGAAAATGGATAACAATAATAACGATATTGAAAGGCTAAATGAATTCAACCACAAAACCCTAGCCTAACAACAACAAAGATCCACCATAACATATGAAGATTACCTAAGACAATGCAAATCAAATGAAATCACAAAGATTATACCATCACATGTCCAATAGGGTTTTGATCTCCATTCTTCCTATCTCCATTGATCTTGCTTGATATATTTGCTCTCAGATTTTATATGCATAAGAGCTCAACAAAGAACGGAATGTGGTTGCAAGTAGGATCGTAGTGTAGTCAAGTCCTTAAAATCTTTCATTAGGGTTTGATAATGAAGAAAGCATCTCCTTATATAGAAGACACAATATGAAATGGAGGGATAAGATTGAGAGGTGTAAAAGGAGGTCGGCTATGATTAGAGGGTAGGTAAAAGAAATAATAAAATAATGAAAGGGGTAGGTAGTGTATGAATTAAGAGATGAATGACATGTGTCATGGGTAGAAAAGGTTAATGAATTAATTAAATAAATAAAGATTTATTTAATTAATAGAGGAAGTGGGATTAATTAAATAAATAAAAATATTTATTTAATTTAGGAAAAGGATAATTTAAATAAATAAATGTATTTATTTAAATGAGAAATAAGGCTAGAAGAGGATAAATGAATTAATTAAATAAATAAAGATTTATTTAATTAATAGAAGAATTAGGCTTAGATAATTAAATAAATAAAAATATTTATTTAATTAGACATGACAATTTTGGGTGTCTACACCCACCACTGTTGGTATCCATCCTGCTAGGTACAAGAGTAGTCGCATAGCTCCTTGCCCTCTGGCTCTCTGAGACCATATCCTCATATAATTTCCACCAATGTGTTGTCTCCTTCCCAACTCTATACAATGCCCTCATAGTGTCAGCTGAGAGAGTTCCAGATCCAACCTCCTATATGTGATCAAGTGTAGCCTGTGCATCCTGGTATCTCCTCACATCTCTATTCCTCTCAACATTGAGCATCTGAACCTGTGCCCTGAGTTGATCAATCTATTCTCTAAGGTCATATATGCTCTCTTGCTATGGATCATCATGTTGGGCTAGATCCTGCATCCCCTCATCACCAGCTCCCTCTCCACCTGCTGGAGTCTGTACCCAAGTAGCTCTCATGATTCACCATTGAATAAGGGGCACATGATCCTCTGAGTCCTCCTCCCCCTCATCCCAACCACCATGTGTCATGATCACTCCTGGATCTAGACAGATCTTCCCAAAATCAATCCCTGTGCCTTGTCCTCTATCCAATCCTCCACCTCTACCTAATCATGGAGAGGGTAATCCTCTTGCTACTCCAAACCCTCCTCTTCCTACATCTCTCCCAATCCAGCATGCATCTCTCCCTACCATAGGAAGTGGCCTCCCAACTCTCCCAACCTGTCCAAAAGTTCCTCCTCGAACTCTAACCTGACCTCCTCTCCATCCTCATCTCCCTCCTCTTCCATCTCCACCATCATCTCCCACATATCCTCTGGCTTCTCGAGTAGCTCCAAGCTCTCATCTCCATCTCTTTCGTCGGACAACAGGATCATCTGAATCAATTTCCTCATCTCCTGAGTTGGGAGGAGGGTCTGTTGGATCAGTAATGCGAGGAAAGGGGTGTGCAAGAAGGTATTTAGTGTAATCCATTGTAATCCCCCCATCAAAAATGTGTGGTCTCAAATCATATGCTACAATCAGAATAGCCAAAAACTCTACTTATGTTGTCTCAAAAGATAATGAAGGAACCAAATCTCGTCTGTCCTTGTACCGTCATGCATACATAGTGACACCAAAAGGCATGTGTTGAATAACACCAAACTGTCTCAAAATGTAACCAAGCAACTTCCTCTCAATGATAAATGGAGTACGAACGATCAAATATCTACTTTGTAAAATCAATGAAAAAATCTGAGTGTCCTCCAATGAAGGCTCACAATGAACATATGGTCTCCTAATAACAATATCCATAGAATATAAAACCCATCGCCAATACTCAAGCTTACCTAGCTTAGGCTGAGTAATGATACCTCTATACAAATATACAAGTGGTTGACCACCACCGTGAACTCTATCATGTATCGGTTAGGTAACAACAATGTGCTCCCAGCATGAGACCTGAAGTAGTGTGCATCCAAACAAAAGAATAGCTCTATCATCATACACAACTTGATGTAGATCATGATAAAGATGAGTAAGCATACAAACACCCCATGCATACCGAGTATGATGTTGCATCATGCTCTACAAAATACCTCCCTATCCAATAGAAAATCCTTGAGATCTCCTATCAGGACATATAAACCCGTGAATCAAGCCTGCGAGTATCAGTGGGAGAGTATCATAGTGCATAATCATGTCCTCCCATCGAATCTCTCCCCCATCGATGGTCTGATCGCCAAACATTGTCCTGCTCGCATCGGTCCCACCAAGATCATGGTAGTCATACTAGACAAGCTCTCCAGTCACAGGGATGTGAAGCATCCTATACACATCCTCGAACGTCACATTAATTTCACCAGTGGGTAGGTGAAATGTGTTGTGCTCATTGTGCCATCTCTCAGCTAATGCGATCAACAACCCCCTATTATGTGTAATGTCAGGCATGTATAACAAGTGACATAATCCACATGCATCAATATGTCTAATCTTGTCTTGAGTCAACTCTAGGACTAAATGGTGAATAGCCGGGAATTTTTCCCGACACTGAAGAATATCTAGTTTCTCCTGTTTAATCGGAAAATTTTTCTATCAATCATCTATCATATCAAATCATCATTTCAATAAAATCTTTTTCTATCAAGCAAATCAAGCTATCAATCAAATGATCAATAAATCAAGTTATCTAAATCGGTCTCTTCAAGCTTCTATCAACCCATCAATCAGCAAACCAACATCAATCCTATCGATCAAAACATCTATCAAGCAATCAATCAACAATATATATACCAAATCAAATCAATCAAATCATTGATTAATCATCAAACAACTATCTATCAATCTATCAAAAATCACACATCAATCATCTAATCAAATTCATCTGACTGAATTTTAACATTGCCAAAATCACAAAAAAATCTATTTTAAACAAAAGCGCTATCATATAGTGCACAGGCGCTAAATCACTTGAAAGCGTTAAACAATTTAACATTTGCACGAACACATAATGCAAAAGCAAGAAATCTATCAAAAGCGCTAGCATATCAATCAAATGCATAAACTTAATTGTTACAGGCATTAACCCAACAAAGTGCTAACATACCAATTAAAGACGTGAACAAAAAAGATGAAAGTGATAAATTAACAAATGTGTTAACCAAAATCATACATGCAGTAAACTACCAAACAAATGCATGAAAACGAAGTGCTGAAATCAGAAACTAATCAAACTAGCCCTAAAACGTGCGAAAATTTTGAAAACTTGTGCGAAAAAATCAAAACCAAGATTAGGATAGGTCACTCACCATTGGGCCGTACTCAACAAGTCTCTGGTATCAATGGACGTGCTTAAATAGATGGCTCTTGTATTGGATCGCCATCTTGCCAGCTTAGCACTCCAAATTCCTTTTTTCTCCAAAAGCTAACAAATTGCAAATGAGGATAAAATTGACCTAGGTTAATTTTATTATTACCCTTTTTATTTTTTGAAGGGGTAATTAATGTTTCAAGTGGGGCAATTTAATTGAGGGGCCTATTTTCAAATATTTTCAATCAATTATCGTGAGATTAATCACTCAATCAAATTTTTCAATACTTTCACAATCAATCTCCCGAGGGGGCACATAGTCAAGATTTTCATCTTCATCAGGCACATTATCTAGACTTGATTTAATCTTTGAAACACTATTGTCTCAACATCATTTCAAAGAGGGGCAAAATTTATACACATAAAATTGGCTATGAGCAATTAAATAAATATTTTATATTATTTAATAATTATTCTTCTATTAAATAGTTAATTTGAAAAGATTAATTTATTTAATTCATTTCATATTCTTCTATTAATTAATTTATCTAAAACATTTTATTAATTAATTCATTTATCCTTTCTTCTAATCAATTAATTAAATATCTTATATTTAATTATTCTTCTATCCACTATCATATAGTCTCATCAATTAAATAATTTCTTAATTATTTAATCTTCCTTTTCCAACTCACTCTCATATCCACATCACTTCTTCTTTGCCAACTCATCAATCATGTGGCTAAAAATATTAATATTTTTAATATTAATATGCATCATTATCTCCAACTTCCAATTTATTCTTCAAATAATGTGTACGTACACACATTCCTCAACCTCCCTATATTATCTCCAACTTTCCTACATCTTTGGAGGAAGTTGACTCCACTTGTCCTCTTATCCCTAAATCTTCTCCAACTATCATATATTCTCTCAAGTCTTTTTCTCAGTCAAGGTGAGATGAATGACACTTAGCTTCTCCTTCCAGCTTTTCTTCCATCTTGTAGGTGTAGGAGGAACATCTTCCACCTTTATCTCTCACATCTTAACCTCTTGCTCATAGGCATGCAAATTGCAAGATTTAATCATGACCAATGATCTCTGCCACCTAAGCTTATGCACTCAAAAATCTATAAATAGAGGTCTCCTAAGCCATTTTTGAAACTAGTAGCTAATCTTAGAGTCAATCAAGAGTCTTTATCTTTTCATTCGTGAGTTTATTTGCTTAGCAATTTTAGAGTTGTTTTTACCATAAATCATTATCATAGTTTAGCTTTGCGGATCATATCAAATACCAGTCCATTCCACACTTGCCATCTTGGAAGCTACCAGTGCTTGTCTAAGAGCAAAATCATCTACAACCAAGAACAATGGGGTTAGGACACAATGAGACACAAATCATGAAAGTGTAATCTTTTATTTGATTTTTTATTTCATGACATTTCATTGGTTGAAGCTTGAGTGATATTTGCATGATAGAATAATGAGTTTGCAGATTTAATCTTTGAGGTGAAACTTAAGTTGATACATTGTGTTTATTATAAAACTGGTGGTGATCATTTCATGTACATTGCATTGTATGTTGATGATATGTTATTCATTGGTAAAGGGAAAGGAATGATTTCAGCACTAAAGTCTCAGCTCGCCACTAAATTTGAAATGAAAGATCTTGGTGCAGAAAAACACATTCTTGGGATGAAAATTAGAAGAGATAGAGTGAATAGAAAGCTATGGCTAGGCTAGAGTAAGTATGTGAATTCAGTGTTACAGAGGTTCAATATACAGGATTGTAGACTATTGTGGGTTCCTTTTACAGTTAGAACAAAATTATCTATTGTAGATTGTCATACATCCCCATTGGAGATGGAAGACATGAGCAGAGTGCCTTACTAGAGTGCAATTGGAATTTTGATGTATGTTATGGTCTGTATGAGACCAGACTTTTACCAAGCAATGGGAGTTTTGTCTAGATATATGTCTAAATCTGGTAGAGTTCATTGGGATGCAGTCAAAAGAGTCTTCAAATATTGGAAGGGTACCTTAGTATTGTTTGTGTTATCATGGTAATTCAGTTGGAGATGTGATTTCCCTTGATATTTATTGTTATTTGGATTCAGACTGGGTAGGTGATATTGATAGTAGAAGATCCACCAATGCTTATGTGTTTACTTTATTTGGTGGTACAATTAGTTGGATGAGTAAGCAACAAGTTGTGGTTGCTTTGTCCACTACTGAAGTAGAGTATATGGTAGCTACTTATGCTTGTAAATAACCCATTTGGATTAAGAGACTGTGTTCAAATATTGGAATAAAACAAGGAGTAGTGACAGTATATTGTGATAGTCAGAGTGCGATCTGCCTAGCTAAGAACCCGACATTTTATGCCCAGACCAAGCACATTGATGTTCAATATCATTTTGTCAGAGATATGGTCGAAGATGGCAGGGTGAAGCTGGTTAAGGTAGAAACTTTGATGAATATTGCAGATACTTTAACAAAGGTTGTGAGCACAGAGAAGTTCAGATGGTTTGGGGTCTATGAGCCTCATGGCTCCTAGCAATTAATTTATTGTGTTGATACTCCCTTTGCTCTTGCAAGGTGTTCGATAAGTGGGAGATTTGTTGGGAAAATGGTGTCTCAACCTTTCATTTACATGAGGTTACTATTTATATTAAGTTTTCATTTGAGCATGAAATAGTGTGAAATTCTCCCCAAAGCTTCTAGTAAAGTTACGTTGCAAGATCACAGATAGTTTTGAAGATCTTAATTTTTCCATTTTGGAGGGGTCTAATGAAAGGTTTAAATTTGATTTTGAGGACTTTAGATGCCCCAAAACACCCTGAAAAGAGCACTTCATGAGCTTTTTGGTGCTTCAAATAGTTCGTCAATAGGACACACGGTTCTCAAGTTATGGCCTCTGAAAGTTTGTACTCCTGAAATAGGAAATATAAAATACATCGGACACATAAATGAGCTATGAAAAGGGAGGGACACATCATAGGGAATCTAGAAGGGAGATAAGGTCGGCTACACCTTATTGGGTGGTTTTAGCCCATGGTTTTGTAATACCATTTGACAGTTTATTATATTGTATTTCCTATATATGAGGTATGTGAGATAGAGGTTGTGTGTAAGAGTCTTATGGTACTCCTGCAAAGAGCTTGCTCTGCAAGTATATTGTAATCTGTTTTGATTGCTGAATATATTGGGTAGCTTTTGGAGTGTGGGGTTTTTCTCCCAAAAGGGTTTTCCCCCCGTAAATCATTGTGTTAGGGTTTGAATGTTATTATATTTATTTCTATTTTTTGTAACTATTGTGATGATTTGTAAAAGTTTTTGCATTGCCATCCTCTCAAGGTTAATGTAGGAAGTTGTTCTGCTACTTAACTTCCTTACAACAAGTATAATAGAAACATCACAGAGTATCTCAACATGATGTCCACAATGGTTACTCCCATTAGTGGAAAGAAATGCATCATCATGAAGTCACTCAAAATGGCGTCCACCATGGCTACTCCCAGAGGATGGAAAGAACCACATCTCCATCTCAGAGATGGACAAGGGCTTTCACCTCAAATTTATTCATCTTAGAAGAAAATGCATTATAGCAAATCATGAAAGATCACTAATGTTGAGTCTCCCTCTCAGCAAGGGCTTCATTCTCCACAAATCCAAGATTGTCTCAAAAATGCACAAACTTCATTCTAGAGAGAGCCTTGGTGAGAATATCAGTCATCTGATCATCAATGCAAATGTACCTCAGTTAAATTTCTTTCCTCAGAACCATATCTCTGATGTAATGGTATTTGATTTCCACATGTTCTATTCTATCATGGAACATGGGATTGACAAATATCTTCACACAACTTTGATTTTCACAATGAATATCAGTCGGCTCCAATGATTGTCCAAAAAATCCTACAAGGAGCTTATGAAGCCATACTTCTTCTCAAGCTGTTGCACATGCTACAATATAATCGGCCTTTGCAGTGCTTAGTGTCATTGAAGATTGCTTCCTACTGCACCAAGTAATCATTGCAGACCCCAAGTTAAAGCAACATCTAGAGGTTCTCTTTATGCCAGTTACACTCCCAGCCTAATCAGAGGCAGAATAGCCGTGTAACTGTAGATCTACCTTTAAATTATATCTCAATCCATATCCAACTGCGATATGCACGTATCTTAAGATATGCTTAGCTTCAACTAGATGAATTTGCCTTTGGTTTCACACATGAACTGACTAAGGGCACTCAATGCATAGGAAATGTTTGGTCTAGTACTGACTAGATACATCAATTATCCAATCAAATTCTTATACATGGTGGGATCTACCAGATCTTAACTAGCTGTAGACACAATTTCTTCAAAAAAAAAATTATTAGTGTAGACATAGATTTGCAATCCATCATCCCAAATCTCTTTAAGATATCTATGGTGTATTTTCCTTGACTTAGAATAATCTCATTGGGTCGCTACCATACTTCCAACCCTACAAAGTAATGCTTAAGACCTAAATCTTTCATCTCAAACTCAGAAGCTAACTCCTCCTTACATTTGGCAATGAGATGTTCTTCTCCAACAAGGAATAAGTCATCAACACAAAGAACCATTATTAGAGACTCACCATCAATTACCTTGAAGTAGAGATTTGAATTTGCATCATTCTTAGAGAATCCCAAGCTCATTAGGTATTGATCAATCCTCTCATACCAAGCATGAGAAGCCTCGGGTTTCACACCTGTAAATGCTTCTTTAGGAGTCCAAGATTTGATTCTGAACATACACTGCAGTTTTGGATGCTTATGCCCAAAGGAAGGTTTGTGATTCTTGATCATGGATTATAGCTTTAGTTGCCTCAACTATAGACCTATTCTTCCTTTCTGTTGTTAGGTCTCGGAGACAACTGAGAGCGGGGGGGGTGAATCAGTTGTCAAATAAATTCAAACCAAAACAACTTAACCAACTTTAAAGCTTAATACCGGTAAACCAAACTTTTATGCTGATAGAGAGTTTTATCAGTTAATTACAGTACCGGTAAAGATTAATGGATGAAATAGAAAGACAATAACATCCACAACACATAACACCAATATTTGTACGTGGAAACCCTGTAAGGGGAAAAACCACGGTGGGAAACCTTACCCACAATCAGATGATACTACTGTAGATAGTATGTGTATACAAATGGGGTCTGCACATGTAGAAAGGCCAAGCGCCTAGAGCTCACTCCTCAAACACAAATAGGAGTCACACTCACTACAATTGGATAGTTAAATCTAATAAGGATGTACTGCTCAAAATAGCATCTTACTATGCTGGATTCAGTACCGGTGTAGTTCTGATTGTCTTCACAAAAACCTTGCTTCACCTTCAAATGATATCTGCGTGTAAAGCTCTGCTTATTCTCACATATGCCAAATTATTTCTTCCTTTGCATTTCACACTGGATCTTACAGATAAGATATTACATTTATATCATAACCTAAGACCAATTTTAGTAGGTCAGCTCTAAAGGATATTATAATAAAATCAATTTACAAATAAAACAATATCCGATGTAATAACCGATTCAACATGTCAGCTTGATGCATTTACAACAATAATAAAACATCTCCATAGCGTGTCATGCTAATCTAGAATAGATAAGCCTATTGGTGTATAACCTGGACCTATTTGTCGGTAACAACAAATATGCAAATACTAATATGCCAATGAACAAATCTCCAAGACAAAGTGTCCAAACGATGTCTTTGACATAACTTGGTATTTTTCATGTCATTCCAAGTGTCAGTGAACATCATATCCTACCGGTGTACCAGATACCGATGACTGTGCATAAGTCACTTGCTTGCCGGTGAACATTGCTGATTCTTCAAAGTGCCAGAGTTGATAAGTGTTAGTAGGTGTTGACATCAATGACAAAACCATACCAAAATACCAACATCTGCAACTTCATCTTGTAGAGGATTGTAAGGAACACAAAACTCCCTCTTAATACCTTCCTCAATACAGAAATTACAGAAGCTTCCAGAAGTGTATTCTCCTCTGTTATCAGATCTCAGAACCTTGATCCTTTTCCTAGATAAATTGTCTACTTGACCCTTAAATTCTTTTAATTTCTAAAGTAATTCTTCAAATTCCTTAGACCTCAAAAAAATAAATCCAAGTCTTTCTAGACTAGTCATCAATGAAAGTTACATAATACCAAAAACACTTAAGGATGCCATAGACATTGGACCACACAAATCAGAATGAACAAGATCTAGGATACATTTTGATCTACTTTCACTACTATGAAAAGGACCCTTAGTATTCTTACCCATTGCACATCTTCTACAAGTACCATTATGCTCCTGACTGAATTTTTTTTTTGGAAGGTTGGTAACCATCTTCTCCACATATGGAAGAGCTCTAAAGTGAAGGTATGCAAGTCTCGTATGCCATATCTCACTCGAACTAGTGGGATTATGCATCAATTCTTGAATTGACTGAATGAAAGTCTATATAGACTATCTTCACAAACACCAATTACTCGGGTTGTTTTGATGCTACAGTTCTTTGGCCAAGAAAGAATTTTTCCCTCAGAAAATGCAACTTGATATCCTTTGTCTTCCAAAGCTGAAATTGATACAAGGTTCCTCTTGATACCTGGTACAAACAAGACATTACTCAAATGAAGAGGGATTTCAAAATCTAGGTGAAGAGAGTGTTGGTATTTTGGTATGGTTTTGTCATTGATGTCAACACCTACTAAAACACTAGCACTTTGGAGATCCACCAGCATTCACCGGCAAGCAAGTAACTATTGCACAGTTACTGGTATATGGTTCACCGGCAGGATATAATGATCATCGGCACTTGAAATGATATGGAAGACACTTGGTAATATCAAAGACATCGTGTGGACATCTTATCTTAATGAATTAACCATTGGTATATTCATATTTGCATATTTTCTTTTACCGGCAAATAGGTCCAGGGTTACCTAGGGTTACACCAGAAGGTTTATCTTTTCCAGATCAGCATGGCACACTATGGAAATGATTAATTATTGTTGTAAATACATTAAGCCGACATGTTCAATTGGTCATTGCATTGGATATTATATTATTTGTAAAAAAAATTATTGTAATATCTTGTAGAGCCGACCTACTAAAATTGGTCTTAGGTTATGATATAAAGGTAAGATCTTATTTGTAAGATCAAGTGTGGAATGCGAAAAAGAATTGTGTAAAGGTATATGCGAGATTAAGCAGTGCAATACACGCAGACATCATTTGAAGGTGAAGCTAGGTTTTTGTGAAAGCATATCAGCGTTACGCTGGTACTGAATCCAGCATATGAAGATGCTATTTTGTGTAGTACATTCTTATTGGATTTAACCATCCAACTGTAGTCAATGTGACTCCCATTTTGTGATTGAGCAGTGAGCTCTAGGTTGTTGGCCTTTCTGCATATGCAGACCCCATTTATGTGCACTTACTATTTGCAGTAGTATCATTTGATTGTGGGTAAGGTTTCCCACCATGGTTTTTCTCCTTACAGGGTTTCCACGTACAAATATTGGTGTCATGTGTTGTGGATGACTTTGTGTTTATGTTTCATGCATTAATCTTTACCGGTATAGAAATTAACTATTAAATCTGTCTACCGGTATACTTAACTAGTTTACCGGTATTAAGCATTAAGTCGGTTAAGTTGTTTTTGGTTTGAATTTATTTGACAACTAATTCACCCCCCCCCCCTCTCAATTGTCTCCGAGACCTAACAATTGGTATCAGAGCTTAGTCCTCTTTTGTAGAAGTTTAACAGCTTGAGGAGATCCAATGTCTACTAATTATTTCAGGAAGGACAGTCCTAAACTTTATGGAACCAACAATGGTATATGGAAGATCAGAATGGAGACACATCTAAATTGCATTGGTAAAGACATCTGGGAAGTTACAAAGAAAGGTTACACGGTTGCTATACCTGGTCAGCCTAGTCCAGCTACCTTGGCTAAAGATGACGAAAATGATTGCAAAGCAAGAGAAGCACTTTTGAGCGCATTATCAAATCAACAAATCATGGGATTATCAGATAGGTCTACTGTTAAAGCTATTTGGGATCATTTGGAAACACTGAATGAAGGAGATTCCACAATCAAAATTACAAAACTTGAAAGTTTTCGGGTTAGGTATGAACATCTGAAAATGGAAGAAGATGAAAGGATTTCTGCTTTTATGGAAAGAGTAAATGAAATTGTTTTGGGTATTAAATGTTGTGGAGGAATCTTAAGTGAGGATGAAATTGTTTCAAAAAATTTAAGAGGATTGCCACCGGCATATAAAATGAAGGTTACTACTATAAATGAGTTAAGAACTATGCCTAATACATCAATAACTAGGGATACATTGATTGGGAAACTTTCATATTTTGAAATTGAAGAATTTGGTCCTGTTGCTACTATTAAGACAAATTTAGCCTTTAAAGCATCAACATCATCTACTCCATCATTTCACAAATATGATTGGCAAGCCTTTTATGCAAGAGAACTTGAAGAAAGCAGGAAAGAAAATGAAGAACTTGAAGAACTTGAAGCACTATTTGCCAGGAAAATGCCTAAAGGTCCATTTGGAAGTAAGTATGAAGGTAAATAACCCTTTAAATGTTTTAACTGCAATAAGATTGGTCATATGGCTTCGAGATGCCTTGATAGACATGCTAGACTAATAGAAGAAGCTAGAAGAGCATACAAGCCTAATCCCGAATATTAGAGACACAGATTTAAGAAGAACAAACACAAATCTTCTTACATTGTTGATGAAGGTGTGACTGATGATTCTGATGAGGATCCGCAAGACAATGGATGGATTTTTGTTGCTATAACAGAAGATCAACAGGCACCTACTACTCAACCGGTAGAACAAGCCCTAGGAGCTAAAGTTGAAGTAAAGGATTAATGGATCATTGACTCAGGATGCTCACATCATATGACAAGAGACAAAGGTAAGTTCTTGAACTTTCAAGAATACAATGGAAGTTTAGTAAGATTTGGAGATGACAAAGCCTATTCAATCAAAGGTAAGGGTACAATATCTCTTGATGGTAAGCATAACACTGACAATGTTTACTATGTTGAAGGATTAAAGCATAATCTTTTAAGTGTTGGTCAATTAGTTGAGAAAGGATTTCAGTTACAATTTAAAAATGGAAAATGCAAAATCATAAATAGAACTGGTTTGGAAATTGCAACCAGTAATCAGACTAGAGGTAATATCTTTCATTTGAATAATAGTGAAAAGACATGCTTGATTGCACATATAGATGAAGGTCGGTTATGGCATAAGAGACTCTGTCATGTAAACTTTGATTGCATGGTAAAGATCAGTACTACTAAGGCAGTTAGAGATCTACCTAAAATTGTCAAACCTCAAAATACAATATGTAAGGAATGTCAATTTGGAAAACAAGTTAGAGCTAGTTTCAAAAGTATTCTAGAAAAATCCAATAATGCTCTTGAATTGATTCACACTGACTTATGTGGTCCAGCTAGAACTAAAAGCTTACAAGGTGATAGATATTTCATGCTAATCATTGATAACTATTCTAGAATGTGTTGGGTTACTTTTCTCAAAGAAAAATCAGAAGCACTTGGAAAGTTTAAACTATTCAAAGCAATGGTTGAAAATAAAACCGGTAAGAAAATAAAATGCTTAAGATCAGATCAAGGAGGAGAATTCACATCTAAGGACTTTAACACATTCTGTGAAGTGAATGGAATCAGAAGACAACTATCAGCACCTCGGACACCACAGTAGAATGGAGTTGTTGAAAGGAAAAATAGAACTATCTTGGATGTAGCAAGAAGTATGTTATTAGAAGAAAATTTACCACATGTGTATTGGAGAGAAGCAGTCAGCACAGCGGTCTATACATTCAACAATGTTCACATCAAAGGTGAAACCGGTAAGACCCCTCATGAACTATGGTTTGGTAATACTCCTACTCTTAAATATTTCAGAATTTTTGGAAGTAAATGTTATATTAGAAGAGATGAGTATATTGGCGAATTTGATCCTAGAAGTGATGAAGGAATATTTCTTGGTTATTCATCTAAGAGCAAGGCATATAGATGTTTTAACGAGAGATTGCAGAAAATTGTTGAGAGTACAAATGTAAAAATTGATGAACAATTCAAAGGAACTTCAAGGTATATAGACTCTGAACTGGCAACATAAATTGTGACAAATGAACCTACACTAAATACACCGGTACAGAATGAAGATCCAGTTAACCCGGCACCATCTGAGGATTCCACAATAATTGAAGAACAACAGCAAACAAAGACACCCCAGTATGTAAGATTGAATCATTCTGAAGATCAAATAATTGGAAATAAATTTAAAGGAGTTATGACAAGAGGAAGATTGGTAAATGAAGAGGTATGTCTTATTTATCAAATTGAACCATCATCTGTTAATGAGGCATGTGAAGATAAATTTTGGATTAAAGCTATGGAAGAAGAATTAGAACAAATTGAGAAAAATAACACTTGGACATTAGTTCCCCAGCCTAAAGATAAAAATGTAATTGGAACCAAATGGGTATTCAGAAACAAACTTAATGAAGATGGTAAGGTTGTCATAAATAAAGCAAGACTAGTGTGTAAGGGATATTCTCAGAAAGAAGGAGTTGATTACAATGAAACCTTTAGACCAGTAGCTAGAATTGAGGTAGTCAGATTATTCTTGGCTTTTGCAGCACACAAGAACTACAAAGTTTATCAAATGGATATTAAATGTGCATTTTTGAATGGAGATCTTGAAGAGGAAGTATACATTGAACAACTTGATGGATTTTCTTTGACAGATGACAATGATATGGTTTGCAGGTTAAGGAAAGCTCTGTATGGATTAAAACAAGCTCCAAGAGCTTGGTATGCAAGATTGGATAAGTATCTTTTAAAGATTGGTTTTACTAAAGGAAATGCAGACAACAATTTATATTACAAAATAACTAATGATGACATCTTGATTATAGAAGTATTTGTTGATGATATAATCTTTGGAGGAGAAGATGGTTTATGTAAGGAATTTTCTACTAAAATGCAGCAAGAATTTGAAATGTCTATGATTGGAGAAATAAAATTCTTTTTAGGATTGCAGATTTATCAGACTGATAAAGGTATATTCTTGAGTCAATCCAAATACTTGAAAGAGTTACTAAAGAAATTTGGGAAGGAGAACTCTAAACCGGTAAGCACACCTATGACTACAAGTGACAAATTATCTCAAAGGGATGAATCTACACCTGTTAATCCAACTAGATACAAATCTATGATAGGAGGTTTACTGTATTTAACACAAACCAGGCCTGATATTATGAATGCAGTATGTATTGTTTCTAGATTTCAAAGTAATCCTAGAGAAAATCATGAATCAGTAGTAAAAAGGATTTTTCGGTACTTACAAGGCACTATAAATCTTGGATTATGGTATCCTAGAGATGAAAACTTTGAATTATGTGCATACACAGATGCAAATTGGGAAGGAGATGTGGATGATAGAAAAAGCACCACCAGCAGAGCATTCTTTCTTGGAAACAAACTAGTTTCTTGGTTGAGTAAGAAACAGAGTTGTACCTCTTAATCAATAGCAAAATCAGAATATGTTGTAGCAACAACTAACTGTACACAGGTACTATAGCTTAAGAAAATGTTGAAAGACATAAAGGTAAAATGCAAGGAACGTATTACCATATATTATGATAACACTGCAGCAATTGATATATCTAAGAATCCAGTACTACATTCTAAAACAAAACATGTTTCTATCAAACTGAATTTTCTAAGGCAAAAAGTTGAAGAAAAGGAGATAAAACTGGTTTATGTGAATACTAAAGAACAACTTGCAGATATTTTCACAAAACCTTTGCCTAAGGAGACTTTTGAATATCTCAGAGATTAGCTTGGAGTCATACCACCACCGATAGAGACTTAGACAGTTGATGATTGTCATCAACTGGAAGAATTAAAAGATAAATCTTTTACTCCGGTCTTTGATGAGGAAGCTACTTCTCAGGGGGAGTAATTGGTATATTAAATTGATTGGTATTTTGTATATGAACTTGGTTTTATTATAACTTTGGCATTTGATGTCAAAAGGGGAGACATATATGGAAAAACACATTATCTTTTGGAGAGATTGGTATGGAAACTTTGGATAACACATGTTGCTCCTAGGGGGAGAGATTGTTGTTTGGGAGAGACTATTACTCTCTATATTCTAGTTATGATCTTTTTGGAGATTGTTGGTTTTTGGCATTTTTGTTTTGGCACTTTGATGGTTTTTCCATCTTGTGTTGCCATCAATGCCAAAGGGGGAGATTGTTGGTATTTTAATATAGTTTTGTCATTGATGTCAACACCTACTAAAACACTAGCACTTTGGAGATCCAATAGCATTCACCGGCAAGCAAGTAACTATTGCACAGTTACTGGTATATGGTTCACCGGCAGGATATAATGATCACTGGCACTTGAAATGATATGGAAGACACTTGGTAATATCAAAGACATCGTGTGGACATCTTATCTTAATGAATTAATCATTGGTATATTCATATTTGCATATTTGCTTTTACCAGTAAATAGGTCCAGGGTTACCTAGGGTTACACCGACAGGTTTATCTTTTCTAGATCAGCATGGCACGCTATGGAAATGATTAATTATTGTTGTAAAGGCATTAAGCCGACATGTTCAATTGGTCATTGCATCGGATATTATATTATTTGTAAAATGTTTTTATTGTAATATCTTGTAGAGCTGACCTACTTAAATTGGTCTTAGGTTATGGTATAAAGGTAAGATCTTATTTTTAAGATCAAGTGTGGAATGTGAAAAAGAATTGTGTGAAGGTATATGCGAGATTAAGCAGTGCAATACACACAGACATCATTTGAAGGTGAAGCTAGGTTTTTGTGAAAGCATATCAGCATTACACCAGTACTGAATCCAGCATATGAAGATTCTATTTTGTGCAGTACATTCTTATTGGATTTAACCATCCAACTGTAGTCAGTGTAACTCCCATTTTGTGATTGAGCAGTGAGCTTTAGGCTATTGGCCTTTCTACATATGTAGACCCCATTTATGTACACTTACTATCTGCAGTAGTATCATCTGATTGTGGGTAAGGTTTCCCACCATGGTTTTTCCTCTTACAGGGTTTCCACGTACAAATATTAGTGTCATGTGTTGTGGATGACTTTGTGTTTATGTTTCATGCATTAATCTTTACCGGTATAGCAATTAACTGTTAAAAACTGGCTACCGACATACTTAACTGGTTTACAGGTATTAAGCATTAAGTTGGTTAAGTTGTTTTTGGCTTGAATTTATTTGACAACTGATTCACCCCCCCCCCCCCCTCTTAATTGTCTCCGAGACCTAACAGAGAGGTGGCTCCAACGCCCTTCACTGAATAGCATGCATCATCTTCGATTATAACTTGAAGGTTGGTTTCTCTTTCTATAAAGTCTAAAATATGTTCTCTATAACCTATAATGTGACGAGAAGCGCCACTATCAATCAACCATGTGCTAATATCAATTGGAAAATTGCTTAATAGGGTAGAGATGAATAGAAATCCAGTTGAGTTATCTATTGATTCCTTTTGAGGATAGACATCATCCACATCCATGGTAGAGGCATTTGGTTTTGGTCTTGTTGGACAATCACTAGCATAGTGACCATACTCGTCACATCTAAAGAACTAAATATGGGAGAGATCCTTCTTCTTCTTTGGTCCAGGAGCAGTATTTGATTTCTTGTCTCTATGTCTCTTGAAATTTCCATTTCTCCCATCTATTCCTTTCCTCTTTGAAGTTTGAGCAGTAAGAACATGTTGTCTTCATTGTGAGAGCTACGACAATTACCTCTTGCTACCAACCTTGATTCCTCTTGAATGCAATCTACTTGAAGATGCTCAAACTAGGTCAATTTAGATCTTCCATTGATACTTTGGATGAAGAGCTCCCAAGATTGAGGAAGACCATTGAGTGCCAACATGACTAATTCCCTATCTTCAACTATGTCTCCAATGGCATATAGTTGATCCATCTTGATGTGATGAAGTTGTTTCCTAAAAGCAAGAGCTTTGTTGGTGTTATTGATCTCATATAATCCCTCCAAATTTTTCAACATCTCTCTAGTTGTCTTCAACTTGGAGATAATAGACACAAGGTGATCCTTCATGGAATTAATCAATATCTTCTTGGCCTTCATGCCATTCTTCCTCCATTGTGTTTTCTCAGTCTCATCGGAAGGCTCGGGCACTTCTTTCTTCACGAACTTGACAATATTGTTTTCTTATAATGTAATTAGAACTCTAAACTTCCAAGAGGTGAATTTAGAGGCACCATCAAGTCTATCTTCAACCTTGATTTCGTTCACCATTTTTTATGCAAAGATAGATGCCCTAAGAAGAAGAGAAGAATATTTTGTTGTTTAAAATAATTATGATCATGACATTTTCTTAGACCCGCTCTAATACCATGTTATTTTTATGATTAGATTAAAATAAATAAAAATACATGATAAACACTTTAACATAGCAAGTACCCTGGGAAAACCCTCCTTCTTGAGGGAAAAAACCCAGCCAATGATATCAGAGATATTATTGAATAATGCAAAAATTTGTTTTTATAATTTGGCCAAATTTGAGGTCAATTCAATGATGAATATAGGTGCCTCTCCTTGGTGAGAACTACATAGACATAAATCTCCTTGTTGAATGTCAATCTGAAGCAATATGATAATATGATGAAGATGATTATCGAATATCTCCTTGAGTGCAAACTTCTCTTCTATCAAACTTGATCTGCTATAGAAGTATGAACTTCTCTTGTATTCATTGGATTTGACTTGAAGAGAATTGAGTAATCAAATGAGTGAGAATTTCCTTTCTTATATAAAATTTGTGATGTCTCTTCAAGGGAAGTCAGCCTCAAGAGAGATGACTTTTTGAATAGAAATGGTTTGACCTTTTGTTAAGTTGACCTTAGACAAATTATTAAATATAAAGTATTACATGGTGCTTTCTCCACTTGAGTCGGCATAAATGAATAATTAATTATTATTTACATATCTCCACTTGAGTGGGCCTCAAATATAAATTACTTGAATTTTTATTTTATTTTTTTATTTCTTCCAAAGAATCGTGGGAGAAAGAACGCTCGCCACTAAACATCAACAGTTCTCACTATGGTTTTTCCCTTAACCGGGTTTTCCAGGTCAAAAATCTTGGTGCTATGTGTGTTATTGGTATGGTGTTGATTTATGCTTTCACTGTTAATTATTAGATTTGAAATTTGATTTGAGTTTAATAAAGTTTGTGAGCAAACTGATTCACCCCCCCTCTTAGTTTGTTGCCTTGTTGTCAACAATTGGTGTAGCGTCATAAATTGTACACCCTTAATTGGGTGGTACAATTCCATGTTTGGGTTAGCACCCACCTTTAGTGTATTTGCATCTTGTATTTCAAATTCTCTTTAAGCATTTAATTAATTAATTTAATTTAATTTAAGGTCTTCTTTCATCACTCTACACATCATAAAATTGGGCCCTTTACATTAAGTGTGCCCCTTTTTATTTTATTCATCCAATAAATCTTTTCATCAAATACCCTAATTATGTCCTATTTTGACCTTCAAGGCCCAATTTCGCACATCTAGACATCTTAAATTTTTATATCCTTCTGGATTTTTCTTTGAACTCACATTAGCTTGCTTCCCCAAAAATTTAACGAAAAGTTGGTCGAACCAAGGGGGGGATACCTAGCCCCAATATTTTTTTCCTAAAATTTTGACAGCAGGTTTTGACGGTATTTTAATGTTTAAATCTAGAGATTTGTGAAAAATATTGATTCTAGGTCAGCCTAAGGTCGAAAACAAAGTTAGGGTTTCCTACATATAGTCTTCCCTTTTCTCGGTTGAGGGATCCAGATCTAGCAATTTTGGAGGGAGCCTCTTGTGAAGTGAAATTGCAGGTTATGTGAAGTCTACAGAAACAAATCAACCATTCATAAAGTCTACCTTAAGCATTTTCAACATCAATTAGGAGCTTTGAAGACATTCAAGAATAATAGGAGATCATCGACTATTGATTGGCTTGTACCTCTCCCTTAGGGTTTGGTATGGTTTCATTGTTGGCATTCTACACTTACATGAGAATGGTTGATGTTGTCATTGGCGGCAACCAACCAGTAACAGGATTCTACAGGTTCACCGTCAACGCAGATATCATTCACTAGCACAGGACACCCCACCAATAACTTCAAGAACACCAGTACATACAGACAGTCAACCGGATAAGGAGGCTGAAGAAATAACACATGATGATACTAATCTGGATTCTGAAATTCTCTTTACTATGAATGTAGATACACAGGATGTTAATATTGTTATGGATAAAGAGACTACAGAGGTTAAGATAGCTGATGCTACAAACATTGAGATCTCTGAGTCACCGGTTATCACTATTGACTCTAAGAATACCGAAATACCAGCAGAATCTAAAAAGCCTGACACTAAGAAACCGGCAGATGCAAAGGTACATACACACACTGAGAAATCAGCAAAAGTAGAGGTAATAACACAGAGTGAGAAACCGGCAGCAACTGTAAATAAAGGGGAAACAAATGATGGTAACAAGGAAGAAATTGTTTAAGGTAATTGGTCAAGTATTTGTGGAAAAGAAAGTAATTGCAAAACTAAGCACATCCACTACAGATTTCTGACCTACAAATGTAATAGATGTTCTTTTGGATTCAATTAAGAGGATCACGGAGTACAACATCTTAGCATACAAGGCCATTGATGATACATTACCTATTTTAAAAATGATTGCATCGGCATGTAAGTTAGATCATGTTGATGGTTCTTTGAGTAAATTAGACGCATTGTCCAAATTTATTGCTTCAAATATTCTAACTGTAGATAAGATCAATGAAGAAACCATTAAGGAAAGGGTAAATAAAGAAAAAGGTGATTTCTTTGAGAAGACTATAAAGGACTATACTAAGCATATTGATTCCTTATTACCGGTACTTATTTCAACAATTTTGGAATACAAAGAATTATATAAGGAAGCATGCAAGCCTCACTACCTGACTGAAGACATTGATGAGAAGATTAAGGAAACACAAAAGGAGATAGATAACATAGCAGATAATATGATAGGTTCTTCAGAACTTACCTCAATTCTTGATCAAAAGATGGCAGTTTTTAAGGAAAAGATAGAGAAATTGGAGCAGAAAAAAGCAAGGATAAGGTTGAAGACCCGGGAGCTGAAATACAAACTTGGTCCAAAATTGGACAGTCTTATAACTCAGCGGGTTGAGCTACCTAAAGCATTAATTCAAGAAGAATGATCACCGGAGCAGCAAATGCATTATCTGGCCGACATGATCCAGCAGATAGAAACCATTATCTCTGACAGTAATAAATTCATACAGAGCCTAAATCTAATATTGGCAGATATCTTTCAAATTGTAAACAACCAGTTACAGGATATGAGGTAGAATTTTTGTATTCTTTGATTCTTTTTGACATCCTTTGTCATTGATGTCAAAGGGAGAGTAGTATGGAGAAAAATGTATGGAAGAAAATGCATAGAAGAAATCACTTGCTCAAGGGGAGCACACTCTTTTTGGGGATCAATTTTTGGACTTCATTTTTGGACAGCAGTTTTTGGATTTTTCTCATGAGTGTTGCCATCAATTCCAAAGGGGGATATTGTTGGCATTCTACACTCACATGAGAATGGTTTATGTTGTCATTGATGGCAACCAACTGGTAATAGGATTCTACAGGTTCACAGCCAATGAAGCATACCGGCATCCAGGCCGACATGTGACAAGTTTTGTTTATTGTATTGTAATGTAATTATTTGTAAACCGACATGATGTATTGTAAAGACTGATATATGTATGAGATCTTATAGGTCATTTTTTATATAGTATAGAGAGGCAATTATGGTATTATGTTGAAGATAGCGAAAAGATTTTGTAATAAGGAAGATAGGTTATGTGAGTGAATATCATTCACCGGTAGGTTTTTGGTTAAGGTTTCTGACAGAGCTTAAACTGGTACTGAATCAAGCATTGCAGATGTTATTTTGAGCAGTACATTGTCTTGGATTTAATTATCCATTTTGTAGTCAGTGAGACTCTTTCATTGAGCAGTGAGCTCTAGGCTATTGGCCTTCCTGCATGTGCAGGCCCCTATTGTAAGTAATATTTATTCATATTGGCCAGTGAGTAAATATTGTGGGTCACAAATCCCATCGAGGTTTTTCCCTTACCGGGTTTCCTCGCCAAAATATCTATTGTTATGGTGTGTATTTATGCTATCTTTGTTATTTCTCTTTGTTGCATTATTACTTGTTTACCGGTACATTAATTTGGGTTGCAAAGTTATAAATAAGTTCAAACATTCCATAAATTGGTTAGACATTGATTCACCCCCCCCCCTCAGTGTCTTTGGGACTGTCATTGCATCTAACATTCATATTATTTTTTGTGTCTTTGTATAATCTTCATTTTCATATTTACATTCATGCTTTAGATCTCTTAGTTCATTTGTGATTTGAAACATTTACATTTACATTTACAAGCATTTAAGGTTTTCTCTCCAAAGTGTGGTGTAGAACTCTAGATTCTTTGTCACTTTCATTTAGGATCTTGGATACACACAATATTCTTGCACACACATTTCAATACATTATCAGCTATTTGTGGAGGTGAAACCACCAAAACAAGGGGTTTTACTAAGGCAAAACCCTATATAGCCACCTAGACACCTTTTTTCAAGTTACACGTGTAGGTATAGGAATCCAGCAAATGCACGATTTTTTAGAACTAACAGAAGACACAAACACAGACCTAGTATGAGAATTTGGTCTCTGTTTATAAGGACTAGGTATGGCACCCTGGGACGGGGCCAAGGTTTGGTGCCTTAGTCCACGGAGTTTTGCAGTTTTTTGTGGTAGCTCTGCATCTCAAGCCCTCAAGGTCCCAGATCTAGAGTTCCAGCTTTTTGTCCTAATAGGGACCTGGGTGTGGCACCCTGGTCTTGCCCATTTTTCCCTAATTTTTAGTAGTAGGTGCACCCCTGAATTCATTTTCCAGTTCTTCTTTTAGTATCTCAATTCTTGTTTAGATAGAATCTACATTTTCAATTAATGTGTTCTTCATTTCTCATATCCTAGCATAGTTGATTGTGCCATCATATTTTGCAAATCTACTCTTCATTACAGCAAAGAAATAGAAACCCTAAGAGATATTCCTTGACTCTCTCTTATCTACAAGAAGTAGTCAAACTGAGATATCTCCCTAGCATCTTTTGTAGTACAATGTGTGTACATGAGAGTGGGATTAGGTCTTAGCTACTTGGTTCCATTTTTATGCTCCACATTTTGGTGGACCTGACGTGAATCCAACATTCTTTTATTTTGCATTTCTTATTTAGATCTAGTTATTGCATCTTTCCTTACATTAAAAAGCATAAATATTATAAAAAAAAAATTTAAAAAAAATTCATTCATTGTATTGTGTATTTTAAGTTTTGTATGCACTTTTCATTTCAAAAATGTTGGATCTTTATTTGCAAGAGTTTCATTCCTTTGATAATGCATTTGCTTATGATAACTATGAGTTTTATAAAGATTAACTAGATGAGGCTCTTAATGAGTTTTATATGCTAAGTCGTCTAAACCAACATTTTGCCAAAAACTAAACAACCTTATTACTATGTCATTTCTTAGTGGAGAGAAAGATAAGTTAAATGGTTCTTCTCATGGATGCATTCCTATCAGCTCGTCCTCCAAATCTAGTAACATGGTGGTTTATAACAATCCCCTTTATGAGGACTTATCTCCTTTTGAATCTAAAGACAAACCATTTAATTGATATGACCATGCTATGTTGGATGATGCTCTTGATGATTTTATGTCTTTACCAACTCCTTCAAACAAACATCACACATCTAAAATGTTAATCAACATGATAAATGTGAATGAACATAGAAAACCTCTTTTTATGGTTCAAGGTGCTTTCCCTTCTCCAATAGCACAACCTCTTAACGAGCCTCTCTTTACGGTTCAAGGTGGTTATGGTAATGATCCTTTTTGCACTCCTAGTAAACATGTTATCATTGTGCAAGGAGGATATCCCACTAAGAGTCCTTATGAGTATGCTAAATAAATAAGTAGAGAGAGTTATCATTTAGTTGCTCATACCTATAACACAAGAAACAATAGGCAACCTAATCCTTCTTTGGTTATTCCAAACTCACTTCATAATCTTCAACCTATTCCTCCTCAAGCACCTCGTATTTAACAAGCTCTTGGTAACGAGTATGATCTCATTGAACAACTTAAGGCTACTCTTGCCAAGATATCCCTTTGGGACCTAATTCAATTTTCCTCAATATATCATGGAATGTTGCAAGATTCTTTAAAAGCTTTGAATGTCCCACCCATAGTGACATCCAATAATATGGCTTCCTTGATTGACTCCAATATGATCCTCTTATGATTGTTTTTCTTATCAATGGTAGTGCTATAAGACGAACCCTTGTGGATAATGGTTTCGATCTTAATTTTTGTAGTGTTAACTTATTGCATAAGATTAATGTGGACACTTCTCTCATCAAACCTGATTCTCTTACTATTCATGGTTTTGATAATGTGGCTAGGTCTTCATTAGGTATCATAACCTTGCCTGTTAAGGTAGGACCCATTACGTTATCCACACCTATTCATGTCATATGCCTGATAATATTGACCTATAATTTCTTGTTAGGAAGACCTTGGATTCATAACATGCAAGTTGTCCCTTCTACTTTGAATAGGCAAGTTAAGTTCATTTATAACAACAAGATGTATACCTTGTTTGTCAATACCAATCGTCAATCTTATTTACAAACATCTTCTTCTAAGTCTTCCTCAACTAGTTCCTCTCCAATTGTTTCTGATGTTCCTTCTATAATTCCTTCTCCTTCTAGCACTTCTTCTTCAAGCACTCTTATTCCTCCTAATAATCCTAATATTCTCAAAAAGGATTCCTCTCAATCTAAATCTCCTCCCAAAGATGTCTTTTCCCCCAAAAAGGTACTCTTGGATGATGATTAGGGGTCTTCATATTTTAACCCTAAATTTGTGGGAGAATATAAAATCTCTTCGAGAGAATCTAAGGTTGAAAAGAAGAAAGACAAGGATGAACCTAAAAAGAAACCCACTTTGTCTAAACTACTAAGTAACAACTTTGTGGTTGCTTCCAATTATATAACTTCACCTATTTCTACTTCAAATGATTTTGACATTCAAACTCATGAAAATCCTCCTTCCCTTACTGAAACGGCTAACCTCTATGGTCTTAGTTTCCATATCTTAGCTAAGAGTGGATATAATGGCAATGGTTGTGGTTCTCAAGAACAAGGGATCAAAGTTCCTATAGAGAGAAATTTCCATGAGACATCTTTTGGACCTGGATACAATCCCCTCAAACCTACCAAAGCCTCCAAGAGACCATCTATTAGCATTAATATCATTTCCTTTTCTTCTAAATCTCTTCCATTAAATAATCTTGAGTACATTAATTTTGATTCTAGTGTCTTTACTTTAGATGTCTTTTCTATTGATGATTCCTTAGTTGAGTTTTTAGGAGCTTACTATAATCTTCCTCATTACCATCATAACCATGGATTTCCCTATTGTTTGAATGTGGAAGCATACTTTGGGAAAGTAATGCATCCATAACCAGTAAAACCCTCAAAGAGAATCAACTGGCTTATGCAGCAAGAGTAACACAATGAAAGCAACAAGAAAACATAACAAGATTAAATAAAAAATATCATATTATCACTTTAGAACTTCTGACAACCATCCGGTTATCATCATATAATCATCTGAGAACATCTAGTAGTTAACTGGTTACATGTAGGCCATTAGCTAGATACAATCCAATCGGGATTCTACGAATCAGTCGGATCACAGAATGCAAATCTCAATCCTTATTCTCAATTCTACTTTCTCTACCCTACAAATTATTACATAATAACATATTTATACCCATCGAAACATATCTGGGTTAGCCTCATAAGATTACATTTACCAATGCAGGAAAATCAAATGTCTAACTAGGTCAACCCTAAGAATTAAAGAAATCTTTCCAAAAAATAACAACCACGAAGTGCGGTTCAGCAGGAAGGTCGGCCACATGCCAAAGAACATCGGATAAGACCCAAGATAGACCACATGCCAAGAATCATGCCAATAATGAAGGGAAAACCAACTGGCAAGCACAAGATCTATCTTGAAACCCAGAAACAGTCAACCGGAAGCAATAACTAACCAGAAAAGAACCCAAGTGAACTGAAAATATGGAATGCTCCTGCATCAAACAACCCAAGTATAAAAAGATGTTCCATGAGAGGTAACTCATGAACATCTAAAAGGATTCGAAATAAAGACCCCATGCTCATTTTTTATCCAAACATCTTCTCTATCTACCAACCTCTACTTTACCTCCTTTGGTGCCTAAATCAGCTTCTCTAACCTCTGACTCTCTTTGTTTCTCTTCCTTTGCTTTAGATTTGTGCATTGTCTCTATTTACTGCTCTCTTTCTTCTACAACTCTAATTTGTTTCTGCCACAAGACTTCATCTGGTTTGTCACCATAAGCTCTCTATTAACTAGTTCTATATGTCCATCAGACTCATATGTCAAATCCTTCTGCAAACTCATGTCACCCTCCAGTATAACCTATGCAACTAGTTCTATCAGATCTTTCTTCAAGTCACCTTCCGGTATAACTTCTGCAACTGGTTTCTCAGGACTCAGAAGAAATCAATGTGAACTTCTTCCCATCCTTCTCAATAGTAACTAGGTTTCTTCTACAGTCATAAATAGCTCCTCTATCAAACTGCCAAGGTTTTCCCAACAAGACATGACAAGAACTCATAGATACAACATCACACAAAACTTCATCTCTAAAAGGCCCAATGTTGAAATTCACCAAACACTACTCCTTTATCTCTATCTTTTGATCATCTTGCAACCAACTTACCTCATAAGGACAAGGATGCTCAATCCTCTTCAATCCAAGCTTCACAACCATCTCCTCAGATACCAAATTGTCAGTACTTCCACTATCTACAATAACCTTGAAGCACTTACCACCAGATTTACACACAGTCTGGAAAAGACTCTTCCTCTGAGTAGATCTGGTATCCTTTCTTCTGAACATAAGGGATTCTCCTTACTCCAGTGCACAGTCAAATCTGGTACCTTCACCTTCTGATTCCTCATTTTCCACACAACTTCTTGTCATTCGCTGCTTTCATTCATAAAATCTATGTCTGGTTTCTCCACACTTGTAACATTTGCCAAGAAATTCTCTACGGGTACTGCCAGTGCCTTTCCTCTGTATTTTTTGCTCTGGTTCTTTACTCCACTTAGATTTTTATTCATCTTCCTCAACCGGTTTCTTCATACTGTCACTCATTTGTCCCTTGAATTTATCCTTCCCTCTATTCGATTGTCTTCTTCTCATATTCTCCTCAGCCTTCAAATCATACTGGTAAGCTTCTTCAACTTTGGAAACCCTCAACATACTCATCTCATCCTAAATGTTAAAAGTAAGTCCATTTATGTACCTTGCCACCTTTTCTCTATCCATCTCTCTATCTCCAGATCTAATCACCACCTTGTAGAATTCCTCAGTATATTCCTTCACAATCATGTTTCTCTATTTCAGGTTCTGCATCTTCTTGAACAATTCCAACTCATAGTCTCCTGGTATGAACTTGGCCTTCAATCTTGCAACCATATGTCTTCATTAGGTGATCTTCAATTCACCATTCTCCACTCTGTCTTTCTGCAATTCTTTCCACCATAAGGCAGCATGCCCTTTCAACTTATTTTGTGACAATCAGACTCTCTATGGGTCCTTGACATCCTCAAACTCAAGGTAGTCCTCCATTTCTCTGATCCAATCAATCAGATCCTCTGGGTTCAGCCTTCCGAAAAATTTGGAAACTTCAACTTTATGAACTTTACTCACTTGTGTCACCGCTCTCAGGATTCTTTCCTCTCTTTCATCTTCCGGTCCTTCAACTTCTTCAAGCTCTTCACTGGATTGTTCATATTCATCCTTCAATTTAGGGTTTCTTTATAAACCATCCAAAGCATTTCAGATTTCATTCCTTACTTCACTCTTTAAGTCTTCCATCATCTTCTCTACCCTTTGGGGGTTTGTCCTTCTAGGTGGCATCTCCTCTTCCACTCCGGTGAACTGCCTCAACTTGGTGATCTAACTACCTATTTTAATTGCCTCCCCTTGACGATCTCTTGAACACACGTGTAGCCTACTTCCAATCGGAAATCTGTCCACCCAAAGGAATGCCTCAATATTCGCAAACAATTCTTCTACCAGCCAGTCCATAACCAGCTCTGATACCACTTAATGCATCCATAACTAGTAAAACCCTCAAAGAGAATCAACCAGCTTATGCATCAAGAGTAACACAATGAAAGCAGCAAGAAAACATAACAAGATTACATAAACAAATCATATTATCACTTTAAAACTTTCAAAAACAATCTGGTTATCATCATATAATCATCTGAGAACATCCGGTAGTTAACCAGTTACATGCAAGCCATTAGCCAGATACAATCCAACCGGGACTCTAAGAATCAGCCAGATCACAAAATATGAATCTCAATCCTTATTCTCAATTCTACTTCCTCTTCCCCCACAAATGATTACATAATAACATATTTATACCCACCGAAACATATCTGGGTCGGCCTCATAAGATTACATTTACCAATGCAATAAAATGAAACGTGTAACTAGATCAGCGCTAAGAATTAAAGAAATCTTTCCGTAAAATAATAACCACGAAGTGTGGTTCAATAGGAAGGTTGGCCACATGCCAAAGAACATCAAACAAGACCCAATATAGATCCACATGCCAAGAATCATGTCGGTAATGAAGGAAAAACCAACCGGTAAGCACAAGAACTATTCTAAAACCTAGAAACACTCAACTGGAAGTGATAATTGACCGGAAAAGAACCCAAATGAACTAAAAATATAGAATTAAGCACATGAACTAGCCTAGAAACTGAAAATAAAATCTGCCACGAAAAGCAAGGAACTACCGGTACCAACTGGTAAGAACACGGAAAACTGCACAATAAACTATACAAGAACAAAACTGAAAGGAAATATTTTTGGTTGATGCAAAATTTCTCATCGACCGAGGATGCTCCTGCATCAAAAAGATATCGAATTAGCCAAAGATAATGATGAGATGATTAAGGAGTTCCCTCAACTAGAGGATATTCCTCAACAAATAAATCTCCTTATAAGTGATATCGTTGACATCAAGATGGATCCTTGTAGTGAGGATAAGATCATAAAGATAGGGAAGTGCCAAACTGTTGAAGAACAAAAGGAATATTATAAGTTATTACATGATTTCCCTGAAATCTTTTCTTGGATATACTCTTACATAATTGGTAGTGATCCTAAGATTGTCACTCATAACATTGTCCTAATTTCTGATGCTAAACTTGTGAAGCGGAAGATTAGAAAAATGAATCCCAAAATAGCTTTGCTTATCAAAGCAGAAATTAAAAAACTATTAGATGCAGGATTCATTTTCCTTATTGATTACTCTCCTTGGATTTCGAATATTGTTGTCGTAGCCAAATCCAATAATAAGACTAGGATGTGCACCGATTTTTGAGATCTCAATAAGGCTTCCTTAGAGGATGATTTTCTGCTTCCAAACATTGACATGATAGTGGATTCTATTGCTGGAAATGCCTTGTTGTCCTTTATTGATGGTTTCTTAGGATATAATCAAATATTTATTAATCCTCAAGATCAATTTAAAATTGCTTTCACCACCCCTTGGGGTATGTTTTTTGGGGTTATGATTCCTTTTGGATTGAAAAACGTAGGCACTACCTACCAACATGCTATGACTCTTATCTTTCATGATTACATGTATAAAATCTTAGAAGATTACATTAATGACATCTTAGCTAAATCCATACTCCATCAAGACCATGTTAAGATCCTTTGTCAAGTCTTTGAGAGAATTTATAAATACAACATGCGCTTGAACCCCCAAAAGTGTATTTTTGGTGTGGATAGTGGAAAACTATTAGGGTTCATGGTCTCACATTGTGGTATTGAGGTGGATACGAAAAAGATAGATGCTATAATTATCATGCCACCTCCTAAAAATATTTCTCAATTGAGAAGTTTGCAAGGAAAGATAAAATCTATTTGTAGGTTTGTGTCACAACTTGTAAATCAAACTTTCCCTTTCACTCAATTGCTCAAGAAAAACATCACCTTTCAATGGAATGAGGATTGTCACCAAGCCTTTGAGGATTTAAAGTCTTATTTGGCCAATCCTCCTATCTTGCAACCTACTGATCCTACTAAACCATTTCTTCTATACACAACTACTTCTTCTCACGCTCTTGTAGTTTTATTGGCACAACATAATAGTGATGGTAAAGAATGTCTAGTTTATTTAATAAGCCGCACTTTCTTGATTATGAAGTCCGGTATACTGTGATAGAAAGGCAATGTCTTGCTCTTGTCTTTGTAAATCAAAAGTTGAGGCATTACCTTTTGAATGTTGAGGTTAATGTTATCATTAACTTTGATCCTTTAAAGCATCTTTTTTCTAAGACAGACGTTTAGAGAAGTGGGTTATGATGTTGACTAAATTTGACCTTAAATTTTTGTCTCTTGAAAAGCAATTAAAGGACAAGCATTGACTGACCACTTAGTTAACACTCCTTCACCTCTCACATTAATAATCAAGAATCCTTTCCTGGTGAGTTTTCCTTCCTATTGAGACTGAAGAAACTTGGGAGTTGTATTTTGATGGCTCTAGGTGTCGTACAAGCTCGGGGGTAGGTGTTGTTCTAATTTCTCCTAATAAAAAACCTATTCCCTTATCCTACCATCTTAACTTCTTATGTACCAATAACATTACCGAGTATGAAGCCCTTATAGCTAGTCTTAAGGCGGCTTTAGACTTGAATGTTAAGCATATAGATATCTATGGTGACTCCCAATTGATCATTAGACAAGTTACAGGAATTTATCAGGCTAAACAAGACAAATTATCACAATATCAAGACCTAGCCTTATCCTTGTTAGAAAAATTCAATTCCTATACCATGGGGCCTGTCCCTCAGAAGGATAATCAACATGTCGATGCAATAGCATGTGTCTCTTCCCTCTTATCCTTAGAGGACCTCGTGGTGGACCTTAAATTTGTTATTCATAACCTATCTTCTTCGGCTATTGTTGACAATCCTAGTGAGGTGGCTTATTGCTATAATATAAACTCTGATGAATGGTACTCACATGTCTTAAGATATTTTACCAATGGTACATTTCCAGATTCTACAAGTAAAATCACTAGAGCAAGGATTCACAAGTTAGATGCAAGATACATTATCCTTTCTAGTATCCTTAATAGGAGAGGTTATAATGGTTTCCTTCTTCGTTGTCTCAACAAAATGGAGATCCTGATTGTTCTTAAGGAGGCACATTCAAGTGCTTGCAGGGGGAATTTTGGGGGCAAAACCTTATTTCAAATGTTTCTCCGAATGGGATATTATTGGAAAACCATGGAGAAAGATTCCTTTGCATTTTTTAAGAAGTGCCATCAGTGTCAGCAACACAACAATTTGATTCATGCTCCTACACAAGAATTTAGGTCGCCTCTTGGCCCTTTTCCATATGTGGTTTGGATCTTATTGGAAAAACTTCTCCTCCTTCATCGCAAGGGAATATTTCATCATAACTATTACAGATTGTTTTACGAAGTGGGTAGAAGCGATTCCTCTTCGATCCACCACCGTTGAAGTAATTTATTAATTCATCTTAGATAACATCATTTCTCGATTTGGAATACCTTCCACTTTGATCTCTGACAATGGGACTTCATTCAAGAACAAAGATGTGAAGAAATTTCTTGAGAAATACCATATTGAACATCGCTTATCCACAACTTATTATCCTCAATCTAATGGCCAAGCTGAGTCTTCTAACAAAATCCTTGAACAAATTCTTCATAAGATTGTAAACAAGCTTGGTAGGAATTGGAACACCCAATTGACCTATTTCATTTGGGCCTATCAAACAAGTGTGCGCATAGCTATAGGTACTACCCCCTACAATCTTGTTAATGGTGTTAACACTATTATGCCTTTAGAGTTAGAGATTCCCTCGTTGAGAATTTCTCTCAAGGGTATAATCGACAATGATTTTTATCAAGAACAACACCTTCAACAACTTGAAATGCTTGATGAACATCGTATAAATGCTCTTGATCATATCCAAGTGTATCATAAATCTTTGCAGCAAAGTTACAATGATAAGGTTATTCAGCATTCCTTCTTAGTGGGCGACCTCATGCTTTATGAGAATCAATGTAATGTGAATGCCTTACCTGAAGAAAGAGGAAAGTTTAGCCTAAATTGGCTAGGACCATATATTATCACTAAAGTCTATGAGTCAGGTGCCTACAAAATAGAAGATGTGGAAGGTACGCCTCTTAAGGAACCCATAAATGCTATGCATCTTTGTAGATATTATGCCTAATCTTTTCTTTCCTTTTCTTTTCCTTTCTTTTCTTTTTTCCAAAATTGTATGATATGGTAGCATGTCTTCATGAAAGAATGTAGTATTAAATTATTGATATTTGATCTATATTACTTCATTCTTGACAAACATGTTTCAAATTTTTTTGGTTGGCTTGAATTCATTGTGTAAATATTTAGGAATTTACATTTTTATGTGCTAGCTTATCATGCAGTTTCCTTCATGTGTTTGGGGTTAGGATACATCATGTTGTGTTTAATTAAACCCTTAATTAGATCACATTAGTTATGTAGTCCTTAACTTAAACACATTTCTCTACATCATCAATGTTGTATTTAATTAAATACTTAGTTATTTAATTAGATCACACATGTATCAATTTAATCATGGGGTATTGAGAAATCAATCACATGAGAATTAAATTAGACATGCATGTACATTTCCAAATTTGTTACTTTTAATGAAAGCAATATACATACATTATTTTTGCAAATTGAAAGAACAAATTTGAGACAAAAATCATCATCATCATCATCATCATATATATATATATATATATATATATATATATATATATATATATATATATATATATATCATCAAAAATTTTAAGGTACATCATATACAAGATCGACCACTAGATACAAAATGTGGTCTCTGCTATATCAGCACTATCTAGATGGTTGGTGGCTACCTGAGCCCTCTAGTCCCTATCATGGTGTTCCCATGGGTGTATAATGGGATGAGGACCATGAGTGACTCCTAGAAGAGCTCCTCTGATCTTGATCCATGACTATGCCTCAATAAATGGTTGTCTCCACCCGAGACTCTACTAGCTCGCACTGTAGTCATTCCTCCACTTCTTGTTTGATCTTTATCTCTATTCAAATGGAGTAGAATTGATCCTCATGTTGTTTGGAACTCCTCTAGGGTCTATGAATAATCTGCGAAGACCGAGGTATGAGTGAAACAGTGACGATGTCAGATAGGGTTTGTTGGATAATAGATTGCCACTCATGTACTTCAACTGCAGAAGAGAAAATAAAGACCAAATTACATGTACATCATCATTTAAATTCAAAAACTAACTCAATTAAGTAAAAGACCCTTACCTGGATCCCCTTCCTACGAGTGTGGATCATGTGTCGTGACCATCTTTGATATGGAACCATTTCCCTCTTCATGCTCGTAGTGCCTTCGTACTCCAATATGTGGTATTGTGGGAGATGATCGATGTAAGCTTGAGGTGGGTCTCCTGAGAACAACTTCCTCTCCTCTAGTTGACACTACTAGTGGATCTAGGGCTATGGATCACAATCCTCCAATGCATCAATTCACCATTCTTCCATGATCTGGTGAGCAGGTATAAATATGCTCTAGGGTCCTCTGAACCAACATCAACTGGTACTTGCACTGGCCTAGTGCATGTGATATGCTCGAACATCCAAACCTGTAGAAGGGTGCATGTCATCAAACTACATCCCTCATCGTAGACATACTCTCCCAAGTCATGGTAGAGATGGGCCAACATGCTTTGTCCCTAGGAGAACACTATTTGTCGCCCCTCCATCGCTCGGATAGAATAAGTGAGACCCCCATGCATGTGACCGCCTCGTCCATTAGGGCATATGGCTAGCCCCACTATGGCTATCATGAGTCTCCTCACAAGTGGAATGGCACTAGTAGGATGTAGTATCCAGTTTATCATAATCTACCCTTTAGCCTCATTGGGCATGGGCCACCCAATGTAGTACATCTTCTCTCTCCTAAAAGAAGATGGTGAATGACCTATCTGATATCTCACCATATGTCCTCTAATTGGAAGCATCAGTATGTGGTACACATACTCGATTGTGATTGTCATCTCTCCCACTAGTAGGACAAATATGGAGGTGTCTACGTCCCATCTCTCCATGAGTGCCATGAGCATCACTGGATGGAACTTCATGGATGGCATGTTACATATGTACCACAACCCTACTGCCTTAAGCAACTCTCTGTCATCCTGAGACAATTGAGGAATCTGACTCTACAGATTTTGATATGTATGCCTAGCAGTATGCTCTCACATATAGGGTAGTTTCTGCAAAATCAAACAATCAACAATCAATATTATTCAATCAATCAATTCAACATTGAAAGCTTGATCCTATATCAACCCTTGGTCATCCTGTCCGAGGACCAGGACACCATGGAAGGACCAAGGCACTCTGGGAGGACCAGGGCACCCTAGTGGGACCATGGCACCCTGGTGGGACCAAGGCACCCAAATGGGACCATGGCACCCTTCTGGGGGTACATATGAAATCAGTCTTTCTTCAACACTAGAAAGTCAAACCTAAGTCAATAAAAAGTCAACAGAAAGTACGAAGGTAGTTCAATAGACTCACCTCATCAAGCAGCTAATCGATGAGTGCTATGTGGGCTCCTCTAGTGCAAATAGGACAAAAAGTGAGAAAATGACTAATGAAATTGTCATTTTCACTATTTATGAGGTATGTGTTTTTCTCTTTTTCGAAACCCTTTTTTTTGCTTTTCTACTTAATCTTTCATATCTTGAGCTAGAGAACTCCGATTTCTGAACCGTTGGTGGCGTTGGAATTTCAATTTAGTTCTCTTTATTACCAAATATTCCATGATGCACTTTGATCGAGCCTTGTTGCAAGCATTTTTCATCACCTTTGATCACAATTCGATGTGGTAAACATGATACCCTATTTCATCTCACTAATAAGCAAGCCAAAATAGGGGGCATATAGCTACCCTCGAATTTCATCATTCCCCTAGTAAGCATGAGGTGATTTTGTGATTTTATCTAACAAGTGGGTTTGTAGGGTGCAATTCCTAACAGTGTAAGTTGCAAATACCGATGGGGGCTTTGTCTGGCACCTTATGGATATATCCTTTTTCATGAAATGTTTACTTTTCTATAATTTAACTTGCATATGCATGTAGTGTCATATGTCCACTAAAGTAGGGGATAAATGTAGCATCATAAATTGTACACCCTTAATTGGGTGGTACAATTCCACGCTTAGGTTAGCACCTACCTTAGTGTGTTTGCATCTTGTATTTCAAATTCTCTTTAAGCATTTAATTAATTAATTTAATTTAATTTAAGGTCTTCTTTCATCGCTCTACACATCATAAAATTGGGCCTTTTACATTAAGTGTGCCCCTTTTTAATTTATTCCTCCAATAAATCATTTCATCAAATACCCTAATTATTTCCTATTTCAATCTTCAAGGCCCAATTTCGCATATCTAGACATCGTAAATTTCCATATCCTTCTGGAATTTTCTTTAAAATCACATTATCTTGCTTCACCGAAAAATTTGACGAAAAGTTGGTCAGACCAAGGGGGGGCTACCTGGTCTCGAACTTTTTTCCTGAAATTTCGAGAGCAATTTTTGGTGGCATTTTAATGTTTAAATCTAGAGATTTGTGAAAAAATATTGATTCTAGGTCAGCCTAAAGTTGAAAACAAAGTTAGGGTTTCCTACATATAGTCTTCCCTTTCCTCATTTGAGGGATCCAGATCTACCAATTTTGGAGGGAGCCTCTTGTGAAGTGAAAGTGCAAGTTATGTGAAGTCTACAATAGAAAATCAAGCATTCATCAAGTCTATGTCAAAAAATTTCAACATCAATTAGGAGCTTTGAAAACATTGAAGAATAATAGGAGATCACCAACTGTTGATTGGCTTGTACCTCTCCCTTAAGGTTTGGTATGGTTTCATGTTATTTTCATGTCTTTGTATTCATTTGCAGATTTACATTCATGCTTTAGATCTCTTGGTTCATTTGTGATTTTAAGCATTCACATTTACATTTACAAGTATTTAGGGTTTTCTCTCCAAAGTGTAGGGTAGAACTCTAGATTCTTTGTCACTTTCATTTAGGATCTTGCATACACACAAGATTCTTGAACACACATTTCAGTACATTATCATCTATTTGTGGAGGTGGAAACCACAAAAACAAGGGGTTTGACTAAGGAAAAACCCTATATAGCCACCTAGACACCCTTTTTCAAGTTGCATGTGTAGGTACAAGAATCTGGTGCACACATGATTTTTGAAACTGGCAGAAGACATAGACATGGACCTAGTATTAGAATTTGGTCTTAGTTTACACAGACTAGGGTGTGGTACCCTAGGATAGGACCAGGGCATAGCGTCTTGGTCCACAAAGTTTTGCAGTTTTTTGTGGCAGTTTTGCATCTCAGGCCCTGAGGGTCCTAGATCCAAAGTTCCAGCTTTCTGTCCTGGTAGGGACTAGGGTGTGGTGCCCTAGTCCTGACCAATTTGCCCTAATTTTTTGTAGTAGGTGCACCCTTGAATTCATTTTCTAGTTCTTCTTTTAGTATCTCAGTTCTAGTTCAGACAGAATCTGCATTTTCAGTTTATGTGTGCTTCATTTCTCATCTCCTAGCATAGTTGATTGTGGCATCATATTTTGCACATCTACTCTTGATTACAACAAAGGAATAGAAACCCTAAGAGATATTCCTTGACTCTCTCTTCTCTATTTAAAGAAGTAGTCAAAGTGAGATATCTCCCTAGGCTCTTTCATATTCCAATGTGTGTGCATGAGAGTGGGATTAGGTCTTAGCTACTTGGTTCTATTTTTTATGGTCCATAATTAGTATCAGAGCTAGATCCTTTGAAATATTCTTGACCGCTTGAGGTGATTCGAGATGGCAACCTTTGCTTATAAGAAGGATAGTCCAAGATTTGATGGAATGAACTACACTCTTTGGAAGAACCAGATGGAATGTCACTTGAGATGCATCAGTAAATATTACTGGAAGATTACTAAGAATGTGTATAATGTTCCTCTGAATGGTCCTACTACTCCAGATGAGATAAAGGAGGTTGAATTCAATATTAGAGCTAAGGAAGCATTGTTGAGTGCCTTGACTGATTCTGAGATGACTAATGTTATGGATTTGAAACTGCTCATGAGATCTAGAAGAAGCTAAAGACTTTGTATGAAGGTGGCAGCCATGTGAAAGTTGCTAAGTTACAGAATTTGAAGGGAAAGTATGAGATTTCGAAGATGGGCAAGATGAGAATATTACCTCCTTTATTTAATTGAATGAGCTTGTGTTGAATATCATATGTGTCAATGGAGTATTGGAAGAATCAGATGTTGTTGCTAAAGTGTTGAGATCCTTTCCTCCTGCTTACAAGAACAAGGCTACTGCTATTGAGGAGATTTGGACAGTGACAAATGTGACTAGAGACTTGCTGATTGGAAAGCTTGTTGCCTTTGAGTTGAGTGAATTTCGTGAATCTCTTCCTAAGTCAGAATCTACATTCAAAGCTACTATTTTTGGGAAGCAAAAATATGATATGGGAGAAATTTCTACAAGGGTTTCCAGATATGAGAAGGAGGTGAGAGAACTTAAAGAATAATAAAGAGAGCTTGAGGAGCTTGAAGACCTGATTGCCAGAAGATTGTCGAAAGGAGCCGGTAAGTATGAAGGGAAATTGCCTCTTGAAAGTTTTTCATGCAATAAGATAGGACATTTTGCCTCAAGGTGTCTGGAAAGAGTTCCTAAGTCCAAACCATACAAGCCTAAATATCAAAAGAAGTGTTATTATGTTATTGATGAAGGTGTAACAGATTATGAATCTAATAAGAGAAATTTAGGAGATGAATGGGTGTTCATTGCTATCAAGGAAGATGATATGGTGATTGTTGATTCTACTAGTTGCATTAATGAGGAGAAATATGTGTCTACTAAAGTTGAAGAGAAAGATGAATGGGTTATTGATAGTGGTTTCTCTCATCATATAACAGGTGATAAGAGTAAGTTTGTGAGTATGGAAAAGTATGATGGTGGTGTAGTAAGATTTGGTGATGACAAAGCTAGTATAATTCGTGGTAGAGGTTTGATTTCTCTTGATGGTAAGAATGATACTGATAATGTCTTGTATGTAAAAGGTTTAAAGCATAATCTTTTGAGTGTTGGACAAATGGTTGACAAGGGATATGATTTGCAATTCAAGAATGGAAAATGTAAGATCTCGATTGGTTCCAAAATTGAGATTGCATCAGGTACAAAGACTAAAGGTAATATCTTTCACTTGAATGTTGGTGGTAAAATTTGTTTGATTGCTTAGATTGATGAAATTTGGTTATGGCATAGAAGAATGTGTCATGTGAATTTTGATTGCATGGTCAAGATAAGTTCTACTCAAGTAGTGAAAGATCTTCCTAAGTTGGTAAAGCCTACTAATCCAGTATGCAAGGAATGTCAATTAGGGAAGCAAACAAGAGTTACTTTCGAAAGAAAACAGTATAGTTCTAATGGAATATTAGATCTTGTGCATACTGATTTGCGTGGTCCTTATAGAGTGAGAAGCTTGCAAGAAGATAGGTATTTCATGTTGTTGATGATGACTATTCAAGGATGATGTGGGTTACTTTCTTAAGGGAGAAATTTGAAGCATTGGAGTAGTTCAAGATTTTCAAAGCTATGGTTGAGATTGAGACTAGATTGAAGCTAAAGTGTCTGAGATCTGACATAGGTGGTGAATTTACTTCTAGTGAATTTAATGCATTTTTTGAAGAGCATGGAGTAAAGAGATATTTATATACTCTGTAGACCCCTCAGCAGAATGGTGTTGTGGAGAGGAAGAATAGAATAATTCAGGAAGCTGCTAGAACCATGATGATTGAAGGAAATGTTCTGCATATCTATTGGAGAGAAGTTGTGAGTACTATTGTATACACTTTTAACTGAGTGCATATCATAGGTGATACCGGTAAGACTCCTTACGAGTTATGGTTCGGTCGTGTTCCTATAGTTAGATATTTTAGAATTTTTTGAAGTAAATGCTATATCAATAGAGATGAAGATCTAGGGAAGTTTGATGATAGATGTGATGAAGGAATTTTTCTTGGTTATTCTACTAAGAGAAAGGCATATCGGTGTTATAATAAGAGATTGAGAAAGATAATTGAAAGTGCTAATGTGAAAGTTGATGAAGGTAATGAGTATCGGCCCAGATGCTCCGGATATGATTCAGATGATCAGGATGTTAGTTCAAATAAAGGAAAGCAAGTGCAAACCCATAATCAAATTCAGATTGTTCCAAAAAATCCTAAGAATTAAGGAGAGACAAGTGCTAGTGCAGAAGAAAGAGCTCAAGAGTCTGGAAATTAGGAAAATAATAAGACCCCCAGGTATGTGAGATTGAATCATTCAGAAAATCAAATCATAGGTGATAAGAATAATGATGTGATGACTAGATGAAGAATTGTTGAAGAGTATTGCTTGATTTCAAAGATTGAACCTAAGGATGCTAATGAAGCATGCAAAGATGAAAATTGGGTTAAAGCAATTGAAGAAGAATTGAACCATATTGAGAAAAATAATACATGGATTCTAGTTCCCAGACCTAAGAATAAAAATTGAAACTAAATGGGTGTTTCAAAAAAAATTGGATGAAAAAGGTGAAGTTGTTAGGAATAGAGAAAGACTTGTTTACAAGGGTTACTCTCATTAAAAAAATGCCCTCACCCCCACCGCCCCATATGTTATATTAGTATTGAAGCTCTGGTGGCTAGAATTGAAGCTATTAGATTATTTCTTGCTTATGCTACTCAAAAAGATTTCAAAGTCTATCAGATGGATGTCAAGTCAATCTTTCTTAACGGCGAGTTGGAAGAAGAAGTTTATATTGAGTAACCAGATAGATCATGGAGATATGGTTTGCAGATTGAAGAAAGCATTGTATGGATTGAAACAAGCCCCAAGAGCTTGGTATGCCAGATTGGATAAGTATTTGATGAATCTTGAATTCAATAAAGGTACTGCTGATAGTAATTTGTACTTCAAGATTGATCATGATAAGATTTTGATTGTTGAGGTATTTGTTGATGACATTATTTTTGATGGAAATGATGGCTTGTGCAAGAAGTTTGCTGATGATATGCAGAATGAGTTTGAGATGTCTATGATTGGTGAAATGAAATTCTTTTTGGGATTGCAAATTACTCAATTGGATAAAGGAATTTTTATATCTCAGTCTAAGTATGTGAAAGAATTGTTGAAGAAGTTTGGTTTAGATGATTCAAAGCTAGTTGGTACCCTTATGGTGACTAGATGTAAGTTGACTAAGGATGATGATTCTCTGAAAGAAAACCAGACTAGATACAAATATATGATTGGTTGATTGTTATATTTGACTCAGACTAGACCGGATATTATGAATGTTGTTTGTCTTGTTGCTAGAAATCAAGATGATCCTAAGGAATCTCATGTTGTTGCTGTGAAAAGAATTTTCAGATATTTGAAAGGGACGGTTGATTTTGGTTTGTGGTATCCTAAAGATGATTTTACTGAGTTCTTTTACTGATGTTGATTGGGCAGGTAATATTGATGACATAAATAGTACTAGTGGTGGTACATTTTTCTTGGGTAAGAGATTGGTTTCATGGATGAGTAAGAAGTAGAAAGCTATTTATTTATCTACTGCAAAAGTTGAATACATTGTTGTTGCTAGCAATTGTACTCCAGTGATGTGGATGAAGAAGATGTTAAAAGATATTAGAGTTGTTTTTGATGAGCCTACTACTATATACTGTGATAATTCAAGTGCTATCAACATTTCTAAGAATTTGGTCTTGCATTCCAAGACCAAGCATATATCAATCAAGTTTCATTTCTTGAGAGAGAAGGTGAATGAGAAGGAAGTCAGATTGGAGTATGTATCTACAAAGGAACAAATTGTAGATATCTTCATGAAGCCTTTGCCTAAGGATACTTTTGATTATCTTAGAGATAAGCTAGGGGTAATTGCCCCTCCTGATGAGAACTAAGATGCATGGATTTGCATTAGTTGGGTGGATTTCACAAAGATATCTTGAGATCTGGATTGATGAGTGGTGGCTGCTACTCAAGGGGAGTAATCAGTGTTGTTCAGATGTTCAAATTTGTTAGTTCTAATGGGGAGAGAATCATGATTTGCATATGTGCCTTTTGCATTAATGTTAAAGGGGGAGATAATCATGTGAAAAACTGCCATATCATGTGCTAGATCTTAGGGGGAGATTGTTGAGAGCTATGGGGAGATTGTTGATTGTCGAATTCTTTCTTTGCATTGATTTTTTTTCACATGCATATGTTTCCATCAATGACAAAGGATGAGATCGTTGGATATTGTTGAGAAGTTTGTTGGAATGATGTGTTGTCTGGGATTGGAACAAATACATCTTCGGGGATATCTTCAAGCAAAAAAAGGAGCTCAACAGTAAACTGACTGCTATACAAGAGCGTATTGACCAAGGTGACTCCCTTGAAGCCACCCATATGGAGGAGGCTACCCTCCATAGAAAATGGAAGGAAAATTCCTACAAAGAGGAACTATACTGGAAACAGAAATCCAGGGTTCAATGGCTCAAAGAGGGTGATAAAAATACTTCTTTCTTCCACAGATCTACTTCTATCCATGGGTGTAGAAACCACATCTCTTCCCTCATAGATGACAACAATCTGGTAGTTAACGGCGTTGATAGTTTGGGTTGTTTGACTACCAATTACTTTGCCACCTTATTTAGGAATGATGATGATCGGGGGCCCCTGTTGGGGAGGATCTTCTTAACTGCCTCCCACCACCCCTCTCAATGGAAGATAACAACCTCATCTTGGCCCCTGTCTCTGAGGAGGAAGTCAAGTCTATTGTTTTTTCTATGGGCCCCTTCAAAGCCCCGGGTCCTGATGGTTTCCCCCCAATGTTTTTTCAAGAATTCTGGGATGTGGTGGGCCCTGATGTTGTTTTGGCTACTAAAGATTTTTCAGATCGGGAAGGCTCCTTAACAAACTCAATCACACCTTCATTGCTCTTGTTCCTAAAACTCAGGAGGCATCTTCTCTCAAGGACTTCCGCCCCATCAGCCTCTGCAACACTATTTATAAAATCTTGAGCAAAGTTCTTGTCAATAGGCTCAAACATTTTTTGGATCCTTTGATTAGCCCATCCCAAAAGGGTTTCGTTCCTAGCCGACAGATTCTTGATGCGGTCATCTCTACTCATGAGATTATACACTCCATGGATAAATGTCATCAGGCGGGGATGGTTCTCAAGCTTGACATCTCCAAGGTTTACGATAGGGTCAATTGGAACTTCCTCTTCAAAGTTCTCAGAGCTATGGGGTTTGGAGATAAACTTATCAAACTTATTGGGGAATGCATATCTATTGTCACCTATGTTGTGCTGCTAAATGGGAACCCCCTGGAGAAGTTCAGGGCCTCCAGAGGGTTGCGGCAAGGGGATCCTCTATCCCCTTACCTTTTCATCATCCTTGCTAAAGTGTTGGCCTCTAACTTGAACTCTTTGGTTTGCAGGGGTGCTCTGTTGGGTATCAAGCCTGTCTCTACGGTACCCCCCAATGTTCTGCAGTAGTTTGTTGATGATATGATCCTTTTTGGTGTCTCCCCTGTTTGGGAAGCTAAGGCTTGGAAATCCTTTCTTAACGCCTATGCTGTAGCTTCTGGCCAACACATTAACTATGAAAAGAGCAACATTTACTTCTTTCACACTAATGCCCAACTCCAAGATTAAGTCTGCAGAATTCTTGGTTGTCAAAAGGCCTCCCTCCCTGGCACCTATCTTGGTCTCCCCCTGACTGTTAAGGATGTCTCTAATTCCTTTTGTATCTCTATCCTTGAAAGAATGCAGAAAAAGCTGGTTGGATGGAAAGGTAGATTCTTGAGCAGTGTTGGGAAGTTGCAGCTGCTTTCCTCCTCCCTCCAGGGGATCCCCATGTACTTTCTCTCCCTATTCAAGATTTTTGCGGCTATGGATGCTAAGCTGTAAAACATCCAAAAGACTTTCCTCTAGACGGGAATGGAAGAAAAGAAGAGGCTTGCCTTGGTGGGCTGGGACAAATTTTGTCTTCCCAAGGCTATGGACGGCTTGGGAACCCGTAAGATCTCAAGATTCAATAAGGCCCTTATGACTAAAATTGCTTGGAAGATTCTGAACAAGGATACAGATTATAGTAGGATCATCAGGGGTAAGTACCTAGGTAATGCGGATTTTTCCTCTATCCTGAAAGAGGAGGGCCTTCCGAGGGGTTCCAAAATTTGGAATAACATCTTGAGCTGCAGAGACCCTTTATCTCATGGTTTGAGGTGGATTATAGGAAATGGCAGAAACATTCTTTTCTGGGAAGATTTTTGGTTAGGGGAGAGACTCCTCGCTTCTTCCCCCTCCCTGAGATGGTTACAGGATGCCACTAAAGGCTTCTTTGGTGAAAGGGTCAGTGACTACTTCAGCAATTGCACTTGGAGGGCCTTAGAGGACTGTTGTACTGACCTCCCCTTCCTCCTCCTTGCTGCTAGAGAGCTCCAAAAGATTTTGGCTAGTATATTCCTCCCCCTGTTCCCTAGGGATGACAGACTTATTTGGAAGTGGGACCCCTCTGGAGACTTTTCTATCAAGACTGCCTACACCAGTTTACTCAGGGAACTTGTTGTTTCCTCTAGCTGGAAAGAGGTTTGGAATCCCCAACTCCTCCCCAAGGTCAGTTTTTTCAAGTGGACTACCCTCCTCAACAAAATTTTGACCCAAGACAACTTGGCCAAGAGGGGATTTCATTTCCCTAACAGATGCATCATCTGCAAAGATGATGAAGAAATTCTAGCCCATCTCTTCCTCCATTGTGCCTTCACTCGGGAGCTTTGGGGGATGGTCTATAGTAAATTGAATATCAGTTGGGTAATGAATGACAATTTGGTAAATTTGTGTCAGGAGTTTCAGGGCCCCACTTCCAACCCCCGTATCCAACAACTGTGGAAGTATATCCCCCCCATGTAAGATGGTGTATCTAGAAGGAACAGAATGACAGGATATTCAGAGACAAAGAGACCTCTATGGAAACAGTGTTTGTTCGATTCCTTAATCTGATTCTTGAGAACATCTTTGTTTCTAAAACTCGAATGGTGTCCAAGCCCCCCTCTACCTGGGACTCGGGAATTGCCAGATGTTGGAACCTCCCCCCCTCATTCTCTCTTGTTGACTCCTCTAAGAGACTTCTAAGACAATGCACGATCTGGTTCCCCCCGGCTACAAATTTTGAACTCAATTTTGATGGGGCTGCCAGGGGGGCCTAGCTGGTGGTGGTGGGGTGATCAGATCCCATCTGGGGGCCCTTGTTGCTACTTATGTGGGCAACCTAAATGGTCATTCCTCTAATCAAGTTGAAGCAATGGCCTTAGCCTGGGGAATCCGCATTGCCCTCTCCATGGGAATCAGAATTATGGACATTGAGGGGGACTCCATGCTCATCATTAATATTGTCAAAGGGAGGAGTAAGCTTAATTGGACAATTGAGGGAACCATTAGGGACACATTGAGGCTCATCTCTAAGCTTGACTCGTTCAAATTTATGTATATCTACAGGGAAGGCAACCGTGTGGCGAATGCCATGGCAGCCATTGGCCTAAACCTCTCAGGGCTGAGATGTTGGAGGAGTCACAAATCTCTCCCAGACCATGTTAACTTCCTCCTCCAGGAAGAGAAATCCAAAATCCCCACTAATGATTGAGTGGCTGCTAAATGCTTCCCTCCCCCTCCTCTCTTCCCTCGGGACTGTCTGGAGGTGGTGGTCTCATAATTCAAATATTAGGAATATTCCTCAGATCCCTTCTAATGAGGTGGTGACTCATCCGGCCTGGTTGGTGTTGGCTATCGCTGGTATTTGTTGGCTCTTAATGCCTCGTAACCAGCAAATCATTACTAAAAGTGACTTCTTGTTTTCCCATGCGCCCAACTTTATTTCTCATTTATTGACACTAGGCTCGCACATTCCCCATTTTCTCTTCCTAGCTTGCTTCTTGAAAATTCTCTGCAACTTCCTTTGTTTCATGACTAAGGAAGCTTTGTTGGTGGACGAAATGGGGGCAACAAAATGAGATATGAACCAAACAATCCAAATGATTTTAAAAATGACCCACTCGTATGGAATTTTTGTGTTGAAGGTGGACCCCAGATTTGAAGGTTAAAAGGAGATCCTCCAGACTTGCTTCCAAAGGACGCAAGAAGAAGACCTCAGTTATTGAGAATTTGGACTCTGAGGAGGACCCCATTGGGGACAAGAATGAGGAGGGCCCTAAAACTATGGGGGGGCCTGATGGGGATGCTGACAATGTTAATATGACTAGAGACCCCATAGTCCCGACCACTGTTGGTGTTGTTGACATGAGTACCCCTGAAAGGAAAACCCAGGAACTCATTGATGATAAAGATACAACCCCTATGAACACAGACACTGTGGATCTTATGGGTGTGTAAATCCCTAACAACAATGCTCTAGATCCCGAAAATTTGGATACGGATTTAAACTTGGCTAAACAGGTGATGCATTCTATCCCTCTAATGGACCTGGTTAAGGATATTGATAACTCCATTGTTAGTGGCATGCCCAAAGAGATTACTGAAACTATTGATGACTTGGCTGCTAAAACCCCCAGGAGGCCCCTACTCTGCAACAAATGGAAAAGTTGAGCATGGATGTGTTGGACATCATGCAGAGAATTGAAAACCTCGGCCCTATTCTCGATCTGCAGTCTGTCAAGTAGGAGGTTAACCAACTCAAGAACAAGATGGAGGCTTGGGAAGCCCAAATTGTGGGCCTGAACAAATTCCATAGGTAGGTGTTACACAGCTCCACACTCACCCTCTCTCTGTTGAGGGAACGCTATGCAGACACTGAGGAGGACAAGCAGGAGGCTAGGGACCTCTACAAATTTGTGTCTAACGAATGGAGCAGTGCTATGGAGGCCACTGGGGTGCGCAAGGCACCCCTATAGTTTGTTTTATTTTCCTGTTGTTGTTTTTTATTGCTAAAAAGACTTGGTTCCTTTTTATGGTAGTTGTTGTTAATTGTTGTTATAGTGTTGTTTCTGCACTATGATTTTTTATAGTTCTGCCATGTAAAGGGTCAGTGCCCTTGTTCTCACTGCTTTTTTAATCAAAAACATATTCCTCTGTGTGTTCCAATGTTGCAGTCAGATTAAATGAGTTGGTTTGGCTAGTGTGTTGTAGATGAGTTGTTGTAGATTAAAGGGTTTTGAGATAAGTATATCTAGTTGATTCAACTAAAGTTTTAGAGGTTCGCATGGTGACTTGATCGAGTTATGAGATCTGGTATTACGATTGGTTTTTATATTGATCAGTGTTGTTCAGTGTTCTAGATTTTTCTTTGTGTTGCAATATCTTGGTTTGCGGATTTAGCAGAGTGTTTGAGACGTTTATATGTGTCCTTAATTCATATGGTTCATGATTTGGAGGTCCGCAATTGAATCTTTCAGTTTGATAATCATTTTAGTGAGTGTTCTTGAGGTTCGGTATAATGATGATGGAGATTCTAGTAAGTGGTGATGTTGCGGTTATTGTTGTGGTAATTCATGATGCTTGTGGATGTTTCTAGATCATGTTCTATCCATGTTGATGGTCTGCATTGATTGTTGTACTCGTTATTGATGAATTCCTCGATATGTTCATGTTATGTGATGTTCTTGGCTGACATGATGATTGTAGCATGTTGTGGGTGTTTGAGGCATAATTCTTGGAAGTGTTTCATGTTTGAGGTGTTGATTTAGGTCCATACTATGTCTTAGCCATCATTGTTTTGGTCTGCATGTTATGTTGTAGCGTGTATGGTTATAGCTTTATAATTTGTGATGAGTGTTGAGCCGACCTTGAAATATAGGTTGATGATTTGTGTAAATATATGTAACAATCATATGAGAGTTGTATCTGAATGTGTGGGATCAAATAAGTGTGCAAAAAAGTGTTTTGATCTTTCAGAAGTGTGAAGAAGTGTGGCAAAGTAGATCAGATTGTGTGCTTAACCGGAACTATAACCAGACATGAGGAGATGTTATTTTCTCTGTTCATGATTGTTGGTGTAAATAATTATTCATCTTGGATATTATTACACTTACTTAAGTTTACCTAGGAAATGCATTTCATAGTAGTGTGTGTATGAGACACTTGGGTGTTTGTGCCACATTGGGATAGTGTGTGTAGGAGAATTTCCACCTTTTATGGTGTTGATCTTGTTGTTACACTCCACATTCAGTGGGTGATCCACCTCATGTGGATTATTATATTATTTCTCCTACCTACCCACACCTATTTCCTACCTACCCTTGTTTCTTATTGAGCCACATGTCATGTTTGTGTGCTCACATATCCATAAGCCTTGCCTATATAAGCAGGCTCATCTACATTGTATGTAATTGATTTTATTGATCATTTTCTATTGGTGAGAATAAAGTTTATTCTTGTCCTATATTTTGTCTCTATTGTACTTTTCATTAAGCTCTTGATCTTGGCAAAATCTCACATGGTATCAGAGCCATTAGAGCGTCATTGATTCGTCTTGAAGAGGCATTATTGCGACGTCAAGAGGAAGATCTGAGGAGCAGCATCTTTTGGAGGCGTCCTAGACCAGATCTGACCCCGCCATTGCGTCCAGAAGGCCGTTTCCATGAATTTTGGTTATAAAGTCGGCCTATTTTGGTGAGAAATTTTTTTTTGCCAATTTTGCTATTATTGTACGAATTTTTTTAAAAAATTAGTTTTTTCTGAAAAAAAATTTCGTCAAAAAAAAATATATGTATATATATATATATATATTGGGGGTCCGAAGACCCCCCCAACCCCTGCAGGTCCCGGCAGCTCTTCCCCGCCGTGCCACCCTATAGCTACCGCCGCCGCCGCCCCCCCCCGGCAGCCCACAGCGCTCCCGGTGGCCTCCCTGTCCGCACGCAGCCACGTCGTCGCCCCGCCTAGCAGGCCGCACCGCCGCCGCCCACATAGACTGCCCACCCCACCACCGCCCGCACTGCCGCCCACGCATCCCTCCCTGCTGTCGACTCCCACCGGCAGCAAACCCTCCCTCCGGCAGCCTCTCGCTGGCAAACACCCACCGGGCCTCCGGCAGGCCCTCCTCCCGCTGGCATCCACCATGCAGACAGCCGGCCTCGTCAGCAGGACTCTAGGGAATCCACACCCACCATGTGGCAGGAGGTCACTAGCTCGTGGCCACATCATTCGAACTCATCATCAGCGCAGTCATTTTTTTTTCGGCCAACCAGATCGCGCCACATCAGCGTCGAGTCAGATGTGAATTTTTGGCGACAGTCATATGGCCATCAAATTTAACCCCGCAGTTTTCTAACGTCATCATTTCTTCAAAAAAAATTGCAGGCCCCTCTCATTGAGCTTTTTGATTTTGCAGTTCAACTTCAAATGGCCATATCTTGCTCATTTTTGCTCCTTTTTTGGTGCAATTTTTTTTGAAATGGGCTAGAATTTCATGTATTTTCATGTGGTGGAATTATTTTCTGATTTTGATGGACATATTTTTCATAATTCTCAGTTTTTAGTGACTGTACCTGTCCAATCCCCATTTCTGCAACTTCCAGGTCTCCGCTCGGGCTCATACAAACTCCTTTTCAAGTGCCGTTTGTTTTTAAAGTGCATTATTTTTTGTCTACTCTCAGAATATGCTATCATTTTGTAGAAATTGTGGGTATAAATTATACTTTCATCATATGGTCTTATTTGGCCAATTTGGCATTTGTATTGCATAGATCTATCTTTTTGATCTTTTGCTTTGAAGTTCTCAGCCTATTGGGATAGTTGTAAAACAAAATCAGAATTCCACCTTTCCATTGTTTGCAAGTGGCCTATTGTACACGCACTACATATAAAGTGCCAAAATCATCATTTTAGGGGGGGGTACTTTGATTGAGTGAATTTGGGGGGGTGTATCTTGTGCTTTTGTGCTCTTGTGTTCCTTCCTTTCTTCTACTATGAGTTCTTCTAAGTTTCCTCTATTAACTCCTCATAATTATGCTACTTGGAAAATTGATGCATGGAGTAAACTTATGGAAAAAGGACTCACTCATTACATTGATGGAACTATTGTTGCTCCCGTTGATCCTACGGTTGATCTAGTTGGTCACTTGGATTGGCTCACTAAAAATATCATGGCAATTGGTACCTTAAGAAAGTATGTTCAAAGGATCTCATTTTTCATATTGAGAAGTGTACTCTAATCAAGGATGATTGGAAAAAGTTTCAAGACTTGTATGGTCAAGTTGATGAGATTAGGGGATATCAAATTGATAGTGATCTCACCATGTTAGATCCCAAGAACTCTGATACTATACAAGATTATGTCACTAAGGCAAATGAGTTGAGGGCACAACTCAAAGATTGTGGCATTGACAAGAAGGATACTCAATTGATATTCAACTTGATAGGCAATCTTCCACAAGAATATGCATCATTTGTTTCTAGTTTCCAAACCCATAGGATGACAATGGGTTCAAGCTACACAATGCCTACTTTTGATGCTTTCAATGAAATGTTGATGATGGAACAAACTAAGTTGATAAGCATGGGCATTCTTAAGGCTTCTAAGTCTCAAGCATTAGTGGCAAATCAAGGGAACAAAGGAAATCAAGGAAAGGACAACTAAAACAAGAAGAAATGGCAATCAAAGCCTAAGGACAAAGCACCATCTTCTCCACAACAAGGAGATTCATCCTCTTCCAAGAGGGATAATTCACCAAAGAAGGAGAGACCTACTTGTGCCTATTGTAAAAAGGTTGCTCATGAGGAGTGTCGTTGTCATTCTAAGAAGATTGATGAGCTCACACATATCCTCAAAAAGAATAACATTGATTTGTCTAATGTCTACAAGAAGGATGATTCATCAACTTCCACTTCCTCACATTCAAAAGGAAAAGGGCAAGCATTCATGGCTTCTACAAGTGGGAAGACTCACTCTTTTGGAACAAGAAAAGGAAAAGCTCTATGTGCTACTATTAGTCATGATTCAAAAAGATGGCTTCTAGATTCAGGGGCTTTTCATCATATGGCATCTTCGTAGTCTATGTTCTCTACATTTGAGCCCTACACCATGCCACAGATTTTGATGGGCAATCATACATACATGGATGTGATTGGGAAAGGATCTATTGACATTGGGGATAACTCCTTCAATGATGTGTTGTGTGTACCCCACTTGACAAACAATCTCCTTTCTATCTATCAAATCACACATGGCGCAACTAAGAGAGTTGTGGAGTTCACACCTGAGTCAGTTTTCATTAGAGACTTGGAGACTAGAGCTATCATTGCGACTGAGGTGGTTGATCATGCATCTCGGTTATACTCCTTTTAAGATTTTGTTGATGATGATAATTTCACATTTGATGATTCTACACATGATGATCACACTTCTTGTGATGGTTCAGTTTTTGAGGAGAACTTTGGACACTTGAACATGGGGATTCTCACATGTGACCCCATTCTTGAGCCTTGTATTTTATCTCCTCATATTGATATCACATCACCTATTGTACTTGATGATGCAGATAGTGCGACAGTTTTGCCTTCATGTGATTCAGTGCAGCAGGATATTCATTGTCTTCCAACTTCAGATTCATGGGATGATTACTTGACAGACATTGCAGGTTTATTTATGGAATCCTACATTGCAGATTTGGGAGACATCATTGATGACATTCATCTTCTCTTTGATGAAGGTGGTCCTTCTTCGATTGTTGTGAGGGAACACTCTGACCCTCTTGTTCTATCTCTACATGATCATTCTTTCGAGGTTGACATGATTGTGGATACTTATGTACAGCAGTTGGAGGAGGTCTCTTTATTTTTTGAGGAGACATGTGAGTCTTTGGGACATGTTCTACATCGATCTCCACTAGATCTTGGAGTGCCTTTTTCAGCAGTGTGGCACAATTTACCACCTTTGGAGGGGGTATCTTTCAGCATCGACATGGGGACACTTGAGCAGTTTACAGAGATTCCTTTCATCATGAGTTTTCTTCATACATCTTCCCTTCATGATTGTGGAGACTTCATGGATACACCTTTGGTTTTGTTTCTTCCTAAGGGGAGGAATGTTGTTCGACGTTCGTGGAGCAGTTTCTTCATACATCGAGCTTCTATCATTGGTGCAGATTCCACATTGAGGGGGGGCTTCCTAGCTTCTCTTCTTCTCTCATATGGGGGGGACTTTTTTCTCACATGAGGTTTTGTCCTTCACATACTTCTATGAGAGTTCTTTGTATCTAGTTTTTCATCTCTCTTTTGGGGGAGGGTTTTTTCCCATTGGGTTTTTCTCTCTTTCCCCACTTTGTGAGAGATTTCATTGCATTGGTTTCCATGCATTTGCATTTGTTCATGGGTACCTAACATGGCCTTGTAGTCGGGACCCATCTTGCATTGCTTAGTTGCATTGTAGACTTAAGTGCATTCCCCTAAGTTGCACTTAAGGGGGGTGTTGGTGTAAATAATTATTCATCTTGGATATTATTACACTTAAGTTTACTTAGGAAATGCATTTCATAGTAGTTTGGGTATGAGACACTTGGGTGTTTGTGCCACATTGGGATAGTGTGTGTAGGAGAATTTCCACCTTTTATGGTGTTGATCTTGTTGTTACACTCCACATTCAGTGGGTGATCCACCTCATGTGGACTATTATATTATTTCTCCTACCTACCCACACCTATTTCCTACCTACCCTTGTTTCTTATTGAGCCACATGTCACGTTTGTGTGCTCACATATCCATAAGCCTTGCCTATATAAGCAGGCTCATCTACATTGTATGTAATTGATTTTATTGATCATTTTCTATTGATGAGAATATAGTTTATTCTTGTCCTATATTTTGTCTCTATTGTACTTTTCATTGAGCTCTTGATCTTGGCAAAATCTCACAATGATCTTCCAGATGTAATCTTAATGTTTTTGTAAGATAGTGAGTCTTCCCAAGGGTTGTATCCCTTCTTGTTATGTGTTTTGAGTAGTGAGTTCTAGGCAGTGTGCCTGAATGCATGTGCATTCCCCATTATATTATTTCATATACTTCTAACAAGTTATTATCTCATTGTGGGTAGGTTCCCACCATGGTTTTTCCCTTAACCGGGTTTTTCATGTCAAAAGTCTTGGTGTTATGTTTGTTATTGATGTGGTGTTGATTTATGCTTTCACTGTTAATTATCAAATTTGAAATTGTGTTTGAGTTGAATAAAGTTTGTGAGCAAACTGATCAACCCCCCCTCTCAATTTGTTGCCTTTTTGCCAAAAAGGCAGATCGAAGGTGGTGCTAAAAGGGGATGTGTTGTGTTTTTCTTCACTAATTGTTGCTTTGTTTTCTTGAGGCAGAGAATATGGAGGCTAGCTTCCCTCTGATTACTTCTTGTCCTCAGGTGATGTTTTTTTGGCCTGGCTCTGGTGGATCGTCTGAAGGGGCTCTTCAAATTTGGTGATGAAGAGTTTGTGGAGTTGATGGAAACATTGTTGGGTGAGGTCTTATTGAGGGCAAAGCATCGGTATCTGTCCAATATGGACATTGTCACATTGGTGGTTGCATGGGGTTTGGAACTGGGGGACACAATGAAGAATATCAAATGGGTTGTTCACTCAATTCTAGATGATGAGTGGTTGGTTGGATTGGACTCCATTTTGGAGTGGGTGGTTCCAGGGGTGGGTTTTGATGTGAGTGAAGGGATTGAAGACCCCATGAAGCAAAGGTTTATGAATTGATTATGTTTATTTGCTAACCCATAGAGTGTAGCCATGATGAAAGACGACAAAGGCCCTCATTGAGTGGGATTCTTTGAAATCCTACCTCAAGCAACGAGAGGCCATGGCTGGTGGAGTAATGATGGTTACAGATGGAAATGTTTGAGGGAAAGGAAAATGGGGGCCAAGGTGTGGAAGGGTGGTGAAGGTGAAACAATAGGCGTTTGACGTGGGAATTTCGACTGCGGAGTAATTGACTACGGTTATTCTTCCTTCTTGTCTCTGGGTTGTATATTTTGTTTGGTATAGTTTTGTTCATGGTGCTTGAAATTTTGTACAACAAATATATGGGAGTTTTTTTTTCTTATGGTCCCTGGTGTATGTATAGATGTACAGGGTTGTAGGTTGGATCTTTGTGGGTGGTAGGCTTATTTTTTGTAATGGGATATATTTCTTTTATGCAATGTTTTGAGGTACTGTGGCTTTTTGAGGTGTTTTTGTAGTTGGGATATTGGTATTGGTTTTTTGATGCAGTGAGCAGTCTCTTTTTGGATAATCAATGTAATCATTGTAAACTCTATATTTCTATTAATAAAATTGAAAATACATTATTGTCGATCAAAAAATTTATTTGATTTAATCCTTCATAAATCTAAACCCTTATGGAATATTCATGATCAGATCCATGAGTGTGAGAATATTCATTATCAAAATCCATGAATGTGGGAATATTCATGAACAAATCCATGAACATAAGAATATTCATGATCAAATCCATGAGTGTTAGAATACTTTGACATGTAGACATTGACCCGAGACAAAACATTGATTAAATCAAGATAATAATAATTGTATGAAGATGGATACAACAAACACACATAATAATTGAAAAAGAGTATATATAGATAATGAATGTATGCAAATAAATAAATAATGAGACAAAAAAATTATATTTAATAAAATAATAAATATATTATTTATTGATATATAGTTACATTAATTAATTGTATAAAGAAGGATACCATGCCCAACATAATAATTGAAAAAGAGTATATATAGACATATGAGATCTAAGAATGTTTGTGAATAAATAAATAATAATACAAAAAATAAATCATATTTTATAAAAAAATATATTATTTATTGATACATAACTAGTATGGATATCTTAAATACGTCTATTAAAGAAATGTTGAGTGATAGAAATGCAGAGATGTCGATTGGAACTATTTTATTTACCTTAAAATTATTCTATTTTACTTTAAATTATATTTACTACATAAAAAGACATTCAAATTTTATTGTATCTATATTATTTATTTTTACTCTAATACAATTTTTTATTATTATTATTTGTAAAATTTGATTAGTTACATTTATTTTTTACATATAAATTCTAAACTTCATAACATTATTTTAAAAATATTTAAAAATAAAAATTTATAAAAATATATTTTTTTAACTATATTATCCTTAGTGTCTAATAATAATTATATATATATATATATTATGTGGCGTTTATTTTGTAAATATTATGTTTATAATTAATATTAATATTTTGACATGTAAATGGTTGTCAAATTAAAGCTAAAAGGCAATAACTTTTGTTAACATTAACACACTCACACTATTACACTACACCCCATCTTGTCATTGTAGAATGCCTCTGGTCATTATTTACATTAATCATTATATCGAAATAAATACAAACTAAATAAAAAAAATTGGCATAATATATAAACAAACTATTTAATTTAATCCCCTCACACATCTAAAACCTAGTAGAATGTTAGAGATCATGTCCATGGGTGTTAGAATGATTTCACGCTTATGAGATTTGTCAAAGACAAAAGATTAATAAAATTAAGATGGAAAAAAGTTGTATGAATATGGATAAAACACCAAACATTATAGATATATGAGATATGAATGTATGTAAAATAAATAATGACACAAGAAAATAAATCATATTTTACAAAAAAAAATATTGATATTAATTATATTAAACTATTTTATCAAAATAGGCGCATTAATCACTCACACATCTATATCCATGTGTGAGAATAATCTCATGTCCACCAAATTGGCCAAGACGAAAAAAAAAAATTGATTAAATCAAGATGGAGATGGATACAACAACAAACATAATAATTGGAAAAGAGTATATATAAATATATGAGATACAAGATACGAGAATGTATGCAAATAAATAAATAACGACGGAAGAATATAAATCATATTTTATTTTAAAAAATTAATTATTGTATATAACTATATTAATTAATTGTATGGAGATGGATGCAATGCCAAACATAATAATTGAAAAAGAGTATATATAGATAGATGAGATTGAGAATGTATGTGAATAAATAAACAATAATACAAAAAAAATTATTATTTATTGATATATAATTAAAGTAATCATTTTATCTAAATAAACACAAACTAATCGTATACAAACTTCTCAATTAAACTATGTCTCTTGATTTGATCAACATTTTAGATCACGCTAAGTGGTCCAACTTTGTCTATTGATTTGATCAACCTTTTGAATCACACTAAGTGGTCCAACTTTGTCTCCTGATTTGATTAACATTTTGGATCATACCAAGTGGTCCATAAGAAAAATCAATGATCCAAGATATCGATCAAATCATAATAATTCAAAAATTTGTATACAATTATCCATAGACTATAAAAAACGCAACCATCTATAAACACAAATTAAATAAAAATTTACATAATATATAAATAAATAGTGATTTAATCCCTCACACATCTAAGTAAACCTTATGGAATATTAAATTTTCCTTGTGGGTCGCATGGAAGCAACTAGAACATTGCCAGAGTTGTAAATGATACTCTTGTTTAAACCTAACTTAGAATTTACCTAACATGCAGCCTCGAAGACTACGATCACTTGTACCAAATTCCTGCTTTATCCCAAAACGACACATTTTTGGATAATAGCTATGAAAAAAATGTCCCCTCAACATAAATACTTATGTACGTAAACGACCCCAAATTTTTTAATTTTTTAATTATTTCCAAGAAAGTACTAGGAGATGCCTGTGAATCATTAAAATAATAATAATAATATCTCCCCCAAAAAATTCAAAAACACTAAATTCCAACCAATTATTAATTTTTGTCGCCGCGAAAAATCCCGGCATCGATTTTTCGATAACCTCTAAAACACGGTCAAGGTCAAACGATTTGCCGGTGTGGAATATCGGAGACAATATAAAAAATATAATATAATAATTAATTTGGCGGAGCAGTTAGAGAAGAGTGAGTGGAAGTGATAAAGTAAAGTAATTCCCCACTTGGCAGTTGGCAGTAATGATAATACGGATAAGATATAATTATTATTATAATTACTATCGGACCCAAATTCCGGCGACTCCCGGCGACTCGAAGAGCCAGACGTTGCTTTTGAAAATTAGCGACGTGAAAAAAATCCCGGCGGGGCCCACCACAGCTTTCGGAGAATCTTCACCACGTCACAAGACGTTAATTCGACATGGACGCCGCGGCCATCTTAGATTCCCCCGTATAAAAGGCACGTGAAAATTTTTAAAATATTAATTCCCGGGAATATTCCCGGCACTGCCACCTAAGTATTCTCTCGGCCGGCTTATCGCGACGATTTTAAAGCGCATAAAGTCTCTGCGCCGAATATTCTCCCAAGATTCTGCAATTATTTTAAACAACAATAAATAAAATATAAAATATTATATTTATTATATCCACTACGAATGCGTATGAGAAGAAGAGTATTTGACGTTACGTGGTGACAGAGATTCCACTCGCGGGAACCCTAAACCCGAAACCGCTTTCCGACTTACCGCTTTTAGGAAAGGGAAAGGGGATTTCTGTCGTGGAGTTAAAGACAGCGGGGCAGAGGGAAAGCGGTTTCTGTCAAGAGCGGTGACGAGTTTCGTTTTCTCATGGAGGGGATGCGAAATTTACGTAAGAAGACGGGAAATTGGGGTGGGGTTATTCGTACTTGAACTTAGGTAGTGTAGCGTTGTTGGTCGTTGTCTTTAGTGTGAAGGGATAAGGAATCTGACAGGAGACAGAAAATAGTGTAGTGTAGGGACAAGTTGGAATCTCCACAACTTTCCGTGGCGAGTCGGTGATATTTCCAACTCATGCTATATCGCCGTCACGTATCGGGCAACGGGAAAATGCTTTTACTTGTCGCCGATTCTGATTCGGCCCGTTGAAATTCCCCACCCGAGTACTAGAATAATAATGATGAGGATAATAATAATTGATTATTGTTTGCTTTGCTCCTTACTTTACTAGGGGCTCTGCACTGCACTGCACTGTACAGTACAGCACACAGGTACACCTCCCTATGGAAGGAGGGCACACGTTCTCATATCATCTGCCAAACCAAGCAGACTGACTTTTTGGTTTGGGTTTTGCCGTTTTTCCAAGAAGCATGGTGGGGAGTTGTAACACTTTTGGGGGAGTTTTCTTGTGGCCTAGGGTAGGTAGGTTAGTCCTAGTAGAGGGGTGGATGAACAGTTTCACTCAACCATCTTTCTTGAATTTTGAAGGATATGGTATGATTAGGGAGTTTGTGTGGTTGAGAGCGATGTGTAACAAAATTTCATTTATATTGTGTGTCAATTAGGAGTTAAACTCGTATTTTGGATTACCTATACTAACAACCAAGATCGAATGAGCCAACTACAAGGGTCTCATGCTTCCTCTTTCTTGAATTTAGCTCACTGCTTTTGGTGAATGATATGATATGATTAGGGAGTTTTTGTTTTTTTTGGAGATGAATTGAGAGTGATGTGCAACAAACATTCATTTGTATTGTGAGTCAATTAGGAGTTGAACTCACAATTTGGACTACCTAAAACAACAACCAAGATCGAGTGAGTCAACCCCAAGGGTTTGATAAATCTTTTATAGTGTGAACCTTTCTTATAATTTCTCAAGCGATGTGCAATAGACCTTCATCCATATGAGAGGAATCGAGAGTGTCGTTAACATTTGGAGCTTATATTGTTATAGGATAAACCTTTCTTATAATTTTTCGAGCAATTTGCAACGGACCCTCATCCACAACTGGAGTAAATCAAGAGTTGAAGTAACAACCAAGACTAAGTGAGCTAACCCCAAGGAATTGGTAATGCTTCTATAGGGTGAACCTTGGTTATAATTTCTCAAGCAATGTGCAACAAACATTTGTCCACATGAGAGGAATCGAGAGTTTCATCAACAATTTAGAGCTTAATGTTTTACAAAATAAACCTTCATTTATGGTATGATTAGGGAGTTTTTGTATTTTTTTTCGAGAGGAATTGAGAGTGATATGCAACAAACCTTCATTTATATTGTGAGTCAATTAGGAGTTGAACCCATATCTTGGACTATCTAAAGTAACAACCAATATTTAGTGAGCCAACTGCAAGGGTCCAATGTTTTCCCTTCCTCTTTCTTGAATTTAGCTTGGTGCTTTTTGGTGAATTATATGATATGATTAGGGAGTTTCTTGTTTGTTTTTTTTGCGAGAGGAATTGAGAGTGATGTGCAACAAACCTTCACTCGTATTGTAACTAAAAGAGAGTTGAACCTACAACTTGGGGTACCTAAAGTAACAACCGAGATCGAGTGAGCTGATCCTAAAGGTCTGATAAGTTTTTTACAGGGTAAACCTTGCTTATAATTTCTTGAGCAATGTGCAATAGGCCTTCATCCACATGAGAGGAATCGAGAGTTTCATCAATGATATGGGGCCTAATTCTTTACAAGACAAACCTTCCTTATAATTTTTCAAGCAATGTGCAACCAACCCTCATCCATACTGTGAGTAAATGAGGAGTTGAACCCACAAGTTGGGGTACCTAAAGTAACAATTGAGATTGAGTGAGATAATCCTAAAGGTTTGATACATTTTTGAAGGGTAAACCTTCCTTCTAATTACTCGAGCGATGTGCAATAGACCCTCATCCACATAAGGAAATGAGAGTTTAGTCAACAGTTTGGAGAATCACTCTTTACAGGATAAGTCTTCCTTGTAATTTTTTGAGCAATGTGCAACGAACCCTCATCCACACTAGGAGTAAAATAGGAGTTGAACCTACAACTTGGGTTATCTAAAGTAACAACCGAGACCGAGTGAGCCAACCCCAAGGGTCTAATAATTTTTTTATAGGGTAAACCTTCCTTATAATTTCTTGAGCAATGTGAAACCAATCTTCATCACACATGAGAGGAATCGAGAGTTTCATCAATGATCTAGAGCTTAATTCTTTACAGGATAAACCTCTCCATGATATGATTAGGGAATTTTTGTTTTCTAAATGGGAGGGATCAAGAGTTTTAGCTTTCTATTATTCTAATGATGGATCATGGAGTGTGATTTGAAAAATTGATACGAAAACTCACACACGATCTAACCTAAAAACAATAATGATTAAATTGTGGACTGTGAAAATCTAATATCATTAGTTTAGTCATCAATCTAGAGTTTAATTCTTTACAAGGTAAATTTTCCTTATAATCTCTCAAGCGATGTGGAATGGATCCTCTTCCACACCATAAGAAAATTAAGAGTGGAACCCACAACATGAACTACCTAAAGTAACAAATAAGATTGAATGAGCTAACCCCAAGAGTCTAATAAACGTTGTATAGGGCCTATAGTATCAACTACTTTTTCTAGTTGTGAAGATATCTAGCTTTACAAGTTGATAGTAGAAGTCACCAATTAGATATAATGAAGTTGATAATCAAGTGTATTGTGCTAATAATATATATTGATACAAGCATAAAAATATTGAATAACGTTTCCCTATACATATTTTATGAGGGATGAATGGTTTTCAAGTATATCCCCTTATATTATAGGCTACACATATTTTAACAAAGCCTAGTCTAACAAAAGGGTAGTTTGAGATACTAAGAGAGAATTTGGATTTGATGGAGAATGTACCTTCCTCACAAAGGTAGAGTGTTGGTCTTTCTATAATTGTTGATTGGTAGTTCTTCTTCTTTAGCAATATGCACTCTACAAATATAATAGAGTAATTGTTTTTATTTGTTTATGTTTTCCTTATCAAGTAATTGGGTATAAATCTCTTCTATTTTTATGAGCATGTTTTTGTTCTTTTATATGAATGGGATTCTAAATTCTAAGAGAAGATGTTGTCTTTATTTTAGAAGACGACATTTTTTGTTTCAATTTTCTTTCTAATTTAGTTTTTTATTCTACCTTAAGTGTTCTTTTTAGGCTAGATTTTTTATTATAAACCTTACAAGTCCCAAGTTATTCTATAAAAGAGTTCTCGAGAACACCAATAAAATAAGAGAGATATAGAGAGTAGACAAATAGTGCATACATGAGTGTTGAATAAGTACAATGTGTAATGCCCCGCCAGGAAACCCCTAAGGGTTTAAGTTAAAAACACTCAAATAGAGTGTAAATTTTTTTTTTTTAAATTATAATTAGGAGCGTTAATGAAAAGTTACAACATAAAGATAGTTTGAAGTTATCTCAAAGTTATCTCTAACTAGATAACACAGCGGAAGGCTAAAACGATCCTAAGGAGTTTCCTAACGCGATTACATAACCTTACACCTAACTCAACTTGCGTCATTAGATCCATTAAACCAGATATCTTAATTACGAGATAATGCATAGATCTTGATTATATATGTGTTCAATGGTTTGACATCTTAGGATTTTAGGACGCATTCATTTACTTTGGTGGCTAGGAGGCCATTGAGAGGCTATTTATTCAATGCACTTAAATTCATAATTTCATTTAAAGGCCTCCAAATAGGTTCCAAGCGTTTAATATAATGAGGTTCATTCATTGGGTTTAGGGTATCCATTCACAATCGATATCATCCTTTAATATTAAAAGTATGGTTAATCAGACGAGATTCATTCATTAAGGATTAACTACAATTAATAGAGTGAGGTCCCTTCCTTTGATTTCATGCATAGCCAACTAATGAGTTGTAGTTCTTTTATGAAAGGTAAAATGTGAGTAGCCATAGAATTCATTTGAAGTTTTGATAATGCAATAAATGGACTAATTTCATTAAGGTGGATATGCATTAGGACACACGAGAGCATCCTTTAAATTAAAATATAGTTAGCAAGATGATATTCACCATTACATGATTAAAACATGAGTACATAGTGACGTTCTTTCATTAGGATTAAAGAATAATTATCTTATTGCATGTTACTCCTTTTTAATCAAATAAGGTTAACATGTAGAGATACATTTACTAAGGTTGGGATAAAATCAACTATACCCATACTTCCCATTTTAGTTCCATTTTAGTAATTATAAGGGATTCTTTTATTAAGGATTACAATTATGGATAAATAGTTGAGTCCACCCAATTATCAAGTTAATTTCGGTAAGGATTATTGTTAAGATTAAAACGTGAAATAACTAAACAAATTCGTCCAATGTAGTGATACATAATTAACATGGCGTTATTCATTTAAGAAGATAAGAGTAAATACCTATATGATGTTTATCCTTTAGAATCCAACTTAGGAATTATAACGTTAATTCTATCTTTGTTTTCCCATTCTCATTTGATCAATTTACATGCTTATTAACAAGTTAATCCAACGATGTAACCTAGCAAGATTCTTTCCATTATTACAACTTTAATTACCATATTTTAAATACTTTGCCATAATCATAATTTACAATGTCTTATGAATCTGATTTACTACATTCCTCAAGATGTCTGATTTTATGCATTTGATTTAAATTCGTTAATTTTCCTTCATACACTTATACAAGATAACAACCATACATGATAATTTAAAGCTTAAAACAAAGGAACTAAAACACCGCATAACACAGATATGATCTCGGAGTTCACCCCTAAAGGGCTACATCTCCGGGTCTGCTCAACTGCAAGACCCCTTAGGCATTAATATTGTTAGAATACATAATTTATAAGTCTTGTACATCCTTGCCACTTAGGCGAATACAACCAATATACAACAGCCACCTCGGACGTTAATTACATAATGATCCCTTTTGAAGCGGATCTTACCAACTACATCAAAGCAAAAAGAACAAGGATTTCTTAGCTGGTGGTACCCTAAATGGAGACTTGACCGACGTTGGTCAGACAAAAGCAATCAGATGACAGGGACCCACATACCTATCAAGGTCTTGCTATTATAACAGACGCATCAGATTACCAAAATAATAAACCATGCTCAAGCGTTAACAGTTAAATACTACATTTTCTGAAGTTGACTCAAAAAAAATTGAACAGATTATTTAATCCTTAGATACACACAAATGACAAGTTGGTTTTACAAAAATAATCTAGCCCCTTCTCTAACTACACAAAATTACCCTTTTACTATAAAGGAACAAAATAAATTAAGAGTAAATAAAGAAATGGGAAAACCATTTCCGAGCTAAATTAAGCTTCTATTGCATACATAAAAACAAATTAGGGACTAACACCACCATTCGATTTACTCATTAGCACCTAACCGAGAGTCTCAACATTTCCCCACTTAAAAGAATTAAAGCCTAAGTGCACATTTCATCATTTGTAAAGATAATGAAAATCATTTCCACATTATATTTCAAAAAGAAAAATCAATATAGGTCATCAATGTATATATACTAATTAGATGTTACCTATATTAACTTATATTTTAACATATCTATTTATCCCCTTTTTTTTTAACATTTAAAATAGAAAATCATTACTTGTTAGAATGTACATCTCCACTCAAATTTTAATATAAAATATTGCTTATAATATATTTATATTAATAAGCATTTTTTTGATTGTATAAAATAAAACAAACTAAACCCAATTTTTTTAACTTACCTAAAAACTAATTAATAATTAATAAGCAAAAAAAAAAAAGAAAAAAAAGAAAAAACAAATTTAAAAATTGGTGGGCGGCCCAAACCCTAGTCGTGCCCTACCGAAGGGAACTGCGGCCACCATGACAGGCGCAGCCCCTCGGCCTCCACACAGTGGAGTCGGGGGTTATTGCGTCCGCCATGGGGGACGCAGTCCCTACGGCTCCCCCACACAGTGGTGCCGGAAGGGGCTGCGGCCTCCAAAGGAGACGCAGTCCCCTTCGGCCCCCACTGTGTGTGGGTGCCGATAGTAAACTGCGAGCGGCGCACGGGGAGGGGCGGGTTGAGCTTCGGCTCCCCCCCTCGAAACCCCAAATTTGTTATTATTTTCTTTTTTTTTTGTTATTATTATTTTTTTGTTAATATATGATCCGACTTACAGTCGGATTTAATCATTAAAAATCTTCAAAAAAAAGAAGATATATATATATATATATATATAAATAACGAAATCTCCCATCATTTTATTTTTTATTACAGATCCATTCTTTTTCCAGATTTTTCCAAAAATCTTCATTATGGGAAGGATATTTTCTATCAAGTTTCAGATCACAAAATCCATTAAGAGCAAGGGTTTGATTCAAGAACAACCAAATTTGAAAGAAAACTGAAACTAAGCCTCAAAACATTCATGGGTAATACTATTTTTTTTGTATTCAACAAATAAATAAAGGAGTAGATTCGAATCCTACCTTATAACGCATTCCGGGCAAGAATCTGATGAAGAGCTCCACCTGCAACTCCAAGCAAGAGAACTCCATTTCTCTTCCACATTTTTCCCCCACCTCCATTTTTCCAAAAAAAATCCCCAAAAGAGAGAACCCCCAAAATGTTTCCAAAGCTAGGTTAAAATGAGAAACCCTAATTTTGCCCTAATTTTCAATTTCGAATTTAGGCATTTATTTTTAAAATAAAATAAATCAAAATCAAAATGGAAACCACTATTCAATCCTTCTTATTCATTTTTCTTTTAAAATTAAAAAGCTTCCATTTCTTATTTAACTCAAATTTTAAATTTCTTCATATCACTTTAGCCAACACTTTATATTTTGATTAATTTAATTTTCTAAAAACCAAACTTTTATACTATATCCACTTTACAAGTAAAAAGGAAATAATTTCTTTTAAATAATAATAATTTACCCTTTTTCTTCCAAAATGCGAAAATGAGTAATTTATTTCTATCTCCCAAATGACTTTAAATTTTTCCTTTCCAAAACGCATAACTCATTAAATTCATTATTATCGAATTTAACTATTAAATTGACTTGTTATAACATAGTAAAGCGACCTTTTTAAATAAATGACTAATCTAATGCAAGAGTCTTATTTATTCTAATTTCTCAACTACAAATGCGTAAAAGTTACAAATGCGTAAATGATCACACTAACCCCAGTTAAATACCTTAAGCTTGCTACAATAATAATTTAAAGCAATCTCTTAAATTAATGATTAATCATATAAAGGAAGCTACCCATTTAAATTTCTAAATTACTAATGTGCACGTCTACTTATAAATTTGAATTTAATACCTAGAACAACAAACTCCACTTACCTCGTGCAAGGCACGCAAAACGAGGGAGTCCACCAAATCACATGACATGAAATCCAATGAAAAGTGAGAGCCCCACGAACCACACATGCGATGCTCACCTGACCATGGCTAAGGCAAGACGAGAGTTATATGACCACCAAAACCAAATTCTAAAGATGAAGGAGGCATACTCAACCTTGCAAATCCCAAAGGAGATGAACCTTGCCTTAGGCGGTGTCGTAACTGCAATCTCCTGCACTCATGAATCACGCAAGCATACATATACATATACATATTCAATGAAGGCATTAGCTCGAGATTTATCACAAGAGTTAGGAAACAATTACATATACACAAGAATCGATGCAAAGGCACAATAATAAGTATGCACAAGTATTTATATTATCTAAACTACACATTGCATCATGGTTAACCTACCATTCAAGAATGCCACATAGGAAGTCAATCAAGGTCACACGGGTTTTACAAGTCCGACTAGGGTATGGGCATTACACAATGTAATTATTTTTAGTTTAATTAAATATAGATGCAATTTTGAGAGTTTAGAATTGCGAGCATTTGTTCACAATTTTTGTAGTATATTTTTTTAACTAGTGTGTTTAATTTTCATATTTTAATTAGATATTTAATTATAATATACCTTAGATTTAAGGTTTACATTTCTAAATGTAGAATTTGCTTTCCATGGTTTGAAGGCTTAATAGTTGGTGCTTGTTATGCTAGGATGAAAGTATGCATCTTCCTTAACCCTTGCTTAGGCCCCTATGTTTAAGTGAACGATAGTAAAAAGAGATAGAGAGTGGCAATGAATGCCATTGAACTTAGCACTAAATGGTGCAATAAATAAATGACTGACTATTTTTAATTAATGCATTTGCAACGTACTTTAATATTGAATGCCAATTATTGATTGTTGTTGATGCTCGATGCTAGTAGATAAGGACTAATTATAACTAATTACTATAAAAATAAAAGTGATCATTTTCTTTTGATAGTTTGTTCATGATTTTTCTAATGATGTTAAAGTGCCTTAGGATGATGCATTTATATACACAATCCTAAGCATAAATGGAGCTTTTTGGTGTCGATGCTAATGGGTGACAATCAAATGTTGGTTCTAATAGCATTAGAAATAAAAATATGTACAATACCATGCTTGGAAGCTAGTTTAGGATAAGAGATCATAGGTATGATTAATACAAGATGGAAAAACTATTGGAGATTGAGTCAAATAAGTTATAGAATGATGAATATGATATATTCGAGTGTTGGGTTTAGGCTTGGGATTAGTTAGCATGCCAAAAGAGTCAAAAAATGTGTTAAAATTATGCATAAAATACATCCATATAAAATGACATAAAATAAGGGGAAATCTAGCAGTGTGCACTTTTTTCCTCTACAAAGGTTTGTACAATCTTTGTAGTATTTAATCTTCTACATTTTAAAAAGTTCATTGTCATTTCGAATATTCTCTTTAAAATTCATATCAATACCAAATTTAATATTATATATTATTGATTAGGGGTAATCATCTATATTCTAATAGTCTTTCAATATTAATTATCTCTACGGACACAAGATTTGATATTGTATATTATAGATTAGATTTTCATCATCTATATTCCAAGAGTTCACCAATATTCAATAACTCTTCTTCAATTTTTCTTTAGTGGATGAAAGTTGTTACTCCCATTGAAAATAATAAAATAGACTATATTTAATATCTCTATTCCAAATATCTAATCACAACTTTAGATTCCATAACATTATAACCCGTCTCAATCAAATAATGTTAGTGAAATATTACATTTTAAAGATATTAGATATTCAGTATATTTTAGTTAGTTTTACGAAAAAAATTAATCTTATAATTCATGATGTATATTGATCAATTGAAATGACCAAAGTGTCAAAAATAATTTGTAATTTTTCACATCTTAAATCTCAACATTTTGACATTTATATTAAGACAAAATAATTCAAATTATTAATTATCCTTTTTAAGATATTTGTTCCAACTTAAATGTTAAATACAATTGATTTTTAAATATATTGAATAGTGTACATCTTCCAATTTATATTATATTATAAATTGGATGGTATCACCCCTTTTGGATTTCATTATCACTACTTTAATCTTGGCAATTTTAGTGGTGACTTCATTATTCTCATATAACTATCTATCAATCAAAAAGAAAAAGAAATTATTATTATTATTATAATACTTATAAGTTTGAAGCTTATTATGGATGCTTAAGACTTATTGGACAAAGGGTGGGATTCGTAATTATTATATCAAAAAAGGGATAATTGAGGATCTTTCCCTATTTTGGTGGAGCAGCTATTGTTTAGGAATTAGAAATAAGCTATGGAACAAAAGGGGGCTGGAAATAAGCCATGGCTGCTTATTAACAAAAATGCCACATGGCTCCACAATTTTCTTTCCCTTTTTTTTAAGATTTTTTTTTTTTTTTTTTTCCAAATTTTAAGTGCACAAATTAGTATTAATGCTATTAATACAAATTTAAGATGTTTTGCTTAAAAATAAGCAACAAAGATAAATATTCATGGGGTCAGCTGCTTCACAAATAATCCCTAAAAATATTGAGTAGCGGCTGCTAGCCAAAATAAGCTAAGCAGCCGCATGGGAACATGCCCTTAGTCTAATTTAAAACAAAATTGTATTATTACATGGATAGGCGTAACTCTACAATGACACCACTGTTCTTATGTGTGAAATAAAAACAAAAGGAGTAAAACTGCTATTTTCTTCCTTGTCCAATTAGAAATGACAACTTTTCTTTCAATGTAGACTGTTGTTTTTATGACAAAAACAAAAACGACAAGATTGTTGTTTTCTTCCTTATCCAATCAGAAATGAAATTTTCTATGCACTGATATTTATCTTGTTTTTTTAAGGAAAAGAGCAAATGACTGCACTAGATAAATATTACTTTCTATGTTTTGATTTTATTTTTAAAATTTAATATCTATCGACATATTTTACATAGATTTTTAAAAATATAAATATACTAATTTATCTACACAAATATAAAATACTTTCTTAAAAGACATAACCAAATGAAATATAACATTAATATGTAAATTTCACCATGACGAATGCATATTTATTTATCAAAATATTCTGACATAAATTTCACCATGACGAATTAATATTGAATTGCTTTTTAAAATCGGAGGGCTGACTTAAAATATAAGAAAAAAAAGCAATCGCAATTTAAGTCTCCACACATATTTGTGACATACATGTCAAAATATTATTTACAATTTAAATGAACTAGTTCATAATCCATATTTGTTTTGGTCTTAAATTATAAAATATGTATTATGAAAATATTTTACCTAGTTGGAATAAGTCGAAGAAAGTGAAGCTTGGGGGGGGGTCAAGTAAAATCTCATTTGACCAACGAGTGACACGTGTTCCAAGGAATTTGAAGTCGAAGGGGCAAGTATAAGTCTCATTATTGAGAAGCACATGCCTCTATTGGAGGGGGCATAATGAAGTGACAATGCCTTTTGGAAACATTAGATATAGGAATCAGATATCAATCTTGCATTCCAAAATACCAATCAAAGAATGAAAATAGCACCAAACTATCCTTTCAATTCCTTTCAATTATGATGGGATTTGTGAGGTATCAAAGGATGTGATTTGTTTATATTTTTAGGATGTTTTTTATTTGAATTTAATGACGTTACATTTTGTCATATTAAAAATTACACATATTTTGTAATTTTCTTATTTGTTTTAGGTCTATTTAAATTGGGTCATCTTTTATACAATAATGAGTGTATGAGTTTGATTTCAATTAAAAGTTAATAGGGGAAAGGGACCAGTAGGTAATAGGGTACCAATACATGCTATAGCATGCAGACAAAATGGGTTCAATAGTGGTGCACTAAAAATGTTATGTCAATGTTTATCCCCAAAAAAGTACCTCTAAAATTCAAGAAGTAGCCAATCATGTGATGCCACATCAGCATACAAGTAAACATGACTTAGTGCATACCTATTAGTCTTATCACAATTTGGGAGCATTTTAGACACCTTCACAAAAATGCATGTTGATGTGGCATCATATTTGACAATGTCGACTTAAAAATGATTTTTTTAAGTAGGGAACTTGACAAGTCAACTAGTGTACAAAATAGAGAGTAATTTGAAATATCTAGATAGATAACTGAAAAGCACAAAGTTAGGGTGCACACGTATAGGGCCCTCTCCCCTAGATAACTCAAGCAATACTTAAATTAATTTTCACTCATTCCTATAGATTGGTTTTGGTCCTTAATTTACTTATCCATTTCTTACCTAAGTTTAGATCCACAATTCGTGAGATTGACCTAGACCAATCCCATGATTTACAAAAAAAAAATCAAGATTTCTAATTTCAAAATCAAGTTTAGAGTTTTAATCAAACCCTTCCATTTAGTCATTATGTGTTGACTCAAAATGCGAAATGTTTCACTTACTACCTTTGAAGTTATATTTTAGGACTAGGCTTAGTTCTTTTCAAATGATATGATAATAGCATTCAAGATATATTCATTCAAATAATCAAAATATCATCACTACATTACCTAATTACATAAGCATCCAAGATATTATTTTCATGACTACCTGTTTCAATGTTTTTCAGATAGTTGTTAAATTGACATCCTAGGGGTTTGATCAAGGGAGAACTGATCATAGCCTAACAAACTTCCAATAGTGTTCCTAAACACCACTAGTTAGCTAGAGCATATCACAAGCATCAAGTTGAATTAAAAAGAACACTTCAAATTAAGAGCTATTCACCAAAGTTCAAATATATAGACCTAGAAATGACTTAGAATGACAGATAACAAGTTTCTAGATTCAAAGGAATTAATATTGTTATCCATAAATTTTATACTTATTAACAAAGAACTTATAAACATTTATCACAACACATCTTATTAGATTTTTAGCTTGGTGCCATTTATTTATTTTTCACAAATTTATTGTCATGCATTACTCTGAGTAGTTTTTGATACAACTCATGCATATCTAGGATGATTATTTTATTAATTGCTTCATCTATTTCATTTTAAACCTAGATATATATGTAAGGGTATCATAATGGTGAAAAATACATACCCATGCCCCTTTCATTACGTCTCAACCTCTTTTCATTAAAGCATATCCTTAATGTAATGAATAGTCCGCAATTGTACGTCATATTCTTGTGTAAATTTGGCTCATAACATCATCATATCTTAACATTATCATAAAGTTAACTCCACAGATTAATTCAAGTCATTATATCCACCTTTCATCACATGGTGCAAACAAACATAGCCAATATCTTGTTTGTAATCATGAATATGAACCTTACATTTTTAAAATTCAAATTCGAATTAAATCTTACTAACTCCCTTCTATTACTCAATGTGAGCTAACTCAACACAACTTGTGTGTTGTCTCTATTCTTGGTTATTGTATTTGATGATTCATTTTCAGTTGAAATCATTTTGGAATGTCAAAAGAACATCTAATTCAAAGAGTTTAAAGAAAATATTATTTTGTATTGTCTACTTGTGGCATCATCATCCTATGCATCATTATGCACTTGCATGTTATCTTCAAAACTTTTGGTCATTATTATAAATATAGTCTATTAGTTGTTTGATTAATGATAATATCACCCTTATAATTCAATAGTATCGCAAAGGTGTTCCTAAATGCTACCACTCTTACTCAAATTCAAATATTGAAGATTGAGGTGAATAAATCTAGTCAATCCATCATCAACCAAATCAATCACGTGGCTTATAATTCAAATATGCACATCAATTTTAGGTTTGCATATAAATAGATGAACTAGAGTAGAGATCAAACAATTTATAAATTATAAGACATTTGTCTAAGAAAGCACTAAAATTTAGTATGGCGGCATATTGATTCCACATCGAGTCACTTTTCAATCATCTTCAAAATCTAGCTAAATATTACAATTTCCTTTATTTATGCTTTACATGCAATTCAACACATTGTTTTAGTGTCGACTCATTTATCTAGGTTGATTATTAATTGAAATGCTTTTTATATTTGATAAGGCTAGATACTTATATAAGTGGTCTATTTTCCATTACGTTTTTGGTTAACCTATTTTCTTACATGACATAGGGTTTTAACCTTAGGTTTTATCCTTCTTTCATTATGATTTTTAGATATATTATTTTTTATTACATGTCATGTTTTCATCTCATTAGATTTAGATTCACCTTTTACTTATACTTCAAAGTTATACTTTCCTTTAAGGTTTTATATTTTTATGTGTGACCTTGTTTTCCACCACCCTACCCACCTTTATTTTTGCCTTTAGGGTGTCATTTATTGATTTTTTTTTAATATTATAACCACCTATTTTATTATTTAAGATCTTACATACTTTTATATCATATGACCTTTAAGATTGTGCAATTGGTTTTGCATGCTAAGGTCTCACCCACATCATTGCATCCCTTAGTGAAGTCCCCATTTGAATCCTCAAATGGTCCAATCTACTAAAAATGGTATCTATATTGGTGTTCCCATAAGAACTACTATTTTTATTCCTATTGTTGAGAATGAGGTTAAACATTGTGACAATGAAGGACATTTAGAACAACAACAATTCCATGAACTTGCTAGTTTAGGTCAAGTAGATAGTGCTAAAAACTTTTGCCTAGAATTTTCATGATTCTTTGCTTTCTAATCTATTTGTTTACAATTTCTTCAAACCGTTGGTACTAGAGTTGCTCCTTTTAGTTATTTGAATGATGAATCCTTTTCATAATTCCCTCATGACTTTGTTCCTAAAAATTGTGCACATACTAAATTTGTTCTTCTCAAATATGTTATACATCCCAATTTCATTCTTCCCAAATATGATATACCTCTCAATCACTATGATTGTAATGGAGCTTTTTTTCAAAATGAAAAAAAGTGTTACTTTCCTATGTAAATGTTGTCACGAAGGATTGCGCCTGAAAATGCTATGTGTGAAACCTAGCAATCCTATGAAACATAGGAATACTTTCAGGTATGTGGGTTGCCTATACTGAAAGCAGACCTCCGGAGATTAGACCGGATTCCTATCTTGATGGTTCTCCTACAACTTACTTTTTGCGGGAAAAGGTTTAAAATCTTGCATGTAACAAAAAACCTATCCTAATGGAAGTGATACACCAAGATGATGCAGTTCCACTTGCTGTCCTAAAACTATAACCAACTACAACAAAAGGCCAATAATTATTTCATAAATCAAATAAGATCATGAAATTCATCAACATTTCATGCGAAGGCTCAAATTTATCCAACTTCCGCATGTAGGAAAAGTGATTTTTCACAACAAGCAAATAATTGGAAACCAGATGAACACAAACCACAACCTGAATTTACTATGAAATCTTCCTATTTCTGCAAAGCATAAACGAGACTAAGAAAAGGATTCAAAATTAAATCACAATAACTCTATCAAATCATTCATCTGACAATGGAAAAATAAGAATAATTGAGAAGGAAACTGAAAAACTCTCTATTGCATATTGAAAAATAATCTCTATTACAAAGCTGAAAACTAAAAAGTGCTGAGATACAATTCTTTTTCTGCTATGTGTGTAGCAGAAAAGAAAGAACCAGAGGGAAAAAAGATATCAGTCAAGGCAATAAGACAACACCCTTAGGACATAAATTATAGTTATGGTAAATGCCATGATAACAGTCTCAAGTACATATGTTGCATCTTCAACAATAAATACAAATTATAGTCTTAAGAAAAAAATAATGATAGTGATATTATGAATTGAATAAAGAAAGTAAAGTCCTTATAGCTTCCAAATATCCATTTTCATATGCCACATAGTTGTGAAGATGCAAGGCATTCATAGTTGAAGGACAATCCTCATCATCATGAAAAGAATGCAACGAAATTTTCAGATATGAGATATGAGCCAATGATATATGAGAAAATAACCATAGAGCCTTAATGGTTAGGATTGAACCAAAAACAATAGATAGAGAAAGCATACAGATCTGTCATAGCAGTTTGTAATAGTCATTTGAGAAACTTCCTATAAAGTTTTGATACAGTCATCCACAAAGTTAGACCAGCCCCAAGATATAGTGAGGTTATTAGATCAATAAGAAAGAGAGATGACTGGAAATAATGGTAGTAAAGAAAAAATGACAGTTCATTATTGAATGTAGTGAATAAGGATATAAGATTTGTTAAAGTGCTACATAGATAGAATAGATACCCATAAAGGTTCAGAGGTCATAGTGCACCCCCAAAGACAAGGTACAGTTCATTCACAGAAAAATTACAGTCGGATTGCTCTCGGGAAAGAAAAACAGTTCCCTACCCAAACAATAACAATTACAACATTATAAGAAGCAGTGTTCTAGACAAGATCATTTGCAGTCAAAGAAAGGAAGGCAATGCTTGAGGATCTCCACTAGGATTATCAGCAATGAAAATATATTCTTCAAACACAATAACAAAAGCATGTCTAACAGTGTTTTGAAGGTCAATCAATAAAAAGACAGTTTTCAGCTTTGTATCTCAGCACTTTTCAGTTTTCAGCTTTGTAATAGAGACTATTTTTCAGTATGCAATAGAGAGTTTTTCAGTTTCCTTCTCAATTATTCTTATTTTTCCATTGTCAAATGAATGATTTGATAGATTTATTGTGATTTAATTTCAAATCCTTTTCTCGGTCTCGTTTATGCTTTGTAGAAATAGGAAGATTTCATAGTAAATTCGGGTTGTGGGTTGTGTTCATCCGGTTTCCAATTATTTGCATGTTGTAAAAAATCACTTTTCCTACATGCGGAAGTTGGATAACTTTGAGCCTTCGCATGAAATGTTGATGAATTTCATGATCTTATTTTATTTGTGAAATAATTACTGGCCTTTGTTGTAGTTGGTTATAGTTTTAGGACAACAAGTGGAACTGCATCATCTTGGTGTATCACCTCCATTAGGATAGGTTTTTTGTTACATGCAAGATTTTAACCCTTTTCCTGCAAAAAATAAGTTGTAGGAGAACCATCAAGATAGAAATCCGGTCTGATCTCCGGAGGTCTACTTTCAGTATAGGAAACCCACAGGCCTGAAAGTATTCCCATGTTTCACAGGATTGCTAGGTTTCACACTTAGCGTTTTCAGGCGCAATCCTTATTCACTACATTCAATAATGAATTGTCTTTTTATTGATTGACCTTCAAAACACTGTTAGACATGCTTTTGTTATTGTGTTTGAAGAATATATTTTCATTGCTGATAATCCTAGTGGAGATCCTCAAGCATTGCCTTCCTTTCTTTGACTGCAAATTATCTTGTCTAGAACACTGCTTCTTATAATGTTGTAACTGTTATTGTTTGGTTAGGGAACTGTTTTTCTTTCCCGAGAGCAATCTAACTGTAATTTTTCTGTGAATGAATTGTACCTTGTCTTTGGGGGTGCACTGTGACCTTTGAACCTTTATGAGTATCTATTCTATCTATGTATCACTTTAACAGATCTTATATCCTTATTCACTATATTCAATAATGAACTGTCATTTTTTCTTTACTATCATTATTGCCAGTCATCTCTCTTTCTTATTGATCTAATAACCTCACTATATCTTGGGGTTGGTCTAACTTTGTGGATGACTGTATCAAAACTTTATAGGAAGTTGCTCAAATGACTATTACAGATTGCTATGACAGATCTGCATGCTTGCTCTATCTATTGTTTTTGGTTCAATCCTAACCATTAAGGCTCTATGGTTATTTTCTCATATATCATTGGCTCATATCTCATATCTGAAAATTTTGTTGCATTCTTTTCATGATGATGAGGATTGTCCTTCAACTGTGAATGCCTTGCATCTTCACAACTATGTGGCATATGAAAATGGATATTTGGAAGCTATAAGGACTTTACTTTCTTTATTCAATTCATAATATCACTATCATTATTTTTTTCTTAAGACTGTAATTTGTATTTACTGTTGAAGATGCAACATATGTACTTGAGACTGTTATCATGGCATTTTCCATAACTATAATTTATGTCCTGAGGGTGCTGTCTTATTGCCTTGACTGATATATTTGACAGTAGCAAGCTATGTTTTCACTGTTATTCCTTTGAGCTACTCTGAAATTGAAACTATAGTTCATGATGAATTTTACAATTAGTGTCACTACTATTTGGTTTGATCAAGGGGTTGTCATGATTGTTCCTTAGTCTAACAGTGTCTGTCTCTGCTATGATATGATTGTCATCTATTAGTACAGTGTTACGACTATGTTCTTTATCCATTGTTACTTTACTTCTCTTTCACACTTTTGTGATGTCTCTTGTCACTCGTTGGATATCGAATGTAGTCTTATTCATTGTTGTGTGTGATGTCATTGGATGGCAATTTATACTCTCATTGAGTGACAATACATGGGACCGTGGATAGTATTATATTCTTTATTTAACAAGATGATTAGAGTCACCCCATGAGTGATGACTGGTATGTTGAGCTCAACCCTTATGTGAGCCCATTTTAACCCACATACTTGATAGTTATGAAATGAAAACTTGTTCCTGCACATGAAACAAACAAGTTAAATAAAACATGATACTTTTCTGTTATCTCATGGCACTTTATCTGCATTGATTTTTCTTCTTGCTTTGAGTCTGATGTAGCACTGTAAGCACATCGAGAATAGCATTATGTATGTAGGAGTGAGATAGGTAACCGAGAGCTCTAACAAATTTTCCTTCTCTCTGTTTTTCAGGTCATCTCTTGGAGTGGACAACGGAGTACTTGGACCAATGGAATTGATCAGAAGACTCCAAAGAGAACTCATCAACCTATCCAGGCAATGATGTGTTCTCTCTCTCTCTCTCTCTCTCTCTCTCATACCTTCTTTTGTTCTTTATATGTTTACTATGTTATGATCATGTGGATCATCTCTTGGCTATTCCCACAACTTGTGTGGTTCATGAACAGTTTATCTTTGTAAATAAATATGTATTTCATGTAAATGTTCTATTTTTGTATATCTCATTTGGTTTAAACAATTGCACATTAATGTGAAACTTGTATATGAAAATTGATTTTTTTTTGTGTACCTTTTATCTGCAATGTATAAGGCATCGACATAGGCCACCAAATTTGACTGTAGTAAAATTTAGGTAATAGTAAACGATCCCTCTAAAATTAAAAGGGGGATAAAACTTATTGTTACTCAACTATTTGATTGAAAAAGGAGAACAAACATGTTATAAGTGATATCCCCTAAGTTAAAAAGGGGTAAAAATAATTTCTATGTGATTACCTTTGCACAAGGTTTGAAAAATAATTGATTATCATGAGAAAATGAAAGAATGTGTAATTCCCCCCCCCCTCCCCAGAAAAAAAAAAAAAAAAAAGGTAAAATAATTAATCAAATTAAATCTTTCTGGCTCAAAAATCATTCCTTAAAAAAATGGACAAACTATTTATTAGAGGCTTAGAAAGAAAAAAAGAAGAAGAAGAGGAACTTAGGTCACGTAGGAAGATACTAGATAAGTAGGAGTTGAGAATTAGAGAAGGGATACATAGAGGGTGTCCAACTTGGGATATAAAGTATATTGAAGATTGTCATGCACAAGAACATGCTATTTTTATTGAAACTAATTAATTCCTCTTATATTGTGACTATAGCTTGAACGAACTACTCCACATATTCTTATAGAGATAGTTTTAGTATTCTAAAAACATAAAAAAATTCTTGATTTTGAGTTATCTCTAGTTAAATCCTTAAAAAAATTATTCGGTTCATCGAGTATGAATAGTTTAATATTTATTATAATATTATTATATCTCATTATATAATAATGATCGTAAAGTGTTGAGATGAATCCCTACATTATTTTGAAATATATCGATAAACAAATTTAAAATAAACTTGAGAAACTTGGTGTTAAAGCTAAAATTTGAAAATAAATTATTTGTGAAATATAATATTTTTTACCAAGCCAATAAAAGAGGTAGTTTCTCTTTTTGTCACTAAATTGTGGCCTTGGAGATCACTACAATATATTAATATAAAAAAGAAATACATACATGCTTGAAATCCAAGATTGGGGTTTGACATGGTTGAAGTGTTACCTCTACCATTCCTATCTCTATTACTAGTGCCACCCGCTTCTTCCCACTCTTATCACTTCTCTACTACCTCCATTATAGTCACCCCATTCCATTCATTTTTTTAATTTCTACTTCCATAGGTCTTATGTCATATCATACTTCACTTTTCTTATTGTATCATTATTTCCCAGCCATCCATCTATATCCAACATTTTGTGTTTACCATCCCTACTACTATCATTCTTACTCTATGTTGTATGAACAAGTATCCAAAAAATTGATAGGTTTGAGTGTAAATTTGATGGCCAAAATAAAGATAAATAGGTGGAAGCACATAATATAGCAATTGAACATTATAATTCATCATTTACTTAGTGGCTTTGTGGCATCTCTATTGTAAATATATAATGATAAAAGTGACTCTAAGAAATGCTTTAGATATTTCACTAATTCATGTTTGGATTATGTGCATGAAAACAAAGTTTTGGGTAACTTATTTTCATGCACTTTTAGAAACACTATGTTATTGAATGGGTTTTCTCTTTGCCCATGAATCTATTCATTCTTTTTCAAAATTAATCAAAGATTTTTTAATTAACATAAGCTTGAAGAATACTATTATTTATTTATTTGCAAGCGTGTCTAAGTATCTAATGAATATGATATTAGATTTTAGTTTTTATGCTCTAAGTTACAACACCAACTCTATAATAAAGAATTATAAATCATTTTCATTAAGGGATTATTTCCATCACTTACAAACATTATATACTTCAATATTTATTCTAACTTTTATGGACATACGTGCTTCTATAAAGAATATTGGATCAGAATTGTGAGAATCCAATGTGCTCAAGTATGATTTATCTTCTCATGGTTCTTGTACATTTTGTTGCCCTTGCATATCTTAAAAGTCTAACACTTTTTCAGAATGTCATGTTTTCAAACAAAAGTTTAGGACAATGTTCATCATATGGATAATACTTCCATTCTGCCTTCTTTTAAGCCTTGTACTTTTATATAGTTTACGAAGTTATAAGAACCCTTTAATTATATGCTTCAAATTTTACATAACTCTGATTTGATCAATCGTCCATCTATCCATCCATTAAATACAAATGAGGGACTATCTAAAAAACTATAACGATAATACATTTTATATCTTTCATAGAGTTCATGGACTTCATACTCAAGAGTACATGGGTTTGTAATACACATCACAATATTTCATGTATAGACAATATCAATTGTGGGGCTCCCCTAATAAAAAATAAATATTTATATTAATCCATTTCCTACTCATGTTGATGATGTCAACACTTGTCATGAACATGTTCTTTTACTATGGTACATATATATGTTGATAAAAATTCTATCGATGATTATCACATTTTTCTAAAGAAAAATTACATTTAGATGATTTAGTAGGATTGATACATTTTGGAGATGCATTATCCTCCTTGCCAAAAATACCGATGATTACATGTTCTAAATGGGAGATCCTATAAAATAATAATTATGGCACATTATACATGAATGGTGCTATAGAAAAAAACTTATTGGTGGTATTCTCATTTATTCTACAAATCAATTTTAATATATGTATTGAATAATTCATGGATGCTACTCACATGCAACTAAAACCTTATGCATATTCAAGGGTATATTTAAAAATGACAAATGGTACATATACATTAAGAATTTATATTGTACCATTTTCCTATTAAGCTAGGTGCTAAAGAGGCATAAGTTTGTTTTCATGTTATTTCTTATTTGGATATATTTTCTATTCTACTTGGTAGATCATGACTTAAGCACTTGAGGGCTATTCCTTTTATTGTGTACAAACATATTAAGTATGTTCATGAGGGATGAGCTGCAAAAGGTTTCAAGAGATCCGTATGAACCTATTTTGGAAATGAGTTATTTACTTTGATTATTTGCACACACCCCTCCATATACAAGTGAAGATTCTCTTGACAATATGTATCAAAATTAATTATAGGTACAAAAAAATAAAAGGATAAAACTATGATACACAATAATCACCTCCTATTGCACCTAAGAAGGATAAGGACAATAAGTTTAAAAAAACTCACATGTCATGTTAGGCAACTACTCTTCATGGGTACTAATAAAATCTATTATGGTTCAACAAATATAAATATTATCTATAGAACCACTTGAAAAGTAACAAGAAAAATAAGAAAGAAGGGAATCATGTTTAAATCTATTGATAATTTTTTCATAGAAGTAACAATTCTTATCAGGAGGAAATTCATAAAGTGAAGAAGAAAGTCATGCAAATTGAGAAGGAATAACTTGATATTACATATTAGAAAAAAGATGATCTCTTAGATGATAATTTATTTAATATTGGTGTTTACGACCTTCTAGAATTATTATAGTTGAATTTATTGTTTATTACTTATATTAACTTTCCCATACTTTTACACTTTGATCTTTTTTATTTATGCCATTTTTGTAGGATTTATTCCATTCTCATTTCACCTTCTATCTAATGTTGTATTATTGAAATTCTCCACTTGGAAGAATCTTCCATATAATTATTATGCATTTTTCTTAAAGTTCCTTTGTTATAAGCTTATGTCATTTGCTTCCTATATTATCCATGTTGCATGCTTATGATTTTTATACATTATTCATTTGTATGTTATTTATATAGCTCCTATGCTTATCTACATTCATTGTTAATTTACATATTTTTTCAACATGCCTTATTGACTTCTATATCCTCCCATGTTTCATGTTCACCACTTATGTGACATGTTCCTTGTTATGTTCATATGCTACACAAATCTTGATTCCTTATGTTTAATGGTTATGATGTTTAACTCTTATGCTATGACTATAATGTTTATAATTTACTTATAACTATTTAGCATGCTCTATATTTTTCATGTTTACAAGTTGTGTTACTTATATTGTATCATGTTTATGCTTATCTTGATCACATGTCTTACATATGATGCTTATCGCATGTCTATATCTATTGATTTAATATCCATATTTTTATCATACTTACATATTTTGATCCTTATCATGTCCAACTTTACATCTTGTTTGTACTTACATGATTCTTATCTAGTGGCTATGGCTATCGTTATCATACCATTTTCTTTATTGGGGGCATCTTTCCTTTCCCTTATTCTATGCGTCTTCATAATTATATGTTACCTAAGTCCTTATATATCACACGATCTTATCTTTTACCATAATTATATCTTTCTCTTCTCTCCTCCAATTCCTTTAATCCTTTGTATATAACTAATTGGAAGGAGGTATATATCTTACTAACATTTCTTTTGCGAATTATGATTTGTAGTGATAAGCCTAGTCATTCCCATGTGTTGATGAGCTTTATTTATCTAGTATAACTAGTTGAAGTCCTTTTAAATTTCCACTTAGTTGAAGCTTTACCACTTTTTTTTATCAAGTTTAATCTCATGACCCTTCCTTTTATTTTAATTCTTTTGATGATACTTTGGTTTAAAGAAAATCATAGATTTAACATATTTTAAATTTGCAATAAATGCTACTTATTGCATGTTTATTTTCATATTTCTCCTTATTTTGTATGTTTCCAATGGAGTCACATTTTGGGAGAATTCAAGAATGATCTACACTTTTCATAAATCCATATTCTTTTTAGTGCTTACATAATATTTAATTTTCATGTTGTCTACTAATTTTATTTTGAAATACATCTACTTAGTAGTTCACATGCACACTAAAGTGGGGGAAAAATGTAATGGTTGGAACTACATGCTCCCTTTTCCTTTTTGTTTTGGGTATACTTAGAGTAGAGTGTCCTTAATGTCTACAAGTGGCACATTCTTGTGTGAGTTTGATTCATAACATCACCATGTTGCTGTACTATCAATACCCATCCCTAGAAATTGGTTTTGATCCATAGTTTCACTCTTTATCACATTAAATTAGATTCATGAGTACAAATTTGACCTAGGTCATTTCTATGGCTATAGATCTAAATCTCGACATTCTAAAATTTAAATTCAAATTGAATCCTACCAACTCTCTCCTATTAATCATTGTGAGTTGACTTAATAAATAATTTTGTTGATTTATGTGCTTGATTGTTGCATGTAAAATACCTTCATTCACTCATTTAGCAACACGCTAGAATGCGAAAAGTTCATCTTGGTTAAATAATTTGAAAGAGACTCAATTATGTTGTCTAATTGTGAAATAATCTAAGTCACCATTGCACACTTACTATCTTCAAATTTTTTGCTTAGAGCCAGAAAGATAATTCACTAAGGGTCTAATTGAGGAGACTATGACCCTCTCTATTAAACAAATCCAAAGGTGTTCCTAAAACCAATTAGGCCTCACTCAAATTTATACATTAGAAGGTCAAGGTAAACACATTTCGATAGTTAATCTTATAGCAAACTAGTTTTGTAATTTATAGTTTAGATTTGCATATTAGGTTTAGGTTGAGCTTATGAAGATTAGGTTGACAGACACATAAGCGAACCAAAGTAGTGTTTAGTCACACATTCATTTGAGAAAGCCCTAAAAATTTAATATAATTGTGAATTGATTCATTGCGTCTTTAGCATCACTTTGCCATCTTCAAAATCTAATTGAATATTGCAATTTAATTTCACATTTACTATTTCAAGTCCCAATTCATTTAACTAAATTGATTATCTATAGATATTTAACTAAGTTATATATTTATTTATGTAATTTATTTTTTCTTATATATAATTTATTCTTTTAATTTTTAATCTCCACATTCCTTATTCTTCATTATACTTTTATCACCCATGAATCAATTATAACACATTCCTTATTTTTCATCATGCTTTTTATCAATCCTCCTTATTTCTTATTTTTCATTATATTATTTTCATTTTTTCAGTAATGAAACAATTATAACACTCCTTATTTCCTATTTTTCATTATACTTTTACTACATATGAACCAAATAATCTTCCCTATTCCTTCATTTTATATCATTCTTTTGCCATAGATGAATCAACAATTATAACCCTCCTATTTTTCAGTATACTTTTACCACATAAACCCATTATAACATTGGGTATCAACTAATTATTATTATTATTAATTATCTGCCAAATTCCATCCTAAGTGACATTAAAAAAATGTGAACACGAAATTATGGAGGTGATTCAATTTTAATAAATATTAAATAAATGCAGGCATGATTAGCATTTAAATAGTAAGATCCCCTAAATTTCTCTCAAATCACAAATCTTGTGACGCAAGAAATAGAATCTAGCAAGTTGGCATTTGGCTTTATGCAGTGCAGGGGGATCTTAATTAATATGGCGGTAGAGAGAGAATAAAGATGATGCTTTCACACCTGATAATTTGCAATGTTTAATTGGGCACTAATGATGATCAGATCACTAATCCAAATTCCCTGTGCGGGAATGAAATGGAAATCACGTTATTGGAGGGGAAGAGCAGAAAGTTGAAAGAGAGATTCTTTGGTACAGCAGAAAGCAACGGTAGATTCCTTCCCCCCCACAAAAACTCAGTATTCCTCGGGTGCCTTAAATGGGGCCGCCACTAGAAAATCTCTGACAAATATAGCACAGGTAACTGTTGAGCAAGCCAAGAAATTGGGTGGGGCTGACAAATGTAGGGGAGTCAAAGCCAAATGTAGCAGGGGAGTTAAAAAGAGGGGGGTTCCATGATGAAGATATAGGCACGTTATATTCCATTATAAGTCTGCAAAGAATCCGGTGGTTTGTTTCTTGTCCGGGTGCGGAAGTGGAAGTGGGTGTTTGGGAAATTGAATTAAAAAAAGGAATTTCGGTGATTTATTTAAGAATAGAATTATTGGGTGGAAAGGATTAGGATGCGACGACACGACCATGAATGTTTCAGCAGATTCTGCCGCCTCAAATGACTCAACATCTTCAACACCTGTAGAGACGAGGAGAGTCGCCTGAAGCCCACCATCATTATTCATTATTCATTGTCCTCCAACCGCTTCACCTTCCTTACCATCTCTGTCAAGAAAATTTCTCTGCTCTTTTTCTTTTTAATCTTGCCCATAATAATGATAATGATAATGTGAATGATCATCATCATCGTTAGCAGCATCTGCCGTTTGCTTCTTCCTCACATCTGCTAGAATATTCTTGGTCCCTTAATTTTCTTTTCCTGGTTTAATTTCCCCCACGTCTTGAGCCAGAAGATTCCTGCATTTGCATTGAGGAATCTGTGGGCCTCTTTTGCTTTTGGGTCAGTCATATACTCTTTATTTTGCAGATACCCAATTCGTCCCTGAGACAGAGAGAGGCATTAAACTTTGAGGATCTGGAATCTTAGCCTTAATATTTTTTTCCTAGCTTTGCCTCTGCGTTGATCAACTTTTGGATTTTTCTTCACCTTGTGCATCATCAGAATCTACCAAGCTTTGTCTTTGGTTTGTTTTGCCCCTTCGCGCTTTCTTATTTGCCTGGCTTGCTAGCAATAGTTGGTATACATGTTCTCTGCTTTTCCCCTTTCCTTTGCCTCCATCAACCTACCCCTGCTTTGCTTTAGCCCTTTAATTTTGCTTTTCCTGTCAGAGCTTTATTTCTGGCAAGCTCTTGGATCATATCTCTCTGGATAGGATGCATTAATGGATGAGGAGGCAGTGTAAGAGAGTTGGCGAGTGATCTGTTGAACAGGGGAGGGAAGGACTCACAGATATTGGTTATCTTGTGCGATTTCTTCAAGCCCATATTAGAAATTACCGCCGGGGTGCTTTGTAATAAGGGCTGGAAGAAGGTGGTCTTTCTGCATGGTATGCTTAATTCTGTTTCTCAATTGGCTGGACATTTGATCAATGCTTTCAGTATGCAAGGACTTGTAGATTTCATCGAAGGGAATAATTGAAATTTGTTTTTTGGTGGGAATTGGATTTGTATGTCCATTGTCAATTTCGCCATAATTTTGTCACAGTGCTTTGGTTTGACAAACCCTTCGTCAATACCCTCATTAATTCCAGAAAGGCAACATTATACTTTTGAACTTAATTAATTATATTTGGATGTGGGTTCTCCTTTTATGCAATGCCTTTTGGGAAACCTATTGGTGGGATTTGTTTTGATGTTGTGGGCTCTATGTCTCCATTTTTCTGTGAGATACCCATTTGCAATAACTAGCTGTAATGGAGGATATGTAATTTGGGATTTTCCGTCTCAATGTGCTTCTGATAAGTTGAGATTTGTGTGTTTTATCAGACCGATCTGTGTAAAACAATGGGATCACCGGCAGAGCTGACACTGGACTGCAGGCCTTCTCCTGGTAAATACTCCAGCGCGTTGAAGGCAATTTCCCTTGTAAGCGATCAGTTTGAAAGAGTGAGACAGCTCGATGATTATCTCAAGGGACTAGAGGAGGAAAGAAAGAAAATTGAGGCTTTCAAAAGAGAACTTCCTTTCTGTATGCATCTTCTTAATGATGGTAAGCATTTTTCTTTGTCTCCCTGTATTTTTGAATCTAACGAGTCTCGCTTAGAGCGTAATCTTCCCTGATGTTAACTCCCAACTCATGTAAAATTTCAGCAATTGCTGCCTCCAAGGAACAGTTAGCAGATTGCCAAATACATGTACAGGCATCGACACCGACAAATCAAATGGTTTTCTCCTATGAGGAGCAGCAGTACATGCCTGCTTCTAGTGACAGCAGGCCAGTGCTAGAGGAGTTCATACCTCTCAAGAAACCGTGCGATGAGTCTGGAGAGGAATCAGAGGTGAATCACAGCCATCATGATTCAAAGAGAACAAAATTTGACAATGGTGAAAAACCCAACTGGATGAGTTCTGCTCAGCTGTGGAGTCAGAATTCTGAATCTGAAGAATGCAAGGAAGAGGTAAGCAACAAGCTCAGCCAATATTATCCCGTAGCCATCACGTTGCAGGTTTATGGCTTTTGTTTGTATTCTCTGATTTTCTTGAGACATTCAAGACTGATTTCTTTCGTTTCGTGGACAGCAAAGGGTCTCTCCACAAGAAAAACCATTGAAGCCGCACGATTCTCATTCTGGCCGATCTGGTCAAGAGCAAGTTTTCGCATCAAACTCTAAGCTATTTCCTGATTCTAAGCAAAGAACTGGAGGAGCATTCCTCCCATTTTCAAGAGAGAGACAAAGCAATCCAGCTGTCTCTGTAAGATCGGATGCAGGCAAAACCCTACCAGACCTTGCCTTGTCATCAGGAGAGCAGGAGGTAGGTTCCTCCCTTAGATGCAATGAAATGGCCAAGTTGAACAATGCCACCACCACCACATTCAGGAGTAGTAAATCCAAGGAACCAACAGAGACCGCTACGCCTGTGATCTCCAAGGAAGGGTCAGCAAAACCTAATGTGGGTGGTTGCTCTCCTGCTCCAACTACATCCAATGGAGCTCAATCTGGCGGTCAATCTCAGAGAAAAGCTAGAAGGTGCTGGTCACCAGAACTGCATAGGCGCTTTGTCAGTGCTCTTCAACAGCTAGGTGGCTCACAAGGTGAGAATTCCTAGGCTTCAAAAATTGAAATTTAGCTGCTTTTATCTGTCGTTTATTTAGCTTGATGGTTTTGTACTTGTTTGAATTCTAATTACACCTTTAGAAACTTCAAGGTTCACAGATTTAGAGCCCTACACAATTTTTCCTAATTCAGTCATACTCTGCTGATAGTTAGGCATTGCTTGAAAATTTTAAGGTTAAGAACAAGCTCTCCTTTGGTGACTAGGATGTTGTTTTCAACAATTCCTCTTGAAATTAAGATCCTAGTTGTTTAGCATCAGTGTGTATTTCAATCCCTGTGCATACTTGTCATGTCTTTTATGCTTGAGTGCTAGAGTGAGACTTAGAAATGGTTTCCATGTGCCTTGAGAATCAGAAGTGAAGTCTCTTGTACAGAGGACTAATAATTCTCTCCTTCAGGCCCTACGCATAAATCTAAATTTGCTTTAGTGTTTCTTTCTGATCTGATTTTTACTTCCGATTACGGAGTACAAATGGTCATTGAGTTCTTCTATTTCCAGATGGGATATGCATGATTTTTCTCTGCATTAGAAGTGTTATAATGGCATTGTGGATTTTGAACTTTGAAATCACTGCAACTATTCCTTTTTTTATGGACAGTAGCAACACCAAAGCAAATCAGAGAGCTGATGAAGGTGGATGGGCTTACCAATGACGAAGTCAAAAGTCATTTACAGGTATGCACTTTGCACTCACATGTAGGTTTGAGAAGCATTTAGATTTAGCCTTTGAGGGAATCCAGTCTAATTTGACATTTGGTTTGCTATGCAGAAATACCGTTTGCACACTAGAAGGCCAAGTCCTTCTCCTCAGACGTCTGCTTCTCAAGCCCCACAGTTGGTGGTTCTTGGAGGAATTTGGGTGCCTCCTGATTATGCAGCAGCAGCAGCCCATCAAGCTCCAGGACTTTACAGTCCCCTTTCAAATACTACCACTTCTCATTCCCAATCACACTATTGCCAATCGCCAATGCCCCAAGAATATTATTCCCAGGCAAATCAATCTTCTCAACTACAGCGTTCACAGCTTACCTATTGTGAACAGCATCACACTCCTTCACAGTCTTTAAGCTCACCTCAAGGGCCTTTACAGTTGACAGGACAGTCTTCTGGTGCTAGGGGGACCTCTGCAGATGGTGGCAGAGAGGAAAGTGTAGGAGATGGAAAATCAGAGAGTTCCAGTTGGAAAGGTGAAGAAAATGGCCAGAATGGAGAGGCGACTAATATGGGCAGTTCTCTGTCACTGAGAAAACCTCTACAGTCTGTAGATGGAGATGATGAAGATAGCAGAGGCAGTGAAACTGCTCTGAAGTTTTAGTTGATTGTGCAGGATTTTTGGCTGGATGAGTGATACGGGAGGTGACTTTTATGCTCTAATTAGTTTGTGTTTAAAGTGAAAGACGATTCTGTGCTAACTACCATTTTGACAGTTTTATGCAAATTAAACTTCTGAAATACATAAAAATGACTAGGCCACATTTTTGAGAAGTGGTTTCACTTTCCACTTCTGTTACCCTTATCAATGACAGTCTCAACGGAGTGATATCTTTTGTATAAAGTTGCGGACAGCATCATCAACTTACTGGTCATATGGCCAACAGAACCTGGCAGTGTCTGAAAAATCTAGCAGCACAAGTAATGAAACGGCAGGATTTGTTGCGGCGAAGAGTCTAATCCAAAAACTTCAGAGTTGCAGTAGACACAACAGTTTAATACACTAATGAACCAGTTTAGACCAGCAAAGCATGTTGAGACTCTGACTGCGTGTGCAGGATTACTGACAAATATGATTCATTTTCATAATTTTCAATCGGTAGATGTATCTTTTATACAGTTTTGTTGAGTGAGTTGAGTTTTTTGGTTGGAGGTAGTAATTCAATGTTTATAGACAATGTCTTCAGTTTTTTGGTTCCACATCTCAGTGATATAAAAACACAGTTTTTCTCTCTACTTGAAATTGCAACCTTTTCTGTCATGTTCAAATTTTTGACTGCAGGCCATAGTAATTTTTTTGTTGAAAAAGACAAATTTATCTGTAAAAACCAAATATGTTGCAGACTACATAAGCTACAATTATAGAGAATTTAGCTTTTGCTTTAGTTACAAGCACGAATCACAAGATTGGTAATTAAACTTTATTTTAAAATTCAAGTTGTAAATGTACTTATATGAATCACACCAAATACCAAATGCCTTGTTTAAAAAAATAAGGAAATTCAAATTCCCTTCTCTTTTTGATGACTAGTAAGCTTTTTTCAAATGCATTTTGTCAATCCTTCGATATTAAATATGCCAAAAATAATTACAGGTTTGGATATGTCATAATTGGTTTCTGTTCTAATTTTTGTTAGATGATAAATTTAATGATCCTCTTTTAGGGATTTAAATATCCTGTGAATTTTATTCTCTTTGTAATGATGCAGTTATATACATAATTTTCTAGGAACAGGAAACCAGTTCTGTTGTAATTGCATTTCTCTAAACGTTTTGGTGTTTGTGTATTGTTAAACACCTGGTATGGTATGTGCCAAAACCACGATGCTTCCTTTCAAAGCTTGTTATTCAGCCTAAAAGCTTGTTTGAGGGTGGAAATTGATGGGTTTGTCAAAAGAGGACTTGTTGAACATGTATGATCAATCATCTCACAGCATGCGTTCACTGACATCTTTAAAGAAGATGGTTTCTGTTCGATTTAGTCATCAATAATGCTAGTCAGTGGCATCTTCTCAAGATCGACATTTACACAGATTCACTGTCTGCAACCTTTCTCTGATCAACAATAACAAAAAGTCCTAAAATTACACATATTCAGATGACTACTCTGGTGGAAATGAAATATGTTAAGTTTATAGACTTCTCATTGTTTCCCCTACATTCGGAATTTACAACCCACTTCCTCTCATGGGATCCTTTCATATATTAACATCTTTGTTATTGCCAGTAAAACTAATACAATAGTTGCCCAAAAATAAATCTCATGTATACTCTGTATACTCTAACCTGTCCTGTTATTCAGGTGGCTGTAATGACTATACAGTAAGTTAACAATATCTTATTTCCGATAAGGATGGATCACAGAGTGTGATATGAAATGTCGATATAGAAACATACACATACACAGTTGAGAGTGATCTGAAATGTCGATATAGAAACATACACATACACAGTTGAGAGTGATCTGAAATGTCGATATAAAAACATACAGTTGAGAGTGATCTGAAATGTCGATATAAAAACATACACACATACACAGTTGATCTTTTGAATATCTCGTCCATGTGAAGATGTGAAGATTTAAGGAGTTAAAAAACTGAAAGAAGATTCAATCCATTAGTTTAGATAATTTCGTTAAAGAGTAGCAATATTCTGCCTTTAACAACCGCCAATGTTACTTCTTATTCATTCTCTTTGATTGTTTTGGGTTTTATCCATTCTTAAAATTTTTAAATTGGTGAGCCTCTTCTAGGTTTCCAAATTGTAACCATTGCTATATCTCGGATGCTTACAGATAGAACCTTGGTTGACGAAAAGGCTGGGCAGTGAATTGTGCACTAGTGGATATATCAATGTAATCATGATGGCCTACCAGAAGTGAGCGATCTTGACGACCATCAGCGTTCATATAATTGCAGAAGGGATTTCCCGAGCCTTGCTACCCATAGTGTTGCCTGTCAATGGCTAATCTAATTGTAGAGAGGCTAAAAGACACTGCTTCGTCACCTTGGCAATAGTGGGTCCTCAATCATGTTAACCGTAAATTTGTTTTCCCACCGAGTTGCTTGCATGTGAAGTGTGCAGTTAAAGATCAGATTATCGTCTTAATGAACATGCCACTTGATTAATTAGTGAAGATTCGTCATTTTCATGTTTAATTGCAGTAGGTAGCTTTTTCAAGTGCCCAATTAAAAATTTGGATGACCAAGTACTTGAAGAATATGAATCTTTGTCAAATTATTGAAATGGGTGGGGTATTCAACAGTGCATTTCATAAATGATCAGATTCAAGGTAATTTTGGGAGTATTATTCTCATAAATGATGAGATCCAAGACATAATTTTGGGACCACTATGCTCATAAATGATAGAGTTAAAGGTAATTTTGAGAGTATTATAGTAGGGGTTTCTTTTCTTTTTATTCACCATTTTTTTATTTCAAAAATGTGTGGGAAAGATAATTCTTATTTTTTTAAGGTGTTAAAAAATAATTATCAAATATTTATTATAAAATTACATTTATTTATTGAATTTTTTAGATATTATCATTTTTTTTGTCGATAAATGCATATGTGATATATGTAGCTTCTAATCTATTTTTATGTTACATCTCAATGCAATTTAAATAACCTATACTTCTTTCTAACGACCTCATTGTGAATTCATATTACATTCTCTTTCTTTTCTTTCTATGAGTTTAACCATGCGCATCTTGTTTTGTTTTGTTTTGTGTCTCTATATCAATAGTTCATGAATTAGAAAGAAATGCATTGGTTGCTCCAATATGGTTAGTAGTTCAAATTTTGTCAATTGCAGCAAAAGGATATGACATTATGGTGGTTTAGTTACATTATTTAGGTTGTACAATGTTTCTTCTTAGTTTATTACCATATGTTGGTTTTCTCAATGTAAAAAATTACCTTTACTTAAGCAATGGAAACAAGTGCAAGATGTCTATGTTCTATAGGTTGTACAATGAATCTTCTTAGTTTATTATCATGTGTTAGTTTTCTCAATATCAAAAATATAATTAATACATCATAAAGATTGTTATATTACCTTTACTCAAGCAATAATGGAAACAAATGCAAGTTGTCTCTCATAAGTACTCTTTCATGGCAATCAATTCCCTTCCTTTTATCTCTCCTCTAACATTTCACATATCCAAACCATGCTTGCAACATACTTTCTTATGCAAAATTACTACCCCACAATGACAAGGTAACTTTTAAAAATCAAATCACAAAACCACTAATTTTAATTTTAGAAGGTTATAAGTTGTTATAAGTTATATTTCATGAAGAAGGGGATGTAGAAAAAGGTAAAGAAGAAATCACATCTTACTAGAGTTAATCATAAGTTACACTTCTAATCAGGGGGAGAAGATCAAGGCACTATAGCATGTAGTTGAAGAGTAGATTAATTTTATGGACCGATCAATGAAGAGTATTAACGCTCAAATAAATGGAAAATGTATTGGGAAACATGGTTAGCTACTATAATGAAAGTATAAAAAAATGAATATTTGATCAAATATTCATGTTATTAACTATTAAATTGATAAGGAAATCATATACAAACATATAAAAAAATTATAATAAAAAAAGTCATTAAAGATTCACCACTAAAATATATGTGGAGAAATTCTTTTTGGAATAAAATCCACCACCAAAGAGATCCTTGAGCTTGTATTGATTAGATAAACATTTTTATATAATTCACTCCAATTAATATTTTTATATAATACACTCCAATTCTTGAGTTCAACAATAATTTGGAAGCATACTAGTACTTGACTTGCACAACATAGCAAAAACTCTAATTTGTGCATTTGATTTAGGGAGAAACAATGAGAGAAAATTGTGAGTAGCTTCCCAAAACCAACAACCAAAAAAACCATGGTCTTGGAAAAAATTCAATGCCTCCACAGCTAAATTATTGAATTCACTCAAGACAAACCTCATAAATATTACATCTTTGACCCATGAAAAGGTGGACATAAATTCCTAAGTCTAGCACTCCATAATGGAGTGACCAACTAATATGGACCCAACCCATCATGTGCTTCGTAATGTAGTGGCCAACTAATGTGAAAATCGCCGGTCTTAGAGAGATGGTTAAGTTTATTGATGATAATGATTGTGTAACTCATCAATTGCAACTTCCCTTATAAATTCTATTACAATAATATTCCAAATCCGAGATAATGATAATGATAGGCTGTTATCTCTCATCTCTCCCATTGTCACATCCCATTATATCTAATTTGAAGTGAACAAATTATTGTGATTGGTGAAATGTTTGATTATAAATATTTTGACACTACATATTTAATGTGAGGAAGTTAAAGTTAAATGTTCATATGGTTTGTTGGCACCCTATTTTTAGGCACTTTATGCTTTTTTTTGTTGTGCTTTTTACCTTATCCATTCATTATTTATAATTAATCTGAGACATCATAAATGGTTCCACTAGGTGTCGAAATCTATATAAAAATCTATAAAGGTCTAAGTTTGAGTTGTTTCTAGTGTTTTCCTTAATGTTTTGTGTGTTTGTTGGCCTTTCAAAATTTTGGGGTTTTTCATACCTACATACCTTCAGTAGTGATCCTAATAAACTACTTAAGTCATTGTCAAATAGTTTGTCTAATTTCTGTTTTGTTAGAGTTTTAGTGTTTCCCATCGCTCATTACCTTTTTATTTTCATTCCCAAGCCCCAAAACCTAATAAGTTCTTTGCATCTACCAAAATTCTATACTTTATTATGTATCCCATCTCTCTGTACCCATTCAACTTCATCTCTTTTTCCCAAACTTTGACACCTTGCACTCCAAAAAAATTATTGTCTTGCAAGGTTAGACTTTTAGCCTTCTCATAATCAGGTACCCCTTTCCATCAAGCCTCAAATTCTAATACTTTGTTGAGTACTCTATCTAACCCATTCAAGTTAGACTTTCAACCACATTCTTGACTTGGTACTAAGTTAAGCCCCACTCAATCTCTGTAAGTCTAACATCTTGAAAGCGTTTTATTTGTTAGGGTTCCCTTGTTGACTTTCCCCCGTCTCACATCTCCTTGAACACGACTTAAAACTCACCCTCAATTACCTAATTCCCTAGTGCCTAATTCTTGGAATATGAAATGAGTTCTTCCTACCCCTCGATAGTTTGAAACTCCTACCTTTCCATAATAAAAAATGCCTACCCTCTTAGAAGGTCCAAAACACTATTAATGCATCTTAGTGTCTTGCAACCTCTAAATTTGACATGTTGGTGCCGGGGATGAAGAAGGGTGAAATAAATCAAGTGTATGTCTTTATTTTCTATGTTTTGTAGACCATTAAAATTGTCCAAAAGGTTAGAGTTACACTCTTGACAAGTTGATGAGAAGATTGAAGCTCAACTATATTCATCAATATTGACAATTTTGTAAATTCTTTGAAGTGTCAACAAGGTGAAAGAAAAAGAATGAGGAAGTATTTTAGGATTTTAGATGGTTCACAAACCATTGAAATCATGAAAATAGTTCATAACTTCTCCAAAAGGGAGGTATACAAATGTTTAAAGTGTAAGAATGATATGAAATAGAGGCCAAGCATAGAGTGCAACCTATTAAAATGATTTTAAATACTAAGCACTAGATGAAATGCAATGTTTTATCCTCCTTCCACTCCACCTACTCACAATTACTTTAGGAACTTTTACAAGCAACTTGCATTCAATCCATCAAATATTTCAACATTTGGGGTATTCATTTTGGAAGGAGTGTGAACATATGATATTTCTCGCAAATATTTACAAAAATCACAAATATGGTAGACTACTTTGAGGGAGTGACCTCCAATTATAAGATGATACATATAAATTCAATAATAGATGATATGATGGTTTGGGAGAAACATTGTTGCACATAGGAGTTTATGTTGTCACTAATGTCAAACTTGTTGGTCCAAATTTGATATGGTTGGTCTGGATATGTTTGAGTACAATACTAAGTATAATATTGTTTGAATGATTAAGTTAAGGATCGAGGTTTGATAGAGGGGTTACATTACTATACCAGAGATTGGTATATGGTCAAATCTATTTATATAATAGGCTGCTTGATGAGAATTCCAGAGTTTTTGGTAATTGGTTCTGAAGTACGAATGATCCAGATTCAGTGCAGAGATGTATGTTGAATACAATATGTTGGTAAATGTCTATGATGAAAAATAAGGTGCTTTCAGGACTATGTGGATATTCTATATACCGAGATGACTATTTTAATCTTGTGTCTTGGTTCGAAATGTGGAAGGCATATTTTAGATTATTGTGTGGTTGATGTATGCTGATTGTCATCTTTAGTTTTTTGATATTCATATGATGCTCTGTTGAAAACACATTGGCTTGTGCAGTGACAATAAGATTGTGTGAAAGGTTGTGGTGATCCTATGACAACATAGGGTATGTAGATGATGTATGGACACGTGGAAATAGTTTGAGGGTGTTCTTGATGACAAATATTGAAGGTATGTTGTGGTTATAGAGCTTTGATGTTAGTCAGTTTTGTAAAGAAGTTAAGTAGCAGAACAACTTCCTACACTAACCTTGAGAGGAGGGTACTACAAAAACTTGTATAGATCGTTACAGCAGTTACAAAAACTTAATAGAAATAAAAAAAATATCATGCATACCACAACACAACAACAAAGTGATTTACATGGGGAAAACCCTTTTGGGAGAAAAACCCCACACTCCAAAAACAACTCAATATATTATTCAACAATCAATGACATATTACAATATACTTGCAGAGAAAGTTCTTCATAGGAGTACCACTAATAAGAGATTTAGAGGTAACCCAATAGCCATAAGACTCTTACACACAACCTCTATCTCATGCAACTCATATATAGGATATACAATACAAGAAACCATCAAACGATATTACAAAACCATGGGTTAAAACCACCCAATAAAGTAGAGTGGACCTTATCTCCATTCTAGATGCCCCATGATGTGTCAAAACACACATCAACACATGTTCCCCCCTTTTACAACTCATTTATGTGTCCTATGTAATTTATATTTCCTATTTCAGGAGCCCAAACTTTTGGAGGCCATTTAATGAACTATTTGAAGCGCCGAAAAGCTCACGAAGTGCTATATCATCTTGCAAACCGCTACACCATTTATGCCCACTTTTTAGGGCATTTCTGAGCCTCTAAAGTCCTCAAAATTAGTTTTAAACTTTTCATTGCACTTTCCAAAAATAGAAAATTTAATATCTTCAAAACTCGCTATGATCATGCGACGAAAATTTACTGACATGCTCATCTAGCCAACCAAAAGCTTTGGGGATAATTTCACACCATTTTGTGCTCAAATGAAAACTTACTATAAATAGTAACCTCAAGTAAATGCAAGGTTGAGACACCATTTTCCCAACATTCTCCCACTTGTCGAACACCTTGCAAGAGCAAAGGGAGTATCAACACAATAATTTAATTGCTAGGGGCCATGAGGTCCATAGACTCCGAACACCATTTGAACTTATCTGTATTCACAACCTTAGTTAAAGAATCTACAACATTCATCAAAGTCTCTACCTTAACCAGCTTCACCCTACCATCTTTGACCATATCTCTGATAAAATGATACTGAACGTCAATGTGTTTGGTCTGGGCATGAAATGTTGGGTTCTTAGCTAGGCAGATCACACTCTGACTATCACAATAAACTGTCACCGCACCATGCTTCATTTCAACATCCGAACATAGTATTTTAAGCCAAATGGCTTCTTTACAAGCATGAGTGTCTTCCATATGCTTTTCTTCTGTAGTGGACAAAGCAACCACAACCTGTCGCTTACTCATCCAACTAATTGCACCACCAAATAAAGTAAACAAATAAGCACTGGTGGATCTTCTGCTATCAATATCACTTGCCTAGTTTGAATCCACATAACCATGAATTTCAAGGGAAATCATGTCTCCAACCAAATTACCATGATAACACAAAGAATACTCGGAGGTTCCCTTCAAATATCTGAAGACTTTTTTGATTGCATCCTAATGAACTCTACTAGGATTAGACATATATTTGGAAAAACCACTGTATGGGAAATGTTTGGTCTAGTAGAGACCATAGCATACATCAAACTTCCAACTGCACTTTGGTAAGGCACTCTGCACATGTCTTCCATCTCTGATGGATATGTAGGACAATGTGAAATAGATAATTTCATTCCAACTGTGAAGGGAACACATAATGGTCTACAATCTTGCATGTTGAACCTCTATAATATTGAATTCACATACTCTGGCCTAGCCATAGATTTTTGTTCATTCTATCTCTCCTAATTTCCATCTGAAGAATTTGTTTTGCTGCACCAAGATCTTTCATTTCAAATTTAGCAGCAAACTGAGACTTTAGTTCTAAAATCATACATTTCCCTTTACCAATGAATAAAATATCATCAAACATAAAATACAATGTATAGGAAATGATAATCGTCAAATTTATAATAAACACAATGATTTGATTTAGAACGCTCAAATCCTAAACTCAACACGTATGTATCAAATTTCTGGTACCACATCCTAGGACTCTATTTAAGACCATACAAAGATTTCTTCAATTTACAGACCAAATTACTTTTACCTTTCACCATATAGTGCTTTGGCTATGTCATATAGATATCCTCCAAATCACCATGAAGGAAAGCAATTTTCACATCCATTTACTCAACCTCTAAATCATAAGCAACAACAATAAAAAGAACAAATCTAATGGATGCCATTTTTGCAACATTAGAAACTATCTCACCATAATCAACACCCTTAACTCGAGAGTAGCCTTTTGCAACCAACCTTGCTTTATACTTCTCAATGCTTCCATCTGAACTAATCTTTTTATTGAACACCCATTTGCAACTGACAGTCTTCTGTCCTATAGGAAATGGTACAAGATCCCATGTATCATTCTTTTTCAAAGCTGCCATTTCTTATTCCATAGTAATTTTCTAGGATTTTGCATCATTCATACCTAATGCCTCTTCTATAGATCTAGGTTCATCCATACTAGTACTCAAAGAAAAAATACATCTCCAATCATCAAGTGAATACCTTTCAGGTGGTTGTCTATGTCTTGTAGACCTTCGAACAAGCTGAGTTGGAGGTTCTTCATCGTCTTTCTGAAGATTGAGAGCTAGATGAGCTCTCTTCAACTTCTTGCCTATCAAGTGGTCTCGATTCAACTCTTTCAAGCATAGAAGGGAATTGAATCACATCTTCCTATTTAGTCTATTCTGTTTGCAATGTAATAGAAGGATAATTAATTTCTCTAAAAATAACACTTCTATTATCAATTACCTTTTGTGCAATAGGGTCCCAAAGCTTGTATCCTTTCACACCATAACTGTAACCGATGAAGATATGTTTCACAACCTTGTTCTCCAACTTTGTTCACTTCTCCTTTGGCACATGTGCATATGCCTTGCAACCAAAAAATTGAAGATGTCTCAATGAAGGTTTGTGATCTAACCATGCTTCCATAGGCATTTTTATCAACAGGAGCTGATGTAGGAGACCTGTTAATCAGGTAGCAAGCAATGACAACAACTTTAGACCAAAAGTTTCATTCTAGACCACCACTACTCAACATACTCCTATCCTTCTCCACCACTTTCCTGTTCATTCTTTTTGCAACTCCATTCTACTGTGGAGAATACGAAGTCGTCTTATGTCTGTTAATGCCACAATCTTTACAGAATCTATCAAAATCATTAGAGAAAAATTCACTACCATTATTAGTCCTCAAACATTTAATTTTATTTCTATTATGCAACTCAACCATTGATTTAAATTATTTAAAATGATTTAAAACTTCAGATTTACTCTTTAGAAAGTAAACCCATGTCCTAATAAAATCATCAATAAATGAAACATAATATGTGGATTTTCCAATTGAAGGAACATCTACAAGACCAAACACATCGAAATGAATAAGATCCAAAACACCACAAGATCTATGAGAACCCGAGTAAAACTGAATGCGATTTTGTTTTCCATAAATGCAATGCTCATAGAAATCAAAGTCAAAATTACAATCATTCAAACCTTCGACAAGGTTTTTGTTTTTCAAGGTCCTCATACCCTTTTCTCCAACGTGGAAAAGTCTTTGGCTCCCTAACATATGTTAGGATTAATGATAGTCCCAAAGATACTGAGAGGGGGGGTGAATCAGTATCTAACCGGTTAACAGAATATTTAAACTTTTTAAAGAACTTTGCATCCCAAAACAGGGTACCGGTAAATAAGAATTAATGCAGTAAATAGGAACAATAAAGACAACATAGAAAACACAGTATAACACAAGATGTTTAATGAGGAAACCCGGTGTGGGAAAAACCTCGGTGGGATTTGTGACCCACAATATTCACTCACTGGCCAGTGAATAAATATTACTTACAATGAGGGGCCTGCACATACAGGAAGTCTAACTGCCTAGAGCTCACTGCTCAATAAGAGTCACACTGACTACAAAAGTGGATTATGAAATCCAATACAATGTACTACTTTAAAATAGCATCAACTATGCCAGGTTCAGTACCGGTTTAAGCTCATTCCATTACCAAAACCTTCGCTGTCAACTATATCTCCTTATACACAATTTTCATACTTCCATACATACATACCTTCTACACAAAATGACCTATAAGATCTCATACATATATATGATACTTTTACAATATGCCATGTCGGCTTTACAAAAGATAATTACATTTAAATACAATAGACAAAAGTTTATTCCCTGTCGGTTGGGGTGCCGGTATGCATTGTTACTGCTGCCGGTGAAGTGTCTGCCGGTGTATGTAGATGTCTATGCTGGTGCCGGTAACTACCGGTGGCTTACCAGATGAGTGCCAGAAGGTTGCCAGATGGTTGCCATCAATGACAACACCAACTATTCTCATAAGAGTGTAGAATGCCAACAACATAGTCTTCTTTGTGGGTAGTTTTTCTTCAAAAGAAAGAGCACCCTTAGGTACCCAAAAGCCATGTCCATCCGCTGAAGGTGAAACCCTCAAATATTCCAATGAAGTATCCACAAATTTAATTTTTACAGAAGTGCTATTGCACTCAATAGTGTACGCCTCTAGCTTATACAAAGTACCGAACCTGACACCTCTAGCAATCACCATTACAACCTTAATCATCTTACATCCTACATTAGAAAAGACTACCTGCACACCCACATCTATCAGTTTGCTCATAGATAATAAATTTTGTTTTTATCTAGGATATGCAACACACCACTAATCCTTTTTATTTTTACCATTAGGAAACTTGATCCTAACTTTACCTTGACCAACAATGTCTAAATGTGAATCATCACACAAGTACACCTTGCCTCTATTAAATTCTTCATATTCAGAAAACCAATCTTTATTGGAAGTTGTATGAAAAGATGCAATTGAATCAATTAACCATGCATCATTACCTGCATGAGTGGCTAAAGCTGCAATAAATGCATCACCATCTTCCTTCTCAGACTCAAAATCAGAATCAAACTTCTTCTTTTTCTTCTTCTTGTCTTCTTTGTAGTCCTTATAGATGTGACTTGGTTTACCGCAATATGACTTTGGACTTTCTAGGAGATTTGAACCCCCTTTGGATTTGAACTTATTGCGCTTCTCATTCTTCTTGCCCTTTTCCTTAGGTCTTCCTCGAACAATTAGGGATTCATTCAAATTGATGGATACCCTCCTTCGCATTTCTTCACCAACTAGGGCACCCACCACATCTTCAGACTTCAAAATAATAGAAGTACAACTAATAGCCATAACAAGAAAATCCCACAAATCAAACAAAGAACAAAGCAATATCTAGCATTTCTCCTCTTCATCCATCTTAACACCAACGAATACTAATTGATCCACCAACATATTAAATGCTTCTAGGTGGTCTGCAATTCATCCACCCTCTTCAATCTTCAAGGAATACAATTTATTCCTCAAGAAAATTTGATTCAGTAAGGATTTCGCTTGATACATTTCATCAAGCTTAGTCCATAACTTCTTTGCAGTGTTCTCTTTGTGGACATTGATTAGAACAAAGTTTACCAGACACAATCTGATTATACCCTTAGATTTTTGATTCATAATATCATATTGAGCAACCATAGTAGGATCTAAGGGTCTTGAGACATTCACATCAACAACATCCCACATATCTCGATCTATTAGTAGATCTTCCATCTTCATCTTTTGTTAGCAATTGTCACTCATATGATGGTTTCTGGTGGCCGATTATTGGCTTAGGGTTGTCATTGATGGCAACTCTTCATGGAGATTCGATCTAGTGATCGTAGTTCTTCTTATCCAGAAGTAGGTGTTAACTGGTAGTTGGTTAACCGGTATTTGAGGAAGAATAGAGTATTTTTGGGTTCAAAAGCTCTCAGGTGATTGCAGTGCATTGAATTGTGTTTTGGATGATTGGGCGGACTTAGAAACATTATTTTATTATTGTTTTGGTGATCCACTTTTAACCTTTGTGATTCGGTCAAGCCGACATGTGACTACACGTTACACTAACAAGATGACATGATGTATGACCTATTTTGTGATAGCTGATATATAAGTTTGGTGTGGATGATCTTTTTGGTGAATGATGCAAACATATGTGAGCTATAGGAGTTGAGAAAATACAACACGACAGGAGCCCAAATAATCTCTGCAAGTTGAAAAACCTGTTACAAGGAGAAGCAATGAAGCAAATCACAGAAGGAAAGAATACACAGGAAAAATATGCTCCAAAATGTATTGTCAACAATAATCCTTCTTCATACAATGAAAAGAAAGAACTCAACCTTTAATAGGTCAAGAAACCCTAAAAGGGAAAACCTAGGTTTGCACATAATAATTAATTAAAATAATCAATTATATGCACCTAAAGTTAGCTTAAGTGTAAAAGAGATAAGGGGAACTTAAATAATTAAACAAATAATGTTTAAATTAATCAAGTAAATACCCGAATACTCTAACACCCCCCCTTGAGCTAGACTTAGGGAGAAGCTAAAACCTAGAACAACTACTGAAAACAATAAAGATGGGTCCCGGCAACAAGGCCTGATCAGGTACCCAAATACAATGGAATCTCTATGAACTGGAGAAATAGAGAAAACCACGTGGGAACAAAACTCTATTCCAAAAAGAGATGGAAAAGAATACCACTGAAGCATGAAGAACCTACAAACTCTGTCGAAGAATAACTGCTGATCTGAAGAACCTCCACTGAATAGAACATGACCAGGTAGAGAAGACTATAATCTGTATGAGTGCCCTCAAATGACACTACTCGAATCAGAAGGCAAATAAGGCAAACAACTGAAATCGAAGATACAGATGGCATGAAAACACAAAAGCCTGAAGAGCTGATCAATCAAACCATGGAAGCATTAGAACCAATAGGAAAAACCTCCCCATAATGCTGACAAGGGAGAGGGACAGGAACACTGAAAAGAACAACCAAGAAAAACTGCATGACGAAGAACCAGGAACATCAAAGGTGCTGAGAAAAGTACATGGTGTCATGGAAGGAACACTCACTTGACACACATCATGAGACGAATGTCATGGAAGAAACACTCATTAGACAAAGGAGGATGGCAAACAACAGGCAAACATCAACCCCCTAATGGCACTTGATCAATAGTGCATGTACAACAAGACACAAGATATGCAAGATTCCAAGTAAACAATGCATGATGACACTTTATCTCAGTGCGTTTGCATAAATACAAGCTACAATGATAAGAAGACTGGAAATAGAAACGTGAACCAAAATAGAGACATCCTACTCAGAGAAGAGATCCCAGGACCTGAAACAACCACGATATCCACCAGAGTGCTGAAAAGAAAAAAAATGAATAAAATATGCATGGAGTAGAAAATGGAAATAAAACTTAGATGGCTGGAAAATTCACAACACACGCTTTCCAAAAATATAATTTTTTTGAAAAACGGAGTTTGGATGCTCATTCTATGGCTCCCGGAGTGCAAAAACTAGACCTCACTTTGACTGGAAAAAAAACATAGTCAAACAGAAAAATTGGAAAAAATTACCAATACCATGAGGTCGGGCTCGGAACCATCTTTCCGACGCCTATTTGTTTTTGAAAAAATGACTCCGTATGTCCAAGATAGAGCCAAAAAACCAAACCCCCCCCTGAAAAAGGCCAAAAAAGGAGGTCTGGTGGCTCTTTGGTGGTCCGGTGGCCAGTGGGTGGTGGCCGAGTGGCGCTTCAGTGGAGGCTGGGCAGAGCTCTGGTGGTCGGGAGGAGATTTGGTGGCAGTCGGGTGGAGGAGCCAGGGACAGCCACTGGCGGAGCGGGCCCGGTGGCTGGGTGGTCGGGCGGCGGAGCCAGGTGGCCGGGTGGCGAAGTGGGCCGGGCGGAGCGGCATCTGGGAGCGGAGCAGGCCGGGGCTGAGCGTGGGGGCCAGGAAGCGGTGGCCACAAGGAGGCCATCGGCGGGAGATGCAGGCGGCGGGGAGGCCGGGGCTGAGTGCAGAGGTGCAGGCGGGCGGATCTGGGCTGAGCTCCGACAGCGGGAGGCCGGGGAGCCAGAGGACTGGCAGGGCCGGGAAACCAGAGGACCGACGGGGGCCGGGGAAACACTGCCGGTGGCCTGAGGATGTAGGGAGGCCGGCAGGGGGCCGGAGACCGGAGGTGCGGGGCCCAAGGCCTGTAGGTCTGCGGGAGCGGCAGGGGCAGGGGGCCCATGGTACCCTGCGTACCATGGGAACCCCCCCCAAAAAAACTTTTGCAAAACAACAAATTTTTTTTGAAACCCTTTTTCTCCTCTTTTTTTTCTTTTGATTTTTTTGAATTTTTTTTAATAAAAAATCAAAATCCAGCCTGCATGCCGTAAAAAGGCAAAATAATTTTTTTTCTCGAACTACGTGCCAGGGTCGTACGACTTGGATCTGGAGAAAAAATGCTCCCAGAGGCTTAGGAACCAAAATAGGTCGAATTTTATATGACCATAGGGGTTTTTGGGCCTTCTAAGCACGATGGTGAGGTCCATTTAGGCCCAAAGTGTCCAAATAAAAGGTCAAACTCTAGGTACATAAAAAATTCCTGAAACCCCAGATCTGCTTCCAAAGCAAAAATTCTCAGAACAAGAACAGGTAACTGCAGATCTGAAGCTTTGATACCATATAGGAGTTGAGAAAATACAACACCACAGGAGCCCAAATAATCTCTGCAAGCTGAAAAACCTGTTACAAGGAAAAGAAATGAAGCAAATCACAGAAGGAAAGAATACACAAGAAAAATATGCTCCAAAATGTATTGTCAATAATAATCCTTCTTCATACAATGAAAAGAAAGAACTCAACCTTTAATAGGTCAAGAAACCCTAAAAGGGAAAACCTAGGTTTGCACATAATAATTAATTAAAATAATCAATTATATGCACCTAAAGTTAGCTTAAGTGTAAAAGAGATAAAGGGAACTTAAATAATTAAACAAATAATGTTTAATTAATCAAGTAAATACTCGAATACTCTAACACGAGCAAGAGGTGATCAATAATCCATTTAGGCACAGTTTCATGTGTGCGTTCTTGATCTGGTAGTTGATTGAGACAAAGAACATGGTAGATCAGAGAAGGTGATCCAGTCAATGTATTCAGTACTTAATCGGAACTCATCCAGGCATTGTAGATGCTATTTCAGAGTTCATTCATTGTAATTAATCACTGTAACTATCTTGTAAGTTAGTGAGACTTCCTTGATGGTTGTAGCCTTTCAGGTTATTGGAATTGAGCAGTGAGCTCTAGGCAGTGTGCCTGATGCCCGTGCATTCCCAATTTTGTAATATTATTTTACTACTGGCCATAGTAGAATAATATTGTGGGTTCAAATCCCACTGTGGTTTTTCCCATTTGGGTTTCCACGTAAAAATCCGGTGTTATGATCTTTTGGTTGTTTGTTTTATGTTTCTGCATTTTAGTTTCAAGTATTTGCTTTTGGTGGTTTAAAGTTAAGTTTGAAAATATTGTAACCGGTAGATCACTGATTCACCCCCCCTTTAGTGATCCCTGATTCCAACAATTGGTATAAGAGCATAGTACCTTTGAGGAAGATCAACCACTTGAGGAAGGTTCGAGAGATTGATTCAATGGATTCCGGTTTTTAGAGACACCTCAATGTGGCACTTGAGGATCTTGATCTAGCTAGAAATGAGATCTGTACCTTGAAGAAAAACGTGAATGATGCTGATGATTTTATCAATGACTTGAAGGATCAAGCAAACACTTCAAGAGACAAGAGGAAAAAATTGATGGACAAGATGAAGGATAAAGAAGATTATATCATGGAATATCAGGGTAAAGATGATGAAGTTAACAAGCTTGAGAGATAATTTGTTGCCTTGAAGAATGAGATGCAATCCATTGTGATGAGGGCGACTAAGGAGATTGAGGACCAGAAGAAGAATGAAGAGAATTTGACAAAATCATTGAAGGAAAGATATGATGAATGCTTCAGGCTTATCTATGAGAATGATCAATTGAAGCTTGAGTTGACATAGTCAAGAGCTTGAAAGACAGATTGCTACCTTAAGAGATGAAATTTCTATTGATAAGGACTACAAAAAAAAATTCAAAGCTATCTCAACAAGGATTGATGAGATGTTAGAAAGTCAGAGACATGGAAAGGACATGCAAGGACTTGGATTTGAGAAAGGAGAATCCTCTAGATCAGGACAAGGCAATACAAAACCTGATTAGAAGAAGAGTAATAATCCTCTAGTAAGATAGCCTAATGCTCATAAATTCAACGATAGATATTTTACTTGCAATAAATTTGGTCATATGGCGAATCAATGCAAAAGTAGGATGAATAATGGAATGAATAACATGAATAATGCTCCTACCTTTATCGGTCCATGTTTTATATGCAATAATTTTGGTCACAAGTCAAATATGTGTAGAGTAGTAACAAATAACTTCCAAAATAAAAGGTGCTATGCTTGTGGAATGTTTGGACATATCTCTAACCAATGTAGGATGAGACCAAATCAAATGAACTTCAAACCTATGCAGAATAATGTTGTTTGCTGTGCATGCAACAAAATCGGTCACATTGCAAAGTACTGTAGAAGTAAGAATAGTGATCTGATAGACAAGAAAAAATTAGATGAGAAGGGAAAAGCGAAGGTAGAAGAGATTGGCAACAAACATGAGAAGATGTGGGTTATAAAAGATGAATCTAAAGCAGAAAATGGATTTGCACCTGACTCCGGTGGAGGATCTTCATCCAGTAACTAGGGCTTTATGCCTTAGGGGGAGATTCTCATGCAAATTATAAGAACCCCCTCTTCGGTGGTCTGCAATCGATTCCTAAAGATTGTAGAAGGATTGGATCATGTATACAAATGTTATCCAGAAGTTTCACAAAGGATTTGATGCTATGGTATGCGACTTCATGAAAATCAAGGTAACTTGCAACATTTATTACAGTGGAAAATTAGGTTTTCAAAGGATAAAAGTGCATTTCAAAGTTTCATTTGTCACAATGAGATCAAGCGAACAATGTAGAGAAGAATAGTGAATTGATTTGGCGATTTCAACAATCGTAAAGCAAATTTCAGCTCCCGGTTGTGAATCAAGGTATTTATTTGTTCAGGCTTTCAGTTTTGGCAAACCCTAGAATTTGAAATGGCTTCAACTTCTGGTATTGCTACCCCTTTGGTGGTTGAGATTAAGGACAGGGCCAAACCTATTTTCAAGAAACACCCTTTCAAGTTAGTTGAGGATGATCTGAAAGGTGCATTTTCATTGTTTCCCTACTGCGTGCTTCATAATGAAGATATCATGACCTACATCCATTGTGATCTTGAGGAGCTTGGAAATGTCGATATGTTAGACCTGTACAAATTGCACTTGGCAGACAGTTTGGGAAATCTCAAACCCAAATACAAAGTTCTTTAGGATAAGGGTTTCTCACAATTTGTTCATTTTTTGTTGTTTGACGAAGCTTAGTGGATCTAGTACATTCTTATCCGAGTTCATGATAAATTCATATGGCTTGATAGGCCGCACAAGATTACTAAACAAGTGATCTGAGCCATGACAGGACTAGATGAAACCACTGAAGTGCCCAACCCGAGGAAAGTGTCGAATGACATAGTGATAGCCACCACTGGCTCCAAATTTGACAGAAGATCGATGACCATAAATAAAATTATAGAGAATGAAGTGAAATTTGCATAAATGGACGTCAGTTACAAGGTTTACCAATCAAGCAGGTACAATTTTGTCTTCGGTACTACCATTTACCTTGCATATTAGATGCTGAAAGAAGACAAAAGGTATGACGTGTGCACAACCCTCCTGAATGAGTTATTGAGCAATTTGAAGAAGATTAAGCAGGGTCAAAAGCACACCTTCAAATATGGTACACTTCTTATTTTCTTGGCTTTATTCTTCTTGAATGAGATGTTGGAATCACATGAAGATTGCATTGATGAAGTATAAGGTTGTCATTGATGTCAATAGTAACCGGTAATGGAGTTGTATTGCAGCCGGTAATGATGCAGTGATGGAAACCGGTATTGGTATTTGAAGCAGAGTGATCAATCGGTAACCCTAACCAGTTGATATGCCAAACCCTAACCGATGGAGCTTGGTGAATCGATTATGTTGATCTATGATCAAATGGTGATCATAGACGGAGATGCCACGTAAGCATGATGTGTGTGATAAGTTTCAAAGTGTGTGCGTGAAGATAACTGTTTATCTTGGGAATGAGAAAATGCATAGGATGAAGTGATAACCACGTGATGAGCTACTGGATTCGATGTGCGGTGATCCAGGAGCAGTTCAAGTTGTCTAGAACAATGTGTAGTTGATTGCTATGTGTAGCTAGGAAATCGGGAAATCATCAAAGCAAATCAATATTAGTCATAGCTCAATCACAAAAGCTCAAATGCAATGATCAATCCTAATTACATCCAATAGAGACATGAAAGCAAAGCATTCAAGATTAAAAACTAAGCAAACCAAATGCAGATCTGAATGTCTCCTTCATGTGGCTCCATTGTCCTTCTTTCTTCTTCAAATAGCTTTTGTTTGTGGATCTCACCTTCAAGTGCATAAACCTAATGTGAAAGCAAGATTGACAATTAGCGCAAGAGTACTCAAAGCGTGATTGATTCGACAAAGTGATTATTAGATAATGTGATTATTAGATCAGGATTGAAGAAATTCATCCAATTTATAGATAAATTGGAGAAATGCTCAAATTAGCATGATTCAATTCAAATGGAAATTGCAGATCAATATGACAAATTATGACAAATTATGACAAATTTGCACTTTCTATGCAAAATGATTGATTGATAATTCATGACAAAATTATGACAACTTTCTATGTCAAAATTGATTGATTGATAATTCATGACAAAATTATGACAACTTTCTATGTCAAAATTGATTGATTGTCAATTATGACAAATTATGACAAATTATGACAAATTGAAATGTCATTCCCATGAAATTAGGAGGAAAATAGGAGAGAATTGAAAAATAGATGAAATAGAAATTAGGAATTAGAAATTGATGAAAATTAGGAAATTAAGTGAATTAGTTAACAATTTTTCATTTATTAATTAATTCATAAAAAGAGGAATAATTAGCCAATTAAACAAACATTTAATTGTGACACGAAGACTTAGGATAAATAAATAATTTATTAATCCTAGAGGGGGAAATGATAAACATGGTTAAATGAATAAAATCATGAAACCCTAAAAGATGAATTAGAAATGCAAGGATGACAATTAGGTCCTGACAAAAGATAATTGATGTAGGGTCGATTTGATCATGATTCTGACTTGATAAAAGACCAATGCTGACAAATGATTTGATTAATAAATGCACCAATTGACAAGGAACGATGACTACTTGCTCCAAATTGACATGGTTGAGAAGGACGACGATTGATGACAAATTGATCGCAAAATGACAAAATTGACAAGAGGACAAGGATCGACCAAAATCATGACTGATGATTGTTATTGACAAGACCAAATTTGAAAGCGAGATAAATGAAGAATGCAGAAGGACTCGATGCTCACAAATGATAAAGACCAAGTGCGCAACATAGGAGAAATGTTAATGCAACGCAAAAACCCTAAAATAAGGCAATGCGCAAATGTTAAAGTATGACTCCACAAGCGTTGACCATTTTTAGACGTCTACATTTTGCCCCTCTTTGAGACAATGCGATTTTAAGCGTTGTTTCAAAGAACAATAATGAAAATGCCCTAGACAATAACAATGACATATGCATGCCCCCTCGAGGAATTGGCCGGAAACATCCAGAAAAGAGGCCAATTGATCGATAAGAATGATAGAAAATGATAGGATCAAACGGACTGCCAAGACTGACGGAAGACATGTTAGTAAGAAGAAATTAGACAGAGGATAGGTAGAGATGAAGAAAAACTTGCTTTCACCAATGCACAGAAGTAGGTGAGAACCTTTATTTGATATGGCAAAATGGATGCAGCGCAACATGGCAATGAAGGCCAGAGTGATAATGCAATCCCTTTGCGTAAGACAGACACATCGCACACAAGGAATGAGTGAATCATCCTAGGGTGCATACATCAAGGGTCGAGGTATGTGCGGCGTTCACAAAGCGAACATACTTATCACAAACACCCAATGATATAGTTGCCCCAGTTTGTGACAAACATTCCACAAACATCAAACACAACAAAAGACAAAAGGGACCATGAACCATCCCGGTCACTCTAAATCACTCAGTGACATCATCGAGCAACATAGGAACATGATCGAAAATAAATCAATAAATGATAAGACTCACTAATTCCAACAAGTCAAACAAACATCTTGATCTTCATTGTCAAAAGTTGAAAGTGCTAATAGGGCAATCATGCTGTCTGGTTTCAGGGAATGCGGTACCCCGTCTAAGACAGGACACAGTCTGGTTTCGAGAATACCACACCCTGTATAAGACCCATGATAGTAGTGACAAGGATAGATGATATTGATGTTGATGTTCGATTGATATGACAATTGTAATTAGTTTGAATGTCTGGTTTGATGGAAAAGTTCATCTGTTAATGTGTGATTTGCAGTAAATCACAGTGTTGGATTGCGTGTCATTGGATGTGTGCTCAGTGATTTGTCGTATGCACAAAGGGGATTATTGATTTTTTTTTTTTTTTTTTTGTTTTGCTTTTCGAGATTTTACAATTTTTTTTTTTGTGTTCATTTTTTCAAGACTTTATTTGACTTTTTAGGGATTTTTTTTAGGACATTTTTTCAATTTTTTTGAATTATTTCAGGACATTTTCAATTTTTTTTTGACATTATTTCAGGACATTTTTCAATTTTTTTCAATTATTTCAGGACATTTTTTCAATTTTTTTGAATTATTTCAGGACATTTTCAATTTTTTTGAATTATTTCAGGACATTTTCAATTTTTTTTTTGAATTATTTCAGGACATTTTTCAATTTTTATGATTTTTTCAAGACATTTTTCAATTTTTTTTTTGAATTATTTCAGGACATTTTTCAATTTTTTTTTGAATTATTTCAGGACATTTTTCAATTTTTATGATTTTGCCCCCAGTGTCTAGCAAGGCAAGGAATATGACAGGTGAATAAATAGGCTTTCTGAAATGATGGTGGATAGAGGGAAGACAAAGGCCTTTGAGTATGGAGACAATACAGATGCAATTTTCAAGGGCTATTGTGTGATGGGACAAGAGACTGGATATGACAATGTAAAGCAGGAACATGGCATGAGGGACATGTCAAGAGGTTTTTGAAACTATGTTTAAATTTTGCGTCCTTATGTCAGATCAAGATCAAGGAATGAAAAAGAGTGTATGGATAGTGATAAGATATGGATAGGATAAGAAAGACCAAGAATGGATAAGGGACATGGACTGAAGGTCGGGGTAGGCTAAGGGATAGTGGTAGAAAGTTGCAATAAGACAGGGAATATGGATGAAAAGTTATAATAAGAAAATGGATAAATGACCAAAAGCTATGATGGACTAAAAGCTGCAAACAAGATACATGATGCTCATGAAGATCCTTAGCCTTGTCAAGATCAAAGGTGGAAAGAGGAAATGGACATGATGGACTATAGGACAATGGAGGGTAATGACAGGGGTTCGATAGGATAATGAAGGGCAATAGGATATGAAGGAGGAAACCTGCCCCCAAGTGTGGTATGCAAGAAGTTCATAGATTACGCATGACGCCTGTTTGCCAGGTTTTCATCACGGTACTTGCCCAAGGCGCCTGTTTGCCAGGTTTTCACCAGTGGACGAATTATTTTTGCTTTACTTTTTTTTTTTTCTTTTCCTTTTTTTCTTCACTTTTTTGATTTTTTTTGTATTTTTGAGCTTTTTCAATAGAAGATGGACACATGATAGGGGATGGAAGAAGGACTCAAGCGTCTGTTTGTTTGGAGAGTAGCCTTGAAAAAAATGGACCATGACCTTTAAAAGTATGCTCAAAGACATTGGTAGGATAAGGACATGGAAAATGAGATGAAACTAAGGCAAGGATTTATGCAAATGATTGGATCAAAGGGATCGAAGGATGAAAAATATGCATTGGATAATGGATAGGGTATTGGAAGAACTATGCTTGAGTGGATGGAAATGTTGGCAAGATCAACATTGGCACACACCTTGAGGGGTGATGGACTAATGGAGAAAAAAAAAAAAATGGATCTCAGATTGTGAGATTTGGATGGAGGAATAGCTTGGGATTTTGGGACATAAGGGCCCAAAATGGATGAAGAAGGTGATGGAGGAACAAATTTGAGACGGTTGGATGGAGGAATAGCAACTTTGGATGCCAAGTTGGATGTTTCTTTAGGCTTTTGTGCTTCAAGGAGCCGCTTAGGGATCCACATGGTTTTTGATTTTTCATGCTTTTGTGGTTCCTTGGAGTGCATTGCTTGCACAAGGGATTTAGGAACCCATATATATTTTGACTTTGCTTTATTTTGCTCAGTGGGCCTTTGTGGCCTTTTGGATATATTTTTTTCTTTATAGATCATATTGTTCTTTGTTTTGACATGTCGATTATATTGGACATGTTGATCCTTGAATACATGTGGATTGCTAGACTTATGACGTTTATACTTGGCATCCAAATTGCTTGGAGGGGGAAAGGAATGCATGGATGGATATGAATGAAATGGAGTTCTGTTGGACGGATGGAATTTACTCAAGGATGTGTGCCTTTGTTGACCTTGCATACAGGACGCAGGGATATAAGGACCTAAGATGGATGGAAGGGATGATGGGGAAGGTGTATGTTTTGATTTTGATGGAGGGATACCAACGTCTTGAGAGCGAGTTGTGTAGACATGACCCTTAAGATATTCTTTAACATGAAGGGATTCTTGCTTATGGAGATCTACTCCTTTGCCTTTATGAATATCTTGACTTATAGGATACTCTTTTCTTTGGGAAGAAGACGCGAGTCCATTATGAGGTGGATATGATATGAGAGAAATAATGAGATCTTGAAGTGGATCGGATTGCACCAAAGTGGAAGAACCCATTATGCATGTCGAGGGTTCTTGAACATCTTGCACTGACACGTTAGAATCATGAGGGGGATTAGGATCATGAGGGGGACTAGGATTGTGTAGTGGACATGGTTCAATGCCAGGTTCTTCAAGAGATGGAATGGGTGAAATAATGGGATCATCAAAAGAAATGCGATCTTGGAGTGTATATGGAGCATTAAGACAAGGAGATGGATGAACAAAAGGATCTTGTGGAGGATTTAAAGGAATAATTTGATCTTGACAAGGAGGAAGATCATTGGAATCCTCTTTAAAGGTGCTTTGCTCTGGACTTTTAATGGGATCATCAGAAAGGATGGAAGGGATATCTTGAATGTCAATGGGATTTGAAAGGACATTTTTTTCATGAAATGGAAGGGGATCATTTGGGAGTGGATGGACTGGGATATCTTGATCTTTCTTAGGGAATGGAGTGTCAATAGGACTTTGGATAGGATGGACAAGAATAGGGGAATCGTCATGAGTGTCTGGGAAGATGGGGTCCTGGTCAAGAATTGGATGGGATGATAAGGTTTCGGGATCTTGATCTTGATCTGTTTTAAGACATGTTTCTTCATGCTCTAAATTATCCTCTTGACATGAGGTTGGACTTTGGATATGCATGGAGAATTCTGACAAGGAATCAATGTTTTGGCATGAAGGAAATGCACTTTGAACATTTGTGATGGATTCTGGCAAGGAATCAATGCTTGAACATGAGGAAGAGGGACTTCGAATGGGGTCCTCTAAAACAAGTAATGGAAATAAAGTGCATGGTGGAATTGGGTCTTGTATTTTTGAAACATGACAAGGATGTGCATCATGAATTGGATTATCTTGGCAATCAATGATGGATAGCCCTTGGATAATTGCATCCTTGGGTGTATTATTTGATGAGGACAATATGGAAGGTTCTTGTGAAACTTCTAAAGGTGTAGGGATAGATGCCACTAGGGAGTCAATTTGTTTGCGAGGGGATGAGGCATTGCTAGACATAAGTGTATTATCTTGATCTTCCTCAATAAACTCACTTGGTAATTTCCTAAAGAGCATTGCAATAAAGCCACCTTTCTTTCGAGGTTTTGACATGGTTGTATCTAGAATTTGAACTTGTTTGGCAAGAAGTTGGTTCTGATCTGATGTCATGTTTTGATATTGGAATTGGTTCAATTGTTCTGACATGTTTGAAACTTGGGTTGGTGTGTGCTGCAACCTTTGTTTTTGAATTTTTGGTTGTGGTTGTTGACATTGATATTCCACCATTGGTTGAACCATTTGTGGACATTGTATAGTTGGTTGGACATATTGTTGAAATTGGACCATTGGTTGTATTGGCTGTATATGTTGAACAATTGGTTGAACCATTGGTTGAAAATCTGATTGATAGTAAACACCTTCTTGTTCTTGTTGTGGAGGCACATAATGTTGAAATTGATGTTGTCTCTTTTCTTGAAATTGTTTCATCATCTCTATTTGTGAGAGGAGAGCTGGTATGTCTGATCGTTCAAGAAGAGATCTTACATCAATTGGCTCAATCTTTGGATTTCGACCTGGAAATTTTCGAAACATTTTGGACATTTGTGATCTATTCTTCTCAATGTTTTTCACTCTTTGTTCCAAAATCTCCTCTTCTTGAGCTAGTTTGTCCTCTAGTTTTTGTATTTGGAGACTTGTTTCATCATAAAAAGTTTGATCGATATTGCCTTGTTGTTGGGTTGGATATAATTGTGATTGCATTATTGGTTGATATGTCAAACTTTGTTGCATCATTGGTGCTTGGAACCTTGTTTCAATAGTCATGTCACTATGCAAATGTAATATTTTTGGAATTTTTCAAGGATAATGTATGATATGCAACTAAATGCAAACTAAATAGATGAAAATGCAATCTATGGCAAGAATGCAACCTATGTTTTTGGTTGTTTTTCAAGATTTTGACAAACTTTTTGGAATGCAAATCTAAAAGAGACCCTTAGGAAATTGAAATGATGTCTAGACCTCAAAGGACAAAAGGACCAAGTGACAAAAGGACAAAATGACAATGTCTCCCCTATATGCTTGGATACTAAGCTAGGTTTGACCAAATGACAATAATGACATAAAGAGAAAAGGTTTGATAAGGTCTAGACTTCTTAACAATGACTTAGGGTTTATCAAAGATTTGGATTACTCAAGTATGACAAAACCTAGTTTTGACATTATATGCAAAGGGAAAATTACTATGCAAATGACCCTAATATGATATGATAATGACCTAAACTTAATGAAGAGACCTAGGGTATGTAAATGCAAATGTATGACAATGTCAACCTAAGTTTGAATTATGAAATGGTATTACTCTAATGCAAGAGGATACATGCAAATGGATGACCCTTATTGATATGCAAAGGAGTATGACCTAGGTGAAACTTAACCTTGGATATTGACAATGAATTTGCAAAATGCAAACCTAAGATGAACGTAAATCTAAGTGACATGAATGTTGGGACAAGATTTTGAAAAATGTTTGACAACCATGTTTGAAGGTGCTTTGAACTTTGTTGGATGAAATGTTCTTATGTTTAACCTTGTTTTGAATCAATTTGCCTTGTTTTTCTGAAATGAGATGCAATTCAACTTTTGACAAGCAAAGAAGACAAGATATTTCAACCTAGACTCAAGACAATCATGCTCATTCACACATTTCTTATGGTAGGCAAGGACATTAGGTACTTGAGAGGTAGACTCATTATGAGATTCAAGGAGAATACATAGATGCTTGACCCCACAGGCTCCCCTCCACGACACTCACTTCTCAGGGCAGCCAAGCATCAGTCCCCATGGAAATCTCCCCATGGCGAACTTAGTATCTCTTCCAAGTATCCGAACTTGTCCTTCTCAAGCAACTAGAAGGATTTTTGACCTCTAAATACAAGGCGTTTAGTAAGGATTTCTGTTAAGCATTACTCCTTGGTGTCACACAAGCGTGATTGAGACATTAAACCCACCAAGATACCAAACAAATGTAGTCGCGCAAGCACGATTTAGACCGTGAGTCCCTACTTAGATGTTGATATGAGAAAGAGTTCAAGGGTCATCACTTCCCAAGTAACTGCAATTCCCACGTAACCCTTCCTTCAAAGCTTTCGCCCATCAGGTATTTGTTTATAGTGAGTTAGAATGCCAAGGTATTCTAGCCGTACTCACTTTGGGTTGTTCCCTTCTCACGATTATCACTTGCTTGCAAAAGCAAGTGGTCGGGAAGGCAGGCCCTCTAAAGATGACACACAATCAAAAACATGAGCATGGTATCGAAGATCTAGATTTCTGATCACCCTAAGAAGGATGAGAGCATACTCTCCTACTCCAATGTCAAACTCAACAATCAAAGCAAACACACATTCATTCCATCCTATTTAGAAATCATACTAGGTGCCTAAATATTAATTACAAACACAAAGTTTAGTTGTAGTCCAAGGCAACCTGCAAAACCCAAGTCAGAAGTTTGATATGTTTAGTCTTCGACTATTGAACCTGCATAAAAAATGTTAGTAGTTTCATTTGTTGTCTTTGTCATGCATATGCCAAGGTGCTGCACAGAGAATCAGTACCAAAAAACCAAAAAAAAGCAGAAACAGAATGCAAAAGAAAACAATTTGCAAGTGAAAAACACTGTCTTTGACCTCTATTTCTGGCCCTACATAGGCGCAGAATGCTTGACATAGGCGCAGATTGTCCTTGACACAGGCGCAGAAGTGTCCAGAAAGCCCTGGGTCGCCCTGTTTCTTGAGTTTTTCACCTGCAAATCAACTCAAAAGCACTCAAAAGCATGGTTAGGGGGTTAGTTCACGTCGGGTTCACCAATTAATGTAGATAGGAAATCGGGAAATCATCAAAGCAAGTAATATTAATAATAGCTCAATCACAAAAGTAGATTGCAATGATCAATCCTAACACACTCAATAAAGACATGAAAATAAAACATTCAAAACTAAAAACTAAGCAAACCAGATGCAGATTCGAATGTCTCCTTCATGCAGCTCCATTGTCCTTCTTTCTCCTTCAAATAACTTTGTTGTGGATCTCACCTACAAGTGCATGATCATGATATGAAAGCAAGTAGACAAGATGATTGCTCAAGAATACTCGAAGCGTGATTGATTTGACAAAGTGATTATTCGATAATATGATTATTAGATAATGTGATTATTAGATCAGGATTGAAGAAATTCATCCAATTTATAGATAAATTGGAGAAATGATCAAATTAGCATGATTCAATTCAAATGGAAATTGCAAATCAATATGACAAATTATGACAAATTATGACAAATTTGCACTTTCTATGCAAAATTGATTGATTGATAATTCATGACAAAATTATGACAACTTTCTATGTCAAAATTGATTGATTGTCAATTATGACAAATTATGACAAATTGAAATGTCATTCCCATGAAATTAGGAGGAAAATAGGAGGAAATTGAAATTAGGAATTAGAAAAATAGAAAATTAGAAAAAGAAGAAAATTAGGAATTAAGAAATTGATGAAAATTAGGAAATTAGGAATTAAGAGAAATTAGGTGAATTAATTAATAATTTGTCATTTATTAATCAATTCATAAAAAGAGGAATAATTAGCCAATTAAATGAACATTTAATTGTGACACGAAGACCTAGGATAAATAAATAATTTATTTAACCTAGAGAGAGAAATGACAAATAGGATTAAATGAATAAATCATAAAACCCTAGAAGATGAATTAGAAATGCAAGGATGACAATTAGGTCTTGACAAAGGATAATCGATATCGATTTGATTTAATCATGATTCTGACTGATAAAGGACCAATGCTGACAAACGATTTGATTGATAAATGCGCCAATTGATGAGGAACAATGAATAATTGATCCAAATTGACACAATTGAGAAAGATGACGATTGATGGCAAATTGATCGCAAAATGACAAAATTGATAAGAGAACAAGGATCGATGACAAATTAGATTGTAAGATGACAAGATTGAAAATGACCACGATCGATGACAAATCGATCGCAAAATGACAAGATCGAACATGACAACGATCGATGACAAATCAATCGCAAAATGACAAGATTGAAAATGATAAGGATTGATGAAAAATCGATCGCCAGATGATAAGATTGATAAGAGGACAAAACCCTAATTAGGATTGATGATGTCCAAAATGATGACAAATGAGCACGCACATTGATGCGACAGGATAAGATCGATCAAAATCATGACTGGAGAGTGTTGTCGACAAGACTAAATTCGAGAGCAAGATAAATGAAGAATGAAGAAGAAGGACTTGATGCTCGCAAACGATAAAGACCAAGTGCGAATCATAGGAGAAATGTTAATGCGACGCAAAAACCTAAAATAAGGCAATGCGCAAATGTTAAAGTATGATTCTGCAAGCGTTGACCATTTTTAGGTGTCTACACTATGTAATCTAACGGTCATGTTTGAACCGATATGTTTGTAATCTAGATGATAGTTGTAGGTTTTGTGATGTGTTATTGACCTATTGTATTTGCTTATAAGGTCGATGAATTGTTTGTAATTATGTTGGCAATTTGGTTAAGTGTGGTAGTGTGATTATTGCCAAACCAGAAGGAGTGTCTGCAAAATGAATTGAAGGCAGATAGGAGCATAAAAGGATCTGACTAAGCAAGATAGTGCTATTATCAGATTAACAAAGACCCTGTTGTTCTTGTTTATGGTGAAAATGGATAGCAACAATGTTGAAAGACTAAATGAATTCAACCACAAAACCCTAGCCTAACAAAAACAAAGATCCACCATAACATATGAAGATTACCTAAGACAATGCAAATCAAATGAAATCACAAAGATTATACCATCACATGTCCAATAGGGTTTGGATCTCCATTCTTCCTATCTCCATTGATCTTGCTTGATATATTTGCTCTCAGATTTTATATGTGCACAAGAGCTCAACGAAGAACATAAATGTGGTTGCAAGTAGAATCACATATGAAAGTTCAAAAGCGTAGTGTAGACAATTGATCAATCCGTTAGTTAGTTGGGGGATTGATAATGAAGGAAGCATCTCCTTATATAGAAGACACTATATGAAATGGAGGGATAAGATTGAGAGGTGTAAAAGATAAATGGTCAGCTATGATTAGAGGGTAGGTAGAGGAAATAATAAAATAATGAGAGGGTAGGTAGTGTATGAATTAAGAGATGAATGACATGTGTCATAGGTAGAAAAGGATAATGAATTAATTAAATAAATAAAGATTTATTTAATTAATAGAGGAAGTGGGATCAATTAAATAAATAAAAGTATTTATTTAATTTAGGAACAAGGATAATTTAAATAAATAAATATATTTATTTAAATGAGAAATAAGGCTAGAAGAGGATAAATGAATGAATGAAATAAATAAAGATTTATTTAATTAATAGAAGAATTAGGCTAAAGTAATTAAATAAATAAAGATATTTATTTAATTAGACATGACAATTTTAGGTGTCTACATTTTGCCCCTCTTTGAGACAATGCAGCTTGTCGCGTTGTTTCAAAGAAGATAAGATGAACCGATACAGAGTTGCCCCAAGATTGGGAATAATATGCCCCCTCGAGAGATTGGATGAAAATGTCTAAAAAGATCACAGACAATCTCTTGATAAGAAAGAAAGGCTAGAATGGACTGATCGGATAGGTTAGAGTGACAGAGTCACGGGATAATGAAGACTGACTTAGGAAACGAGGGCTAGGGCTAGGGCTAGGGCTAGGGCTAGGGCAGTCTATAAGATAGACCATGAGGGGAATACATCCTCATTGTCATCCACACATCCAAGAGATCAGAGTGTAGATAGAGAATAAAGAAACAACAGTTAGCAGCGATGGCATTGGTTCATAGATTTGATTGCGTTCACTGATTTCAGAGGCCAACAGATGCAGGAGAGCCGGTAAGTACCACAAAAGCTCCTTGTACTTTGTCCCAATAAATGTTGTCATTAATGCATGCTAGGTAGCGCATTTAATGCATTTTAGGTATGTCAAACAAGGTCAAAAAATGCCGAGGCGCGTCTGTGTTGGTGCCAGACGCGTCTAGGTTGGCTAGGCACATCTGTGTTTGTGCCAGGTGCGTCTATGAATGAAAAGGCATCTATGTTAAATGCGAGCATGTCTGCGTTGTGCAGGCGCGTTTGTGCTATGTGGGAACGTCTGTGCAGAGCAGGCGCGTCTATGCAGAGCATAGGCATGTCTATGTATTTCAGGTGCGTCTGTGCAGAGTAGGCAGGTTTGTGCAATATGTAAGCGCGTTTATGTCATGAAGGCGCATTTATGTCTTCAAGGCTGAATCGATAGTTCTGTGATGAACATACGTTGTCGATTGGATAAGCTGCTGAGAGGATACACTCAACCAGGTCCTCTAGGGAAGACTAGGATAGCAGATAGGGCTAGGATTGACAATTCTATGATAGAACATACGTTGCCAATCAGGAAACTACTCAAGAGGATACACTCAAGCAGAGGCCTTAGGATAGGATAGATCGATGTACTTTGTGATGAACAGTGAGTACCAAGACATAGTACTTTGTGATGAACAGGGAGTACTAATATGAGCAACACTTTGTGATGAACAGGGAGTGCAAATATGAGCAACACTTTGTGATGAATAGGGAGTGCAAAACACGTAGTACTTTATGATGAACATGGAGTACCACTAGGATAAACAACAACACTTTGTGATGAATAGTGAGTGCCACTAGGATAGAAGCAACACTTTGTGATGAACAGTAAGTGTCACTAGGATAGAGTATCATAAGCACTGAGATAAAAAGTAGCATTTTGTGATGAACAAGGAATGCCACTATGACTGACATGATTGATTTGCTTGACTACAGGAGTACCTACCTATGCTGCAGTCACAGGAGAGATTCCCATCGACTTAGAGGCTATGACCAGAGCTGACATTTGAGGATAGAGCCGCGATTGAGGTTATGGGTTTGTGATTCATTCTGTATGTGCCTGAGTTTCGGGCGAACATGGGATTGCTGACTGCACTTGCTGAGAGATGGCACTCTGAGACATGCACATTCCATTTGTCGATGGGTGAGATGACAATCACCCTAGAGGATGTATATAGGATTTTGAGGATACCGATTGATGGGGAGTTAATACCCTATGATCGAGACGGAGATAGGGATGCCCCGAGATGAGTGTTTCAGTATCCAGGACTAGAGATGAGGGTTGGACATGTGGCGTGGGACACGATGACATAGATTGGATTAGCATTACCAGTAGTGCTAGGAGGAGTGATCAGTGGGTTCTTGTGTCTGGATAGGGTGACACGAGGGTTGGCTATGGGCTAGGGGAGCACCTTGGAGACACTGGTGACACAACATACTAAATATGCCTGGGAACCGTGCGTGCTGGCACACTTGTATTATGAGCTTCATCAGTTCATATATCATGGATCCATAGGATTGGGTTGCGGAGTGACACTATTACAGGTGTGGGCTTATGAGCATCTTCCGATGACCCGACCGATACATTTCAGAGGCAGGGGCCATGGGCATAGTTTTGTGCATTTATATGATATGATTACCTTGCAGCCGCGGATTAGGAGATTGGAGCACTGGCGTAGGGTCATCGATGAGATTGAAACTTTGGTATGGAGACCATGCTGAGAGTGTGAGGTGTGGGAGGATGATGCAGTGGAGCTACCATACACCTTTAGGAGCAGGTATCTGATTGGGCAGACACCCTATGTACCGGAGAGGTAGTTGGTTGACAAGGTTTGCAGGCAGTTCGACAGGATTCAGTGGATGCCACGGGGTTCCGGGATGTATGCTTGGATAGTGAGAGATCAGGCACACTTCAGGCCATTGTTATCATATGATCAAGTAGTGATGCAGCTGGTAGAGATGGTACCCATGCCTTGGGATATGTGTCCAGAGATAGAGGATGCAGGGATGGATGCAAAGTATACTGCATATTTGGCTGAGCATCCATTTCCACGACTGACAGACCCAGAGGAGAAGATAGATGGAGATGGTGGGGGATGAGGATGATGATGGAGATGGCGGAGGTAGAGGCCGATGGAGGAGGCGAGGGATGATAGGAGAGAGGAGAGTGGCTCCACGGAGAGAGGGTGGGGAGGAGAGATGGGCTCAGGTGTTGAGAGGCCGAGGTGGTTTACCATTACAGGTGCCAGCATCATAGGATCCCAGACAGGGACAGGGACAGGGACAGGGATAGCCACAGGAGAAGCCATAGGTACAGGAACAGGTAGAGCCACAAGTACGGGGGGGAGAGGAGGAGGAGCAGGATGAGCTACTGGAGTTGAGGGAGATCTGCTAGGGATAGGCAGATGAGATCCAGGATCTCGAGTGAGAGACAACTAGACTCAGGAGACAGTTGAGAGACACTGAGGGGGAGAGGAATCAGGCCATTCAACGCTATATAGAGGCTGAGATGACACTGAGGGCAAGGAGGCAGGCAACAGAGGACACATGAGCTGGTTATGCTTATGTTCTGCGAGCCGAGGAGGAGATAGGCTACTAGAGAGACCTATACTATGGGGCTATGCCAACAGAGCAGTGGGCTAGGAGCTTTCGTAGACCATCGCGGACAACGACGACCACTGGAGGGAGGGATAGGAGACAAGCATCCAACGGTGGGGTTATGGGTCCTCCACCACCACCAGATAGAGGGGATAGGAGAGATGATCCTAGGATGGGTCCTTCCAGGGCTCAGACTCCATCGAGGCCAGGCGGCTCCGAGGGAGGGAGTTCATCATAGCCTTAGAGGGCTCCCTATGTATCAGTTTTGTACCAATTTGTATGATGATGTAGGCACCTTCGGGTGATTGTAGCCATATGATTTTGACATCATTGTATCATGACACTTATGATTTTGAGATATATATATGAGATGATTCATCTTTGCGGCAACTATATGCATGTGTACCTATGTGATGAGATGTTTCATGATGTATGTTTCTATGTGATGGTTATGATATGGATGCAAATATGTACATGATGAAATGCAATATTTTTGTTCTTTTATGTTTTTAAATGTTATGCAAATGCAAATGTGAATGTATGAAATGCCAATGAATATGATAATGCAAATAACTATTTACATGATGAGAATGTAAAATGTGCTAACATGTGTTGTGTGCAGGATGCGATGCAATTGTAATATCTATATGTATGTATGAAATGCTTATATGTGGTAATGCAGGTGCAACTACATGAAATGCAAATATTTTTGGTGTGTCATTATACTCAGTCGTGTGATAGCAGGCTACACAGACTCAAGAAGGACTATGGAGGTCAATCAAGAAAGGGGGATGGAAGGTAGAAGATATGAAAGTGAAAGAGCTTCTTGTGCATTATCATCATTGAGCTTTATTATGGCAAGTAGGTTATGACAATCTAGGCATATGTTTGACCCAGAAAGTCATTGTACCCATTTTGCATGGAGATCAAATAGTCACAAACAAGGAATGCCCCAGTTCATACTAGACTTATAGTGTCCTCATATCCTTAGACAAGTCATAGCATTACTAAGAGACAATCCACAGACATCAAAGAAAAATAGGTGACAATACCCCATCCTCGCCTTTCTAGTCAAAGACATCCTGGAAATAAAATCTCTAGTCAGAGACATCTTGGAAAAGCTAAAAGACATGTCACCAAAAGATAAAATCAAAAGAAAACCAAGACTCGACACCAACATCCACTGTACTCCTCAAGTTTTAGTGTCTCTTGTCACTTGTATAAGTCTTATTTGATTGTGGTCACAATGTTTACTTTCACAAAAAAGAATAGATAACACTGAACCATAATGTTGTTTGAGTCTGTTGAAAGATTTGATTTGTTGAAGCCCATTGTCGCTACTGTGTCTCATCTGAAATTGACTAAATCCATGGAACTGATACTTTATTGCAGAGAATACGAAACTTTATTACGGACTGGTGATGCAAATGTTTCTTTATTGTGGATTGTGTGCGGATAGATTGAAGAAAAGTGGAAGAAGTTGTACACCTCAAAACATGTGATGTGCTCAGTTCCACACCCATCACTAGACGTAGGATTTGCCTTAGCCACAAATAGGAGCTGATTTATTATGGATGGTAAGGGTGAAAAGGGGGTTATTATGAATGGCTAACCAATCTTAGGTAGATCAATAACAAGCCATGATGGGAATGGGTATGTTTATTATGGGTGAATAGGTTGTAAGTGTGTGAAAAGTGAAAGGATGGAATGGAATCCCGAAGGAGGGAGGAGCAACGTCTTTATGCATGCACCGATGACCCGATTTTAACCATGGTACTTGGCTAGGGCATCATCGAAGTGGTTTTCACCGTTGGACGAAAATATTTTTCTGTTTTTTTTCAATTTTTCAATTTTTTTTGTATTTTTGATTTTTTTTGAATTTTTTTATATTTTTGAATTAGGATACTCTGAAGAGCTATGTGTAAAACCTGCGAAGGTGCATGCTTTTGATAGGATCCTCCAAAGGTTCACCCTCGGTGGTTGAGAGCTGATATGCACCAGATCCATAGGCTATTATAATGATGTAAGGACCAAGCCAGTTTGGTTCGAACTTGCCCTTCTTCTCTCTGTCTTGCTGATTTTTAGGATTTTCTCTGAAAACCAAGTCACATACCTCAAATGTGCGAGGCTTGAATTTATGATTGTAGCTGCGACTCATTTGTTGTTGATAAGGCTTGAGGTGATTAAAAGCAGTTTATCTTCGTTCATCCAATAGTTCACGTTCTTGTAAGCGAGAGACCCTGCAGTCTTCATCATTGATAATGCTTTGCAAAGATACTCGTAAAGAAGGTAACTCGACCTCAATAGGAAAGATAGGTTTAGTGTCATAGACAAGTGAATAGGGTGTAGCTCCTGTAGGTGTTCAGACGCTTGTGTGGTAAGCCCAAAGTGTGGGATTAAGTTGGATATGCCAATTGCGGCCAACGTCGTCGACTGTCTTTTTTAGGATTTTTAGGATTGTTTTATTAGACGCCTTAGCTTGACCGTTACCTTGGGGGTAATAAGGTGTGGAAAAACGATGTGTAATATGGAAGCGGTCACAGAGTTCATGAACATCCTGATTTTTGAAAGGACGCCCATTGTCGGTGATGATGGAAACAGGAATACCATATCAACAAATGATATAGTTGAGAATGAATGTAGCAATTTGTTTTCCAGTGACTTGTGTAAGAGGCACCGCTTTGATCCATTTTGTGAAATACTCTTTGGCAGTGATGATGAACTTATGACCATTGGAGGAAGGAGGGTGAATCTTGCCTATGAGATCAAGTCCCCACTGACAAAAGGGCCAAGGAGTTGCCATTGGTTGAAGTTCTTATGCTGGTGCATGAATGAGGTCTCCATGAATTTGACACTGCTTACATTTCTTGACAAACTGATAAGAGTCTTTTTCCATATTGGGCCAGTAATAGCCAGTCCTGATGAGTTTCTTGGCTAAGGTAGGACCACTAGAATGTGGACCACATATCCCTTCATGAACTTCACGTAATGCAATTTGAGCTTTGTCCCGTTATAAACATCTAAGAAGAGTGCCATCTAGACCTCGACGGTATAGGATATCGGCTAAAATGACGTATCGAGAAGATTGGCAAATGAAAGTGCAATGTTGGTTATTGGATAGGTCAGGAGGAAGGGTATTGTCATGAAGGTATGTGAAAATGGGACCATATAACTGGGACTCAGGACCAACGACACATATCATCTCAGTAGGAGTGATCTCATATGAGGGAACCAAAAGGTTATCCACCAAGAACTCATAGCGGGTCTCATTCTATGGTAGATCGATTAGTGAAGCAATTGTAGCCATAGCATCTGCGGCTCGATTCTGCTCTCTTGGTATCTGCTCAAAGTCTAACTTCATGAAATGTTGTTTCAGGTCATCCACCATTCTTTTGTAAGGCATTAATTTCTCATCCTTTATTTGGTAGGTATCAGTCACTTGACGAATTACAAGTTGAGAGTCCCCAAAAACATGAAGTTCCTGGATCTTCCACTGAACTGCAATCCGTAATCCAGTTGTTAATGCTTCATATTCCGCTATGTTATTAGTGCAGGGAAATGATAATCGATATGATTTTGGTATGGAATCCCCTTGAGGAGTTATGAAGAGGATACCAGCTCCTGTCCCATGCTGTGTGTATGAGCCATCAAAGTATAGCTGCCAAGGCTTTGCGTGCGACACTGTCAAGATGGATTCATCTGGAAATTCTGAAGTTAGAGGAACATCATCTATCATGGGAGCATCTGCTAATTGATCTATGATGGCTTGTCCTTTTATTGCTTTTCTATCCACATACTCAATGTCGAATTCACTCAGGAGCATCACCCATTTGGCTAGTCGACCAGTAAGCGTTGCCTTATTGAGAAGGTATTTTAATGGATCGATCCTTGTGACCAACTTAGTTTTATGAGTTAACATGTAATGTCATAATTTATGTGAAGCAAAGACCATAGTGAGACACACATGCTCAATTGGTGTGTAGTTTAGCTCATATCCCACCAATGTGCGACTGGTGTAGTAGACTGCCTTTTCTTTGCCCTCAGCAACCTATTGTGCTAAGAGTGCCCCCAGTGCTGTTGAAGTAGTTGATGTGTATAGTAATAGAGGTTGATTTGGAACTAGTGGCATCAAAACTGGCAGACTCAGAAGATAATCTTTGAGTATCTGGAAAGGCTATTGATAGTTATCATCCCATTTGAATTTGATGTTTTTATGTAGCAAGTGCTGAAAAGGATTACATTTATCCGCAAGTTGTGCTATGAATCTTCATATGGACTGGAGTCTCCCTTGCAAAGATCAAAGTTGACTGATGTTTCGTGGTGGTTGCATCTCTAGGATGGCCTTGACTTTTGCTGGATTGGCTTCGATTCCTCTTTTTGATACAATGAATCCTAGGAGCTTCCCGGAGGTTACTCCAAAGACACATTTCTTGGGGTTTAATCTTACTTTGTATTTTTCCAACTGATCAAAGATGACTGAAAGTATGTCCAAATGTGTATCTCTGTCTATTGACTTGCCCAAGAGGTCGTCAACATAATCTTCCACAGTAACGTGCATGAGATCATGCAAGATAGTAGTCATGGCTCTTTGATATGTAGTGCCTGCATTTTTTAGCCCAAAGGCCATGACATTCCAACAGAAAGTTCCCCAAGGACAAGTGAATGCTGTTTTGTGCTAATCCTTGGATGCAATTTTTATTTGATTATAACCAGAGAATCCATCCATCAAAGATAACATTGCATGATTTGATGTGAGATCGACGATCAAATCTATGTTTGGTAATGGGAAGTCATCCTTAGGACAAGATTTGTTTATGTCTCTGAAGTCTGTACATATTCTGACACTACAATCTGGTTTACCGATGGGCACTAAGCTAGAGATCCATTCAGGATAATCAATTGGGCGTATGAATCCAACATCCAATAATTTTTCAAGCTCTGCCTTGACTAATAATGCCACTTGTGGATGCATCTTTCTTAATTTCTGTTTCACTAGTTTTGCCCCTGGTTTAACTATCAAATACATTACCAAATCCGGATCCAATCCAGGCATATCAGCGTATGACCATGCAAAATTTATTTGTCGCACTGTGAAGAAACTTATGAACTTTGATCTTTCTGTCTCTGTCAAAGATTGAGCCAGGAATATGTTATGTGGACTTTCTTTTGTACCAATGTTTGTTTTGATGGTTTCCTCTATGAACATAGATGATTTTTCTTCATAGGATGCTGGGAGAATGTCGAGCCTTCCATCCTCGAGTGCCTTAGAGAGGTTTTTGCCCTCAGATACGTCCTTTATTTTTACTTTTTTGGGGTCAGACAACGCCACAACACAGTTTTCGCCATAAGACCCTTGATTTTTTTTTATTTTTATATTTTTGCGACTGGAAGGTCTGACACCCTCACCAAAATATTCCACGTTGTTGAGTTCTATAGTGTATTCTGCTTTATGGTCCCTAGGGGGAAGATCATCTCGTATGCCTATATAATGAATAAAGGCTTCATCATTTTGGAATGTGTCAAACTGTGCAGGTCCTTCATGGTCCCAGTCAATAAGTTGATGATGAACAAGGGGAAGGCCTTTGATGTCTTCAAAGTTAGCGGGGCTAAGAGTGAAAATGTAGTTATATTCAGGTATGCCGAGATAATCATTGAGGTCATTGTTGGAACTCTCCTCATCTGTCTCGATCGTGAACGAATCCAAATTATCATCACTAGTAACGCATTTCGAGATAGGTGTTCTCATTCTATGTGATTTCGACTTAGAACCTAGAAGCAAGGACTGTGTGGGATCCTCAGGGGTTGTTTCTTGACCAACCTTGAATTTTCTATAAAATTTCTCTTCTTCTGTGGGTTCACCTGGTTCTCTAAATGTCTTGGTGAGTTCATAGTCACTGGAGGATTTGTCTGAATCCCATTCCCATTCATTGGAGTTTGTGGAATAGCGATTCTCTTATTGAATTTTGGTAGCTTTGATTTGTAATGCTTCTCCTATCATTTGAGTGTTTACCTTGGAAGTCATGAAACCAAGTCCTTTCGAGCATTCCTTTTTGAATGTTAATTCTAGTTGTAAATGTTCAATGATGCCTTCCTTTCTTAAGCCAAGAGGACTTTTGCCATCATACCCAAATTTTTGTAGGATCTTGAATCCTTTGCCATACTTTTCCCATGGTAGGCTGATGTGATCTTGTGTATTATTTCCAAGGTCTTTGTAAAGCATTTTGTATAAGTCTTCTTCTTCCAGTTCACCCCATCTTTGAAAGATAGTAGGGTCCCATTTGAGTATAATGATAGATACCTACTTATTAGGATGTGGTCTTCCATATTCTTTTGGTGAACTCATAACTTGTTGTAAGCACATGGTTTGATTCAAAGTGTATTCACCCATGCCCTTGTCCTAAAATTTCCCTTTAAGTTCACCTTGTTTTGATGTCGAAGGTTTTAATGATTCAAGATCAATGTATACAGAAGAAGGGACAACTTCCCTATTACTTGGAATGATCGTCTCATTTTTCGGTCTCAAGTTATTGTAGTATATGAATGGATTAGGATCACCATTAACTGTTATTTCAACTCCATTGTGATGAAACTTAATGCATTGGTGATATGTAGATGGGACTTCCCTCATTTCATGAATCCAAGGACATCTTAGTAATATGTTGTATGTGAGATCCAGGTCTAGGACTTGACAAACCACATCCTTTGTAACTAGCCCAACTTTGAGAGGCAAGGTGACTGTTCCCTTGGATGAGCGCTCTTCATCATCATATGCCTTGATGGTAATTTTGTTTGTAGAATTCACAGCTTTATCTTAATATCCCAATTGTTTAATAGTGCTCAATGTGCAAATGTTCAGACCCGCTCCTCCATCTATCAGGACTCGTTTTATTTGATGTTTGTGTATGAAGGCTTCAATGTGTAAGGGTGCATTATGTGGCTGACTTACAGAGGCGTCATCGGCTTCTGTGAATGTAAGGGAGTGTGGAATGGAAAGGCATCCCACCATGGCTTAAAACTGGTCCATGGTCAGATCAGTGGGGACAACAGTGTCTCTCAAGATTTTGTCAAGAATGGCTTTATGTGCAGGGGATATGCGTAAGAGCTCAAGGATGAAGATAAGCACGGGTGTCTTCCCTAACTGTTATACAAGGTCATACTCAGGTTTGGTTGATGAGGAAGCAATGTTTTTAGCTGGAGCACCTTGAAAAGTGAATTTACCTTGATGGGTTGCGACATTACATTCAGAGGTAGGTTCGGAAGAAGATCCAATGCCTTTTAGGAAAATCTTGGGTCTTTGGGTGGAATACTCAGGCATTTTGTCCTTGATGATAATGGTAGAGACATAATTATCCATTGAAATGTGATTGATAGTTGAATCATAGTTATAGGATGCTCTGGTATAGTTGGTTTGGTCATCTGTGGCTGCAACTTTTCCCTTATCATATTTTGGGAATGGTTTTGTAAACATTTCATGTTCTTGGTTAGATGAGTGTCCTTCAATCTCAATGTCACCTCTATCAATGAGATCTTGTATGATGTTCTTCAATCGATGACAATTTCCTGTCTTATGACCTTTGCTCTTACTAAATTCACAATATTCATCATCATTCCACCAATTTGGTTTGACCTTTGGCTCATATGGAGGAAAATCTGGAATTGTGCTTATCTTGTTTGCCACTAGCTTTTTGAAAATGGACTCAAGCGGTTCTCCCAATGGAGTGTAATTCCTTCGTGACTTTGAAGTTGTTTGAGTATTCACCTGATTGTTTGTAGAGCTTGATACAGAAAAAATGATTTTGGGTCGTACTGTATTGGCATCCACAACACCATCATTGACTGTGTTCTTATTTTTATTCCAAAATCTTGGCTTATCTTTTCCTTTAAAGTCATCTTTGTTTTCCTTGAATATCTTAATGACTCTTTGTTCAATTAGGACTTTCTTTGTTGCTAAGACTTTTTAAATGATGTCTTTGAAGGTGGACAAACAAGCTTTTCTTAGGTCATAACCAATGTCTTTGTTAACATTTTGGGTGAACATCTCTACCATTTGTTTTTGTGGAATTTCACAAGAGCATCTGCTAGCTAGATTTCTCCATCTTTGTAAAAATGATGAAAAAATTTCTCCATCCTTTTGTTTGGTGTTGCACAAGGTAGTGACTGATATGTTTGTCTCTATGTTGTATGAGAAATGTTGGATAAATGCCTCTGCTAAATCACCCCATGACTTAATTCCAGGTGGCAGTTGGGAGAACCATTCCATAGCTTGATCACCTAAGCTTTGTGGGAATAATCTCATCAAATATGTCTCTTCCACTGCTACCTCAATGCAAGCTATGAAAAATTGTCTTATACATGCCTTAGGATCCCCTTTTCCTCTGTACTTATCAAACTTAGGTGTCACAAAGTGTGTAGGAAATGGAGGCATTGGAATGCTTTTGTCAAATGGATAGGGACATATGTCTCTCATTGTGTAAGTTGGCTTTGGTGTATTTATGTCCTCCATTTTCTTTTGTAAGTCCTTGATTTGTTGTTCCAAATTGTTCTTAGGTGGAGACCGACTTCTTGGACCAAACCCCATGCCTGAACCACTGGGTGGAGGAGGAGCATGTTGCATATATGGATGATATTGATCATACACATATTCATATGGAGAAGGTCTATAATGATGCTATGTATATGGACCACTTGGTATAGAGTCATGCTGAGGAATAGAATATTTGTTTTGTCCATGTATACCATACTCTATAGGAATGTCATGAGTTTGTTCTAGTGTGTTGCCCCCAAATTTGACACGGGGTTTCCTTGTGTCCAAATTTTGAGCATGCCTTTGAATATCCAATTGCTTTGGTGGTTGATCCTTAGCATTGGTATGTGATTGAGTATATTTTTTTTGCATAAGACTTCCACAATGGTCTGCGAAGGTGAGTATCATATGCTTGACCATGTGTATGTGGGACCTCTAGTTTTTGAAACAAAGATTATGGTGTTTCAGGCACAAGATGTGGTCCTCTATTGCCTCCACTATTAGGCCTCCTTTGATCCATGTTGAGGTGAGGTTGTTGCAAAGGTCGATTTTCCATTATTTGAGACATGTCAAAATCATGAGGGATCTTGGCTCCACTTTGTGCCATCACTTATAAGAAGTATTGTCTATCTCTCCTTATTATTTCCTCAACCAATCTATTGAAACAGGGATCCATAATGGTGTCTTCCACTTTTGCTGAATGTACGGAAAAGTTGTCCATATTGTCATTGTGTGTATCATTGTTGTTTGTAGTGTCCATGTGCTCAACATTTGGAATGTTTCTATAGGCATCCATGTCAGGTAATGTAGTATGATCAGAATTAAAAAAGATATCATTGTCATATTCATAGGAACTCATGTTTGCGGACTCTTGAGCCTCTTTAGTTTCTCTCCTAGATTTTTGGGAATGGGTTTCAACCATGAACTAGGTATTGACCAAGATGTGTGAGACTAGATGAAAATGAAAAGAGTATGGAAGACCAAGAGTTGGATGGAATGTAAATGAATCTGAATTTTACTTGCAATGTCCAAAGTGTAAGACCAAGTATGTATGTAGTAGATTAGGTGTGGCTTCCAAAGAGATGATAGTTTCTCTTGATGAGGTAAGTTGACCTTGACTCTAAGTAAGACCAAATGAGACCCAAAGGTGATAGACCTTGATGAGGGACCACTTAGCAAAATGTTGTTGTATGTAGTGTGTTGACAAAGTATGATGAGGACAAGTTGATGAATACTAAGAGGGGGGGGGGGGGTGAATTAGTATGCCAAAAATCTCTGCACTTAAACACTTTGCAAGACTAATAGTAAACCGGTAAAACAGTTTAACAGACAAACTGGTTAACACACATGTAAACGAAATAGGTAATAATGCATTTAACCATAGAAGAAAAAACACCATAACACAAGAGATTTTGACAAGGAAACCCAAATGGAAAAAACCACGGTGAGATGGAACTCATAAGTAACTATCTGCAGAATAGGAACCAGACCAGTTAAGGTCAGACTGGTTAAGGTCTTACAATGTTCTTTACCAAAACAGATCCTGTTAGGAATCTCAATCTCTGTTAGGAGATAAGTCCGATTAAAGACTACCTTGCTAGAGGATTTTAGATCCACAGATGTGAACCACCTTGTTAGAGGATTTACAAAAGGCTTTTGGGCCTACCTGGTTAAGGGCTACAGACTTGTCAAAGATGTGAGTAATCAACAAGTGTTTGATCTAGCTAGTAGCACAGACTGCTCGGTTAGATCCTTGATAGCTCATTCCTAATGCACTCCAGCATTAATTCAGTCTTCTACACATTCATATTCTCTCCAACACCTCAACCACCTTAAACCCTAGTAACAACATAAACTTTTTCTACAACCACATCAACAACCTAAAACCCTAGACATGATGTCCTTATAAAGGAATCTGATTTCATGTTGGTCCAATAGGATTACATAACAATTTTCTAGGTTCAATGAGCCTGGACATACTTGGTACCACGACACAAAAAGCACCGTTAAGGTGTTGGCACCATCAAACAATCGATGGATGGTAACTCATCACAAAATGCCAGTTGGTAACTCATCACAGAGTATTACTGGTTCATATAAAATGCCGGTTGCTGGTTTGACAAAAATGAAGACTGGTAAAAATGTGTTATGCCACTTTAATCCCTCATACCGCTTGGGATCCACAAACCGCTTAGGGTCAACTTGCCGCTTCAGACTGGGAAACACATTCTGCAAAACACCAATAGTTTAAAGACTATAATAGAACATACCGGTTGGAACAAATACCTGTTGTGCTCTAACTCATACATATAAAGGATATCTCAATGCAAGTGTGTGTCCATCAATGACAATCACAACATAAACATCAAAAATGCCAACAATCTCCCCGTTTGGCATTGATGGCAACACTTAGGAAAATAAAATTTTGACATCTAAGTGTTTTACAACAAAGTCATGCCATTAGCAAAATTCCCCCACTAAGCATATACACTATCCCTTTAACAATATAATGTATAACACTTTTGCATATAGAGCATAAACATTGAGATGTTCAGAGCATATATCAAAATTTTGATTACCAGATACTTCTCCCAAATAGAATTCTTCTCCCCCTTTTCCAACAATGACAAAGTACAGTTGAACAACCCTGTTTTTATTTGATATTAAAATAATAAAAGTTTATGACAATAAGGAATAATACTTGTCAAAAACAAATTTAAAGTCCTGCAAGAATTGTTTCATCGACAAAGACCAAGACTCAAGTAGGGAGGTGGCTACTTCTTTTTTTGTCTGCATCTGGGAGACCTGTTCTTCCATGGCATCAATTGTGCTCATCTCCTATGTAACTGTTAAGGCATCCAGGTTTAGATAGCACTTCTGAAGAATTTGCAATCGTGGGAGTAGAACCAGTTGTAGCTCCTACAAATCTCTAGATCGGGTGCTGATCTCTTGCTCCATTTTTGCTGACTGGATGTGAAACCGGTGAACAGTTTGCCCATAAGTTGTAAAGGAATCATAAGGTGGCTTGAATGTGCTCATGTAGGACTGCAAGTCTATTTGAAGCTTTTTCTTTTGAGCTAGCACATCATCATAGAACAGATGGGGTTGACAGATCTTGCTGAGTAGCAGAATTCACTCATCTAGAGCGTCCCTTATATCCTTTTGTTCTTTCTTCAGTTCAGATTGGAGCTCATTCAACTTCTTCACCAGAGCTATATTAAGAGCTTTTTGATGCTCCTTCTTGACATTTGCCTTTGCTGCCTCTTCTAGGCTCTGCACCTAATCATCCACTACTGTGCATAGGAGCTTAAGTTTAGCTAGTGATGAATCGGTGTTGGGAAGATTTGTACCGGGTATCAAACCGGTAAGAGTGTCCATAGCTTCTTGAATTACATCCTGCTCCTTCTTTCTTTGAATAATTTCAAGGCGCTCTTGAGCAACCTTGATGCCCTGCATTAGCTCCATTTTACTTGCAGATTGGAGATCAACTGGTTTGGCTTGACTCCCAGTTGCCTTCAGAGTCTCCATCTGGGTGCTCTTTTCCGCTTCTCCTACCTTATCCTCTTCCACTTTCTTCTTCTCCACTTCTCTCCTCTTCTTCGCTTCCTTATCCTCCTTTGCTTTTTTCTTCTCTGCTTCTTTCCTTTTCTCCTCTTCTTTTTCCTCCTCTTCCTTCTTCCTTTTCTCTACTTCCTTCCTCTTCTCTTCTTCCTTGTCTTCCTCTTCTTTCTTTTTCTTTTCATCTTCTTTCTTCTTGTTCTCTTCTTCATCCTTCTTCTTCTTCTCCTCTTCATCTTTCTTCTTCTTCTATTCTTCATCCTGTTATCACTATTTAAAAAATGGTCTTTTCCCTTTCCCATAAATCGGCTAAGTTTTGAAATTTTGATCTAGACATGCTATCAATTGCTTCAGCTCTATGTTAGGTCCTAGGGGTTTAGAGTTTAAATCTTAAATTGTTCAATGTTTTACCAAAAAACCCCCTGGTTTCTATTTCTTCGTTACTTTATCCACTTAATTAATGGGTCTTAGGTTCGTAGGAAGTGTCCCCCCTTGTCATTTGCCTAGGCGGTCATTTGAATTAATCGTAAAATTTTACGCCTTATATATTTTCCTCCTAATGTTGTTGGGCCCAGTAAGTTGTGCGCATCTCTCAGGAAGATCTATGATTTTCGCTATTTCGTTAGGTGAAGTTGCGTGTGGTTTAAGACCCGCGAAATGGCGAAAAGGAAATGCGTTCTAAATGGCGATTTTGGTCCGGTTTAAAGAGGTTTCATCTTGTCCAAGATCCAACGACTCGCGTTATTTCGTAACTTGAAATTGCAAGCAAAATACCTTTCATGAAATGGCAAAAGCGTTTGGTGGGAGCCTGCATGCGAGGATTTTCTAAGTGACTAAAAGGTGATCAAGTCCAATCTGATCCGACGGTTCGCGCTGTTTCACAGGATGAAAATGCTCGACAGTTATCTTTCGTGAAGTGGTGAAATGACATGGCACTCCAAGTAGACGGTCCAGCTGGTCGAGAGGGTGAGTAAGATGATGGCACATGGCATAGGCCGCAATAGTCAGTGAGGCGGGTCCAAGGGTTAAAAGAAGGTGGGTCCCAGAAGTGAGTCATGCCGCGGGATAAGAGGTGACCTGGCAGATACAGGTGGCAAGGATGAGGTGGAACCCAATGTTTTCTCTCAGCAAATGAAAGACTGACATGTCAGCTTTGAAAGTGACTAGATGCTAGGTGTTTGAGGTTGAGTCGGAGGGCCCACGTTTGCCAGAATCAGTTCAGATGGTTAAGCATCGAGCAAGTAAAAAATAATCTAATGGCCCACGTGAATTCGCAAGGGTAAGGCGCCCATGCTTTATGCCTTGTGAAATGGTGAAAAGGTTTTTCGTCCCCAAAGGCAGATAAAACATGAGGTTAAAGGAGGATCAACTTCATTTTGATCCAACAGCTAGTGGTATTTCGCGGTTGTGAGATGCTTGAAGGATATGCTTCATGAAATAGCGAAAGTAAAAAGGGTTCGTCCAGGTGTCAAGCTAGATGGTGATGTGTACATGGACATATGGTTTCAGAAGAAGTTGAGGGCCCGCCAAGGTGTAACCGGCGGTAAAAGGGAGAGACACATGGCTGACGTTGAACTAGGCTTGAACGGTTTTCTAAAACCAATGGTTGAGTGCCACGTGGTAGTTAGTAACCAATGAAAAGCAGTGTAAGCAAAGAAGGCATAAAGGGTTTCCCTTAAAGGATGGTCATCTCCAATCTGATCCAATGCCTCACGTTGTTTCATGGCCTGAAGTTGAAAGATGTTTAAGGTTTGTGAAATAGCGAAAGACCGCTAGCAATCAAGGCAAAAGCGCGGTTAATAAAGATGTCGGCGGTCTCGGTGAGAATTAAATGCCGAGTAGTTAGAATTCCATCTAATGTCTGGCACGGTTTTGCGAAGGAGAAGTGCTCGAAAGATAAAGTCTGTGAAATGGCGAAAAGGAGGTGGGGCCCAGTGCGAAGGCAAGACTATTAAGTCAGTTTAACGGCCGATCAAGTTTCTTTTGATCGGACGGTTGGCGTGATTTCGTTTAACAAAATTGCCTGAAGGTTATGCTTCACGAAACAGTGAAAGAGAAAAAGGAAAGAATTGCAGGAATGTTGTGACCCATTGGAGCGAAAATTCGAATTCTCTTAGGAATTCAATTCTGAAGGGATGGCTGAAGCATGCGGAATCAATGTCGCAGTTAAGACCCTGGGTACCATATATGATCTCCTGTCGATTGAGTAAAGGTATCGTTCAAAATAATTGTTGCAGAAAAGCAGATACAAAGCTATTGTCTTCGAATATAGAGCAAGTCAATTCAGTTGCAGAGAAGTTTCCTTCGAGCTCAAATCAGGTTTTCTTGTACTCCTGTGTGGCAATTTCTTTGTGGTGTTTTAATTAAGGTCTTGATTTGTCATTGAACCATTTGGGGGTAGTATTTTAATTGGCACCTAAGAGAGAATTTTCTGGGAAAGTTAATTACTAGGAGAGGGCCATTTGTGATGAGTTTCTTGAGCAGTTGACATTGTCAACTAACCAGGCATCAAAAGTAAAAGAATTAGTGCCTAGAGCTCCTTGTTTGAAGATAGGAGAAGGGCTATATGATAAGGGCAACTGGTTGAGAGATCCACAGGTTAGATTGTTTGGGTTAGGGTTATTCAAGGTTGGATTTGGAATGAGAAATTCTCCAACCCCACAGAATAGCATCTGAGAGTTAGATGTAGGGAAGTTGGTAGTTCCAGGGGTATTCATGGACATGGATCTATTGACTCAAATTGCACATAATTATGATCCAGTCACAAGAAGCATTAGGGACATAAATGGAAAAGCCCTTATTGAAATCAATAATGAAGAGTTCAGAAGTGCTTTTGGGCTCAATGAGTTTACAAATTTTTTGGAACCTATTAACTTCAAATCATTAGCTTAAGTATACGGTGCACAGAGAAACCACTTTAGGAGTGGGCCTCTTAAGGAATTTTTTGTAAGGATAGGTGGGTTGACAATTGTAGGACCCAACACAGAAGAGTCTTTCTCATTGAATCTGTTCACCCTCAGGGCTAATGGAATGTATTGGTCACTTTGCCAGATTTTGGGAGAAGATGCTGAGGCAAATATGCCTAATCACTACTTGCTAATGATTGCTCAGATTCTGAATCCTTCCCTTGCAGTAACATTTGACTATGCCTCTTTCATTACTGATGCTATCCATGGAGGATTAATAGGAATAAAAAATGGGAAGGTGGATAGGCCTTTCGGATGGTATTCACTCCTCATGCATCTATTTCTGTTCAAAGGTGGTGATTACTTTGCCAGTGGATTGGACCTCATAAAGGAGAAAGAGGGAGAAAAGATGCCAGTGCAACTATGGAGTACTGTGTTGTCATGGGATAGAGAGGATGCCAGTTTCTTAAAATTTCATAAATATTTTTCATCAAAGATTAGGACTCTCCTCTGCTCAGAAAACCCAAGAATCCGCAAGGTTCTTTTGGAATTTGTTAGACCAAAAGAATTTGAAGAGAGTATAAAGATTGTTCATAATTGGGGTGACATTTATCTATACCGAGTCTCGATAGTTTTCAGAGTTTTTGGTTTTAGAGGCACTCCATTCTTGTTGCCCTATCAGGTCCCTCTCAAAGTGGGAATTGCAGAAGTCCTCAGATAGATTGGTAGTGTACAAGAGGCAAAGCTGACAGGCAGGGGTAAAGGGACTATTTTCCCTACGGTTACCATAGCCCATCAATTTATAATAACCAAGGGAGGTTGGAATTGTTTTGAAGACTTTCTCAAACCTTATCATTTGTCAACTGCAGTATCTAGGTGTGCCGATCTAGAAGACTTCTTCAATGGCATGTTTAGAAAGAGAGTAGTGTGCAGAGGTAGACCCCATCAATTTCAGTTTTCTGAAGACCTCATTAGAAATGAGTTTGATCTAGATGAGCAAGAGCTGAGGAAAGAAAAATGGGTGGCTTATAAGAAAGCCTTAGACTTTGTGCATCAGTTTGATGCCGGCTATGACCCATTGTCTAGCTTTTTCCCTTTTGAGGAGAAAATAAAGTTTTTAATTGTTTGCTTTGAGGATGTGATGTAGACCCTGAAGGAAAAGAGGGAAGCTGTGATTAAAAGCAACCCTGAAAAGGAAAGAATGATTCTAAGTAGGTCTGCCTCCACCAAAGCAATCCCTCCTGGTGACTATACACTGCACAAGAAATATAGTTATAGTGTGCTGATGCCTACAATAGGGGAGCCCTCCACCTCCAAAGGAAAGAGGAAGATACAAGATGTCATTGATATCCAAGAGAGCCCTAAGAAGTAGAGAGTAGGAAAAGAAGTACAATCTGATACACCTTTGTACTCTCCATCCCAATCCCCTATTCACATAGGAGATGAGCAAGCAGCAGCTGAGCAACTGATACAGTTAGACAGTCTAGGAGAAATTGCCTATACATATGATGAAGTAGAGGAAGGTATGCCAGAAGAGCCCCTTGCTTCTGAAATGAACATTACTACCACTGAACTTAAAGGCCAAGAGTGGGATCCTGAGATAAAGTAGGCTAGTGATGACTTCTTGGCTGACAACAATTTTGTCACATCAGGAGCATTTATGCAGTTTGTATGGAAATAAAATATAGATAAATACAATGGAAGATGTGAGAAGAGAAAAGGTGAACAACTCAACAATGATCCAGCTCTGGTGGAGGAGGAAATAAAACAAGAAATGATGGAAGAATTTAAGACCATCACTCCTAAGCAGGGAAGAGATATGGTGGAACAAGCTGGAGTGCTTATTATCCCTGAGTGGGACATAGCAGATACCCTGGTACTAGAGGTAGTGAGGAAAGAAACCAAGCCCATGGAGGGAATTAATTTTAGCAAAGATAATGCTGCACTCGTCATGTGGTCTCTAAAGAGAGTTGAAAATAAAAGAAGCAAAGATACCCCAGGGTCAAGTTACCTTGGTGGAATGATAGTGAAGAGAGTGCAGAACATAGGGGTGGTAGAAGCTGCTAGCACTGTGCTAGAGACTGCAAAATTTAGTGTTGCAGTAGCAGAAAAGGAGGCCAAGGAAAAAGCAGATCTCCAAGTCAAGTTGGAGACAATCTTGAAGGCTTATAACAATGCTAAGGAGGAGGTAAGAGGTAAGGATAGCATCATTGCTAAGTTGTAGAGCCAGTTGATAGGACAGTACCATCAAGGTGAGTCTTCAACACTGATGATCTCCTCCTCTCCTGCAAGACCTCCACCTAGCAGCCCCATCATTGAGTTCCCACCATCTCCAACACCTTCCAGCTCCCAAATGATTGAGATTACTCCTCAAGAACTAGAGAATTTGAAACAAGCTCAGGCCCTGTATGCAAAGAAATATGAGGAAAGAGTAAAGGCTACTGTTTCAAGTTTTGCAGATACAATGAATGCCTCACTGCTATATAATAATATAAGTAAGGTTTTGGATATGTGGAATGAGCTCAATGGAGATAAGGCCATTTTGACACCTATTTTTGACAAGTGGAGGCCTAGAGAGCAGGACCTGGAGCTTATTTGTGCATCTTATGATGAAGCAGGGGCCAATCCTATCATCAAATCCACTTGTGACACCACTAAAGACCTAGTAAAATTAGCAGAAGGGGTGGATAATGCTGATAGGAAAATTAACTTGTACAAAAAGGAGTATGCTGATCAGGTTTTTGAGTTGCTCCTAGGAGTTTTTGCTAGCCCAGATCAATTGAAGGACAAACAAATGTGGCTCAAGGAATTAGAGACGAAACTGTCAGCCAGAATTAAAGGAATTGTTGATTTAGATGATGCTTCCTTCTTTGTTGTGATAATTCAGGAGATAGAGAAAATTAAATCTCATTATGGTTTTCTCAATTCAGAAGTCAACAAGATGAGAAATTCCTGGAAAAGGTTGACCAAGGCTAAGACAAAAGTGATTAATTTTGCATGGCCAACTGATGATGTGTACAATGAATGGACAACAAAATATGCCATGCAGGATGTAGAGCAGTTAGAGGGTGCTCCTGAACAGTTAGAAGAGGTTGCAACCGGATAGCGAGTTGAAGAAGCTGTAGAGGTCAAAAAGGACTTGTAACTATTTTTGTAAAAGGCTTTGTAACTTCTTTTGGAAAAGAAATGATTGTAACAAATTCTCCTAGGAAAGTCCGAAGCTATGTGCATCCATATTGTTATAAATGGATACCAGAACTAAGAGTAGAGAGATCGCAAAGAATTGTAAGAAAACATTGCAGAAATTTATATATGAGCTTTTCTAAGATTAATGGAGAATATTCCAAAGTTTTTGTAATACTTTCTTGAAGAATATATCAATATACAGACCATCGGTTTTGAGTAAAACTTTGTGTCATCTTCAAATGTGCTTGCAATTATTTACTATTTCATTCTGAATAATCCAGGGTTATTTTGTCTGAAATGAGTTGTAAGGCAACTCTCAGTAGATATGTTTGCTAGCTTTTTTCTTTAGGAGGGAAATTAAAAATGTGGGGATCACTTCTACCAGTAAATTCTCTGTAGGATACTTTGAATCTTGATGAGCATAGTTTGATTTGGTATGCATAAATTCTCATGTATGTTAGGCATATATAAGGATTAACAGAAGCCGAGCCAATGGGATGTGTAGAGATATTTTGTTTGGGGAGTATTGTTTGAATTTAAATGACTCTGTGACCTTGGATAAGGCACTGGTATAGATTGAAGTTGTCTATTACATGTTTTGTAGGTCAAAATACTAAATATGAGTATAATTTTCATTGCTTTGTTTCAGTTAGTTTCAAGGTGATTAGATCCACTGGTTTTCTGGACTGGTATGCTGTGGATTTATCTTTTGAAAGTGTGAATTTAGTTCACAAAGGTATACCCGCCTGGACTCTATGTAGGTCCAAAGTGTAGAAGGTTAAATCAAACCTTTTCATATGTTGTCCAAAGAGTTTCCTTCCCTTTGACATCTCTCCTGCACAAAGTTTAATCATGTTATTATAAGGATGTTGAAGTGAATCAGATTTTGAAGACAACGCATCCTTCTTCTTCTTCTCTTCTTTATCCTTTTTCTTCTTCTCCTCTTCATCTTTTTTCTTCTTCTCTTCTTCATCCTTTTTCTTCTTCTCTTCTTCATCCATCTTCTTCTTCTTAGTCTGTTCCTTTGCCGCTTCCTGTCTATCCTCGGCTTGCTTATCAACCTATTCAGCCTGTTGCTCCTATCCTATTGCCTCAGATGGTGTTTCCTGAGTAACATCTTCTATGTCCAGGGCATCGACATCAATAGTGTCGACCGGTTCATCAACCGGGTTTGTTTCATCATCAAATGCTTCATTCAGTTTTGTTATAACCAGTTCTTTCTCAGCTTGCCGGTTGGCTTCAGCCACTCGATGCATCTTCAGAGCTTGTAGAGCACGAGTTTGTGCATCCTTGAGCACTTCCTTAGCCTTCCCTTCTAGTAATAGGAGTCTTCTTCTTCTCATGAAGAAAAGACCTTTGTATTTGTTCATTACATCCAACAGTTCTAAATTCGATACATCAGGAAAATGTTCAGCAAATTTTTTTTCTCTCATTTCCCATTCCTGCTCTATGGCAATGCACCATTTATTGTCTAAGGATTTATACAAAGAATCCGGTGTTTCAGATCTAATTTCTGAAGGTGACCAGTCATTAACACATAAATACTGAATTATTTCCTTTTCAACTGCTTCCTTTTCATCATCATTAAAGTCATCAAAATACTCAATTAAATCATGTAGCAATTTTCTCCTAATATTCTTTATTGTTCTTTGACAATGTGTCAAAGGTTTATAGGAGGAGATATCAATATTTACCGGTGCAGATGATGTTGGTTCATTCTTTGTCTTCTTTCTTGTCCATCTCGCCTTCTTGGGCTGCTCCTCAAACACAGTTTCCTCTGAGTCTGGTGTATTGCTTTTTGTCTTCCTTTTCCTCTCGAAGACTTTAGCCAGTGCTACTTCTGATTTCTTCTTGGCTGGTGACCACTTGGTCACTTTTGGAGTTGCAGTAGTAACCGGTGCTGATGCTGTAGGCACTGCAGTTTCTTTTCCTTTCTTTGCAGAGGGTTCCTCGACCGGTGTAACCCTTTCCAGATAGGTTCCGGTCCTCTTTGCCTTAGGATCAAGAGGTGAGGCAATAAGGGTAGATGCATACCCTTCCAGCATATCGTACATCACCTCATAGCCCATTGGATCCACTTCTTCATGTCTAGGCTCAACAACCTCCATTATGCATTTATCCACTTGGATGGTGAAATAGATATCGTCTTCATATTTCTTGACTATGTCACCCGATATCCTCATTCTTTGGCTCATTTTTCGTCTGAACTCATCAAAATACTTGTTCAAAACATCAGGGTAACCGATTCCGATTGCTTGAATGCTTTCATTGATTTGCTTGGTCACCAGTTGGTTAGCAGACCACTGGACATCTCCTACTCCTGGAAAGTAGCCTTGGAAATAGAAGAACAACCCAACTAGTAGTTGTCCAAACTTGAACCTTTGTGCTTTATCCTGTTTGATCAACTTCAGATTCAACAGGAGTTGTCTCTGCATACTGGTTCATAGGTCAAATGATGCATCCTCCTTTATGATCTGGTAAGCGACATTTACTGCTGCAACAGATACAAAGTTAATTTTGCTGGCAGAGAATGTCCGGTAGCCTATCACCATGCAGGCATACTTAACTAGATCATCCTTGATAGAATTGACTATCATGCCTTGTGAGTCGCTCACTGAATTGGTGAGCTTGGAAATTTTAGTTTTGCTTACCATCCTTAGGGCTGGCACTTCCCCTATGTTGTAGAATTTGGTGACTGCATGAATTGCCTACGACATGATATCACTTGTTCTCTCCAGGTGCATCTTGTCACCATGGAATCTGCTCAGAATGATCCTTATATGATCCTCTGTGAAATCCTCCAGGAAGTAAACAACATTGTGGAGCTTCTTCTTCTCCAAAATATTATACTCCGGTTTGATCTTCTTATCCTTTCCACAAAATAAACCTAACTGGGAGTGGATAGCTAGAGACCTTAGGTCTTCAATCTTGCAATTTATGTAGTCAGAAATTCCCTCTTCTACTATCACACCAGCTAGAACTTGTGATAGGGCATTATACTTAGACTTTCATTGAATAAAACTTGCAGACTCGATAGATGCACTAGAACTGGTATGAGATGCGGAAGCCATGATAGAAATTTTAAGAACTCGAGAAATACCTTTTGAAACACGTGAATTTAGGGCTTGCAGATTCTCCTTCACTTCACACTCCATCGGTTGCTAAATCATCACTTTGTGTTCTCCACTTGACCTTTTGCAGTTTGAATTTGAATCTCCTTTGCGGTTTCTTAATTTTTGAAAATCTCAGCTCAAATCGCCTTTTCGTCGCTCTGCTCTTTGAAAAAATTTTCTTCGCTCGAAAACTGATAGTGAGAAATGATTTGAAAAATGCTTTTAAACATATTCCTCACCTATCGTCATTAATTCTCCTCCATTAGGGCGTAAACCCTAATTTGCCTTTTTACCATTTCTGGTCTTCTGCCAAATGACAGGTATCACATACCGGTTAAGGTCTTTTACCGATGAAAATCGGGGGTTCGAAACATTTCACCGTTTGCTCCCCCTAAGCTTTTTCTGAAGCTTAGTTTGCTGGTTCCGTGATTTCCACACTAGGTGCAGAAACCAGTTCCTCTTGTAACACCACTGGTTTCTTCTTCTAGGTTTTGTTCATGTCCACTTGAATAGTGTCAACATCAATGTTTCCTTTCGAAGTGACTGGTATATCATCATATATGTTCTTTCTTGATCTATAGAATCTGGCAATGTGACCCGGTTTGTTGCAGTGATAGCAGACCAATCCAGGTGCTCTCCAAGGTCCATTTTTCATGTTTCCATTCTTCCTTCTGCATGTTGCAGCAGTATGACCATGACTATGATAGACCATACAGTTTTCCCTCCATCCGGTTGCCGCTTGATAGCCATCGCTTCTTTGCTGATGATTGAAAGTATTAAACCGGTTGTGATTCCAGTTCACAAAAGGTTCAGGACCAGCTCCTTGGGTCCTCTGAGGATATCTATCAATGTTGTTCATAACTGACCTACATTCAAATGCTCTATGCCCATACTTGTTGCATGCATAACAGTTACCATTGAATCTATAGGATCTAGGCTTATCATTTAGGAAATAAGAAAAATTGTTGTAAGCCTTACTCCTATACACATTTGCAGTATGTCCTTCTTTAAGACAGTTGAAGCAAACATGTTTAAACTTTTGCTTACCTTTATCCTTTGATGTCGGTTGTTTCTTTGATGTTCCAACATTTGTACCAGAGGTCTCACCTTCCTCATGACTGGAATAACCAAGTCCATTGGTATTCTTGACCGGTTTGGTAGATTCAAGCTTTTTCTCTAGCTTGATAGTACTCTTGTTGAACTTAGCAAGTATTTCCTTCGACTCAGAGAGTTCTTTAGAAATAGCAGCATTTGTTTCCAACAGGTTTTCATTCTCAGAGATGGCAATGTTCAGTTCTCCTTGCATATCTTCCTTTTCCACTTTTCTTGCATGGAGTTGAGCAGTTAGGGCACTGATCTCTTGTTTCAGCTTGGAGATCTCATGATCTTTTTCTTTCACCAGATCTTCAGCTTTCCTCTGGTTCTCAAGCTCTTGACACATCCGGATAGTCAGCCCTTCCAACTCCTTTCTCAGGTTGGAGTTAGATTCATTCAACTTATTTACTTCTGCAATTAGGGCTTCCATGTCTGCTTCATCTGAAGAACTATTTTCAGATAGCTCCATCAGCTTTTCAGCATGTTCTCTCCTTTTTGCTTAAGATGCCTTATATTTGACCATAAGATCATCATAGGCTTGCTTAGACTCAGTGAGACAATGTGTAAGTTCCCTTATAGAGTATTCCCCCATATCTCTTTCCAAGTGGTTAAACTTATAGAAAGGTAGGCTCTGATACCAATTAATGAATACTAAGAGGGGGGGTGAATTAGTATGCCAAATATCTATGCACTTAAACACTTTGCAAGACTAATAGTAAACTTGTAAAACAGTTTAGCAGACAAACTGGTTAACACACATGCAAACCAAATAGCTAATAATGCATTTACCCATAGAAGAAAAAACACCATAACATAAGATATTTTGATGTGGAAACCTAAATGGGAAAAACCACGGTGAGATGGAACTCACAAGCAACTATCTACAAAATAGTAACCAGATTGGTTAAGGTCTTACAATGTTCTTTACCAGAACAGATCCTGTTAGGAATCTCAATCTCTGTTAGGAGATAAGTCCGATTAAAGACTACCTTGCTAGAGGATTTTAGATCCACATATGTGAACCACCTTGTTAGAGGATTTAAAAAAGTCTTTTGGGCCTACTTGGTTAAGGGCTACAGACTTGTCAAAGATGTGAGTAATCAACAAGTGTTTGATCTAGCTAGTAGCATAGACTGCTCGGTTAGACCCTTGATAGCTCGTTCCTAATGCACTCCAGCATTAATTTAGTCTTCTACACATTCATATTCTCTCCAACACCTCAACCACCTTAAACCCTAGCAACAACATAAACTTTTGCTACAACCACATCAACAACCTAAAACCCTAGACATGATGTCCTTATAAAGGAATCTGATTTCATGTCGATTCAATAGGATTACATAACAATTTCCTAGGTTCAATGAACTTGGACATACTTGGTACCACGACACAAAAAGCACCGTTAAGGTGTCGACACCATCAAACAATCGGTGGATGGTAACTCATCACAAAATGCCGGTTGGTAACTCATCACAAAGTATTACCGGTTCATATAAAATGCCGGTTGCCGGTTTGACAAAAATGAAGACTGGTAAAAATGTGTTATGCCGCTTTAATCCCTCGTACCACTTGGTATCCACGAACCACTTGGGGTCAACATGCCGCTTTAGACCAGGAAACACATTCTGCAAAACACCAATAGTCTAAAGACTATAATACAACATACCAGTTGGAACAAATATTGGTTGTGCTCTAACTCATACATATAAAGGAGATCTCAATGCAAGTGTGTGTCCATCAATGACAATCACAACATAAACATCAAAAATGCCAACACAAGAAAGTGACCTTTTGACTCAAGTTTAGACAAATGTGAATGTAATGTAAGGTGTAAAGCAATGATGGACTTTGTGAGACCCAAAGATAGGCTGAATGCTATATGAAAACCCAGAGAGATACCTAGGAAGCTCAATAAGTCTGAAACTGCCTGTTCTTGTTTGCTGGATTGTGAAAGTTTTCAATTTTGAACATAGACGTTCCTGTATACTTCATAGACGTGCTCAAATGACACAGACGCTATTTTGTCAAACACAGATGTGCTTAAATGACACAGACACGTTTTTGAGATGTTGTAAGTGCAATGTTGCTCAAGAGAACACATACGTGTTTCTTCCCTTCACGGACGCGGTTATACGACACAAACATGGTTTTGTCAGACACAGACGCATTTTTGAAAACTTTGTGCAATTTTTCTAATCTGTGAAGTTACTTGTTGTGACCAAATTTGATTGTTTGACTGTTTTCCGTGATAAGAGGACACAATGTTGATGAGGACTCAATGTTTGCAACTGTTTAGACTAAAAAATGACTCAAAGAAAAGTGTGTTGTTTGATGTAAAAATGTTTTGCATACACTTGAAGACACAAAAGACACAATGTTTTGATGTTTGATCTTGAATGTTTGATTGTTTAAAATAAGTCAAGCACAATTCTTATGGCTGGCTAGGACAATAGTTGTTGATTCCCACATGAGGCTACGCTATTCAGAGTGGATACTTAGATGCTTGACCCCACTGGCTCCACCCTCGGCACTGACTTCTTGGGGCAGCCAAGCATCAGTCCCTACGAAAACTCCTCGTGGTGAACTTTGTATCTCTACTAAGGACCGTATGTGTGTGGGCTGCTCTAGAGGTCCGACCTCCTGCCCCAACAACTAGAAAGATTTTGGATTCTAAAACAAAAAGGTGCTAGTAAGGGCATCCACTCATGTGGCCATACATGCGGCACTTTCAGCTCTGTAAATACAAAAGGCTCCCTGCCGGTAGGGGTTACACCCTACAAATGATCAAATAAATTTGATCAAACGGGTTTATGGGGAGACATAGTGTCGGTATGAACTAATCAGCACATGTAATCTATATTTTTCACCATGAATATAGTTGTTTATAGTGGTTTGGAAGAGGTGGGTTTTCCTCGCTACCACTTGGGTCATTCTCTCCTCACTAGTAGTCCTAATGACCACACGGAGAGATAAGCCCTCTAAAGATGAAACAAAAAGAGCCTATTGCTCAAGACACAAAAGACAATGGTTCAATTTTAGTGCACCAATTAAAGTGTTTTCTAGTCTATGAAAATAAGACACACAATAAAGATAAAAAACCCTTGCCAAGGTCTTGCAACAAAGATTTGTTAGTAATTTGGATTGTTTCAAATAATCACCCCTTATTGCAAGCACACAAGTTAGGTAGATTTTTAGATCCAAAAGACTTTGTGAAATAGGGACCTTCAACAAAATGATTTTGCTTTCAAAACAAGCTGCACCAATTTCGTTAGCTAGATCTAAAGATGTTAGTTCAAAATAAACCAAATCTGAAATCTGAATGGTGAAAAACTAGATCAAAGAAATCAAAATGCAACAACTGCACATAGACATGATTTCCAGAAATACAAACACGATTAGACCTGACATAGATGTGGTTCCTAGACACAGACGTGATTAGAGCTGACACAGACGCAGTTCTGAAACACAGACGCGCCTGAAGGCTTCACAGACATGACTAGGGAACACAGACGCATTTCCTATAATCTGCAAAAAAAAAAAAATATTGTCGAAGGCACAGACGTGATTCCAGATGTCACAGATGTGGTAGAAAATAAAAAATGTGATCCGAAAGTACGCAGACACAAAAATATCAAAATATTGTCGGAAATGTCAGATCTGCAACTTCAAAAACAAAAAATCTGCAACAAAAGATATTAAATGCAAAAAGGGACAAGGGTCCCACCGGGCGTGCCAAAATTTTTATGATGAAAATGGATAACAACAATGTTGAAAGACTAAATGAATTCAACCACAAAAACCTAGCCTAACAAAAACAAAGATCCACCATAACATATGAAGATTACCTAAGACAATGCAAATCAAATGAAATCACAAAGATTATACCATCACATGTCCAATAGGGTTTGGATCTCCATTCTTCCTATCTCCATTGATCTTGCTTGATATATTTTCTCTCAGATTTTATATGTGCACAAGAGCTCAAAAAAGAACGGAAATGTGGTTGCAAGTAGGATCGTATATGAAAGTTTAAAAGCATAGTGTAGACAATTGATCAGTCTGTTAGTTAGTTGGGGGATTGATAATGAAGGAAGCATCTCCTTATATAGAAGACACTATATGAAATGGAGGGATAAGATTGAGAGGTGTACAAGATAAATGGTCGGCTATGATTAGAGGGTAGGTAGAGGAAATAATAAAATAATGAGAGGGTAGGTAGTGTATGAATTAAGAGATGAATAACATGTGTCATAGGTAGAAAAGGATAATGAATTAAGTAAATAAATAAAGATTTATTTAATTAATAGAGGAAGTGGGATCAATTAAATAAATAAAAGTATTTATTTAATTTAGGATAAATGATAATTTAAATAAATAAATGTATTTATTTAAATGAGAAATAAGGCTAGAAGAGAATAAATGAATTAATTAAATAAATAAAGATTTATTTAATTAATAGAAGAATTAGGCTAAAGTAATTAAATAAATAAAGATATTTATTTAATTAGACATGACAATTTTAGGTGTCTACAGTTCTCAAACCATTATAACAGTTAAATCCCTTAATTGGGTAAGCTTTAACAAGCTTGTGCTGTCTAAATCCTCTAACCAGGTGATCCATTAGCTTGGATTTGAAATCTTCTATCGAGGTTACTCCTAACAGGGTATTGCCTTTAACAAGGTATTGTAGTCAATCCCTTAACCGGGTGGTCCCTAACCAGATCTGTTTTTAACAAGATATTATTGTATAAACTTCTAACAAGGCTTGGCTCCTAATAGGAAAAACTTCAGAAGAGTTCAAAATACTTGTGGGTATTCATCCCCACCGTGGGTTTTCCCATTTGTGTTTCCACGTAAAAAATCATTGTGTCTAGTGGTGAATGATTTTGTGGATATGTTTAGATAACCAGAAGTGATCTGAAATGAGCTATTACTGATGCCAGTAAAGTGTTTTAATGTTTTGGTTAAATGGTATGTGAGTTTCAGATCTGTTACATTGTATCTTTGATATTTGGGTCAATCAGTAAAGTTTGACAGTGCAGTTGCAGTTTTAGATATAGTGTCTAAACCAGTTAGTTCAGTGATTTGTTTATGAGTTGGGATTAAGTTTGGTGAAAGTTTAGTTTATTTTCTATCTACTGATTCACCCCCCTCTCAGTAGTTGACTAGATCCTTATTGATTCATCATATTATCAATTAGTATCAGAGCTTTTCAGGTCGTCTTGTGTTTAAGCCTATCACCTTGAGGTAAAGATCTAGGAGAACATGATGAAGAAAGAAGGTCTGAAATTCAATAGGGAAAACTATAGAATTTGGAGGGATAGGATGAAGATCTATATCAAAATCTTAGGAAGTCAATATTGGGAACATGTTGTTACTAAATATAACTTGGCTAGTAAGATTTTGTCAGATGATCAAAAGGAGCAACAGGCGAACAATCAAGCATTGGAGGCCATTATCAGTTCCTTGTCTGATTCAGAGTATGTTGATGTCCATGGATTGGAGACTACTTATGAAGTGTGGAAGAAACTTGAGGATATCTATAGCAGTGATCAACATGTTAAGATTGCCAAATAAGAGAGTCTGAGATGTAAATTTGATGATATGTGGATGACTGAAGGTGAAAACATTCAACAGTATGGTCAAAGGATCAAGGAGATAGTTGGTGAGATAAAAAGTGCTGGTGGTACAGTGGAGGATACCATAGTGGTTAGCAAGGTATTGAGAACCCTTCTACGAGTCTATGCTATTCGAGTTGCATCCATTCAGGAACTCAAGTCTATTGATAAATCAAAGGTAACTCTTGACTCCATCATTGGTAAATTAATTGCATTTGAATTAAATGGTTTTGATGGAAGTGTTCAGAAATCAAAATCTGCATTTAGAGCCTCAGTTTCAAACCCACCGATAAGAAAAAGAAGAGAAGTCAGCTACAGTAATGAGTCCAAATCCAACAAAGAGGTAGATGATGAAGATAGTCTGATTGAGCTTGAAGAATTATTGGCCAAGCGGTTACCCAGAGGTACTGATTGATGAATACTAAGAGGGGGGGTTAATTAGTATACCGAAAAACACCGCACTTAAACTCTTAAACAGTCTAAAGGTAAACCGGTAAAACATTTTAACAGACAGACCGGTTATCACACATGAAAACCAAAATATAATTAAAGCATTCACCCACAAAAGCAATACAACCATAACACAAGATATTTGACGTGGAAACCCAAATGGGAAAAACCACGGTGAGATGGAACTCACAAGTCACTATCTGCAGAATAGAAACTAGACCGGTTAAGGTCTTACAATGTTCTTCACCAGAACAGATCCTGTTAGGAATCTCAATCTCTGTTAGGAGATAAGTTTGATCAAGGACTACCTTGCTAGAGGATTTTAGATTCACAGAGGTGAACCACCTTGTTAGAGGATTTTACAAAAGGCTTTTGGGCCTACCCGGTTAAGGGCTATAGACTTGTCAAAGATGTGAGTAATCAACAAGTGTTTGATCTATCTAATAGCACAGACTGCTTGGTTAGATCCTTGATAGGTCATTCTTAATGCACTCTTGCATTAATTCAATCTTCTACACATTCATATTCTTTTCAACTCCTCAACCACCTTAAACCCTAGCAACAATATAAACCTTTTCAGCAACAACCTAAAACCCTAGGCATGATGTCCTTTTAAAGGAATCTGATTTCATGTCGGTCCAATAGGATTACATTTCAATTTCCTAGGTTCAATGAATCTAGACATACTCAGTAACACGACATAAGAAACACCGCCAGTGTGTTAGCACCGTCAAACAATCAGTGGATTGGTAACTCATCACAAAATGTCGGTTGGTAACTCATCACAGAGTATTACCAGTTCATACAAAAAGCCGGTTGCCGGTTTGACAAAAATGAAGACTGGTAGAAATGTGTTATGCTGCTTTAATCCCTCGTACTGCTTGAGGTCAACATGCCACTTTAGACTGGTAAAAACATTCTACAAAACATCAATAGTCTAATTACTATAATACAACATACCTACAACATATCGGTTGGAACAAATACCGGTTGTGCTCTAACTCATACATATAAAGAGGATCTTAATGCAATTGTGTGTCCATCAATGACAATCACAACATAAATATAAAAAATGCCAACAATCTCCCCCTTTGGCATTGATGGCAACACTATAAAATTTTGACATCTAAGTGTTTTACAACAAAATCATGCCATTAGAAAAATTGCTCCCCCTAAGCATATACACTATCCCTTAATCAATACAATGTATATCAATTTTGCATACAGAGCATAAACATTGAGATATCAGAGCATATAGCATATATCAAAGCATAGGCAAAATTTTAAGTACCAGATACTTCTCCCCTATACTTCTTCAAAATAGAATAATTCTCCCCCTTTGCCAGCAATGACAAAGTATCACTAAACAACCCTGTGTCCATTTGATATAAAAATAATAAAAGTTTATGACAATAAGGAATAGTACTTGTCAAAAACAGATTTATAGTCTTGCAAGAATTGCTTCATTGATAGAGACCAGGACTCAAGTAGGGAGGTGGCCACTTCTGTTAGGGATCCCATAGATACTGAGAGGGGGGGGGGGGGGGTGAATCAATATCTAACCGGTAAATGGAATTTCTTGACTTAAAACATGCAGAACATAATATAACAGTGTACTGATATGCAAGAAATAATGCATTAAACAGAATAAAATACATCCACATGAAAAGCACACCATAACACAAGATTTTAACGAGGAAACCCGGTGTGGGAAAAACCTTGGTGGGATTTGTGACCCACAATATTCACTCACTGGCCAATAAGATAATATTACTTACAATAGGGGCCTACACATGCAGGAAGGCCAACTGCCTAGAGTTCACTGCTCAATGGGAAGTCTCACTGACTTACAATAAAGATTATACAAATCCAATATCTTGTACTGCTTTACAATAGCATCTTCAATGCCAGATTCAGTACCAGTTCCTGCTCTATTCTTTACATATACCCCTTGACCTATATTTCACACAATAGGTCTGCCTAATATTTTCCTTTATGCTTCTACACTTCGCATCACAAATGTCTACAATGATCTCTTTTATACATAAGAGTCATTTTACAATTTGTCAAGTCGGCTTACACATTTTTACAATAATAAACAAAATATAATATAACAAAATCCTATCGGCCTCTGTGCCAGTATACTTCCTTTCTTCTGTGCTGGTGCCGGTGTCCTGAGTGCCAGTGTAGAGTGTGATTTGCTAATGCTGGTATAATGCTTTTGCCGGTGCCATAAGATTGCAAGGTTGCCATCAGTGAAAAAACCTTCAATCACATACAATGTCTCATTAGAGTGTGCATATGCCAACAATCTCCCCCTTTGGCATTGATGGAAACTGTCATGAGAAATTTCAAAAATGTGAAGTCCAAAAATGATCCAAAAATGTGAGAGCTCCCCATGAGCATATGATTCTTGTGATTTGAATTTTCTCATCCCACTACTCCCCCTTTGGCATCAATGACAAAGGTTGTCAAGATGTCAATAGAGTTTGTAGTTTCAACCTTGTAGCTGGGTAGTTATAATTTGAAAAAGATCTCCCAAAATCAAGTTTATACTATCCATAAACTTTTTGCTATCCTTTATTGCTGTCTCTGTTCTCTTCACCATACCGGTGAGATGCTGCAAATGCTCTGCCGGTATTTTGCTTCCCTGTATTAGTGCCTCAGATACTTCCTTCCACAGAGATGCTAGATAGTCCAATCTTGGACTTAGTTTTGATCTCAAATGTTTTGCCTTATTTATTATCCTTTCTTTCTCTCTTTCCAATTTAAGTAGTTCTTCCTCAAAATTTGTTATCTTCTCCTCAAAAACTGATAGTGTATCAGGTGAGTTGACAAAATTATCTGCAAGTTTATTGATCTCATCCTGTACCTTGCTCATTTTCTTGTCTATATCTACAGTCAAAGAGTTTGTTTTATAGGTATCTTTGTACAAATTTTTGTACTCTTTCAACAAATTACATAATTCCGGTAGAAGTGTGTCAAAATCTCTATTACACTTCCTTATTTGCTCATCAAAGAATTTCTGTTTTTCAACTTCTACTTTATCCTTCATTGACTCTTCTTTTATTTTCTCAATGTTTTTCGAGATATATTTACACAATGTATCTAGTTGTCCTAAAGAATCTTTGTTGTCTATATTATAGTTGGGAGCAATTACCTTCAAAATTGGTATAGTATCATCAATTGCTTTGTAAGCTTGTGAGCTGCAGTCGGTTATTTTCTTGATAGAATCGAGTAGTACCTCAGTCATATTGGTTGATTTGAAGCTTGATGATGAATCAACAATCTGAGTATCAATGGAAGTAACCAAGCTTGTATTGACCTCTGGTAGGTCTCTTTGTGTCTGCATTTCTTTAAGCAATGGTTTTTCACTAGTTGCCGGTGGTACTATTTCCTTATGTACCTGTTCCTATTCCAAAGCCTTTTGCTCTATTTGTTTCTCTATTTGTTGCATTGCCTCAGTTTGTGTCTGAGTTTCTACCTTTTGTTCTTTATAGTCTGCCGGTTTCTCCTGTGAGTTATCAGTTTCCTCAGCTACTAGAGGCTCACTAGCCATATCTGTCTTATTTGTTGTATCTTTGTCTACCACTATGTTGATCTTCTAAGTATCAATATCCATAGTATATAGAACTTTAGAATTAGGATTATTATCCTTTACATCCATACTCTCAGCTGTTGGTTGATCTTCAGTAGTTGTTGATTTTACTGGTGGAGTATTTAAAGGAGGTGGAGGTAAGTTGTCTCTAACCTTGATACTTGGTGGTCCACCAACTTTTCCTTTCCCCTTGTCTCTATCTTTCTGATAAAATTTTATGGGTTTGGGGTTCCTGTACTCTTCTTGTTTTTCTTTCACAACTAGGAATATATCCCATCCATTTTCTATCTCCTCCATTACCTCATTAACTCTTCCTACCATTAAAGCAACATGTCGGTGTGCAGTAGAAAATACTGTCCGGTTGGCTTGAGCAATTAGGTCATCAATTTCTTGCGGAGAGTTTACCGGATATATAGCAAGTAGCTTTTCAATATTTATTTTCTTATCCAGTTCTATCACTGCTTGTCTTCTTGCTTCTATTCTTTTGAATAGTTCATCAGGAATTTCATTGACTACTTCCATCAAAAATTTCTTGTACATATCCATATGTAATATAACACAATTTTGAACTTGCTCTTTTTCATCGGCTGTTAGAGTGTCATATATTTTCTCTATGTTCTTCAATTTACCTTCCTCTGTGATTTCATTAAGTAGTATATCAAGAGGGGCCAAGTCTTTGTTTGTCCTTTTCTTCTTCTTGGGTGTCAATTTCTTCTTTGGTGTGGCCTTTCTTATCAGAGATCTTATTGCTAATTGCTTTTGCCTTGTCCTCCTGGGTGAGGGTATGGTTGCCGGTGAGGGATCTCTTTTTCTTACAACTCTTTTGAAAGTTGCAGGCATGTCACTTCTTGAAGAAGTACCTATCGGTGATAGGTGAGTTTCAGGTTGTGGAGCTGCTAACTCATCCTGTGTTATACCGGTTTTCTTCAATACATCTTCTTTGATGGATTTTACTTGTCTGGAACCTTTCCTTACAACCGCCTCAACCTTTTTCACCCTTTTCTTTGATTGAATTTGTCTTTCAATATTTTTTGCACTGCCAAATATTTCTTCCTTAGGTTCTCTGGGGGCTTCCAGAAGTGCTTTAGCATATGTTTCAACTATGTGATCATTTGTTTCATAGCCCATCTCAGTTACCCAAACTATCCTTGGGATGACTGTGTAGGTCCCGGGGACAACTGAGAGGGGGGGGTGAATCAGTTTTCTAATAAATTCAAACCAAAATCTTATTAACCAACTTAATGCTTAATACCAGTAAGACAGTTAAATTTGCCGATAAATAGTGTTAACAGGAAATGCTGTATCGGTAAGAATTAATGCATGAAACATAAGCACAAAGTCAACCATAACACATGACACAAATATTTGTACGTGGAAACCCTGTAAGGGGAAAAACCACGGTGGGAAACCTTACGCACAATCAGATGATACTACTGCAGATAGTAAGTGTACAAAGAGGGGTCTGCACATGCAGAAAGGCCAATAGCCTAGAGCTCACTGCTCAAACACAAATGGGAGTCACACTGACTACAGTTGGATGGTTAAATCCAATGAGAATGTACTGCACAAAATAGCATCTTCATATGCTGGATTCAATACCGATGTAATGCTGATATGCTTCTACAAAAACCTTCCTTCAATCTTCAGATGATGTTTGTGTGTATAGCTTTGCTTAATCTCGCATATACCTTTACACAATCCCTTTTCGCATTCCACACTTGATCTTACAAATAAGATCTTACATTTATACCATACCCTAAGACCAATTTTAGTAGGTCAGCTCTACAAGATATTACAATAAAACATTTTACAAATAATACAATATCTGATGCAATAACCGATTGAACATGTCGGCTTAATGCTTTTATAACAATAATAAATCATCTCCATAGCATGCCATGCTGATCTGGAAAAGATAAACCTGCCGGTGTAACCCTAGATAACCTGGACCTATTTGCCGGTAAAAGCAAATATGCAAATAAGAATATACCAATGATATTACTTCAAGGAAAAGTGTCCACATGATGTCTTCGACATTACCAAGTGTCTTCCATGTCATTGTAGGTACCGGTGAACATTATATCCTGCCGGTTAACCGTATATTGGTGATTGTTTGAACAGTTTACTGATTGCCGGTGAATGTTGCTGGATCTCCAAAGTAGGTGTATTTAGCAGGTGTTGACATCAATGACAAAACCATACCAAAATACCAACAGACTATTTCCATCCAGATTTCATCTTTCTTGATGACAAAGCATATTTCATCTTTGTATTTGTCTACAATCTTCTATGATAAGCTTATTCTTTTCTTCATTTTGGCCTTTAATGCTTGAAAAAAGTCATGAATATTGTTTTCCTTGTTCTCACCCATGTTATTGAATAGTTCTATTAATTTTTTGCCTACCGGTATATCATATCCAAGTTCTTTGTAACATATACTGGGAACCTATTTTGTTATGTGTAGCATTAGAGATACTAACATATTTCCAAACCTGAAAGTTCCTTTCTTGTCTTTCTTTATCTTTCCAATGTTGTCAATTAATTCATCCTTTAACCACTCACATATATCAATTTTTGCATTGTCTGTGACCATGTCATAAGCACTCTTAATGCATAAGCTTGAAACTGAATTAAGTCTATTTGCATGAGTAGCTTGATATCTGTTACATCATTAACTCTTAGGGACCTCCTGTTGAATGTTGCACCAGTTAGGTTTATAACTAGGTCATTGGAAACTTTCTTGGTTTTATCTGGTCTTTTACCAGTGGTCGGTAACCCTGTGACAACTTTCACAGCTTCCTTGGTGATCTTGTGGATTGCATCTAATAGAAAATTTCTCCATGTACCCTGCTTAAGATATCCTAATCACATCCTTGTTGAATTCAGGAATGCTAAGGATCTTTGTAAATCCTAGGGTCTCAATGATCTTGTGTTCATCTTTTACATTGTCGGTATTATCACATATTACAGTTTTAAACATACTTTTAATTCTTCATCTCCTAACTCTTCAATGTTGCAGTGGATGTACATTCTGGGGTCTTCAGCATAAACAACTCCATTAGGAATTTGAGAAAAAGCACCTAAGGTATCATCTTTCTTTGCTATCTTGGGAACTAACTGAAATATGGGTCTAGGTCTTTTTATCACTTCAACAACAGTAGGGTTTGCTATATATTCAATTGCAGAGGTGGATGCCATGATTAAATACCTTTTACTGCCTTAGGATGGATGATTGTTTGGAGTGTTCTTGCTTCTTGCTTGAAATGCCTTAGCTCGGAGTCTTCACGCTCTTTGTAAATTTGAAATCTTGGTGAAATGAAATGGAGCCAAAACCATGATTATATAGTGTCTATTTGCTATCTACCACATTAATTGCATGCCGGTTAAGTATTCACTTAACATTGTTTGCCGGTAATAAGTAATTTCCAGCTTCTTATCTCTAACCAAGGGAACAATAGCATATGTATCAATAGATTGCCAAACCCTCAAGGAAATTTTCTTCAATTAGATGAAGAACTTCCTACTGATGGAGTACTGTTCTGTCCTTTCGGTGAAGCATCACTCTATTCTGCCGGTGAAGTATTGGTTTGTTCTACTAGTGGAGGAGTATTCCCAATATTTAGATCAACTTTTCTAATCCATTGTTTTGAGAATTCTTGCTTAACCTCTTCAACTTTTTCTTTACCTTTCAAGCTAGAAATTTTGTTGTCTACCGATGTTCCTTTACTTCTACAGAATTTAGCAATATGTCCAATCTTGTTACATGCATAACAAGTTACATTATTTTTCTGAATAGCTTTCCCATAATCTATGCCGGTTTGTGTTCTGCATTGATTAGATAAATGTCCAAATCTTCCACAAACATAACATCTCACATTCATTCTGTAGTTTTCAGAGTTGTGACCTACTTTGTTGCATTTAGAACATTGACTGGTGGGTGTGTTGATATTTTGATAATTTCTAGATCTACATTCATTTGCTCTATGACCATACTTATTACAGTTAAAGCATTTTCCATTGAATTTATAAGCATTAGGTTGTCTTACCGGTTTGCTATGATCCTGAGTATTTGCTGTACCAGAGCTTTCACCAACTTCAAAGCCAATTCCAGAAGTGTCAGCTTTAGGTTTTTGATTCTTCAGCATGGTGCCAAGTTCCTCTGAGCTTTTCTTGAATTTTTCTTTATGTTGATTTGCAGTTTCTAATTCTCTTTCCAAGACTTCTTTTTGTCTCATCAGTTCATTTGAGTCATTCTAAGTATGCATCAGATCTGTCTTCAACATGTCATTTTCATAGCTAAGTCTCATGTTCTCATTTGCTGCATCACTTAGTCTTCTCGTCATTACTTCTTCATTCTTCTTCCTATCCTCAATCTCTTTGCAAAATCTCATAGTCATATCTTGCATTTCATTTTTTGTTGTCATGATCTCTCGTTTCAACTTGCTTATCATATCATTAAGTGATTCCTTTTCATCATTCTCATTTTGCAATTTTTCACAAAGTTCTCTTCTCTTATTTCTTGCAATAGTAAATTTTCTTGAACTACCTGAATGATGTCCTGAGCTTCCCTTAAATCATCTTCTAGTTTGATATTTTTCAATTTTTCTGCATCATAGTCTGTAAGAGCTCCTTCTAGTTGCTTCATCAGATTTTCCATCTTTACCGGTGTCAAGATATTCCTCAAGCTGTTAGGCTTTTGAACATAGAGGACCAAGCTCTGATACCAATTGTTAGGGATCCCATAGATACTGAGAGGGGGGTGTGAATCAGTATCTAATCGGTAAATGGAATTTCTTGACTTAAAACATGCAGAACATAATATAATAGTGTACCGGTATGCAAGAAATAATGCAATAAACAGAATTAAAAACATCCACATGAAAAACACACCATAACACAAGATTTTAATGAGGAAACCCAGTGTGGGAAAAACCTCGGTGGGATTTGTGACCCACAATATTCACTCACTGGCCAATAAGAGAATATTATTTACAATAGGAGCCTGCACATGCATGAAGGCCAACTGCCTAGAGCTCACTGCTCAATGGGAAGTCTCACTGACTTACAATAAGGATTATACAAATCCAATATCTTGTACTACTTTACAATACCATCTTCAATGCCAGATTCAGTACCAGTTCTTGCTCTGTTCTTTACATATACCCCTTGACCTATATTTTGCACAATAGGTCTACCTAATATTTTCCTTTATGCTTCTACACTTCTCATCACAAATGTATACAATGATCTCTTTTATATATAAGTCATTTTACAATTTGCCAAGTCAGCTTACACATTTTTACAATAATAAACAAAATCTTGTCGGCCTTTGTGCCGGTATACTTCCTTTCTTCTGTGCTGGTGCCGGTGTCCTGAGTGCCAGTGTAGAGTGTGATATGCTGATGCCGGTATAATAATTTTTCCAGTGCCATAAGATTGCAAGGTTGCCATCAATGACAAAACCTTCAATCACATATAATGTCTCATTGGAGTGTGTATATGCCAACAACTTCTTTCTCTGTTTGCATGTGGGAGACCTGTTCTTCCATGGCATCAACTGTGCTCATCTCCTATGTAACTATCAAGGCATCCAGGTTTAGATAACACTTCTGAAGAATTTGTAGATGTGGAAGTAAAACCAGTTGAATCTCCTGCAAATCTCTAGACCATGTGCTGATCTTTTGCTCCATTATGGCGGACTGGATATGAAGCCGGTGAATGGTTTTCCCATAAGTTGTGAAGGAATCATAGGGTGGCTTGAATGTGCTCAAGTAAGACTGTAAGTCTATTTGAAGCTTTTGCTTCTGAGCTAGCACATCATCATAGAATAGATGGGGTTGGCAGATTTTGCTAAGTAGCAAATTTCCCTCATCCAAAGCATCCTTTATATCCTTTTGGTCTTTCTGCAATTCAGATCAGAGCTCATTCAACTTCTTTACCAGAGAAATGTTAAGAGCTTTTTGATGCTCTTTCTTGACAATTGCCTCAACTACTTCTTCCAGGCTCTGCACCTGATCATCCACTACTGTGCATAGTAGCTTAAGCTTTGCTAGTGATGATTCAATGTTGGGAAGATTTGTACCGGGTAACAAACCGGTAAGTGTGTCCATAGCCGCTTGAATTATGTCCTGCTCCTTCTTCCTTCGAATGATTTCAAGGCGCTCTTGAGAAACCTTGATGCTCTGCATTAGCTCCGATTCACTTGCAGACTGGATATCTATAGGACTGGAGAGGTCAGCCAGTTTGGCTTGACTCCTAGTTGCCTTCGGAGTCTCCATCTGGGTGCTTTTCGCCGCTTCTCCTGCCTTGTCCTCTTCCACTTTCTTCTTCTCTGCTTCTCTCCTCTTCTCTGCTTCCTTGTCCTCCTCAGCCTTTTTCTTTTCTACTTCCTTCTTCTTCTCCCATTCCTTATCTTCTTCTTCTTTCTTCCTCTCTGCTTCCTTCTTTTTCTCCTATTCCTTATCCTCCTCTTCTTTCTTTTTCTTTTCATCTTCTTGCTTCTTTTTCTCCTCTTCATCCTTCTTTTGCTTCTTCTCTTCATTCTTCTTCTTCTTCTTCTCCTCTTCCTTCTTCTTTTTCTCCTCTTCATCTTTTTTCTTTTTCTCCTCTTCATCTTTCTTCTTCTTTTCCTCTTCATCTTTCTTCTTTTTCTCTTCTTCCTGCTTCTTCTGCTTCTCTTCTTCATCCTTTTTCCTCTGCTCTGCCTCTTCCTTTGCCACTTCCTATCTATCCTCGACTTTCTTCTCCTGTTCAGCCTGTTGCTCTTGTCCTATTGCCTCAGATGGTATTTCCTGAGTAACATCTTCTTCATCCAGGGCATCGACATCAATAGTGTCGACTGGTTCATCAACCAAGTTTCCTTCATCATCAAATGCTTCATCCGGTTTGGATATAACCGTTTCTTTCTCAACTTGCCAGTTGGCTTCAGCCAATCGATGCATCTTTAGAGCATCTAGAGCACGAGTGTGTGTATCCTTGAGCACTTCCTTACCTTTTCCTTCTAGTAATAGGAGTCTTCTTCTTCTCATGAAGAAAATACCTTTGTATTTGTTCATTACATCGAACAGTTCCGAATTTGATACATCAGGAAAGTGTTCACCAAAAACTTTTTCTCTCATATCCTATTCTTGCTCTATGGCAATGTGCCATTTATTGTCTAAGGACTTATACAAAGAATCCGGTGTTTCAGATCTAATTTCTGAAGGGGACCGGTCATTAATACATAAATATTGAATTATTTCTTTTTCCACCGCCTCCTTTTCATCATCATTAAAGTCATCAAAATAATCAATTAAATCATTCAATACTTTTCTCCTAATGTTTTTGATATTTCTTTGACAATGTGTCAAAGGTTTGTAGGAGGAGATATCTATATTTACCGGTGTTGAAGATGCCAGTTCATTCTTTGTCTTCTTTCTTGTCTGTCTCGCCTTCTTGGGCTGCTCCTCAGACACAATTTCTTCTGAGTCCAGAGAGTTTCTTTTTGTCTTTCTTTTCCTCTCAAAGACTTTAGCCAGTGCTGCTTCTAATTTATTTTTGGCTGGTGACCGCTTGGTCACTTTTGGAGTTGCAGTAGTAACCGGTGCTGATGCTGCAGGCACTGCCTTTGCCTTCTTCACTGCCAGTTCTTTCTCTTTCATTGCTGGTGGTTCCTCAGTCGGTGCTATCCTCTCTAGGTAGGTTCCAGTTCTCTTTGCCTTAGGATCAAGCGGTGAGGCAATAAGGGTAGAGGCATACCCTTCCAGCATGTCGTACATCACCTTATAGCCCATTGGCTCTACTTCTTCCATTCTAGGCTCAACAGCCTCCATTATGCATTTGTCCACCTGGATGGTGAAACAAATGTCATCTTCATATTTCTTGATGATATCACCTGAGATCCTCATCCTTTGGCTCATTTTTTGTCTGAACTCATCAAAATACTTGTTCAAAACTTCAGGATAATCGGTTCCCACTGCTTGCAAACTTTCCTTTGTCTGTTTGGTAACCGCTTGGTCCATAGACCACTGAATGTCTCCCACTCCTGGGAAGTATCCTTGAAAGTAAAAGAACAACCCAACCAATAGTTGTCCAAACTTGAACCTCAGTGCATTATCTTGTTTGATTGATTTCAGGTTCAATAGGAGTTGCCTCTGCATAGTGGTGCATAGGTCAAATGATGCATCCTCCTTTATCATCCGGTAAGCGGCATTTACTGCTGCAGTAGATACAGAGTTAATCTTACTGGCTGAGAATGTCCGGTATCCAATCACCATACATGGATGCTTCACTAGATCATCCTTGATTGAATTGACTATCATGCCACATGAGTCACTCATTGAACCGGTGATCTTGGACATTTCAGTTTTGCTAACAGTCCTTAGGTCTGGTACTTCCCCTATATTGTAGAAACTGGTGACTACATGAATTGCCTGTGACGTGATATCATGCGTCCTCTCCAAGTACATTTTGTCACCATGGACTCTACTCAAAATGATCCTCTGTAAAGTCTTTCAGGAAGTATACAACATTATGGAGTTTCTTTTTCTCCAAGATACTATACTCCGGTTTGATTTTCTTATCCTTTCCACAAAACAGACCTAGTTGGGAGTGGATGGCCAAAGACCCTAGGTCTTCAATCTTGCAATCTATGTAGTTATAAATTCCCTCTTCTACTATCACTCCATTTGGAACTTGTGATAGGGCATTATACTTTGACTTCCGTTGAATAAAACTTTCAGAGTCAATAGATGCACTAGAACTGGTATGAGATGTGGAAGCCATTGTAGAAATTTTAAGAACTCAAGAAATACCTTTTAAGACACGTGAATTTAGGGCTTTTCAATTCTCCTTCACTCCTCACTTCGTTGGTAGCTGAATCACTGCTTTATGTTCTCCACTTGACCATTTGCTATTTGAATTTGAATCTCCTTCACGGTTTCTCAATTTCTCCTAATCTCTGCTCAAATCACCTTTTCGTCGCTTTGCTCTTTGAAAAAAATTTCTTCGCTCGAAAACTGATAGTGAGAAATGATTTGAAAAATGCTTTTAAATATAGTCCTCACCTACCATCATTAATGCTCCTCCATTAGGGTATAAACCCTAATTTGCCTTTTTACCATTTCCAGTCTTCTACCAAGTGACAGGTATCATATATCGGTTAAGGTCTTTTGTTTGTATAAAATGGGGGTTTGAAAACATTTTGCCATTTGCTCCCCCTAAGCCTTTTGAAGCTTAGTTTGCCAGTTCTGATATTTCCACACTAGGTGCAGAAACCGGTTCCTCTTCCAACATTACTAGTTTCCTCTTCCAGGTTTTGTTCATGTCCGCTTGAACTATTTCAATATCAATTCCTCCTTCCCGAGTGACCGGTATATCATCAGATATACTCTTTTTGCTTCTGCAAAATCTTGCAATGTGGCCCGGTTTGTTGCAGTGATAGCAAACCAATCTAGGTGCTCTCCAAGGTCCATTGTTCATGTTTCCATTCTTATTTCTGCATGTTGCAGCTGTGTGACCATGACCATGATAGATCATACAATTTTCTCTCCATCCGGTTGCCGCTTGATAGCCACCGCTTCTTGGCTAATGATTGAAGACATTAAACTGGTTGTGATTTCGATTCACAAAAGGTTCGGGACCAACTCCTTGGGTCCTCTGAGGATATCTTCCAGTGTCATTCATGATAGACCTATATTCAAATGCTCTATGCCCATACTTGTTTCATGCATAATAATGACCATTGAACTTATTGGATCTAGGTACATTGTTAATAAAGTAAGGAAAATTATTGTAGGCTTTGCTCCTACATACATTGGCAGTGTGTCCTTCTGTAAGACAGTTAAAACAAACAGGTTTGAATTTTTGCTTACCTTTATTCTTTGATGCTGGTTGCTTCTTTGATGGTTCAACATTTGTTCCAGAGGTTTCACCTTCCTCATGACCAGAATAACCAAGTCCATTGGTATTCTTGACCGGTTTGGCAGATTCAAGCTTTTTCTCTAGCTTGACAGTACTTTTGCTGAACTTAGCAGGTATTTCCTTTGACTTAGAGAGTTCTTTGGAAATAGCAGCATTTGTTTTCAATAGGTTTTCATTCTCAGAGATGGTAGTGTTTAGTTCTCTTTGCATGTCTTCCTTTTCCACCTTTCTTGCATGGAGTTGAGCATTTAGGGCACTCATCTCTTGTTTCAACTTGGAGATCTCAAAATCTCTTTCTTTCACTAGGTCTTCAGTTTTTCTCCGGTTCTCAAGCTCTTGACACATCTGGATAGTCAGTCCTTCCAACTCCTTTCTCAGGTTGGAGTTTGATTTATTCAGCTTATTTACTTTTGCAATTAGGGCTTCCATATCTGCTTCATCTGCATAACTATTTTCAGACAACTACATCAACTTTTCTACATGTTCTCTCCTTTTTTCTTGAGATGCCTTGTATTTGACCATAAGATCATCATAGGCTTGCTCAGACTGAGTGAGCCATTGATTAAGTTCCCTCAAGGTTTATTCCCCCATATCTCTTTCCAAGTGGTTAAACTTATAGAAAGGTAGGCTTTGATACCAATTGATGAATTAGTATACCGAAAAACACTGCACTTAAACACTTAAACAGTCTAAAGATAAACCGGTAAAAGAGTTTAATAGACAGACCGGTTATCACACATGCAAACCAAAATACAAATAAAGCATTCACCCACAAAAGCAATACAACCATAACACAAGATATTTGACGTGGAAACCCAAATGGGAAAAACCATGGTGAGATGGAACTCACAAGTCACTATCTGCAGAATAGAAACCAGACCGGTTAAGGTCTTACAATGTTCTTCAACAGAATAGATCCTGTTAGGAATCTCAATCTCTGTTAGGAGATAAGTCTGATCAAGGACTACCTTGCTAGAGGATTTTAGATTCATATAGGTGAACCACCTTGTTAGTGGATTTTACAAAAGGCTTTTGGGCCTACCCGGTTAAGGGCTATAGACTTGTCAAAGATGTGAGTAATCAACAAGTGTTTGATCTATCTAATAGCACAGACTGCTTGGTTAGATCCTTGATAGCTTGTTCTTAATGCACTCCTGCATTACTTGAGTCTTCTACACATTCATATTCTTTTCAACTCCTCAACCACCTTAAACCCTAGCAACAACATAAACCTTTTCAACAACAACCTAAAACCCTAGACATGATGTCCTTTTAAAGGAATCTGATTTCATGTCGGTCCAATAGGATTACATTTCAATTTCCTAGGTTCAATGAATCTAGACATACTCAGTAACACGACACAAGAAGCACCGCCAGTGTGTTGGCACTGTCAAATAATCGGTGGATTGGTATCTCATCACAAAATGCTGGTTGGTAAGTCATCATAGAGTATTATCGGTTTATACAAAAAGCTGGTTGCCGATTTGACAAAAATGAAGACTGGTAGAAATGTGTTATGCCGCTATAATTCCTCGTACCGCTTGAGGTCAACATGCCACTTTAGACCAGTAAACACATTCTGTAAAACATCAATAGTCTAATGACTATAATACAACATACCTACAACATACCGGTTGGAACAAATACCGGTTGTGCTCTAACTCATACATATAAAGATGATCTTAATACAAGTGTGTGTCCATCAATGACAATCACAACATAAACATAAAAAATGCCAACACCGGTAAGTACAAAGGTGAATTACCTTTGAAGTGTTTTGCATGTAATTGGATTGGACATATTGCTGCTAACTGTCCAAATGGAGATAATGAGCAAAAACATGAGAAGTATAAGAAGTACAAAGGAAAAGGTAAAAGGGATTGTCTCATTGTAGTTGATGGAGGAATTACAGATGAGGAATCTGAAGAAGATGCAAATGAGGACATTATCTTTTTTGCTATTAAAGAAGAGACATCAGATCAGAAGGCATTAGGTCTGTCTCATGGATAGTTTTGATGATTGGATTATAGACAGTGGTTGTTCACACCACATGACTGGTGACCGGGGTAAGTTTCTTACTTTGAGAGAGTTTAATGGAGGTGTTGTGAGATTTGGGAATGACTCACCCTACATGGTAAAAGGAAAGGGATCCATCTCTTTGAATGGAAAAAGAAGTGCCGATGATGTCTACTGGGTTGAAGGACTGAAACACAATCTTTTGAGTGTAGCTTAACTCAATGACAAAGGCTACCCACTGGAATTCAAGAATGGAGTCTGCAAGATTTATGGAAGCAAAGGTGAATTGATTGTAACTGACCAACAGACTAGAGGTAACTTGTTTCATTTAAGTTCTAAAGTTAATATTTGTTTAATTACAAAAGTAGAAGATAGTTGGCTTTGACATTGGAGATTTTGTCATGTAAATTTTGATCATTGTAAAAGTCAGTAAGTCTAAATCAGTAAGAGGTTTTCCACAACTGGACAAACCGGTGAATGCTGTATACAAGGAATGTCAGTTAGGGAAGATGACATCCTCGACCTTCAAGAGCGAATCTTCTTCAGCAAAACATTTTCTAGATTTGGTTCATACCGACCTTTGTGGACCAATGGGGACTAGGAGTATTCAAGGTGATATGCATTTCATGATTTTTATTAATGATTGCTCAAGGATGATGTGTGTCACATTCTTGAAAGATAAGATATAAGCTTTTAGCAATTTTACAACATTTAGAGCCTTAGTTGAAAATGAAAGTGGAAAGAAGATAAAGTTCTCAAGAATTGATCAAGGTGCTGAATTTACTTTACACGAATTCAATAGCTATTGTGAAGACAATGGAATTAAGATGTAGCTTTCTGCACCTACGACACCACAATAGAATGGTATTGCAGAAAGGAACATCTGGTCAGTTGTTGAAGCTACTAGGACTATGCTAATACAAGGAGGTGTAGCTAAAACATTCTAGAGAGATGCTATCAGTACAACCATTTACACAATGAACCAGATACTGGTTAAAAGAGGTAAGGATAAAACTCCTTATGAGTACTGGCATGGTAGATCACCTAATGTCAGTTACATTAATATTTTTGGTAGCAAATGTTTTATCAAGAGAGGTGAATACGTTGGTAAGTTTGATGCGAAGAGTGATGAAGGCATATTTCTTGGTTACTCCAACAAGAGAAAATATTACAAGTGTTACAACAACCAGACCAAGAAGATTATTGAAAGTTTAAATGTCCGAGTTGATGAGTTTCTTGAGAAATCAGGAGAAACTAGTAAGGAGAAAGAGGAAGAGGAACCTTACATAGTATTTTTGGAACCAAAACCGGTGAAGCTAGAAGTTGAAGAGCAAAACATAGAAGACCTAGTTCAATTGGAATAGGGAGGTCCAAGAGAGGAAGAAGAAAGTGAAGAAGAAGAAGAATATGGAAATAAAGATCATGTCATTCCAAGGTATGTTAGACTCAATCATAGCCCCGATAAGATTATTGGTGACATGAATGTAGGTGTGCTAACAAGAACAAGGCTTAGAGAGAAGTCTTGTATGATTTCCACCATTGAGCCTAGAACTGCAAAGGAAACATTTGCAGATGAAGACTGGATCAAGGAAATGGAAGAAGAACTTGACCAGATAGATAAGAACAATACTTGGTCATTGGTACCCATACTAGAGAACAAAAATGTTATAGGAACAAAATGGGTATTCAGGAATAAACTAAATGAAGATGGAGTAGTAGTAAAAAATAAAGCCAAACTAGTATGCAAAGGATATGCACAAGAAGAAGGTGAAGACTATGGTGAGACCTTCGCACCAGTTGTAAGATTGGAAGGAGTTAAGAATCTACTTGCATTTGCAACATATAGAGGTTCAAAGTATATCAGATGGATGTGAAGTCAACATTCCTAAATGAAATATTGGAAGAGGAAGTCCACATTGAACAACCAGATGGTTATGCTTTAACTATAGAAAAGGTCATGGTGTGAAAATTACATAAGACATTATATGGACTAAAACAAGCACCTAGAACATGGTATGAAATATTGCACTCTCACTTGGTGAAGATAGGTTTTTAGAGAACCAGTGAAGACAGTAACATATATCTCAAGTCAGAAGGAGACAAGATACTGGTAAGTGAGGTATTTGTGGATGATATCATTTTTGGAGGAAATGATGATATGTGTCATGACTTTGCCAGTGAAATGAAGAATGAGTTTGCGATGTCACTTGTAGGTGAAATAAAATTCTTCATAGGTATGCAAATCCAACAGATGAAGGATGATTTTTTCATTACACAGTCCAAGTACATGAAAGAGGCATTGAAGACATTTGGAATGAGAGACTGTAAATGAGTTGGAACACCAATGGTTACATGTTGTAAATTGTATAAGGAGGACGATTCTGCATCAATGGATGAAAAGGAGTATAGGTCAATGATAGGTAAACTACATTATGTTGTCCACAACAAACCGTACATTTCTCATGCAGTAGGATTAGTTGCCAGATTTCAGAAGAGCCCGAAGGAGACACACATGGTAGTGACCAAAAGAATTTTTAGATATCTGAAAGGCATAATTTATTATGGATTATGGAATCCATATGCATGTAAATTTGATTTGAATGTCTATATAGATGCAGAATGGGCACGTAATGTTGATGATAGGAAGAGTAGGACCGAAGGAGCTTTCTTTCTTGGAGGAAGGCTAGTATCTTGGAGTAGCAAGAAACAAAGTTGTATATCACAATCAACTGCAGAAGCTGAATATGTTGAAACATATATGAATTGTACACAAGCAATTTGAATGAAACACATTCTGGAAGGTTTCAAGTTGAAGATTTCAGAACCGGTAAGGATTTTCTATGATAACACCAGTGCAATAAACACACATGGTAGTGACCAAAAGAATTTTTAGATATCTGAAAGGCATAATTTATTATGGATTATGGAATCCATATGCATGTAAATTTGATTTGAATGTCTATATAGATGCAGAATGGGCACGTAATGTTGATGATAGGAAGAGTAGGACCGAAGGAGCTTTCTTTCTTGGAGGAAGGCTAGTATCTTGGAGTAGCAAGAAACAAAGTTGTATATCACAATCAACTGCAGAAGCTGAATATGTTGAAACATATATGAATTGTACACAAGCAATTTGAATGAAACACATTCTGGAAGGTTTCAAGTTGAAGATTTCAGAACCGGTAAGGATTTTCTATGATAACACCAGTGCAATAAACATTTATAAGAACCTGATGTTGCATGCTAGAACAAAGCATATTGAGTCGACGTATCATTTCTTGAGAGAGAAAAGGAAAAGTAAAGATGTGTCATTGGAGCATGTATATACTAAGGAACAACTAGCGGACATATTTACCAGACCTCTACCTAAGGCTACTTTTGAGTATCTTAGAGGTAAGTTAGGGGTTATACCCCTACATGAAGTCAATTAAGAAGACATCAGTCCCAGAGATTGAAAATCTTGAAGCAGGATTGGTGTAGAGTGGAGCTATTCGACAGGGGGAGCAACAAGTTGTAGATCGTTGTTTTTAATCCGTGAAGCATGGAATGGTTAACTAGTTGTTATTGATATTCACTTTGGTATTTTTGTCAAATGGGGATGAGAATTGTATGATTGATGGGGAGAAGAACTATATACGATTCATAGCCAGTTACCAGCTGAAGACATGGAGATACAGTTAAGGAGAGTAATTGGAAAATGTAAACCAGGATTCCTATACCTGTGTATGTGCATTACTCTCAATCATCACAATCAAAGGGTATTGATATTTGTATTTACATCAATGCCAAAGGGGGAGATTGTTGGTATTGCATGAAGATTGAATTAATGAAGTATAAGGTTGTCATTGATGTTAATAGTAACTGGTAATGGAGTTGTATTGCAACCGGTAATGATGTAGTAGTGCAACCAGTAGTAGAGAAGTGATAGAAACCGATATTTGTATTTGAAGCAGAGTGATCAACCAGTAACCCTAACCAGTTGATATGCCAAACCCTAATTGCTGGAGCTTGGTGAATCGGTTATGTTGATCTATGATCGAATGGTGATCGAAGATGGAGATGTCACATAAGCATGATGTGTGTGATGAGTTTCAAAGTAGTATTGGTGAATGAAGATAACTGTTTATCTTGGGAATGAGCAAATACATAACATGAAGTAATAACCGCATGATGAGCTACATGATTCAATGTGCGGTGATCTAGGAGCGGTTCAAGTTATCTAGAATAATGTGTAGTTGATTTCTATGTAATCTAATGGTCACGTTTGAATTGATATGTTTGTAATCTCGATGAGAGTTGTAGATTTTGTGATGTGTTACCGACCTATTGTATTTGCTTATAAGGTCGATGAATTGTTTGTAATTGTGTTGGCAATTTGGTTAAGTTTGGTAGTGTGATTGTTTCCGAACTAGAAGGAGTGTCTGCAGAATGTTTTGAAGGTAGATAGGAGCATAAAAGGATCTGAATAAGCAAGATAGTGCTATTACCAGATCAAAAAAACCTTGTTGTTCTCTAACCATCACAATAGTTAAATTCCTTATCTGAGTAAGATTTAACAGGCTTGGTGCTATCTAAATCCTCTAACTAGGTGATCCATTAGCTTGGATTTGAAATCCTCTATCGAGGTTACTCCTAATAGGGTATTGCCTTTAACAAGGTATTGTAGTTAATCCCTTAACCGGGTGGTCCCTAACCAGATATGTTCTTAACATGACATTATTGTATAAGCTTCTAACAAGGCTTGTCTCCTAACATGGTGAACTTCAGAAGAGGTCAAAATACTTGTGGGTATTCATCCCCACCATAGTTTTTCCCATTTGGGTTTCCATGTGAAAAATCATTGTGTCAAGTGGTGAATGATTTTTTTGATATGTTTAGATAACTTGAAGTGATCTGAAATGAAATATTACTAATGTTAGTAAAATGTTTTAATTTTTTGGTTAAATGGTATGTGAGTTTCATATCTGTTACATTGCATCTTTGATATTTGGGTCAACCGGTAAAGTTTGACAGTGTAGTTGCAATTTTAGATACAATGTCTAAACTGGTTAGTTCAATGATTTGTTTATGAGTTGGGATTAAGTTTGGTGAAAGTTTAGTTTGTTTTCTATCTACTGATTCACCCCCCCTCTCATTAGTTGACCGGATCCTTATTGATTCATCATATTATCATGAGATACATGGTATACAAGGAAAGGTCCAATGGGCCTATGATAGACCAGTGGCCATGCAAATCAAAGAGGGATTATGGGGAGTTGGAGATGCAATAATGAGAATATCTTCTCTCTGGGGATACTTTAAATCTTTCCAATCAATAATGAAAAATAGAGAGAGGATCCCTAAGGATATAGTTGAAAAGTATAAGCAAACCATATGCTTCATGATTGAAAAGAATCAATGTCTGATGAAAGCTGTATAGCCGCGAATAGTGTGGATCATGCACATGGGGTATGAAGTTGAATTTATCACACTTGAAGCATATGCCCAACATATTTTGAGTTAGCGGGTGGATGCCAAGGAAGGGAGATTTGGTACATTCAAGGAAAAGGATCTTATTCTGCACATGCAATTCACTGCACCTGCCAGAAAAAGGAAAGTCACAAAGATGGCTGAGGAGGTGGTAGTTCAGAGGGGTTTCACCCAGGAGGAGGTGAAGAAACAAAGAGAGAGACATGCATAGAAAGAGGCCAAAGAGGAAACCAAGAAGCCTAAGGTTGATCCAGTTCCCTCCAAGGTCAAACCTAAAGAGACCAAGTTTGCTCTTTCTTTGACGACACAATCTGCAGGACCTAGCCCATTTGGGAAAGGTATACTGAAGAAAAAGGAGAATCCCAAGAGGAGCCATGTTGTTGTATGTATGGTGGCTTATGAAATAGAGTCTGAGGAGGAAGAAAGAAAGGTGAAGAGGAAAGGAGAATTTGTTAGAGTAGCGAGGAAGCCGCAATCAGATTGAGCCCAACAACGTAAGAAGGCAAAATCAAATCCTGTTCCTACCGGAAGGCCTAAGAGAGAAAGAAAAGTCAAAACTCAACCTGAGAAAGGTAGATCTGAATATGTACCCTTGTTGACATCAAATCAGTTAATTGATGAAATAATTGTAGATGGAAATTTGAAGAATCTTAGAGCTTGTTATGAGAAATTAAATGAAGTTGATCAGAGAAAAGTTGAAGAAGCTATTTTATTATACATGCATAACTTCAGTAAGACATTAATTGAATTGGAGAAGACCATTCCTAGGGATTTGTACAATCTCATTGATGCAAGGAGAATGATTGCAAGCAATATAGACAAGGAGATGAAGGAGAGAAAGCTAATAAATGTTTGCACCTTTATTACTCATGATGAAGCCTAGAGGCTGATTGAGGAAGCAAATAAGAAAGAGTTCCAAAGTAAGAACATGGTTAACAGACTAATGACTAGGAAAGTGGAAGAAGTGAGGAAAGAAATAGAGGATATATGGAGAAAAATCATTCAAAATGATCCCCTATACAAGGATGCATTTAAGTCTTCTCAGCCGGAAGAAAAGCAAGGCGTTTCTGGTGGTAAGAAGGATAAAACTTAGACTAAGGGACATTCAGAAGATCAAGGTAACACTACACTTGATGCTGAGACCGGTGATACCCCTCCAGTGGTGGACAACTTTGTAGCCCCTGAGATCCAACAGGTTGATACTACACCAAGTGGAAAATCCGATGCAAAAAGATAAAGGCGATGTGTTAGAGAAGAAGGATGCTAAGTGTGCAGAGGTAAAGATCATTGAGGTAGACAAAGGAAAAGGAGTAGTTGATTTGACAACTATCACTCCTCTAGTTATAGGGACCCCACCTTAGATCCCTATCAATCTTGATGGTCTATTGAACCTTGGGAAGATGTCTTCTGCTGAGAAGCTTATGCTCATAGTTGCTATGAAAGCCCAGGCTAGCTAGGATATGGTGAAGTCTGAATCTGAGGATAAAAAGCTAATTTTGATATCAGTTGATGTTTTGTAGAAGGTGGCCCCAAATGTACAGATAGATTCTAATTATAGCCCCTCCGATAAATTGTTGCAATTAATTAACAATGTAAATACCAGTTTTGATTATTTAGAGAAGTCTACTAAGAAAGTTTTGGATAAATTTAAGAATATTAGGATACAAACATTTTGGAAGTTGACTCAGGATGATAGAGTGAGACTAATTAAGAGATTATAGATTATTTCTGACACATTGTCAGAAGGTGGTAATTTGTACAAATCTTGCCTAATTTTTCCTAAAGTCACTGTAGATATAGACAAGCAGATAGGCAACAAATTGAAGAGTGGAATTATTTGTCTAAGGAGGATCCTTAGAAATTATTTTAATTCTTTTGAACCGGTGTACAATGCTCAACACAGTCATTTTTCACGAGTGTTGCCATCAATGCCAAAGGGGGAGATTGTTGGCAATTGAAACTTATCTGGTGGTTTTTGGTGGTTTCTGGTAGCTGATTATTGTCTTAGGGTTGTCATTGATGGTAACTCTTCATGGAGATTTGATTTGGTGATCGTAATTCTTCTTATTCAGAAGCGAGTGTTAACCAGTAGTTGGTTAACTGGTGTCTAAGAACAAAACATTTTTGGGTCCTGAAGCTTTCTGGTGATTGTGGTGTATTAATAGTGTTTTGGTTGATTTGGATGACTTAGAAACATAATTTTATTATTGTTTTGGTGATATGCATAACCTTTGTGATCCGATCAAGATGACATGAGACTGCACATTATACTAGCTAGACAACATGATGCATGACCTATTTTGTGATAGCCAGAATCCAAGTATGATGTGGATAATCTTTTTGGTGAATGATACGAACATATGCGAGCAAGAGGTGATAAAGAATATATTTAGGCATAGTTTCACATGCACATTCTTGATCTGATAGTTGACTGAGACAAAAAATAGGGCAGAACAAAGCAGATGAGAGAAGGTGATCGAGTCAGTGTATTCAATACTTAATCAGAACTCATCCAGGCATTGTAGATGCTATTTCAAAGTTTATTCATTGTAATTCATCATTGTAACTATCTTGTAAGTCAGCGAGACTTCCTTAAGGGTTGTAGCCTTTCAGGTTATTATAACTAAGCAGTGAGCTCTAGGCAGTGTGCCTGAATGCCTGTGCCTTCCCAATTTTGTAATATTGTTTTGCTACTGTCCATAGTAGGATAATATTCTAGGTTAAAATCTCACCGTAGTTTTTCCCATTTGGGTTTCCACGTAAAAATCTGGTGTTATGATCTTTTGGTTATTTATTTTATGTTTCTGCATTTTAGTTTCAAGTATTTGCTTTTGGTGGTTTAAAGTTAAGTTTGAAAATCTACTAATCGGTACATCTCTAATTCACTCCCCTCTCAGTGATCCCTGATTCCAACAACTTCCACATCTAAAAATTACTACCATTAAATTTCTCCACCTCTATTCTCCTTGACAAACTTGCCATTTGAAATTTCTTTCAACAATATCAAAAAGTATGTTTTGCACAAGCTCCCAGTCAAATCTAGATTAGTTCAAGAAACCCAACAACCCACATTTGAAACCAAAGGTGATTAGGCTCTGATACCACTTGTAAGGAAGTTACGTAGTGGAACAACTTCTTACAGTAACCTTGAGAGTAGGGTAATGCAATTTTTTTTACAAATCGTTACATTGGTTACAAAAAATCAACAAAAATAAATAAAATATCATGCATACTATAACACAACAACATAATGATTTACATGGGGAAAACCCTTTCAAGAGAAAAACTGCACACTCGAAAAGCAACTCAATATATTATTCAATAATCAATCATAGATTAAAATATACTTGCAGTGCAAGATCTTCACATGAGTACCACTAATAAGATATTCAAAGGTAACTCAGTAGCCATAAGACTCTTACACACAACCTCTATATCACGCACCTCATATATATGAGATACAATACACGAAATCATGCAATGGTATTACAAAACTATTGGCCAAAACCGCCCAATAAAGTAGAGCCAACCTTATATCCATTCTAGATGCCCTATGATGTATCAAAACACACATCAACACATGTTCCTCCCTTTTACAACTCATTTATGTGTCCAATGTAATTATATTTCCTATTTCAAGAGGTCATAACTTGTGAACCATGTGTTTGATTGACGAACCATTTGAAGCGCTAGAAATATCATGAAGTGATATATCATCTCGTAAACTGCTACGCAATTTACAGCCACTTTTTAGGGAATTTCGGAGCCTCTAAAGTCCTCAAAATTATTTTTTAACCTTTTATCACACCTTCCAAAAATGGAAACTTTAATATCTTCAAAACTAGCTATGATCTTGCAATGAAAATTTACCAGCATGCTCATCTAGCCAACAAGAAGCTTCAGGGATAATTTCGCACCATTTCATGCTCAAACAAAAACTTAATATAAATAGTAACTTCATGTAAATGCAAGGTTGAAGCACCATTTTCTCAACAAGTTTGGTTCAGAGGTGGAATGTTGCTACTTATGACTGTTCTAGTGAAGAGTCTAACTACTTAGTGTCTTGGTCCGACCTGTGTCAGAATTGTATTAGATGATGTTGAGAATGGTTGTCATGATTCTATTGATATTTTATGTTGAATTTGTTGTTGTCGACACAAGATGTTTTTGATCCGTATTGAAGCTTGAGTTTTTTTATACCAATGTAAGTTAAACGATTCTATTTTTGGGCTGATCGAAGGAGTTTGGTTTGTGTCATTGCGCATGGTACTATTTTTGGGTTGATCTAAGGAGCTTGGTTAGTGTTGTTATGTTTGGTACTATTTTTGGTAGTGTTTGGAAGATATGAGAGCATGGTGTAGTCCTCCACATGTTTCCTTCTCCTTCCAAATTTACATTGAATAATATTATTAAGGATGACAATTTCTTCTACACATATTATCTACTACTAGCTAACCTATTGATGTTCTAAGTGTTGCAGATGATATATAAAGGAAAAAATCAATGTAAAGATAATGACTCATATGGATGTTGAATATTTGTGCAATTGAGAGGGGGGAGAATCAATTGATAACTTAAATCAATTTATTTTATCCTTTTGCACATTTGGAGTAACCAACATAATTAATTAAGATAAATATAGAATGAAAACATAAACATACAACATATCACACAATGAACACAAAATATGACATGAAAAACCCAAGAAGGGAAAAGAAAAACCACAAAGAATGTTAGTTATCAATATAAAACACCGGTTAAGGTGACTTTTACAAAGGTTCTCTCACTGCCAAAATGCTCATTGCAAGAGGGCTCACTGACCAGATAAAAGGCTCTCTGATAAAGAAAGAAAGAAATATAGGTAATCCACCACTGTAACACAATCTGCAAAGCTGGATTGCTTTTGGTGCCTCAATACCAACACACTTCACACAACATCAACAATCATATCCTTCCTTATAAATATCACATATCTTTAATAATAATACTGCACTTTTTCATACTAACACTATCAGATCATCCTCATATAAATAATATCTTCTAGGAAGAATAATCTTCCAAGTCGGCAAAGACATGGATCTAAAATAGGTCAACGCTAAACATTCCAGTGGTGGGAATGAATGAGAAGTAGACCATACCACAACATACATCAACGGTTAGATAAACAAGTTACAATCATTACAAATTTCAGACCCAAATCATGACTTACACTACACCAAAGCTGCTACTCATCCTCAAATTTTGGACTTAATCTGGACCAGAAAATCATTTCCGAATACACCAAAAATAATAATTGAATCAAGATATACATGAATTCAATCATTCAATACCATATCTGATAAACAAAAATATTTGGATCACCATTAGCTCAACTAATCCATGCTGAAACACACATTCTGGAGCACCAAAGATTTCGGGGGCACATCTTCCAGATTACCAACAACAAGAGCACATGTTGACACTAATGACAACCATTATGTTGACATCAATGACAACAATCACAATCATCAACATGTTGGCAAGAGACACTGCATGTATATTGAGATGTTGTCATTGATGGCAACTCATATCAGTTTTGGCATCTGCACTTCATTTTTCATGATTCTGGAAGATTGAGTGAAGATTTATTAAGTCGAGTAAGGTCCGATAAGATGAATAGTTTGAGATGACTTGGGTAACACATTTCATGTTTCGTGTTATGTGGTTTTTGGGCCGACATGGTAGTAACCTAATTTGGTGATGTGGATATATAAGACAGGTTTATTTGATCATTTTGCTATTCGATGGTTATGTAGGATGTATGTGTGATTGATTATGTGCAGTTTTACATGCGAAATGTGAAGATTTGTGCTACGATATGTTGCAGAATATCAGAACTGAGTAGTATTGTAAAACAAAGTAAGAATATGCTTTGTGTTGGCATTGTGTTGTCATTGATGTCAACCGGTATGGGATGATAACCGACAAGTAAATGTTGGAAACCGATATGAAATGTCAACCGGTAGGTATGTTCTTGGTATGTAGAAGCAAGTAGGAGAATGTCTACTGGCATGGTATGGGATGATAACCAGCAAGTAAGTGTTGGAAACCGACATGAAATGTCAACCAATAGGTATGTTCATGGTACGCAAAAGCAAGCAGGAGAATTTCTACTGGCATGGAACATGAAGATTGAAATGTATCAGTGTGAGACTGTTGGAATGTTGGAATCGTGAAGATTACCGGTCTGCAAACAATAAGGAGATCCACCGGTGAGCATGTATGAATCTTCTATGAACATGGAGAAGACAAACCAACATAGTGAATGGTTTCTCAATCACATGGAGTATGGACACATAACTAGAAGTAATCCAAGTCAAATTGATCTACCGACAGGAAGGAGACAAGATAGCATGAAGGTCTACCGGTAGGGTATATGTACTATTAAGGTCCTTAACACTTGTCGTGTGTCTTGGTTTATGAATGACCTCAAACTGACATAGAATATTTGGTTGAGTTGGATGGCGACTGTGGAAGACACATAGAGTCCATGTGGCACGCATGCAGTGGTAGGAAAATCATCCATCAACATGGTAGGTGATGAGTAGGTTGACTTTAAATGAGGAACACGTAAATCATGAGTTGATGATAGAAGAGTCCGGCTTGAGGTAGATCAAGTTGCAATGGTTCTTGGTGATGAAGATCAAGCAAGACAATCTGATCCTCATGCTCATTGGTCAAAGGAAACAGTTGAGGCATTAATGGTGATTGAGATAACAAGGCCAAAAATTAAGTTGTAGGTTGCTAAATATGGAAAGTATGTACAAATGTCTTCTATAGTGGTGGTGATGGTTGATCTACTGCAGATCATTAATCAAGGAGATTAGATCTGATTAGATTTGATATGGATTCACTCGATGGAGAAAAACCCTAACGTGCCTAGTTTGAATATTGGTTTTGGCGGGAACATTCAAGTATAAATATGCATATTGAGGACTTAAGTAGTTGATGATAGATGTCGGTAAAGAGAGAGTAACCAAGAGAGAAAAGAGTGATCAAAGAGAAGATTAAAAGCATCCAAGTGTTGGAGCTAACTGATAGAAAAGTTGAACCGGTAAGAGGGTTATCAGAGGTTTTACTGGTAAGGTTAGAGAAACCGGCAAGATGCCAAAAGGGATGAAAATTGTGTGAAACAACAAGGGAGATTTAGGAAGAAAGCTACTGAAAGTGAAGGAAAAAATAAAGTGTACCAGTGGAGGTTATGCAAGATAGAATCAGGGCAGTAAGGGTATAAACAAAAGATAGTGAACTGACAGAGAACTGAGTAGATGAGAACCCATAGAGAAGAGTTGAACTGATGAAGTATTTTGACTGCAAGAGTTACAAAACTCATTTGTAACAAGGCTACAACTATTGTATTAATCTAATCTATTCTATTTCACTGAGTTGGAACTCAGTGCAGGGGTTGGTGCTCCTTTGGTTGGTGCCCTAAAATTTGTAAAAACTATTTTTCATTATGAGGATGGATTGGAGCAGTAAACTCCAACAAAATTTCTCATCGAGGTTTTTCCCACATTGGGTTTTCCTCGTATATCTGGTGTTATGTTTTGTGTGTCTTGAGGTGTTTGCATTTGATCACTTTCCTTATCTCGCCGGTATATCATCCTTGTGTCTGATTTACTTACCGATATGAAGAGTTAAGTTGAAAAGGTTTAGAATATTGGAAACCATTGATTCACCCCCCTCTCAGTGGTACATTGTGTTCAACAATTGGTATTAGAGCCTAGGTTCTCAATTGTTTTAAGCTTTCTCTATCTTGGGTAGATTCTGGTCTAAGAACACAATGGCAAGAAATGAGTCCTCCTCCTGTAAAGCCCCCATGTTTGATGGAATCAACTATTCTTTTTGGTCTAGAAGAATGGAAACCTATCTGTTCTGTCTAGGATTTGATGTTTGGATGTCTGTAAAGAATGGGTATACTATCCCTAGTGTTCCTCCCATAGACCTAGATGCTAAGAAGGAATATGAGAACAATGCAAAGACTAAACATGCTATTCTCAGTGGGCTGTTAGATAATGAGTTTGTTAAGGTCATGCAATGCTCATCCGTGAAGGAGACTTGGGATAAATTACAATGATTATTTGAAAGAGATGCCAAAGTCAAAGAGGCCAAGCTGTAATCACTAAGAGGTCAACTTCAACGATTGAAGATAAATTATGAAGAAAAGATTGCAGATTATCTTCATAGGGTAGATGAAACTGTGAACACCATTAGAGGACTTGGAGAGGAAATAGATGATGAAGTTATTGTGAAAAAGGTACTTAGATCACTCTTATATAAGTATGATACTAAGGTCTCCACTATAGAGGAAGCCAAGATCTGAAAAACTTCACAATAGATGAGTTATTTGGCTCCTTAACTGCTTATGAGATGAGGACAACCAGTGAAGTATCTTCCAAGAAAGAGGTCACTTTCAACTCCATCAAAAAGAGAAAGGTAGAAATTGCTCATGGTGAATCCAGTGAAGATTCAAATGTTGAGGTGAAAAAATTTGTAAGAAAGATCAAAAGAGGATCCGGTAAGTATAAAGGAAAGCTGCCACTGAAATGCTTCAAATGTGGTAAAATAGGACACTTTGCTGTAAAATCTCCCTATAGTGAAACTGATGGAGATGAGAAAAGGAGCTCTGGTAGATCTACCAGTAGAGACAAAGAGAAGAAAGTCTACCGGAAAGGAAGAATAAGCTACTAGAAGTAGAACAACCTATATACCATTGGTGATGATGCCACATATGAAGATATTGCATGAAAAGATGACTGCCATGAGAATGAAAGAGAAGTTAATCTCTTTATGGAATTAGATGAATTGGTTGTTGAAGATGAGGAAGATGAAGATATTGAAGCTAGTGGATCTAGAAGGTGAGCTCATAAGTGCTCTTGGAGAGTTAAGTAAGATAATAAGAGAACTCAAGAAGGTCAAGCTTACTGCTGCATAAGAGAAAGATCTCTTGAAGCAATCCCTAGATGAATCCAATCAAGTAAATTCAAACTTGAAACTCTAGTTGGAAGAAGCTAAGAGGATATGTGAAGTTACATCCTCTGATTTGATGAAGAAGGAGAAGGTGCATCAAAATATGGAAGAAGAAATTGTAAAGCTTAGAAAGGAACTTGAAAAGAGAAAGGATGAACTAAAGATGATGAGGAAGTATGAGGGAAGCACTGAATCTCTAGACAAGATGTTGAGAAATCAAAAGCATTCAAAAGATACTGGTGGCTTAGGATTTGAAGAAGGACAAAGTTCAAACAACAAAGACATATCTGGTAAAGAGATACAATTCACTTCCTCAAGTGAATGTAAAGGGAAGCAAACATTTATTGTCAGCAAAGATATCGGTAAGGTGACCTATGTTGAGGGTACACGAATTCAAACTGTGAACCAGTATGCTCAAAACTGGAAGTCACACTCAATCTACCAGTATGCAAATCACAAAGGAAAGCCCAAGGTTGATAATGAAGGATTCGTAAAAGTCCATAACATGTGAAGAAGACATCTAGGGAGACAAAAGTTTGTTGGTCCAAAGCATCAAGACTGGTATGTACCCAAATTTCATGGTTATTGTTACCAGTGTAATAAATTTGGACATAGAGTTGATGATTGTAGATTGATGAGCAAACCCCCTATAAGTTTTGCAAGTAGAAATCCATTTAATGCACTCCAAAATATAGATGTTATTTGTTATCAGTACAATGGATCTGGTCATAGGAGTTTTGAATGTAGGAAATGTAAACCGGATTCCTACAATAGTTTTAAAGGTGCATCTTTTAATGACAATGTAAAATGTTATAAATATCAAGAGTTTTGATCTATTGGAAAGAATTGAAAACACAGGAAAATCAAGTAGAAAAAGAGACCTCCTGATCAAAAACCGGTAGTTAAACTAGAACAAGAAGTTGTAGTAGACAAAAAGAAAGAAGACAAACCAGTTTGGGTTGAGAAAGACAACAACAAAGCAGGACCGAGTCTGATTGTGTAGACTACCCTACATGCATAAAGAAGAAACTTGTGGGTTGTAGATACTGGTTTCTCCAATCACATGACCGGTGACAAAAAGAATTCTATCAAGCTTGAAGATTGGAACAGAGGCTCAATAAGATTTGGAGATAACTCTGTTGGCATAATGGATGAATTTATTATGTGTTGCATTGATGTTTTGTCATTGTTGTTAACACTAGATGTTATGGTTGGTTACCGACATACAAGTTTTGGTTACCGGTAGAAGATCTACTGTTATCGACAGAAGAGACTATCTGTTGGACACTTTCGGCATGTTTGGATCAGTGACATATATTTAATTTCATGTATTATATGCTCCATGAGCATGTTTTGGTTAGTTGGTATTGGCTTGGTAATCGGATGCTATCATACACTCTAGTAAACCCTTACTGACACTGGTTTAAGGCTTTACCAATAGAGCTTTCATTAAGGAATCATGACGGGATGCATAGATGGTGTTGGTGCAACTTCTTCATGGAGTTCAAGATGCTGAAGATGTTCTTTGATTGTGCTTGAACTGCTTGAAGATATTTCTTTGGCATGGTGGACCCATAATATGTCTGGTATCTATCTAGGTTATGGACCAGTATCATGCTAGCATGTACTCTACATGTTACTGGGATGTCTCGAGATGATTTATGGATTTGTTATTATTGTTTTGGTCTTAAGCCGACATGGCATATCATTGTAATATGGAATCATGTAATGATCTATCTTTAGGTGGCCGACCTAATTGGTTTAGGCCTTAGGGTTTGTATAAATAAGAGGTAGAAACTCTTTGTAAAGTATCATGGTTATTGGAAAGGTCATGGTCAAGGAATATAATGTGCGAATATTTTAATATCATTTAGGCATAGGTGTTGGTTGATCATTGGTAATTGAATTGGATTCAGAAGAGGACTTAGTCCTCTGACACTGAGCTTAATCGAGATTGTAATAAAGCATGGTAGATGTTATTTCTAGCAGTTCACTCTATTGGATTGTTGTCCATTTACCTTGAGATGGTTGTAGCCTCTCTGTAGTCAGTGAGACTCTTTTGTAATGAGCAGTACATTCTAGGCAGTGTTCCTTCCTGCAAGTGTAGGCCCCTCATTGTAACACATACTTTCTGCAGAAGTATCATCTGACTGTGGGTAGGCTTCTCACCATCGTTTTTCCCTTTCTGGGTTTTCCACGTACAAATCATAGTGTTATGTGGTATGGTTGCTTTGCATTGATTATCTGGTTAATTGTTAAGTTGTATTATTTACCAGTGTATGTCCCTACCGACATCTATATATTCTTTACCGGTACTTAATTTTTTAAGGTTGTATTATGGATTAAACGTTATAATCTGTTAACAACTAATTCACGCCCCCTCTCAATTGTTCACCGGTTATCCTAACAAACCCCTCCATCAAGATAAGAGGCAAAGGTACCCTAAATATGTTGGAAATTGACACTCAATTGGTTGGTTTCACTATGTTGTCATTGATGGAAACATGGTATCTTATTCTGGCTTCATGTTTTGGTTCAGTTGTGTACCGACAGGCACTTCACAAACACTACACTGACACCGACACAAACATGATGAAAGGATTTCTTTGGTTACCGACAATGCAGAACAACCTGGTTTAAAATAAGGTTATTGGTATTAGATGACGACATCTCTTGGATTCGACATTGATAATTGTTTTTGATATTCATGTATTTATGTTATCTACCTGACATGTATATTGATATTGTAATTATCCTTGTAAGCTAACATAAGACATGATAAATTATATAGGGTATATAGGTCAATTAGATTAGATCATTTGATATTGGAAATGGTATAGAAATGGATGTGATATGATGCAGATATGTATTAGTAAGGAAATAATGAATTAGATGGGAAATATATCTGAGAGATCATGTATGTGAGGATATTTGTGTAAAGGGGTATTATGGTAAAGGGTTTAGGGTCTCAAACTAGAACATACAAAGCTTAACCGAAACTGTATTGAGGCATAGGAGATGCTATCTTTTGCAGTTCAACACTTCTCTGTATTATAGTTTGGTTTTGTATGTAGTTAGTGAGGCTCCTTTTGTGATTGGGCAGTGTGCTCTAGGCTGTAAGCCTTCCTGCAAGTGCAAGCCCCTTATATTTGGTAATATCTATTCATATGACCAGTGAATTGATATTGTGGGTCACAAATCCCACCATGGTTTTTCCATGTATAATTCTATCTATTATGGTGTTCATTTATGTGATTGGCTTATTGGTTTCTTTACTTCTTTCAATTCTGTATATACCGGTATACTGATTGGTGTATGCATGTTTTAATAAGGCTAAAATTGATAATTTTGGTATAACACTGATTCAACCCCCCCTCTCAGTTTTATTGGATTCCAACAATTGGTATCAGAGCCTTGTGCCTTGAAGGAAGTTTAACAGCTTGAGGAAGATCCTGAATCCGAAATCCATGGATATGGGTTTGGAAAAAAAACTTGAGATGACACTTGAAGATTATGATGCTGAAAGGTTAAAGAGCTTGAAGTTACAAAATGAATTAAATTCTTCTTAGTAATTCATTCTTGTCCTACAAGAGAGGATGTCATTTTTTCAAGCTAGGAGGAAGGAACTTTTTCAAAATTAGGATGATGAAGAGAAAGATGCACTTAAGGAACAATGTTAGAAGCCGAGTCAGGAGAACATGGTCATGAAAAATGAAATGCAAGTTATAACCATGAGAATGTCTAAAGAGATTGAGGACCAAAAGAAAAAGGAAGAAAATATTGTTGTATCTTTGAAGAAAAAATTTGAAGAATGTGGTAGGTTGGTTCATGAGAATGATATGTTGAGAACTGATTTAGTACAATCACAGAGTAATGAATAAGATCTTGAGAGACAAATGATAATTTTAAGAGATGATCTAACTACTGCAAGTGAGTATAAAAAAAAATTCAAGATTAGTTTAGCACAAGTAGATGAGTTGTTAAAGAGACAAAGGTAGAATGGAGATTCCAGTGGACTTTGATTTGAGCAAGGATAGAGTTCCCGTATTGCTAATGAAGATAAAAACCATAAGGCACCGGTAAGGAATTTCAATGCTTATAAATTTAATAGTAGATGTTTTGTTTGCAATAGATTTGGTCACATTGCTAGGCAATTTAGAAACAGAGCAAATTAGAACCCTGATTCTACTCTCGATCAATGTTCTAAATGTAATAAGTATGGTCATAAGATAAAAGATTGTAGAATGAATATTAAATGCTATGCATGTGGAAAATTTGGACATATGGCTAATTAGTGTAGGTCAAGCAATTATACCAGTTTTAGAAAGGAAATTCAAAGGAACAATGTTACATGTTATGCGTATAATAAGGTTGGACATATTGCTAAATTCTGTAGAAGCAAAAATCCACCACTTGGTAATGGAGGATCAAATGAGAAAGGGAAAGAGAAGGTTAATGAAATCTGACAAGATCATACCCAGAGATGGGTCAGAAAAACTGAAGAACAATTTGCAGATGGGAATGCACCAGTTACGTATCTAGTATAAGAGGTTGCTCCTGCACCAACATGAAGCTCATTCGATAACTAAGGTAGATGCCTTAGGGGTAGGCAAAATTCATGAAGATGCTGCATATGCCCCGAGAAGAGTTTCTGGAAGATGTTCCAAAAATTGGAAATGCTTATCCGACATGAATATGTCTTGTTTGAGATTCAATATTTTTTAGCAGAAGTCATTGATGTCAATGAAAGATTAGGGTTTTTCTTGAAGGTTAAAAGGTCAAATTCACTTCATTATTGATCACCTTGCATTCAGAGCGACTAAGAGCGATTCAGTGTGATTAGATATCTTTTTGAGCAATTTCGCCGATGATTGGAAGAAGTCTTTAGGTTTTTTCATTGACATCGGTTAACATGTACTTATCTTTAATCATGAAAGTGGGATCATCATTCATTCCTATTTTTGTTGCAAACTTGACTATTGTTGAGGTCAAGGACCGTCCCAGGCCAATTTTCAAGTGGTATCCGCATGTGGCTACCCTGGATGACTCGGTTGGATCATTTTACCATGTTCGGGAAGGAGTTGCATATGTTGAAGATGTTAGGGCATACATACACTATCACATTGAGGATTTAGGGACATCTTATATAAAGGGCATGTACATGAGCGAGCCAATGGGAGATTATGGAGAGATCAAACTTGAATACAAGGACATTGAAGACTTAGGGTTTACCGACATTCTAGACATTCTGGAATCTGAAGATGAAGTAGTTATGTATGGTTTAAGCAGAGTACTTGGAGAGTTTATCTGGTTGGATAGAGCTTATAAGATAACAAAGGAGGCCATCAGGGCACTCACCGGTTTACCACAAGTTGGGCAACATCCAGTTAAGAAGGTTTCTAATGATTATGTAAAAAAATCACCGATGCAACATCAGACATGTGATCTACGAGAATAAGCACTATTATCAACATAGACATCAGATTCAGTAGCATGGTCATTGGTTATAAGGTAACTCATTCAAACCGATTGAATTCTGTTTCTAGCTCCTGCATTTTCGTAGCTTAAAAGATGATGAGAGAAAATGAGAAATTGGATCTATGTGGTTGGATGTTAGATGAATTATTCATAAACCTAGGAAAGATTAAAGGAGAAAAGAAAGGACATTCTGATATGGAAACTTAATTGTTTGTTTAATAATATTTTTCATAAATGAGACTCCCAGTTTTGGGAAAAGGAAATGGGCATTTGATATCCCCGTAGGGAAGCAATTAAAACAGTCAATTGGTACATTAGGTTGTTAGAGAGATGATAAAGTATCATGATATTTTAAGGCATTCTAGAAGACTATGAAATCTAGAGAAAGGGTTCCTAAGAATATTGTTGAAAAATACTCAATTGACATATGCTTCATGGTGAAGAAAGATGAAACACTTATGGAAGCAGTTAAGCCTTGGAAGATTTGGATTGAGGAAATGGGCTATGAAGTTGATGGACAAATTTTAGATACTTATGGAAAAATATTGATTGATGCTCCTATTGATGAAGTTGAGAAGCCTTGTGGTATTGCAAAGAAAAAGACACAAGAGGTTGAAATAGATTTCAAAAAGAGAGAAGAAGGAAGGAAAGGCAGGTAAGTTTGTTGAGAAGGTCTCATAGGACATCAAAGCATTGATTGATGCTATCCCAGAGAAAGGCAGGAAGAGAAAAGAACCAGAAGTTTTCATTGAGTCTATTATAGCCGAGTCTACACTTGAGGATGACACACCCCCGACTTTCAAAAGGGTTATAAGGAAGAAAACAAAAGAAACCAAGGTAGAGGCTAAAAAGAAACCTATTAGGAAATTTACATTCAAGTTACCGACACAGAAACAAGCTCCAAAAGAAGCTCCATCTGGTACTGGTAGAAGGAAGAAGAAGGCATTGATTGATCTGGAAATTAAATCTGGTAATGTAACTATCATTCCACCAAAAACTTGTGCAAAATTAGTTAATGAGATTACTAAGGATGGCATGTTAAAGAATGTACATTTTTATTATGAGAATTTAGAGGATGATGAACAAAGAGAGATAGAGGAAGCAATTTTGTTATATTTGGATATTTATAAGAAAGCGTTGATATAAATTGAAGACCAAATACCAACACAATTGTATGATATGTTAGATGCTAGGAGACTATCAACAATGCAAGAAGACAAACACAAAAAAATTCAAGAGCTGTTATCTGTTTGTGTTTCTATTACTCCAGAAGAAATGGATAGGACACTTGAGGTGGCAGATAGACAAGTCTTTAACAACAAACATATAATAACCAGTCTTATGTTAGGAAGGGTAAATGATATAGTAAAGGAGACCCACAAGGCATGGGTTAAGTTATTTGAAGAGATTCAAGGTTTCTTTACTTCACCAGAATCAAAGACAAACACTGTAGACATCCCGGTTAAAGGGAAAGGAAAGGGTATTATGGGTACTTCACCCTCAATTTTGAGAAACATTAAGATAGTAGAAATTAAGCCCTCGGTAAATACAAATGTATAGGAAAATGTTGAGATATCAACAGATATAGAGAATGAAAAGGATGATAATGTACAAGATACTAATGTTGAGGACAACTGTCCTCCGGATATAGATATACAGGATGAGGTTACAGTTCCTACAAATGAACCGACAGTTACAGAGACTGCACCAAGTGGCGAAGCCACTGGTTCAAGTGAGGAAGCTATAAAGGATAAAACATCAGAGGAGAAGAAAGGGGAATCCAACAGGGAACCTGTAGTAGGTCCATCATTGTTGTCAATTGACACCTCACAGGTTGCAAAGAAAAACATAACTGAGATGAGTTCTACTGAACTCATGATAATGGCTGCACATAAATTAATGGAGGGATCTATGGATAAAGGGATTATTGATTAGTCTATCACTTTTTTGCACAGACTAGTCCCAGAGTGAAAGTTTGACAGCAAAGCAAGCCCATCCAACAAGCTTAAGACAATTACAAAGCACATTTCAAAGGATTTTCAATCCTTGCAACATATTTCAAATCGGCAAGCACTGGAGAGGTTTACACAGGCTAACAGAGCTAGATTTGATCAGATGATTGAGTCTGAGAGAAAGGAAATTCATGAGAAACTAAATTTGATAGATAATTATTTGAAGTAGTGTAAAAATATATATACAGAGTATGTTGTAACATAGATTCTCTTACATTTAATTTGGATAAGAAGATTAAGGAATTCCAGGAGAAAATTGCAAGTATAGCCAATTCTTTTGATGGATTGAATTAATTGACTACATCCATTGTGATGGTATGATGAAAGAATAAGTATCCAGTCAACTACTGAGAGGCGGGGGGTGGGGGTGAATCAGTAGATAGAAAAACTGATATAAACTTCACCAATCAATCTCTCAAAGTAAACTTAGAACTAACAACTTTGTCAAGATAAGAATTCATAAGATAAACTGGTTGTCTGTTACAAAAAATTAACAATAAATAACTTCTTCATTTCTCAATGCTTCCGGTTATCATGAATTATCAAAAATAGTTAAGCAGTTAAGTAAATCAACCATGAGAAAATAACCACAAAAAAATTCACCACTTGAAACAAATATTTTTGATGTGGAAACCAAAATAGGTAAAAAACCACGGTGAGATGAGACTCACAAGATAATTATCTGAACTCTTTTGAAGTTCACCCTGTTAGGAGCCTAGCCTGTTAAAGCTTTACAAAAAGTCGCATTAAGAACTAATCCTATTAGGAATCACCCGATTAAGGGATTTACTATAAATACCTTGTTAGAAGAAATACCCTGTAAGGAGTAACCTATTGGCATTTTGCATATAGATTGCATTAATGATATGTTGTCATTGATGTCAAATGAATTGGTAATGGTATTCATGTTATTGCAGATATTGTTGTTTTTGATATTGGCTAGTAATCGATAAGAAGAGCTTTGTGGAAGATGTTGTAATGGGTTAAACCTCTCTATGCAATGTAACTGGTAAACCCTATCAGTTATTAAACCCTAACCAATCAAGTTTGTTGGTTTATTATCTGATGAGCAGTGTTGATGGCGACACGTGTGATCATTATATGAGGATAAGTTCAGATTGTTTTGGTGCATTTGTTTGTTGTCTAGGGAAGGAGAAAAGTGGATTGGATCTAATACACAACGCGTGATGAGTTACAAATTCTGATGAAGCGGTGATCATGGAGTGGTTGGAATTTTCTTGAAGAATGTGAAGAGATTGTTATGATTTCTAACAAAAATATTGTACCAACTTGTTTGTAATATTGATGATGAGAATTAGTTTTTTGTTGTGTTACTGACCTAATTGATTTGTATTTAAGGTTGATGAAGTTGTTTGTAAAAGTTGTTGGCAAGATTGACCGAAACCTGTTGAGTTCGTAGTTTCCTAACCGGTGAATGGATATGCACTTTGAGTAAGGTAGATTGAAGCTTAAAAGGATCTGATCAAGCAAATGTAGTGCTATTCAGATAGATCAAGAAAACCTGTTGCTTTCTAATAATTACAGCAGAAGTGAAATCCCTTAACCGGGTAAGCTCTAACAAGCTTGGTTACTTATTAAATCCTCTAACAAGGTGGTCCATTAGCTTGGATTCTTAAATCCTCCAGCGAGGTTACTCCTAATAGGGTATTGTTCTTTTCATCGAGGCATATTTGTAAATCCCTTAACCAGGTGATTCCTAAATGGAATTAGTTCTTAACATGACTCATTGTAAAGCTTTAACAGACTTGGCTCCTAACAAGACAAACTTTAGAAGAGTTCAGATAGCTATCCTTGTGAGTCTCATCTCACTGTAGTTTTTACCTATTTGGGTTTTCCACGTATAAACATTTGTGTCAAGTGGTGAATATTTTTGTGGTTATGATCTTATTTGTTTATTTGATTAACTTCTGATAAGGCATGATAACTAGAAGCAGTGAGAGATGAATATGTTGATATATGATTAAGCATTGCTGATGTTTACAAGATTGGAGTTGTTTACTGTTAAGTTGTCATAACAGTCAAACCGGTTGATGTCAAGTATTCTTATGAATATTGATCTTAACTGTGATATGTTTACTTTGTGTGATTAAATTTGAGTTTTGGAACTTTGTATCAATTTTTCAGTATACTGATCACCCCCCCTCTTAGTATTCTACCAGATACTTATTCTTTTATCATACCATTATAACCTCAGTAGAGGATTTGAAAATACAATCTAATGGACCACCTTGTTAGAGGATTTGAATAGAACCAAGATTGTTAGAGCTTACCCGGTTAGGGGATTTCAATTCTGGTGTAATTGTTAGAAAATAATAGGAGTTTGCTGATTTGTCTGAATAGAACTACATGTTAGGTCCAAGAGACAACTGAGAGGGGGGGGGGGGGGGGGGTGAATCAGTTGTCTAAATAAATTCAAAACAAAACAACTTAACCAACTTACTACTTAATACCGGTGAACCAGTCTTTTATACTGGTGAACAGTTTTATCAGATAATTGCAATACCGATAAAGATTAATGCATGAAACAAAAGGAAAAAGTCATCCACAACACATAACACCAATATTTGTATGTGGAAACCCTGTAAGGGGAAAAACCATGGTGGGAAACCTTACCCACAATCAGATGATACTACTACAGATAGTAAGTGTATACAAATGGGGTCTCCACATACAGAAAGGCCAAGCGCCTAGAGCTCACTGCTCAAACACAAAATAGGAGTCACATTGACTACAATTGGATGGTTAAATCCAATAAGGATGTACTGCTCAAAATAGCATCTTCATATGCTGGATTCAGTACCGGTGTAGTTCTGATATGCTTTCACAAAAACCTTGCTTCACCTTCAAATGATGTTTGCGTGTATAGCTTTGCTTAATCTCGCATATACCTTCACACAATTCATCTTCTCATTCCACCACTGATCTTACAAATAATATCTTACATTTATATCATAACCTAGGACCAATTTTAGTAGGTCGGCTCTACAAGATATTACAATAAAATCAATTTACAAATAAATTAATGCTCGATGCAATAACCGATTCAACATGTCGGCTTAATGCATCTACAACAATAATAAGTCATTTCCATAGCGTGCCATGCTGATCTGGAAAAGATAAACCTACCGGTGTATAACCTAGACCTATTTCTCAGTAACATCAAATGTGCAAATATGAATATACCAATAAAAAAATCTCCAAGACAAGGTGTCCACACGATGTCTTTGACATAACCAAGTGTTTTCCATGCCCGACCAAGTGCTGGTGATCATTATATCCTGCTAGTGTACCAGATACCAGTGATTGTGCATAAGTCATTTGCTTATCGATGAATGTTGTTGATTTTCCAAAGTGCTAGAGTTGATAAGGTTTAGTAGGTGTTGACATCAATGACAAAACCATACCAAAATACCAACAATCTCCCCCTTTGGCATTTATGGCAACACAAGATGGAAAAACCATCAAAGTGCCAAAACAGAAATACCAAATACCAAAATACCAATAATTATCAATCTCTCCCCCTGAGAGTAACATGTGTTTCCTTATGTTTTTCCATACCAATCTCTCCCCGTTTGACATCAAATGCCAAAGTTACTAACAAGCCAAGTTCATATACAAAATACCAATCAATACAGTATACCAACTACTCCCCCTGAGAAGTAGCTTCCTCATCAAAGACTAGAATAAAAGTTTTTCTGTTAATTCTGCCGGTTGATGATAGATATCAACTTCCTAAGTATATACTGGTGGGGTAATGACCCCAAGCTGGTCTCTAAGATATTCAAAAGTCTCGTTAGGCAGAGGTTTAGTGAAAATATCTACAATCTGCGCTTTAGTATTCACATAAACCAATTTATTTTCTTTTTCTTCAACACTCTCCCTTAGAAAATTCAGTTTGATAGAAACATGTTTGGTTTTAGAATGTAGTACCAGATTTTTAGATATATCAATTGCTACAATGTTGTCCCAATAGATAGTAATAGGTTCCTTGCATTTTACCTTTATGTCTTTCAACATTTGTTTAAGCCATAGTACCTGTGTACAATTAGTTGCTACTGCAACATATTCTGATTCTACTGTTGATAAGGATGTACAACTTTGATTCTTACTCAACCAAGAAACTAGTCCGTTTCCAATAAAAAATGCTCCTCCAGTGGTGCTTTTTCTATCATCCACATTTCCTACCCAATTTGCATCTGTGTATGCACATAATTCAAAGTTTTCATCTCTAGGATACCATAATCCAAAATTTGTTGTGCCTTGTAAGTACCGGAAAATCCTTTTTACTGCCGATTCATGATTTTCTCTAGGATTACTCTGAAATCTTGAAACAATACATACTGCATTCATGATATTAGGTCTGGTTTGTGTCAAATACAATAAACCTCCTATCATAGATTTGTACCTAGTTGGATTAACAGGTGTAGATTCATCCCTTAGTGATAGTTTGTCATTTGTAGTCATAGGTGTGCTTACCGGTTTAGAGTTCTCCATCCCAAATTTCTTTAGTAACTCCTTTAAGTACTTGGATTGACTCAAGAATATACCTTTGTCAGTCTGTGTAATCTGTAATCCTAAAAATAATTTTATTTCTCCAATCATAGACATTTCAAATTCTTGCAGCATTTCAATAGAAAATTCTTTACATAGTCCATCTTCGCCTCCAAACATTATATCATCAACAAAAACTTCTATAACCAAGATGGCATCATTAGTCACTTTATAATATAAGTTGCTATCAGCATTAACTTTAGAAAAACCAATCTTTAAAAGATACTTATCCAATCTTGCATACCAAGCTCTTGGAGCTTGTTTCAATCCATACAAAGCTTTCCTTAACCTGCAAACCATATCTTTGTTATCTATTAGAGAAAATCCATCAGGTTGTTCAATGTAAACTTCTTCAAGATCTCCATTCAGAAATGCACATTTAATATCCATTTGATATACTTTGTAGTTCTTGTGTGCTGCAAAAGCCAAAAATAATCTAACTGCCTCAATTTTGGCTACCGGTGCAAAGGTCTCATTGTAATCAATTCCTTCTTTCTGAGAATATCCCTTACACACTAGTCTTGCTTTATTTCTGATAACCTTACCATCTTCATTAAGTTTGTTTCTAAATACCCATTTGGTTCCAATTACATTTTTATCTTTAGGTCGGGGAACTAATGTCCAAGTGTTATTCTTCTCAATTTGTTCTAATTCTTCTTCCATAGCTTTAATCCAATATTTATCTTCACATGCCTCATTAACTGACAATGGTTCAATTTGAGAAATAAGACATACCTCTTCATTTGCCAATCTTCCTCTTGTCATAACTCCTTTATGCTTGTTTCCAATTATCTGATCTTCAGAATGATTTAGTCCTACATACTGGGGTGTCTTTGGTTGTTGTTGTTCCTCATTCATAGTGGAACTTTCAGATGGTATTGGTGTAACTGGATCTTCATTCTGTGCCGGTGGGTTCAGTGTAGGATCATTTGTTAGAATTTCTATTACCGGTTCAGAATCTATATACCTTGAAGTTTCTCTAAATTGTTCATCAATCTTCACATTTGTACTCTCAACAATTTTCTGCAATCTTTTGTTAAAACATCTATATGCTTTACTTTTAGATGAATAACCAAGAAATATTCCTTCATCACTTCTAGGATCAAATTTGCCAATATACTCATCCCATCTAATATAGCATTTACTTCCAAATATTCTAAAATATTTAAGAGTAGGAGTAATACCAAACCATAGTTCATGAGGGGTCTTATCGGTTTCACCTTTGATGTGAACTTTGTTGAATGTATAGATCACTGTACTTACTGCTTCTCTCCAATATACATGTGGTAGATTTTCTTCTGATAACATACTTCTAGCTGCATCCAAGATGGTTCTATTTTTCCTTTCAACAACTCTATTTTGCTGTGGTGTTCGAAGTGTTGATAGCTATCTTCTGATTCCATTCACTTCATAGAATGCATTAAATTCCTTAGATGTAAATTCTCCTCCTTGATCTGATCTTAGACATTTGATTTTCTTATTGGTTTCATTTTCTACCATTGCTTTGGACAGTTTGAACTTCCCAAGTGCTTATGATTTTTCTCTTAGAAAAGTAATCCAACACATTCTAGAATAGTCATCAATGATTAGCTTGAAATATCTATCACCTTGCAAGCTTTTGGTTCTAGCTGGACCACATAAGTCATTATGAATTAAGTCAAGAGCATTATTGGATTTTTCTAGAATACTTTTAAAGGTAGTTCTAACTTGTTTTCCAAATTGACATTCCTTACATATTGTATTCTGAGGTTTGACAATTTTAGGTAGATCTCTAACTGCCTTAGTAGTACTGATCTTTACCATGCAATCAAAGTTTACATGACAGAGTCTCTTATGCCATAACCAACTTTCATCTATATGTGCAATCAAGCATGTCTTTTCACTGGTATTCAAATGAAAGATATTTCCTCTAGTTTGATTACCGGTTGCAATTTCTAAACTAGTTCTATTCATGATTTTGCATTTTCCATTTTTGAATTGTAACTGAAATCCTTTCTCAACTAATTGACCAACACTCAAAAAATTATGCTTTAAACCTTCAACATAGTAAACATTGTCAGCATTATGCTTACCATCAAGAGATATTATACCTTTACCTTTGATCAGACAAGCTTTATCATCTCCAAATCTCACTAGACCTCCATTATATTCTTGAAAGCTCAAGAATTTACCTTTATCTCCTGTCATATGATGTGAGCATCCTGAATCAATGATCCATTCATCCTTTACTTCAATTTTAGCTGCCAAGGCCTTCTCTACCAGTTAGACTATAGGTTCAGATTGATCTTCTGTTATTGCAACAAAAACCCATCCATTGTCTGCCAGATCCTCATTAGAATCATTAGTCACTCCTTCATTAGCAAGATAACAAGATTTGTCTTTATTCTTCTTAAATCTATATCTCTGATATTCAGGGTTGGGTTTGTATGTCCTTCTAGCTTCTTCTCTTAGTCTAGCATGTCTATCAGGGCATCTTGAAGCCATGTGAGCAATCTTATTATAGTTAAAACATTTAAAGGGTGCTTTACCTTCATACTTACTTCCAACTGGACCTTTAGGCATTTTCCTTGCAAATAGTGCTTCAAGTTCTTCAAGTTCTTCATTTTCTTTCCTGCTTTCTTAAAGTTCTCTTGCATAAAAGACTTTTCAATCAGATTTGTCAAATGATGTAGATGATGTTGATGCTTTAAAGGCTAAATCTGTCTTTATAGTAGCAACAAGACCAAATTCCTCAATTTCAAATGCTGAAAGTTTTCCAATTAATGTATCTCTAGATACTCATGTATTAGGCATTGTTCTTAACTCATTTATAGCTGTGACCTTTATTTTATATGCCAGTGGCAATCCTCTTAAAACTTTTGAAAAAATTTCATCTTCACTTAAGGTTCCTCCACAACATTTAATACCCAAAACACTTTCATTAACTCTTTCCATAAAAGCAGAAATCCTTTCATCTTCTTCCATTTTCAGATTTTCATACCTGACCCAGAATCTTTCAAGCTTTGCAATTTTGACTTTGGAATCTCTTTCATTCAGTGTTTCTAGATGATCCCAAATAGCTTTAGCAGTTGATCTGTCTGATAATCCCATGATTTGCTGATCTATTAATGCGCTCAAAAGTGCTTCTCTTGCGTTGCAATCATTTTCTTCATCTTTAGTCAAGTTAGGTGGATTAGGCTGGCTTTGAGTAGGAGCAGTATCACCATTCTTTGCAACATCCTAGATGTCCTTTCCAATGCAATTTAAATGTGTCTCTATTCTGATCTTCCATATGCCATAGTTGGTTCCATCATGTTTAGGACTCTCCTTCCTGAAATAGTTAGTAGACATTGGATCTCCTGAGGCTGTTAAACTTTTGCAAAATAGGACTAGGCTCCGATACCAATTGTTAGGTCCCGAAGACAACTGAGAGGGGGGGTGAATCAGTTGTCTAAATAAATTCAAAACAAAACAACTTAACCAACTTACTGCCTAATACCGGTGAACTAGCCTTTTTAACCGGTGAACAGTTTTATCAGATAATTGCAATACTGATAAAGATTAATGCATGAAACAAAAGGACAAAGTTATCCACAACACATAACACCAATATTTGTATGTGGAAACTCTGTAAGGGGAAAAACCATGGTGGGAAACCTTACCCACAATCAGATGATACTACTATAGATAGTAAGTTTATACATGCAGAAAGGCCAAGCACCTAGAGCTCACTGCTCAAACATAAAATAGGAGTCACACTGACTACAATTGGATGGTTAAATCCAATAAGGATGTACTGCTCAAAATAGCATCTTCATATGCTAGATTCAGTACCGGTGTAGTTCTGATATGCTTTCACAAAAACCTTGCTTCACCTTCAAATGATGTTTGCATGTATAGCTTTGCTTAATCTTGCATATACCGTCACACAATTCTTCTTCGCATTCCACCACTGATCTGACAAATAAGTTCTTACATTTATATCATAACCTAGGACCAATTTTAGTAGGCCGACTCTACAAGATATTACAATAAAATCAATTTACAAATAAATTAATGCCCGATGCAATAACTAATTCAACATGTAGGCTTAATGCATTTACAACAATAATAAGTCATTTCCATAGCGTGCCATGCTGATCTGGAAAAGATAAACCTACCGGTGTATAACTTGGACCTATTTGCCGGTAACAACAAATGTGTAAATATGAATATACCAATAAACAAATCTCCAAGACAAGGTGTCCATATGATGTCTTCGACATAACCAAGTGTTTTCCATTCCCGACCAAGTGCTGGTGATCATTATATCCTATCGGTGTACTAGATACCGATGACTGTGCATAAGTCATTTGCTTGTCGGTGAATGTTGTTGATTCTCAAAAGTGCTAGAGTTGATAAGGTTTAGTAGGTGTTGACATCAATGACAAAACCATACAAAAATACCAACACTACACTTACTTGATCAGATCCATTTTATGCTCCTATCTGCCTTTACTCAAACTTTAGATACATCATCCGGTTCGACAACCACACACTCAACTGAACTGTGTCTATCTCTTTGCCAACTCTATAAAACTAAACAACTTCATTGACCTTATAAATAAATTAATCAAGTCGGTAACACAACAAAAACCTAACTCTCATCGAGATTACAAACAAATTCAATTCAGGTATGACCGTTGGATTACATAACAATCTCTACACATCAATCAGGAAAACCTTGATCGCTCCTTGATCACCACTTCATTGAACTTAGTAACTCATCACACACTTTGCATAAGATGAAATACATTTTCTTATTCCCTAGACAAAAACCGTTACAACAACACACCAAAATCTCTTGGAATTATCTTCATACAATAATCATGCATGTCATCATCATTACTGTTCATCATTAGGTCATAAACCAATATAACCAAATCACCAAACTTAATCAGTTAGTGTTTATAAAAAACAACAGGTAGGGTTTACCAGTTACAATAATAGATAAGGTTTACACCGGTTACCGATTCACTCCAAAAATTCTTCCTACCGGTTACAGTAACAATATTACTAGATCAATAAAAATGGCAGAGGTGGGAGCGGGAGCAGGAGCTCAAATTTCAAATTCTCAGCAAGGCGGGAATCCTGGTTCCGATGGTGAGATCGGCCAGATCAATGGTGCTAGTCCTATTGGTGATAAGGACAAGCCCCTAGACTTCCCAGTTGCTATTGCTGAATCACAGTCTGATGGTACTCTGTTTGTGGTGACAACGGATTCATCTGAGCATTTGGGGGAAGGGTCCAATGGGGGGCCCATTCCACAAGATGACCCCATGGATAGCGGGAGGGAGGGAAAAAAAATGGTCTTCCCTTTTTGGAACTAGACCAATTGGTAAATCCTCTCTTCCTCTTGTTAAGAACATTTCTGACCCTTTCGGTGGTAAGTTTTCTATCTCCATCCCTGACTAGATTCTGGACCATAATATCAATAGTATGTCGAACTCCTTGGTAGGGAAATTTATGGGTTCGTGCCCCAACATTGAAGTTGTTAGGGCCTTTGTCAAATGAAAATGGGCTCTTAAAGGAAACGTTGAGGTCTCTGCACTACCCAAGGGTCTTCTATCTTTTTCCTTTTCGTGTGAAGAAGATAAGGTTAAGATCTTGTGCGGGATTCCCTGGATGGTAGGAAAGACTACTCTAGTTCTAAGAAAATGGCATCCGAAACTTAACATGAATGAATCTCTTCTGGCCCAAGTTCTAGTTTGGATAAAGCTTCCAGGATTGCCTCTTGAATATTGGGTAGAAAGTATCTTCTCTGGAATAGCAAGTTCTTTTGGCGAGTTGCTCTTTATAGACCCAGTCATTGCTTCAAAAAGAAGATTAACCCATGCAAGGTTCTGTGTTGGAGTATCCCTTGAGGCAGATATGCCGGAACAGATAGACCTAGTTTCAAAACTGGGAACCTGGAAGCAACATATAGAATATGAAACTATTCCTTTCGCGTGCTTCCACTGTAAAAAAGTTGGTCATTGGGCAAAATCCTGCCCAAAAAAGCAAAAGGCAGAGCCCAAGCAGCTCAAACCTTAGACTGAAAGTCAGAATATGCCAGAAAAATGGGTGTGGCAAGTTAAAAATATAGAAAATAAGGAAGAAAATTCCAATCGCTTTTCTCCTTTGGGGGAACAGAAGGAAGCCTCAAACTCTATCTTCAGTCCCACTACTCAGGAAGCAGAGAGAAATGAAACGACCAAAGCCAGTCCCATAAGAACAACTCAAAAAAAGGAATTGAATGATCAGAGTGATCCTCCAAATGCGATAGCTGAAGTGGTTGATGACACATACAAAAACAAGGCAGTGGAAGCAAGAGATTACCAACCTGAGGAAGCAGAGATCCCTGATCCCCAAGTTGAAAGGACTGACTCTTCTGAAGCCATACCTAGTTTTGAAATTTAAGAAGCCCAAAATTGTGCAATTTTGGGTATGAATCTTTCGGATTTGGATCAGAATTCAAGAACAACAAACAATGTTTCAACTGATTCCAGAGCTCTTAAATAGGGTAATGAAGAAGAAATTTCCAAAATCCTCATCAATCCGGAAGCAGCTCCTGTGACAAAAACAGAATGGAAGCAGCCTAAACATAGGAACAAGAAAGCAGCAACTCCCTCGACATCTCTGATAAGGAAATCCAACAGAATAGCTCAAGTTGATGTGGGATACATCTCCTCTTCCCCAGGATGGCCCTCTAACCACAAAGTAAGAGACATGGAGGCCAGCAAGAACATAGCAGATGGAACTCAAAAAACTCTCAAGGAGTTGGGAATTGGTAAGTAGCTATGAAGATAATTTCTTGAAAAATAAGGGGACTAAATAATCCCCATAAACATGATATTATTAGGAATATGATAAGAGACAACAATCCTGACCTTTTTCTTATTCAAGAAACCAAAATGAGTAGAGAAAAAGTTGAATCTTTAGTTCTTCAAAAATGGCAATGTTAGTGGGGGTAGTTCTGAGGGTGCTTCTGGAGGCATTGCTACCATCTAGAATCTTAGCACTATTAAAGGCCAGGTCATTATTCAGGAAAGTAATTTTTCTTGTATCAAATTTGAACATCTTAAAGATGGTTCTTCATGGGTTCTCACAAACATTTATGCTCCTAATACCTTAAAGGCTAGAAACTCTTTTTGGAAAAAGATCAGAAAGGCTAGGGACAACTTCAAAAATCTTAGTTGGATGGTTATGGGGGATTTCAATACGCCTTTGAAAGAGGAGGAAAAATTTGGAGGCAGTCCTTCTCAGCTAGAAAGTAGGATGGCCCTCATGGATTTTATTAATTCCCAAGCTCTTAATGACTTGGAGATATAGGGTTGCAATTTCACTTGGACAAATAGGAGAAATGGTAATGACCTTATTCAAGTGCGTCTTGACCGAACTCTCATTTTTGATGACTGGTATAGTCAGTACTTCTGTTCTTTGTCTACACATATTCGGGTTGGTTCCGATCACTTTCCAATCACCTTCAATGCTGATCTGATCAATAGAAGGAGAAACTATCCCTTTAGATTTGAAAAAATGTGGACCCTTCACCCAGACATTAAAAAATATATTCAAAAATGGTGGAGTATCCAAGTTGAGGGAACGAAAATGTTCAAAGTTGTTGAGAAGCTCAAAAGTGTGAAGGACAACATTCGACTCTAGAATAAGAACAACTTTGGGAATATATTTGAGGCTAAGAGTAAAATTCAGGAAAACCTTAAAGAAATACAGGACCAGATCCAAAAGGATGGTTTCAGTACTGTGTCTATTGCTGATGAAAATGAGATCCTTAAGAAATACCATGACATTATTGCTAAAGAGGAAATGTTCTAGAAGTAGAGATCGAGATGCATTTGGCTCAAGGAAGGGGACAGGAATACAAGATTCTTCCATATGTCGACTATCAAGCATAAAGTAGCCAGCAGGATTAACAAGTTAGTTGTGGAAAGTGGGGAGCTGGTCAAGGAGGATGAAATAAGGAATGAAGCTAAGAGGTATTTCTCAGACCTCCTAAAGAGGGATCATAGTCTGGATGCTGAAGCTCAGTCCTCTTTTCTTCAGAACATCCCTTGTCTCATTAATGCCCAAAATAATGCATTCCTCTCTTCCATTCCATCTTTCTTAGAAATTAAAAATGTTGTTTTCTCCTTTGATGGAAACAAAGCACCTGGACCTGATGGTTTCCCAATGCTCTTTTTTCAAGAGTTTTGGGACATTATTGGGATTGATGTAGCCAATGGGGTTAAAGAATTCTTCGGGGCTAGAAAACTCTTGAAAGAAATCAATGGTACTTTTATTGCCCTCATCCACAAGATTCAAGGTGCTGAATCTTTGGACAAGTTCAGACCTATTAGCCTCTGCAACTCCTTTTACAAGAACATATCTAAGGTCCTGACTTCCAGACTTTTGTCTATCCTCCCTGCCTTAATTAAACACCAACAGAATGGGTTTGTTCCTGGAAGACAAATTCTTGATTCCATTATTACAGTTCACGAGAATATTCACTCTCTTGTGAGAGCGAAGAAGCAGGGTCTCATCCTTAAGCTTGACCTCTCCAAAGCCTATGATAGGGTTGACTGGTCCCTTCTTCAGAAACTTCTTACTTCTTTTGGGTTTACCCCTAGAGTTGTGGATCTTTTCTCCCAACTTATCACATCTGCGTCCTTTGCTGTCCTTGTCAATGGTTCTCCTTCAACTTTTTTCCAGGCATCGAGAGGTCTTAGGAAAGGAGATCCTATCTCCCCAATCCTTTTCATTATTATGGCAAAATGCTTTGGTCAGACCATGGAAAATTTGGTGCAACACGGATCCTTTAAGGGCCTCCAACCTTCTTCTACTAACCTTATTTGTTCACACTAGCAGTTTGTTGATGATATAATAATTATGGGGGAATCAAGCATCTCAGAAGCCAAAGTACTGAAGAGTACCTTGTGCAAATTTGCATCTGCAGCAGGGCAGCTTATTAACTGGGCCAAAAGTGATGTCTTTTTCATTAATACTCCTGAGAGAAGACAACAGTGGATTAGCAGAATTCTAGAGTGTAAGATTGCTGACCTTCCTGCTACCTACCTTGGACTCCCCATGGGGATTGCCTGTCCTGACTCCTTTTGGAGTTCTCTAGTTGATAAATTTCACAAAAAACTTGCAGGTTGGAAAGGGGCCCTCTTAAGTCAAGCTGGTAAGCTCCTTCTCCTTAAGGCTACTCTTCAAAGTATCCCTATTTATGCTCTTAGCCTATTCAGAATTCTAGTTAAGTATGCTGAAGCTATTGAGAAAATTCAAAGAAGATTCCTATGGTCTGGGGTTGAGGAAAATCAAAGAATGTCCTTAGTGGCATGGGATCAAGTCTGTAAGCCGAAAAGCAAAGGTGGTCTGGGGCTCAGGAGGATTCACACTTTAAATGAAGCTCTCTTGTCCAAACAAGCTTGGAGATGGTTTCAATCTGATTCTGAATGGTGCAAAATGTGGAGAAGTAAGTATTCTCTTTTGTCTTCTTCTCTCTCTTCTTTTCTTAATTTGGATTTCAGCATAAATGGATCCCATATTTGGAACCTTGTTTCCAAATGTAAAGATGTGATTGCTAAAGGAGTGATATGGAAACTTGGAAATGGCAGAAAAGTTAGATTCTGGGAGGATCCCTAGCTTTTTGATAAACCCCTTTTGGATTCTCATGAGTGGGCCTCCCATGCCCCTTCCTATATTGGCTCTTTTGGTTCCTTGGTGGCAGATTACTGGAATGGGAACAATTGGCAGAACATTGATAGTATTCACCCTATCCTTTCTAAGCTCAAAACCCAACTGTCTGCTATTTGGCTGAATAAGGAAGAGGACTCCCTGATTTGGAAACATGATCCCAAAGGCATTTTAACTGTGTCTTTGATGTATTGTATCCTATGCCCCCCCTCCTATAAATCCTTTCTGGTCTAAAGCTTGGTTAAAAGGTCTCACTCCCAAAATCAATTTTTTCTTTTGGACTATTCTCCAAAATAAGATCCTTACTATTGACAACCTAAAATGTAGAGGTTTTGCTCTTCCAAATAGGTGTGTGTTTTGCTTTCAAGAGGAAGAGTTAGTGGACCATCTTTCCCTCCACTGTTCCTTCTCAGCCTCTGTTTGGGAAAGTTTCCTCAAGAGCTTTAGTTTAGCTTGGGTGTTTCCCAGTAACATCAGAGATTTGTTCTCCTCCTGGAAAATTCAATGGACTAACTCTTTTCTGAGATGTATGTGGCAGCTCTCTCTCCCTCACATTTTGTGGGGTCTTTGGAAAGAAAGAAACAACTGAATATTCAAGGATGTGTCCCTAAAACAAGACACTGTTTTTCAAAAAATTCAAAGGGCTATCCAGGAAAATATGGAAATCATGGAGGTCTCTTGTTACTCAAATAACTCCCTGGAGTCAAATATCTTAAGAGCATGGAATATGAAGATTACTGATGGTCCTAATCTTAGCTACAATAAAAGGCTTGAAGCTAAATGGCAAACCCCTCCCCAAGGCTGGCTCAAAATCAATTTCGATGGTGCAACCAAAGGAAACCCAGGTCCTTCAGGCTGTGGAGCTATTCTCAGAGATTACAGAGGAATTTGCAAAGGTATGATTGCTGTCCCTATTGGTACTCAAACCAATCATAAAGTGGAAGTTATGGCAGCCCTTCAAGGCATTATCCTAGCCAAAAAATGGAACTGCCCCTATCTTTGGATAGAAGGGGACTCTAATAATATAATAAAGTGCCTCAATGGGACTTCAAAGCCCTCTTGGTCGATTCACAATATAATTACTTCTGCTATCAACATCATTAGAACCTTTAAAAAATGCCATATATCCCATATCTATCGGGAGGCCAACTGTTTTGCTGATTGGGCTACAAATGTGGTAGTTAAGAATGAGACTATTACCACATGGATGGGTGAGAGTGGTCTCCCCGAAGATGTCAGACAAATCATAATTGATGAAAGATATCGAAGTACTCCAAAGACTCTTGATTGACAGGGTAATTATGAAAAGTACTGAAGTAAGCACCTCGAGTTACTTCTATAATGAGAAGATCACTCATTATAACATCAAAGCCAACAAAACATGTTTTATAATCTATTAGATCATTAAGGCTACACACGCTTTCTGGGTTTTTGTTTTAGTTCCGAAAAGCTCTTTGTTTTACCAGTTCTGTAAACTTCAAAATTTGGCTATGAGAAACGACACCATGGGCGGATATAGGAGACGATATGAGCCAAGTAGTTGCAAGGAGTGGAAACAAAAAGAAGAGGTGTGGGAAATTTTGCAGAAGGGTGGTCTTTCGAGCTTCATAGAGAGACTCCACGGTCGTGATGGAAAGGTAACTAGCCTCTTCTACAAAAATTGGAAGAAGGGCATGCTAAAAATGGGTGACCAAATGGTGGAAGTTGATGAAGAATTAATAGCTAAAGCTACGGGCCTCAACAGGGAGGGCTGCAACTTCTACAGAGACAGGAAGGCCAGTAGGGAAGCCATCGAAAGGTACCCAATTATAGAGAAAGAGAAAAAAAAATTGGTAAAGTTGAGCAAAACCTATTACCCGCCTAGGGCTTTTGCAAAACCCTGGCGGGAAATTCTATTTGTTTTAATGCGGTATATAACTCTAGATGGTAGGTTTACGAAAGTCTATGGGTATCACTTTGTTCTGTTAAGCCATTTTAGGCATAATGATAAGGTAAATTTTCCTTACTTCTTGCTCTGCTCAATGAATGCCTCCCTAAAATCCTACAAAGAAAATCCTTGGGGTGATACCGCAATGCACCAAGGTCTTATGGTCCTCATTTATGACCATTTAAAGGCCAGTCAAATCAACTGAAAGCAGCTCTCTATGGACTCTGAGGAAGATATGTTTGATTCTGATTTTTCGGAGGAGGAGGAATCAGACAATGATTCCTCGACTGATAATGAGGATAGCTCTGATGATTCAGAGTATGAGAGTAGTAAGAAGAGGAAATCAAGACCCTCTTCTTCTAAGAGCAAAAAACATCAAAGAAAACCCTTGATCAGTATCTCTTCGGAAGAAGAGTACTTTGATTTCTCTGAAGAGAAGAAGAACCCTAAGGGGTTGTTGAAGAAGAAAAGTAAAAACTAAGCCCAGACCTGGAAAAAGCATAAGAAAACAGAGGAGACTGGCAAGGAATCAGAAGATGACAAGAAAACTAGGACCCTAGAAGCCGAGCACAGCTTGGAAATGGAGACAATGGAGGAGACTCTCAGGGCTACTGACACTATTTCTGCCCTCCATATTCCTAAAAATGAATAGGTAACCCCCGGAAAAGTGACTCCCTCCTTTGGCCCTCGTCCTAAGGCCTTGAATGGTTTTATGAAAACTATTGAATGGCTTATTGATGGGTATAAGAAAGCAACGAATGAGTATAAAAAACTTTGCAATAGAGTCCTGATTCTGGAGACCATTAACATTGGTGAGGGGAATACAATGGCCGATTATATCGAGGATTTGAAAAACACTATTGCTAAAGAGGAAGACATCAGAGATGCTTTTAACCCCAAGTTTGAGAAGATTGAAAAGGAGATGCTGGATAGAAAAACCTTGGCGGAAACTAGTGAAAAAACTCTCTTGAACACAGTCATCCAAGTGGAAAAGATTGAGGAGTGCCTTAAGAATATTGTGGAGCAGAGCCTCATCATTCTAAAAATCTCGGCCAACAATACCCATACCCTCATCAGCAAGCTTGATGATGACAAGGAAATCCAGGAAATTGACCTGGACGCTGAAGGAACAGGGGAAGCCCAAGGTCCCAAAACCCGCACTAGAGGCAAGAGGAAGGAAAAGAAAGTGAATAAGGATCTGGAGGAGCTGAAAGTAGTTGGGGTGACCTATGATGAGCTGATGATAAAGGCAGAGGATCTGCTAAAGAAAATTGCTATGTAGTGTCTCCTTGGTCTCTTTGCTGTGTTCTGTTGGTTTGCTGTTCTTTCTATTCGCTAGTCTTTTGGCCAGTCATTCTGTATGTGGACTTTTATTCCTTTTGCTGCTTTCTATCTTTCAATGATGTAATGGTTTCAGGTCCTTAAAACCTGTTTTTCAATCAATCAGAACAATATTACTACAATATCATTACCGGTTTATTGACATCAATGACAACATAACATATCATTAATGCAATCTTCATGCAAATGCCAACAATCTCTCCCTTTGGCATTGATGACAATACAAATATCAATACCATTGATTGTTGCATGATTGTGAATAGGAATCCTGGTTTACATTACCAAGTATTCACCATGCTCTCTATGTCTTTAGCTTGTCACTGGTTCTCCTTCCCATAATCACATATTTCTTCTCCCCCTTTGACAGCAATGCCAAATTGAAAGTAAAACATGTAATGTCAAATTTCACTGTGCATCATCAACAATCTGCAACTTGATGCTCCCTCTATGAAATAAATCCACTTCTACACCAATCGTCCTGTAAAATTCTGCAAGTAGCTCCGGGACTGATGTAATTTACATCATACTTAACTGATTTCATGAAGAGGGACAACCCCTAACTAACTTCTAAGATACTCAAAAGTAGTCTTAGGCAAAGGTTTAGTAAAAATATCTGCAAGCTGCTCCTTGGTAGAAGCATGCTCTAAGATAACATCTTTATACTATACTTTTTCCCTCAAGAAATGATACTTCAATTCAATATGCTTGGTTCGTGCGTGAAAAATAGGGTTCTTGGAAATATTTATGGCACCTGTATTATCACATAAAATATTTATAGGTTCTGAAATATTCATCTTAAAACCTTCCAAAATGAGCCTCATCCATATAGCCTGTGTGCAATTCATGTAAGCTGCAACATACTCAGCTTCAACACTAGACTGTGAAGTACAACTCTGCTTCTTACTACTCTATGAAATAAGTCTTCCTCCAAGAAAAAATGCTCCACCGGTTGTGCTTTTCCGGTCATCAACATTTCCTATCCAATCTGCATGTATGTACACCTTCAAGTCAAAATTTCCTCCATATGGATACCATAACCCATAATCAATAGTACCTTTCAAGTATCTAAAAATTCTCTTGGTTGCTATCAGATGTGTTTCCTTAGGATTCTTCTAGAATCTAGCAACTATGCCAACTACATGAGCTATGTCTAGTCTGTTGTGAACAACATAGTTCAATTTTCCAATCATTGACCTGCATTCCTTCTCATCAATAGATTTGGACTCATCTTCCTTAGAAAACTTACAACCAGTAACCATAGGTGTCCCAACTGGCTTACAAGCACTCATGCCAAATGTCTTCAAGACCTCTTTCACATACTTAGACTGTGTGATGTAAATACCATTCTTCATTTGTTGTATTTGCAAGCCTATGAATTTTTTTATTTTCCCCACTAAAGACATTTCAAACTCATTTTTCATTTCATCTACAAAACTTTTGCTCATGCCATCATTACCTCCAAATATGATATCATCAACAAATACTTCACTGACTAGTATTTTATCTTTTTTAGATTTGAGATATATGTTACTATCATCACTAGTTCTCAGAAAGCCTATCTTCATCAGATGTGTATGAATCCTTTCAAACCATGCTCTAGGTGCATGCTTTAATCCATATAAATCTTTATGCAATCTACATACCATGTCTTTCTTATCAGTCAGAGCATAACCATCTGGCTGCTCAATGTATACTTCTTCAAGTATCCCATTCAAAAATGTTGATTTAACATCCATCTAGTATACCTTGAATTTCTTGTGTACTACAAATGCAAGTAAAGTTCTGACACCTTCCAGTCTCGCCACTGGTGCAAAAGTTTCACCATAGTCTTCTCCTTCCTCTTGTGCATAACCTTTGCAAACCAACCTGGCTTTGTTGCGAACTAAAACACCATCTTCATTCGACTTGTTCTTGAAAACCCACTTAGTTCCTATCACATTTTTATTTACCGGTTAGGGTACCGGGGTCCATGTGTTGTTCTTCTTAATTTGATCTAATTCCTCTTCCATAACTTTAACCCAATGATCATCACCAAATGCTTCCTTAGCAGTTCTTGGTTCAATAGTGAAGATCATGCAAGAATTCTCTCTGATTCTTCTTCTGGTTAGTACTCGAACATCCTTATCCCCAATAATGTGTTCAGGATTTTGATTCAGTCTGACATATCTTGGAATAACATGATCATTATCTTCAAGTTCAACTTCTTCATTATCATCATCTTCTTCTGAATTTATCTTTTTTGGTTGGACTGGTACATCAGTATTTGCTTTGCCAGTTTCAGATTTAAGAGTTTCAGGTTCTAAAAACAAAATGCAAGGATCTTCATCCTTTTTCTATGAACTGGTTTCCTCTGAGACTTCAGGAATTTCATCTACTCGAACTCAACACTCTCAACAATTCTCTATGTCCAGTTGTTAAAACACTTGTAGGCCTTACTCTTGGTGGAATAGCCAAGAAATATACTTTCATCACTTTTAGCCTCATATTTTTTAATATAATCACCTCTTAATAAAAATTTTGCTTCCAAATATTCTGAGATAACTAACATCAGGTGATCTACCATAACAATATTCATAAGGAGTCTTGTCCTTACCTCTCTTTACCAGAATCCAGCTCATAGTGTATACAACTTCTCTCTAGAAATTTTTTGCCACACCTCCTTGTATGAACATTGTCCTAGTAGCTTCAACAATTGACCGGTTGTTTCTCTCTGCGATACCATTCTGTTGTGGTGTCCTCGGTGTAGAAAGCTACTGCTTGATACCATTTTATTCAAAATACCTAGTGAATTCCTTAGAAGTAAATTCACCGCCTTGATCTGTCCTCAGACACTTTATCTTCTTACCGCTCTCTTTCTTAGCTAAGGCCCTAAATGCCTTGAACTTACCAAAATCTTCAGTCTTATCCTTCAAGAATGTGACCCACATCATCCTTGAGAAATCATCAGTGAAGATCATAAAATATCTGTCACCTTGAATACATTTTGTTCTTATTGGTCCACAAAGATCTATATGAACCAAATCTAACAAATGTTCCGCTGAAAAATATTTTCTCTTGAAAGTTGAGGATTTCATATTTCCCAACTGACATTCTTTGCACAAAGCATTAACCAGTTTGTCTAACTGAGGCAAGCCTCTCTTTGTCTTGGACTTACTCACTTTAACAATGTTATCAAAGTTTATATGAAAAAATCTCCCATGTCAATGCCAACTATCATCTATCTTTGCAATTAAACAGATGCTGACTTTAGGATTAAGATGAAACAGTTACCTTTAGTTTGCTTCCTGGTTGCAATCAGTTCACCTTTGTTGTTATAGATTTTGCATATACCATTTTTTAATTCCAATGGGTATCCCCTATCATTGAGTTGTACCACACTAAAAAGATTGTGCTTTAGACCTTCAACCCAGTAGACATGATCTGTACTACTCTTTCCATTAAGAGAAATAGTTTCCTTATCTTTAACCATGCAGGGTGATTCATTACCAAATCTTATGACTTTGCCATCGATTTCCTTCAAAGAAAGAAATTTGTTCCAATTACTGGTCATGTGATGTGAACAACCACTATCAATGATCCAATCATGAGAGTTATCCATCCTAGATACTAATGCCTTCTGGTTTGACATCTATTCTTTAATGGCTATAAACAAAATGTCTTCATTAGTATCACCATCAGATTCCTCATCAGTGATACCACCATCAACAACAATAAGCCAATCTCTTTTTCCTTTACCCTTGTACTTTCTCTCATTTTTTCTTGTGATGCTAAAAATTTGGTAAATAGAAGGGCATACACATATAATGAGACAATAAAACATAATAGAAAGCTTAATTGACAACTAGATTAAAGATGCAAACCATAAGCCTTCCTTGAAATGTCCCATTTTCCTCTATTATTGAGGACCTTGAAGGTGTTGGATTGATTGGCTCTTAATGGAGAAATGACCTCCAAAGTGGCAACTCAGGAGTTGAGTAGCTACTTGATCATGATTGATTATGCAAATGATATGAAATGCATGATCTAAGAAATTAGATTAGCATGCAATGATTAATCTAAAATGCTAATTACTAGATAATTGAAATGTAAATTGCCTATAGTAATGATGCTAAAACTATGAATGTAAGGGATCCTTCTTGCTCCAATATGTGGGATATTTATAGGAATTCCAAGGCCAAAGCTAAGGTGGCAGGAATCAACGGTCCAGATCTGATCTGAAGCTACCAAGGGCCAAGATTGAGGAAGTTGGAGAAGAGGTTGGAGGGAGGGACATTTGTCATCTCTGTGGTGAAAAGTGTTAAGAAGCCTTGCTCATGAGAGGGCAAGTGTCCAAGGGGGGAGACATGTGGCAAAAGTGCCATGTGTCTTAAGGGGAGAATATCCACACCATGAGAGGTTAGGATAAGGAGGTTAGAATGTGCAAGATAGGATAGGGTTAGGTGAAATGGGTTAGGTTAGGGGGATGGTTAGGTTAGGTGGATGGTTAGGTTAGGTGGTTAGAAGTTAGGAGCCATGTGGGGAATTTGAATTAAAAAATTCAAATATTAGGAAAAGGCTAATTAACTTTCAACAACTCATAAATTGATTTTTTTTAATTAATTAGGCGATTAGAAGAAATGAATTTAATGGGGGGGGGGGAATAATAAATTTGGATTAATTAATCAAATGGAACTATTGAGATGAAGCTATTAAATAAATCCTTAGATTTATTAATAAGTAGATGAAAGGGATTTAATCAAATTGCTAATGAATTCAATTAAATTGGGAAGGGGGGATAATTAAATAACTGCTTATTTAAATAATTATATTCAAACCATTTTTAGGTCTATACAGTTTGCCCCTCTTTGAAGCGAGGTGTGATAAAATGTTAATTCAAAGAATAATCTCAATGTGATGATCCTGATGTGATATTGGTTTGATAGGATGCCCTAGCCATTGATTTCTAAATTGTGATACAATGATGCCCCCTCGGGAGATCAATTGAGATAATTGACCTTTGGAGTTTTTGGATCTTTGCAAAATTGATTTCCCAATAGACTATTGGATGATTCCTGCAACTGTGGTTGATGAAAGTGTGAGTTCTTCGATCACTTTGATGTGGTTCTTGATGTGATGATTGATAGAATTTGATTGAATTGATAAGATTGATTAGATTGATGAGATCAATATTTATTTTGGTTTTAGGAATGACACCTCCTATATAAGAAAAAGATGATCAAAGCATCTGGTTTCAGGAATGATATATCCTGTATAACACTTGATCAAAACGTCCAGTTCCAGGAAAGATACATCCTGTAAAAGATATGATAGAATAGATCAGATGAGATCGATTGATAGAATTGATAAGATTGATTGGATAAAGAACTAACATTTTGTTGATATCCTGTAGTAGGAAGATTCAGATAAGCTAATGTTGACATATGTGAAGGAATTGCATAATATTCACTTTGGGTCGATAATATCTGTAGAGAGGGGAGCCATCATTTTGATTGTGTATACACTTATGATGATACGTTGATGATTCTCGTGATAGATTTGGCCTTGGATAAGATGAGCTTTTGTGATCCCATGCAAGAATTAAATACAAGCTAAATGCAAATGCAAAATGAAATGCAATGCAACGATTAGACCGGTCATGTGGTCATTTCTTTGTTTCATCATTGAGCCTTTAAAATGTGGTAAGTGAGTGCAAACATCAATGGCATAATTGAACCATGATGACCTGAGCACTACTTTCATGGGTTTTGATATTGCAAGTTAGCACAAGCATCGAGGTATAATTGAACCAAGATGACCTGAGTGTTGCTTGCGTAAAATAGGAAGTATTAATCATTTCTCTATGCAAGTCTGAAATGTCTTCTATGATACTCCGATGATCATGTCCCGAGACAACTTTTCACATATTAACAATTAATTTACAGAAAGCAGACAAGAAAAATATCATGTTCCTTTCTTGTTCCTCTAGTCAAAGACATCCTGGAGTCACTTAGAAATCATGATAGTGAAAAATCAAGATAAAATAGTTGAACCATTATTGTCAAAGTATTAAAATCATGAGTCAAGATATATCATCCATTGATACGTGTTTGTCATTTTTCGACTGATATGTGATAGTTGATGGTTGACAATGCGACCTTATGTTCAATGTTGGATGTGTCTTAGTTTTTCACTTGACAAGTGTTGCCTAATGATTGTTCTACCTATTTGATTAAGCTCAAAACAATGAGAATTTTTGCCCCCAGCTAGGTTCAGGATTTTGCCGCCAGTCTAGAAATAAACTTTATTATGATATATACAATGATCCAAACCATGACGAGAAATCACCTCGGATGCCTGTGTATGTATAAAGGCTTTATTATGGATATGAACAATGCTGATGGAAATGAATGCAAATGAAAGGATGCATGAACCAATAGATGGAAGAGCTAGCTAAGATAGCGCCTGTTTGCCAGGTTTTCACCATTTGTTTTTATTGCACTTTTTCTCATATTGATTTTTTTTTTATTTTTTCATTGTTTTTCACCGTTTTTGTATTTTCTTCTTTTTCATTGTTTTTGGATTTTCTGCTTTTTCACTGTTTTTGGATATTTTGCTTTTTCAGACATAAAACTTCTTCAGATGCATGCTATTGATGGGTTCCTCGAGCTAATCCCCGTCTTGTGCTGATAGCTGATATGCTCCTGACCCAAATTCTGCTGTGACCACAGACGAACCTAACCAGTTTGGTTCAAACTTCCCTTTCTTTTCTCGATCTAATTGGTTTTGTGGATTTTCGTTTAGTACTAGTTCCCCAACTTGAAAGACTTGTGGTTTGACCTTGTGATTATAACTTCAACACATTCTTTGTTGATATACCTTTAAATGATCAAAGGCATTTTGTCTTTGTTCATGAATCAATTCTAACTCTTGCAATCTAGAGACTCATTGGTCTTCATCTGGGATAAGGCCTTTTAATGACACTCATAGAAAAGGTCTCTACTTCTATTGCCAGTATTTATTTTGATCCATAAACAAGAGATAAAGGTGTAGCAACTGTTGGTGTGTAGATATTGGTATGGTAGGTCCATAGAGTAGGGTTCAATTGAATATGCCAATCTCTGCCAGCATCATTCACTATCTTTTTGAGGATTTTCAAAATAGTTTTGTTTGATGCTTCTGCTTGCCCATTTCCTTGTGGAGAGTAGGATGTGGAAAATCTATGTTGGATCTTGAATTTCTCACATAGCTCTTGTACATCTTGATTCTTGAATGGTCACCCATTATCAGTGATAATGGTCATGGGTATTCCATAGCGACAGATGTTGTAGTTTAAGATAAATGCAACATTTTGTTTTCCTGTGATATTGATGAGAGGTACTGCCTCAATCCATTTTGTAAAATATTCTGTAGCTACAAGGATGAATTTGTGACCATTGGATGAAGGAGGATTTATATTTCCTACTAGATCAAGACCCCGTTGGCAGAAAGGCCAAGATGTTGCCAAAGCATGAAGTTCTTGTACTGGTGCATGAATTAAATTTCCATGGATCTGACATTGTTTGCATGTTTTATCTATCTAAAAAATAATCTCATTCCATAGTTGGCCAATAATAGCCCAAGCGTATAAGTTTTTTTGAAAGGGTAAGACCACTTGAATGAGTGCCACAAATGTCCTTATGGAATTCATTTAAGGCTTTCTCAGATTCTTTTTGTTAGAGATATCTTAAAAGAGTACCGTCCAGACCTTGTTTAAAAAGAGTATCTGCGACAAGAGTATAATGGGAGAATTGGCGAATAAAGTTTCTCTTTTGATTTTCAGACAAGTCAAGAGGGATGATATTATCTTTCCGGTATGTGTAAGTTTGGCCATAGCAGGAGGAATCATGCCCAACAAGGTGACAAATAGTTTGGGAATTAGGACAATTATGTGCAAGGTACAACAACTCTTCCACCAAGAATTCGTAATGCTCTTTATTTTCCTGTGCCTACAATAGAGAAGCAAGTGTTGCCATGGCATCTGCTGCTTTATTGTCATTCCTTGGAATTTGCTGAAAATTTATTTTGACAAAGTATTTCTTGACATCATCAACCATCTTTTTGTAAGGCATGAGTTTGTCATCCTTTGTTTGATAATCGTCATTGATTTTATTGATGACGAGCTGAGAGTCTCCAAAGACCTGAATTTGTGTAATGTTCCATTCTATGGCCATCTTTATTCCTATGGCCAAAGCTTCATAGTCTATTGTGTTATTGGTACATGGAAAGCTTAATTTGTATGCTTTTGGAATTGTATGACCTTATGGTGTGATGAATAGTACGCTTGCTCCTGATCCATTTTGTGTTCCATTATTGATGCCTGCTCCTGGACTGATATTCAAGTGATGTATTATAAGATCTGGATCCAACCCTGGAATGTCTGCATATGACCATCTTTTGATTTGCCTCCTTTTGAAGAGTTCCAAATATTTTTGCCTTGCTAGTTTTGATAGAGAAGTTGCTGGATATAGATTAGTTGTGCCAATGTTAACTGCCCTTGTCGGTTCTATTAGGATAGATGACCTCTCTTGATAAAATTCAGGTAAGGTGTCAAATCTCCCATCTTTCAGTTCCTCGAGGAGGTTTTCACCGTTAGATGCATCCTTTCTTTTAACTTTTTCTCAGTCTAATGTTGCCAGTAAATGGTTTTCAACACTAGACCTGATATTGTTTTCTTTATTTTCATTTTTGCGACTAGGAGATTTGGTACCCACTTGACTCAAAGATACGTTAGTGAAATCCCTGGTGGAAGTTGTTGTGATTTTGATTGCATTAATATATAAGGATATGACATGGTCATTAGGAAAGGTATCAATGGTGGTATGTCTTTCATTTTCCTAGTCTATAAGTTCAGGATGGATTAAGGGTAAAGGATCCTCAGGTTGAATTGTTTCAAAGATATTAGGGGTCATGATAGAGATTTCAGAGCTTTCAATATGCATTTCAATGTCTAGAATGATACTCTTGTTAGAATGACCTCTTGCAGGTAGTTCCTGATCATCCTCGATTAAGTCCAAGTCAACCGAATGTGATTCTGATTCAAGTGGGCTAGTTCCTAATGTTTGTCCCGCATACATGTGAACTATATCAACACCCACATCTTCTTCATCCCTTTCAATTTCAAGTTGCTCTTGTTTGTTTTTCCATGATAGAAAATATTCTTCGTTCCCTCGATCTCTTAGCTGCATTTGTTTTTCCATGCTTGACAAAATTGATGCAAATGATTGTTCCTTGGATTGTGTGTTTGGAGATGCTGCCTCTTTGTTATGTGGAACAATGACCTCTTGAGCTGGTTTTAGATTACTACATCACTACAATGGATTTAAGTCTACTGAGATCGTGATTTCCTGCCCATTGTATGGAAATTTCAGGCATTGGTGACATATTGATGGAATAGCCTATATGTCATGTACCCATGGTCTTCCCAAGAGTATGTTGTATGGTAAGTCCAAGTCTAGAACTTGGCATGCTATCTCTTTCTGCAAAGGTCCCAATCTGATGGGTAATATCACAATTCCTTTAGAGGAATGCTCTTCCTCATCATATGTTTTGAATGTGATCTTTTTCTGGGGATCAACTGCATCTTCTGAATAACCTAGAGCATGGAAAAGACTCAATGAGAAAATGTTTAAGGCAGCTCCCCCATCTATTAGGACACATTTAATGAGCGTTTTATGAATCAGGACTTCAATTTTCAAGGGAGCATTATGGGGATGTTGCAAGGAATCAATGCTTAGATATGAAGGAGATGGGCCTTGAATAGGATTCTTTTAAATAGGTTTGATGGCCATTATGGATATCCCTTTGGGAACTTCATCCTTGCGTGTATTGTTTGGTGAGGATGCTATGGAAGGTTCTTGGAAGTTTTTAAGAGGTGTAGGAATAGATGCCTTTGAAGAGTCAATTTGCTTATGGGGGGATGGGCTGTTGCTAGACATAGGTGCACAATTTTGATCTTCCTCAGCAAAATCCTTTAGGGATTTCTTTAAGAGTTGCATAAGAGAGCCACCTTTCTTTGGAGATGCATTTGAATCCTTGTGAGGTTTTGACATTGATTTTGGACTTGTTTGATTTCTTTGATATGTTGACCCGTTATGTCTTCTTCTTGTATTTTGCTTTGGTATTCCATATTTCTATGCTCTTCAGCTATTTTGAATGTTTCTATTTCCATTGCAAGGATTTGATTATCTAAAAGGTGTTTTGATAAGTGACCAACTGCCAAGGTAGGTATGATAGAGTGATATGACATGAAAATATAATTCAAGTATTTGTAGATTTGTAATTTTTTTGATCTTAGTTTGGAGTGCAATGATGATGATTTTGATAAAACCAAGTCCAATAGAAACGATATATCCTATAATGTGGGACAAGGTTAACCTGATCAAACGTTGCAGTTTCATGATAGAGGATGATAGATCCCGATGAGAAACTATGTTTTGATTGATCAGTTTATCAAAGAAGGTGTGATATTGCACTTTGTGATGTTAGATCTTAAACTTGTTGGAGATGAATACTTGAGAACCTTAGTGTGTCTTGCTTTGAATCTGTTTTAGCAAAAGATAACCTGACTGAGTGACTCGAGAAGATGACATAGTCTCTATGTTTGACTGTCTGAGAAATGGGTTGTTTTTGTTATCTAATTTTGGTGCAGTTTACCAGAAACATTGACAAAATGACTAGAAACGCTACTATATGGACCAGAAACGTTGCTAAAATGACCAGAAACGCTGACAAACTGACCAGAAATGCTGACAAACTGACCAAGAATGCTACTATACTGACCAAAAATGTTTCTATACTGACCAAAAACACTGACAAACTGACCGAGAACACTGCAATACTAACCAGAAATGGGTTATTTTTATTTTTTGATTTTGGTGCAGTTTACCATAAACGCTAACAAAATGACTAGAAACGCTCCTAAACTTACCGAGAACGCTACTATACTAACCAGAATCGTTGCTATATTGACCAGAAACACCGACAAATAGACCAGGAATGCTGAGGAACATACCAAAAATGCTATTTTGTAGTGCAGTGACTCTAAAGTTCAAAACAATGATGTTTAGACTAAGCAAATTGAGTGTTTGAACTTAGGAGATTGTTGTTTTGACCCAACTTTTTGATTTTTAGACTCAAATAACTAAAATTTAGACATAGCAAGTGCATAATAGAAGATCTAGTGTTGAAACATGAGCAATTTGACATTCAACCCAAAAGAGCTGACATTTAGACCAAGAGAGCTGACATTTAGACCGTAAGAGCTGACATTTAGACCAAGAGAGTTGACATTTAGACCAAGAGTACCGACATTTAGACCAAGAACTCTGAAGCTTAAACTAGTGATGTTAGAACTTAGACAATGATTATTTTGACCCCAAGAGTTAATGTGTAGAATGAGAAAATTGATGTTTATACCTAGCAAGCTCAACCTTGGAGAGTTAATGTTGAAATATGAAAAAGCTAACATTCATACCAAGAGAGTTGATGTTTAGACCAGAAGAGAGACTGTTTGGACCATAGGTGTGACTATTTGGACTGAAAGTGTGACTGTTTGGACCATAGGTGCGACTTTTTGGACCGTATGTGCAACTGTTTGGACTGTATGTGCGACTATTTGTACCGTATGTGCGACTGTTTGGACTGTATGTGCGACTATTTGTACCGTATGTGTGACTGTTTAGACCGAAAGAGCTAATCTGTTATGAAACTTGTAAATTTGACAATTTGAGGTTTGAGTTTGCAATTTTTGTTGTATTTCAATGGATGATATCTTGACTAGACTGAAAGTGTGACTATTTGGACCGTAGGTGCGACTGTTTGGATCGTATGTGCAACTATTTGGACCATATGTGCAATAGTTTGGACTGTAGGTGTGACTGTTTGAACTGTATGTGCGCCTGTTTGGACCGTATGTGCGGCTGTTTGGATAGTATGTGCGGCTGTTTAGACCGTATGTGTGACTGTTTGGACCGAAAGAGCTAATCTATTGTGAAACTTGTAAATTTGACAATTTGAGTTTTGAGTTTGAAATTTTTGTTGTATTTGAATGGATGATACCTTGACTTGACTGTAAATGCAACTATTTGGACTGTAGGTGCAACTGTTTGGACCGTACGTGCAATTGTTTGGACCGAAAGAACTAATCTATTGTGAAACTTGTAAATTTGAAAATTTGAGGTTTGAGTTTGCAGTTTTTGTTGTATTTGAATGGATGATATCTTGACTTGACTTACAAACATATAATTTAGAATGTATTTTTGTCCCAAAGGACACATAAAGTGTATGTTCAAGAAGCTTTAAAGAAAGCCCAAGTTTTCACGGGTTTTGAACAATTGAAAACACCTCATTCAGTCTATCCTAAGGAGATTGGCTTCATTATTAGTTCTTAGCCCACACTTAGTAACCTATCAGCTCACATAACATTGTCACCCCCTAAAGGGCGGCCATGTTTTTGCCTTTGCGAGAGCTAGTGGAATCCCATTATGAGCCTAGCAATAAGGTCTCAAAAGGGGAGTTCGCACATACGTTTAAGAGGGACATATGGTGAGTATCTTAAGGAGAGATTCTTCCCCCTCCATGCACTAATAATTTAATAATGTTTGGAGGTAAACCGGGTAGCTTCTAATTTTAATTGGAACTAGTAAGGGATCCGTTCAGCATGTCGGGGTATAAACTGAATTAAGAGGTCTCCTAGCTTTGAAAACCAAGGTTTGATATACCCGAAGGTACAAAGGAGAGCTATTCCCGAGCATTTCCATTGAATTTATTTTCATCAAATCACATTTATTTTATAGTGGTTTGGAGTACTTGGCATTAGCCATTCCCACTTGGGTCGTTCCCCTCTCACTAGCCTTAATGGCTTTGGCCTTATAGGCTCCTCGGGAGGGTAGGCCCGCTAAAGATATACACTATTGAAAGGAAAAGAAGAGTCTATCTTTCTGATCACCTAAGAAAGGTGAGAGCATACTCGCCTATCATCACAACACATAAGACATGTTTGTTCATTTCCATGGTAATTATTCTATGTGCCTAATTTAACAAATATAAGTGCAAAATCCTGCGGCTACAAACAAAGTTAGTAGTTTATATTGCATTCTTTGATGGTGAAATAGTTTATGACTCTGATCTTTCACAATGAAATAAGTACCTGCAAAACCAATAATTTGCAAATTAGGTTCAGGAAAATGACAGTCCAGAAGCAGAAATAAGGAATGCAACATACAATATTTGCCAAATCAATAAAAAATTGAAAATGCCATCAAATTGACCAAGAATGCCATCATATGTGCCAAAAATAGTTCCAAATGGACCCAAAACGCTACTCTGCACATCAAAAATGCTACTCGGCACACCAGAAATGCTATTCTGCACACAAAAAATATTGTTAAACTGATTGAAAACGTTGTCAAATACACCAGAAATGCTATAGAACATACCAAAAACGCTAAGGTACAAACTAAAAATGTTAACAATGAGAAAAACATAAAAATAGAGTTGGGAAGTCTCACATAAACACCATTTGAGATGCCGAAATGCTACAATAGAGACCAAGAAAGTGATTCACGAGCCCAAGAGAGCTAATCTGCCCACCAAAAGAGCTAATCAACCTGTCAATGAAATTTCCTAGAAGCAAACTTGTTAAAGATCAAAGGGGATATACCCCACGGTGGGTGCCAATTAATGTGATGCTAAAAATGTGGTAAATAGAAGGGAATACACATATAATGAGACAATAAAACATAATGGAAAGCTTAATTGAAAACTAGATTAAAGATGCAAATCATAAGCCTTCCTTGAAATGTCCCATTTTCCTCTATTCTTGAGGACCTTGAAGGTGTTGGATTTATTGGCTCTCAGCGGAGCAATAACCTCCAAAGTGGCAACTCAAGAGTTGAATTAGCTACTTGATCATGATTGATTATGCAAATGATATGAAATGCATGATCTAAGAAACTAGATTAACATGCTATGATTAATCCAAAATGCTAATTACAAGATAATTGAAATGCAAATTGCCTATAGTAATGATGCTAAAACTATGAATGCAAGGGATCCTTCTTACTCCAAAATGGGGGATATTTATAGGAATTCCAAGTCCAAAGACGAGGTGACAAGAATCAACGGTCCAGATCTGATCTGAAGATATCAAGGGCCAAGATTGAGGAAGTTGGAGAAGAGGTTGGAGGAAGGGACTTTTTTCATCTCTGTGGTGACAAGTGTCAAGGAGGCTTTCTCATGAGAGGACAAGTGTCCAAGGGGGGAGACATGTGGCAAAAGTGCCATGTTTCTCAAGGGGAGAATATCCACACCATGAGAGGTTAGGATAAGGAGGTTAGAATGTGAAAGATAGGATAGGGTTAGGTGAAATGGGTTAGGTTAGGGGGATGGTTAGGTTAGGTGGTTAGAAGTTAGGAGCCATGTAGGGAATTTGAATTTAAAAATTCAAATAATAGGAAAAGGCTAATTAACTTTCAACAACTCATTAATTGATTTTTTAAAATTAATTAGGGGATTAGAAGAAGTGAATTTAATGGGGGGATTAATCAATTTGGATTAATTAATCAAAGGGAACTATTGAGATGAACCTATTAAATAAATCCTTATATTTATTAATAAGTAGATGAAAAGGATTTAATCAATTTGCTAATGAATTCAATTAAATTGGGAAGGGGGGTTAATTAAATAATTGCTTATTTAATTAATTATCTTCAGACCATTTTTAGGTGTATACAATGCTCATTATCACCATTAGGACAATTAGCAACAACGTGTCGATTCATGTTGCTTGCAAAACATTTCAAAGGTAATTTGCCTCTATATTTACGTCTACCTCTAGGCAACCGCTTGGCCAACAATGCTTCAAGCTCAACTAAACTGTCTTCACCATCAGCTTATCTACTGGATCTGGATTCATAACTTTGACTGGCATCTCTACTTTTCCTCACAGATGGGTTAGAAATAGAAGCTCTAAATGTAGACTCAGATTTTTGTACACTACCATTATAACCATTTAATTCAAAAAAAGTAAGCTTGCCAATGATGGAGTCAAGAGTTACCTAAGTTTTGTTAATGGACTTCATCTCCTGAATAGTTGCAAAACGGATAGTGTAGACCGGTAGCAGGGTTCTCAACACCTTACTGATCACTATGGAATCTTTCACTTTACCTCCCGCACTCTTAATTTCATCGACCATCTCTTTTATCCTTTGACCATACTGTTGGATATTCTCACCTTTAGCCATCCGTATGTCATCAAATTTTCCTCTTAGACTCTCCTCTTTAGCAATCTTAACATGTTATTCACTGCTATGAATCTCTTCTAGTTTTTTCTATACCTCATATGGAGTTTCAAGAACATGAACATCTACATACTCTGCATCAGACAAAGAACTGATGATAGCCTCCAATGCTTGATGATTTTCTTGTTGTTCTTTCTTCTGATCATCAGTCAACATCCCAGTAGGTGCAACAAACTTAGTATTGACATGTTCCCAATACCAACTCTCTAGACTCTTGATATAAATTTTCATTCTGTCACTCCATATCCTTTAGTTATCTCTATTAAACTTCAAACCTTCCTTATTCATCATGATTAGTAGATCTTTACCTGAAGCTGTTAGGCTTAGACCTTACAGGACCTGAAATGATCTGATACCAATTGATGGTACGATGAAAGAATAAGTATCTGGTCAACTACTGAGAGGGGGGGGGGTGAATCAGTAGACAGAAAAACTGATATAAACTTAACGAATCAATCTCTCAAAGTAAACTTAGAACTAACAACTCTGTCAAGATAAGAACTCATAAGATAAACCAGTTGTCTGTTACAACAAATTAATAGTAAATAACTTCTTCATTTCTCAATGCTTCTGATTATCATGACTTCTCAAAAATAGTTAAGTAAATCAACGATGAAAACATAAGCACAAAAAAATTCACCACTTGACACAAATATTTTTGACATGGAAACCAAAATAGGTAAAAACCACGGTGAGATGAGACTCACAAGATAACTATATGAAATATTCTAAAGTTCACCCTGTTAGGAGCCTAGCCTGTTAAAACTTTACAAAAAGTCATGTTGAGAATTGATCCTGTTAGGAATCACCCGGTTAAGGGATTGACTACAAATGCCTTGTTAGAAGCAATAACCTATAAGGAGTAACCTCGGTAGAGGATTTGAAAATCCAATCTAATGGACCACCTTGTTAGAGGATTTTAATAGCACCAATCTTGTTAAAGATTACCCAGTTGGGGGATTTCAATTCTACTATAATTGTTAGAAAACAACAGGACTTTGTTGATCTATCTAAATAACACTACACTTGCTTGATTAGATCCATTTTATGCTCCTATCTTCCTTTACTCAAACTGCAGATACATCATCCAATTCAACAACCACACACTCAATTGAACTGTGTCTATCTCTTTGCCAACTCTATAAAACTAAAAAACTTCATCGAACTTATAAACAAATCAATCAAGTCGGTAACACAACAAAAACCTAACTCTCATCGAGATTACAAACATATTTGGTTCAAGTATGACTGTTGGATTACATAGCAATGTCTGCACATCAATAAAAAAAAACCTTGATTGCTCCTTGATCACCGCTTCATTTAACTTAGTAACTCATCACGCGGTTTGCATTAGATGCAATAAATTTGCTCATTCCCTAGACAAAAACTGTTACAACAACTTGCCAAAATCTCTTGGAGTTGTCTTCATACAATAATCATGCATGTCATCATCATTACCGCTCATCATCAGGTCATACCAATATAACCAATTCACCAAACTTAATCAATTAGGGTTTATAAAAAACAATAGGTAGGGTTTACCGGTTACAACAATAGATAAGAATTACACCAAATACTAGTTCACTCCATAAATTCTTCCTACTAGTAATAGTAACAATATCACAACAATAACATTACCAGTTTATTGACATCAATGAAAACATAACATATCATTAATGCAATCTTCATGCAAATTCCAACACATTGATGGTCAAATTTTGGTTTTGGAAGGTCAAATTTCTGCTGTTGAGAAAGAAAAATACAAAATCGTAAGAAGAGCCAGAAGTCTGAGAGGTTTGGTGAGTCCCCCGTTGGACTCACTTGGTGTACGTAAGAAGGAGTGTATAGATTTGGTTGGAAAGCCCACAATGGTAGAGCTAAAAGAAAAAGAGTCTTGTGCTCATATGCTAAATGGGCTTGCATCTATTTCTGACACTTTCAAATCTGGTTGGGATACTTACCATGAGCTTTTGGAGAAGGCATACCCAGATATTTTTAAATATATTAAGCTTCGGTAAGATATTTTTGGGATATTCATTGTACAGTATATTTCATTCTTTGTCCCGGTGTTGGATCTTTGGCATTCTTTTGGAAATTTTGATGGAATTGATTTCAAAGGGGGAGTGATATAGATGTGAAAAAGAAAAAAGGGAGTTTTATACATTAGGGGGAGATATGGAAATATGAGAGTATGGAGTATTTTGTATTGATGAATATTGTTGTCCTCAATTTCAGCGCAGCTAAAATTGTGAGGCAGCCCCATGAAATTGGTCTATTTCATACCTCACGTCCTCCGAGAGAGATTGGTCAACTTCGTCGGTTAGCTCCTTTTACTTTCCGCCTTCTCTTTTTCTTGTTTTTAAGTTCTTTATTTTTTGCAGTTTTCCATGCAGGTCGGACTTTAAAGTCCGACCTACAAGGTTTTCTTTTGCTAGAATTGCACATTGGACTTTAAAGTCCGATGTGTAATTTTTTGGTTCTTCCCCTATAGATCGGACTTTAAATTCCGACCTCCAGGTAGTTGTTCTCCTATAGATCAGACTTTAAAGTCCGACCTACAGGGACTTTTCCCTTGCATGTCAGACTTTAAAGTGTGATGTGCAAGTTGACAATATAGACTTTCATGTCAGAATTTAAAGTCCAACTTGCAAGAGATTTTATCCCGCATGTCGGACTTTAAAGTATGACATGCATGGCACGCTTAGTAATTAATGAATGTCATTAATTTCTTAAAATGAGGGTTATTTATTAAATCTCGATTATTTTTCCCTCATTTCACTTGCTAATTTTTCCTCCTTCCGTGCCCTCTTTCTCTTTTCGTCCGTTTCTCTTCCTAATTGTCTTGTTGATTCAACAAATTCCTTCGATTGCCTTGGTTGAGGTAGGTTTTCTTTTTCATTTCGAGTTTTGTATTCATGTTGGCATCTCCTTTGTTTTCTGTATTCTTTCTACCTTCTTTTTCGAGATCAAAGGGCACATAGAATTTTAAAATTTGATTGCCTCTGATCTTTTCTCTTTCCTTTCCTCCACCTGCATGTCGGGTTTCAAATCTCGACATGCAGGCTGATGGACCAATATGTTTCCTACATATTAGACTTTAAAGTCTGATATGCAAGAGATATCCTTCCTGCTAACAAGTCGGGTTTTAAAACCCGACATGCTAGTAGGAGGATTATGTCTTACATATCGGACTTTAAAGTCCGATATGTAAGTTAGGTTTTTGCGATTGACATGTCAGGTTTTAAAACCGGACATCTCAATCTTTGTTCTTCCCCAAGCACATCGGACCTTAAAGTCCGATGTCCACATCCTTTGATAATTCTTCATCTACACATCTAACTTTAAAGTTGGATGTGCTAACAATTTTTCCCCAACTTTAAGATCGAACTTTAAAGTCTGATATGCAAGGAAGATGTTTTTCCCTTGCACATCAGACTTTAAAGTCAGATGTGCAAATTTTAATACTTAAGGTGCAGATTGGACTTTTTTCCCCGACCTGCTAGTTTTTGGTAGTTTTGTCCCAATTTCGTTCTGGCTCCGAATTCTTGATCCACTTGATAAAATTCGGTTTTATGATGACGATGATTGTCAAAAATCTAATTCTTGGTATTGGATGTAGTCCTTTGCAAATATCAAAGTCTTCTCAAGACAAATTAGAGCCTTCCTCAAGTCAATTGGAATCCTCACCAAGCAAACCAACAGCAAAAAATATGAAGTACAAGTATGATAAATACTTGAATATGTATCCAGAACGCTTAGTTGACTCCAATATCAAGGAGATAAAGGATACAAAAATTGGTCATGTCAATATGTAGGAGTTCATTGATCAAGTTGAGAAATCTCCTTCATGCTTGACAAACTTGATCAAATCAGAGTTGCATAAATATGCTTCCTTCACAGTCGCAACTCATGATCCAGACTTTGTACTTGCAGTGGCAGATCATTTTGATCCAAACTCAAGACAAGTAAAAGATACCAATCAAAATGTGGTTATAACATTAGACAATGTTTTCTTTTAGAGTGCATTCAAGGGCTCTCCAATTGAGGAAGTGGTTGACATTACTAAAGAAAGTGCTGAAGAATATTTTGAGAAAAACGAGGTAAAGTGTAAGAAAGTAATTAATACAATTTTTCTCTCTACTACTAGAAATTCCACCACTTCAAGATGGCCAAAGTATTTCCATAGAAGTGACTTCACTGAGGAATATAATGATATTGTTACCATGCTGGCACGGGTAAAAGGTCTGAAAGATTCTCACTATTTTCAAAGCTAGATGTGTTATTATATGAATATAACCAGGAAAGGAGCTAGCAAGATAGATTGGAGTGAGAACATCAGTGACACACTCTATACACAATTAAAGGAGGTTAAAATAACACTAAAATTCTATATGACCTCATACCTTGTATATGCAGCCGCCTCCATGAGGCAATATCCAAGTTTATCTACAAAAGGTGACTAGAGGTTAGTACCTGTCTAGAATTATTATGATCAACTCATGATCAATATTCAAGGGAGTCATTTCAGAAGAGTCAATGATGCTTTCTTTGTTGTATGGAAGTGTATGTTTGATAAAGACTTGTAGAAGAAAAGACTGTTAGAAGCAACATATAGAAAGGTTTCTCATTTTGGATGTGTCTTTCTTCACTTCCCTACATTCACTTACATCCGGATAGGATGTTTCTAAGGAGAACCTTTCATTTTGCCTAGATATCCATCTGACAAAATTATACTCATGGAACTATGTCCACAATTGATTTATGTGCATGAAAAGTAGTCACAAACTCATAAGACTGGCTTAAAGTTCCCGTAATCTATTGGCCGATATTCAGTTATGAATAATCCCAAGGCTAAGAACATGGATGAGGAAAAGAAATGGAATACCATGAGGAGGTTCAAAAATCAAAATAATTTTGATTTTTGTGGCATGAAAAATAAGCTCAAAAGAAACTACACTCATGTATTCAGGTTTGAAGATGTATGGGCAGATTGTTAGGATGAAGAAGACATAAGGAGAATGGATTTCAGCTGCCTTACATTGGAGTAGATTGAAAATTTGGATTTGGCCAAAATCCCGATGACCATGGAGGATATTGATGACATAGTAGACCCAGTCTATTATGAATGGAAAATTGCTAATTCTCCACTCCCACCTATGCAACTGTCAAAGAAGGAGAGTAAATCTATTACTCAAAGAATCTCCCCAATTTTGGAAAATACTAATGCATGGCTACTAAAGAAGAAGATCAGAATGAAACAACTTCCTACCAGTTTCAGTGATGATTACAATAGTGATGGTCCAGTCGGTAAAACAACTACAGCCGAAACAAGGACTAAAAGCAAAGCAGATCTGCAAGCACCACCCTTAGTCCCTTTGACACAATCTAAGGGAAAAGGACCTAAAATCAAATTTATAATCAAAGGGTCTAAAAAAGGTGAGTCTTTTTCAGCAGTGCAAGAGACAACAATAAAGGAGCCAGAGCAGTAGTTTATTGAGGAAAATGAGAAGGAAAAAGAACCAGAAGAAGGAGAAATTACTCATCAAGAGGAAGCACAACAAGAAGAACCATCACATCAAGGAGAGAATAATTCTCCCTCAACCTCATAGATATCAACTCATTCAGGGGTTGTTATTCATTCTATTGAATCTAACTCAGATCAAGAAGATGAGGAATTTGATGATGAAGAGTTAAATATGGAAATACCACAATTAGAGACTGCCCAACAATATTCACACTATTCAATTTTTCTAGTTTGGATGATATTCCTTCAACCACTATTAAATCCTCAATGTTGGATTTTACTAAAACTATGGAGCAAACATTTGTAGAACAACAAATGGTGACTTTACCTTCTACAACAGTCATAGCAAAAATTCCACCCCTTGTAAGTACTAAGATTATTAATAATGTACCTTCCATTCTTCCATCTATAGTTGTTACAAAGGAGGTATCAATTGAAACTATTGTTGCTACATCAACTGGCATATCACAAGACACTTCAGCCTTGATACTAGTAATTACATCTACAACTGCTACAACTTCAAGTTAGAATGCTACTCAAGTAACAATTGATACTCAGCAAGAGGCCACAACTCCATTCACTAACACAAATTTACCACCATGGATGGATGTAGTAGTACCCAAGAGAAAGAAACAGGTAATTTCATTAGATGAATTTGATTTTGAACAATTGGCTCCACCAAAATCCAAAGGTACTAAAAAGCCAAAGACTATTTCCCGGGTACTAGTGGATCCGACTACCAAAAGGAAATATGCTGAGGTTATGGTGCCGTCTTCAAACAAGAATAAGGATGATATACAACATGGGTATTATACTATGCAAACTATAGAGATTGGAGTGGAGACACATGAAAGTGTCAAGCTAGATTCTCAAACTGCTTTAAATTCTTTGATGCGAAGATTTGATCAAGAAAGGAATGAAAAGAATGAATTAAAGTAGAAATGTGAGTTATTAACTAGTGTGCTTCTCAAGGTCGCACAATCATCTCAGGAAATTCAGCCAATTGTTTCTTCAATAGATACTGAAGCTCTCAAGAAGGTGGAATAGGTGGGCATCAAAGGTTGTGTAGTGGATGAGTGGATTGCTCGATTGAAGTCAGAAGGTTCTAATCTTCTCAATTCAATGATTAAGTTGTTGGCTGACTTTGAAGTTATGGAAACTCTAATGCAAGGTGTTAAAACTTCCTTATGTCAAGAAATAGAAGATATTGAGAGAAGTGCAACCCTTTGGAATAAAATGGAGGATTTCAGAATTGACGTCCTAATGGAGAATAAGGTCATCTCTACTAGAGAGATATATCCAAATTCTGTCTTTATTGTCTCACAAGAAAGAAACAATAAAGTCAATGATTATGGATCTGGATCGAGAAAAGAAGGAAGGAGATGATGAAATTGATCTTATTTCAGCTAGAATAGCTGATATTCCTTGTTACTTATATGATGATAATCAAAACCTTGTGACCAGTGACGCTATCATACAAGAATTTCTTTCCTTAATGGATCACTGTATAGAATAGGATTTCTCATTATGTGTTTGATAAATTTCTAGAAATACAAGTCAGCTTTGAAGTGCTCACATCAATATTGAAAGATGCAAAAAAGAAATACATAAAGGTTGAAGATGCAGTTTCCCATGTTCGCATCATTACCGAATCTACCCCAATACCAGACAAAGTGGAGATGGAAGCTATTCTCGTCAAGTTTGAAGAATTTCAGAAATCCATTGAGGAGGAGAAAGATAAATAAAGTGTCCCATTTTTTGACACTTTCTTTCCACGTAGTTGCATTGTTAGATGCTGCAAGTTTTCTCATAGCTGCATATTTTCTTTCTACTGTAGTTGTAGTCAAGTGGGACTGTGTAGTTGAATTAGTCAACTGTGCCCATATTTTTCTCCACTCCTTTCATATATAAGGACCCTCATTTGTATATATGGGATCTTGAATATGCTAAGCAAAACTCTACCCAATTTTTATCTCAATTAAGACTTTGTGCTTTTGATGTAAAAAAGTGGATTCAAGGAAATAAAGATAGCAATTCGATAGTTTCCAAACTTTGTCTTGGACTAAAGATTGTAATTGTGATTTGAATCATTCTTATGTTTATTTCTCATAATAATTCTTTGTGATCTTGAATCTTTTGGTGAAATTGTTAAAGTTTATGAAAGAGCTTTCCAATTGTGCAAATAGACTTTGTGCTGTTTACAAATTTGGGAAATTTTCTGATGTTAAGTGATTAGTGGTAGGCTTTGTATTGCTTCTATTTACTTGTGGTTTTAAGGATTGGGGAAGTACACTTGAAGACTTTGAGTTTGAAGATTGGATTTCTTACCATTTGTGATAATTAGTTTAGTTTGAATTACATTCAAGAAAGACTTTGTGCTTCTTGGTTGTAAGTTTTGGTATAATTTGTTGGATTAGTTTGTTCATTTCTTTAAGTATCAAAAGTGATAGAGAATTGTAACAAAGTGGAGGGAGAATACATAGACTTTGAAAAAAGAGAGTTATATGCCTGAAACTTACCCACATATTTTAGTTTCTTGTTAATTAGAGAAGAAATTTCAAAGGGAACCTCTCCTTGATGAGAGGAGAGATTAATTTCTCAACATACCTATGTGTGAATCACATATTTTATCATTGGTAACTCAGCTCAGGGGGAGTAGGTTCATCATGAAACCGACTGATGAAACCATCATCATTTTTCACATGAGTGTTGCCATCAATACCAAAGGGGGAGATTGTTGGAAATTGACACTCAATTGGTTGGTTTCACTATGTTGTCATTTATGGAAACATGGTATCTTATTCTGGATTCATATTTTGGTTCAGTTGTGTACCGACAGGCACTTCACATACACTACACCCACACCAACACTGGCAAGATGAAATGATTTCTTTGGTTATCGACAATGCAAATTGACCTAGTTTAGAACAAGGTTATCGGTATTGGAGGCCGACATCTCTTGGATCTGAAATCAGTAATTTTTTTTGATATTCATGTATTTAGGTTGTCTACTCGATATGTATATTGATATTGTAATTATCTTTGTAAGCCGACACAAGGCATGATAAATTATATAGGGTATATAGGCCAGCTGGATTAGATCATTTTGATATTAGAAATGGTATAGAAATGGATGTAATATGATGCGAATATATATTAGTAAGGAAATAATGAAGGAGATACAAAATATATCTAAGAGAACATGTATGTGAGGATATTTGTGTAAAGGGGTATTCCGGTAAAGGGTTTAGGGTCTTAGACCAGAACAAGCATAGCTTATCCAGAACTGTATTTAGGAATAGGAGATGCTATCTTTTGTAGTTCAACATTTCTTTGGATTGTAGTTTGGATTTGTATGTAGTCAGTGAGGCTCCTTTTGTGATTGAGCAGTGTGCTCTAGGTTGTAAGCCTTCCTGCAAGTACAGGCCCCTTATATTTTGTAATATATCTTCATATGGCCAATGAATTGATATTGTGGGTCACAAATCCCACCGTGGTTTTTCCTCTTTGAGGTTTTCCACACATAATTCTGTGTGTTATGGTGTTTATTATGTGTTTGGCTTATTGGTTTCTTTACTTCTTTCAATTATGTATGTATCGGTATACCAGTTGGTGTATGAATGTTTTAATAAACCTAAAATTGATAATTTTGGTATAACACTGATTCACCCCCCTCTCAATATTATTGGATTCCTATAGAATATAAATGGTAAATTAAAGGTACGTGATGTGTATTATGTAGAAGGTCTAAAACATAATTTGCTAAGCGTGAGTCAGATTTGTGATAAAGGATATAAATTCACTTTTGACTCTACTAGTTGCCAGATAAGAAAAAAGAGTATGGATCAGATTGTAGCAGAAGGTGAAAGAATAGATGGAAATGTGTACAATTTGAAAGAATTCTATGAGTCCCAATGCATGATGGGAAAAGTTGTTGAGAGCTGGCTATGGCACATAAGATTAGAACACATAAAATTTGACAATTTGGTCAAAGTAAGCAAGAAAGGTTGTGTGAGACACATATCAGAGCTCATCAAACCGATAAGTACATTTTGTGATGAATGTGTAAAAGGGAAGCAGACTAAGGTGACCTTCAAGACTAAAGAACATAATACTTCAAGGCCACTTGAACTTGTGCACACTGATTTATGTGGATGAACTATAACAAGAGCACTAACCGGTGAGAGATACTTCATGCTCTTCATTGATTTCTTTTCAAGAATGGCATGGGTCACTTTCCTACAGGACAAATCTTAAGCCTTTGAAAGATTCAAGATCTTCCGAAAGATGGTTGAGAGGGAGAGTGGATGTAAGATGAAATGTCTAAGATATGACTGGGGTAGAGAGTTCACATCAAAAGAGTTTGAATAATACTATGAGAGACATGAAATAAAAAGGCAATATTCATCTCCAAGGACACCACAAAAAAATGGTGTGTTAAAAAGGAAGAACAAGACAGTGAAGGAGATGGCTAGAACTATGTTGAATGATTCAAACTTACCAAATATGTATTGGAAGGAATTTTTTCATACTATAGTGTATACTTTGAACTAGGTTCAATTGAGAACAAATATCAGGATGCCACCTTATGAACTATGGTATGATAGGAAACCATCATTCAAGTACTTCAATATGTTTGGGAGCAAATGCTTCATCAAAAGAGATTAGGATGGTTTGGGCAGCTTTGCTTCTAGGAGTGATGAAGGTATTTTCATTGGTTACTCAACCCACGGTAAGGCCTAAAAATGATATAACAAAAGACTAAGAAGAGTCATTAAGAGTATGAATTTAAGAGTAGATGAAGATATGCTTAAAGGAAGAGATAATCAAGTCAACTAGTATGATGATTCTGGTGATGAAGGTGAAGAAGTTCAATTAGATAGTGAACTGGAATAGGCATCCAACAAGGTCCCCAACTGGTATGTGTAGAAAAATCACCTTGTAGATCAGATTATAGGAAACAAGAATGATGGTGTACAGACTAGAAGAAGACTTGCTCAAAAAAATGAGTTGGTAAACTTCTACCTCATGACTAAGATGGAACCCAAAACATTCAATGAATCCTGCAAGAGTGACAAATGTATGGTTACCATGGAAGAAGAGTTGCAACACATTGAAAAGAACAAGACTTGGGAATTGGTTCCTATACTAGTTGATAAGAATGTCATTGGCACAAAATGGGTATATTGGAACAAGATGAATGAAGAAGGAAAGATTGTGAGAGATAAGGCAAGATTAGTATGCAAAGGGTATTCTCAAGTAGAAGGTATTGATTTTGAAGAAACATTTGCATCGATGGCTAGGCTAGAAGCTATTAGGACATTTCCTGATTTCTCTGCCTACAAGGGATATAAAGTTTATCAGATGGATGTAAAGTCTGCCTTCCTAAATGGAAATTTAGAAGAAGAAGTCTACATGGAACAATCTAAAGGCTTTCTACTGGGTGATGATAAAACCTTTGTGTGCTGGTTAAAGAAGGCTCTGTATAGTTTGAAGCAGGCTCCTAGAGCATGGTACTCAAGGTTGGACAAGTACCTGAAAGAGAAAAGGTGTAGAAAAGGAAGTGCAAACATAAAATTATTGTTGAGCACAATATGCCACTGAGAGGCGGAGGGGGAGGGGGGTGAATAAGTGGTATCCAAACTTTATCCTTTTAATCCTAAGTGTGTGTATATCAGTTGGAAGATCTAACATAAAGAAAACATACTGGTGAGATAGGAGGATTACATTGTGTATGGTGAAAAGTGTTGGCCATTGATAACTCAATGATGAACCAATAGTACCAAACCAGTACTGAGAGCGGGGGGGGTGAATCAGTACAAACAAAAATATATTCCAAAACTGGTTTGACAGCAAATACTCCAAATGACAGGCAAGCGGTGATACTGGCTGGAATAGAGTGCAACCGGTAAGACCCAGAATAACTAAAACAATCATAAACTAGTCACTCACTAAGCTTTCCTCTTAGCTCAATACTATAGTACCATTACACCCTCATGCATGAACAGGTAAACTATCATCTGATCTTCACAACAATTAGTTCAGTATGTTTCATAGACAGGCATAAAACACGAAACCATCATATGTTCAACAGGTGATAAAAAAGCATCACAAGACAAAAGCATCACACATGACACACATATTTTTCATGTGGAAACCCAACTAGGGAAAACCACGATGGGGATGAATACCCGCAATCTACTTTTGAACTCTTTAGAAGTCCACTCTGTTAGGAGCCTTGTCTGGTTAAAGACATTACAATAGGTTCTACTAGGAACCGATCGTGTTAGGGATCACCCAGTTAAGGGATGGCTACAATACCCAATTAAGGGTTAAACCCGGTTGGGGTTACCTTGTTAGAGGATTTCAAGAACTCAATAGCTAAAGGATCTCCAGAGCTCTATAGCTACCCAGAACTCATTAAATTCGAGTTACCCAGTTAAGGGATTTGAATCAAGCCGGTTAAAGCTATCCTATTAGGGGATTTGTATCAAGCCAGTTAAGGCTACCCTATTAAGGGATTTCACAACTGTTGAAGTGGTTAGAGATCAACAGGAATTACAATGATCTGGTAGCAGCACTCAATGCTAATGCAGATCCATTTTGGCTCCTCTTCACCTTTTGCACATTCACTTTGTAGGTATCTCTTCTCTCCTTTGGTCTGGCAAGAATCACGTATCACTTTCCTTGGATATACACTCACAACTTTTTCCAACAACCTTAGAAAGAAACACAACATCGACCTTATAGAAAACATATAGGTCGGTAGCAAAAACCCTAAACCCTAAACCTGTTAGGTTAAGCAATTCAAGTGGTTCAATCCTAACCATTGAATCATACTGCATTAAATGAAACAATCTTGAATTGATCTCAATACATTCTCCATCATCCATTATCCGCCGATTTCATGGCAGCTGATAACCCATCATGCGTTATCACCATTTGGCAAACTTCGCACATTCTCGAGGTAGATAGGAATAGTCTTCTTCATGCAAGATCCTTCACGCGCACAGAGCTTACATGGCAACTCGACCTGTTCTCCATTATACTGCTAACTCATCACACAAAGATCACCGATTGAGTCACACAGGCTTGAGGTACTCCAACCGGAAATCCTGAAGTGGAAACTACCTACCAACTAGTAGTCACACAGTGCTTCCATGTGTCAGTTCATCTTGAACAAATATACCACTTCACTTTGGCATATATACCGGTTCACACATATGCAGGTTCTCTCTTCTCACATATCACATATGCCGGTTCACTTCGTATCACATATTGACATCAATGACAACATACAATATCATTATGTCCTTATACTGGTTCACATAATGCCAACAATCTCCCCCTTTGGCATTGATGGCAATATACAAAGATATCTCTTCGCTTCACATCTTCTCCCCAATTTGTTGTAGATATCTTTTCCACTCCAGTCCTTCTCCCCCTTTGACAAGAATGCCAAAGTGGAGGCATAAGCATCCTTGTTCCATTATGTTGCTCCCCCTGAGGAGTAGCATCCTTCAACACATCAATCAACAAAAAATTGACTTTACAATACCTGAATGATGTGGAACAAATACTTTTAGTTCACCTCCTGAAGGGGCAGTACCCCCAATTCACCTCTTAAATGCACAAATGTAGTCTTTGGACTAGGCTCGGTGAATACGTCTGCTAACTGCTCCTTACTGGATACATGTTCCAGTGCAATCTCTCTATTCTGAACCTTTTCCCTCAAGAAATGATACTTAAGCTCAAAATGCTTGGTTCTAGAATGTAAAACCAGATTCTTTGAAATGTTGATAGCACTTGTGTTATCACAGAATATCCTTACCGGTTCAGATACAGGGATTTTGAAGCCATTTAAAACATGCTTCATCCAGATTGTCTGAGTGCAATTCATGAAAGCTGCAACATACTCCGCTTCCACTGTAGACTGAGAGATAGAACTCTGCTTTTTACTCATCCATGAGACCAGTCTACCACCAAGAAAGAAAGCACCACCGGTTGTGCTTTTTTGGTCATCCACATTACCTGCCCAATCAGCATCTGTGAACACTTTCAGATTGAACTCATTGCTATATGGGTACCACAATCCATAGTCAACTGTTCCCTTCAAATACCTAAGAATCCGCTTGACTGCAATCAAGTGGGATTCTCTTGGACTTTTCTGGAACCTTGCAGAAATGCCAACTGCATGTACAATATCCGGTCTGTTGTGCACTACATAATGCAACTTACCAATCATTGATCGGTATTCCTTCTCATCAACTAGTGCGGAATCATTCTCTTTTGTCAATTTGCAACTGGTCACCATCGGTATTCCAACCGGTTTGCTATCTTCCATGCCAAAAGTCTTCAACACCTCTTTGACATATTTGGACTGAGTGATGAAGATTCCATCTTTCATCTGCTGGATCTGCAGTCCAATGAAGAACTTATTCTCCCCTATGAGTGACATCTCAAACTCTTTCTTCATCTCATCAACAAACTCATGACTCATCTTTTCATCTCTGCCAAAGATAATGTCATCAACAATAATCTCACAGATCAGAATCTGATCTCCTTCAAACTTCAAGTAGATATTGCTATCTTCACTTGTTCTCTCAAATCCAATCTTCACAAGATGGGAATGTAGGCGCTCATACCATGCCCTAGGTGCTTGCTTTAGACCATATAATGCTTTATGTAGCCTACATACCATGTCACTATCTTCAGATAGGGAAAACCCATCTGGTTGCTCAATATACACCTCCTCTTCAAGTACACCATTTAGGAATGGAGATTTTACATCCATTTGATATACTTTGAACCTTTTAAAAGCTGCATATGCAAGAAGCATACAAACTCCTTCCAATCTGGCTACAGGAGCAAAGGTTTCTCCATAGTCTTCTCCTTCTTCTTGAGCATATCCTTTGCACACCAATCTGGCTTTATTCCTAATCACTGTACCATCCTCATTCAGCTTGTTTCTGAACACCCATTTGGTGCCAATGACATTTTTATGCTCTGGTCTGGGTACCAAGGACCATGTACCATTTTTCTCTATCTGGTCAATTTTCTCTTCCATTGCCTTGATCCAGTCTTCATCTTTATGAGCCTCTTTGAATGATTTAGGCTCAAATTCAGAGATCATACATGAGTTTTCTTTGATCTTTCTTCTTGTAAGGATTCCTAGATCCTTATCTCCTATGATCTGTTTAGGATCATGCTTCAGCTTGACATACTGAGGAATGGTCTTGATAGGTTCTTCTTGCTTTTCCTCTTCATCCTCATCTTCATCAGTATCAACATTCACCGGTACAGGAAAATTGTTACTGGTACTTGGTTGACTGACAATCGGTTCATTAACAACTTGCTCACTACCAGTTTCTTCAGTTTTCTCAGAGGATTCATCAACTCTTACATTGATACTTTCCATAATTCTTTAAGTCCTATTGTTGTAACACTTGAAAGATTTACTCTTGGTGGAATATCCTTGGAATATTCCCTCATCACATTTTGCATCAAATTTGCTCTGGTGTTCACTCCTCTTGATGTAGCATTTGCTACCAAACACTCTAAAGTAGCTAACCATAGGTGTCTTACCGGTCCAGTACTCATACGGAGTTTTTTCCTTACCTTTCTTGATGAGTACCCGGTTCATCGTGTAGACTCCAATGCTCATCGCTTCTCTCCAAAAGGTGTGAGCTACCTTTCCTTGAATCAACATGGTTCTAGCTGCTTCAACCATAGTCTGGTTATTCCTCTCTGCTAGGCCATTCTGCTGTGGAGTCCGAGGGGCAGATAGTTGCCTCTTGATGCCAAATTCTTCACAATACTTGTTGAATTCACCGGAAGTGAATTCCCCTCCTTGATCAGTTCTAAGACACTTGATCCTTTTGCCACTTTCCTTCTCCACTGATTCTCTAAAAGATTTGAATTTCACAAAGGCTTCAGACTTGTCTTTCAAGAATGTGACCCACATCATTCTTGAGTAGTCATCAGTGAGAATGATGAAGTACCTATCACCCTGCACACTTCTAGTTTTCATAGGACCACATAAATCAGTATGTACAAGATCAAGCAAGTTGTCAGCAGTGAAAGATTTACCTTTAAAGATTGAGGAAGACATTTTCCCCAATTGACACTCTCTACATAAGGTATTATCCTGTTTGCTTAGCACCGACAACCCTCTAACTACCTTGATCTTACTAGCCTTCACAATGTTATCAAAGTTTACATGGCAGAGTCTCCTATGCCATATCCAGCTATCATCGAGCTTAGCCATAAGTCATGTACTTATATTTGCATTCAAATGAAATAGGTTACCTTTGGTCTGCATGCTGGTGGCCACCAATTCACCATCTTTTCCTTTGATTCTGCAAACTCCATTCTTGAATTCTAGAGTGAGGCCACTATCATTTAGCTAGGCAACACTTAGAAGGTTGTGTTTGAGACCATCAACCCAGTACACATTGTTAGCACCGCTCTTTCTAGTCAGAGAGATGGACCTTTTGCCTTTGACCATGCATGGTGTATCATTGCCAAAGCGAACCACACCACCATCATACTCCTCCAAAGATAGAAACTTGCTCCGGTCACCTGTCATATGGTGAGAACAACCACTGTCAATGATCCACTCATTGGAATTATCAAACTAGGAGACAAGAGCCTTCTTGTCTGCCACATCTTCCTTTACAGCAAAAAACACAATGTCTTCATTCTCTTCATCTTTTGATTCCTCATCTGTGACACCTTCATCAACTGCCACAAAATAGTTTCTCCGGTTTCCTCCTTTGAATTTCTTGAACCTTTCTGGTTTGTCCTTGTTATCGCCATTAGGACAATTTATAGCAATATGTCCTATCCGGTTGCAAGAAAATCATTTCAAAGGTAGCTTACCTTTGTATTTACCGGTTCCTTTAGGAAGCTTCCTGGCAAGGAGCGCTTCAAATGCCATCAAAATCTCCTCATCATTCATTTCTCTACTCTGACTAGGTTCCCCACTAGTGCTAGCTTCTTTTCCTTTTCTGGATGGTATAGCAGAGGCTTTGAATGCTGATTCAGTCTTTTGAACACTGCCATCAAAACTATTTAGCTCATAGGCTGTTAACTTGGCTATGATGGAGTCCAAGGAGACCTTAGACTTGTCTATTGATCTCAGCTCCTGGATAGCAGCAACCCTTATTGCATAGACCAGCAACAGGGATCTCAGGACTTTGCTTACCACAGTGGAATCTTCTATTTTACCACCTGCACTCTTGATTTCTCCAACAACTATTTTGATTCTTATTCCATACTGCTGAATGGTCTCACCTTCAACCATCCGCATATCTTAAAACTTCCCTCTCAGGCTTTCTTCCTTAGCCTATTTTACATGTTCATCACCACCATAGATATTTTCAAGAGCATCCCATACCTCTTTGGGATTTACCTTGTCCTGAACATCAATAAACTCAATGTTGGATAGACTACTGATGAGGGCTTCCATGACTTGCCCATTTTCTTGTATCTCTCTCTTTTGGTCATTGGTAAGAGTACCGGTAGGGAAAACATAGACATTCTCAACATAACTCCAGTGTTGAGCACCCATGCTTCTGATGAATATCTTCATCCTATCTTTCCATTTACTAAAATTTTCCCTATTAAACTTTGGACCTTCCCTCTTCATCATTTGACTGGGATCTTTACCTCAAACGATTAAGCCTAAAACAAAGAGGAGCTAGAGTGCTCTGATACCAATTGATAACTCGATGATAAACCAATAGTACCAAACCGGTACTGAGAGGGGGGTTGAATCAGTACAAACAAAAATACAGTCCAAAACTGGTTTGACAACAAATACTCCAAATGACTGGCAAGTGGTGATACTGGCTCGAACAGAGTGCAATCGGTAAGACCCAGAATAACTAAAACAATCATAAACTTGTCACTCACTGAGCTTTCCTCTTAGCTCAATATTATAGTACCATTACACCCTCATGCATGAACAGGTAAACTATCATTTGATCTTCACAACAGTTAGTTTAGTATGTTTTATAGACAGGCATAAAACATGGAACCATCATATGTTCAACAGGTAATAACAAATCATCACAAGACAAAAGCATCACACATGACACACATATTTTTCACGTGGAAACCCAACTGGGAAAAACCACAGTGGGGATGAATACCCACAATATACTTTTGAACTCTTTAGAAGTCTTCTTTGTTAGGAGCCTTGTTCGGTTAAAGACATTACAATAGGTTTTGCTAGGAACCGATCCTGTTAGGGATCACCCGGTTAAGGGATGGCTACAATACCTAGTTAAGGGTTAAACCCAATTGGGGTTACCTTGTTAGAGGATTTCAAGAACTCAATAGCTAAAGGATCTCCAGAGCTCTATAGCTACCCAGAACTCATTAACTTCGACTTACCCGGTTAAGGGATTTGAATCAAGCCGGTTAAAGCTACCCTGTTAGGGGATTTGTATCAAGCCAGTTAAGGCTACCCTGTTAATGGATTTCACAACTATTGAAGTGGTTAGAGATCAACAGGAATTACAATGATCTGGTAATAGCACTCAATGCTAATGCAGATCCGTTTTGGCTCCTCTTCACCATCTGCACATTCACTTTGCAGGTATCTCTTCTCTCCTTTGGGTTGACAAGAATCACGTATCACTTTCCTTGGATACACACTCACAAATTTTTCCAACAACCTTAGATAGAAACACAACATCGACCTTATAGGAAACATACAGGTCAGTAGCAAAAACCCTAAACCCTAAACCTGTTAGGTTAAGCAATTCAGGTGGTTCAATCCTGACCGTTGAATCATACTGCATTAAATGAAACAATCTTGTATCAATCTCAATACATTCTCCATCATCCATTATCCACTGATTTCATGGCAGCTGATAACCCATCACGTGTTATCACCATTTGACAAACATCGCACATTCCCGAGGTAGATAGGAATAGTCTTCTTCATGCAAGATCCTTCATGCGCACAGAGCTTACGTGGCAACTCGACCTGTTCTCCATTATACTGCTAACGTATCACACAAAGATCACCGATTGAGTCACACAAGCTTGAGGTACTCCAACCGAAAATCCTGAAGTGGAAACTACCTACCTACCGGTTATCACACAGTGCTTCCATGTGCCAGTTCATCTTGAACAAATATACCGCTTCACTTTGGCATATATATTGGTTCACACATATGTTGATTCTCTCTTCTCACATATCACATATGTTGTTCACTTCATATCACATATTTACATCAATGACAACATACAATATCATTATGTCCTTATACTGGTTCACATAATGCCAATAACCATTTGGTGGAATTGATTATGTATTGCATTGATGTTTTGTCATTGATGCCAACACTAGCTATTTGGATGCTTTACCGGCAGCCTTCTAGTTCCAGTAGGTTGAGTAGTTTTTGGTTAACTTGGATCCGACATGTTCTGGTAAACTCTAGTATAGTTTGGTGATGGAATTAGCTTGTTCATGATACTTATACTCATATTTGGTCAGTTGGTTTTGGTTTGGAGATTGGATGCTATCCTGCTTTCTTAGAAGATTGGTTTCTAGTTTTGGCGAGGGTTTCACCGGCAAAGATTTTGATGGAGATCTTTCATGAATTGGATAAGTGGTGTTGGTGCAGCTTCTGATTGAGTTTCAGGATGCTATTGGTGATTGTGTTCGAGACTTGGTGGATGGATAATCATTGCTAAAGTGTATGGACCTATACTTGGTCCTAGTTGATCTAGGTTATGGACCGACTTTAATGAAATGTGTGGATATGACCTATTGATGTATTTCCAGGATGTCTTATGTGTTGATATTATTTGTTTGGTGTAAGGATGGCATGGTTTATAATTATGTAATTGGTTTATTATCTGGTGGCCGACTTAATTTTTTATGGTAAAGGGTTTGTATAAATAGATGTAAGATCTCATTGTAGATCATCATGGTTAATATAAGAGGTCATGTACAAGGAATATAATGTGCAAATAATGTAATTTCATTCAGGTAGAGGAGTTGGTCGATCATTGGAGATTGAATTGGGTTTATGTAAGAGGATTTAGTCCTCTGGTATTGAGCTTAACCGAAACTATACTCAAGCATAGGAGATACTATCTTTTGCAGTTCAACACTTCTTCAGATTGTAGTCTATATTTTTATGTAGTTAGTAAGAGTCCTTTTGTGATGAGCAGTGCGCTCTAGGCTATTGGCCTTCCGACAAGTGCAGGCCCCTTTATTATAATTCACATACTTATTGTAGAAATATTATCTGGCTATGGGTAGGCTTCCCACCATAGTTTTTCCCTTTATTGGGTTTTCCACGTACAAATCTTGGTGTTATGTGGATGGATTTTATTCTGCGATTATTGTTTATGCTTAATTGGTTTATCTACTATTCCGATATTAATGTTTTGGGTTCAAGTATTAAAGTCTAAATTTCTAATGGTTCTTGTAATCTATGACAACTGATTCACCCCTTCTCTCAGTTGTCTTTCGGTTATCTGAGCTGTCTAACAATTGGTATCATAGCTTTGGTCCTCTCTGCAGAAAGCTTAACTACTTGAGGAAGATCCTATGGTGACTAATAGTTCAAGTTCATCCAGTTGTTCTGGAGCTATCTTTTGAAGGGACATTCTGAGGCTTGATGGAACAAATTACACAGTATGGAAGATTCAGATGGAGATTCATTTGAGATATCTTGGCAAGGAGATTTGGGAGATCACACAGAATGGTGTCACACCCTATAATCCGGGATTTGGCAATCCTCCTCCGATAAATCTAGACAAGGAGCTTAAGAATGATTGTAGAGCAAGAGAAGCCCTCTTGTGTGCACTTTCTGATTAGGAAATAATGAGATTAATGAACAAATCATCTGGAAAGGTTATATGGGATAAGTTGGAGACTCTTAATGAAGGTGACCGTATAGTGAAAATTGCTAAAATTTATGGTTACCGGGTGAGATATGAAAACCTAAAGATGGAAGAAGATGACACGATTACTGCATTCATAGAAAGGGTAAATGAGATTTTTATGGGAATTCAATGTTGTGGTGGAACGCTAAGCGAAGATGAATTTTTTTCTAAAGTCTCGAGAGCCCTACCATCGGCTTACAAAATGAAGGCTACAACTATTAATGAGTTGAGAACAATGGCTAATGCATCTGTCAATAGAGATACTTTGATTGGGAAACTATCGGCTTTTGAGCTTGAGGAATTTGGACCTTCTAGAGTTGTGAAGACTGAACCTGCATCTACATCTACAATCGGTAAGCAAGACTAGAAAAATTTATATGCAAAGGATTTGGAAGATATGAAGAGAGAAGATGATGAGTTTGAGAAACTTGGAGCACTATTTGCTAGAAGAGTACCTAAAGGACTAATAGGAAGTAAGTGTGAAGGAAAAGATCCTTTTAAATGTTTTGGATGTAATAAGATTGGTCATTTTGCATCTAGATGTACTAAAAGGAATTCAAGATTTGAAGAAAGTGTTATAAGATCATTTAAGCCTAACCCTGTATATCAGAACAAGTATAAATACAAGAAAAACAGAGACAAATCATGCTACATAGCAGATGAGGAAGGCATTACTGATTCAGATGATGAACCAGCAGAAGACTCTGCTAGTGGATTTGACAATGGGAAAGAATGGGTATTCTTGGCTATAAAGGAAGATGATCCGACACTGGAAGAGAATGTACCTGAAGAGAAGGCACTTGCTGCTCAAATTGAAGACAAGGATGAATGGGTAATTGACAGTGGTTGTTCATATCATATGACTAGAGATAAAGGGAAGTTTCTGTCTTTTCAAGAATTTGATGGTGGTTTAGTTATATTTGGAGATGACAAGGCCTGTATGATCAAAGGAAAAGGAGCTATATAATTGGATGGTAAGAACAATACTGACAATGTTTATTATGTTGAAGGTTTGAGGAATAATATTTTTAGTGTAGGATAATTGGTAGACAAGGGATTTCAATTACAGTTTAAGGATGGGAAATGCAAAATCATTAACAAATCTGGCTTGGAGATTGCAACCAGTACACAGAGAAAAGGTAATATATTTTAGTTAAACTCTGGTGAGAAGACATTTTTTATTACATAGATTGATGAGAGTTGGATATGGAATAAAAGGTCGTGTCATGTGAATTTTGATTGCATTGCAAAAATCAGTTCAGCTCGGATAGTTAGGGATATACCTAAGATTATGAAGCCCTATAATCCGGTATGTAAAGAATGTCAAATGGGTAAATAGGTCAGAACCTCTTCTTAGGATTATACAAGATAAATCAAATGATGTTCTTGATCTTATTCATACTGATTTGTGTGGCCCTACTAGTGTTAAAATTTTTCAAGGTGATAGATATTTTATGCTAATCATTGATGATTATCCTAGAATGATGTGGGTTACTTTTCAAAGAGAAAAATATAAAGTATTTGAAAAGTTTAAAATATTTAAGGCTAAAGTTGAAACTGAGACATGATTGAAGAATAAATGTTTGAGATCACATCATGGTGGTGAATTCACATCCGGTGACTTTAATAACTTTTGTGACAAGCATGGTATAAGAAGACAATTTTTTGCTCCCCGAACACCCCAACAAAATGAAGTTGTGGAAAGGAAGAATAGAACCATTTTGGATGCTACTAGAATAATGATGATGGAAGCTAGTCTACCTCATATCTACTAGAGAGAAGTAGTGAGTACAACAGTTTATACATTCAATAGATTACATATCAAAAGAGAAACTGGTAAGACACCTTATGAATTATGGTTTGGCAATACACCTATAGTGAATTATTTTAGAATTTTTGGAAGTAAATGTTATATGAGGAGAGATGATATTATTGGGAATTTTGATCCTAGATGTGATGAAGGCATATCTCTTGGTTATTCTAATGAAAGCAAAGCATATAGATGTTATAACAAGAGATTGTAGAGAATTGTGGAGAGTGCAAATGCCAAAGTAGATGAGCTGAACAAAAGTCAAATCAGAGTTTATGAGAGTTGAACCAGCTACTCCGACAACATCAGAGAATTATACAGTAACTGAAGAACATGGAAGAGGAACAAAAAGTCAGAAGACTCCTAGGTATGTGAGATTGAATCATTTTGAAGATCAAATCATTGGGGATAAGAGCAATGGAGTGATGACAAGAAGAAGAATGGCAACTAATGAGGTATGTTTAATTACACAAGTTGAACCGGTATCGGTAATTGAGGCATGTAAAGATGAAAATTGGTTGAAAGCTATGGAAGAAGAATTAGACCAGGTTGATAAAAACAACACATTTACCTTGGTTCCTCGGCCTAAAAATAAAAATGTTATTGGAACTAAATGTGTTTTTAGAAATAAATTGAAGAAGGATGGTCAAGTTATAAGGAATAAGGCTAGATTGGTTTGTAAAGGATATTCTCAAAAGGAAGGAATTGATTATGGAGAAAATTTGGCACCTGTAGCTAGGATTGAAGCTATAAGATTAATTCTTGCCTGTGCTACTTATAAAAACTATAAGGTTTATCAAATGGATGTAAAATGTGCAGTTATGAATGGGGATCTTGATGAGGAAGTTTATATTGAACAACCTAATGGTTTTTCACTATCAGATGATACATATATGGTTTGTAGGTTAAGGAAAGCTTTATATGGACTAAAACAAGCACTTAGAGCTTGGTACACAATGTTGGATAAATATCTTTTGAAGCTTGGTTTTACTAAAGGTAGTGCTGAAATTAATTTATATTATAAAATAATTGATGATGATATATTGATTGTTGAAGTACTTATTGATGACATTCTTTTTGGAGGTGAAGATAAGTTATGCATAAAATTTTCTAAGAATATGGAGAAATAATTTTAGATGTCTATGATTGGTCAGATGAATTTTTTCTTAGGTTTGTAGATTAATCAGACTGAAAAAGGTATTTTTATCTGTCAAACTAAATATGCTAAGGAATTGTTGAAGAAATTTGGTATTGGAGATTCTAAACTGGTAAGTACACCTATGGTTACAAGTGAGAAATTGAGAAAAAAAGATGTTTCTGCACCAGTAAATCCTACAAGATACAAATCTATAATTGGAGGTCTACTTTATTTGACTCAGACTAGGCCTAGCATTATGAATGTTGTTTGTATTATTTCAAGATTTCAGAGTGATCCTAGAGAAAATCATGAGATGGCGGTAAGAAGGATTTTTAGATACTTTCAAGGTACATCAAAATATGGTTTGTGGTACCCCAAGGATGATAACTTTACTTTATGTGCACATACAGATGCTGACTGGGTTGGAGATGTTGATGACCAGATAAGTACTTCTAGTGGAGCTTTCTTTCTTGGAAAGAAGTTGGTTTCATGGATTAGCAACAAACAATCATGTACTTCTTTATCTATTGCTGAAGCTGAGTATGTTGCTGTTGTTACTAATTGTACACATGTTTTATGGATGAAGCAAATGTTGAAGGATATAAAGGTGGATTGTGATGCACCAATAGATATTCACTGTGATAACTCTGCTGCTATTGATATATCAAAGAATCTGATATTTCATTCTAAAACAAAGCACATATCTATCAAGAATAGCTTTTTGAAGGAGAAGGTGGAAGCAAATGAAGTTAGACTAGTTTATGTGAACACTAAAGAGAAAATTGTAGACATTTGCAGTAAACCTTTGTCCAAGGAATCATTTGAGCACCTGAGAGACAGATTGGGAGTTTCTGCCCGCCAATAGAGACTTGATTGATGCGGTTTGGCATCAGTCTGACATGCATTATCAGAGATACTATTCATTCCAACACTGATGTGGGATGCTACTGCTTAGGGGGAGTAGTTAGCTTTGTGATTCAGAGACTTATGTTTTTTCTTTGATGTTTCTGTTAGATTTTTGGCATTGATGTCAAAGAGGGAGAGATATTGATGTGAAAAAGACAAAGAAAGAAAAAGAAAAAATCATTGGGGGAGAGATATTAAAAATAAAGTTAAAGGGGGAGTGATATTCAGAGCTATATGTGGGTGTTATTATTGGTTGTCTTTCACAAGGGGAGACTTGTTTGTCATTTCTTGGTACTTAGATGTTTTTCACATCTAGTGTTGCCATCAATGCCAAAGGGGGAGATTGTTGTCCATTTGGTGGAATTGATTATGTGTTGCATTGATGTTTTTTCATTGATGCCCACACTAGCTATTTGGATGCTTTACTGACACCCTTCTGGTTCTGATAGTTTGAGTGGGTTTTGGTTAACTTGGATCCGACATGATCCGGTAGGCTCCAGTATAGTATGGTGATGGAATTGGCTTGTTCATGATACTTATACTCATATTTGGTCAGTTGGTTTTGGTTTGGAGATCGGATGCTATCCTACTTGCTTAGAAGATTGGTTTTTGGTTCCGGCGAGGGTTTCACCATCAGCACTTTTGATGGAGATTTTTGATGAATTGCATAAGTGGTGGATGGAGAAGCATTGCTGAAGCGTATGGACCTATAATTGGTCCTGGTTGATCTAGGTTATGGACCAACTTTAATGTAACATGTGGATAAGACCTATTAATGTATTTTTGGGATATCTTATGTGTTGATATTATTTGTTTGGTTTAAGGCCGATATGGTTTATAATTATGTATTCGGTTTATTATCTAGTGGCCGACCTGACTGTTTATGGTCAAGGGCTTGTATAAATAGATGTAAGATCTCATTGTATATCATCATGGTTAATATAAGAGGTCATGGTTAAGGAATGCAATGTGCAAACAATGTAATATCCTTCAGACAGAGGAGTTGGTTGATCACTGGAGATCGAATTGGGTTTATGTAAGAGGACTTAGTCCTCCGGTATTGAACTTAATTGGAACTGTACTCAAGCATAGGAGATGCTATCTTTTACAGTTCAACACTTCTTCAAATTGTAGTCTGAATTTGTATGTAGTTAATGAGACTCCTTTTGTGATGAGCAGTGCGCTCTAGGCTATTGGCCTTCCTGCAAGTGCAAGCCCCTTCATTGTAATTCACGTACTTACTGTAGAAACATTATCTGACTATGGGTAGGCTTCCCACCCTAGTTTTTCCCTTTACCGGGTCTACCACATACAAATCTTGGTGCTATGTGGATGAATTTTATTCTGTGATTATTGTTTATGCTTAATTAGTTTATCTGCTATTCTGGTATTAATGTTTTGGGTTTCGGTATTGAAGTTTAAATTGCTAATGGTTCCTGTAAACTGTGGCAACTGATTCACCCCCCTCTCAGTTGTCTTCCGGTTATCTGAACTGTCTAACAAAAAGTGGATAATGGAAACAACAATATTGAAAGACTAAATGAATTCAAGCACAAAACCTAGCCTAACAACAACAAAGATCCACCATAACATATGAAGATTACCTAAGACAATGCAAATAAACAAAATAAAAAATATTATACCATCACATGTCCACTATTGTTTGAATCTTCATTCTTCCTATCTCCATTGATCTTGTTTGATATATTTGCTCTCAGATTTTATGCATGCACAAGAGCTCAACAAAGAATGAAAATGTGGTTGATAGCTTGATCGCAAAAGGCTTGATTGCATAAGATTGATTAGAATGCTAGGGAGGGATGATAATGAAAGAAGCATCCTCTTATATAGAAGACACCATAGGAAATGGAGGGATAAGATTAAGAGGTGTAAAAGATAGATGGTCAGCTAGTATTAAAGGGCAGGTAAAAGAAATAAGAAAACAATGAGAGGGTAGGTAGTGTAGGAATTAAGAGACGACTGACATGTGTCATGGGTAGAAAATGGTAATGAATTAATTAAATAAATAAAAAATTATTCAATTAATAGAAGAAGTGGGATTAGTTAAATAAATAAAATATTTATTTAATTTAGGGGAAGGACAGTTTAAATAAATAAATGTATTTATTTAAATGAGGAAAAAGGCTAGAAGAGAATAAATGAATTAATTAAATAAATAAAGATTTATTTAATTAATAAAAGAATTAGGATTAAATAAATAAAAATATTTATTTAATTAGACAGGACAATTTTAGGTGTGTACATTTTGCCCCTCTTTGAGACAATGTAGCTTGTCGCATTGTTTCAAAGAAGATATGATGAATTGATACAAAGTTGCCCTAAGATGGGAATGATATGCCCCCTTGATAGATTGGATGAATGTAATGCCCATACCCTAGTCGGACTTTTAAAACCCGTTTAACCTTGATTGACTCCCTATGTGGCATTCTTGAATGGTAGGTTAACCATGGTGAAATGTGTAGTTTAGATAATATTAATAACTGTGCATACTTATTATTGTGCTTTTGCATCGATTCTCGTGAAAATGTAATTGTTCCTAACCCTTGTGATAAATCTTGAGCTAACGTCTTCATTGAATATCTATATGTATATGCATGCTTGTATGAATTCATGGGTGCAGGAGATTGCAGGTACAACACCGCTTAGGGCAAGGTTCATCTCCTTTGGAATTTGCAAGGTTGAGTGTGCTCCTTCATCTTTTGAATTCGGATTTAGTGGTCATATAACTCTCGTCTTGCCTTAGCCATGGTTAGGTGAGCATCGTGTGTGGATTCGTGGGGCTTACCTTTCATTGGGATGCATGTCGAGAGATTTGGAGGACTTCCTCGATTTGCGTGCCTTGCGCGAGGTAAGTGAGGTTTGTTATCCTAAGTATTAAATTCAAAAGTAATGAGTAGGCGTACACAATAGTGATATAGAAATTTAAATAGGTAGCTTCTTTTATATGATTAATCATTAATTTAAGAGATTGCTTTAAATTGTTATTGTAGCAAGCTTAAGGTATTTAATTGGGGTTAGTGTGCTCATTTACGCATTTGTAACTTTTATGCATTTGTAGTTGAGAAATTAGAACGAATAAGACTCTTGTACTAGATTAGTCATGTATTTTAAAATGTCGCTTTATTTCGTTGTAGCGAGTTAATTTAATAGTTAATTTTAATAACGACGATTTTAATAAATTATGCGTTTTGGAAAGGAAAAATTTAAAAGTCGATTGAGAAAAAGAAATAAATTAATCATGTTCGCATGTTGGGGGAAAAAGGGTAAAATTTATTATTTAAAAGAAATTAGTTCCATTTTACTTGTAAAGTCGATATAGTATAAAAGTTTGACTTTTAGAAAATTAAAATTTAATCAAAACGCCCTACCCGATAAATAGTTCCAAAGTGTAAATGTAGGCCCAAATCGATATTGAGAAATTAAAATTTAGAACTCAATAAGAAAAAGAAGCATTTTAATTTTAATAAGGGAAAACAAATAAGATTAATAAATAATGGAAAGGAAAGACTTCCATTTGGGATTTTCATTCATTTTATTTTAAAAATAAATGCCTAATTTCGAAATTGAAAATTAGGGCAAAATTAGGGCTTTTTCTTTTTAACCTAGTTTTGGAGACATTTTGGGGGTTCTTGGCTTGGGAGTTTTTTTTGAAGAAAAATGGAGGAATTTGCATGGGAGCAACAGATTGGGGAAGCTCTTCATCAAGATTCATGCCCGGAATTTGCACTATGAGGTAGGATTCGAATCCACTACCTTATTTATTTGTTGAATACAAAAAAAATGGTTTTACCCATGAATGATTTGGGGTTTAGTTTTCAGTTTATTTTCAGACTTGGTTGTTTCTTGAATCAAAACCTTGTTCTCAATGGATTTGTGATTTTAAACTTGATAAGGAATTATTTTTCCCATAATGTAGTTTTTGGTAAAATCTAGTAAATGAATGGATTTGTAAAAAAAAAAAAGGATAATGGAAGATTTGTGGTATGTTAGTTGTTTCATTCTGTGTTTTCCTTCAAAAAGAAAAAAAAATAGAAAGAATAAATATTTGGGGTTTTTAGGGGGATTGTATTTGTTTTTCTTTTAAATCTGTTATGACCCAGGCAAATTGTTCAGCCCAGGAAAATCTGTTTTTTTGTTGCCTGTTTTTGTTTTGTTATTTTAAAAAAAAATATAAAAAAAAATATAATTTATGCCCCCCCCCATCGCTGGGAGGAAGCTTTGCTACCACGGTAGCCACTGCTACCAGTTGGTAGCAGCGCTACCACTGGTAGAACTGCTACGAAATGGTAGCAGCGCTACTAAGGGTAGCGCCTGCTACCATTTGGTAGCAGCGCTACCAATGGTAGCGTGGCTACCATGGGGGCCCACGTGGGAGTCCACGTGGGTAACCCCATTTCAACCTTTTTTTAAAAATTTTTTATTTTTTTATTTATTGCTTGAATAAAATAAAATAAACAAAAGGTAAAAAAAACAAAACAACAACAAAATAAATTATTGTTATGGTAGCCAATGAAAAAAATAATAATAAAATAATGAATTTTTAAATGAGGTTATTAATTACTTAAAAATTACTTTGCTGCTTCTTGTTTATTTAATGTAATTAAGTTGAGTATTTATATTTGGGAAATTAGAATTTGGATATTTAGAAAACCCATATAGTAATACAAATTTTGGCTGCACTCTGATCTGTGCAAATGGCATTAATAATTGTTAACTATAAATTATGGTTAAACGTGGGGGTTATTTCTAATTTGGTTAGTAATGATTGGGGTTCCTGTATACTCGTTTATATTTACGCAAAGAATCATAGATCATTGGGGGGTGTCTTCTTTTCATTTCAAAGGTCCCTTTTAAAGTATATTCTCCTTGATTTGGGTGCTAGTGTATAGTTCCAGACCAACATGTCAGTGATGTGTATCTAAGGAATAAGTAAAATACCCGAATGAGAAATGCTTACATTTATGTGAACTTAGTTGGAAAACTTGTAGAGTTGTATTTACTGATTGAAATTGTCATTTGTAGTTGGTTGTGATCGCCTAAAAGGCAAGATTGTAAAGACATGTAAATATGTAACCTTAACTATATATAATACCAAAGGGGTCTTGCAGTTGAGCAGACCCGGAGATGTAGCCCATCCGGGGTGAACTCCGAGATCATATTCTGTGTCATGCGATGTCTATATCGTACTTTGTTTTATGTTTAAAATTATCTTGAATGGTTGTATTCCTGCAAAGTGTATGGTGGAAATTTAATGAATTCAAATTTAAGTGCATAGCATTATTCATATGGATAAACGTAGTTATTTAAGTTATAAAACGTTGTGAATTATGAATATGGAAAGGTAATTTAAATATTGAAATTAAAGTTGTGGAAAAAGTAATTTGATAATGTAAATTTAAAATGTAATAGTGGAAAGAATCTTGCTAGAATACTTTATTCGATTAACTTGTTATTAAGAATACAAATGGAATGAATGTAAAAAAGGAAACAAAGTTAAAATTTATGTCACAATTCCTAGACTGAAATCTAAAGGATGAACATCATATAAATATCTATCTTTCTACCTTAGCAAATGAATCACGCCATGTTATTTATGTTTCATTACATAGGATGAATTTGTTAAGTTATTTCACGTTTTACTCTTAACAATAATCCTCACTAGATAAATTTGATAATCGTGTGGACTCAATTAGGTAATTCATGTTGTATATTGGATGAATATACTTAGTAATTTATGTTGTAACTAAAATCAATAATCCTCACCAGATTTATTTTATAATTGGGTGAACTCAATTAGATATCCACATTTTTTTTAATCCCTTATAAAAGGAATCCCTCGTGATTGCTAAAGTTAATCTAAATTGGAAAAATAAATTGATTTGTTGTTTATACATTAAACCTAGTAAAAGAATCCCTCTCATATTATTTTCATTTAACAAAAAAAAGATATGCAATAAGATAATTGCAATTTAATCCTAATAGAAGAACGTCATTATGATCTTATTATTCTAATCTTGAAATGATGATTGTCATCTAGATAACGATACTTTAATTTAAAGGATGCTCTCGTGTGTCCTAATGTATATCCATCTTAATGAAAATTAGTCCATTTATTTGCAATTATTAAAACTTCAAATGAAATTCCATGGCTACTCAAATTATACCTTTCATAAAAGAATTTCAACTCATCAGTTGGCTACGCACGAAATCTAGTGAAGGGATCTCATTCTATTAACTGTAGTTAATCTTTAAGGAATGAAGTTTTCTTATCAACCATGCTCTTAATATTTAAGAAGGATATCAAATGAGGGTGAATACTTTAAAATCAAATGATGGAATCCTCGTTTTACTAATCGTAGTTCAACCTTAAATGAAGGAATCTTAATAGACATATTTTTAAACATCAAAGGATGAAATCAATTGTGAATGGATACCACAAACCCAAGGAATGAACTTTGTTATATTTAAAACACTTGAACCTATTGGGAGGCCCCCTAATGAAATTATGAATTAAAGTGCATTGAGTAATTAACCACTCGATGGCCTCCTCACCAACCATAGTAATTGAACGTTCCCTAAAGTTATAAGTTGTCAAACCATTGAATGCATATTAAATCAAGATCTATGCACTATCTCGTAATTAAGATATCAAGTTTAATGGATCTAATGTCGCAAGTTGAGTTAGGTGTAAGGTTATGTAATCGCGTTAGGAAACCTCTTAGGATTGTTTGAGCCTTCCGCTGTGATATCTAAGTTGACAGATAACTCCAATGTATTTTAATGTCGTGCCTAATTATGAATTGAGTTAATTTAATCTATCTTAATATTGTAACTTTTCATTAACGCTCTTAATTTTTATAAAAAAAATAAAAAATTGCACTCTAATTGAGTGTTTTTAACTTAAACCCTTAGGGGTTTCCTGGCGGGGCATTACAATGAAAATGTCTAAAAGGATCCCAGACAATCTCTCGATAAAAAAGAAAGGCTAGAAATGATTGACAAGATAGGACATAGTGACAGAGTCATAGGATAAAGAAGACTGACGCGAGAGACTAGGGCTAGGGTAGTCTATAAGATAGACTACAAGGGAAAACATCCTCATTGTCATCCACACACCTAAGAGATTAAAATGCAGAGAGTAGAGAGTTGTTAGTAGTGATGGCATTGGTGCATAGATTCTATCGTGTTTGCCAATATTAGAGGCCAACAGATGTAGGAGAGTTAGTGAGTACCACAAAACCTCCTTGTACCTTGTTGCATTAATTGTTGTCATAAATTCATGTTAGTTAGGTCAATAAATGCATATGATCTATGTCATAGAAATTGTCAAGCGGGACAAAAGACGGTAAGGCGCGTCTGCATTGGTGTTAGGCGTGTCTAGGTAGGTTAGGCATGTCTATGTTGAATTGAAACACATCTATGGTTTCAAAGGTGTCTACGACAAATGTGAGCAAGTTTGTGAAATGCAGGCGCGTTTGTGCAGGACAAGAGTGTATATGCATGATAGAGGCACACCTATGTAATCTAGGCATGTTTGTGAAATGCAGGCACATTTGTGGAGTATTTAAGCGCATTTGTGTCTTGAAAGCATGTTTATGTCTTCAAGGTCGAATCGACAGTTTTGTGATAAACATACATTGTCGATTGGATAAGATGCTGAGAGGATACACTCAAAAAGGTCTTGTACGGAAGACTAGGATAATGGATAGGTCTAGGATTGACAATTTTGCGATAGAACATACATTTCCAATCATTAAACTACTCAAGAAGAGGCCCTAGGATAGGATAGAGTAAGGACTTTGTGATGAACAGTGAGTACCAAAGAAATTGACAATTCTATGATAGATAAAATATTGTCAATTGGATAAGCTACTCATGAGGATGCACTCAAGTAGGTGCCCTAAAAGATAAGATAAAAGAAACACTTTGTGATGAACATGGAGTACTACTAGGATAGAGCGCCATATGATAGATATAAGCACTAGGATAAAAAAGCAGCAATTTGTGATGAACAGGGAGTACTACTAGGATTGACACAGTTGATTTGCTTGAATGTAGGAGGACCTACCTATGCTAGAGTCATAGGAGAGATACTCTTCAACTCAGTGATCATGACCAGAGCTAACATTGGAGGATAGCGCAATAGTTGAAGCCATGGGATTACAATTATTATGTATATGCCTGAGTTTAGGGTGAACATGGGGTTGCTAACTGTATTAGCTGAGAGATGGCACTCAAAGACATGCACGTTTCATTTAATGATGGGTGAGAGGACAGTCACCTTAGAGGATGTGTACAAGATACTGCAGATATGGATCAATGGGGAGTTTGTCCCTTATGATCTAGAGGGAGATAGGGAGGCACTGAGATGAGTGTTCCAAGATCTAGGACTAGAGATGAGGGTAGGACATGTGGCCTGGGACACCATGATAGCTATAGGATTGGCTCTATCAGTAGTGTTGGCTGGAGTGATTAGTGGGTTCCTCTGTCCGGAAAGGGTGACACGAGGGTTGGCTGTGGGATGGGGGAGGAATCTGGAGACATTGGTGACTGAGTATACCAGGTTTGGATGGGGGATGTGTCTGCTAGCACACTTGTATTATGAGCTGCATTAGTTTGTATATCATGGATTAGCGGGTTTGGGATGTGGAGTGACATTATTGCAGGTATGGGCATATGAGCATCTTTCGGTTACACAACCGATATTGTTTAGAGGTAGGGGACATGGGTGCAGTTATGTACATTTGTATGATATGATTACTTCCCAACCATGGATTGGGAGGCTAGAGTATTGGCGCTGAGTGATTGATGAGGTAGATAGTGTGGTATGGAGGCCTTACTGAGATTTTGAGGAGTGGGAGGATGATGCAGTGGAGCTACCATACATTTTTCAGGAGTAGGTATCTGATTGAGAGGACTGTTAGGTCTCAAAGACAACTAGGAGGGGGGGGGGTGAATTAGTTGTCTAATAAATTCAAACGAAAAACAACTTATCCAAACTTAATGCTTAATACTGGTAAACCAAACTTTATGTTGGTAGATAGTTTATCAGTTAATTGCAGTACCGGTAAAGATTAATGCATGAAATAGAAAGACAATAACATCCACAACACATAACACCTATATTTGTACATGGAAACCCTGGAAGGGGAAAAAAAATTGTGGGAAACCTTACCCACAATCAGATGATACTACTACAAATAGTATGTGTATACAAATGGGGTCTGCACATGTAGAAAGGCCAAGTGCCTAGAGCTCACTACTCAATCACAAATAGGAGTCACACTGACTATAATTGGATGGTTAAATCCAATAATGATGTACTGCTCAAAATGGCATCTTCATATGCTGGATTCAGTACCGGTGTAGTTCTGATATGTCTTCACAAAAACCTTGCTTCACCTTCAAATGATGTATGTGTGTATATCTCTACTTATTCTTGCATACACCTTCTTACAATTCCCTCTCCCAATCGCATATCGATCTTACAAATAAGATCTTACATATATACCATAACCTAAGACCAATTTAAGTAGGTTGGCTCTAAAAGATATTACAATAAAATCAATTACAAGTAAATGAATAACCGATGCAATATCTGATTCAACATATCAGCTTAATGCATTTAAAACATTGATAAATCATCTCCAAAGTGTGCCGTGCTGATCTAGAATAGATAAGCCTGCCGGTGCTTATTCTGGACCTATTTGCTGGTAACAACAAATATGCAAATATGAATATACCAATGAACAAATCTCCAAGACAAAGTGTCCAAACGATGTCTTCAACATAACCAAGTGTTTTCCATGTCATTTCAAGTGCCGGTGAACATTATATCCTGCTGGTGTACTAGATACTGATGACTGTGCATAAAGTCACTTGCTTGCTGGTGAACATTACCAATCCTCCAAAGTGCCAGAGTTGATAAGTGTTAATAGGTGTTGACATCAATGAAAAAACCATATCAACATATCCAAAATACCAACAATCTCCCCCTTTGGCATTGATGGCAACACAAGATGGAGAAACCATCAAAGTGCCAAAATAGAAATTCCAAATACTAAAAACCAACAATCTCCCAAAAGAGATCATAACTAGAAATCAAGATACAAAGAGTAATAAATCTCTCCCCAAAGTAACAATCACTCCCCCTAGGAGTAACATGAGTTTTCCTTGTGTTTTTCCATATCAATCTCTCCCCCTTTGAAATCAAATGCCAAAGCTAATACAAAACCAGGTTCAAATACAAAATACCAACCAATTCAGTATACCGACTACTCCCCTTGAGAAGTAGCTCTCATTATCAAAGCTGGAATAAAAGATTTCTCTGTTAATTCTATCAGTTGATGACAAACATCAATTGGCTAAGTCTCTACCGATGGGGGTATAACCCCAAGTTGATCTCTGAGATATTCAAAAGTCTCCTTAGGCAAAGGCTTAGTGAAAATATCTGCAATCTTCTCTTTAGTATTCACATAAACCAGTTTTACTTCTTTTGCTTCAACATTCTCTTTCAAAAAATTCAATTTGATATAAACATGTTTAGTTTTAGAATGTAGTACCGGATTCTTAAATATATCAATTGCTAGAGTGTTATAACAATAGATAGTTATAGGTTCCTTGCATTTTTCCTTTATGTCCTTCAACATTTGCTTAAGCCATAATAACTGTGTATAGTTAGTTGCTGCTGCAACATATTCTGATTTTGTTGTTGATAAAGATGTGAAACTTTGTTTCTTACTCAACCAAGAAATTAATCTACTTCCAAGAAACAATGCTCCACCAGTGGTTCTTTTTGTGTCATCCACATCTCCTGCCCAATTTGCATCCATGTATGCAAACAATTCAAAGTTTTCATCTCTAGGATACCATAAGCCAAGATTTGTAGTGTCTTGTAAGTATTGGAAAATCCTTTTTACTACTAATTCATGATTTTCTCTAGGATTACTCTGAAATCTTGAAATAATACATACTGGATTCATAGTATCAGGTCTTGTTTGTGTCAAACACAGTAGGCCTCCTATCATAGATTTGTACCTAGTCGGATTAACAGGTGTAGATTCATCCCTTAGTGATAATTTGTCATTTGTAGTCATAGGTGTGCTTACCGGTTTAGAGTTTTCCATCCTAAATTTCTTTAGTAACTCCTTCAAGTTCTTGGATTGACTCAAGAATATACCTTTATTAGTCTGTGAAATCTGCAATCCTAAAAATAATTTTATCTCTCCAATCATAGACATTTCAAATTCTTCCTGCATTTCAATAGAAAGGTCTTTACATAATCCATCTTCTCCTCCAAAGATTATATCATCAACAAAAACTTCTATAACCAAGATGTCATCATTAGTCACTTTATAGTATAAATTGCTATCAACATTACCTTTAGAAAAACCAATCTTCAAAAGATAATTATCCAATCTAGCATACCAAGCTCTTGGAGCTTGCTTCAACCCATACAAAGCTTTTCTTAACCTGCAAACCATATCTTTGTTATCTGTCAAAGAAAATCCATTAGGTTGCTCAATGTAAACTTCTTCTTCAAGATCTCCATTTAGAAATGCACATTTAATATCCATTTGATATACTTTGTAGTTCTTGTGTGCTGCAAAAGCCAAGAATAATCTGACTGCCTAAATTCTAGCTACCAATGCAAAGGTTTCATTATAATCAATTCCTTCTTTCTGAGAATATCCCTTACACACTAGTCTTGCTTTGTTTCTGATTACCTTACCATCCTCATTAAGTTTGTTTCTAAATACCCATTTTGTTCCAATCACATTTTTGTCTTTAGGATAGGGAACTAATGTCCATGTGTTATTCTTCTCAATTTGTTCTAGTTCCTCTTCCATAGCTTTAATCCAATGTTTATCTTCACATGCCTCATTAATTGATGATGGTTCAATTTGAGAAATAAGACATACCTCTTCATTTTCTAGTCTTCCTCTTGTCATAACTCCTTGATACTTGTTCCCAATTATCTGATTTTCAAAGTGATTCAGTCTTACATAACGGGGTGTCTTCGTTTGCTATTGTTCATCAGTTACAGTGGAATTTTCAGATGATACCGGTGTAACTGGATCTTCCTTCTATACTGGTGGGTTCAATGTAGGTTCATTTGTCAGTATTTCTGTTGCCAGTTCAGAGTCTATATACCTTGAAGTTCCTCTAAAGTATTCATCAATCTTTATGTTTGTACTCTCAACAATTTTCTGCAATCTCTTGTTAAAACATCTATATGCTTTGCTTTGAGATGAATAACCAAGAAATATTCCTTCATCACTTCTAGGATCAAATTTTCCAATATACTCATCTCTTCTAATATAGCATTTACTTTCAAATATTCTGAAATATTTAAGATTAAGAGTAATACTAAACCATAGTTCACGAGGGGTCTTACTGGTTTCACCTTTGATGTGAACTTTGTTGAATGTGTAGACCACTGTACTCACTGCTTCTCTCCAATATACATGTGGTAGATTTGCTTCTAATAACATACTTCTAGCTGCATCCAAGATAGGTCTGTTTTTCCTTTCTACAACTCCATTCTGTTGTGGTGTCTGGGGTGTTGATAACTTTCTTTTGATTCCATTCACTTCATAGAATGCATTAAATTCCTTAGATGTAAATTCATCTCCTTGATCTGATCTTTGACATTTGATTTTCTTACCAGTTTCATTTTCTACCATTACCTTGAATAGTTTGAACTTCCCAAGTGCTTCTGATTTTTCTCTAAGAAAAGTAACCCAACACATTCTAGAATAGTCATCAATGATTAGCATGAAATATCTATCACCTTGTAAGCTTTTAGTTCTAGCTGGACCACATAAATCAGTGTGAATTAAGTCAAGAGCATTATTGGATTTTTTTGGAATACTTTTAAAAGATTCTCTAACTTGTTTTCCAAATTGACATTCCTTACATACCGGATTATGAGGTTTGACAATCTTAGGTAAGTCTCTAACTATCTTAGTAGTACTGATTTTCATGATGCAATCAAAATCTACATGACAGAGTCTCTTATGCCAGAACCAACTTTCATCAATATGTGCAATCAAGCATGTCTTTTCATTGTTATTCAAATCAAAGATGTTACCTCTATCTTGATTACCGGTTGCAATTTCCAAACCAGTTCTATTCACAATTTTGCATTTCCCATTCTCGAATTGTAACTGAAATCCTTTTTCAACTAATTGACCAACACTCAAAAGATTATGCTTTAAACCTTCTACATAGTAAACATTGTCAGTATTATGCTTACCATCAAGAGATATAGTACCTTTTCCTTTGATCAAACAAGCTTTATCATCTCCAAATCTTACTAGACCTCCATTATATTCCTGAAAAGTCAAGAATTTACCTTTATCACCAGTCATATGATGTGAACATCCTGAATCAATGATCCATTCATCCTTAACTTTGACTTTAACTGCCAGGGCCTGGTCTATCGATTGAACAGTAGGTGCTAGTTGATCTTCTGTTATAGCAACAAAGACCTATCCATTGTCTGCCGAATCCTCATCAGAATCATTAGTGACTCCTTCATCAGCAAGATAACAAGATTTATCTTTATTCTTCTTAAATCTATATCTCTGATATTCAGGTTTAGGCTTGTATGTTCTTCTAGCTTCTTCTCTTAGTCTAGCATGTCTATTAGGGCATCTTGAAGCTATATGACTAGTCTTATTACAGTTAAAACATTTAAAGGGTGCTTTACCTTCATACTTACTTCCAACTAGACCTTTAGGCATTTTTCTTGCAAATAGTGCTTCAAGTTCTTGAAGTTCTTCATTTTCTCTCCTACTTTCTTCAAATTCTCTTGCATAAAAGACTTTCCAATCAGATTTGTCAAATGATGGTGCAGATGACTTTGATGCCTTGAAAGCTAAATTTGTCTTTATAGTAGCAACATGACCAAATTCCTCAATTTCAAAAGATGAAAGTTTTCCAATCAATGTGTCCCTAGTTACTGATGTATTAGGCATAATTCTTAACTCATTTATAGCAGTAACTTTCATTTTACATGCCGGTGGCAATCCTCTTAAAACTTTTGAAACAATTTCATCTTCACTTAAGGTTCCTCCATAATCTTTAATACCCAAAATAATTTCATTAACTCTTTCCATAAAAGCAGAAATCCTTTCATCTTCTTCCATTTTCAGATTCTCATACCTGACTCGGAAGCTTTCAAGTTTTGCAATTTTTACTATGGAATCTCCTTCATTCAATGTTTCCAAATGGTCCCAAATAGCTTTAGCAGTAGATCTATCTGATAATCCCATGATTTACTGATCTGATAATGTGCTCAAAAGTGCTTCCCTTGCTTTGCAATCATTTTCTTCATCTTTTCCTAAGGTAGGTGGATTAGGCTGATCGGGAGTAGGAGAAATATAGTCATTCTTTGGAACTTCCTAGATGTCCTTTCCAATGCAATTTAGATGTGTCTCCATCCTCATCTTCCATATGCCATAGTTGGTTCCATCAATTTTAAGACTGTCCTTCCTAAAATAATTAGTAGACATTGGATCTCCTCAAGCTGTTAAACTTCTGCAAAAGAGGACTAAGCTTTGATACCAATTGTTAGGTCCCAGAGACAACTCAGAGGGGGGTGGGGGGGGGGGCGTGAATCAGTTGTGTAATAAATTGAAACCAAAAACAACTTATCCAAACTTAATGCTTAATACCAGTAAACCAAACTTTATGCCGATAGATATTTTATCAGTTAATTGCAGTACCGATAAAGATTAATGCATGAAACAAAAAGACAATAACATCCACGACACATAACACCAATATTTGTACGTGGAAACCCTGTAAGGGGAAAAACCATGGTGGGAAACCTTACCCACAATCAAAAGATGCTACTGCAGATAATATGTGTATACAAATGGGGTTTGCACATGTAGAAAGGCCAAGCGACTAGAGCTCACTGTTCAATCATATATAGGAGTCACACTGACTACAATTGGATGGTTAAATCCAATAATGATGTATTTCTCAAAATAGCATCTTCATATGGTGGATTCAGTACTGGTGTAGTTCTGATATGTCTTCACAAAAACCTTGCTTCACCTTAAAATGATGTTTGCGTGTATAGCTCTACTTATTCTCCCATATAACTTCTTACAATTCCTTCTCCCAATCACATATTGATCTTACAAATAAGATCATACATATATACCATAACCTAAGACCAATTTTAGTAGGTCAGCTCTAAAAGATATTACAATAAAATCAATTACAAGTAAATCAATAATCGATGCAATATCCAATTCAATATGTCGGCTTAATGCATTTACAACATTTATAAATCATGTCCAAAGTGTGTCGTGCTGATTTGGAATAGATAACCCTGCCAGCTCTTATTCTGGACCTATTTCCCGGTAACAACAAATATGCAAATACGAATATACCAATGAACAAATCTCCAAGACAAAGTGTCCAAATGATGTCTTCAACATAACCAAGTGTTTTCCATGTCATTCCAAGTGCTAGTGAACATTATATCCTGCCGGTGTACCATATATCGGTGACTGTGCATAAAGTCACTTGCTTGCTAGTGAACATTGCCAATCCTCCAAAGTGCCAGAGTTGATAAGTGTTAATAGGTGTTGACATCAATGACAAAACCATATCAACATATCCAAAATACCAACAAGGACACCATATATCATTGAGGGATAATTGATTAACAAAGTATGCAGATAGTTTGGCAGGATACAACAGATTCCATGTGGCTCAGGGATGTATGCGCAGACAGTGAGAGATCAAGCACATTTGGGTCCATTACTGTCTTATGATCAGGTAGTGGCAAGGATGTAGGAGATGGTTCCCATGCCTTGGGATATTTGGGAAGATTTGGAAGACATAGGGATGGATGCCAATTACAACGCATATTGGGTAAATCATCCATTTCCACAGCTGACAGATCCATGGGAGCTGATAGAGGGTGATGGTAGGGATGGTGGATAAGATAGTGGGGATAGTGGTGGTAGAGGTAGATGGTAGAGGCATGGTGTAATAGCAGAGAGGAGGGTAGCTCAAAGGAGAGATGGAGGAGAGGAGAGACATGCTCATGTAATCAAGGGTAGAGGTGGAATGCCTTTACAAGTGCCAAAAACACAGGTTCTGGGACAGGGATAGGGACAAGGAAAGGGACAGGAACAGGGATAGGGACAACCACAAGGACATTTTCAGGAGGGAGGAGATGAGGATGAGCTACTATCCTTGAGAGAGATCTGCCAGAGACAAACATATGAGATTTAGGATCTAGAGAGGGATGGGGCTAGGCTAAGGATACAACTGCGAGACACTGAGTGAGAGAGGGATCATGCTATTCATTACTACATAGAGGCTAGGGCAACATTGAGGGAAGGAAGACAGCTAGCAGAGGATACTAGGGCTAGATATTCCTATGTTCTACAAGCAAGGGAGGAGATATCCTACTAGAGAGACTTGTATTATGGAGTTGTGCCACCAAATCAGTGGGCTAGGAGCTTCCGGAGACCATCAGGGACTACGACGACCACTGGAGGAAGACACAAGAGGCAGACGTCTAGTGGTGGGGTCATGGGTCCTCAACTACCACTAGATAGAGGAGGCAGGAGAGATGATCTTGGGGTGGAGAATTCTAGGGCTCAGACTCTATCGAGGTTGGCTAGATCCAAGGGAGGGAGTTCATCATAGCCTTAGAGGGCTCCCTATGTATCAATTTTTGGATCATTTTTGTATGACAATGTAGACACCTTCGGGTGATTTTGTAGCCATATGTATTTTGACATCATTGTATCATGACACTTATGATTTTTGAGATATATATATGAGGTGATTCATCCTTGCAGCAACTATATGCATGTGTACCCATGTGATGTTGTTTCTATGTGTTGCCTATGATATGGCTGCAAATGTGTACATGATGAAATGCAATATATTTTTGTTCTTTTATGTTTTTATATGTCATGCATGATGCAAATGTGAATGTATGAAATGCAGATGAAGATGATAATGCAAATAACTATTTACATGATGAGAATGTAAAATATGCTAACATGAGTCGTGTGCAGGATATGGTGCAATTGTGATATCTACATGTATGTATGAAATGCTAATATGTGGTAATGCAGGTGCAAACTACATGAAATACAAATATTTTTGGCATGTCATTATACTCATTCTGTGATAGTGGGCTACACGGACTCTAGAAGGACGATGGAGGTCAATCAAGAAAGGGGGATGGAAGATAGAAGATATGGAAGTGAAAGAGCTTCTTTTGCTATTATCATCATTGAGATTTATTATAACAAATAGGTTATGACAATTGAGGTATAGGTTTGACCTAGAAAGTCATTGTACCCATTTGCATCGAGATTAGACAGTTGCAAACAACGAATGCCCCAATTCATACTAGACTCACAGTGTCCTCATATCCTTGGACAAGTCATAGAATTACTAAGAGACAATCCATAGACAACAAAACAATAGGTGAACATATCCCATCCTAACCTTTCTAGTCAAAGACATCTTGGAGATAGAATCTCTGGTCAGAGACATCCTCGAAAAGCTAAAAGACATGTCACCAAAAAGATAAAATCAAAAGAAAACCAAGACTTGACACCAACATCCATTGTAGTCCTCAAGTTTAGTGTCTCTTGTCACTTGTATAAGTCGATTTGATTGTGGTCACAATGTTTACCTTCAGGAAAAAGGATAGATAGCATTGAACCATAATGTTGTCAGAGTCTGTTGAAAGAGTTAATTTTTTGAAGCCCATTGCTGCTGTTTACATCTCATCTGAAACTGATCGAATCCATGAAACTGATACTTTATTGCGGAGAAGATGAAACGTTATTGCGGATCCATGATGTATGTGTTTCTTTATTGTGGATTGTGCACGGATTGATTGAAGAAGGCTGGAAGAAACTATAATCCTCAGAACGTGTGATGCTCTTAGTTCCACATCCATCACTAGACTTAGGATTTGCCTTAGCCATAGATAGGAGCTGATTTATTATGGATGGAAAGGGGGAAAAGGGAAAGGATTATTATGAATGGATAACCAATCTTAGGTAGATCAATAACAAGCCATGATGGGATTGGGTAAGTTTATTATGGATGGATAGGCTGGGAGTGTGTGAAAGGTGAAAGGATGAGATTTGAATCTTGAAGGAGGGAGGATAAATGTCTCTACACATGGTGTTGGTGACTTGGTTTTCACCATGGTACTTGCCTAGGGAGCCACCGAAGTTGTTTTTACCATCGGAAGAATTTATTTCTCTTTACTTTTTTTGATTTTTTCAAAAAAAATTTGTGTCACAAGGGGCCTCTTTGCTAGGTTTTCACCAAGTAATGATTTTTTTATATTTTTGATTTTTTTTTGATTTTTTTGTATTTTTGAATTTTTTTGTATTTTTGAATTAAGATGCTGAAGAGCTATGTGTAAAACCTATGAAGGTGCATGTTGTTGATAGGATCTTCCAAAGGTTCTCTGTCGAGTGTCGAAAGCTGATATGTACCTGATCCATAGTCTGCAAACCTGACAAATAGGCACATTTGTGCAGTATGTAAGCACATAAACATGCTTACATATTGCACACTTGGTGAAAACCTGGCAAATAGGCGCATTTGTGCAGTATGTAAGCACGTTTATGTCATGAAGGCGCATTTGTGTCTAAAATGTGCATTTATGTCTTCTAGGGTAAATCGACAGTTCTGTGATGAACATACGCTATCGATTGGATAAGCTGCTGAGAGGATACACTTGAGAAGGTCCTCTAGGGAAGACTATGATAGGAGATAGGGCCAAGATTGACAATTCTATGATAGAACATATGTTGCCAATTAGGAAACTACTCAAGAGGATACACTCAAGTAGAGGCCCTAGGATAGGATAGATCGAGGTACTTTGTGATGAACAGTGCGTACCAAGACATAGTACTTTGTGATGAACATGGAGTACTAATATGAGCATCACTTTGTGATGAATAGGGAGTGCAAAAGTGAACAACACTTTCTGATGAACAGGGAGTGCAAACACGTAGTACTTTGTGATGAACAGGGAGTGCCACTAGGATGAATAGCAACACTTTGTGATGAACAGTGAGTGTCACTAGGATAGAGTATCATAAGCACTTAGGATAAAAATCAACATTTTGTGATGAACAAGGAATGCCACTTTGACTGACACAGTTGATTTTCTTGACTGCAGGAGTACCTACCTATGCTAGAGTCATGGGAGACATTCCCATTGACTCAGAGGTTACGACTAGAGCTAACATTTGAGGACAGAGCCGTGATTGAGGTTATGGGTTTGCGATTCATTCTGTATGTGCCTGAGTTTCGGTTGAACATGGGATTGCTGACAACACTTGTTGAGAGATGGCACTCTGAGACATGCATGTTCCATTTACCGATGGGTGAGATGATAGTCACCTTAGAGGATGTATACAGGATACTGAGGATACCAATTGATGGGGAGTTGATACCCTATGATCGAGATGGAGACAGGGATGCCCTGAGACGAGTGTTCTAGTATCCAGGACTAGAGATGAGGGTTGGAAATGTGGCGTGGGATACCATGACACAGATTGGATTGGTGCTACCAACAGTGCTGGGAGGAGTGACCAGTGGGTTCTTGTGTCTAGATAGGGTGACACGAGGACTAGCTGTGGGCTGGGGGAGTACATTGGAGACACTGGTGACATAGCATACTAGATATGCCTGGGGACCGTGCATGCTGGCACATTTGTATTATCAGCTCCATCTGTTTGTATACCATGGATTTGTAGGATTGGGCTATGGAGTGACATTATTACAGGTATGGGCCTATGAGCATCTGTCGGTGACCCAACCGATACATTTCAGAGGCAGGGGTCATGGGCATAGATTTGTTCACTTATATGATATGATTACCTCCCAGCCGTAGATTGGGAGACTGGAGCACTGGCGCAGGGTCATCGATGAGATTGACACTATGGTATGGAGGCCATACTGAGAGTGTGAGGAGTGGGAGGAGTGGGAGGATGACGCTGTGGAGTTGCCATACACCTTCAGGAGCAAGTATCTGATTGAACGGATGCCCTATGTACTGAAGAGGTAGTTGGTTGATAGGGTTTGCATGCAGTTTGGCAGGATTCAGTGGATGCCACGGGGTTCCAGGATGTATGCTTGGATAGTTAGGGATTAGTCACACTTTGGGCTATTGTTATCATATGATCAGGCAGTGATGCAGCTGGTAGGGATGGTGCCCTTTCCTTGGGATATGTGGCCAAAGATAGAGGATGCAGGGATGGATGCAGAGTATACTGCATATTTGGCTGAGCATCCATTTCCTCGACTGACAGACCCAAGGGAGCAGATAGATGGAGATGGCGGGGGGGATGAGGATTATGATGGAGATGGTGGGGATAGAGGCCGACAGAGGAGGCGGGGTGTGATAGGGGAGAGGAGAGTGGCTCTACAGAGAGAGGGTGGAGAGGAGAGATAGGCTTGAGTGGTGAGAGGCCAAGGTGGTTTACCATTACAGGTGTCAGCAACACAGGGTCCAAGATAGGTACAGGGATGAGGACCGGGACAGGGGAAACCACAGGAGTAGCAACAGGTGCAACCACAAGTACAGGGGCAGCCATAGCTAGAGCCATAGGTACAGGGGCGAGGGGAGGAGGATGAGTTACTGGAGTTAAGGGAGATCTGTCAGGGACAGTCAGATGAGATCCAGGATCTTGAGCGGGAGATAGCTAGACTCAGGAGATAGCTGCAGGATACTGAGTGGGAGAGGAATTAGGTGATCTTGCATTATATAGAGGTTGAGACAACACTGAGGGTAGGGAGGAAGGCGATAGAGGACACAGGAGCTGGTTATTCTTATGTTCTGCAAGTTGAGGATGAGATAGGCTACTGGAGAGACCTATACTATGGAGCTGTGCCACCAGAGGAGTGGGCTAGGAGCTTCCAGAGACCATTGCGGACAACGACGACCACTAGAGGGAGGGACAAGAGACATACGTCTAGTCGTGGGGTTATGGGTCCTCCACCACCACCAGATAGAAGGGATTGGAGGGATGATCCTGGGGTGAGTCCTTCTAGGGTTCAAAATCCATCGAGGCTAGGCTACTCTGAGCCAGGGAGTTCATCATAGCCTTAGAGGGCTCCCTATGTATCAGTTTTTGTGCCATTTTTCTATGATGATGTAGACACCTTTGGGTGATTGTAGCCATATGATTTTGACATCATTGTATGATGACACTTATGATTATATATATATATATATGGGTGAATTCACAAAGCTGGTTCCCACTTTTGCCAATGAAGGAATTTGGCGAAAGTGGGAACTTCGATTTTTTGGGTGTTCGAGCGAAATAGTAGTATTCGCTCGAACTACCCCTGGGAGTTCGAGCGAACCACGTTGTGGACCTGGGTTCGCTCGAACCGCGGGTGAATTTGTATGGGCCAAAATCAAGCCTATTGGTTCGAGTGAATGGGGGTTCGCTCGAACCATAATGGATTCGAGCGAACCCCATTCGCTCGAAGTACTGTTCATTCGAACCCTCTAATTTGAGGTTTCTCCCAAAAATTTTCAGAATTTTGAAGAATTAATGACTTCGAAGCTTTGGTTCAAAGAACGAATGAAATAATCTTGATAACCCAAAAATATTAGATTGTAGTACTCGGAGCAAGCTTTCCAACGAGTATAATTTTGTTATATTTTGAATTTATTATGTTCTTGTTTTTTTAATTTTATGGAAAATTGGTTTTTCATCGAACATGAACTTCTCTGTTCAACGCATTGGGAAAAATAAGAAACTAATTCAAAAAAATTCTGAAAAATATCTATGCCCCTAGTATTGATGTCTTCTTTCTAACAAAAAAATAATAATTGAATTTCAATTTATATAGAACAAGTTATGTGTTCAAACATAAACCTATGTCTAAATTATGACTAGTCGGACTTCAAAACTTTATAAAATGAAAAATATTGAACATATCACTATAAAACCAAATGCAAGCCCTGGATATTGATGTTACAAACCAAAATTTGAAAGAATTGAGTTTTTATCATTTATAGAAAAAAGGTTATACATTTCGGGGGGCACCTCACTCTTAAAAAATGTAGTTTGTTGTAAAAAACTACTTTTTGAGGGAGATGGAAAATTTAAAAAAAAATCCTTTGAAAAAATTTGAAAAAAATGTATATAGAATCTACAAACAAAATTCTATAAATCACTAATTTACATCATCTTCAAATTTTTAATAGTTTAAAAGTTATAGTTCTCGGAAGTTGAAGATTATTTTAAAAATGTACATCTCAATGTCAAAAGTGGCAAAAAAGTGGGAACCATTATTGTGAGTTCACCCATATATATATATATATATATATATATATATATATATGAGATGATTCATCCTTGCGGAAGCTATATGCATGTGTACCTATGTGATGCTTCTATATGTTTTATGATGTATGTTTATATGTGGTGCATGTTTATATGATGCTTATGATATGGATGCAAGTATGCACATGATGAAATGCAATATTTTTGTTCTTTTGTGTTTTTAAATATGTTTATACAAATGCAAATTTGAATGTATGAATATGCAGATGAATATGATAATGCAAATGTGAAATGTGCTAATATGTGTTCTGTACAAGATGTGATGCAATTGTGATATCTATATGTATGTATGAAATGCCTAATATGTGGTAATGCAGGTGAAACTACATGAAATGCAAATATTTTTGGTGTGTCATTATACTCAGTCATGTGATAACAGGCTACACAGACTCAAGAAGGATGATGGAAGTCAATCAAGAAAAGGGGGATGGAAGATAGAAGATATGAAAGTGAAAGAGCTTCCTATGCGTTATCATCATTGAGCTTTATTATGGCAAAATAGGTTATGACAATCGAGGCATATGTTCGACCCAGAAAGTTATTGTACCTATTTGCATGGAGACAAGACAGTCGCAAACAAGGAATGCCCCAGTTCATACTAGACTCATAGTGTCCTCATATCTTTGGACAAGTCATAGCATTACTAAGAGACAATCCATAGACAACAAAAGAAAAATAGGTGCTAATACCCCATCCTTGCCTTTCTAGTCAAAGACATCCTAGAGATAAAATCTCTAGTCAGAGAAATCCTGGAAAAGATAAAAGACATGTCACCAGAAAGATAAAATCAAAAGAAAACCAAGACATGACACCAACATTCACTATATTCCTCAAGTTTAGTGTCTCTTATCACTTGTATAAGTCGTATTTGATTATGGTTGCAATGTTTACTTTCATAAAAGGATATATAGAACTGAACCATAATGTTGTCCGAGTCTGTTGAAAGATTTGATTTGTTGAAGCCCGTTGTTGTTGTTGTGTCTCATCTAAAACTGACTGAATCCATGAAACTAATACTTTATTATGGAGAAGATGAAACTTTATTGTGGATTGGTGATGTAAATGTTACTTTATTGCGGATTGTGCGAGGATAGACTAAAGAAAATTGGAAGAAACTGTACTCCTCAGAATGTGTGATGTTCTCAGTTCCACACCCATCACTAGATGTAGGATTTGCCTTAGCCACAGATAGGAGCTGATTTATTATGGATGGAAAGGGTTGAAATGGAGGGATTATTATGAATGGCTAACCAATCTTAGGTAGATCAATAACAAGCCATGATGGGAATGGGTAAAGTTTATTGTCGATGAATAGGTTGTGAGTGTGTGCAAAGTGAAAGGATGAAATGGAATCCTGAAGGAGGGAGGAGCAATGTCTCTATGCATGGCGCTGGTGACCCAGTTTTCACAATGGTACTTGCCCAGGGCGCCACCGAAGTGGTTTTCACCATTGGACGAATTTATTTTTTTGTTTTTCCATTTTTTTTTTGTGTCACAAGGTGCCTGTTTGCCAGGTTTTCACCAGGTAATGATTTTTTATTTTTATGATTTTTTTGTATTTTTTTGTATTTTTGAATTAGGATAGGATCCTCCAAAGGTTCACCCTCTGTGGTTGAGAGCTGATATGCACCAGATCCATATGCTGTTGTGATGATGTAAGGACCAAGCCATTTTGGTTCGAATTTGTCCTTCTTCTCTCTATCTTGCTGATTTTTAGGATTTTCTCTGAGAGCCAAGTCACCTACCTCAAATGTGCAAGGCTTGACTTTATGATTGTAGCTGCGACTCATTCTTTTTTGATAAGCTTTGAGATGATTAAAAGTAGTTTGTCTTCATTCATCCAATAGTTCAAGTTCTTGTAAGCGAGAGACCCTGTAGTCTTCATCACCGATAATGTTTTGTAGAGATACTCGTAAAGAGGGTAACTCGACCTCAATAGGCAAGATAGCTTTAGTGTCGTATACAAGTGAATAGGGTGTGGCTCCTATAGGTGTGCAGATGCTTGTGTGGTAAGCCCAAATTGCAATATTAAGTTGGATATGCCAATTGCGGCTAGCGTTGTCGACTGTCTTTTTTAGGATTTTAAGGATTGTTTTATTAGACGTCTCAACTTTACCGTTACATTGGGGGTAATAAGGTGTGGAAAAATGATGGGTAATATGGAAGCAGTCATAGAGTTCACGAACATCCTAATTTTTGAAGGGATGCCCATTATCGATGATGATGAAAACAGGAATACCGTATCGACAAATGATATAGTTGAGAATGAATGTAGCAATTTGTTTTCCAGTGACTTGTGTAAGAGGCACGAATTTGATCCATTTTTTGAAATACTCTGTGGTAGTGATGATGAATTTATGACCATTGGAGGAAGGAGGGTGAATCTTGGCTTTGAGATTGAGTCCCCATTGGCAAAAGGGCCAAGGAGTCACAATTGGTTGAAGTTCTTGTGCTGGCGCATGAAAGAGGTCTTCATGAATTTGACATTGCTTACATTTCTTGACAAACTAATATGAGTCTTTTTCCATATTGGGCCAGTAATATCCAATCCAAATGAGTTTCTTGGCTAAGGTAGGACCACTAGAATGTGGACCACATATCCCTTCATGAACTTCACGTAACGCAATCTGAGCTTCGTCCCCTTCTAAACATCTACGAAGAGTGCCATCTAGACCTCGACGGTATAGGATATTGGCTAAAATGATGTATCGAGAAGATTGGCGAATGAAAGTGCGACGTTGGTTATTGGATAGGTCAGGAGGAAGGGTATTGTCACGAAGGTATGTGAAAATGGGACCATATATTTGGGACTCAGGACCGATGACACATATCATCTCAGTAGGAGTGATCTCATATGAGAGAACCAAAAGGTTATCCACCAAAAACTCATAGCAGATCTCATTCTATGGTAGATTGATTAGCGAAGCAATTGTAGCCATAGCATCTGTGGCTTGATTCTATTCTCTTGGTATCTGCTCAAAGTCTAACTTCATGAAATGTTGTTTCAGGTCATCCACCATTATTTTGTAAGGTATTAATTTCTCATCATTTGTTTGGTAGTCATTAGTTGCTTGATGAATTACAAGTTGAGAGTCCCCCAAAACATGAAGTTCCTAGATCTTCCACTGAACTGCAATCCATAATCTGGTTGTTAATGCTTCGTATTCTGCTATGTTATTAGTGCAGGGAAATGATAATCGATATGATTTTGGTATGGAATCCTCTTGAGGAGTTATGAGGAGGATACCAGCTCCTTCACCATGTTGTGTGTATGGGCCATCAAAGTATAGCTGCTAGGGTTTTGCATGTGATACTGTCAAGATGGACTCATCTAGAAATTTTGAAGTTAGAGGAACATCATCTATCTTGGGAGAATTTTCTAATTGATATGCGATGGCTTGTCCTTTTATTGCTTTTTTGTCCACATACTCAATGTTGAATTCACTCGGGAGCATCACCCATTTGGCTAGTCGACCAAAAAGTGTTGCCTTATTAAGAAGGTATTTCAATGGATCGATCCTTGCGACCAACATAGTTTTATGAGTTAGCATATAATATCATAATTTATATGAAGCAAAGACCATAGCGAGACACACATGCTCAATTGGTGTGTAGTTTAGCTCATATCCCACCAATGTGTGACTGATGTAGTAGATTGCCTTTTCTTTGCCCTCAGCAACCTATTGTGCTAAGAGTTCCCCCAATGCTGTTGAAGTAGTTGATATGTATAGTAATAGAGGTTGATCTGGAACTGGTGGCATCAAAACTAGCGGATTCAGAAGATAATCTTTGAGTAGCCTGTTGACAGTTATCATCCCATTTGAATTTGAAGTTTTTATGTAGCAAGTGCTGAAAAGGATTACATTTATCCGCAAGTTGTGCTATGAATCTTCATATGAACTGGAGTATCCCTTGCAAAGATCAAAGTTGACTGATATTTCATGGTGGTTCCATCTCTAGGATTGCCTTGACTTTTGTTGGATCGGCTTCGATTCCTCTTTTTGAGACAATGAATCCCAGGAGCTTCTTGGAGGTTACTCCAAAGACACATTTCTTGGGGTTTAATCTTACTTTATATTTTTCCAACTAATCAAAGATGATTGAAAGTATGTCTAAATGTGTATCTCTATCTATTGATTTTCTCAAGAGGTCGTCAACATAATCTTCCACAGTAACGTGCATGAGATCATGAAAGATAGTAGTCATAGCTCTTTGATATGTAGCGCCTGCTTTTTTTAGCCCAAAGGGCATGACATTCTAGTAGAAAGTTCCCCAAGGACAAGTGAATGTTGTTTTGTGCTGATCCTCAGATGCAATTTTTATTTAATTATAACGAGAGAACCCATCCATCAAAGATAACATCGCATGACCTACTATGAGATCTATGATCAAGTCAATATTTGGTAATGGAAATTCATCCTTAGGACAAGCTTTGGTAATGTCTCTGAAGTCTGTGCATATTCTGATGCTATGATCTGGTTTACTGATAGGCACTAAGTTGGAGATCCATTCAGGTTAATCAATTGGGTGTATGAATCCGACATCCAATAATTTTTCAAGCTCTACTTTGACTAATAATGCCACTTGTGGATGAATCTTTCTTAATTTTTGTTTCACTGGTTTTGCTCCCGGTTTAACTGTCAAATGATGCATTACCAAATCCGGATCCAATACAGGCATATCAGCGTATGACGAGACAAAATTGATTTGTCGCTCTATGAAGAAACTTATGAAATTTGATCTTTCTATCTCTGTCAAAGATTGAGCCAGGAATATGTTATGTGGAACTTCTTCTGTGCCAATGTTTGTTTTGATGGTCTCCTCTACCAACATAGATGATTTTTATTCATATGATGCTGGGAGAATGTCAAGCCTTCCATCCTCGGGTGCCTCAGAGAAGTTTTCGCCCTCATATATGTCTTTTCTTTTTACTTTTTTGGGGTCACACATCGCCATAAAATGGTTTTCACCATAAGACCCTTGATTTGTTTTTATTTTTATGTTTTTGCGACTGGAAGGTCTGACACCCTCACCAAAATATGCCACGCTATTGAGTTCTATAGTGTATCCTGCTTTATGGTCCCCAAGGGGAAGATCATCTCGTATGCCTAGATAATTAATAAAGGCTTCATCATTTTGGAATGTGTTGAATTGTGCAGGTCCTTCATGGTCCCAGTCAATAAGTTGGTGGTGAACAAGGGGAAGGCCTTTGATGTCTTCAAAGTTAGCGGGGCTAAGGGTGAAGATGCATTTATACTCAGGTATGTCGAGGTAGCTATCGAGGTCATCGTTGGCACTCTCCTCATCTATCTCAATCGTGAATGAATCCAAATTGTCATCACTAGTAGTGCATTCTGGGACAGGTGAATTTTGACCTAAAAACTAGAAGCAAGGACTGTGTGGGATCCTCAGAGGTTGTTTCTTGACCAAGTTTGAATTTTCTATAAAATTCTTCTTCTTCTATGGGTTCATCTGGTTCTCTGAATGTCTCAGTGAGTTCATAGTCACTGGAGGATTTGTCTAAATCCCATTCCCATTCATTAGAGTCTGTGGAATAGTGATTCTCTTGTTGAATTCTGGCAGCTTTGATTTGTAATGCTTCTCCTTTCTTTTAAGTGTTTACCTTGGAAGTCATGAACCAAGTCCTTTAGAGCGTTCCTTTTTGAATGTCAATTCTGGTTGTAAAGGTGCAATGATGCCTTCCTTTCTTAAGCCAAGAAGACTTTTTCCATTATACCCGAATTTTTGTAGGATCTTGAATCCTTTGCCATACTTTTCACATGGTAGGCTGATGTGATCTTGTGTATTATTTTCAGGGTCTTTGTAAAGAATTTTGTATAAGTCTTCTTCTTCCAGTTCACCCCATCGTTGAAAGATAGTAGGGTCCCATTTGAGTATAATGATAGATACCTGCTTATTAGGATGCGGTCTTCCATATTATTTTGGTGCTCATAACTTGTTGTAAGCACATGGTTTGATTCAAAGTGTATTCACCCATGCCCTTGTCCTGAAATTTCCCTTTAAGTTCACCTTGTTTTGATGTCGAAGCTTTTAATGATTCAGAATCAATGAATGCAGAAGAAGGGACAACTTCCCTATTTCTTGGAATGATCGTCTTAGTTTTTCATCTCAAGTTATTGCAGTATATGAATGGATTAGGATCACCCTTAACTGTTATTTCAACTCTGTTGTGAGGAAACTTAATGCATTGGTGATATGTAGATGGGACTGCCCTCATTTCATGAATCCAAGGACATCCTAGTAATATTTTGTATGGGAGATCTAGGTCTAGGACTTGACAAACCACATCCTTTTTAATTAGCCCAACTCCGAGAGGCAAGGTGACTGTGCCTTTGGATGAACGCTCTTCATCATGATATGCCTTGATGGTAATTTTGTTTGTAGAATTCACAACTTTATTTGAATATCCCAATTGTTTAATAGTGCTCAATGTGCAAATGTTTAGACCTTCTCCTCCATCTATCAGGACTCATTTTATTTGATGTTTGTGTATGAAAGCTTCAATGTGTAATGGTGCATTATGTGGCTAACTTACAGTGGCATCATCGGCTTTTGTGAATGTAAGGGAGTGTGGAACGGAAAGGTATCCCACCATGGCTTGAAACTGGTCCACGTTCAGATCAGTAGGGACATAAGTGTCTCTCAAGATTTTGTCAAGAATAGCTTTATGTGCGGGGGATATGCGTAAGAGCTCAAGGATGGAGATGAGCACGGGTGTCTTCCCCAACTGTTCTACAAGGTCATACTCAAGTTTGGTTGATGAGGAAGCGGTGTTTTTAGCTGGAGCACCTTGCAAAGTGAATTTACCTCGATGAGTTGTAATATTACATTTAGAGGTAGGTTCGGATGAAGATCCAATTACTTTCAGGACGATCTTGGGTCTCTGGGTAGAATTCTCAGGCGTTTTGTCTTTGATGATAATGGTAGAGACATAATTTTTCATCGAAATGTGATTGATAGTTGAATCATAGTTATAGGATTCTCTGGTATAGTTGGTTTGGTCATCTATGGCTTTAGCTTTTCCCTTGTAATGTTTTGGGAATGGTTCCTTAAACATAAGATCTTGTATGATGTTCTTCAGTCGATGACAATTTCCTATTTTATGATGTTTTCTCTTATGAAATTCACAATATTCATCATCATTCCACCAATTTGGTTTGACCTTTGGCTCATATGGAGGAAAATCTGGAATTGTGATTATCTTGTTTGCCACTAGCTTCTTGAAAACTGATTCAAGTGGTTCTCCCAATGGAGTGTACTTCCTTCATGACTTTGAAGTTGTTTGAGTATTCACTTGATTGTTTGTAGAGCTTGATCTAGAAAAAATGATTTTGGGTCGTACTATATTGGCATCCACAACACCATCACTGACTGTGTTCTTATTTTTATTCCAAAATCTTGGCTTGTCTTTTCCTTTAAAGTCATCTTTGTTTTCTTTGAATATTTTGATGACTCCATGCTCAATTAGGACCCTCTCTATTGGTAAGCCTTTCTCAATGACATCCTTGAAGGTGGACAAGCAAGCTTTTCTTAAGTCATAACCAATGTCCTCGTTAACATTTTGGGTGAACATCTCTACCATTTGTTTTTGTGGAATTTCACAAGAGCATATGCCGGCTAGATTCCTCCATCTTTGTAAAAATGATGAAAAAGACTCTCCATCCTTTTGCTTGGTGTTGCACAAAGTGGTGACTGATATGTCTGTCTCTATGTTGTATGAGAAATGTTGGATAAATGCCTTTGCTAAATCACCCCATGGCTTAATTCCAGGTGGTAGTTGGGTGAACCATTCCATAGCTTGATCACCTAAGCTTTGTGGGAATAATCTCATCAAATATGTCTCTTCTATTGCTACCTCAATGCAAGCTATGAAAAATTGTCTTATGTGTGCCTTAGGATCTCCTTTTCCTCTACACTTATCAAACTTAGGTGTCACAAAGTGTGTAGGAAATGGAGGCATTGGAATGCTTTTGTCAAATGGATAGGGACATATGTCTCTCATTGTGTAAGTTGGCTTCAGTGTATTTATGTCCTTCATTTTCTTTTGTAAGTCCTTAATTTGCTGTTCCCAATTATTCTTAGGTGGAGACTGACTTCTTGGACCATACCGCATGCCTGAACCACCGGGTGGAGGAGCATGTTGCATATATGGATGGTATTGATCATACACATGTTCATATGGAGGAGGTCTATAATGATGTTGCGTATATGGACCACTTGGTATAGAGTCATGGTGAGGAATGGAATATTTGCTTTGTCCTTGTGTACCATACTCTATAGGAATGTCATGAGTTTGTTCTAGTGTGTTGCCCCCAAATTTGACATGGGGTTTCCTTGTGTCCAAATTTTGAACATGCCTTTGAATATCCAATTGCTTTGGTGGTTGGTCCTTAGCATTGGTATGTGATTGAGTATATATTTCTGCATAAGACTTCCATAATGGTTTGTGAAGGTGAGTATCATATGCTTGACCATGTGTGTATGGGACCTCTAGTTTTTGAAAAAAAGATCATGGTGATTTAGGCACACGATGTGGTCCTCTATTGCCTCCACTATTAGGCCTCCTTTGATCCATATTGAGGTGAGGTTGTTGCAAAGGTCGATTTTCCATTATTTGAGACATGTCAAAATCATGAGGGATCTTGGCTCCACTTTGCCCCATCACTAGTAAGAATATTGTCTATCTCCCCTCATTATTTCCTCAACCAATTGATTTAAACGGGGATCCATAATGGTGTCTTCCAATTTTGCTGAATGTACAGAAATGTTGTCCATATTGTCATTGTGTGTACCATTGTTGTTTATAGTATCCATGTTCTCAACATTTGGAATGTTTCTTTAAGCATCCATGTCAGGTAATGTAGTATGATCAGAATTGAAAAAGATATCATTGTCATACTCATAGGAACTCATGTTTACAGACTCTTGAGCCTCTTTAGCTTCTCTCATAGATTTTTGGGAATGGGTTTCAACCATAAACTAGGTATTGACCAAGATGTGTGAGACTAGATGAAAAATGGAAAAGAGTATGGAAGACTAAGAGTTGGATGGAATGTAAATGAATCTGAGGTGTACTTGCAATGTCCAAAGTGTAAGACCAAGTATGTACGTAGTAGAGTAGGTGTAGCTTCCAAAGAGATGATAGTTTCTCTTGATGAGGTAAGTTGACCTTGACTCTAAGTAAGACCAAATGAGACCCAAAGGTGATAGACCTTGATGAGGGACCACTTAGCAAAATGTTGTTGTATGTAATGTGCTGACAAAGTATGATGAGGACAAGCAAGTGACCTTTTGACTCAAGTTTAGAAAAATGTGAATGTAATGCAAGGTGTAAAACAATAATGAAATTTGTGAGACCCAAAGATAGGTTGAATGCTAGATGAAAATCTAGAGAAATAACTTAGGAAGCTCAAGAATTCTGAAATTGATTGCTCTTGTTTGTTGGACTATAAAGTTTTGCTAGTTTGTGAAGTTGTTTGTTGTGACCAAATTTGAATGTTTGACTATTTTTTGTGACAAGAGGACACAATGTTGATGAGGACTCAATGTTTGCAAGTGTTTAGACTCAAAAATGACTCAAGGAAAAGTGTGTTGTTTGATGTTAAAAAATGTTTTGCATACACTTGAAGACACAAAAGACACAATGTTTTGATGTTTGGTCTTGAATATTTGATAGTTCAACATAAGACAAGCACAATTCTTATGGTTGGCCAGGACAATAGTTGTTGGTCCCACGTTTCCCTCAAGGCTACGCTATTCAGAGCAGATACTTAGATGCTTGACCCCACTGCCTCCACCCTCGACACTCACTTCTCGGGGCAGCCAAGCATCAGTCCCCACGAAAACTCCCCGTGGCGAACTTTGTATCTCTACTAAGAGCCGTATGTGTGTGGGTCACTCTAGAGGTCCGACCTCCTGACCCAACAACTAGAAGGATTTTGGCTTCTAAAACAAAAAAGTGCTAGTAGGGGCATCTGCTCATGTGGCCATACATACGACACTTTCAACTCTGTAAATACAGAAGGCTCCCAGCTGGTAGGGGTTACACCCTACAATTGATGAAATAAATTTGATCAAATGAGTTTATGGGGAGACAGAGTGTCGGTATGAACTAATCAACACACGTTATCCATAGTTTTCACCATGGATACAATTGTTTATAGTGGTTCGGAAGAGGTGGGTTTTCCTCGCTACCACTTGGGTCATTCTCTCCTCACTAGTAGTCCTAATGACCACATGGGGAGACAGGCCCTCTAAAGATGAAACAAAAAGAGCCTATTGCCAAAGACACAAAAGACACTGGTTCAATTTTAGTGCAGCAATTGAAGTGTTTGCTAGTCTATGAAAACAATACACACAATAAAGATAAAAAATCCTTGCTAAGGTCCTGCAACAAAGATCTATTAGTAGTTTGGATTGTTTCAAATGATCACCCCTTCCTGCAAGCATATAAGTTAGGTAAATTTTAAATCCAAATGACTTTGTGAAATAGGGACCTTCAACAAAACGATTTATTTTTTTTTGCTTTCAAGACAAGTTGTACCAATTTCGTTAGCTAGATTTGAAGATGTTAGCTCAATATAAATCAAATCTAAAATCCAAATGATGAAAAACCAAATCAAAGAAACCAAAATGCAACAACTGCACACAGACGCGGTTATCAAAAACACAAACGCTATATAAATTCGTAGACGCGATTAGATCTGACACAGATGCAGTTCCTGAACACAGATGCGATTCCTTAACACAAAAGTGTCTGAAGACTTAATAGACGCGACTAGGGAACACAGAAGCGCTTCCTAGAATCTGCAAAAAAAAAAAATACTGTCGAAGGCGCAGACGTGATTCCAGATGTCACAGACGCGGCAAAAAATTAAAAAGGCGATCCGAAAGTACGCAGACACAAAAATATCAAAATGTTGTCGGAAATGTCAAATCTGCAACTTCAAAAACACAAAATCTACAACAAAAGATGTTAAATGCAAAAAAGGGACAAGAGTCCCACCGGGTGTGTCAAAATGTATATGGTGAAAATGGATACAACAATAACAATATTAAAAGACTAAATGAATTCAACCACAAAACCCTAGCCTAACAAGAACAAAGATCCACCATAACATATGAAGATTACCTAAGACAATGCAAATCAAATGAAATCACAAATATTATACCATCACATATCCAATAGGGTTTGGATCTCCATTCTTCCTATCTCCATTGATCTTGCTTGATATATTTGCTCTCAGATTTTGTGTGCACAAGAGCTCAACAAAGAACGAAAATGTGGTTGCAAGTAGGATCGCATATGAAAGATCGAATGCTAGAATGCTTGATTAGAATGTATATGTCCAGGGGTTGAATGCATAGGGTTGATAATGAAGGAAGCATCTCCTTATATAGAAGACACTATAAGAAATGGATGGATAAGATTAAGAGGTGTAAAAGATAAATGGTCAGCTATGATTAGAGGGTAGGTAGAGAAAATAAGAAAATAATAAAAGGGTAGGTAGTGTATGAATTAAGAGATGAATGACATGTGTCATGGGTGGAAAAGGTTAATGAATTAATTAAATAAATAAAGATTTATTTAATTAATAGAGGAAGTGGGATCAATTAAATAAATAAGAGTATTTCTTTAATTTAGGAAATGACAATTTAAATAAATAAAAGTATTTATTTAAATGAGAAATAAAGCTACAAGAGGATAAATGAATTAATTAAATAAATAAAGATTTATTTAATTAATAGAAGAATTAGGCTAAAATAATTAAATAAATAAAGATATTTATATTAATTAGACTGGGAAATTTTAGGTGTCTACACTACTCAAAGGTTATCTTTATGAAATATTGCTTGAAGTCATCTATCATTTTCTTGTAGGGCATTAATTTTTCATCTTTTGTTTGGTAGTCATCGGTTTCTTGATGAATTACAAGTTGAGAGTCCCCAAAAACATTAAGTTCTTGGATCTTCCACTGAACTACAATTCGTAATCCAGTTGTTAATGCCTCATATTCTACTATATTATTAGTGCAAGGAAATGACAATCGGTATGATTTAGGAATGGAATCCCCTTGAGGTGTGATAAAGAGGATGCCAACTTTTGCACCACGTTGCATCTACGAGACATCAAAGTATAGTTTCCAAGGCTTCATGTGTTATACCATGGGAATGGATTCATATCGAAACTCTGAAGTTAGAGGAGAATCATCAATCATGGGTGCATCTGCCAACTGATATGAGATAGCTTGTCCTTTGATTCATTTTCTATCCACATATTCAATGTCTAATTCACTCAATATCATAACCCATTTAGCTAGTCTGCCAATGAGCGTCGCCTTATTGAGAAGATACTTCAATGGATCTGTCCTTACAAGCAGCTTAGTTTTATGAGTTAGCATGTAATACCATAATTTTTGCGAGGCAAAAACCACAACAAGACACACATGCTCAATTGGCGTGTAATTAAGCTCATAACCAACCAAAGTACAATTGATGTAATAAACTACCTATTCTTTGCCTTCATTGTCTTGTTGCGCCAAGAGTACCCCAAGTGATGTTTGTGTAGCTGATATGTAGAGTAATAGGGGTTGGTCTAGAACTGATGGAATCAAGACAAGTGGATTCAGAAGATAATCTTTGAGTATTTGAAAATCCTGTTGATAGTTATCATCCCATTTGAATTTGATGTTTTTGTGTAGCAAGTGCTGAAAAGGATGACATTTATCCACAAGTTGTGGAATGAATATTTGTATGGACTGGAGTCTTCCTTGTAAAGATCAAAGTTGACTGATATTCCTTAGCAGTGGCATTTCTAATATAGCTCTGACTTTTGCTGGATCGACTTAAATTCCTTTTTTTGAAATAATGTATCCAAAGACACACTTCTTGGGATTTAGTCTTACTTTATATTTTTCTAACCGATCAAAAATGACTAGAAGGATGTCCAAATGTGTATCTTTGTCTAATGATTTTCCCAAGAGGTCATTAACATAATCTTCTACCATTGCATGTATAAGATCATGAAAAATAGTAGTCATAGCTCTTTGATATGTAGCGCCTGCATTCTTTAGTCCGAAGGGCATGAAATTCGATCAGAAATTTCCCCAGGGACAAGTAAACGCTGTTTTGTGCTGGTCCGCAAGTGCAATTCTTATTTGGTTATAGCTAGAAAACCCATCCATCAAAGATAACATCACATGACGTGCTGTGAGATCTACTATTAGGTCTATGTTTTTCAATGGAAAGTCATCTTTAGGACAAGCTTTATTGATGTCTTTGAAATCTGTACATATTCTGGTGTTGTGATTTGGCTTATTGACTGGTACTAAGTTGGAGATCCATTCAGGATAATCAATTGGTCTTATGAATCCGACATCTAACAATTTTTCAAGTTCCACCTTTACTAATAATTCCATTTGTGGATGCATTTTTCTTAATTTCTGTTTCACTGACTTTTCTCTTGGTTTAACTGTTAAATGATGCATTACTAGATCAGGATCCAGTCCAGGAATATCGATATATGACCATGCAAAATTGATTTGTTGATCTGTGAAGAAACTTATGAACTTTGGTCTTTCTCCTTCTGCCAAAGATTGTGCCAAGATTATGCTATGTGGAATCTCTTTTGCACCAATCTTTGTTTTGATATTCTCCTCTACCAACATGGATAATTTTTCTTCCTATGATTCCAGGAGAATGTCGAGCCTTCCATATTTGGGCACCTCAGAGTAGTTTTCATCCTCAGATACATCCTTTCTTTTTACTTTTTTGGAGTCAGACAGTGCCAAAATGTGGTTTTCACCGTAAAACCCATGATTTATTTATTTTTTTTACATTTTTGCGACTAGAAGGCCCAACACCCTCATTGAAATATGCCACAGTATTGATTTCTATAGTGTATCCCATCTTATGTTCCCCAAGTGGAAGATCATCTCATATGCCCAAATAGTCGATGAAGGCCTCATCAATTTGGAATGTGTCGAATTGTAAAGGTCCTTCATGGTTCCAATCAATAAGTTGGTGGTGAACAAGGGGAAGGCCATCAATGTGTAAAGGTACATTATGCAGTTGGATTATAGAGGCATCGTCAGCTTCAGTGAATGTAAGAGAATGTAGAACAGAAAGGTATCCCACCACGACTTGAAACTGGTCCACAATTAGATTAATGGGTACTGAGGTTTCTCTTAGGACTTTGTTGAGTATGGCTTTATCCACAGGAGAGATACACAACAGTTATAGGATTTAGATAAGTGTGGGTGTCTTCCCTAACTGTTCTACTAGGTAATACTCAGGTTTGGCCGATGAGGAAGTGGTAGTTTTAGCTGGAGCACCTTGCAGGGTGACCTTACCTCGATGAGTTGTGACATTACATTCAGAGGTAGATTCAGAAGAAGGTCTAATTCCTTTTAGGACAACTTTGGCTCTTTGAGTAGAACTTTTTGTTGGTCCCAACCAGCATTGAGAGGGGAGGGGTGAATCAACACTTTACCAGGTTTTCCCAATTAAAACCTTTAACTTAATTTTTCACTAACTTAACATTCATCAATATAAATAGTTACTATAGAGGAATATGCATGCATGAAAATATACATAGTGACACCAAGATTTATCTCATGGAAACCCAAATGGGAGAAAACCACGGTGTGAGTAGGAACTCATAAAATTTTTACTCTTCTAGAGTACACCCGGTGAGGAGCCATCCTTGTTAGGAGATTACAAAGACACTATTAGGTACCACCCGGTTAAGGGATTTTGATTCAGGCCTATCAGTGCCTTTAACCTGTTAAAGGTAGCCTTTTTAAAGGTCTTAGGATCATCAATTAAGATGACACACTGTTAAGGGATTGTTTTACAATGGGACCTATTAAAGTCCACCTGGTTAAGGGATTTTAGTTGCAATGGTTAGGAAGCAACAGAAGAATGATTTGCTGGGGTGGCTACTAATATCTTGATCACATCACACTGAAAATAATACTATATCTGCATTGGATGTGTCTGCTATGCACAACATCGGTTTCCTGAATATACCTTCAGCTCTGCACTGCCAATCCTCTATCAATTGGCTCTACACTCTGTCGACCCTCTGTCACCCAGCTCTGCACTTTGTTCTACTCCCCATGTGTTCACTTTACACATGAACAACAACCTCATCAAAATGAATTATGTAAATTTATTACCCTTTGGATTTGTCGCCAACTTTCCCTCCAAAACATCAGATTCCAAATTTTGTTACCACGCCATAAATCACTCTCCAAAAATCATTCTAGGAATCTCTATCAAAACAGTCATTCATGCTGATAAGTCCAGTGGTTGTTTAGAGAAGACTGTGGATTTAACTGGATATTAAATGAACATTGTCGGTTACAGACTCTGCTGGTGTATCGATCAAAATATACCTAGCTGATTACCTCCTATATACCAATCTGTTCATTGCTTAGCTAGTTGACCTCTTCAGTGCCGGTCTAATTCTATGTGCCAGTCTACTCACTGTTTGGTAATTGACCTCTTCTGTGCTGGTCTACTCACTGCTTAGCCTGTCTACACATTGCTTAGCCGGTTAACCTCTGTATACCGGTCTACTTACTGTCGATAGACTGTGAAGACTTGGAAGATGATGTTGCCAACAATGACAACCATATCATTCACCGGTCATACAAAATGCACCAGAATGCCAACAAAATCCCCCTTTGGCATTGGTGGCAAATACTACATAAATATGTGAACCCTGTTTCTGACCCTTGTAACTCACAACGTACAAGTCTCCAAAACTCCCCCTTTTGCCATCAATGGCAAAGAATATACAAAATAATTTGTCAAAGGAAAGCAAAAAGATCCTTGAAATTTTATTGAGCTACTTTCAAAGAGGATTCCCATGAAAATTTTACCTGTTTCATGGTGGTGAAGTGTCCATGCATAACTGCGATAAAAACCTCCATATCATCAACTATCTTGCAATCATGTTCACTTATGAGGCGGTCAAATTCTTTAATATTCATTTGCATGAAGTCAATAATTATTTCTAGATAGCACTGTAGTTCTAACAAACTAAGACCTTGTTTATCCTCTTCTTCTTTCAACCTTTTGATTTCATGATTGAGCTATTTGACCTTGCCAGTAAAAGTTGATGCTGAACTGGTAAGAGGATCAAAAGAACTTATTAGATCTTGAATTTATTTTTGAGTCTGATTTATTTTGTCTTATAGATCTTTGATGAAATCAGTAAAGATTGAATATTTGACCAGTAATTGACCAACTTCCTGAAGTATATTTCTTACTTCTTCTGTTAGGGTGGAGAGGGCAACTTTTCCAACTGATATTTGTTCCATTAAATTTTCTCCTCTCTTTGATTCGTATTGCCTTACTGCAACCTTCTTTAGATCAGTTGCCCTTGAATTGATTGTTGTAAGAAGAGTACTCAATTGATCAATTATGGGGGCAACATCATCAACAAAAATGTCAGGAATTAGGTCAGAGAGAATTGTCTTGGCAGAATTAAGAATTTTTGCCTTCTTTTTCTTTGCTCTTAATTTAGTCTTTTCATCTTGAATTTTTTAGTTTTTCTGAGAATTTCATCAACTGCTTGGGAGTCATTTTCTTTATATCAATGACCAATTCTCCCTCTTCTTCCTCCTCTATTTCATTTTCCTTTTCTGCAGTCTCAACCTCTGAACTAGCTGCGGTGATGATTTTATTGACATTATGGATGAATTGATTGTGTTGCATTGATGTTTTGTCATTGATGTTAACACTAGGTGTTATGGTTGGTTATCGACATATAGGTTTTGGTTACCAGTAAAAGATCTATTGGCATTCTACACTTTAATGAGAATAGTTGATGTTGTCATTGATGGCAACCAACTAGCAACCAACCGACAATAGGTTTTTACACATACACCGGTAGGTACTTTCATCGACATCTAGATCACACTGGAAATGAAGTATATCTACACTTAGGCCGACATGGGATAAAGTTTTGCTTATATGAATTATATTGTAAATGTAATTAATTATTTGTAAGCTGACTTGGTATATTGTAAAGACTCATATATGTATGAGATCTCATAGGTCATTTTGTATTATGGTTGAATAATGGATAGGAGATTATTGTATAAGGTGATATAGTGGGCATCGAAGGTTTTGGCTAAGGTATCTCACTGAGCTTAAACCGATACTAAACCAGGCATTTGAGATGCTATTTTGAGTAGTACATTGTATTGGATTTAATTATCCATATTTTAGTTAGTAGGACTCTTTTGAGTAGTACACTCCAGGTAGTTGGCCTTCTTGCATGTGCAGGCCCCTATTGTAAGTAGTATTTATTCATATTGGCCAGTGAGTAAATATTATGGGTCACAAATCCCACTGAGGTTTTTCCCAAATTGGGTTTCCTCGTTAAATATCTTGTGTTATGGTGTACATTTATGTTGTCTCTGTTATTTCTGTTTAGTACACTATTTCTTGTTTACTGGTACATTGTTCTGGGTTACAAAGTTATAAATAAGTTCAAATATTTAACTAATTGGTTAGACACTGATTCACCCCTCCCTCTCAGTGTCTTTGGGACTATCATTGAATCTAATAATTGGTATCAGAGCCTAGTCCTCTATTTGCAAAATCCTAACAACTTGTGGAAGAATGTGGTCCATGGCTGGTAATGGATAGTTATCTTTTAGGCTGGCCTAATTTAGATTTCTAAAATCTACACAGATCCTTATTTCTCCATTTTTATTTCTAACAAGTACAATATTAGCTATCCATGTAGAATGATGGATTGGGTATATAATCCTAGCCTTTAACATCTTATCTAATTCTTGAAATATAGCCTCAACTACTTTTGGATTGAAGCTTCTAAGCTTTTGTCGGAAAGGACTTACTCTAGGTTTCAGAGGAATTTGATGCTGGAATTTTCCCTCTCTGAAGTTTTTAAGATTGTCATAGCACCAAGAAAACATGTCCTTGAACTCCAATAGGAGACTAATAAACCTCTCCTTTTCTGTAGGCATAAAACAAGTTCCCAGATTGATATATTTAGGTTCATCCTTAGTACCAATGTTGATCTTCTCGTAACCTCCAATATCCTGAATCTCAGGGGTTTTGTCATGTTTGTTCTTCTTATAGACGTCATGACGATCAAATAGACGCTCCAATGAAACCAACCCTTTAGGGATCTTGTTTCCTTTCAACTGCATAATTCCATCAAACAACTCCTTGGCTCGTTCTGGTGAAAATTATTTACACTCTACATCTGAACCTTCAAAATATATGGTAGAAAACATGTCTACACTTTGCATAAAATTATTGATTTGTTTGTCATTTTCAAACACTTGCCAAAAATCAGAGTTGTCTGGGACACTAGGCCGATATATCAACTCTACCTTGTAAATATCATCAATCAATTCGAGATGCAGAACAAGTAAGGAAGTTGAGACTGCTAATGAATCTACTTTTGAATTCTATTCTTTGGGTATTGCCTCAATGGAAAATGCATCAAAATCTTCGATTTCGTCCCAAAATCTATTCTGATAGTGCTTCAATCTTTCATTTTTAAAATTATATAACCCTCTGACCTGTTTTACAATCAATTCAGCATCTTCTTTGACTCACAGGAGCTTTACTCACAATCTCTTAGCTTCAGCTAAACCTAGCAACAAAGCCTCATACCCAGCCGTATTGTTGGTATTTTTGAATTCCAATTTAAAAGAGAAAGGAATATGATTGATAGAAGGTGGGATTAACACTACCGCTACACCTGAACCTGATGCTCCACAACTACCATCAAACCCCATTAACCATAAGCTTTCCTCTCCCTTAGACTATGATGGATCTTCTCTTACCTCATTATCAGACAAAATCATGTAGTTTCCAAATTGACAATCATGATATAGAATTTGAACTCTTGGGTCATTAGAAGGGAAAACAGTGAATTTAGACTTTGGTTCAAGTTGTAGAATGACTCATTGTTTTCCAATGGGAATTATGGCTTGGGAACAATCCATTTTAATTTCACCTCCTAGATCCCTATAGAATGTACGACTTAGCAACATAGCATAGCTAGCTCGGATGTTAGCTATCAGAATAGTCAACTTAATTCTTTTGCTCGGGTAAGTGGCAAGAACTACTTGAGAATCCATAATTTATCCTAACAAAGGAATTTTCTTTGAATCTATAGAATAACATTTGCCAAAAGTTTTTGTCAAGGACAACCCTAATGCTTTAGCTACTGCATAAGGCATTATATTATCTGATGCACCTGAATCTATAATAAAATTATTTAACCTATGACCATTTATGAACAATGATATGTAAAAGGGTTCAGGTTTTGACTATAGAGTAGATAAAGAATCATCTGTTTGGAGAACAGTTTTTTCAGGCAACTGTTCATGAACAACAGGGTAAATTGACTCATCACCATGTGAGGGCAACATGGAATTTACTGTCTGTTGTGTTCCATTAGCTTCTAGTACATTACTTCCTTTTACGAACTAAACAAGCCTATCTAGCTCTTTTGGGTTCAGCTTGAGGTACTCAACAGATGTAATTTGGATTTGAGAGGATTTGCAAAATTCTACAATATCAAATGAACTTTCTTTTTCAACAGACCTTAAAAATAGAGGCTCCTACAATTTTTGATCATTGTTATGAAATTTTGAAACCATCTCCTTACCTTTTAAATTCATAGCAGATGATGAAGAAGCACCCTGAGGTTTTACATTTTGTTGATTTCTTGTGAGCACAACACATGAAGGATATTCTAAAGTAACCAAAATATCACCCCCTCTTTCTAAATCTGACTCGTACTCTAGGAAGTGGATTTCAGAGTCGCATGTTGCTTTAAAGATTCTTCTTCACTCCACTCATTTGGGGTATCTTTAGAATTTATCAATTGTGCATAACATACCATTTTAGGATAGGAACTACCCTCATGTTCATCAGTTAGATGAAAAACACACATACTCGCTTTAGGTGGCGATGCCTCAATTGCTAATCTCTGCTGAGCAGGGGGTAATTGCAAAGCCTTATTCCCAAAGACCGTAGACTAATTTGTATTTCTCCTAGGTATATATTGATAGGGAGATGGGTATGAAGTACTAGCTTTAGGTAATTGTCTTTTAAGGGTAATCACATCATTCATCAATCTTTGGATCATAGGATCAGAAGAAGTTGAAGGTTGGGTAGGGGAAGCCTATACTTCTGTTTTCCATTTACTTGCCATGATTAAATCATCTTCCAATTAAACTGCAAGGGTTTTGGCAACACTCAAATTTGCAACTCTTTGCCCATGGACCAAGAAACCTATTTCTGAAGGCATTGAATTTATAAAGAAACATTTCAAATTATCATCAAAGGGTTTTTGATTAACAAGAATTTTATGCACAATTTTGTCAAATTTCTCTACAAATTCCCTCATAGACTTCGGAATCTCTTTCTTTAGTTGGGCCAATTGAGCCAAGAGAGAGTGTTCATCCTCAACTACTTTTAATCTTGCCTCACAACCTTGTTCTCAAACTCTGCCAATTTATTATCACATATTTCAGTAAGTGATAGAACCAGTCTGCTGCTACTCTAGTTAGTGTTTGGACAAACAATCTTATGACAACATCCTTGTGCTGAATAAATATTATCCCACAAGCCACATTGAATGCATTCAGGTGCTCATCAATAGTGATTTTTCCATCCCCACTAAATTTTGGCAAGTGATCTCTAGCACCTTTGGGTAAGGGATTGAGATTTAAACCTAAGTTCAATGGACCTACAACGACCCCCCAAGGATTATTTACTACCATTGGAAATATGATATTGAGCGGAGTCGGGTTGATTATATTTGGTAAAGTAATACCATGCAAAGTCAGAGCTTGACACATGGAGGACACAAGGGATGATGGTGATGGGGAAGGAGGCCTACTTCTTGCTCGTCTTTGAGGTGAAAAACTGGGTTGAAAATTAAGGTTCTGTAACTCCTGAAAGACAGAATGAACTACCCCCTCCCTTCTTTGGGACCTAGTATATCTCTTTGACTCCAGTCTTGCAACTAGGTGACCAGTCTTATAATTCGAATCCCCAGCAGAGTGGCCAAAAATCTGTTGGTAAACAAATTTGTCCCTTTCAAGAAATTTATTTATTCTCTCTAAACAAAGATGTAACTTTTGTAAGCCCGGTTATGAAAGTAAACAACTTACCAACAGTTGGATGAATTAATTAAAATTCAACCTCTGCATTAGATGAGAACTCCTTGTATAATTTGCAATGAATTTAGTACACAAATGAAATGTTGACACTTTTTATCAGAAAGCGTAGAAAGGCTTTAGCATTCATCCATCAACACAAAAGAATGCTTTCAAACTGAAACAAAGAAAATATTCTGAAGATTCAATCGAGTTCATAGACTCTGATTTACACACATGCTCACTGTATAAATTCAAAGCATAGTAGAAGCTCAACAATACTGAAGGCTGATCGATACTCTCTCATGCCTCATAGAGCAAGGGGGATCAGTGCAAATCAATACATAATATCTACTAACAACTAATGGTAACCATGAATTGAAGAAAACATACAAATGACTGAGCATAAAATGATATCATGTTTATAGAAAACTTCTCAGGAAATATTGCTATTCCTTAAACACCTAGATTTAAAGCTTGTTGGGTGAATATTTTGTCACTAGCGTACTAATGACAAAATATATAATTCACACAATGCTACGCTAAGAAATTAATTTCTCCTCTCATCAAGGGGAGGTTCCCTATGAAATTTGTCCTCTAATTAATAAGAAATTAAATTTGTGGGTTGGAGTTGGGCATATAACTCTCTTTTTTCAAAGTTTATGTATTCTCCCTTCACCTAGTTACAATTTCTCTACCTCTTCAGATACTTAAAGAAAAGAACTATTAATCTAACAAACTACACCAAGAGTTATTATTAACCAGCACAAAGTCTCCTTTATGGTAACACTAATTCACACTGATCATTACAAATTAAAAAATTATAAACTTAGCTTAAAGCTCAAAGGCTTCAAGTATAGATATCTAATCCATTAAACTACAAATAATCGCAACAATACAAAGCTTACCACAAGTTACTTAATTTATCAGCAGATTTCTCAAGTATGCTAAGAGCACAAAGTCTACTTTGGAAGATTTGAGAGCTCTCTAACCACATAGCAATATCTTAAAGATCAAAGAAGTAATATAGATTCAATGGACATAGGAACATCAAATTATATAAATGAGTTTCTCGATACAACACAAAGTTTGCAATCAACAAAACTATTTTCTTTATTCGTTTGATAGGATTTTCACCACAAAAAGCCCAAAGTCTTAGTTGAGATAAAAAATCATCAGAGTTTTGCTAAGCATGAAAAAGATAAAATATTTACAAAAAGGTCCTCCTTATATAGGAAAAGAAGTTGAGAAAAAGGTGGGCATAGTTGACTTATTCAACTGCACAGTCCCATTTTACTACAACTACTACATAAAGAAAATTTACGGCTGCATAAAAATGCACAAAATGAGCCAGAACAATGCCTACCAGTGAAGTTAGAAAAGGTAAGGAGGTTGTAGAAGGTGAAATTCCTCAACAAGAGGAAGTATAGGCAAAAGAAGTATCACATCCAGCTGAAGTTGATGCCTCGATTACCTCATAGGTAATCATCCATTCTACTGACTCTAACTCTGACTCTGATCAAGAAGATGAATATTTTCAAGAAGATGGAGATCTAAGTATGGGTATGACGCAATCAGAGACCACTGGTCAGTTTTTTACAATAACCAACTTCTCTAATTTAGATGATATCCCTTCATCTACTTTTGAATCCACCATGATGGATTTTAATGAGACCTTGCAAGATGCACTTACAGAACAAGTTTCAATAAATTTACCCATCACTCCTACCACCACCACAACAATTCCTCCATTGGTAAGTGCTGAAGTTACATTCACAACACCATCTACTCTTCCATCTATAACTAAAGAGGTAGCAGCAACAAATGTTCCACTAGATGCCTCAATATCAGCACGCTCAGTAACACTCACAGCTACTCCAAGTTCCAGTCAACCTGTTTTCGAAGCTTCAACTCCAAGTCAGCAAGGAGCTACTACTCCATCAGCTAATCCAGAACTACCCCCCTAGATGGAAGTAGTGGCCCCTAAGAGGAAAAAATAGGTGATATCCCCACATGAGTTTGACTTTGAACTTTTAGTTCCCCCGAAGCCTAAGGGAAAAAAAAAGCCAAAGATGATATCTCGGGTGGTGATAGACCCAGCTTCCAAGATAAAATACGCTGAAGTTATGGTGCCATCATCAGACAAGGACAAAGGCAACATACAATCTAAAGACTATACCATGTAGGTCGTAGAGCTTGGGGTGGAAACATATGAGAGTGTGAAATTAGATTCTCAGATAGCCCTTAATTCTTTATTGAGAAGATTAGATCAAGAGAGGAATGAGAAAAATATCTTGAAGCAGAAGTGTGAACAGCTGACCAACATTCTTCTAAAGGTCACACAATCTTCTCAAGAGATAGAGCCTATAGGATCTTCAATAGATACCAAAGCTTTCAAGAAGATTGAACAGGTGGGAGCTAAAGGCTGAGTGATGGATGAATGTATTTCAAGGGTAAGGTCATAAGGCTCTCATATTTTGATGTCAACAATGTAACTATTGTCTGATTATGATGTAATCCAGAGTCGGATGCAAGGACTCAAAACCTCTTTATCGCAGGAGATTGAGGAGGTTGTGAAAAGTACTACCTTGTGGAGCAAAATGGAGGACTTCAGGATAGATGTCTTGGTTGAGAATAAGGTAATTCCCATGAGGGATAAGTACATTCAAATCTTGTCTTTATTGTCTCATAAATAAGAGACAATGAAGTTAATGATTGCAAAACTAGACCCGGAGAAGAAAGAAGGTGACAATGAGGTTGACCTTATTTTTTCTAAAGTTGGTGATATCCCTTGCTATTTATATGATAGTGATCAAAATCTCGTCACTGTTGAAGTTGTCACGCAAGAATTCATTTCTTTGATGGATCAATGCATAGGACAAGATTTCTCTCTTGATACATTTGATAAATTGTTAGAAATTCAGGTCCTCTTTTTGACACTTTTTTTTCATGTAGTTGCATTGTTAGATGCTGCACGTTTTCTCGAAGCTGCAGATTTTCTTTCTGCTGAAGTTGTAGTCAACTGGGACTGTGCAGTTGAATTAGTCAATTGTGCCCACATTTTTCTCCAACATTTTCCTATATAAGGAGGACCCTCATTTGTAAATAAGGATCTTTTTGGCAATGCAACAAAATTCTACCAGTTTGTATGTGTACTCTAAGACTTTGAGTTTAGATGTAAATCAGAGTGTTTTCAATAAAAGAGGCAAGTTGTGTTAAGACTTTGTGCCAATTAAAGTTGTTATGTGACAAAATTTTCTAGAGTTGATTGTGAGTTTTGTTCTATTGTGAAAGAGGGATTTAAATTCAATCTTGCAGACTTTGAGCTGCTAATTGTATTTAGAGTTATATGTTTGGTTTTCAGATTTGGTCTTATAGACTTTGAGCTCCTTATCATATCTGAAACTAGTGTGGAAAGCTAAAGTGGGAAGATAGCTTGTAGACTTTGGGTAGCTTCTATTTTTAAGACTTGTGCATGTGAGTTGAAGTGCATCATGTAGTTAGACTTTGAGCTGCTACATATTGTTCTTAGTTAGTAGAAAATCATCTAAAAAGATTGATAGGAGAATAGATAGTTGAAGACTTTGAGCTTTCTTTCTATTTTCCAATCCCGAGGAAGTGATGGAGGTCATTGTGCCTTCATGAAAAGTTTGCTTCCCTTTATGTTCCAAAAATCCTACAAAGAAGTCTCGTTTCTATATTTGTTGTTATTTATTCCCAATTGCTATTACTTTTCTAAGAAGAGAAAAGAGTATAGTTTTTCTTGAAAGAAGAAGAAAGACTGTTGTCCCACCCATATTAGATTAGTTTAGTTTGTAGATAGGGGGAGCCTTCCCTTAATTAGGAGAGTTTTACTCACACACTATGGTTGAAGCCACAATTTTGTATATTTCCCCAAGTGTACAAAATTTTCAACCAACAAAGCTAACACCATAACTTATATTGATCGATCAATCATTCTAATTTCCAGCAATTCCTTAAAGAAAAACACAAATATTATCTACTGTGCAAAAAATCACAGTTTTTTCAGACGTTTCTAGAGTGTCAAAAAACATAGATATATAGCCACAACCTAGCCAATGGTTAAAATGGGAAACACGGAAATCCAACAACCTCCGCCCTACAAAATCAGTGAAACTAACATCAAAATAAAATAGTTTTTGCAACCAACAAGTAAAAGGATCTATCATCAATGGAAAATATTACTATGCAATTCTGGTAACTGCTTCTTTCTTCCAATCTACATGAGCAATGGCAAAGTGCTGAATGATTTTGTTATGAGGTAATCCCATGTGTGCCATTCATTGCTTCCAGAATTCTTTTTCCTGCTGAACCTGTGCAACTTTATCGGAGTGACAATCCAAATGTCCGGTGCATAAAAATAGGAGTGATTCAATCTTAGCAATCACCCTTAGGTCATCCGGAACTAAACCCTTAGCTTCTTTCACATAATTGATTTTTCCCTTAAATTATTCGGTTATAACCTCAACTGTCTCAAGGGTTCTTCCATCATCTTTTAGACATTTTACCCCAATGCACACGAGTTCATTTCTCATGGAGGTGACTAACTCTACGAGTTGATTTATTAGTTTCGTGAAGTCCTCATAAGCCGTTTTTATCAGAGAATTTCTCCATTCAATATTCTTCTGCCAGACATACAAAATACTATCATTCAAACCAGCCACAGGTTTTTCAGCAAGAAACTTCATTACCCCATAATTTTGCACTTCTCGCATCTATGCAGCTTTTGGCGCCCATTTAGCTTCTTCATTTTTCTAATTGATGATCTCGACTTTCAATTCCTTCATGACTTGTATTGCCCCATTATATACTCTGCTTAAACTAACAAAGTATTCTGCACCAGACTTTTGAATTCTTTCTAGCCACTCCATCACAATTTCTGTGATCAACCTGCATTTTTGTATTTGTTCTAGAGTCTTCTGATTTGTAGGGGACTTAGGATTGAAAGACATTGGAAGTTGTGACAAAGGTTGAGTATTTGGACCATTGATTGCCTCAATATTCTCTGCCATCCTCTGTAACATCTCTTTCATCTTATGTTTATCCTTCTAGTTTTTCTAGGTCTTGGTTATGATTTTCTTTGTTGAAGCTTCAAGATGAAGCACATCTATAGCTTGAGAGGTAGTTCCAATTTTAATCCTTTCAATAATAAAGTCCTGAGCTGTAGGGATCTCTATCTTCTCATCTATTAATGGACGTGCTATCTCTGCAATCCAGTTCCCACTATCTGCATCAAAATCAATCTTTGACATGGTTTTTCACTTCTTTGCCTTAGGAGTTTTTCCCAGGCACTTACTCACCATATCTTCAACAGGAATCAAGGCTGGAATAATATTTCACTTCTTGTTTCTTAACATGTTTTCTAACCATACTTGTCTTGAAGGAACTTGAGACCTATCTGGGTTAGTTCCAGTTTCTTTTCCATCCCTGACTAACATAATAGTAACTTCATTTTGGGCTTCCTGTTCCTACTGATTATTACCCTCATCTGCTAGACCTTGTCACTCTTTGATTGGATCAATTAAAGTAGCATCCATCTCAAGATCAACTACTACAGTATCAATAGGCAAGGAATGTCTTTCGCCTCTTGTTCTTGAGCGGGTGACTCTAAAAGAAGTCATCTCCTCTTTGGTTTGCACTGTCTTTGCTCTTTGTCCTCCTTTTCCCTATTTTTGTGAACCTACAGCACAAGATGGGACAAGATAATTAGATACCAAGACCTCGGTAAGTTAAGTTGAATCTTTCCTTGAGCTTTTGCTTGGTCTTCACTTTTCAAGCCACTTCTCTATTCTTTGAATGAACAAGATTGTCCTAGTTTGAATATGTTCTTCCTCATCCTTTGTCCAGTCAATCTCTAGTATTACCCCTGGCTGCCTATCATCAACAAATTTGGAATCAAGCAAATCATTTTAATCATCCACAATATTTGCAGTGTTTATCTTTAGACCATAATACGAAATTTTCTTCACTCTGAGTCTCAAGTGAGCTATTTTTCTGACTTCATACTCATCCAGACAATCTGTCCAAAAGTCTTCTAAATTAGGTACATGTCAAAAATTCTCTTTAAATGTAAAGTGTGTCATTGTAAATATTTTAGTATCAAATTCAGTGCGGGGGGAATACAACTGAAAATTGAACCTTTTGAACTCTAATTCCAAATTCAAAGCATCGGAGACACTGCTACAAGTGTAGTATGTGAGCTCAATGGGAAAGGATACCCCTGTTTGGTGTTCTTCCCCATATTTCTTATCTATATGAGCCAATTGCCTGCAAACTTCAATTAATACTTGTCTATCAAAGGCATATCTCAGCAATTTGTAGGGTTCTTCTTCAAAGCCACCAACCCTCAAATAAGTGAATGTGGAGAAATGAATATAGAAGCTGCCATATATATTTATAAATTGCATAGCTTCCTCAGTCAATCTCTTATGAACACCTCCTTTCAATTTAAATACTAACCTGCCCAGGAAAATATTGTGAACCTTATACTAATTTTCAGTAACCCTATGTTGTTGCAAATGCGGGTGATATTCATATATCTTCATATCATTCTACCAAGTTTCATGATACAGACCTACCCATTGACGAGTACAAGCTAAACAGTATATGAGGTAGGATGACATATAGAAGTTTTTGTTCCCAAAACAACTTAAACCCTCATGCATTCTTTTTGCAATTAACTCTGCCCAATCTATGTATCTCTTGTCACCAAAAATGACCTGAATAAAGAAATACATCCAATCCTCCCAATAAAAGGTTATCTGATTTCCCCAAATTCTATGTAATAAAATGACTATGTCCCATACTTCCTAAATTAGATGCTCTTGGGTTAATGGGCTTGGCAGTCTTGAACCCCCCTTTTGAAATTTTAATAACCAATTTCTTGCATTGACACTCCCATAACATGACTTCTTCTCAGAGAAAAGCCCTTGTGACTTGCATACCATCCAGTCCTCGTATTGCTCTCTCTCTGGTATTTTCATTACGGTGGAAACAACCTCCCGATTAATTGCTAGAAAAACCTTACCCTTTGCATCTCTTACACACCTCTCTACATGATCATATCTTCTCATACATTCCAAAGCTACTTTTGGACATGACACAGCGAGAGGAAATGCAACAGCTTCTATCAACCCACTACCTAAAATTTTCTGCATCAGAGGGAAACTAGAAGAATTTTGCATTCTCATGGAATTCATTTAAATCTATCGATGATAGAAAAGTATCTCCTATGTCAGGCAGGGAACTAACTAGCCAAGACTTTTGGTCTACTTGAGGTAATTTCGGTCTCATTTTAGCTTTACAATTAGAAAATGCAGAGCAGGAAGAATTGACTGAACCGACTGAAGTATTAAATAACACTTTCAATTCATGAAAACCAACAAGAAAAGAGGAAGAACTTGCACTCACCTTTCATGCAGAACTGAGAATTCACAAAGTCAGGAGCAAGAAATGTCGCCTGCATTAACCTTCTACTTACCAAATTGGGAAAATAATAAAGGGAAGTAACTTGTTTTAAATAAAACAAATCTTAGGGGCTGGCTTAAAATATTAGTCACATGATCTATCATGATTTGAAAACTAAATACTCATCTGTACCAAATTGTGCTTAAAAGATCAAGTTCTGACAGTTTATTAATAAAAAGTCTTTTCTCCTCCACATTATTTACTTTAAATGATTATTTGGAATGATTATTCCCAAGTATGGATTCACATCACAATTCATTTTCTCAAGGTTCTTCTTTTACATCCAGAATATTCCTTTTATGCCGACACTTGTTCACTTTATCTCCAAAGTCATCAATCCTCAAAGTTTGAACCTTGAACCTTAAACCCTTCGAAAAGAAGTTCAAAGGTTAAAGTTAAAAATAGTATTAGTGCAAAACATGCGAACATGAAGCTTACCCATTACAAAACATGACTTACGCAAGACTTGCTTAAACATGTTGAATCTTGAATCTTGAACCTTGAACCACTCTAAAGGTTCACGATTCAAGTTCAATGAACTACGACCACCAAGACCTTTAACACCATTTTTTGAAACAAAGCTGCTATGTCACATACCGCACTTGAACCTGAACCTTGAACCTTGAAACGGTTCAAGTGAGAGGTTTAGTTCAAGAAAAATTGCAAAGGGGAAAAATTTAAAGAATGCGAAAAGACAAAAAAATACAAGAGTGGACTAACAAAATGAAATAAAGCAAGAATTTTCAAAACAATGGATTAAGAAGGGAGATCAGAATGTTGATGAATCTATCTCTGCACCGATAGAATAGAGTAACCCTCCATCGGTAGGAGATTATTCATCTAACTAAGGAATAATCCTTAGTGGGTATTGTAGAAAATTAAAAATGATGCATTCTACCCTCGGTTGATGGGAAGATACATTACTTCTTTACCGACAGATATGTTAAGTTTTCACTTAACCGAAGAGCATTCAATTATTTTTTTTTTGAAGAAATTTTTGGTTATATAACACTGGAAAACCCTCATTTCAACTCACCAAGCAATCAAGCATTCAAAGAGTGCAAAATTGAGCAAGGACAATCTAAAGGCGAAGCAACGAAGTGATTTTCAGGCATTCAAGGATTTCAAGCTAAGAGGTATTTATCTTTCGAAATGAAATCTTCATCTTCTGCACTTGAGTTTATTGCAAACCCTACTATGGTAGAAAATGTTAAGAGCCCTAGGCCTGTGTTTAAAATCATCCATGAAATTGCCAAGCAAGATGATTCTATCAGAGCATTTTCAAAAATTCCTAAGGGAGTCACTTTTGCCGAAGACCCTAGAATCTACATTCACTACAACATAGAAAGTCTAGGAACTGATGATTTGGAGAACATGTATAGTGGTGTCATTGCTGATGAACAAGGTTTAATTAAACCAGAGCATAAGATAGTTGAAGAGTTAGGATTCATTGAGATACTGAACATACCTAAATTTCCTAAGGAGGTAGTTTGTTTAGTTCTGAGTAGAGTTCATGTGGCTTGACTCTATTTTTAAAATCTCTAAGGAAGAAATCAAGGTAGTTATTGGTTTAACCTCAACCGATAGTAGGCCTGATAAAACCAAGAAGATACCTAACAAGGGAGTTATGGAGTTAACTGGAGCTACATCTGACAACAAATCTCTTAGGGTTAATGACATTACTGATCCTAATGTGAGATATGCGAGTATGGTACTTAGATACAAAGTAACTCATGCTAACAGATTGAATTCAGTTTCCAGCTTATGTATTCATAATGCAAATGAGATGGTAAAGAACAATGCTAAGATTGATGTTTGTGAATGGCTTAAAGATGAATTAATAGACAACCTGAAAAAGATCAAGGGTGACAAGAAAGGGACATTTTCTTGTGGAAACCTTCTTGTGTGTCTGATGCTTTACTTCACCAAAGAGATGCCCGCCATTGGTCATAAGGACTTTGGATATGACATCCCAATAGGAAAACAAATCAAGGAAGCTATCACTAGTATGGACTCTAACAGTGACAACATTATTAAATATTACTTCAAAAACTTTCATACTAAGATGAGAGTTAGAGAAAGGTTACCCTAGAGCATAGTAGACAAGTATGACAAGCAGATCTACTTTGTAATCTAACGCGATGAGACATGGATGGAAGCAATTAGCCCTAGAACTATTTGGGTTACTGAAATGGGTTATGAAGTAGATATAAACATTCTTGAAACATATGCAAAACCATTACTTGAAGCACCTAGAGAACCAACTAAAGAAACTTTTGAAAATGCTAAGACCATTGAGAGTGTTATTTAAATGCAAAAATAGAGAAAAAGAAGAGAGAAGTTTATTAGAGATGCATCCAAGATGGCCAAGGAGGTAAGAGAAAATGTAATGAACATAAGTGGTATATCGTTCAATGATCTAGAAGGATAGAAACCAGAAGCTCATGTTTCACCGGTTGTTACTTCTTCAGATACTGACAATGGGAAAGCAACAAAGTTTATAAGTGTTGAAAGGATGAAGAGAAAATCCTCACTAGTACCCTCTCCTTCTCCCAAAAGGACTAGAACTTTCAGGTTGAAGCAATAGGTAGTTAGGGAACCTAAAAATAAACTAACACCAAAGAAGAAACATACTAAGACACCAAATACCCTGACACCGGAGGAACTGGTAAATGAGATCACATAGGATGGAAATATTTGCAATGTAAATAAATACTATCATTCTTACAAAGATTCAGATAAGGACACTATAGAGGCTAGTATAATTTTGCATTTAGATATCTATAAAATTGTTTTGATTGAAGTTGTAGAGGATCTACTAAATGACTTATATTTAAGGCTAGAAGCTAAAAGAATGTCAGTAATGGAACTGGATAAAAAGCTAAAAGTAGAAGCATTATTGGTAGTGCACCCTCTAAACTATAGAGAGGAAATTGATGAGCTAATCTCTGAGGCAAATCGGTTAGTTTTTGTCAGTGGACACAGACAAGTAAGACTAATGGATGGTAGAGTTAAGGAGATTGCTGATGAGACTACTGACAAATGGGATATCTTTTTTGTTGAAAGGGAAAACAAAGAGGAAAAGGAAAGACAGAAAATAGACAAATCTTTTGCTAAGGTGTACCAAAAGGAAAAAGGGAAAGGAAAGATTTGTGGTATACCTACTATAAAGGTAACAGATAACATCCCTCTACCAGCTTAGGACACCCCTCCATTAAATCTAGCATCACCAATACATACAAAAAAATTCAACCGGATAAGGAAACTGATGAATTAAATCATGATGATACTAACCCAGAGTCTGAAATACTTTTCACCATGAATGTGGATACTTAGGATATAAACATTATTGTGGATAAAGAGACTGCAGAGGTTAAGACATATGATGTGAATGACAGAAAGGTCTCTGAGATACCGACACACACTGTTGACTCTCAAAAGACTAAGATACTAGCATAAGGAGAGAAACCAAAGACTAAGAAACCAACAGAGGATAAGGTGGCTAACACAGAGCAACCAGAATTAGAGAAATTGACAGTTGAAGAGGTACTAGTACAGACTGAAAAATCAAAAGTAGAGGTACACACACAGATAGAGGAACCGGTAGAAAATGTAAGTCAAGTGGAAGCAACTGATGGAAATAAGAAGGAAATAGTGAAGGTAATTGGGCAAGCATCTATTGAGAGGAAACCCATAGTAGAACCAAGCACATATACAGGTGAATTTAGACCCACTAACATAACAAAAAGTTCTATTGGATTCTATCAAGAGGATAACAGATTGCAATGCCTTGGCATTTAAGGCTATTGATAACATAATACCTATCTTGAAAATGATTGCACCTACCTATAAGATAGATCACATCAATGATTCTTTAGGTAAATTGGACACATTGCCTAGCCCCCTACAATTCTATGGCCCCCACGTAGGCCCCCCCTCAGATTCAATTGTGGGTGGGAACTTTCCTACTTTCCAATAATATAATAGTAGGGCGGGGAGGAAATTTTCTTTGTTTCCATCCATCCTATAGCCTCTATTTTCCCCCTCCCTCAGTTCAATAACCAAGGCCCTACTATAAACTAGGGGCCACTATAAAGGATAGGGAAAAGGCTAACTAGGACAACTAAACACCGGTTGAGTGAACTATAGTCCTCAAAGGAGTTCAGGTCAAGTGCATGCTATTGGGCGACCAGGTCGAGTGCGGGGGCTATCTCCTAGTTTGAAAGCTCTGGTCGAGGGAAATCCTCTCTCGAGTCCTTAAGATCGATTCCCTTCAGACCGTTCCTCTTCCACCCTCTCCCCTTTCTTCAGTAGGGCTTTCTCAACCCCAATAGAGCCTTACCCCAACTATCGTTTCCGGGCCCTAACCTAGATATGGAGACTATAGTTGTGTTCTTCCATTCAACTATAGTCCCGCACTACAAGATTATCATTCGCATCCAGAGTTCTAGGTACCATGAACTATAGTTGGGAAACAACTATAGTTGAGTTTTTGGGAGAACAGGTGGGAAACTATAGTCGCAAATTGGAACAATTAAATACATCCCTTCATAGTATACGACATGGTCGCAGTTAGTTTAGTTTAGCTTGGTTTGGTCAACCGTTGACCTTCCAATGGATAGCGACTTGGATAAACCATAGAAGCACACCATTGGACCAACAGGTGATGGCATAGAGAGAATATAGCCCAAGAGCCATGTTCTCCCATTCCTGTAGAGGTACCAGTAGCACGCACCACCAATAGTATCAAAAACAATTGCAGCTGGGATAGGAGTAGCCAACAATTATAGGTAGTTGCTTTGGAACTAAATAAGCACGAATATAATGTATATAATGGTCAAATGCTTCCACTCGGTGAATTGCATGGATCCTCATGTGTACCATAACATCTATCATTTCAAAGATGTCCAAGAAAAGAAGAGCTATCAAATGCACTTATCATATGCTCATTTTTATCTAACATGTTTGTTCACTATGCAAGTACAGGTTTGATGTTCACCATTGAAATATTAATAAGTTTATACTTGTATCATAATTTCACAACATGTGGGTTAAAATATGGCTCCCACAAGGGTTTCTCATTTGAGCTTATTTAAGAGGAAAATGCAAAGTTAAAGTCACCATATCACTAAAAATGTCATAACTATCGATAAGATGAATGAGGATACTGTAGACACTTAAAAATAATTATTTTTAATTATTTTTAATTCCTCACATAATTAATTAATTAATTATGTTAATTCAAATTCTCCTCAATATTAATTAAATATAATTGATATTGTCACTATAGTATGTGACTGATTTATTTAATAAATCAATCCCTTTTTTCATTCTTCTAAAAGATTAAATCCTCACAAATCTTCCTCTTGGCTAATTAATTTCAATTAATTAGTTAACCCAAATGATTCCTACAAACCATCTTCTTAATTCATCATTAACCTAATAAAGTCTTCTAGAAACTCCCTAAACTCACTTAACCTTATTCTTCTAATTTTTAATTCCCTCCACTCATTCTCTCTCCTAGTCAAATCCTAATCCTACTTAACATTTCCTCTAATCCCCCTCCTAATGAGTTTCTAAGGGCTAATCATCATGATTAGCCACGAAGTCAACTCCTTGTCCCTTCCATCCAACCACTAGCTTTTAATGCTCTTTTCCTAGGTGAATGTGAGATCTTCAAAATCTCACAATCCTCTAGGCATCTCCTCTCCCAAGGAATTTTTAATTCCTTCTTATTCCTCCAATCCCCATGATTATCCCTTTTTGGAGAATTTTAAATTCCTCCTCCCCATTCTTCAAGGAATGTCACATCCCTTGCTCCTCTCAAGGCACATTGGGAAGTCTTCCCAATGCACTTTGCTCTTCTCAAGGTACCTTGGGCAGTCTCCCTAATGTAGCTTGAGGAGTGTGGAGACCAGAAATGCCTTTAAGGTATATCTCTTGGTCTCCAAACCCTCTCTTGGGCCTTGTGTGAGATCACAAGCAATCCTAGCCCTTCATCTTGAATCCATCCTAGCCATCCATTCTTCCTCTCCTCTTCCTATAAATTGAGCACTCCATCCCTCCATTCTTCATCTCCAAGTTCAGTAATCTTATGCTGCCCTTTTGAGCCTAGGAAAATCATTTTAGCATCCTTATCATGTCAAAATCATCCTACATCCACACTTAATCATCTCATTTCCATCATCCTCCAAGATCCATCTCATTTGTGCACAACATTGGAGAGCCATCCACGTCAAGCAAGCAAGAGGAGCACATCAAGAGGAGCATCATCCAAGGGCACCTTCACTTCATCAAGCTCCATCCGAAGGAGAAGGTAAAAGGATTGTGTGAGGTATATACATTTTCATTATTCATGTTTTCATGCATTTCAAATTATGTCTTTGATTTCATATGCTTCCATGTTTGATTTGCATGCTTATTAACTAGTCCACCTCATAGGTCTTTTTCCCCTCTTCAAACTACTAATCAATTTGTTTTGCAAGTTGCCTAAGAAATCCAACCAAACATTGTGCATTTATTTAAATTAGGCACCTAGATATTAATAAAAATGGAATGAACCATTGTCTTATGTGTCTTTAAGAAAAGTGTAAAGGTAGGAGAGTATGCTCTCGTCTAGCTAGACGATTAGAAATCTAGACCCTCCAACCTTTTCTTGTTTGATTGCATGTTTACCTCTAGTGGGCCTGCCCTCCCAACTTTCTCTTTGAGAAGGTAAGAGGGGAATGACCCAAGTGAGTACACCCAAACCTGGGGTTCCCAACTCACTATAATAAATAGGCCATTGACTATGAAAGGGTCAATGGTTGGGGCTATATGAGAGTTCACTCTCACATTGGGTGCTTAGTAGGATCCTAGAGATCTCAATCACGCTTGCGTGAATACTAAGTTCTTGGTGCTTTGTTTGGCTATAGGCCTCAATTGCGCTTGCACAAGTTCAAAGGGTATCTCCTAATGGGAAGACTTACTAAACACCTTGTTCATAGTGGCCAAAAACCTTCTAGTCATTGGTGCAGGAGGTCAAACCTCCAAAGCCGCCCATATTTTTCCGGCCCTTAGTAGAGACACAAAGTTTTCCATGAGGAGTTTTCATGGGAATTGATGTTTGGCTGCCCCGAGAAGTGAGTGTCGTGGAGGGGAGCCAGTGGGGTCAAGCATCTAAGTATCTGCTCTGGGTAAGCATAGCTGGGAAACCAATTGGGATCCAATGACTATTGTCCTTTCCAACCTTAAGAATGTTGTATATGAGCATGAGTGTCTTTGAGATAATATGCATTTGATCATTGTGTTTGCTTTGTTTGATACATAATTGCCAAGAGAAGACTAAAAACACATCACTATCCCCAAACACTTTGCAAAAACACTTGTCAAGACACAAACAATTGTCCAAGTCATTACCCACACAAAGTCCAAAATTGCGTCAAAACTCTGTCCGTCCCATGTTTCATAAGCCCAAGAGAGAAGCTAAGAGTTCATCCTCTCCATCAACATTCAAGATTGTCCTTTGGAACACCAACTATCATCCAGATTAGGGTGGTCATGTCCCTTCATATAACTTACCATCATCGAGCTTCTTCTAAGCCATCACTATCATACCTCCATTAATCATCCTCAAATTTCCTAAGGACTTAGCACATTAAATCAATCTCCCACTGTTACCAAATCAATTATCAAAATTCAAATCCAATCTTCGTCTAATCCAATTTAACCTTGCATTAAGGTTACATGCCTTGTGAAATTCCATTTAGACATCATTATTAATCAATTGGCTCTCATTCTTGAAGGCTCTTAACTCACGTCTTTATTTTTCTTAGGGTCATTAGTCAACCCTTGGTATAAGAGAGGCTTTTTAATCATCAATCCAAGGTCTAAATTCTACACAACTTGGCCATCACCTTACTTGTGGTTGCATCCACCACCTAAAATCCTCATCCAAGGACTAAGGTGTCAAATCCTAAACAAATCTGGGCTCTAATCCAAGAACCATACCAATCAACAAAATCCCTTTTCATAAAAGACAAAATCCAAAATTCCTCAAATATCTTGCTAAGTCCTTTCATCACAAATTTCCCCCTCCAAACTTTTCCAAGGCTATTCGTGTATGGCTACAACTCGATCCCAAAAGAGAAAGATGGTTGAACAACAATATGGCATGCCAGACATTAGTGCCCTATATGAAGATCCCATGCAAGATCCTACACAAAGTGGGCAACCTAGCAATCAAGATCAAAGCCAAAATCATAACATGGTTAGCCAAGATGAACTTTCTCCGGAAGTGTAAACTTTCCTAGCAGATTCTTATAACCAAGAGATGATGGAAAAGTTTATTCAACACAATCCTACTGCACTTCTAAAAACTCTCCTTGAAAATGGAGCTCAACTTCCACCAGAATTTAATAGAACTGCTCTCGCCCAACAACCACAAGGAGACCTCACCCCCACACAAAGTGTTGCACCTATTATTTAGACTCAATCAATTGCAACCCCATCAATCATCCAAGATCAATCAATACCACTCGTGACACATCCCACCGTGGTCTCCATCCCACCTTCTTCCTCCTTACCATCTATACCACTATCAAATCCGATCTCATCTATTCTCCAACACACTTCTATACCACCTCCTTCCATTCAACCACATATTTCTATTCCACAAACTTCCCTTCCTACCAACAATGTCACAAATTTCATCCGAGCCATACTCAATCCTGTCACAACAGTTTATAGACTGCAACCAACTATCACACAAATCCCTATGACATCGGTCCTCACATCCCACATTCCCGCCTCCTCATCATATCAATACATTGGTGGTGGTGCACCTTCTTTGGCTCACCCAATTCTTGGGGCAAATACAATTCATCATTATCAAAGTCCACAACAAGACCTCATTAAGGAAATTCAAGACATGAAAAATATCATCAAGGACATGAAACAAAGGACTAATAAAAGGAAAACTTACTCGTTCAAAGAGTTTTGCCCTTGTCCTTACGACCTGTCTATATCAGTTGCACCCTATCCCCCAGGATTTTAGATCCCCAAATTCACCAAGTATGAAGGCAAAGGAGACCCCCGCAACCATGTCTGAGAATTCCACATCTTATGCCAAGAAGTCTCCTATAGTGACCTTTATCTTCGTAGACTCTTTCCCAAGAGTCTCACAGGAGACGCCCTGGCATGGTTCTCATCTCTACCGCGAGGTTCCATTGTCTCCTTTCCAGACTTGGCAAAAAAATTTGTGGCCCACTATGCTTACAACATGGTTAATGATGTTTCTATGATGGACGTATGCAATACAAAACAAAGGCCTGGAGACTTTGCTGATTTCCTACAAAGATGGCGACATCTTATCAAAAATTCCAGTGGGACATGCTTGAACAATATCAAATTGAGCTATTTCAAAATAACTTGGTGCCTGAACTTTCGAGACCCTTAATATCCCAATTTATCAAATCCTTCCAAAAATTGACCGATAAGGGCCTCGCCCTCGAACGTGTCTTGATGGAGGAAGGAACCTTGAAACATTACCAAAAACCGACACAAATTTCTTCCTCTTATCATAACGACAAGACAAAATTTTGGTCTAAGAACAAAAACGTGGTCAGTGATGGTGTAACTGATGCAAAGCGAGTCCAAACCATGGCCTCACCCCCAAAATCAACCACCAATAATCATCAATTCAATAATCAAAACAATCAAAATCAATCCCAAAAACCTCACAACAATGTCTCAATCCAGGGAAGACCACCCCGATTGAATAACCGGACTCCAAGAGACTTCACTCCTCTAGCTGAGCCTATTGAAATGGTGTTTCAAAAACTTGTCCAAGTAGGTGTAGTGGTTTTTCCAATCAATCACCCCTTTGACCCCAATAAACCTAAACCAAGATGGTATAATGAAAATGAGTATTGTGAATACCATCATATTCAAGGGACATGATACATGAAAGTGTATGAAACTGAAGATCTACATACAAGATCTCATTGATAGAGGTGAGATTGAAGTAGCAAATGCAAAACCTGGTAATAACAATGACAAACTCAAAATGTACCAGGAACCCTTCCTGAAGCATGATAAAGGAAAAGGCTCATCATCTAATGCAATGGGTTATGACTACGCTAATCACATAACCGACTTTGATTTTTTAGTAGGTCACATTGAACCTGTAGACACTCATGTCAATGTCATAACCATCCAAGGAGTTAATCCTCCTTCTTCCCAAAGCAGACCAAATCCTACTAGGATAGTCATTCAAGGCGCCACGCCTTCCACCTCCCATTTCCAGAATGACTGAAATGTAACTACACGCCGAGGTAAAGTGACCACCCAAGGAGTCCCTCCCCCACAAAACCCCCCACCCATGTCTTCCACCTACCGATATGACCTCCTTGACCAACTTGGGAAGACACCCATGCAGATCTTTATTTTGGAACTTCTCAAGACTTCCCCGATCCATAAAGAAATTTTGGAACAAGCCCTTCTTGAATCACGTGTTTTTGATAACATCAACGCCACCCAATTCCAAGCCCTCATTGGAAACCTTGCTGCCCAGTAGTACCTTGTATTTACCTCCAAAGATGCTCCCACAGATGAAGACCATAACAAACCTTTGCGCATCGAAACTCTTATCCACAAGCACAAGGTCAAACGTATCCTGATAGACGGTGGGTCCAGGCTTAATCTGTGTACATACAAATTAATAAAACAATTGGGACTTTCTGAGGATCTGATAGACACATTAGGAAGGATCACAATAAAGGCATATGATGATGCAGAAAGAATTTCAAAGGGCATGATCACCTTACCTCTTCAAGTGGCCCCAATTACAATTGAAACCCCTTGCCAAGTAATAGATCTTGATCTCCCCTACAACATTCTCCTCAGGCGACCATGGATTCATTCCTTGCAGGCCGTATCCTCCACATATCACCAATGCATCAAATTCCCCTTCAATGGAAGAGAGATAACTATCAAAAGTGATCCACAACCCTTCCAGTATTGAAAACTCCTAGAGGAAAACCATCCATATCATTGCCCATTAAATAGACCCTCGCCAACACCTCCATCTGACACATCAAATGTTGCCTCCACATCATCCCAACTAGATAATCAAATCAAGATTTTAGACAATGGTTGTGGAGAATACAAATTGGAGGACGTCTTATTAATAGGCAACCTCCCTCTCTCTCCTAAGTCATTTGGCAAACCAAAAGAGCTCAAAAAGGACCCAAAACCAGTCATGGAATGCCAAAATACCACCTTCCAGCAATGGGGCCCACTTAATGAGGAGAGTCTTGAAGAAGCAGATGTCTCTTCTTGGTTGTACCGGGAAGAGGATGATGAGCCAGCGAAAATATCCAAAAAAATGTACCCAAAAGCATCTGCCATAGTTGAAAGAATGGGTTACAAAGGACATGACTTGGGACCAGAGGAGAAAGGAAGAAAAGTTCCCATAAATCCTATCTCCTATAGGTACAATAGAGGCTTGGGGTACACCCCGGTGCCTAAGATTACTATTGTTGGTGCCCCTTCTAGTCCTTCTTCGGATATCAAAAGTGCTGATGAAGAGGAATTCTATGAAATGCCTTGTGAATACAAGAAAGATATCTTCCTTGACACTTACATCAATACCATCACCCCCGTAACCCCTCCCACTTCACACGAGCTACATCTTGTCCATCCCAAATTCATTGACTAGGGCCAACGAGACAAACCAACTTTAGATATCTATGCCGACGATAATGCTCTCATTGCTCTCCTGACGACGCGAAACCTAGAAGATTGTAATAGAATCGAGGGTATTCAACTACACAAAAAGGGATACTTTGGTAGTCAGGTCAATGCCCTTAGCCACAAAAAAGATAATAAAAGGAAAAGACATGATTCCCTAGGTGAAAACCTCCCTGAGGCACCTTTGGATGAACAAAAAATAAAAACAAAGGGTGTATCCGAAGTGAAAACTTGGAAAAGGCACTTGATGATGAGGGACTTGACCTCCCTACCATTGGTTACCTTCCACAGGACAAATCAAATTTGCTAATAGAAGGAATAGACAACATCAACATGGGCATCGAAGTCATTCCAAAAAATGTGCTCATTGCCAAATCCCTCATAGAAATAGAGAAACAAGACTTCATCAACTTCCTTACAGAGGTAAAAATTAATTTTGCATGGTCCTATGCCGATATGCCAAGGTTGAATCATACCTTGGTGGTTCACAATCTTGTTCTCCGCCCAGATGCAAAACCTATAAAATAAAAACTGCGCAAAGTGCACCTGCATATTGCTCTCCTGGTCAAGGTAAAACTCCAAAAGATTTTAGATGCAGAATTCATCAAACCCATAGACTACGTTGAATGGGTCTCTAATATTGTACCTGTCGGCAAACCTGTCAAGGGCATCCGCATCTGCACAGATTTCTGAGATCTAAATAGAGCTTTTCCTAAAGATGATTTGCCGCTCCCCAATATAGACATGATTTTGGACCTTACAACAGGACATGAAATGCTATCACTAATGGATGGGATTTTTGGATACAACCAAATCAGGATAGCAGATAAGGATCAACATAAAACTGCATTCACAACACCATGGGGTACTTTCTGTTACCGGGTCATGCCTTTTGGCCTTAAAAATGTTGGAGCTACATATCAACGTGAAATGACAATATTTTTTCATGACCTATTGCACAAAATTATGGAGGACTACGTGGATGATCTTCTAGGCAAATCCAAGACAAGACAAGAGCACATCCCTATTCTAAAACAGATCTTCGAAAGATTGGAAAAATACAAGCTGCGCCTAAATCCCAAAAAGTGTGTGTTTGGCGTCACATCGGGAAAACTACTAGGATTCATTGTTTCCCACAGAGGCATCGAGATTCATCCCGCAAAGGTAAAAGCTATTATGGAAATTCCTCCACCAAGAACTCTCAGACAACTGCACAGTCTCCAGGGAAAACTCCAGTCTGTCAGGCGTTTCATTTCACAGCTAGCAGACAAGTGCCATCCATTTGCACACCTATTGCGTAAAGACACAAAATTCAAATGGGATTGCTTATGTCAAAAGGCCTTTGAGAAATTAAAATAATATCTAGCATCACCTCCAGTTTTGATGCCACCTACCCCTGGAAAACCCTGCATTTTGTACATATGTGCTACTACAGTGGCATTGGAGGCATTACTAGCGCAAACAGATGATCAAGGGAAGGAAAACGCCATTTACTGCATCAATCGGACATTCATAGGATATGAACTCAATTACACCCCCATTGAAAGAGCATGTTTGTCATTAGTGTTTAGTACACAAAAACTTTGACACTGTATGTTGAACAACAAAACAAAGTTGATTGCCAAGATTGATCCACTTAAATATCTCCTGTTAAAAGTTGCTCTCACTGGTGGAACCACCAAATGGGTCATGCTCCTAAGTGAGTTTGACATCGAATATGTGGATAGAAAGGCAATCAAGGGACAAGTCATTGCAGATCAGTTGGCTAGAGTTCCACTTCCAGGTGACCATCCTATTCTCACAAAATTACCAGATGAGTTCATTATGACTGTTTCCACATCCTCCACATGGCAATTATACTTTGATGGCTCCTGCACCCAAAATGGATCAGGGGCAGGAATATTATTGGTTACACCTCAAGGAGATGGCATCCTCAAATCATACAAAATAGCCTTTGCATGTACCAATAACATAGCAAAATACAAGGCACTCATCACAGGTTTGCATCTGGCTATCCACTGGAAAATAAAGGAGTTACAAGTTTATGGTCATTCTCAGCTTGTTATAAAACAAGTCAATGATGAGTACCAGACAAAAGATGATAAACTCCTTCCTTATCATACTATGGTTGAAGATCTTAAGCAACATTTCACAACAATCACATTTAATCAAATCCCATGAACAAACAACAGGGATGCAGATGCAATGGCCACCATTGGCTCCATCCTTCAAATGCCAGCACAGAGTTAGAAGTGCGAGTTCTTGGTCGAGCAATTATTTATACCAGCATATGACCTACCAGAGTCTGAAATGGTGTGTGTTCTCATTGGTCCCGAGTCCCCTTGGTACCAAGAAACCTTTTCTTTCCTCATAGACAACACCATTCCCCCACATCTCACAAAAACCCAACAACAATCCTTCATCTGCCAATGTGCTCGTTACACCATCCTTGGAGACACCCTATTCAGAAGGCATTTCGATGGTTCCCTCCTAAGGTGTTTAGATGAACAAGAAGCAGAATAGGCATTACGTGAATTACACGAGGGAATCTATGGGGCACACTCAAATGGGTTCACATTGGCTAAAAAACTTTTAAGAATAGGATATTATTGGCCTAAAATGGAAGAAGATGCATACAACTATGTGAAGAAATGCATCCCTTGCCAGCAACATGGCGACAAGATTCATGCACCGTCACAAGAATTGCAACCATTTATTACACCTTGGTCGTTCTCATAGTGGGGGCTTGATCTCATTGGGAAAATCCACCCTTCATCCTCCAACAGACATAAGTTCATTATAACCACCACCGAGTATTTCACCAAGTGGGTAGAGGCTATCCCTCTTACTTTTACCACTGGTAAGAAGATATCCAAATTCATCCTGATATGCAGATTTGGTATTCCAAAAGTTATTATCAGAGATAATGGAAAACAATTTAAAAACCAGGATGTCAAAGAACTCTGCCAAAAATTCAACATCCAACATCGCTTCTCCACCCCATATTATCACCAAGGCAATGGCCAAGCTGAGGCTTCTAATAAAACCTTAATTAAAATACTCAAAAATATAGTCAATGAAGTTGGCCGCGATTGGCACCTCCAACTCCATCCTACTTTGTGGGCGTACCGCACCTCCATCCGCACCCCCACAGGCGCCACCCCTTATTCCCTGGTCTTTGGCTCCGAAGCCATCCTTCCCCTTGAGATCGAGGTCCCCTCTCTAAGGGTATCACACCTCAAGGCCTTGAACCATCTCTGGGTATATCATAACTACTTGCGTATGAGTTATCAGAAAAAAGTTGGTGATCTTGTCCTCATGGAGAATCAGAAAACTCTACAAGAAAGAGAAAAGAAACGCAAGTTCAAGCCTAATTGGCTTGGACCATATGTAATCACAACAAAATATGGATCAGGAGCTTATCAGTTGGCTACTCCTGAAGGCATTCCTTTAGATGATCCAATGAATATCATGCACCTCAAAAGATTTTATGCTTAGTCCTCAGAAAGTCTTAAATTGTCAAAAAAATCAAGAAAAAAATAAAAATTAAAAAATTAAAAAAACAATGAGAAAAAGATCCTGAAAAAATTGTCACTTTGCTGAAAACCTGGCAAACAGGTGCCTTATGACACAAAAAAATTTAAAAAATCAGAAAAAGAAAGAAAAACAATTCGTCCACCAGTGAAAATCACTTTGTGGCGCTATGGACAAGTACCTTGGTGAAAACCTCTATGCAGGCACCAAGGTAAATAACCGGATCCACTGTCTAGCATGTCGATACTACAAATCATCCGCCATCCAGCCCACCCATGCGCAACATTCCTTCTTTTCCGCCACCCAATAAAACATGCGTATGATGATGAGTCTTCGCCTGAGTCATGAACAAGGAATGTCTCATTAAAACTGAGCTTTATCATTTGGTCACAAGGAAGTGACTTGTTAGATTTTGTTAGATCTTTTCATATAGACTTGCATCTTTTTCCCTATTACTACCACTATTTTCGACTGCCTGGGTTCTTGCATATCCAGGTACATAATGATAGGCGCATACTGGGGCATATTTCATAGTATGGCATGTTTTGGATCCCTCTTGTATAAATCGGTGACCTGGTACTAGTGTTTATCAACACTTACCTTCTCATGTACAAGAGGTATCGGTGTGTTTGAGGGTTTCCTTGCACAAACCCACAACTTTGTATTAGTGTTTCTTAACACTTGCATTGTTGTGTGCAAGAAATTCCCATTTGTCTATAGAGTCAGTCCATGCCCTGGGTTTCTCATGGCATCTTGATTTCTATAATTAGTGGTGCAAGCCACTCAGGGCAACATCAAACTAGGTTGGCTCTCCACATTTGTTGTGCACAAAATCTCACCATCAATCCATCAAATCCTAAACTCAATAATCCCATGGAGTTCTCAATTTCCCCCACTTCCCATCTATTCCATATTCTTCTATCTAAGATCATTGTGTTATTATTAGCATATTCCCTCTTTTTATTAATTCATTCAATACATTTACCATATAAGATTACATCACATAAATAAAAGATACACTCATCCATATAGCATTACATTTAGAATGCATCATAAATCATTCACACGTGTGTATTTATATATAAAGCATTAAAAACACTCATCCTGCATCCAAAAAAAAAACTATGTTAGCAACACATCATAAACATACATACATAAGCATCCACTCTGCATCACAAAATAGGTCAGCATAGCCCATCCATGATTGCATGCATATATGACATCATAAGACAAACAAAAATAATCCATCACAATAAATGCTACACATCATCTGTCACCAAACAAATCATGTATACACATATATATAAAGAGGAAAATATGTTTGTCATGATACAATGACCCCTCATTGGGTCCGTTGTGGCATATATGGGCCCCCGTGAGGGCCCATCTTCCTCCGCACTCTTGCCTCTCCTACTCTTCCTTCCAAATTCTTCGCGACTGCTTCATATTTCTTCCTCATTTATCCCTTCCACCCTGATTCTTCTTCCTCTTTTTTTTGAGAAATTTTTGTCCTTTTTTTTCAAAAAAAATCTTTAGGGGGCATACACCTCCCATGCTTTATGTTGGGGCATCCTTTTCTTCTTCTATCTTCTACACATCGCCATACACCTCACATAATTAATTTTGATTCTGATCATATCTTATACAGGATGAATCCTTCTTGAAACTAGACATTGTGATCAGTCATATCTTATACAGGATGAATCCTTCCTGAAACTAGACGTTGCGCTCTGATCATGTCTTATACTGGATGAATCCTTCCTAAAACCAGACGTTGTGATCAGTCATGTCTTATACAGGATGAATCCTTCCTGAAACCAGACATTGTGCTTTGATCATGTCTTATACAGGATGAATCCTTCCTGAAACCAGACATTGTGCTTTGATCATGTCTTATATAGGATAAATCCTTCTTGAAACCAGACATTGTGATCAATCACGTCTTATACAGGATGAATCCTTCCTGAAACCAGATGCTCTGATCATGTCTTATGCAGGATGAATCCTTCCTGAAACCAGACGTTGTGATCAATCATGTCTTATACAACATGAATCCTTCCTAAAACTAGACGTTGTGATCAACCATGTCTTATATAGGATGAATCCTTCCTTAAACCAGACGCTTTGATCATCTTTGTCTTATGCAGGATGAATCCTTCCTGAAACCAGACTGAATCGAGATCTTATCAATCAAATCAATATCATCATCAAAAAACAAGATTATTCTTTGAATCAACACGTCATCACACCTCGCTTCAAAGAGGGGCAAAATGTAGACACTTAGAAATAATTATTTTTAATTCCTCACATAATTAATTAATTAATTATGTTAATTCAAATTCTCCTCAATATTAATTAAATATAATTGATATTGTCACTATAGTATGTGACTGATTTATTTAATAAATCAATCCCTTTCTTTATTCTTCTAAAAGATTAAATCCTCACAAATCTTCCTCTTGGCTAATTAATTTCAATTAATTAGTTAACCCACATGATTCCTACAAACCAACTTCTTAATTCATCATTAACCTAATAAAGTCTTCTAGAAACTCCCTAAACTCACTTAACCTTATTCTTCTAATTTTTAATTCCCTCCACTCATTCTCTCTCCTAGTCAAATCCTAATCCCACCTAACATTTCCTCTAATTCCCCTCCTAATGAGTTTCTAATGGCTAATCATCATGATTAGCCACGAAGTAAACTCCTTGTCCCTTCCATCCAACCACTAGCTTTTAATGCTCTTTTCCTAGGTGAATGTGAGATCTTCAAAATCTCACAATCCTCTAGGCATCTCCTCTCCCAAGGAATTTTTAATTCCTTCTTATTCCTCCAATCCCCATGATTATAACTTTTTGGAGAATTTTAAATTCCTCCTCCCCATTCTTCAAGGAATGTCACATCCCTTGCTCCTCTCAAGGCACATTGGGAAGTCTTTGCAATGCACTTTGCTCTTCTCAAGGTACCTTGGGAAGTCTCCCCAATGTACCTTAAGGAGTGTGGAGACAAGAAATTCCTTTAAGGCATATCTCTTGGTCTCCACACCCTCTCTTGGGCCTTGTGTGAGCTCACAAGCAATCTTAGCCCTTCATCTTGAATCCATCCTAGCCATCCATTCTTCCTCTCCTCTTCCTATAAATTGAGGACTCTTGATGAATACTAAGAGGGGGGGGTGAATTAGTATGCCAAAAACCTTTGCACTTAAACACTTTGCAAGACTAGTAGTAAACTGGTAAAATAGTTTAACAGACAAACCAGTTAACAAGCATGCAAACCAAATAGCTAATAATGCATTTACCCATAGAAGCACAAACACCATAACACAAGATATTTTGACATGGAAACCCAGATGGGAAAAACCATGGTGAGATGGAACTCACAAGTCACTATTTGCAGAATAGGAACCAAACCAGTTAAGGTCTGACTGGTTAAGGTCTAACAGTGTTCTTTACCAGAACAGATCCTGCTAGGAATCTAAATCTCTATTAGGAGACAAGTCCTATTAAAGACTACCTTGCTAGAGGATTTTAGATCCACAAGTGTGAACCACCTTGTTAGAGGATTTACAACAGGCTTTTGGGCCTACCCGGTTAAAGGCTACAAACTTGTCAAAGATGTGAGTAATCAACAAGTGTTTGATCTAGCTAATAGAATTGACTACTCGGTTAGATCCTTGATAGCTTGTTCTTAATGCATTATTGCATTACTTCAGTCTTCTACACATTCATAATCTCTCCAACTCCTCAACCACCTTAAACCCTAGCTGCAATATCAACTATCACAACAACAATAACAACAACCAAAAAACCTTAGACATGATGTCCTTATAAAGGAAACTGATTTCATGTCGGTCCAATAGGATTACATCACAATTTACTAGGTTCAATGAACCTAGACATACTAGGTAATACATCACAAAAAGCATCGCTACAGTATTGACACCGTCAAACAATCGGTGGGTAACTCATCACAAAGTATTACTGGTTCATACAAAGTGTCGGTTGTCGGTTCGACAAAAATGAAGACTGGTAGAAATGTGCTATTTCGCTTTAAACCCTCGTACCACTTGAGGTCAACATGCTGCTTCAAACTGGGAAACACATTCTGCAAAACATCAATAGTCTAAAGACTATAATACAACATACCAGTTGGAACAAATACCGGTTGTGTTTTAACTCATACATATAAAGAGGATCTCAATGCAAGTGTGTGTCCATCAATGACAATCACAACATAAACATAAAAAATGCCAACAATCTCCCCCTTTGGCATTGATGGCAACACTTAGGAAATTAAAATTTTGACATCTACGTGTTTTACAACAAAATCATGCCATTAGCAAAATTTCTCCCCCTAAGCATATACACTATCCCTTTGACAATACAATGTATAACAATTTTGCATAAAGAGCATAAACATTGAGATATACAGAGCATATAATCAAAATTTGATTACCAGATACTTCTCCAAACAGAATTCTTCTCCCCCTTTTCCAACAATGACAAAGTACAGCTGAACAACCCTATTTTCATTTGATATTAAAAATAATAAAAGTTTAGGACAACAATGAATGATACTTGTCAAAAACAAATTTAAAGTCCTGCAAGAATTGTTTCATCAACAAAGACTAGGACTCAAGTAGGGAGGTGGCTACTTCTTGCTCTGTCTTCATCTGGGAGACCTATTCTTCCATGGCATCAATTGTCCTCATTTCCTGTGTAACAGTTAAGGCATCCAAGTTTAGATAGCACTTCTGAAGAATTTGCAAGCGTGGGAGTAGAACCAGTTGTAGCTCCTAGAAATCTCTAGACCGAGTGTTGATCTCTTGCTCCATTTTCATTGACTGGATGTGAAACCCGTGAACAGTTTGCCCATAAGTTGTGAATGAAACATAAGGCAGCTTGAATGTGCTCAAGTAGGATTGCAAGTCCTTTTCTAGTTTTTGCTTCTGAGCTAGCACATCATCATAGAACAGATGAGGTTGGCAGATTTTGCTGAGTAGTAGATTCCCCTCATCTAGAGCATCCCTTATATCCTTTTGTCCTTTCTTCAGTTCAGTTCGGAGCTCATTCAACTTCTTCACAAGAGCTATATTAAGAGCTTTTTGATGCTCCTTCTTGACATTAGCCTCTGCTGCCTCTTCGAGACTCTGCACTTGATCATCTACTACTGTGCATAGGAGATTAAGTCTAGCTAGTGACGAATCGGTGTTTGGAAGATTTGTATCAGGTATCAAACCGGTAAGCATATCAATAGCTGCTTGGATTACATCATGCTCCTTCTTCCATTGAATGATTTCAAGGCGCTTTTGAGCTACCCTGATGCTCTACATTAGCTCCGTTTCAGTTGCAGACTGGAGATCAATTGGACTAGTGAGATCAATTGGTTTATCTTGACTCCCGATTGCCTTCAGAGTCTCCATCTGTGTGCTCTTCGCTGCTTCTCTTGCCTTGTCCTCTTCCACTTTCTTCTTCTCCACTTCTCTCCTCTTCTCTGCTTCCTTGTCCTCCTCAGCCTTTTTCTTTTCTGCTTCCTTCTTCTTCTCCTGTTCCTTATCTTCTTCTTCTTTCTTCTTCCTTTCTGCTTCCTTCTTCTTCTTCTCCTCTTCATCTTTCTTCTTTTTCTCCTCTTCATCCTTTTTCTTCTTTTCTTCTTCTTCCTTTTTCTGATTCTCTTCTTCTTCCTTTTTCCGCTTCTCTTCTTCATCCTTCTTCCTCTTCTCTTCCTCTTCATTTTTCCACTTCTCTTCTTCTTCCTTTTTCCTCTGCTCGGACTCTTCCTTTGCCGCTTCCTGTCTATCCTCAGCTTTCTCCTGTTCAGCCTATTTCTCTTGTCTTGTTGCCTCAGATGGTATCTCTTGGGTAACATCTTCTTTGTCCAGGGCATCGACATCAATAGTGTTGACCAGTTCATCAACCGGATTTACTTCATCATCAAGTACTTCACCCAGTTTGGATATAACCGGTTCTTTCTCAGCTTGTCGGTTGGCTTCAGCCACTCGATGCATCTTCAGAGTGTCTAGAGCACGAGTGTGTGTATCCTTGAGCACTTCCTTACCTTTTCCATCTAGTAACAGGAGTCTTGTTCTTCTCATGAAGAAAAGACCTTTGTATTTGTTCATTACATTGAACAGTTCTGAATTTGATACATCAAGAAAGTGTTCAGCAAAAACTTTTTCTCTCATTTTCTATTCCTGCTCTATGGCAATGCACCATTTATTGTCTAAGGACTTATACAAAGAATCCGGTGTTTCAGATCTAATTTCTGAAGGGGACCGGTCATTAATACATAAATATTGAATTATTTCTTTTTCCACCACCTCCTTTTCATCATCATTAAAGTCATCAAAATAATCAATTAAATCATTCAATACTTTTCTCCTAATTTTTTTGATAGTTCTTTGACAATGTGTCAAAGGTTTGTAGGAGAGATATCAATATTTAGCGGTGCAGATGATGCCGGTTCATCCTTTGTCTTCCTCTTTGCTTGATGTGTTTTCTTTGGCTTTTCCTCAGACAAGGTTTCTTTTGAGTCTGGAGAGGTGTTCCTGGTCTTCCTCTTTCTCTAGAACACTTTAGCCTATGCAGCTTCTAGTTTTTTCTTGGCTAGTGACCGCTTGGTCACTTTTGGAGTTCCAGTAGTAACCGATGCAGATGTTGCAGGCACTACTTTTGCCTTCTTCACTGCCAGTTCCTTTTCTTTCATTGCTGGTGGTTCCTCAACCGACACTATCCTCTCTAGGTAGGTGTTGGTTTTCTTTGCCTTAGGGTCAAGCAGTGAGGCAATAAGGGTAGAGGCATACCCTTCCAGCATATTGTACATCACCTCATAGCCCATTGGCTCCACTTCTTCCTGTCTAGGCTCAACAACCTCCATTATGCATTTATCTACTTGGATGATGAAGCAGATATCATATTCATATTTATTGATGATGTCACCTGATATCCTCACTCTTTGGCTCATCTTCCTTCTGAACTCATCAAAATACTTGTTTAGAATATCAGGGTAACTAGTTCCAAGTGCTTCAATGCTTTCCTTGATTTGCTTGGTTACCGGTTGGTCACCAGACCACTGAACATCTCCTACTCCTAGGAAGTAGCCTTGGAAATAGAAGAACAACCCAACCAATAGTTTTCCAAACTTAAACCTAAGTGCATTATCCTATTTGATCGCCTTCAGATTCAACAGGAGTTGTCTTTGCATACCGGTGCATAGATCAAACAATGCGTCCTCCTTTATCATCTGGTAAGCGGCATTTACCGCTGCAGCAGATACAGAGTTAATCCTGCTGGCTGAGAATGTCTGGTATCCAATCATGATACACGCATACTTCACTAGATCATCCTTGATAGGATTTACTATCATGCCTCGTGAGTCGCTCATTGAACCGGTGAGTTTGGCCATTTCAGTTTTGCTTACCGTTCTTAGGGCTGGCACTTCCCCTATGTTGTAGAATCTAGTGACTGCATAAATTGCCTACGGCGTGATGTCATGTGTCCTCTCTAGGTACATCTTATCACCATGGAATCTGCTCAGAATGATCCTTATGTGATCTTCTGTGAAATCTTCCAGGAAGTAGACAACATTGTGGAGCTTTTTCTTTTCCAAAATATTAAACTCTGGTTTGATCTTCTTATCTTTACCACAAAATAAACCTAATTGGGTGTGGATAGCTACAGACCCTAGGTCTTCTATTTTGCAATCTATGTAGTCGAAAATTCCCTCTTCTACTATCACACTAGCTGGAACTTGTGATAGAGCATTATACTTGGACTTCCATTGAATAAAACTTGCTGACTCGACAGATGCACTAGAACTGATATGTGATGCGGAAGCCATTATAGAAATCTTAAGAACTTGAGAAATACCTTTGAAATACGTGAAATTAGGGCTTGTTGATTCTTCTTCACTTTACACTCCGTTGGTTGCTAAATCACCACTTTGTGTTCTCCACTTGCCCATTTCCAGTTTGAATTTGAATCTCCTTGTTGGTTTCTCAATTTCTCAAAATATCTGCTCAAATCGCCTTTTCGTCGCTTTGCTCTTTGAAAAACTTTTCTGCACTCAAAAACTGATAGTGAGAAATGATTTGTAAAATGCTTTTAAACATATTCCTCACCTACCATCATTAATGCTCCTTCATTAGGGCGTAAACCCTAATTTTCCCTTTCTACCATTTCTGGTCTTCTGTGAAATGACAGGTATAACATATCAGTTAAGGTCTTTTACCGGTGTAAACTGGGGGTTCAAAACATTTTGCTGTTTGCTCCCCATAAGCTTTTCTGAAGCTTAGTTTGCCGGTTCCGTGATTTCCACACTAGGTGCAGAAATCGGTTCCTCTTGTAACACTGTTGGTTTCTTCTTCCAGGTTTTGTTCATATCCGCTTGAATAGTATCAACATCAATGTCTCCTTCGAGAGTGACTGGTATATCATCAGATATGTCCTTTCTTGATCTACAGAATCTGGCAATGTGACCCGGTTTGTTGCAGTGATAGTAGACCAATCCAAGTGCTCTCCAAGGTCCATTGTTCATGTTTCCATTCTTCCTTCTGCATGTTGCAGTAGTGTGACCATGACCATGATAGATCATACAATTTTCTCTCCATCTGGTTGCCGCCTAATAACCACCGCTTCTTGGCTGATGATTGAAGACATTAAACCAATTGTGATTCCGATTCACAAAAGGTTCAGGAACAGCTCGTTGGGTCCTCTGAGGATATCTTCCAGTGTTATTCATAACAGACCTACATTTAGATGCTCTATGCCCATACTTGTTGAATGCATACCAATTACCATCAAATCTATAGGGTCTAGGCTTATCATTTAGAAAATAAGGAAAATTGTTGTAAGCATTACTCCTACACACATTTGTAGTATGTCCTTCTTTAAGATAGTTGAAACAAATAGGTTTAAACTTTTTCTTACCTTTATCCTTTGATGCCGGTTGTTTCTTTGATGTTCCAGCATTTGTACTAGAGGTTTCACCTTCCTCATTACCAGAATAACCAATTCCATTGGTATTCTTGACCAGTTTGGCAGATTCAAACTTTTTCTCTAGCTTGACAGTACTCTTGTTGAACTTAGCAAGTATTTCCTTTGACTCAGAGAGTTCTTTGGAAATAGCAGCATTTGTTTCCAACACGTTTTCATTCTCAGAGATGGTAGTGTTCAGTTCTCCTTGCATGTCTTCCTTTTCCACCTTGCTTGCATGGAGTTGAGCATTTAGGGCACTCATCTCTTGTTTCAGCTTGGAGATCTCAAGATCTCTTTCTTTCACTAGGTCTTCAACTTTTCTCTGATTCTCAAGCTCTTGACACATTCGAATAGTCAGTCCTTGCAACTCCTTTCTCAGGTTGGACTTTGATTCAGTTAACCTATTTACTTCAGCAATTAGGGCTTCCATGTCTGCTTCATCTGAAGAACTATTTTTAGATAGCTCCATCAGCTTTTGTGCATGTTCTCTTCATTTTGCTTGAGATGCCTTGTATTTGACCATAAGATCATCATAGGCTTGCTTAGACTAAGTGAGCCGAAGGGTAAGTTCCCTCAATGTGTATTCCCCCATATCTCTTTCCAAGTGGTTAAACTTATAGAAAGGTTGGCTCTATTACAATTGATGAATACTAAGGGGGGGGGGTGAATTAGTATGCCAAAAACCTTTGCACTTAAACACTTTGCAAGACTAGTAGTAAACCGGTAAAATAGTTTAACAGACAAACCAGTTAACAAACATGCAAACTAAATAGCTAATAATGCATTTACCCATAGAAGCACAAACACCATAGCACAAGATATTTTGACATTGAAACCCAAATGGGAAAAACCACAGTGAGATGGAACTCACAAGTCACTATCTGTAGAATAGGAACCAGACCGATTAAGGTCAGACCAGTTAAGGTCTAACAATGTTCTTTACCAGAACAAATCCTGTTAGGAATCTCAATCTTTGTTAGGAGACAAGTCCTATTAAGGACTACCTTGGTAGAGGATTTTAGATCCACAGGTGTGAACCACCTTGTTAGAGGATTTACAACAGGCTTTTGGGCCTACCCGGTTAAGGGCTACAGACTTGTCAAAGATGTGAGTAATCAACAAGTGTTTGATCTAGCTAATAGCACTGACCACTTGGTTAGATCCTTGATAGCTTGTTCTTAATGCATTATTGCATTACTTCAGTCTTCTACACATTCATAATCTCTCCAACTCCTCAACCACCTTAAACCCTAGCCGCAATATCAACTATCACAACAACAATAACAACAACAACCAAAAAACCTTAAACATGATGTCCTTATAAAGGAAACTGATTACATGTCAGTCCAATAGGATTACATCACAATTTCCTAGGTTCAATGAACTTGGACATACTAGGTAATATGTCACAAAAAGCATCACTATAGTATCGGCACCGTCAAACAATCGGTGGGTAACTCATCACAAAGTATTACCGGTTCATACAAAGTGCCAGTTGTCGGCTCGACAAAAATGAAGACTGGTAGAAATGTGTTATGCCGCTTTAAACCCTCGTACCGCTTGAGGTCAACATGTCGCTTTAGACCGGGAAACACATTTTGCAAAACATCAATAGTCTAAAGACTATAATACAACATACCAGTTGGAACAAATATCGGTTGTGTTTTAACTCATGCATATAAAGAGGATCTCAATGCAACTGTGTTTCCATCAATGACAATCACAACATAAACATCAAAAATGCCAACAACTCCATCCCTTCATTGTTCATCTCCAAGTTCGGTAATCTTATGTTGCCCTTTTGAGCCTAGGAAAATCATTTTAGCATCGTTATCATGTCAAAACCATCCTACATCCACACTTAATCATCTCATTTCCATCATCCTCCAAAATCCATCTCATTTGTGCACAACATTGGAGAGCCATCCACATCAAGCAAACAAGAGGAGCACATCAAGTGGAGTATCATCCAAGGGTGCCTTCACTTCATCAAGCTCCATCCAAAGGAGAAGGTAAAAGGATTGTGTGAGGTATATACATTTTCATTATTCATGTTTTCATGCATTTCAAATTATTTCTTTGATTTCATATGCTTCCATGTTTGATTTGCATGCTTATTAACTAGTCCACCTCATAGGTCTTTTTCCCCTCTGCAAATACCATAACGGAAAGAGTAGATAAAGAGGAAGGAGAATTCTTTGAGAAAGCCATCAAAAATTGTAATGAGCATATGGATTCATTATTACCAGTACTCAACTCAATAATTTTGGAATATAAGGAGTTGTATAGAGAAGCATGTAAACCTCACTGTTTGATAGAGGATATAGATGAGGAAATCAAGAAGACACAAAATTAAATTGACAACATTGCAGATAATTTGATAGGTTCTTCGGGACTTATCTTAGTTTTTGAGCAGGAAATGGAAGTTTTTGAGGAGAAGTTAGAGAAACTTGAGAAAGAGAAAGCAAGGATTAGGTTAAAAGCCTAGGAACTCAAAAGTAAAGTCCAAAATTGGACTATCTCATTACTCAGCGGGTTGAGCTATCAAAGGCAACAGTTCAAGAAGAACAATCACCGAAGCAGCAAATGCACTATCTAACCAACATGATCCAACAGACTGAGACCATTCTCTTCAACAACAACAAATTCATGCAGAGCCTTAATCTAATTTTGGCGGACATTTTTCAAATTATAACCAATCGGTTACAAGTGATGAGGTAGCATTTTTGTATTCTTTGATTATTTTTGACTTTCTTTTAAATTGAAGTTAAAGGGAGAGTAGTAGTATGGAGAAAATAAATGCATAGAGGAGATCATTTTGTCAGGGGAGCACACTTCTTTTTGGATTTTTCTCATGATTGTTGCTATCAATGCCAAAGGGGGAGATTGTTGGCATTCTACACTCTAATGAGAATAGTTAATGTTGTCATTGATGGCAACCAACTGGCAACCAATTGGCAACCAACCAGCAACAGGTTTCTACACATACACCAGCAAACACTTTCACCGACATTCAGATCACACAGGAAATGAAGTATACCGACACTCAGACCGACATGGGATAAAGTTCTACTTATATGAATTATATTGTAAATGTAATTAATTATTTGTAAGCTGACTTGGTATATTGTAAAGACTCATATAAGTATGAGATCTCATAGGTTATTTTTTATTATGGTTGAATAATAGATAGGAGATTATTGTATAAGGTGATATAGTGGATAATGAAGGTTTTGGTTAAGGTATCCGATTGAGCTTAAACCGGTACTGAACGAAGCATTTGAGATGCTATTTTGAGCAGTACATTGTAATGGATTTAATTATCCATATTATAGTCAGTGAGACTTTTTTGAGCAGTGCACTCCAGGTAGTTTGCCTTCCTGTATGTTCAGGCCCCTATTGTAAGTAGTATTTATTCATATTGGCCAATGAGTAAATATTGTGGGTCATTAATCCCACCGAGGTTTTTCCCATATCAGGTTTCCTCATTAAATATCTTGTGTTATGGTGTGCATTTATGTTGTCTCTGTTATTTTTATTTACTGCACTATTTCTTGTTTACCAATACATTGTTTTGGGTTGCAAAGTTATAAATAAGTTCAACTATTTAACTAACTGATTAGACACTGAATCACCCCCCCTCTGAGTGTCTTTGGGATTGTCATTGAATCTAACAAGATCTAGTGTTACTGACAGAAGAGACTATCTGTTGGACACTTCTCATATGTTTGGATCTATGGAATGTGATTGGTTACATGTGGTACATGCTTCTGAAGCATGTCTTGGTCAGTTGGTATTGACGTGGTAAGCAGATGCTATCAAACACTCTTGTATACCCTTATTGAAATTGGTTTACGGTTTAATTGACAGAGCTTTAACTGAGAAATCTTGATAGGATGCATAAGTGGTGTTGGTGTGGCTTCTAGATGGCTTTGAGGATGCTGGAGATGTTCTTTGATCATGCTTCAACTTCTTGAAGACATTGCTTTGGAGCGGTGGACCAAGAATAGGTCCGATACCTATATAGGTTATGGACCGATATCATGTTAACGTATACTCTACATGTTACCATGATGTTTCAAGATGTTCTATGGATTGGTTTTGTTGTTTTGGTCTTATGCTAACATGGCATATCATTGTAATATGAATTTATGTAATGATATTATTGTAATATCTTTCAGGTGGCCGACCTAATTGGTTTAGGCCTTAGAGTTTGTATAAATTGATGTAAGATCTCATTGTAGATCAAGGTTATGGGAATGGAATAAGTGTCGTGGTCTTGGAATGCAATATCATATACAAAGGAGATTTTGTTGATCATAGTTGATCTAATTGGGATTAAGGAAGAGGTCAAAGGCCTCCAGTATTGAGCTTAACTGGGACTGTAATCACGCATGGTAGATGCCATCTCTGGCAGTTCATTATTCTGGATTGTTGTCCATATATCTTGAGGTGGTTTTAACCTTTGTAGTCAATGAGACTCTTTTGTAATGAGTAGTACGCTCTAGGCAGTGTGACTTCCTACATGTACAAGCCCCTCATTGTAACACATACTTTCTGCAGAAGTATCATGTGATTGTGGATAGGCTTCCCACCCTGGTTTTTCCCTTTCTAGGTTTTCCACGTATAAATCATTGTGTTATGTTGTATGGTTGCTTTGCATTGATTATCTATTTAATTGTTAAGTTGCATTGTTTATCGGTATCTATTTCTGCTTTACCGATACTTAATCTGGTTAACGGTTATTAAGTGGATTAAATGATATAATATATTAACAACTGATTCACTTCCCCCTCTCAGTTGTTCACCGGTTATCCTAACAATTGGTATCAGATATTTGGTCTTCTTTTGCAGAAGCTTAACCACTTGAGGTAGATCCTATTGCAGCTAGCACTTCTAATCCTATTTTCAAAAGAGAAATTCCTAAGCTTGATGGAACAAATTATGGGATATGGAAAATTTGAATGGAGAGTCATCTTCGATGTCTTGGCAAGGATATTTGGGAGATAACTAAGAAAGTATATACACCTTATGATCCAACATTTGGAAATCCTGCTCTTGCAGACTTGGATAAGAATATTGAAAATGACTACAGTGCTAGAGAAGCCCTCATGTGTGCACTTACTGATCAACAGATCATGGGATTGACTGATAAATCATCGACTAAGGTTATGTGGGACAAATTGAAAACTCTGAATGAAGGTGATCCTACTATCAACATTTCTAAACTTGATGGCTACTGGGTAAGATATGAAAACTTGAGGATGGAAGATAATCAAAGAATTATTGTATTTATGGAAAGAGTAAATGAGATTGTTATGGGAATTCAATGTTGTGGAGGATTTTTGAGTGAAGATGAAATACTTTCCAAAGTCTTTAGAGCCCTTCCACTGGCTTACAAGATGAAGGTAACTACAATTAATGAGTTGAGAAAAATGGCAAAATCCTCAGTTAACAGAGACATTCTGATTAGGAAACTATCTACTTTTGAGCTTGAAGAATATGCATCTTATGGAGCTATAAAGTCTGAACCTGCTTTTCATGCATCATCATCATCTACTAGCAAAAGTGATTGGAAAGTCTTATATGTAAAATAATTGGAAGACATGAGGAAAGGAGATGAAGAATTTGAGCAACTTGAATCCCTATTTGCTAGAAGAGTACCTAAAGGTCCGATAGGAAGTAAGTATGAAGTAAAAGAACCTTTTAAATGTTTTGCATATAATAAGATTTCTCATTTTGCATCTTGATGTCCTGAAAGGAATGCAAGGTTTGAGGAAAGAGTTATGAAATTATTTAAGCCTAACAAAAATAGATATAGATTCAAGAAAAGTAAACAATGCTACATAGCGGATGAGGAAGGAGTAACTGATGACTCTGGAGATGAATCGACATAAGACTCTGCTAGTGGATCTGACAATGGAAAGGAATGGGTGTTATATTCTTTAAAGGAAGATGAATCAAATCTGGCTATCAAAAATGAAGAAAAGGCCCTGGCAACAAATGTTGAAGATAAGGATGAAAGGGTAATTAATAGTGGATGCTCACATCATATGACTAGAGATAAAAGTAAATTTCTATCCCTGCAAGATTACAATGGCGATCAAGTCAAATTTGGAGATGACAAAGCATGTATGATCAGAGGTAGAGATATTATTTCTTTGGATGCTAAGCATAATACTGATAATGTCTATTATGTAGAAGGTTTAAAGCATAATATTTTGAGTGGTGGTCAATTAGTGGACAAGGGTTTCCAGTTTAAAGATAGAAAATACAAAATCATTAACAAGACTGGTTTGGAGATTGCAATCGGTATTCAGACTAGAGGTAATATCTTTTACTTGAACACTGGTAATAAGATATGTTTGATTTCTCATATTGATGAGACTTGGTTATGGCATAAGAGGTTGTGTCATGTTAATTTTGATTGTATTATTCAAATCAGTTCAACTAAGGTAGTTAGAGATATACCTAAGATTATGAAGCCTCATAATCCAGTATGTAAGGAATGTCAATTGGGAAAGCAAGTTAGAACTTCTTTTAAGAGAATACATGATAAATCTAATGATGTACTTTATTTGATTCACACTGACTTATGTGGTCCAACAAGGACTAGAATATTTCAAGGTGATAGGTATTTCATGTTGATTATTGATGACTATTCTAAAATGATGTGGGTGACTTTTCTTAGGGAGAAGTCTGAAGCCTTTGAGAAATTCAAGATATTTAAAGAAAAAGTTGAAACAAAAACTAGATTTAAAATAAAATATCTAAGATTAGATCAAGGCGGTGAGTTCACTTCTCATGAATTTAACATTTATTGCGAGACAAATGGAATTAGGAGACAATTATTTGCACATCAGACTCCTCAGTAAAATGGACTAGTGGAAAGAAAGAACAAAACCATTTTGGATGCAACAAGATCTATGATGATGGAAGCCAAATTACCTCATATCTACTGGAGAGAAGCAGTGAGTACAATAGTCTACACATTCAACAGAGTTCACATCAAAGGTGAAACCGGTAAGACCCCTTATGAATTATGGTTTGGACATACACCTACTGTTAAATATTTTAGAATTTTTGGAAGTAAATGCTATATCAAAGAGATGATTCAATCGGAAAGTTTGATCCTAGATTTGATTAAGGGATATTTCTTGGTTATTCAATTCAAAGCAAAGCATATAGATGTTATAGCAAAAGATTGCAAAAAATTGTGGAGAGTGCTAATGTGAAAGTGGATGAGAAGTACATAAATCATTCTATATCATATGACAACGAACCGACAATGGAGATGATCATAACTGAATCGACAATGCCTCAATCGGTATAGGAAAATGAGACAGTTACACTGACACAATCATAAAAGTCAACTATGACTGATAATCAGAGCAGTGAACCTGAAGTTCAGAAGACACCAAGGTATATAAGATTAAATCATTCTAAAGATCAAATCATTGGAGATAGGAACAAGGGAGTTATGATAAGAAGAAAACTGACCAATGAAGTGTGTGTGTGAAAAGTTGACCTGTATCTGTATTTGAAATACACAACACTTCAATTAAGTCATTAGATGCATGGTTAGTAAATCAATAATCAATGAATAATAAACCATTACAAAGCAATATATGAATATTTAAGCTAAATGATTTAAGCAATATGAAATAACTAACATGCAATATCTCAATGCAAATTCTCAATGAACCTAGAGCAAAAACATCATAATAACAATATATTCTCTAGGATTTTTTGAATGAGAGATGAGAGCCTGAATTTATAGAAAATTCAGAATGAAACCAAAGGTTGAGATCAAATGATGATGAGCGGTCAAGATTTTCCAAGAGGAAGCACAATCTAGGTGAATTGATGTGATTGGATGCTTTTCTCAATTTTAAAAGAAATTGAACTAAAATTAAGATAAAATCAGAAAAAATTGATTTATTCTCTATTTCATTCAATTTTAATATTTAATTGTTTTAATTGCTTTCTTTGAGATTATTTATCAATTTTTAATTTTTTTTTATAAGATTATCTCTAATTGATTTCTTTTCTCAAATTTTAATTCTTTTTTTGTCAATTAATTCCATTTTTGATTTATTTCCTTTTTTGAAGATTTGTGCTCATAGTTTCCAATTCCTCTTTCTTGATTTGTTTCCTTTTTTGAGGATTTAGGGCAATTTATTTATTTATTTTTTAAATTAATTCCTCTTTTTGATGATTTAATGACAAATTAATTTATTTAATTAAATATGCAAAAGATATTTAATAAAAATAAATAAGATAATTGTTTAAGATGATTTACTTGGAATGATTTAATTAATTAAATAAATATTTAATTAATATTGAGTGATTGATTTTGCCATGTGACATTGATGATTTTAGAATTAATTGTGTGCTCAAGATTTATTTAATTGCCTTTGGTTAGGACCTTGGTGATGTTGTCGAGATTAGGGGCCCATGGTTTAGATGACCATTTTTAGGGTATTACATGAAGAGGTATCTCTTATTTCTCAAGTTGAACTGGCAACTGTTATGGAAGCTTGTAAAGATAAACATTGGTTAAAAGCTATGAAAGATGAATTAGATCAAATAGAGAAGGATGAAATTTGGTCTTTAGTTCCCCGACCAAAAAATAAGAATGTTATTGGAACTAAATGGGATTTTGGGAATAAACTAAATGAGGATGGTCAAGTTGTAAGAAACAAGGCTAGATTGGTTTGTAAAGGATATTCTCAAATGGAAGGAATTGATTATGGTGAGACATTTGCACCTGTAGTTAGAATTAAAGTTGTTAGACTATTTCTTGTCCATGCAACTTATAAGAACTATAAGGTTTATCAAATGGATGTTAAATGTGCATTTTTGAATGGTGAACTTGAGGAAGAAGCATACATTGAGAAACCTGATGGATTTTCACTGACAGATGATAAAGATATGGTTTGCAGATTGAAGAAAGCTTTATATGGATTGAAACAAGCTCCTAGAGCTTGGTATGCAAGGTTGGATAAATATTTTTTGAAGCTTGGCTTTACTAAAGGCAGTGCTAATAGTAATTTATATTATAAGATCACTGATAGTGATATTCTAATAATAGAAGTATTTGTTGATGATATCATTTTTGGAGGAGAAGATAAATTGTTCATGGAATTTGCTAACAATATGAAGAATGAATTTGAAATATCCATGATTGGTGAGATGAGATTTTTCTTAGGTTTGCAGATTACTCAAACTGATAAAGGCATTTTTATCTGTCAAATTAAGTATCTGAGGGAATTGTTGAAGAAATTTGGTATGGATAATTCCAAACCGGTAAGTACTCCTATGGTGACAAGTGAGAAATTATCTATCAAGGATACTTCTACACCAGTAAATCCGACAAGGTATAAGTCTATGATTGGTGGTCTGTTACATTTAACTCAGACTAGATCGGATATTATTAATGTAGTTGGTATTGTTTCAGGATATCAAAGTAATCCTAAAGAAAATCATGAATGTGCAGTAAAAGAGGATATCCCGATAGTTACAAGGAACAAAAAAAATGGTTTATGGTATTCTAAAAATAATGATTTTACTTTATGTGCATATACTGACTCAGACTGGGCATGAGATACTGATGATAGGAAGAGCACTTCTCGTGGAGCTTTCTTTCTTGGAAAGAAACTAGTTTCATGGATCAACAAAATATAGTCATGCATTTCTTTATTTATTGCAGAAGCTGAGTATGTTGCAACAACAAATAATTGCACTCAAGTCTTATGGATGAAGCAAATGTTGAAGGATATCAGGGTAAATTTTAGTGAATAGGTAGTTATCTACTGTGATAACTCTGCAGTTATTGAAATGTGTAAAAATCCAGTATTTCACTCTAAGACTAAGAATATATCAATAAATTATAACTTTCTGAAGGACAAGGTAGAAGGAAAGGAAGTCAAATTGGTTTTTGTGAACACTAAAGAATAGATTACAGATATATTCACTAAACCATTGTCTAAGGAATCATTTGAGTATTTGAGAGATAGGTTAGGGGTTTCTGCCCCTCTGAGAGAGACTTGATTGATGGAGTTTGTCATTAGTCTAACATGCATTATCAGAGACATTATTGATTCTGGCATGGATGAGTGGTGCTACTAGTCAGGGGGAGTAGTCAGCTTTGAGATTCAGAGGTTTGCATTATTGCTTTGATATTTTTGTTAGATTGATGGCATTGATGTCAAAGGGGGAGAGATATTGATGTGAAAAATAAATTAAAAAAGGGAGTTGTATACATTTGGGGGAGAGATATATAATTTAGAGCTTTACAAAGATATCATTAATAGGGTGAGAGCTACTGATATTGTTTGTTGTCTTCCATAGGGGGAGACTTGTTTGGCAGTTCTTGGTACTTAGATGTTTTTCACATCTACTGTTGCCATCAATGCCAAAGGGGGAGATTGTTGGCATTAAGGATGAATTGATTATGTGTTGCATTAATGTCAACCCTAGATGTTATGGTTGGTTACCAATAGACAGGTTTTGGTTACCAATAGAAGATCTAGTGTTACTGACAAAAGAGACTATGTGTTGAACACTTCCGACATGTTTGGATCTATGGAATGTGATTGGTTACATGTGGTACGTGCTTCTAGAGCATGTCTTGGTTAGTTGGTATTGACTTGGTAATTAGATGCTATCATACACTCTTGTAAACCCTTACCGGTATTGGTTTATGGCTTAACCGACAGAGCTTTTACTGAGGAATCATGACAAGATGCATAAGTGGTGTTGGTGTCGCTTCTCGATGGCTTTTAGGATGCTGAAGATGTTCTTTGATCGTGCTTCAACTTCTTGAAGACATTGCTTTGGAGTGGTGGACCAAGAATAGGTCCGATACCTATCTAAGTTATGGACTGATATCATGTTAATGCATACTCTACACATTACCAGGATGTTTCAAGATGTTCTATGGACTGGTTATTGTTGTTTTGGTCTTAAGCCAACATGGCATATCATTGTAATATGAATTTATGTAATGATATTATTGTAATATCTTTTAGGTGGCCGACCTAATTGGTTTAGGCCTTAGGGTTTGTATAAATTGATGTAAGATCTCATTGTAGATCAAGGTTATGGGAATGGAATAACTGTCATGGTCTTGGAATGCAATATCATATATGAAGGAGATTTGGTCGATCATAGGTGATCTAATTAGGATTAAGGAAGAGGTCAAAGGCCTCCGGTATTGAGCTTAACCAAGACTATAATCAGGCATGGTAGATGCTATCTCTGGCAGTTCATTATTCTGGATTGTTATCCATATATCTTGAGGTGGTTTTAACCTTTGTAGTCAGTGAGACTCTTTTGTAATGAGTAGTACGCTCTAGGCAGTGTGCCTTCCTACATGTGCATGCCCCTCATTGTAAGACATACTTTCTGCAGAAGTATCATTTGACTGTGGGTAGGCTTTCCACCATGGTTTTTCCCTTTCTATATTTTCCACTTACAAATCATGGTGTTATATGCTATGGTAGCTTTGCATTGATTATCTTTTTAATTGTCAATTTGCATTGTTTGCCGGTATCTATTTCTACTTTACCAATACTTAATCTAGTTAAAGGTTATTAAGTTGATTAAATGATATAATATGTTAACCACTGATTCAGCCCCCCTCTCGGTTGTTCACCGGTTATCCTATCAAATTTTTACCTTCTTCTTTTCACTTTCATATTCTAAGTCTAACTTCCTCTTTGCTGAAGGAGTATCCATCATTGCTTTCTTATCCTCTACTTTCTTCTCTTCCTCTTTGCCTTCTTCTGATTGAATAGGATTTGGTGTCAATAAAGTTTTTTGAGGTGTATCCTAATAAGGATTGTCTTCAACTATCACTTCATCTTGACGGGGAAGCTTAGTTTGATTAGCTTCCTTCACCAGTGTAGTGTGAACTGGTTGCTCAACATCTTTTGTCAGATTGGGAATGTCTGATACAACATTTCCTATGATCTTATTAACTAAGAAGACATCAAAAACTTTAGTAGAGTCTTTTTCCTTACCTTTTTCTTTGTCAAGGGCAGTTGCACCTTGGTCCTATTTTGTTTCCTTAGCTATTTCTTCTTCAGCTTCCTTTTGTTGATTCATAATTTTATTCCACAAGCCAACACCTTCTTTGTGCACTGCTTCAACTTCATCTACTACCACTCTCCCGGTTCTATTTTTATCTTGAAATGGTGAATGCATCCTTTAGCCACTAGTGAAGCTTGATCAAGATCTAAATCATGTTGCACTTCCATGAGTGCTTTTATTCTGTGTTCTTTCTCAACAGCCAGAGTTGAGTTGTCCTTGATTCCAGTGTGGCTAAAATCATGTGGCAACCCCATGAAACTAGTCCATTCCGTACCTCACATCCTCTAAGAGAGCTTGATCGAATCTATTGGTTATCTCCATTTTCTTTTTCGCATTTTCTTTTTCTTATTTTTAAGTTCTTTTCTTTTTGCAGTTTTGCCTGTAGGTCGGACTTTAAAGTCCGACCTACAAGGTTTTCTTTTGATAGAATTGCACATCAGACTTTAAAGTCCGATGTGCAATATTTTGGTTCTTCCCCTATAGATCGGACTTTAAAGTCTGACCTGCAGGTAGTTCTTTCCTTGTAGATTGGAATTTAAAGTCCGACCTGTAGGGACTTTAACCTTGTACATTGGACTTTAAAGTTTGATGTGCAGTTCGAAAATAAAGGCTTTCATGTCGTACTTGCAAGAAGTTTTATCCTGCATGTCAGACTTTGAAGCCCGACATGCATGGCGCGCTTAACATTAATGTTGGCATTAATTGCTTAATATGAGGGTTTATTTATTAATTATTTGTGTCTTTTCTCATCATTTCGCTTTCTAATTATTTCTCCTCGCTTGCCCTCCTCCTCTCTTCGTCCAGCTTGGCTCTCAATCATCTTGTCAATTCAATGAATTTTGTCGATCATCGTGGTTGAGGTAGGTTTTCATTTCATTTCTGGTTTTCTTTCCTATGTCGACATCTTCTTTTTCATTTTTTCCATTTTCCTTCTGTCTTTGTTTTCAAGATTATGGGCACATCAGATTTTAAAATCTGTTTTCCCTTGATCTCTTTTCTTCCCTTTCCTTCACCTGCATGTCGGGTTTCAAATCCTGACATGTAGGGTGGTGGATTGATATGTCTCCTACATATCGAACTTTAAAGTCTAATATGCAGGATATGTCCTTCCTGCTAACAGGTCGAGTTTTAAAACCCGATGTGTTAGCAGGATGATTTTACCTTACATATCGGACTTTAAAGTATGATATGTATATTCAGGCCTTTCCGATTGACATGTTGGGTTTTAAAACCAAACATGTCAACCTTAGTTCTTCCCCAAGCAAATCAGACTTTAAAGTCCGATGTGCACATATTTTGTGTATGTTTTCCTTGCACATCGGACTTTAAAGTCCGATGTGCCTGATAGTTTTACCCAACTTGCAGATCAGACTTTAAAGTTTGACATGAAAGGAAGATGTTTTGCCCCTAAACATCAAAATTTAAAGTCTGATGTTAAATTTTGATGCTTAAGGTGTAGATCGATTTTTTTCCCCGACCTGCCAGTTTTTGACAGTTTTGTTCCCAAGTCCGTTCTAGCTTCGAATTCTTGATCCATTTGATAAAATTTGGTTTTCTGATGATGGTGATTGTCAAAAAAGATAATCCTTGGTGTTGGATGCATTCCTTTGAAAATTTCAAAGCCCTCTCAAGACAAATTAAAGCCTTCCTCAAGTCAATTGGAATCCTCACCAAGCAAACCATTAGCAAAAAAGATGAAGTACAAGTATGATAAATACTTGAATATGTATCTAGAAAGCTCATTTGACTCCAATATCAAGGAGATAAAGGATACAAAAATTGGTCATGTCAATATGCAGGAGTTCATTGATTGAGTTGAGAAATCTCCTTCACACTTAACAAACTTGATCAAATCAGAGCTGCACAAATATGCTTCCTTCCCAGTCGCAACTCATGATCCAGACTTTGTACTTGTAGTGGCGGATCATTTTAATCCAAATACAAGACAAGTAAAAGATGCTGATCAGAATGTGGTTATGACATTAGACAGTGTTTTCTTTAATAATGTATTCAAGGGCTCTCCATTTGAGGAAGTGGCTAACATTACTCAAGAAATCACTCAAGAATATTTTGAGAAAAATGAGGTAAAGTGTAAGAAAGTAATTAATACAATTTTTCTCTCTACTGCTTGAAATTAAACCACTTCAAGATGGCCAAAGTATTTCCATAGAAGTGACTTCAATGAGGAATATAATGATATGGTTACAATGTTGGCATGGGTAAAAGGTCTGAAAGATTCTCACTATTTTCAAAGCTAGATGTGTTATTATATGAATATAATCATGAAAAGGAGCTACCAAGATAGATTGGGGTGAGTAGATCAGTGACGCACTTTGTACTATATTGAAGGAGGTCAAAATAGCACTGAAATTATACATGACCTCATACCTTGTATATGCAACCACCTCAATGAGGCAATATCTAGGTCTGTCTACAAAGGGTGACAAAAGGTTAGTACCTATTTGAAACTATTATGACCAAATCAAAATCATTAATCAAGGGAGTAATTTTAGAAGGGTTAATGACACTTTCTTTGCTGTATGGAAGTGTATGTTTGATAAAGACTTGTAGGAGAAGAGACTGTCAGAAGAAGCATATAGAAAGGTTTCTCATTTTGGATGTCTATTTCTTCAGTTCCCTACATTCACTTACTTCCAGATAGCATGTTTCTCAAGAGAACCCTTCATTTTTCCAAGATATCCATCTGACAAAATTATACTCATGAAACTATGTCAATAATTGATTTATGTGCATGAAAAGCAGTCACAAGCTCATAAGATTGGCTTAAAGTTCCTAGAATCTATTGGTCAGTATTCAGTTATGACTAATCCCAAGGCTAAGCACATGGAAGAGGAAATGCAATGGAATACCATGAGGAGGTTCAAAGCTCAAAATAATTTTGATTTTTGTGGCATGAAAAATAAACTCAAAAGAAATTACACTCATATATTCAGATTTGAAGATGTATGGGCAGATTGTCAGGATGAAGAAGACATAAGGAGAATGGATTTCAGCAGCCCTACATTGGAGTAGATTGAAAATCTGGATTTGGCCAAAATCCTTATGACCATGGAGGATATTGATGACATAGTAGACCTAGTCTATTATGAATAGAAAATTGTTGGTTCTCCACTCCCACCTATGCAATGGTCAAAGAAGGAGAGTAAATATATTACTCAAATAATTGCCCCTATTTTGGCAAATACCAATGTATGGTTACTAAAAAAGAAGATCAAAATGAAACAACTTCCTGCCAATTCCGGTGATGGTGACAATAGTGATGGTCCAGTTGGTAAAACAAGTATAGCTGAAATGAGGACCAAAAGAAAACTAGATCTGCAAGCACCACCCTCAATCCCTCCAATATCAAGGAGATAAAGGATACAAAAAATGGTCATGTCAATATGCAGAAGTTCATTGATCGAGTTGAGAAATCTCCTTCACGCTTGACAAACTTTATCAAATCAGAGCTGCACAAATATGCTTCCTTCCCAGTCGCGTCTCATGGTCCAGAATTTGTACTCGCAGTGGTGGATCATTTTGATTCAAATACAAGACAAGTAAAATATGTTGATCAAAAAGTGGATATGACATTAGACAGTGTTTTCTTTAATAGTGTATTGAAGGGCTCTCCAGTTGAGGAAGTGGCTGACATTACTCAAGAAATCGCTCAAGAATATTTTGAGAAAAAGAAGGTAAAGTGTAAGAAAGTAATTAATACAATTTTTCTCTCTACTGTGAGAAATTCCACCACTTCAAGATGGCCAAAGTATTTGCATAGAAGTGACTTCAATAAGAAATATAATTATATGGTTACCATGTTGACATGGGTAAAAGGTCTGAAAGATTCTCACTATTTTCAAAGCTAGATGTGTTATTATATGAATATAATCAGGAAAGGAACTACCAAGATAGATTGGGGTGAGTATATCAGTGACCCACTCCGTACACAATTGAAGGAGGTCAAAATCACACTAAAATTATACATGACCTCATACCTTGTATATGTAGCCGCCATAATGAGGCAATATCCAAGTTTGTCTACGAAGGGTGACAAAAGGTTAGTACCTGTTTGGAACTATTAAGACCAACTTACAATCAATAATCAAGGGAGTCATTTCAGAAGGGTTTACGACACTTTCTTTGCTGTATGGAAGTGTATGTTTGATAAAGACTTGCAGAAGAAGAGACTGTTAGAAGCAGCATATAGCAAGGTTTCTCATTTTGGATGTGTGTTTCTTCAGTTCCCTACATTCACTTACATCTAGATAGGATATTTCTTAGGAGAACCCTTTATTTTGCCAAGATATCCATCTGACAAAATTATACTCATGGAACTATGTCAGAAATTGTTTTATATGCATGAAAAGCAGTCACAAGCTCATAAGACTGGCTTAAAGTTCACAAAATCTATTGGACGGTATTCAGTTATGACTAATCCCAAGGCTAAGAACATGGAAGAGGAAATGCTATGGAATACCATGAGGAGGTTCAAAGCTCGAAATAATTTTGATTTTTGTGGCATGAAAAATAAACTCAAAATAAATTACACTCATGTATTTAGGTTTGAAGATGTATGGGAAAATTGTTAGTATGAAAAAGACATAAGGAGAATGGATTTCAGTCGCCTTACATTGGAGCAGATTGAAAATTTGGATTTGGCCAAAATCTTGATGACCATGGAGGATACTGATGACATTGTAGACCTAGTCTCTTATGAACAAAAAAATTGTTGATTCTCCACTCCTGCTTGTGCAATGGTCAAAGAAGAAGAGTAAATATATAACTCAAAGAATTGCCCCTATTTTGGTAAATACCAATGTATGGCTACTAAAGAAGAAGATCAGAATGGAATGGATTCCTGCCAGTTTTGGTGTTGATGATAATAAATATGGCCGAGTTGGTAAAATAGGTATAGCTGAAACGAGGAACAAAAGCAAAGCAAATCTATAAGCACCATCCTCAGTCCCTTCGACACAATTTAAGGGAAATGGACCTTAAATCAAATTCACAATTAAAGGGTCTAAAAAAGGTGAGTCTTCTTCAGTAGTACAAGAGAGAGAAACAAAGGAGCTAGAGCAATAGTTTATCGAGGAAACTAAGAAGGAAAAAGAACCAGAAGAAGGGGAAATTCCTCATCAAGAGGAAGTACAAGTTGAAGAACCAACACATCAAGGAGAGACTAATACTCCCACCACCTCACAAGTATTAGCTCATTGAGGGGCTGTTATTCATTCTATTCAATTAGACACAAATGAAGAAGATGAGGGATTTAATAATGAAGAATTAAATATGGAAAAGCCACAATCAAAGTGTTCAACAATATTTCACACTATCCAATTTTTCTAGTTTGAATGATATTCCTGTTGGCATTGTACAATCCAATGAGACTTGATAGTGATTAAAGGTGTTGTCATTGATGGTAACCTACCAACAACCTTGCAGCATTATGGAAACCGACAGGCATAACCACTGACAGGCACAGGCACCGACACCGACATCGACAGACACTTCACCGGTAGCGACAACAATGTTCACCGGCATCCCAACCGACAGGAACAACTTTTTGTATTTAATTTTAATATCTTTTGTAAGCTAACATGACATATTGTAATAGACTCATATATGTATGAGGTCTTGTAAATCATTTTGATATAGATGAGGAATAAGGTAGCATGGATGTAGAAGTGATAAGCGAATATTAAGGCAGATTTTGTATAAGGGTTTATGGTTATAGTATGAGCTTAAACCGGTACTAAACCTGGCATAACAGATGCTGAATTATAGTAGTACATTATATTGGATTCTCATAATCCATTTTGTAAGTCAGTGAGACTTCCTTTTGTAATTGAGGTGTGAGCTCTAGGCAGTTGGCCTTCTTGCATGTGCAGGCCCCTCTTGTAAGTAATATCCATTCATTGGCCAGTGAGTGAATATTGTGGGTCACAAATCCCATCGATTTTTTTCCCTTACCGGGTTTCCTCATTAAACATCTTGTGTTATGGTGTGCTTTCTGTGTTGTCTTTATTATTCCTATTTACTGCATTAATTCTTGTTTACCAGTACACTATTTTGGAATACAAAATACTTAATAAGGTTAAATATTCTGTTAACCGAAAAGATACTGATTCACCCCCCCTCTCAGTATCTTTGGGACTATCATCAATCCTAACAATTAGTATCAAAGCCTAGTCCTCTATTTTCAAAACTCTAAAAGCTTGAGGAAGATTTTGACACCGGTACAGATGGAGAATTTAAGAAAGCAATTAGAAGGAGTTCTTGTGGACTATGATGCAAAAAAGTTGAAGAGTATTAAACTTGAAGATGATCCGAGGACTGCACATGAATTCATTCAAGGACTTTAGGAGAATCTCACTATTTCTAGAAATAAGAGAAAAGAACTTCATGAGAAGATGTAGAGTAATGATGATGAAAAGGAAACTCTTAATGATCTTGTAAGCAAGATGAGGCAAGAAAAAACAACTTTGAGGAATGAAATGCAAGACATGACTATGAGATTTTGTAAAGACATTGAAGATAGAAAGAAGAATGAAGATGACTTGACTAGAAGACTCAATGATGCTGGAAATGAAAATCTAAGACTCAGTCATGAAAATGATATGTTGAAGATAGATCTGATTCACATGGAACATGATAAAACTGAACTTCTGAGACAAAAGGAATTTTTGGAAAATGAGTTGGCTATTGCAAATCAACATAAAGAGAAATTCAAGAAAAGTTCAGAAGAACTTTATGGTAAGTTGAAAAGTCAGAAACCTAATGGAGACACTAATGGACTTGGATTTGAAGTTGGTGAAAGTTCTGGTACTACAAACAATCATGATCATAGTAAACCCCGGTAAGACAACCCAATGCCTACAAATTTAATGGGAAATACTTTAACTGTAACAAGTATGGTCATAGACCAAATCAGTGTAGATCTAGAAACAATCAGAAAATTAATGCACCCACCAGTGATTGTATACAACAAAATTGGTCACAATTCAGAAAACTGCAGAATGAATGTAAGATGTTATGTTTGTGGAAGATTTGGGAACTTATCAAATCAATGCAGAACACAAACCGACATAGGATATGGAAAGGCTATTCAAAAAAACAATGTGACTTGTTATGCTTGTAACAAGTGTAGACACCTAAAATCAATTAAATTAATATTTAATTAATTTAAGCCTATCAACATAATTAATTAATTTAATTGTGTTATCCTTTTTCCTCTCAAAATCAATTAAATCTAATTTAATTAATTCTGTCACTATTGTCCATTAATTAATTTATAAAATAAATAAATTATTCCCATATTCCTCTAAAGTCCCCTCCAATAATCATTTCCTCTAAACCCACTCAGTTAATTAATTCTAATTAATTAACCTAGTCATGTGATTCCTACAAATCACTTTTTCTAATCTCATTAGCCTAATTAATCCTTCTAGAATCTCTCATAATCATGCTTATCATTATCCCTCAATTTTTAATTCCCACTCATGTCACATCAACATTGAGCCTCTCAAATAAATTCAAATTTCTTTGAATCCCTCAATGCATCCTTATTTTGGAATTTTTAATTCCTTATTTTCAATTCAAATTTCCTTTCCCCCCCCTTCTCAAGGAATTTTATATTCCTATTTATTTTCCCAAGGCACCTTTGATCCATGCCTTCTATCTCAAATAAATCTCGACCCTTCATGATCAAATCAATCTTGGCCCTCCATTGGCCTTCTCCATTCTATAAATTGGAGCCTATTCTCCTCACAAATCATCCACTTCTCATACATTGTCATGCTGCCCATTTCTCTTCTATCTTGTTCCTATCATACCCTCATAATGCCCAAATATCCTCTCATCTAATCCAATTCATCTCATTCATCCTCATCATCCAAATCCAATCCAAACATAATTCGTTGAGAATTTGGAGAACAATCCACATCCACATAAAGCATAGAGCACATCAAGTGGACCATCAAGGGCGCATCTTCATCATCCAGTTCATCAAGCTCAATCTGAGGGAGAGGTGAAAGACAAGGTATAAAGTTGGTTGTTTGCATTCGTATTGTGTCATTGTTTGGTTTATTTGCATTCTAACCTCCTTTTGTCCCTTCATTCTTCTTCCATCTTTTTCCCCTCTTCATTCTGGCTTTCCCAGTGGGACCCACGTCCCTATTTTTAACATTTTTGTGAGTATGAATTGTTTTTAGATCACAGATTGTAGATTCGGTGCGTTCATCTCCACAACAACACATTCACCTCACTGGTTCAGTGCGTCTGCAGGTCAAACAGTGTGGGTGATTCAAAATATGAATTTTCTAGTACCTTTTATGCAGTTTTTAGTCAATTAGCGTGTTCTCTCATGAATCAGTGTATTTGACTACGAATCGGTGCATGCATTTGGTAAAATATTTAATTTTTTCATTAAAACTATCAAATAGAACGTGCGCAGGTGAAACAACGCTTGCACTCACGCTAAAATGCATGCGCATAGTCAAAAAATCATTAAAAACTACAAAACAATGCCTGCGCATGCGCTTTAGCACGAGCGCCACGAGTTCAGCGCGTGAAAAAATTGGGTTTCATAAAACGGGAATAACATTTTTCTCAGGTGTCGGATTTTGAAAATTCAAAATGCGTTGGAAAGGGGATTCAGGGATATAAAATGGGTTGTCTTTAGGTTTTTCATATCTATTTTTGAAAAATATTTTAATATGTGCAAACTCAACCCTTCTTTTTGAACTTTAGATTTCCATATTTTTAGCATATAAAATCAGTTTTTATCAAACTTTTTTTTGAAATTATTTAGAAAATCATAAGAAAACTGATTTTTCAACATTTGTTTTGGGCTAATCCTCTTGTGTTTGCAGCTTCTTTTCTTTCGAATGCCCAAGATCGATTATCACAAAAACTACTAATCCATCATTCTTGCAGGTTGCCTAAGGACATACAAGCAAACATCGTGTCTTTTTAATCCTTTTTTGAGGCACCTAGATCTAATTAGGGGGTAAATAAACCATTTCTTTTTGTGTTTGTGAAAAGCATAAAGCTAGGAGAGTATGCTCTCATCTACCTAGAGGATAAAAAATATAGACCCTCCAAGATTTTCATGTTTGTTGCATATTTACCCTTAGTGGGCCTGCCCTCCCAACTTTCTCTTTGAGAAGGTAAGAGGGGAATGACCCAAGTGAGTACACCTGGACCTGGGGTTCCCAACTCACTATAATAAATAGGCCATTGATGACAAAAGGGTGAATGGTTGGGGCTATATAAGAGTTCACTCTCACATTAGGTGCTTAGTAGGATCCTAGAGATCTCAATCATGCTTGCATGACTTCTAAGTTTTGAGAGCTTCATTGGGTTATAGGCCTCAATTGCATTTGTGCAACTACGAAGGGTAGCTCCTAACAAGAAGCCATACTAAACACCTTGTGCATAGTGGCCAAAAACCTTCTAGTCATTGGTGCAGGAGGTCGGACCTCCGAAGCCACCCATATTTTTATGGCCCTTAGTAGAGACACGAAGTTTGCCATGAGGAGTTTTCATGGGAATTGATGCTTGGATGCCCTAGAGAAGTGAGTGTCATGGAGGGGAGCCATTGGGGTCAAGCATCCAAGTGTCTACTCTGGGTAAGCATAGCTAGGAAACCAATTGGGATCCATTGACTATTGTCTTTTCTGACCATAGGATATGTTGTGAAGGAGCATGAGTGTCTTATTGAGTCTAACTTCTTTCGACCATTGTGTTTTCTTTACTTGACATCTCTTACCAAGTCCATCCCCCACAACCAATCAATCACCCCTCTTTCCAAATTCCATCTTGTCATCATCAAATCTTTAATCCATTTCTATCTATCCAAGAAATTCTCCAATCCCCAATCCACTTTCATCCATTCAAACAATCATCCTTCGTCAACTAATATTCATTCTTCCTCTAGTCCAATCAAATCTCCAAAATTCCAATCAATCAAATCCATCCATCTTCCTAATCCGATTATCCAATCCAAACAATCAACCAATCTAATCTAATCCAAGGACCAATCCAAATCAAATCCAATCCAATCAAACCAAGTCCTAATCCAATGACTAATCCAATCCAATCCAATCAAATCAAATGAAATCCAATCCAATCCAATCCAATCCAATCTAATTTAATCCAATCCAACCCAATCCAATTCAATCCAATCTAATCCAATTCAATCCAATCCAATTCAATCAAATCAAATCAAATCCAACCTAATCCAATCCAATCTGATCCAAACCAATCCAATCTAATCCAATCCAATTCAATCCAATCTAATCCACTTCAATCCAATCCATTCAATCAATCAACCAATCCAAGGACCAATCCAATCAAGTCCTAATCCAAGGACCAATCCAATGAATCCAAGTCCTAATCCAAGGACCGATCCAATTGAACCAATTCTAATCCAAATCTAATCAAATCTAATCCATCATCATTCCAAGCCAAGTCCTAATCGCCATCTTTATTTAACATAATCTTCATAATATTTCCCCTCCAAAACATATTCATCCAATTCCAATCTAATCCTTCACTCTCAACATGTCTATCCAAAATTTCAAAGCTTGGTATGAGAAGATGCTCATGGAAGTTCACGAATCAGCCTACCAAGTTAATCCCATAATCTCCCACCCACCTATCAAACATTTGTCCATCTCACCTCAACACATTGCACCTAATCCCAATCTATACCATATCTCCTATCCTTCCTCTACCTTCAACAAGGGAAATCCATCTTATTCCACATCCGTATCTCGATATTATCCCTCATCTGAATATATACCTTCATCTCCCCCCATCCATATCTCAATCACCAGCCTTCTAAAATGCATTAATTACCTCTACTCCCCATCCAAATCTTTTACTCCATATTTCTCCAATCATTAATCCTAATTCCCCAATCCATTATCCTAATCCTCCATCCAATCCCAATCCTCCATCTAATCCCAATTCTCCATCTAATCCTAATCCTCCAAAATCCATATTGTCCACATCCTCCAAATCCATCATGCATAATCTTATCCAAGACATGCTAGCAAAGGAGACAAAATCCTCACCTCATAGAAAAGTGGCCAAGTCTCCTCAAGTCCTCCATCCACCCCAATCACCTCCACCTCAAAACAAATCCCAATCCCCCACACTTCATGATACCCCCATTTCCCCATCTACTCACATCAAAGCTTCCATACCTTCCTCCACACAATCCCCACAACTCCAAACATTCCAAAAGATTGTTCCAAAGCATGCTAGCATAGAAGCCTCTCCATATCATGATGCATCTCCCTCCACTCCATCTAATGATCCAATTTCCTCCACTTCCTCTCATGATCATATGATTCCTCTATCATCGCATCATCCTCTTCCATCTCATGATCCAATCACCCCTCCCACTTCATCTCATGATACCCTCCCTAGTCAAGATCAAGTATCCCTTCATGTCCATGCCATGATCCCAATCCATCCAAAGATCCTAATCTTCCTTCCACATCTCATCCCCCTCAAAATGGACTCGCATCTTGTTTCCAAAATAATAAGGGTCCTCAAGATAATGCTCAAGATGTTGGTACATCCACTATTCCTCCTAAATCAAAATTTCCCTCATACAAATAAAATCCTGATATCCCCTCATCTTCCGCATCCATTTTGGGACCCTATGTTCCAATGTTAAACCCTTCATTCCTTTCATCCATTTTGGGCCCCTATGTTTCGATGCTCAATCCTCCATCTCTTCCATCTATATTGGGTCCTTAAATCCCTACATCCACCACTCCATCACCTCAAATAATCCCTAAGCAAGATCAACAAAGGCACACATCCTTGGATGCCTCCCAACACTCTCTTTCCACCATCCCATCCATAAAATCCATCAATCCTTCATCCTCATGCACCCACCCCATTACTATTGGAAGCAATTTGGATGCCCAATCTAAAAAATAATAAAGCTCAAAATCCACAAAAATCAAAGGATCAACATGTCCCCTCAAAACTACATGCTCAAAAGAAAAATGTGATCTGATAGAAAGAAAAAACAAAAAGGCCACAAAGGCCCCAAAAGAAAAAATCAAAAACTATGTGGATTCCCAAAGAGGCAATGCATCCCAAAGAAAAATCAAAATTATCGTCCAAACTTGTTAATCCAAAAGCTCCATCCATTCACAAATCCTCCAATCCTCCATCTAATACACCTCCATCTTCAAAATCCATTTTGGGTCCTTATGTCCCAAAATCCACCATCCCAACTCCATCATCCCCTTCTTCTATTTTGGGTCCTCAATTCCCAAAATCTACACTTTATCCCCCATCTAATTCAAAACACTCTCCCCCACTACTCCACCACCCTTCAAGGTGTGTTCCAATGTTGATCTTCCACAAATTCTTCAAAACCCCATCCATTATCCACCATCCACTTTTCACAATCCCATTCCATTAGTCCAATCCTTTCCAAATCCTTGTCTTCCATCCCCTATCCATTTCATCTCCCCAATTATTGTTACCAACATCTATGAGCATACCTCTAGTTTGAAAAAATACTAAGGGATACCATCTATGGAACTAGATGCTTGAGTCCTCCCTTCCTCCTTCACGCATCCACTATTTTCCATATCCACTCATCCTTATCCTTCTCCATCCAAACTATTCCAAAAATTCAAAAATTCAAAAAATTCAAAAAAAAAAGAAAATTTAAAAAAAAAAAAATTCAGAAAAAAGTAAAGAAAAATCATTTCATCCAATGGTGAAAACCACTTCTTGTGGCTCCTTGGTTAAGTACCATGATGAAAACTTGGCAAAAAATCGTCATGTGTAATTCCCTCATCCCCTTGCACTCTACACTTGGGGTCAAGCTTCATCCACGCAATCCTCCCATCCATCTACATCATATCTAAGTTCATTCTCCTTTCCTATCTTTGATCTTGACTATGCTATCCATATCCTCCATATCATATCCCTCATCCTATCAAAATGAATCCTCCATTCCTATCTTTTGTCTTGATCATTAGAGCAAAAACAATGTATATGCATGCATGCTTTGGAGAACACAAGCCTTAAATCCTCTACCATCCATGCTGTTATCGCTGTTTTAAAATTGGATTCTTTCCCCATATTTGGCTATGGTTTTTGAAAAAATTTGTATAAGATGTGGCCCCAAATGCTTCAGCCTTATTCTAAACCTAGAGGGTTTAAGGTTTTTCTAAGTGTTAGGCTTTATCTTTTGTGTTAGGTCCCCTGGTTTCTATTCCGACGTTACTTTATTTCACTTAAGTCATGGGTCGCGGGGTCGTAAGAAGTGTCCCCCCTTGCTACTTACCTAGGCGGTCATGTTAATTATTTGAAAATTTTCGCCTTTTATTATTTCCTTCTAAAGTGCCGGGCCCAGTAAACACTGATCAACTTGGGGAGAGATCCGACGGTTGGCGCTATTTCGCAAGGGTTAAGTGCTCACATTTTAAGGCTGCGAAATAGAGAGAATGAATACCGGCCGTCCATGTGTCATGCGGAGGAAGTGAAGGTTGCGAAAGTCAAGAAGGTGGGGCCCCCTCTACGTGGTCTTCTCTGGCGTATTAGAGTGCAGCACGTGGCACAGGCCGCCACAGTCAACATTTTAAGATTAAGGATCAAAGTGGGCCCCAAAGATGAGTCAACTCACAGGTGGAGGTGACCTGGCAGGGATAGCTCTTATAATTCATTGAGGCCCCCGTGGCTCTTTCCAGCGAATGAGAAGTTGACAGCTCAGCTTCGAAGATGACAGAGAGCCAGGTGTCTGTGGCGTGTCAGTGGGCCCACCCTTTTTTTTGAAAGCTCCTAGCGGGGTTTAAATGCTGATCAACGTGGGGAAAGATCCGACGGTTGGCGCTATTTCGCAAGGGTTAAGTGCTCACCCTTTAAGGCTGCGAAATAGCGAGAATGAATACCGGCCGTCCATGTGTCACGATAGGGTAAGTGGAAAGCATAGCTGTCAGAGATAGCTGGAGCCCCGTGGCTTTCTTTTGGCGTATTATAAGGTAACACGTGGCACGGGCCGCCACAGTCGAAGGTGACACGAAAGCCAGGTGTCCATGATGTGTCCGTGGGCCCACCTCTTCTGAAAGCTCCTAGCAGGGTTTAAATGTCGCGCAAGTCGAGATAAGATCTAACGGCTCGCGCTATTTCGCAAGGGTAAGATGCTCACATTTTAAGGCTGCGAAATAGCGAAAGTTAACCTGGACCGTCCACGTGTCTTGATGCCACGCGGTCTAAAAGGCAGCTGTGGGTCCCTATAGTGTATGTTCGACAAATGAAAAGTTGACAGGTCAGCTTCGAAGGTGCCACGAAAGCCAGGTGTCTATGGCGTTTCTGTGGGCCCACCTTTCCTGAGGTAGACCTGTCGAGACTGAAGTGGGGCCCCCCATGGTTCTTCTTCCGGCAAATGACAGAATGACAAATCAGCACAGTGGATGACTAGATGCCAGATGTCACTGATGACTCAGCGGGCCCACCATTCCTGAGGACCTGTTCGAAGGATTAAAAGGCGATTAACTTGAAAGATAATCCAACAGCCCGCGCTATTTCGCAAGGGTTAAGTGCTCACATTTTAAGGCTGCGAAATAGCGAGAATGAATATCAGCCGTCCACGTGTCATGATGATGACATGGCAAAAGAGAAAAGCACGGGCCCGCTACGGTATAAAGGGCGACATTCAGCCAGTATCAAAATAGAATGTGAGGGGATTTTCTAAGCCAATGGTCGGATGCCGCGTGGTATTATGTGGCCAATAAAAAGACAGGACTTAGACTAAGGACAAAGCCGTCAAAATGAAATTCACAGAGAGACACTTGCAGAAAGACTGCGGCCCGTTGGAGCTAAAATATGAATTCTCGTATGAATTCGATTTTGAAGGGACGGCCGAAGCATGCGGAATCAATGTTACAGTTAAGGCCTAGAGTACAAGCATTTGATTTCCTAACAACTAAGTAAGGATACCTCTTAAAAGGATTTTGCAGAGGAGGCAAACGCAGAGTTATCTTTTACAAATACAGAGAAGGCGAATTGGTTGCAGAGCGAATTTCTTCGAGCAAGCATCAGGTTTTTCTTATTTTGCAGCCGTTCTTGTGTTGTGATACGTGAAGTTGTTCTCATATAGCATAAATAGTTTCAGAAGTAATATTTATCCGGTTGTATTGCAAATGGCTCCTAAAAGGGAATTTTCTGGTAAAATTGATTATCTTGAAAGAAGTGTGTGTGATGACTTCTTAGAGCAGTTGACGCTGTCAACCAACCAGGCATCTAAGGCCAAAGAATTAGTACCCAGGGCTCCTCGACTGAAGATTGGAGAAGGATTGTATGATAAGGGTAATTGGTTAAGAGACCCACAGGTTGGGCTGTCTGGGTTGGGGTTATTTAAAATCGGTTTTGGAATGAGGAATTCTCCTGCTCCTCAAAATAGCATTTGGGAACTAGATGTTGGGAAATTGGTAGTCCCAGGGGTGTTCATGGATACAGATTTGTTAACCCAGATGGCTTTAAATTATGATTCAGTTACCAGGTGTATCCGGGATGTGAATGGAAAAACCCTTGTAGAGATAAATGCAGAAGAGCTGAGAAAAGCGTTTGGGCTTAGTGAGTTTACCAATTTCCTGGAGCATATAAACTTCACACAATTAACTCAGGTATACAAGGCACAGAGGACTCATCTCAGGAATGGGCCTCTCAAAGAACTTTTTCTGAAAGTGGGAGGGTTAGCAGTTGTAGGGCCCAATACACAAGAGCCCTTTTCACTAAGTATGTTTACCTTAAGGGCAAAAGGGATGTACTGGGCACTTTGCCAAGTTCTAGGAGAGGATGCTGAATCTAATATACCAAATCATTATCTGTTAATGATTGTTCAAATTTTGAATCCTTCTCTTGCTATTACATTTGATTATGCCTCCTATATTGCTGATGCTATCCATGGAGGACTGATGGGGATAAAGAATGGGAAGGTGGATAGGCCATTTGGGTGGTATTCACTATTGATGCACCTCTTCCTCTTCAAAGGTGGAGATTATTTTGCCAGTGGAATGGATCTGGTAAAAGAAAAGGAGGGAGAGAAGATGCTAGTACAATTATGGAGTACCGTATTGTCATGGGATAGAGAGGATGCAAGCTTTCTAAAGTTTGATAAATACTTTGCATCCAAGATAAGGACCCTTCTTTGTTCTGACAATCCACGAGTCCCCAAGGTTCTTCTGGAATTCTTAAGACCAAAAGAATTCGCAGAGAATGTCAAGATTGTTCATAACTGGGGTGATATGTATTTATATCCAGTGTCCATAGTGTTTAGGGTCTTTGGTTTCAGAGGCACCCCATTTTTGTTACCATACCAGGTCCCCCTCAAAGTGGGAATAGCTGAGATTCTCAGACAAATTGGTGACTTGCAAGAGGCAGAGTTAACAGGCCGAGGTAAAGGGACTATTTTCCCTACAGCTACAGTAGCCCACCAATTTGTAATCACCAAGGGCGGATGAAAATGTTTGGAGGATTTCCTCAAACCCTACCATTTGTCCACTGCAGTGTCAAGATGTGCTGACCCGGAGGACTTCTTCAATGGTGTATTCCGGAAGAAAGTAGCATGCAAAGGTAGGCCCCATCAATTCCACTTTCCTGAAGACCTCATCAGGAATGAATTTGATTTGGATGAACAGGAGTTGAGGAAAGAAAAATGGGTAGCTTACAGGAAGGCCCTGGATTTTGTGCATCAATTTGATGCTAGCTATGACCCATTGTCTAGCTTCTTCCCATTGGAAGAAAAGATAAAATTTTTGATTATTTGTTTTGAGGATGTGATGCAGACAATAAAGGAGAAAAGGGAAGTTGTAATTAAAAACAACCCTGAGAAAGCAAGAATGATTTTGGGGAAATCAGCTCCTACTAAAGCCATCCCTCCTGGTGATTATACCCTGCATAAGAAAGCAGGTTACAGTGTGTTGGTGTCTGCAACAAGGGAACCCTCTTCATCTAAAGGGAAGAGGAAAGCACATGAAGTCATTGATATCCAAGACAGCCCAAAGAAGCAGAGGGTGGGGAAGGAAGTGCAATCAGATACACCCCTATATTCCCCATCCCAATCCCCTCTCCACATTGGAGATGAACAAGTAGCAACTGAATACCTCTCTCAGTTGGGCAGTTTGGGGGAAATTGCGTATACATATGATGAAGTGGAAGAAGGGATGCCAGAAGAACCCACTGAAGCACAAATGGACATCACCTCGACTGAACTCAAAGGCCAGGAATGGGATCCTGAGATAAAGAAGGCCACTAGTGCTTTTCTAGCAGATGATAGTTTTGTAACATCTGAAGCATTCATGCAGTTTATATGGAAACAACATATAGATAAGTATAACGCTAGATGTGAAACAAGAAAGGCAAAACAACTAAATAAAGATCCAGCCTTGGTGGAGGAAGAAATAAAACAGGAGATGATGGAAGAATTCAAAACCATCACTCCTGAGCAGGGGAGAGAGTTAATAGCACAAGCTGGAGTACTCATTTTGCCAGAATGGAATATTGCTGATGCTCTGGTGCTGGATGCAGTGAGGAAAGAAACCAAACCCATGGAAGGGGTTACAGTCAGTAAAGACAATGCTGCCCTAGTCATGTGGTCCCTTAAGAGAAATGAGGACAAGAAGGGTAAAGACACCACAGGGACAAGTCACATTGGCGGATTGATGGTCAGGAGAGTAGAAAGCACAGGGGTAGTAGAGGCTGCTAGCACGGTGTTGGAGACTGCCAAATTTAGTGTTGCAGTAGCTGAGAAGGATGCTAAAGAAAAAGAGGCTCTCCAGCTCAAATTGGAAACAGTCTTGAAGGCTTATGACAGTGCCAAGGAGGAAATAAGAGGCAAGGAGAGTATTATTGCCAGATTGCAGAGCCAATTAGCAGGACAACGTCAACAAGGTGAATCTTCAACATTAATGATCACCTCTTCTCCTGCAAGACCTCCCCCTACTAGCCCCATTATTGAGCTCCCACCATCTCCTGCACCTTCCAGCTCTCAGATGATAGAGATAACTCCCCAAGAATTGGAGAGTCTTAAGCAAGCTCAGGCCTATTATGCAGGGAAGTATGAAGAAAAGATCAAGGCCACAGTCTCCAGTTTTGCAGACACTATAAATGCTTCACTCCTTCACAATAGTGTAGGAAAAGTCATGGAGATATGGACTGAATTGATAAGAGATAAAGTCATATTGACACCCATTTTTGACAGATGGAGGCCTAGGGAGCAGGATTTAGAGTTCATGTGTGTTTCCTGTGATGAAGCAAGAGCTAACCCTATTATCAAATCCACTTCTGATATTACTAAGAGTTTATTGCAATTGGCGACAGAGGTGGATAATGTGGAAAGAAGGGTTAAATTGCTTAAAAAGGAATACACTGATCAGGTGTGTGAATTACTCTCAGGAATTTTTGCTAACCCAGATCAACTGAAAGACAAACAGATATGGCTCAATGAGATAAATGTTAAATTGTCAGCAAGGGTCAAGGGAATTATTGATCTGGATGACACCTCATTTTTTGTTATAACCATACAGGAAATAGAGAGAATTAAATCACATTACAGTTTTCTTAACTCAGAAGTCAACAAACTAAGGAATTCTTGGAAAAGGTTGACTAAGGTTAAAAGTGATGTGATTAATTTTGTATGGCCGACCGAGGAGACGTATGGTGAGTGGGGAATTAAATATTCCACTCGAGATCCGGAGCAGTTAGAGAACGTCCCTGAAAAGCCAGAGGAGGTTGCAACTGAATAACCTGTCCAACAGACTGCTGAAGAAGCTGAAAAGAGCGCATAACCGAAATTGTAACTTCTTCAATTTTTGAAGTAATTGTAACAAACTTTCCTCAAAGAAGTCCGAAGCTTTGTGCATCCATATTGTTATAAATGGATACCAGGACTAGAGAGAAAGGGATCACAAATTTTTGTAAGAAAACGCTGCAGAAAAATTCTCTGCGCTTTTCCAAAGATTAATGGAGAATCAGACTTTTGTAGAAATTTTTCAAATGAATATTAATATACAGACCATCAATTTTGAGTAAAGCTGTGTGTCGTCTTCAAACTTGTCCTTAAGTTTATTTACTTTGTTTCATTCAGAATAGTCTAGGATTTTTTTTCTGTTTGAATGGAATTGTAAGGCAATCTCAGTATGGGTGTTTCTAGCTTTTCTCTTTAGGAGGGAAATTAAATATGCACGACCACTCTACCGGTAAATACTTTAGGAGAAACTTTGGATTGGAGGACCATAGTTCATTTTGAAGTGATTAGATCCTCGTCGATGTTAGGCATTTACAGGGATAAATGGAAGCTGAGTTGATGGGAAGTATAGAGGTACCTCATTTCAGGAGTTTTATTTGAGTTTGAGTGACTCTGTAACCTTGGATAAAGCACTGGTATTAATCTGAGGCCTTTATTGCATTTGTTGTCGATCAAATATGTTGAAATTGAGTATTGTTTCCTTCTTTATTTTCAATTGTTTTTAAGGTGAACAAATCCACTGGTTTTCTGGACTGGTTTGCTGTGGATTTGTTGCTTAAGAGTGTGGATTCAATTCACAGAAGGTATACCCACCTGGGCTTAAGGAAGAGCCCAAAGTGTAGAAGGTCTAACCAAACCTTGTCATATGTTGTCTCCGAAATTCTTTCATCCTTGATGCCTTCTTGGCACCCATTTTAGATTATATTATTAAAGGCATTGAAGGGGAATCAGATTTTAAGAACAACAAAACTGGCGACTCTGCTGGGTACAGTTATCACAGAGATATACACATAGAATCTGTGCCAAGACATGTGGAAAGTATTGTTGTGTTTGTGAGTAAGACTGCTTGCGTCTATATTTCCCACAGCTTTGTGGGTGGCGACTCTGTTATTTTTGAACCAGTCCTTGTGAGATATAAACTTTCTAAAATAGAGACAAACAAGATGCAAGGAAATAAGCATACAAGATCATTCATGAAGAAACATCCTCGTGAAACCCTGCAAGAAGGTCTGCCCGAGCAATCACGAAGGGGCCAGAAGAGATCTGTGATGCATGAGCCGTCAAATGCTGCATGGGTGCAGAAAAACAACAATACTGGTAAGATGCCTGACCGACCTGTTTATGCAAAGTCAAATTCATCCTCAAGAGATTCGGATCAGGATATTTTAGGTTTTCATTCAGGATTGTTTGGAAATATTGATGATATGCCTATTGTAAGTCGAGATTTATCACATGCTAGTGTTTCTGCAAAAGATAGAACTAGTTCAAATGCTATTAGGCACTCTGTTCCTAGGACAATAGATGGGAACATTAGTTTGATTGATATAGATCAAGTTAATGCATCGGATTCTGAAGAAAACTATCCTGATGAGGATAAAATGTCCCAAGAAATTGAAGAATTAAATAAAAGAGTTCATCATTTAATATCCTTGAGGGCCCAAAAGGAGGCAAATAAGGAAAAGGAAGTTAAAGCCAAAATGATGGAGAGAGATAGGCTTCTTAGACAGATAGCTAATCTTGAAGTCCTTGCCAAGGATAAAGAAAAGAGTGATCAAGAAGGCCCGGTGATCAGGGAAATCTTAACCCCTAAGATCAGACCAGTTCCTAAGTCAGTAGCCCAGCCAAGTAAAGAAGTCCCTAGTGATTCCCAACTCCCTAAAGTTAATTTAGACAAAGGGAAACAGATATGGGTAGATGATGGGGTAGAGTCTAAAACTGCAGAAGGGATTTCTCATAGGATCCTAGCACATGAGAGAGAGATGGAAAGGATGAGGAAGGAAAAGGAAGACCTCCAAATGGAATTGGAAAAGGCTGAGTTAGAAGCTGCAAATCAGGAAGTTAAGAGAAAGATCAACTACCTAAAAGCTCCCCCTATTACGTTCCCATCAGAAGATCTTAGTAAGCCTAATCCCCAACAAATTTCTCTCCCTCAGGTCAATATCCGACCAGCAGTGCACGCTAACATTGCTTCAGTAAGCCATATACCTTCAAATAAGCAGTATACCCAAACATCTCAATCCCCAATCTCAAAGGCTAAGATGATTATGGGGAATAATAATACTGTTTACCCTTTTCAAAGAAGGCCGATTAATCTAGAACAATATAAGCAATTGTTTTTTGATGGGATCCCAGGATATCCAAATCATGTTCCCATTGAGTTAAGAGACAAACTCCATAAATTTGCCGGGAACAATGCAGTCAGTGCCGAGGAACATCTCAAATCTTTTGGGGATTTGATAAATGATTATGAGATAGTTGATGAGGATGTGATTATGAAACTGTTTGTTCAATCCCTGGTTGATGATGCAAGAGATTGGTATAGAGGTCTTCCAGTAGCCAGCATAGGTTCATGGGAGGAATTCAAAAATTGCTTTCAAGAACAGTATGGTGATAAGACTAATGTGAGTTTCATGCTGAATGAGTTCAATAATATCAGAAAATCTGAAAATGAAATAGTCACTGATTTTAATGCTAGGTTCTAGAAGGCTATGCATAGATTATATCAGGTAATGAGGCTAGATGACAATATGTGCCTTAACACCTATTATAATGCATTTGATTCTAAAATGGCTTACATTCTCAGAGATAAAAATCCTCATAACTTGAGGGATGCCTTTAGAATTGCCATAAATGTTGAAAGTAATAGAAAGGCATCTGGCAAATTAGGAAGGAGGATAGATGGAAGATTATGGCATGAAACCAAACAGCAACCTAGCAAAGTTGCTAAGGAAGAGGACAAAATAGAAAAACTGGTCACTGCTATGAAAGATTTGACTGCTAAGGTTAACAAAAATGATAAACCTCATTACAATTGGCAAGATAGACCTCCTAGGTTACATGATATGCCATACAATACAAATTGGAAGGATGGTAAGCCCCAAGTTGAGAAGCCTAAAATTGCCCAAAGCCAAGACACACCAGATCCTTTGAAAGGCAAGACGGTTAATAATATAGAAAATACTCCCTGGTGTATTGCTTGTGATGGACCACATTCTCCTCACCAGTGTGCAGTAGCTCAAGCTCTGGAGGAATCCATGAGACCAGAAGCAGAGCTTGATATTAATATGTTTGAAACTATCATAGAAAGTGATGAGGAATCTATGCCAAGTGAGTGCAGTGATGCGTTAGATAATGAAAGATCAGTAAAAGGGCAGTTAGCCTTAGGCTGGCACCCTACATTGAATGTGGTAACAATTGAAGATGAAGAAGTTCATCTTAGGAGGCCTAGTGAAGAAGAGGTTAGAAATCTCACTAAGGCCGCAATCGCCAAAGCTAAACATAACTACAATCTGAGAAGCACCAAGAGAGATACTGATCAAGGTGAGCCAGGTTCCATGTTTGTAAAAGAGGTCACAAAGAAAGAGGCATCAAGCGGTGTTACTGCTACTGTTAAATCTAGTCAAGAAAAAGAGGAACAAGTTAAAGACTTCCTTAGAACCACAGATGCCAAAAATGCTGATGATGTACAAAAGGTGGAAATAGTAAAAAGGGGTAACCAACTCAAAGTAGAAAAGGTTAAGGGTAATACTGAACAGTGTAATTACTCCACATTTAATATGGCCCAAGCTTTAACTCAAATGAAGGTCACTGTCCCATTAGTGGAGTTACTAAAGATTAAGGAACACAAGGATGCAGCTTTGTCTCTATTCTCTAGTATATCTGATGGTGGTTCAGTATCACACACTGGTTCAGATAAAATTGGGAAGGATCAAGAGCTCCAAACTCCAGAGGTATATGTCGGAACCACTATCACTCAGGAGCCTTCTCAGGTGGACCCTTTCTATGTCACTTTGCTAGTCAATAACCGGTTAATTAAAAACTGTATGATAGATTCCGGAGCAGCGGCTAACGTGATGCCCTATGGTGTCATGGAAGAATTAGGATTGTCAGTAACCACCGTGTATGGGAAATGTTATGCCATGGATAACAGAGAAGTGCCTGTGATAGGCACAATGAAAGATGTAGAAGTAAAAATAGCTGCATTTCCTGAAGCTACTTACAAAATGGATGTTATTGTCACAGATACTAAACCCCACTATGGCATGTTACTCTCTAGGCAGTGGGCCGCGGCAGTGGGGGGAAATGTTCAATTGGATTTGTCTTATGCTACTATTCCTATTGGTGGTAATAAGGTCAAACTATACAGGGAGCCACGAGCTCCTAAGGTAGTTGAAAATGTGGACCCTAGTATGCTTAACTGTATGATTGATGTGGATTTAGATAATTTCAGAATTCAGCCAGTATCACCTCAGTTGAAGGACACTGACCCAATTGTAGTTGAACTACAAGCACAGCAGTATGGATTGTGGCAAATGTATTTCGATGGAGCTTGTTCCAAAGAAGGGTCAGGAGCAGGGGTTCTTTTTGTGTCCCCATCAGGTATAACCTTCAAATATTCATTCTTATTGGCATTCCAATGCACAAATAATACTGCAGAGTATGAAGCTTTGTTATTAGGACTTGAGGTTGCAAAAAAGCATGGAATCCGATTATTGAAAGTGATGGGTGATTCAGAGCTGGTCGTCTCTCAGGTAAGATCTAAGTATGCATCTAAGAATGATAAATTGAAGCAATATAAGCACGCTGTTTGGGATATTATTGAATATTTTGATGCCTTTTCTATCAACTGGATAGAGCGAGCAAAAAATATTATGGCAGATTTCCTAGCTAATGTTGCTTTAAAAAATGACGATGCAACACTAACTGGTATCTCCACTGTGGAAATAAAAGCTAGGCCTGCTATCCCTGATAATGTATATAACTGGCAAGTTTTTGCTGATGATGATGATATTCTTAGGTTCATCCAATGTGTTGATGATTATGATGGACAAAAAATTGATTGTAATGCATTGGTGGAAGTAGTGGATGGCAGAGAGACAGTGTTTGGAAATGATATTGTCCAATTGGAAACCAACGAGATACCTAAAGGGCTGGTGGAGTTAGAAAGCATGTTTAGTTATAATGACAGTCATCTACACCAGCAATCTACCACTAAGTTAGAAGAATTAGAAGAGGTTAACTTGGGGACAGAATCATCCCCCAAGTTGGTATATATTGGAAAGAAGCTACCTCCTCATGTTAGGACTAACCTAATCAGTTTACTGAAAAGGTATAAACATGTTTTTGCTTGGTCTTATGAAGATCTAAAGGCATATAGACAAGATCTTTTTCAGCATGAAATTCCCTTACTTCCAGATGCTAAGCCTTTTAGACAGAAACAGAGACCTATTAACCCTTTGTTAGAAACAAAAATGCAACAAGAGTTGACTAAATTGAGAGAAGGGGGGATTATCAAACCAATCAGACATTCTTCATGGGTTTCTAATTTGGTCCCAGTGAGGAAAAAGAATGGAGATATCAGATTGTGTGTAGATTTTAGGAATCTGAATGTTGCTTCCCTAAAAGATAATTATTCATCTCCAAACATGGAAGCAATGCTACAAAGAGTGACAGGTTGTGATCTTTTGTCCATGATGGACGGTTTCTCAGGATACAATCAAGTGCTTGTAAGGGAGTCTGAACAGTTTAAAACAGCTTTTACTACTCCATGGGGAACTTATGTGTATGTGAGAATGTCGTTTGGATTGAAAAATGCAGGGGCTACTTTTCAAAGAGCTATGGATGTGGCTTTTAAGGAGTTCATTAACATTATTATGGTGGTTTACCAAGATGATTTAACTTGTTTCTCAAAGAGAGCTGATGATCACTGTGGACATTTAGAGAAGGTGTTTGATAAAGCCTTGGAATTTGGTGTATCACTGAATCCCAAAAAATGTCATTTTGGGGTCACTGAAGGAAAATTATTGGGACATATAGTTTCCAAGGAAGGAGTAAGAATAGACCCTGAAAGAATTGAAGCAATCAACAAGGTGTCTGAACCAAAAAATGTGAAAGGAATTCAGTCCTTTCTAGGCAAAGTGAATTTTGTCAGGAGGTTCATTGCCAACTTTGCTGAGATAGTAAAGCCTATTGTCAAGTTGCTCAAGAAAGACACCAAGTTTCACTGGGATCAGGAAGCCTCAAAAGCTTTTAATGAGATTAAGAAAGCAATTCAGGAAGCACCAGTGTTGAAGTCCCCGGATTATAGTAAGCCTTTTTCTCTGTTCTCTTTTGCTTCATATCACACAGTGGCTGCAGTATTATTGCAAAAGGATAATGAGGGGTATGATCATCCCATAGCTTTCTATAGCAAATCTTTGCAAGCGGCAGAATTAAAATATGAAACCATGGAGAAACAAGCTTATGCCTTGGTTAAAGCTGTTAAAGCCTTTAGGCCATATTTGGTGAATGCAAATGTCACTGCCTATGTTCCACATGCTGCAGTTAAAGATATTCTGTCTCAATCTGAGGTTACTGGGAAGAGATGCAGATGGATCAATAGAATTCAAGAGTTCAATTTGGAGGTAAAGATCACTAAATTGGTGAGAGGGTTAGGTTTGGCCAAGCTCATGGCTGAGTCAAATCTCATGAATGTAGAAGTACACAATGTTGAAGTTGAAGATATTTTGGTCACTAGTATTGAGAGGCAACCATGGTACACAGAGATAGTCCAAGTATTGAGGGGTAATATGCTGCCAGAAGGAATGACTCACAACCATAAGAGAACTTTAAAGCTCAAATCCCAAAAGTATGTCCTCATTCAGGGTGATCTTTTTTGTAGAAAAAGAGATGGGGAGTTACTACTGTGTTTGGATGAATTTCAAGCTAAACAGATGTTGAATGAAATGCATGATGGAGTATGTAGAGGTCATTACTCTGCTAAGACTACAGCTGGTAAGATAATACGAGCTGGGTATTATTGGCCTACTTTGTTTAAAGATACCCATGCATATGTTCGAAGATGTGATTCATGTCAGAGATTTTCTTCTAAGCTCAAGTATGAAGGAGCCTTACCACTAAATCCAGTTTCTGTAGAAGCTCCTTTTGTTCAATGGGGTATTGATTTTATTGGAGAGATTGTTGAAAAGTCAGGAAGAGGCCATGGATGGATTATAGTGGCTACAGATTATTTTACCAAATGGATAGAAGCTATTCCCACAAGAAGAGCTACTAGTAAAATTGTCATTGATTTCCTGATGGATAATATTGTGACTAGGTTTGGAACACCTGCAAAATTGGTAATGGATAATGCTATGTGTTTCAGATCAGAAGAATTTGTAGGCTTTTGCAATAATCATGGTATACTTATGTCATACTCATCACCTTATCACCCTCAAGGGAATGGACAAGCAGAATCTAGCAACAAAAGCTTGCTAACTATTATTAAGAAGATCTTAGAAGAAAACAAAAGGTCTTGGGATCAAAAGTTAAAATTGGCTCTGTGGGCAGATAGAATAACAGTTAAAAAATCCATTGGAATGTCACCTTTTGAGTTGGTTTATGGTACCCAAGCCAGATTACCGGTAAATAACCTTCTTCCAGTATATAAGTTTTTGCAGGAAGAGAGCATGGAACTATCTGAACCAATGGAGAACAGGATGATCCAAATTGTAGAGGTGGAAGAGCTTAGAACCTCCGCTCATAAGAAAAATCAAAAGCTCCAGCTACAGTCAAAGTATCTTTTTGATAAAAGAACATCGTTAAGGAAGTTTCAAATTGATGACATGGTTCTTCAGTGGAATGCAAAAGGGCAGGATAAAGGAAAGCATAAGAAATTTGAATCACTCTGGATTGGCCCTTTTGTGATTTGTGATTTGAATGGTAAGGATTCATATTTCTTGAAGAATATGAATGATGAGATGCAGGAATTTCCAGTGCATGGACAATTCCTGAAGTACTATTTCTCTTAATATCCATGCACAGTAGTTCCTTGGTTTGTACATATTTTGTTTCTTTCCTGCTTTCCTGGTTTTGGTCTGTGTTTTGGTCTGTTTCTCCAGAGTTTCTGGTTTTCTTGTGTTGATCTCGCAATCAACCATCCCCAGTTAGAGCCGCTGTTATCGCTGTTTTAAAATTGGATTCTTTCCCCATATTTGGCTATGGTTTTTGAAAAAAATTGTATAAGATGTGGCCCCAAATGCTTCAGCCTTATTCTAAACCTAGAGGGTTTAAGGTTTTTCTAAGTGTTAGGCTTTATCTTTTGTGTTAGGTCCCCTGGTTTCTATTCCGACGTTACTTTATTTCACTTAAGTCATGGGTCGCGGGGTCGTAAGAAGTGTCCCCCCTTGCTACTTACCTAGGCGGTCATGTTAATTATTTGAAAATTTTCGCCTTTTATTATTTCCTTCTAAAGTGCCAGGCCCAGTAAACACTGATCAACTTGGGGAGAGATCCGACGGTTGGCGCTATTTCGCAAGGGTTAAGTGCTCACATTTTAAGGCTACGAAATAGCGAGAATGAATACCGGCCATCCATGTGTCATGCGGAGGAAGTGAAGGTTGCGAAAGTCAAGAAGGTGGGGCCCCCTCTACGTGGTCTTCTCTGGCGTATTAGAGTGCAGCACGTGGCACAGGCCGCCACAGTCAACATTTTAAGATTAAGGATCAAAGTGGGCCCCAAAGATGAGTCGGCTCACAGGTGGAGGTGACCTGGCAGGGATAGCTCTTATAATTCATTGAGGCCCCCGTGGCTCTTTCCAGCGAATGAGAAGTTGACAGGTCGGCTTCGAAGATGATAGAGAGCCAGGTGTCTGTGGCGTGTCAGTGGGCCCACCCTTTTTTTTGAAAGCTCCTAGCGGGGTTTAAATGCTGATCAACTTAGGGAAAGATCCGACGGTTGGCGCTATTTCGCAAGGGTTAAGTGCTCACCCTTTAAGGCTGCGAAATAGCGAGAATGAATACCGGCCGTCCATGTGTCACGACAGGGTAAGTGGAAAGCATAGCTGTCAGAGATAGCTGGAGCCCCGTGGCTTTCTTTTGGCGTATTATAAGGTAACACGTGGCACGGGCCGCCACAGTCGAAGGTGACACGAAAGCCAGGTGTCCATGATGTGTCCGTGGGCCCACCTCTTCTGAAAGCTCCTAGCAGGGTTTAAATGTCGCGCAAGTCGAGATAAGATCTAACGGCTCGCGCTATTTCGCAAGGGTAAGATGCTCACATTTTAAGGCTGCGAAATAGCGAAAGTTAACCTGGACCGTCCACGTGTCTTGATGCCACGCGGTCTAAAAGGCAGCTGTGGGTCCCTATAGTGTATGTTCGACAAATGAAAAGTTGACAGGTCAGCTTCGAAGGTGCCACGAAAGCCAGGTGTCTATGGCGTTTCTGTGGGCCCACCTTTCCTGAGGTAGACCTGTTGAGACTGAAGTGGGGCCCCCCATGGTTCTTCTTCCGGCAAATGACAGAATGACAAATCAGCATAGTGGATGACTAGATGCCAGATGTCACTGATGACTCAGCGGGCCCACCATTCCTGAGGACCTGTTCGAAGGATTAAAAGGCGATTAACTTGAAAGATAATCCAACGGCCCGCGCTATTTCGCAAGGGTTAAGTGCTCACATTTTAAGGCTGCGAAATAGCGAGAATGAATATCAGCCGTCCACGTGTCATGATGATGACATGGCAAAAGAGAAAAGCACGGGCCCGCTACGGTATAAAGGGCGACATTCAGCCAGTATCAAAATAGAATGTGAGGGGATTTTCTAAGCCAATGGTCGGATGCCGCGTGGTATTATGTGGCCAATAAAAAGACAGGACTTAGACTAAGGACAAAGCCGTCAAAATGAAATTCACAGAGAGACACTTGCAGAAAGACTGCGGCCCGTTGGAGCTAAAATATGAATTCTCGTATGAATTCGATTTTGAAGGGACGGCCGAAGCATGCGGAATCAATGTTACAGTTAAGGCCCAGAATACAAGCATTTGATTTCCTAACAACTAAGTAAGGATACCTCTTAAAAGGATTTTGCAGAGGAGGCAAACGCAGAGTTATCTTTTACAAATACAGAGAAGGCGAATTGGTTGCAGAGCGAATTTCTTCGAGCAAGCATCAGGTTTTTCTTATTTTGCAGCCGTTCTTGTGTTGTGATACGTGAAGTTGTTCTCATATAGCATAAATAGTTTCAGAAGTAATATTTATCCGGTTGTATTGCAAATGGCTCCTAAAAGGGAATTTTCTGGTAAAATTGATTATCTTGAAAGAAGTGTGTGTGATGACTTCTTAGAGCAGTTGACGCTGTCAACCAACCAGGCATCTAAGGCCAAAGAATTAGTACCCAGGGCTCCCCGACTGAAGATTGGAGAAGGATTGTATGATAAGGGTAATTGGTTAAGAGACCCACAGGTTGGGCTGTCTGGGTTGGGGTTATTTAAAATCGGTTTTGGAATGAGGAATTCTCCAGCTCCTCAAAATAGCATTTGGGAACTAGATGTTGGGAAATTGGTAGTCCCAGGGGTGTTCATGGATACAGATTTGTTAACCCAGATGGCTTTAAATTATGATTCAGTTACCAGGTGTATCCGAGATGTGAATGGAAAAACCCTTGTAGAGATAAATGCAGAAGAGCTGAGAAAAGCATTTGGGCTTAGTGAGTTTACCAATTTCCTGGAGCATATAAACTTCACACAATTAACTCAGGTATACAAGGCACAGAGGACTCATCTCAGGAATGGGCCTCTCAAAGAACTTTTTCTGAAAGTGGGAGGGTTAGCAGTTGTAGGGCCCAATACACAAGAGCCCTTTTCACTAAGTATGTTTACCTTAAGGGCAAAAGGGATGTACTGGGCACTTTGCCAAGTTCTAGGAGAGGATGCTGAATCTAATATACCAAATCATTATCTGTTAATGATTGTTCAAATTTTGAATCCTTCTCTTGCTATTACATTTGAGTATGCCTCCTATATTGCTGATGCTATCCATGGAGGACTGATGGGGATAAAGAATGGGAAGGTGGATAGGCCATTTGGGTGGTATTCACTATTGATGCACCTCTTCCTCTTCAAAGGTGGAGATTATTTTGCCAGTGGAATGGATCTGGTAAAAGAAAAGGACGGAGAGAAGATGCCAGTACAATTATGGAGTACCGTATTGTCATGGGATAGAGAGGATGCAAGCTTTCTAAAGTTTGATAAATACTTTGCATCCAAGATAAGGACCCTTCTTTGTTCTGACAATCCACGAGTCCCCAAGGTTCTTCTGGAATTCTTAAGACCAAAAGAATTCGCAGAGAATGTCAAGATTGTTCATAACTGGGGTGATATGTATTTATATCCAGTGTCCACAGTGTTTAGGGTCTTTGGTTTCAGAGGCACCCCATTTTTGTTACCATACCAGGTCCCCCTCAAAGTGGGAATAGCTGAGATTCTCAGACAAATTGGTGACTTGCAAGAGGCAGAGTTAACAGGCCGAGGTAAAGGGACTATTTTCCCTACAGCTACAGTAGCCCACCAATTTGTAATCACCAAGGGCGGATGGAAATGTTTGGAGGATTTCCTCAAACCCTACCATTTGTCCACTGCAGTGTCAAGATGTGCTGACCCGGAGGACTTCTTCAATGGTGTATTCCGGAAGAAAGTAGCATGCAGAGGTAGGCCCCATCAATTCCACTTTCCTGAAGACCTCATCAGGAATGAATTTGATTTGGATGAACAGGAGTTGAGGAAAGAAAAATGGGTAGCTTACAGGAAGGCCCTGGATTTTGTGCATCAATTTGATGCTAGCTATGACCCATTGTCTAGCTTCTTCCCATTGGAAGAAAAGATAAAATTTTTGATTATTTGTTTTGAGGATGTGATGCAGACAATAAAGGAGAAAAGGGAAGTTGTAATTAAAAACAACCCTGAGAAAGCAAGAATGATTTTGGGGAAATCAGCTCCTACTAAAGCCATCCCTCCTGGTGATTATACCCTGCATAAGAAAGCAGGTTACAGTGTGTTGGTGTCTGTTACAAGGGAACCCTCTTCATCTAAAGAGAAGAGGAAAGCACATGAAGTCATTGATATCCAAGACAGCCCAAAGAAGCAGAGGGTGGGGAAGGAAGTGCAATCAGATACACCCCTATATTCCCCATCCCAATCCCCTCTCCACATTGGAGATGAACAAGTAGCAACTGAATACCTCTCTCAGTTGGGCAGTTTGGGGGAAATTGCGTATACATATGATGAAGTGGAAGAAGGGATGCCAGAAGAACCCACTGAAGCACAAATGGACATCACCTCGACTGAACTCAAAGGCCAGGAATGGGATCCTGAGATAAAGAAGGCCACTAGTGCTTTTCTAGCAGATGATAGTTTTGTAACATCTGAAGCATTCATGCAGTTTATATGGAAACAACATATAGATAAGTATAACGCTAGATGTGAAACAAGAAAGGCAAAAAAACTAAATAAAGATCCAGCCTCGGTGGAGGAAGAAATAAAACAGGAGATGATGGAAGAATTCAAAACCATCACTCCTGAGTAGGGGAGAGAGTTAATAGCACAAGCTGGAGTACTCATTTTGCCAGAATGGAATATTGCTGATGCTCTGGTGCTGGATGCAGTGAGGAAAGAAACCAAACCCATGGAAGGGGTTACATTCAGTAAAGACAATGCTGCCCTAGTCATGTGGTCCCTTAAGAGAAATGAGGACAAGAAGGGTAAAGACACCACAGGGACAAGTCACATTGGCGGATTGATGGTCAGGAGAGTAGAAAGCACAGGGGTAGTAGAGGCTGCTAGCACGGTCTTGGAGACTGCCAAATTTAGTGTTGCAGTAGCTGAGAAGGATGCTAAAGAAAAAGAGGCTCTCCAGCTCAAATTGGAAACAGTCTTGAAGGCTTATGACAGTGCCAAGGAGGAAATAAGAGGCAAGGAGAGTATTATTGCCAGATTGCAGAGCCAATTAGCAGGACAACGTCAACAAGGTGAATCTTCAACATTAATGATCACCTCTTCTCCTGCAAGACCTCCCCCTACTAGCCCCATTATTGAGCTCCCACCATCTCCTGCACCTTCCAGCTCTCAGATGATAGAGATAACTCCCCAAGAATTGGAGAGTCTTAAGCAAGCTCAGGCCTATTATGCAGGGAAGTATGAAGAAAAGATCAAGGCCACAGTCTCCAGTTTTGCAGACACTATAAATGCTTCACTCCTTCACAATAGTGTAGGAAAAGTCATGGAGATATGGACTGAATTGATAAGAGATAAAGTCATATTGACACCCATTTTTGACAGATGGAGGCCTAGGGAGCAGGATTTAGAGTTCATGTGTGTTTCCTGTGATGAAGCAAGAGCTAACCCTATTATCAAATCCACTTCTGATATTACTAAGAGTTTATTGCAATTGGCGACAGAGGTGGATAATGTGGAAAGAAGGGTTAAATTGCTTAAAAAGGAATACACTGATCAGGTGTGTGAATTACTCCCAGGAATTTTTGCTAACCCAGATCAACTGAAAGACAAACAGATATGGCTCAATGAGATAAATGTTAAATTGTCAGCAAGGGTCAAGGGAATTATTGATCTGGATGACACCTCATTTTTTGTTATAACCATACAGGAAATAGAGAGAATTAAATCACATTACAGTTTTCTTAACTCAGAAGTCAACAAACTAAGGAATTCTTGGAAAAGGTTGACTAAGGTTAAAAGTGATGTGATTAATTTTGTATGGCCGACCGAGGAGACGTATGGTGAGTGGGGAATTAAATATTCCACTCGAGATCCGGAGCAGTTAGAGAACGTCCCTGAAAAGCCAGAGGAGGTTGCAACTGAATAACCTGTCCAACAGACTGCTGAAGAAGCTGAAAAGAGCGCATAACCGAAATTGTAACTTCTTCAATTTTTGAAGTAATTGTAACAAACTTTCCTCAAAGAAGTCCGAAGCTTTGTGCATCCATATTGTTATAAATGGATACCAGGACTAGAGAGAAAGGGATCACAAATTTTTGTAAGAAAACGCTGCAGAAAAATTCTCTGCGCTTTTCCAAAGATTAATGGAGAATCAGACTTTTGTAGAAATTTTTCAAATGAATATTAATATACAGACCATCAATTTTGAGTAAAGCTGTGTGTTGTCTTCAAACTTGTCCTTAAGTTTATTTACTTTGTTTCATTCAGAATAGTCTAGGATTTTTTTTCTGTTTGAATGGAATTGTAAGGCAATCTCAGTATGGGTGTTTCTAGCTTTTCTCTTTAGGAGGGAAATTAAATATGCACGACCACTCTACCGGTAAATACTTTAGGAGAAACTTTGGATTGGAGGACCATAGTTCATTTTGAAGTGATTAGATCCTCGTCGATGTTAGGCATTTACAGGGATAAATGGAAGCTGAGTTGATGGGAAGTATAGAGGTACCTCATTTCAGGAGTTTTATTTGAGTTTGAGTGACTCTGTAACCTTGGATAAAGCACTGGTATTAATCTGAGGCCTTTATTGCATTTGTTGTCGATCAAATATGTTGAAATTGAGTATTGTTTCCCTCTTTGTTTTCAATTGTTTTTAAGGTGAACAAATCCACTGGTTTTCTGGACTGGTTTGCTGTGGATTTGTTGCTTAAGAGTGTGGATTCAATTCACAGAAGGTATACCCACCTGGGCTTAAGGAAGAGCCCAAAGTGTAGAAGGTCTAACCAAACCTTGTCATATGTTGTCTCCAAAATTCTTTCATCCTTGATGCCTTCTTGGCACCCATTTTAGATTATATTATTAAAGGCATTGAAGGGGAATCAGATTTTGAGAACAACACATATCAATTACACACTATCCTTCTACCTCATACATCTTTACCCACCATCCTTGCATCCTTAATTACACTACCTCTAGTGTGGGGCATTGCACTTCTTTGCAACATATTCCTTGGGTCTCCATCACCCTACCCTCCATCCTTTATTCCTCCATTTCCTATCCATATCCATCTACTTATTCCCTCCATCTCCTATCCAAACAAATCCCTCATCCATCTATCCTCTTACCAATCCTTGGTTCTCCCTTGTCATTGGTTCCATTCAATCAAATCCTATCCACCAATCCACCCCATCCAATCCAATCCTGTCTTATCCAATCATATTCTCCATCTCTTCAAGTTCAATCATTAATCCCATCCCCAGTCCGATCCTATTCAATCATCCATCCCCCTTTTCATCCTATCTAATCATTTATCCTTCTTCCAATCCTATCCAATCCATCAAACTGAGCTTTCCCCATCTACCCGAGCTCGCATTGACTTGTGCCTAATCCAAGCACCCATCCATCCTTTGATAATAAAATCCAAGTGGCAATCCTCTCATCTACAGATCTTGCACATCCAATGTGTCTTTTGTCATCCATCAATCAATCCATCACCCACCCATCGGGATACCTCCATCCGTAGTTCGACAGCTTATCCAAATCCATATCCTACTCTTGGCAAGAGATGTCAGTTGGTCATGTGCATGTTGTTTGCATGCTTGAGCTTTTCACTTTGTTTTCATCTTGTGTCCCAGGACTATGCTTGTTCAGGACTGCCTTGATCATCCTATATCTTGGTATGTCTTGTCTGGTGTATAATGGGGCATAGTTTTCATGGCATGGTGTGTTTGAAGGTATTCCTTGTACGAACCGACAACCTTGCATTAGTGTTTATCAACACTTGCATGATTGTGTGCAAGGCATTCCTGTTTGACTGAGCGTCAGTCCACGCCTCAGATTTTCATATCATCCTAGTTCTTATAATCAGTGGTGTAGACTATCCATGACAATATCAAATCTAGGTTTACTCTCTATACTTGTTCAACAAGAAATCCAATCCATTTATCATTTCTTTGCCTCATTTCATTCACAACTCTCCAACTCATCCTACTTCCCTCTTTCATTATCTTCATCTTTTCATCACTTATTCTCCTAATTCCTTTTGAGAGCACACCCATATTCTTGAAACTCACATGTCCTCTCGAGGGGGCATACCACTGCTTCCTCATCATCCTTTCTCCTCATCATTCTTCCTCATCTCATAACTAGGGCATCATGCTACTACTACTTATCCTTTTCTTGATCTCATGACTGGGGCATCATGCTACTAGTCCTTATCCTTTTCTTCCACTATGTTTTATTCTTCTTTGATATAACATCATTTCACGAGGCCATATCAAAGAGGGGAAAAATGTAGACACCTAAAATTAATTAAATTAATATTTAATTAATTTAAGCCTATTAACATAATTAATTAATATAATTGTTTTATCCTTATTCCTCTCAGAATCAATTAAATCTAATTTAATTAATTTTGTCACTATTGTCCAATAATTAATTTATAAAATAAATTAATTATTCCCATATTCCTCTAAAGTCCCCTCCAATAATCATTTCCTCTAAATCCACTCAGTTAATTAATTCTAATTAATTAACCTAGTCATGTGATTCCTACAAATCACTTTTTTAAATCTGATTAGCCTAATTAATCCTTCTGGAATCTCTCATAATCATGCTTATCATTATCCCTCAATTTTTAATTCCCACTCATGTCACATCAACTTTGAGCCTCTCAAATAAATTCTATTTTTTTTAATCCCTCAATGCATCCTTATTTTGGAATTTTGAATTCCTCATTTTGAATTCAAATTTCCTTTCCCCCCTCTTCTCAAGAAATTTTATATTCCTGTTTATTTTCCCAAGGCACCCTTGATCCATGCCTTCTATCTCAAATCAATCTCGACCCTTCATGATCAAATCAATTTTGGCCCTCCATTGGCCTTCTCCAATCTATAAATTAGAGCCTATTCTCTTCACAAATCATCCACTTCTCATACATTGTCATGCTGCCCATTTCTCTTCTATCTTCTTCCTATCATACCCTCATAATTCCCAAATATCCTCTCATCTAATCCAATTCATCTCATTCATCCTCATCATCCAAATCCAATCCAAACATAATTTCATTGTGCATTTGGAGAGCAATCCACATCCACATCAAGCAAGGAGCACATCAAGTGGACCATCAAGGGCGCATCTTCATCATCCACTTCATCAAGCTCAATCCGAGGGAGAGGTGAAAGACAAGGTATAAAGTTGGTTGTTTGCATTCAATTTGTGTCATTGTTTGGTTTATTTGCATTCTAACCTCCTTTTACCCCTTCATTCTTCTTCCATCTTTCTCCCCTCTTCAACAAGATTGGACATATTGCAAAATTTTGTAGAAGCAAGACTTCACTGGCAAATAATAAAGGATCTAGTTTGAAAGGCAAAGAGAAGGTTGATGAGGTAAAGAAAGAATTTTCAAGACAATGGATTAGAAAGACAGATCAGAATGTTGATGAGACTATTCTTTCACCAATAGAACAAAGTATTACTCCACATACAGGAGACTCTTCATCCAACTGAAAAGTAACCCTTGGGGGTATTGCAACAAGTTGAAAATCATGCAAGTTTACCCTCGATTGTTGGTGAGAAGATGGATTTTTTCTCTAACCGGCAGATGTGTTAAGTTTCACTTAACTGGCAAACATTTATTGTAGTTGTTGGAGGAAAAGACATTATAAATCAGTGATTTTATTTCTTTTTCATTCACCGAGCATTCAAACTTTCAGAGAGCACAAAAATTCAAGTGGAGGCATCCTTAGCGAGAAGTGAAGCAAGTTATTTCAAGCATTCAAACCTATCAGGTACATTAAGGTATTTATCAATGGCTTCCTCTGGTCCAGAATTTATTGCAAACCCTACTGTTGTGGAAGTAGTTAAACACCCTAGGCCCATTTTCAAGATTATCCTCGAGATAGAAAAACAAGATGATACCCTAGGAGATTTTTCAAAAATTCCAAAAGGTGTTGCATATGCTGAAGACCCTAGAATCTATATACATTGCCATATTGAGGAATTAGGTTCAGAGGAAATATTGAAAATGTATAAAAAATTTATTTGTGATGAAAGTGGAATTGTGAAACCCGAACATAAGGTTATTGAAACTTTAGGTTTTGTGGAAATCCTTGACATCCCAAATTTATTAAGGAGGTAGTAAGGATTGTGCTTAGTAGAGTGGTAAATTCTTTTGGCTAGACTTTGTTTGTAAAATCACTAAGGAAGTAGTTAGGGCAGTGACTGGCTTACCCTCCACTGGTAGCAGGCCAGATGAAACTAAAAAGGTTCCTAATAACACTGTCATGACATTAAAAGGAGAAACCTATGATAGCAGATCCCTGAGAGTGAATGATGTAAAAGATGTGAATGTTAGATTCACAAGTATGATTTTAGGTTATAAGGCCACCCATGCAAACCAACTCAACTCTGTTTCCAACCTTTGTATTAAAAGTGCATATGATATGGTCAACAATGATGCAAAGATAGATGTATGTGAGTGGTTGAAGGATGAGTTAATAGATAATATGAAAAAGATCAAAGGAGACAAGAAAGGTACTTTTCGTTTTGGCAATCTCTCGGTGTGTCTAATGTTGTATCTTACAAAATAGGTTCCTGATATTGGTAAGAAATACTTTGGTTATGATATACCGGTAGGCAAACAACAGTTAGATATCTTCACCGGTATGGGGACAAATAAGGATAACAATATCAAATTACTTCAAAACATTCAAAGCAAAAATGAAAACAAGAGAAAGATTACCACAAAGTGTTGTAGATAAATATGAGAACGAAATATGTTTTGTAATAAAGAAGGATGACATATGGATGGAGGTAGTTCTTCCTAGAACTGTATGGGTAACAGAAATGGGATATGAGGCAGATGTAAAAATCATTGACACTTATGCCAAAGCCCTACTAGAAGCCCCTAGAGAACTGAAAGAAAAGGTTTTTGGAAATGCACAATCAATAGAAAGTGATGTTCAAACATTGAAACAAAGAAAGAGAAGAGAAAAATACATAAGAAGTGCTTCCAAACAGGTTAAGGAAATAAAAGAAAATGTCATGAACATAATTGGTATAAAAGAAAGTGACTTAGAATGATTACAAACGAAGGCTCATCTCTCACCGGTTGTTACATCATCAGATAGTGAAATTCTTGCTAAATTCAAAAGAGTAGATAGAAAGAGAAAACCATCACCGGTACCCTCTCCTCCTCCCAAGAAAACAAGAACACCAAGGCAGAAGCAATAGGCAGTGAGACCACCAGCAAAGAAGTTGACACCAAAGAAGAAAAAGAAGCAACATGTTATACCACCATTGAACAACTTACTGAATGAAATAACCGATGACAGTAACTTATCCAATGTGAGAAAATTATATGATACATTCATTAATGAAGAGAAAGAAACTATAGAGAATAGCATCCTCCTACATCTTTACATATATAAGAAAGTGTTAATTGAAGTTGTAGATGATTTACCTAGTGAATTGTATAGGTGGTTAGATTCTAAGAGGTTAGGAATTATGGAGATAGATAAGAAAATTAAAATTGAGAAACTTCTAGCTGTACATCTGGTCAAACCTGTTGAAGAAATTGATGAATTGATCAGTGAAGCTAATAGGTTAGTTTTTGCAAGCAGACACCGACATGTGAACCTAATGGCTAGCAGGGTTAATGAAATTTTAGAAGAAACAACTGATGAATGGGATATCTTCTTTATTGAGAAAGAAAAACAAGAAGAACTGAAAAGACCTAATACTTTCAAAGTCTATCAAAAGGACAAAGACAATGGGAAAGGCAAGGTAGGTGGACTACCAAACTTAAAGTAACTGATAACCTACCACCACCTTTGATTAGTCCACCAGTGTAGACTGATAGTACACCTGCTATTGAAAATGTGGATACACCACATGTGGATACAAACCCTGAGTCTTAAATTTTGTACACTATGAACATAGACACTCAGAAGGTTAACATTGTAGTTGATAAGGAAAGCACAGAGGAAAAGAAAGATGCTGCTACTGAGCAACTGACAAATAATATTGAGGTTGGAACATAGGCATAACACATTGAGATTGGGGTATAGGCAGAGCAAACTAAGCATTCAGAGGAACCCTTGGTTAGTGAAATGGTTACTAACAATACCAATGCAAGCACAGAGAAACCTGCAGAGACAGTAACTAAGATACTGGTAGTTGAGAATAAAGAAAAACCAATGGAGATACTGGTAGTAGATAACATAGTGAAACAAGAAGAGAAACCAACAGAGTCACAGGGACACATTGAGATAGTGAAACCGGTAACCACAAAGAAACCAAAACCTTTGCTAGTGGATATGCAAACACACACTGACCCACCAGAGATCGAGACAAGTAAAGTTACTCACATCGGAAGCACTAAGATTGTAAAGATAGTTGGGCAGACATCCAGTACTTCACTGAGAGAATTTAGACCCACCAATGTGACTGTAGTACTTTTGGATTCAATAAAGAAAATAACAGATTGTAATGCATTGGCCTATAAGGAAATTAATGACACAATTCCTATTCTTAAGTTGATTGCACCCGAATGCAATGTAGATAATAAGCATTTCTTTGAGTCAGTTAGACACAATGTCTAAATATATTACTGGCAATATACTAACAGTTGATAAAATGAATGAAGAAACAATCAAGGAGAAAATGGAAAAAGAAAAAGAGAAATTCTTTGAGGAAACAATAAAGAAGTGCATGAAACATAGTGATACTCTTTTACCAGCACTGAGCACAACAATTATGGAGTTTAAGGAACTATACAGAGACACTTGCAGTACAAATCTGTTGGCAGTGGATATTGACAAAGAAATCAACAAAGTTCAAAAGGAGATTAATGACATAGCTATTAATATCATTGGTTCATCTGAACCTATATTAGTTATTGAATAGGAAATTGCTGGATTTGAAGAAAAATTGGAGAAGAAAGAGAAAGAGAAGGAAAGGATAAAGGCAAAAGCTAGAGAGCTAAAGTGCAAACTCAGTCCTAAGTTAGATAATCTTATCTCTCTAAGGAAAGAAATCTCTGGGGCATTAATTCAAGGTCAAAAGATATGGAAGAACAAATGCATCATATCACCGGTACAATCTAGATAATTGAGGAAGCTATGAAGGACAATAACAGGTTTATTCAGAGTTTGAATTTGGTCTTAGCAGACTTATTCTAGATTGTAACCAACTGGTTACAAAGTTGAAGTTGAAAATTGCACTCATTTGACAATCTTTGTCATTGATGTGAAAGGGAGAGTAGTAGGACAGAGAAAAATGATTATCAAAGGAGATCATCTGCTCAAGGCGAGCACACATTTTTGGTAAAATTTTGGACCTCATTTTTGGATACTATTTTTGGATTTTTCTCATGAGTGTTGCCATCAATGCCAAAGGGGGAGATTGTTGGCATTGCACACTCCAATAAGAATTGAAGGTGATTGAAGGTGTTGTCATTGATGGCAACCTACCTACAACCTTGCAGCATTGTGGAAACTGACAGGCACAACCACCGGCAGGCACAGGTACCGGCACCAACACCGACATTGGCAGACACTTCACCGACAGCGACAATAATGTTCACCGACATCCCAGCCAAGAGGAACAACTTTTTGTATTTAATAGTAATATCTTTTGTAATCCGACATGGCATATTGTAATAGACTCATATATGTATGAGGTCTTGTAAATCATTTTGATATAGATGAGGAATAAGGTAGCATGGATGTAGAAGTGATAAGCGAATATTAGGGAAGATTTTGTATAAGGGTTTATGGTTATATTATGAACTTAAATCGATACTGAACCTGACATAGTAGATGTTGAATTATAGCAGTACATTATATTGGATTCTCATAATCCATTTTGTAAGTTGGTGAGACTTTGTTTTGTAATTGAGCAGTGAGCTCTAGGCAGTTGGCCTTCCTGCATGTGCAGGCCCCTCTTGTAAGTAATATCCATTCATTGGCCAGTGAGTGAATATTGTGGGTCACAAATCCCACCGAGGTTTTTCCCTCACTGATTTTCCTCGTTAAATATCTTGTGTTATGGTATGCTTTGTATGTTGTCTTTATTATTCCTATTTACTGCATTAATTCTTGTTTATCGGTACACTATTTTGGAAAACAAAATACTTAATAAGGTTAAATATTCTGTTAAGTAGAAAGATATTGATTAACCCCCCCTCTCAGTATCTTTGGGACTATCATCAATCCTAACAATTCCTTCATCCACCATTGAATCCTCAATGTTGGATTTTACTGAAACTATGGAGCAAGCATTTGCAGAACAATAGATGGTGACTTTACCTTCCACAACAATCATAGTAGAAGTTCCACCCCTTGTAGGTAATGAGATTACCACTAGTGCACCTTCCACTCTTCCATCTATAGTTGTTACAAAGGAGGTATCAATAGAAAATATTGTTGCTGCATCAACTGGCATATCACTAGACACCACAACCTTGGTGCCAATGATTACATCTACAACTGTTGCAACTTCAAGTCAGAATGCTCCTCAAATATCAACTGATACTTAGCAAGAGGCCACAACTCTATTCACTAACACATAATTACCACCATGGATGGATGTAGTAGCACCCAAAAGAAAGAAACAGGTAATTTCACTAGATGAATTTGATTTTGAACAATTGGCTCCCCCCAAATCCAAAGGTACTAAAAAGCCAAAGACTATTTCTCGGGTATTAGTGGATCCGACTATCAAAAGGAAATATGCTGAGGTTACGGTTCCCTCTTCAGAAAAGAATAAGGATGATATATAACCTGGGGATTATACTATGCAAACTATAGAGATTGGAGTGGAGACACATGAAAGTGACAAACTAGATTCCCAAACTGCTTTAAATTCTTTGATGTGAAGATTTGATCAAGAAAGGAATGAAAAGAATGAACTAAAACAAAAATGTAAGCAATTAACTAGTGTGCTTCTCAAGTTCACACAATCTTCCCAGGAAATTGAGCCAATTATTTCTTCAATAGATACTGAAGCTCTCAAGAAGGTCGAATAGGTGGGCATCAAAGGCTGAGTAGTGGATGAGTGGATTGCTCGATTCAAATAAGAAGGTTCTCATCTTCTAGATTCAACGATTAAGTTTTTGGTTGACTTTGAAATGCAAGGTGTTAAAACTTCTTTATCTCAAGAAATAGAAGATATTGAAAGAAGTGCAACCCTTTTGAATAAAATGGAGGATTAGAGAATTGACATCCTCGTGGAGAATAAGGTAATTCCAACCAAAGAGAAATATATCCAAATTCTATCATTATTGTCTCACGAAAAAGAAACAATAAAGTCAATGATTATAGAGCTGGAACGAGAAAAGAAGGAAGGTGATGATGAAATCGATCTTATTTCAGCCACAATAGCTGATATTCCTTGTTACTTATATGATGATAATCAAAATCTTGTGACTAGTGACGCCATCATACAAGAATTCTCTCCTTAATGGATCACTGTACATAACAGGATTTTTCATTGAATGTATTTAATAAATTGCTAGAAATACAAGTCAGTTTTGAAGTCCTCGCATCAATGTTGAAAGATGGAAAAAAGAAATACCTAATGGCTAAAGATGTAGTTTCTCATATTTGCATTATCACCGACTCTACCCCAACACCAGACAAAGCCAAGATGGAAGCTATTATGGTCAAGTTCGAGGAATTTCAAAAATCCAATGAGGAGGAGAGAGATGAATAATGTGTCCCCTTTTTGACACTTTCTTTTCACGTAGTTGCATTGTTAGATGCTGCAAGTTTCCTCATAGCTGCATATTTTCTTTCTATTGTAGTTGTAGTGAAATGGGACTATGCAATTGAATTAGTCAATTGTGCCCATATTTTTCTCCACTCTTTTCCTATATAAGGAGGGCCCTCATTTGTACATATTTATCTTGAATATGCTTAGCAAAACTCTGCCCAAATTTTATCTCAATTATGACTTTGCGCTTTTGATGTAAAAAAAGTGGATTCAAGGAAATAAAGATAGCAATCCGCTAGTTTCCAAACTTTGTGTTGGATTGAAGATTGTGATTGTGATTGGAATCATTCATATGTTCAGTTCTCATAATCATTCTTTGTGATCTTAAATCTTTTGGTGAAATTGTTAAAGTTTATGAAAGAGCTTTCCAATTGTGCAAATAGAATTTGATTTGTTTACATATTTGGGAAATTTTGTGATGTTAAGTGATTAGTGGTTGGCTTTGTATTGCTGCTATTACTTGTAGTTTTAAGGATTGGGGAAGTACACTTGAAGAATTAGAGGTGCAAGTTGGATTTCTTACCATTTGTGATAATTATCTTAGATAGAATTACATTCAAGAAAGACTTTGTGCTTATTGATTGTAAGCTTTGGTATAATTTGTTGGATTAGTTTGTTCATTTCTTTAAGTATAAAAAGTGATAGAGAATTGTAACAAAGTGGAGGGAGAATACATAGACTCTGAAAAAAGAGAGTTATATGCCCGAAACTTACCCACAGATTTTAGTTTCTTGTTAATTAGAGAAGAAATTTCAAAGAGAACCTCCCCTTGATGAGAGGAGAGATTAATTTCTCAACATAGCTGTGTGTGAATCATATATTTTGTCATTGGTACACTAGTGACAAAATATTCACCCAACTATTTTTTGGCGACTCTCCTGGGGAGCGACGTGCAATCAGTACTTTCTTTTTGGGTTGTAGTGCACTTTTCATTGTAATATCCATATTGCTGATTTTCTCAAATATTCTAATCTTGTTGATAGAAGTTACATTTGTGGACAACGATTAGCAAGAATTGTTGATCCTACTTTGGAGTTTTTGCAGCAATATAATTTTCCCTTTGTGACACCTCCACAGATGCATTCTCCTTTGCAGCGGACACGAAGTTTTCGTCCTTTTGCATGACAATCTCCCATACCAAGTGAGGCATCAAGTTTGCAAGTCTTAGTTGTTCCACTTGCAAATATTTTTGTAATACCACCATATAATCCATTAAGGATGGTTGTTGCTAGCCCTTGGGGTACCGCTTTTGGTCCGTTGAGCCTAACTGTACCTTTACATGAACTTCCCAAAGGCACACAAATTTTTTTTCCTATTTTTAGGAGATGGTTCTCAACATCTGGACGAGCACATCGCTGCCTTTTATATTGCATGCGGGGTTCTTGGTGTTGAGCATGAAAATGTTTCAGTGAGATTCTTCATTGAAACTTTGCATGGAGTTGTTGCTGATTGGTTTTATCATCTTCCAAACAATTGTATCACAAATTAGGCAAGCCTTAGAACACTGTTTGAGGCAAGGTTTAAGTCCGCCGAAGATGATCATGTGCTTTTAGCGCAACTAACTCAAATGAAAAAAGAACTGCAGAAATCAATGGGTGAGTTTATGGCAAAGTTCAATAGATTGCACAATCGTGTCCCTCTCGCTTCACAACCCACTACTGGAAACTTGAAAAGTTTCTTTATTAATGCTCAATTGCCAGAAGTGAGTTTTCTTTTGTGAAGGGATAATCCTGCAGATTTGGCTGTTGCACAACAGATGGCCATATCAGTTGAAGATGATCTTATCCTTGTTGGTAAGATAAGGAGAGATCCTAACAAGATTAGGAATAATCAAATTGCTGATTCATCTTTTTCTTCAACAAATTCTACCTATCCCATGATACAAAAGCTAGCAAATGAGTTGTTAGCACTTAAGAAGTAGATTTCCTCACAAGGAAATACTTCTTACCGTAATGTCCCAAGAAGGGCTTATCTAAATAATGCTTCCAATTACGCCATGCGTAATCATAACAAATTACCTTCCACTCCAGAGAGGCTTGCGTTGGAAGCACCGCCTCAAATATCAGCTATAGGTTATTATGAAGCTGAACATAATGATCTTCCTCCATTTAGTGACGAAGATGCCAATTTGTTTCAAGGAGATGATGCAAAATTGGCTGGCGACTCTAATATCAGGTTTATGCAATATCAAGAAGATGATGTGCCAGATATACATGATGGGGACATCTTTGCAGTATTCACTCATTTGCAAGCATAGGCAGCGTAACTGCCTATCAATCTGAAGAGTGATGATTCTATTCAAACCAAGGATTCTTAAAGTTTTCCAGTTATTATTGCTAAGCGTGGGACTCTCATACCAAATCCCCCAAAAGACAACTCCATCTTGAAGGACGTCGTGAAGTATAAAAGTGTAAGTGCTTCTTCGACTACTGTCAATTTTTCTACACCTGTCAATTCTTCTGCACGTGCATCGAAGACAAGTGCACCTAATGTTTTATGTTCCCAAAGTGAGAACCCAAATCAATCTTTGATGAATTCCTTTCAGTCATTTGATATTATAGATCATGCAAGGAAAACTAAAATACAAATGTTCGCGGTAGAGTTTTTGAGATCTAATCCAGATCAATTTGATGGTTTAGTCAAGTTCATTAAAGAAAAAGATACTTCCCCAAGTAATCTTCCCAAGTCTAACTCATTTCAAATTAACTTAGTGAGTTGCCCTTCTCCTATAGAAAAGATAGAGTCATTTTATATCTCTTTGTTGGTAAATGGTTACAATCTGAGTAATTGTGTAATCAATTCTGGAGCATCTGATAATGTTATGCCAAGAAAAGTTGCCAACACCCTTGGTTTAACTTTGACTAAAACATTTGGTAGATGTTTTTCTATGGATAACAAGCAAGTCCCCTTAATAGGTCAAATCAAGGATGCAAAATTTTCTTTTGCTACATTCCCATAAAAGAAGATCAAGATGACAGTATTGGTAGCCAATGTGCCGGCTTCCTATGGCATATTATTGGGTTGAAATTTTTGTAGAGATGGAGGAGAGTTAAACATAGATATGACCGAAGCTCGTATTCTTGTCAAGGGAGTTATCCAAAAGTTACTTCTAGAAAAAGAATCAAAATACACCATTGTGAAATCCGATGATCAACAGGCTCAGATTCTTTTTGAGTCATCAAGAATGGGTAATTATTTCATGCATGATGATGATGAGTTAGAAGTTGTTCCTGAGATTGAAGACATTATTTGACTTAATAAGGTTTTGAGTGATTGTGAGAATATTGTTGCGGAATCTATCGGATCTTCATCCTCACAAGAGGAAATTCTCAATTTTGATACTGTACGCATTGGTAGTCCAAATGATGTTTGGATGTTAGAATTTGATGGCAGTTGTTCTTCTACTGGATTAGGAGCTAGTATTGTTTTGGTGTCTCCTGATGGTAATTTTTTCCCTTTTCCTTCAAATTGCAGTTTGACAACACAAATAACACTGCTGAGTATGAATCTCTTCTTTTGGGGATGAATGTTGCCCAAAAGAAGGGGATTAAAATTTACATGCTCAAGGAGATGCTCAGTTGATTGTTTGTCAAGTCAGGAATATATATCAGACAAGGAGCGATAGACTATGATATTATCATTATCTTGTTTGGGAATTGATTGAGGCATTTGATGCCTTTGATATATTTGTTGTTTCCCATGAATTTAATGACAGAGCAGACACATTAGCAGTATCCGCAACCCCTTTGGTTCCTCACAAAGATTTTTTAGGATCAACATATATTATTGAAATTGTATTTCGACCAAGTGTTCCTCACAATTCTGATCATTGGTAAGTGTTTAATGATGTATTTTGAAGGTAGTCAGTGCCCTTGAAAGGATTCTATTGACAGTATTGATGCATAAACTTGTGAGAAATTTCTACAATTAAAAAGAAATAAGATCCCTAAGGGTTTGGTTTCTTTAGAAAATTTGTTTGACAAGAATGACCGCTATATCAAAAAGCAACAAAAATCAGTTGCAGGCTCAATGGAATATGAACAAGTGAATATCGAGACCGAAATCACTCCAAAGATGATCAACATTGGAAAATGTTGTTCACAAGAAGAAAAGAGGAAATTTGTTGCGTTATTGTAGCAATATGTTGATGTGTTGGCCTACTCTTATGAAGATCTAAACTCTTTTTTCCCTGAAGAGCTTCATCACAATATTCCATTAAAGTTGGGTGTCATGCCTTTTCGTCAAAATAAAAGTCAATACAACCCAAATATCTCTAATACTATCTTTGTTGAAATTTAGAAGATGTTGAAAGCAAGGATAATCTTCCCCATTCATCATTCTTCCTAGATAGCCAATATTGTACCTATGCGTAAGAAGAATGGTGAGATCCAGATATGTCTTGATTTCCAAAATTTGAATCAGGCATCCTTATAAGATAACTACTCTTTACCTATCATGGATCATGTCTTACAAGATGTTACTGGATCAGAGATGATGTCCATGTTGGATGGATTTTTGAGTTACAATCAAGTGGAAGTTCTTGAACAAGATCAATACAAAACTGCATTTACCACACCTTGGGGTACTTTTGCATATCACAGAATGCCTTTTGGGTTGATAAATGCATGAGCGACTTTCCAACATGCAATGGACTTGGCCTTCCAAATTTTTCTTGGTAAGTTCATTGTAGTTTATTTGAATGATTTGACTTTTTATTCTAAGAAGTGTCAAGATCATTTCTATCATTTACAAAAAGTATTGGGGAAGTGTCATCAACCTTGAATTTCTCTTAATACCAAGAAATCTATTTTTGGGGTCAGTGAAGGTAAGTTACTTGGGAATATTGTTTCAAAAGAAGGTATCAAAATTGATGTTGAAAGGGTAAATTCCATCCATGATCTTTCTATGCCAACGAGTAAGACTTCTATGCATTCATTTTTTGGTAAAGTAAACATTTTGCAAAGGTTTATTCCAGACTTTGCCAAACATACTCGTCACATAGTTGACATGATGAAAGGTAATTATCTTTTCAAGTGGACTCATGAAGGAAAGAAAGATTTCCATGAGATTAAGGATGGCATGGCAAATGCCCCAATCTTGGTATTCCCTGATTATACCAAAGAGTTTATCATGTATAGTTATGCATCAGATCATACCTATTCGGCCATACTGATTCAGAAAAAAAATGAAGGTGTGGTATCACCCATTGCATTCATGAGTTATCTACTAAAAGCTCATGAATTGAAGTACTCAGAAATGGAGAAGCATGCTTTTGTCATGGTTAAAGTGGTGAAACATTTCAGGTTTTATATTCTAAATTTATATGTCATTGTACTTGTTCCTAATGTTGTTGTCAAGTCAATTCTAATGCAACAAGAGTTTGGAACTAAAAGGGGCACCTAGGTTGCTAAGATTTAGGAATATGACATGGAAATCAATCCTACTAAGTTGGTTCATGGAAAAGGTCTATGTCAGTTGATAGTTGACAACAAATAAATTGATGAAGTGGTTCTGGAAAATGAAAGCATGAATCAAGATCTTCCCAAGGTTCTATTTGTCAGCACCACTGATGAGTGGTATTCTGACTTGGCGTATCTCTTAGCATATGGAAAATGTCTTGCATACTTGTCACACAATGAAAGGCAAACCCCAAAGCTTAAAGTGGTTAATTTTGTCTTATGGGACAATGGTTTGTATAAGAAGGGTTTAGATAGAAATTTCCTGCGCTGCATGGACAAACAACAAGAAGTAAGGTTACTCCAAGCTTTTCATGACCTTGCTTGTGGTGGACATTTTTCTACCCCTGTCACTGCACACAAAAGTTTGCATGCTAGATACTATTGGCCTAAATTGTTTAAGGAAACATACAGTTGGGTTCACAAATGTGAGAAATGTCAGCAATTTGTGGGTAACCCTAAGTTAGTTGCACTTCCTCTTAAGCCAATTATAATTGAAGAGCCTTTCCAACAGTGGAGATTGGATTTTATTGGACCTGTCAATCCAACATCTAGTGCATGTCACATATACATTCTCATAGTGATAGATTACTTGAATAAGTGGGTGGAGGAAATTCCAACTAAGAAAGCTACTTCAGTAGTGGTTTGTCAATTCTTGAAGGAAAACATCGTTTCAAGGTTTGGTGTTCATCATAAGATAGTAACTGATAATGCTTCATATTTTTCATCTTATGAGATCATTGACTTTTTCTTCGATTATGGTATTACCCTTTCACACTCATCTGACTATCATCCACAAGGAAATGGTCAAGCCAAGTCAAGCAACACGAATCTAGTTACTATTATGAGGAAGCTTGTTGATGAGAGACAATAGACTTGGCATAAATCTCTTTATGATGCGCTAAGGGCAGATCACATAACTCCAAAAAGAGCAATCGGTATGTCAGCTTTTCAACTTTTGTATGGGTTGAATGCTGAGATCCCTATTACTGTGGAACTTCCAGCATTGAATCTCACCAAGGTCGTTGAAGATGAAACCTATCAAGATTCGCTTGATAAGTGGATTATGTTTATTTCTCAATTGGAAGAAACAAGAGCAGAGGTGGTGGATAGGATTGCTGCACACCAAAGCCAAGTGAAGGTATTATTTGATAAGAAGATGACTTCTCATGAGTTCTCAAGTGGTCATCAAGTCTTGTTATGGGACAAGATGAGGGAACCAAATGGTTTGCACGGAAAGTTTTATTCCTTATGGAGAGTCCCCTTCACTATTCATGAAATATGTGGCGAGCATAGTTACTTGCTTGCATATGCAGATGGCACCCCATTCTCACTACCTCATAGTGGAGAACATTTGAAGATCTTTACTCAATGAGGAGCAATGTAAAAGGAAGGTGCACATGTTGTAAAAAATTGTATAATTTTTTTCTTTTTAGTCTTTTTGTCGCGTGACTCTATAGCCCAATGGATACAGGCACTCGGAGTTATGGATTCTACAAGCTTCAAGTGGTGTATCTTGATATAGAGCCCTCCTTGTTACCTTCCAAACACCTCCAAATGTATGACATTGACCCCCTAGCACATGAATGGGATCCTATCAAGGCAAGGCTCTACAACTTTAGTACAATCTTCTCACCATCTCCAAGACTCTTGCTTACTCAATCAGGGGTATCTTGCTACAACACACTCCATGATGCCTCCAAGGGTTAAAAATATTTTTAAAACTATTTTTGGGTCATACAAGCCTCCCTAAGGTTAGACAAAGCACCAGTTGCAAGAATACATGCTCATTCCTTAAGAAACTCACTCAATTAGGCCTAGTTGCTTGTAGCCCTATTTAGCGGGTAAAGGGACCTTAAGTTCAAATTTTCCCAAACAACTTGAAAAAAAATTATGGATTCAAACACCCTTTTGGAATTTATTCAAGTCTCCAAAAGGAAGGGTTAAGGTTTGGAAAATAAAGGTCTTTGCCGGTAGGAAGTTGACTGTCCTAAAAGGGCTAATTAGGCCTCTTTTGTGAAGAAACTATGCTTAGATGGATGAAATGGTAAATTAAAATCCCATGGGAATGTTGGGAAAAATAAATCAATAGGGATTCCAGGGTTACACACCTGGAAGCATCACCATTTGCACACAAGGTACTTTTGTTTGTTCAGGGTCTAGGTAGCCACATAGAGATGTCTACCTAGGGTCGCTCCAAACACTTCTCTCCCTTTCTCCTCCTGCAAATCACTCTTGGAAATCTAAAATAAATCGACCATAATTTCCTTTCACCAAATTCCATGAGCCTCAGATTGGGAAAGTGTAAGATATGGCCATGAAGGAGGAAAAACCCAAGGAAAACCCTGGTTTTTTGGGTGCCTACAACAAAACTTGAATATTAGGAGCAACACACACAATAAAGACTTCAAATCAAAACCAAAAAAGAGTTAACTCTCCTCTCCAATCAATTCATATCATTGGGAATGGATCCCAATCCATACAAAATCGTACCATGGGCCAGAACTCCAGAATTGCAGGAAAAACTCAGAATTCTATTAGTTTGTTTGCATCAAAACTCTTCTCCGTACAATCACCTCTTGGAAATTGGATCCACGAGTTGTATAAACCATTCCTCAACTTCTCTCAACCAAAAATCAAGAGGTAAGAGCCATTAGAGGAGTTTCAAATTACAAAATGCAAAAAGTGCATAAAAGTTGCTCATGACAACTTTTGACAACTTTTGCAAAAGTTGTCAAAATGTCATCTTTCACCTCCTAATGCCTTGGGTCAAGTTCAACCCCTCCTAAAACATCTTAAAACACTTAAAACCAACACATTTGATCCCCTATTTTCCAAAAGTCCTAATTGGCTCATAGAAATGCCAAAATAGGAGTTTGGCTCACAAGATGGGGTTCGTTATTATAAACATATAATGTATGATTGAAAACCTATATCCTAAAGACATTGTTAATGCCTTATCCTCCCTTATCAGAGTCTGACTTGTCATCTTGAAGGGTTTGATGAGGTGCTCTTGTACCATAGCTTGTTCCCCCATTAGAGCAAGTTGTTTTCCTCAATTTCAGTGTGCCTAAAATCATGAGGCAACCCTACAAAACTGATCTGTTTCGTACCTCACATCCTCTGGGAGAGTTTGATCGACTCCATCGATTATTTCTTTTGTTTTTGCAGTTTTGCCTACAGGTTGGACTTTAAAGTCTGACCTGCAGGGTTTTCTTTTGATATAATTGTACATCGGACTTTAAAGTCTGATGTGTAATATTTTGGTTCTTCCCCTACAGATCAGATTTTAAAGTCGGACCTGCAAGTAGTTCTTTCCCTGTAGATTGGACTTTAAAGTTCGTCCTGAAGGGAATTTTCCCTTGCACATTCCCTTGCACATCGGACTTTACAAAGTCCGATGTGCAGTTTGACAATAAAGGCTTCCATATTGGACTTTATAGTCCGACTTGCAAGAAGTTTTATCCCGCATGTCAGACTTTAAAACCCAACATGCATGGCACTCTTGGAATTAATGTTGGCATTAATTTCTTAATATGAGGGTTTATTTATTAATTTTTGAGTCTTTTTTCCTCATTTCGCTTGCTAATTGTTTCTCCTCATGTGCCCTCCTACTCTATTCCTCTGTCTTGGCTCTCTATTGTCTTCCTGATTCAATGAATTCTATCAATCGTTGTGGTTGAGGTCGGTTTTCATTTAATTTTGGGTTTTCTTTCCTTTGGCGACATCTTCTTTTTTAGTTTTGTTGTTTTCCTTTTGTCTTTGTTTTTGAGATTATGGGCACATCGTATTTTAAAATCCGATTGCCCCTGATCTCTTTTCTTCCCTTTCCTTCACCTACATGTCAGGTTTCAAATCCCAACATGTAGGGTGATGGATTGATATGTCTCCTACATATTAGAATTTAAAGTCCAATATGTAGGATATGTCCTTCTTGCTAACAGGCCGGGTTTTAAAACTCGACAAGTTAGGAGGAGGATTTTGTCTTACATATCGGACTTTAAAGTTCGATATGTAGATTTTGGCTTATCCAGTTGAAATGTTGGGTTTTAAAACCCGACAAGTCAACCTTTGTTCTTCCCCAAGCACATCGGACTTTAAAGTCTGATGTGCACATCTTTTGTGTATGTTTTCCTTGCACATCGAACTTTAAAGTCCGATGTGCTGATAGCTTTTCCCCAACTTGCAGACTGAACTTTAAAGTCTGATATGCAAGGAAGATGTTTTTCCCTACACATCGAACTTTAAAGTCCGATGTGCAAATTTTGATGCTTAAGGTGCAGATCAGACTTTTTTCCCCGACCTGCCAGTTTTTGACAGTTTTGTTCCCAAGTCCGTTCTGGCTCCGAATTCTTGACCCATTTGATAAAATTTGGTTTTCTGAAGATGATGATTATCAAAAAAGACAATCTTCAGTGTTGGATGTAGTCCTTTGCAAATGTTAGATCTCTCTCAAGACAAATTAAAGCCTTCCTCAAGTCAATTGGAATCCTCACCAAGAAAACCATTAGCAAAAAAGATGAAGTACAAGTATGATAAATACTTGAATATGTATCTAGAAAGCTCATTTGACTCCAATATCAAGGAGATAAAGGATACAAAAATTGGTCATGTCAATATGCAGGAGTTCATTGATTGAGTTGAGAAATCTCCTTCATGCTTGAAAAACTTGATCAAATCAGAGCTGCACAAATATGCTTCCTTCCCAGTCGCAACTCATGATCCAGACTTTGTACTTGTAGTGGCAGATCATTTTAATCCAAATACAAGACAAGTAAAAGATGCTGATCAGAATGTGGTTATGACATTAGACAGTGTTTTCTTTAATAATGTATTCAAGGGCTCTCCATTTGAGGAAGTGGCTAACATTACTCAAGAAATCACTCAAGAATATTTTGAGAAAAATGAGGTAAAGTGTAAGAAAGTAATTAATACAATTTTTCTCTCTACTGCTTGAAATTAAACCACTTCAAGATGGCCAAAGTATTTCCATAGAAGTGACTTCAATGAGGAATATAATGATATGGTTACAATGTTGGCATGGGTAAAAGGTCTGAAAGATTCTCACTATTTTCAAAGCTGGATGTGTTATTATATGAATATAATCATGAAAAGGAGCTACCAAGATAGATTGGGGTGAGTAGATCAGTGACGCACTTTGTACTATATTGAAGGAGGTCAAAATAGCACTGAAATTATACATGACCTCATACCTTGTATATGCAGCTGCCTCAACGAGGCAATATCTAGGTCTGTCTATAAAGGGTGACAAAAGGTTAGTACCTGTTTGAAACTATTATGACCAAATCAAAATCATTAATCAAGGGAGTAATTTTAGAAGGGTTAATGACACTTTCTTTGCTGTATGGAAGCGTATGTTTGATAAAGACTTGCAGAAGAAGAGACTATCGGAAGCAGCATATAGAAAGGTTTCTCATTTCAGATGTGTGTTTCTTCAGTTCCCTACATTCACTTACTTCCAGATAGCATGTTTCTCAAGAGAACCCTTCATTTTTCCAAGATATCCATCTGACAAAATTATACTCATGAAACTATGTCGATAATTGATTTATGTGCATGAAAAGTAGTCACAAGCTCATAAGATTGGCTTAAAGTTCCCAGAATCTATTGGTCAGTATTCAGTTATGACTAATCCCAAGGCTAAGCACATGGAAGAGGAAATGCAATGGAATACCACGAGGAGGTTCAAAGCTCGAAATAATTTTGATTTTTGTGGCATGAAAAATAAACTCAAAAGAAATTACACTCATATATTCAGATTTGAAGATGTATGGGTAGATTGTCAGGATGAAGAAGACATAAGGAGAATGGATTTCAGCAGCCCTACATTGGAGTAGATTGAAAATCTAGATTTGGCCAAAATCCTTATGACCATGGAGGATATTGATGACATAGTAGACCTAGTCTATTATGAATAGAAAATTGTTGGTTCTCCACTCCTGCCTATGCAATGGTCAAAGAAGGAGAGTAAATATATTACTCAAATAATTGCCCCTATTTTGGCAAATACCAATGTATGGTTACTAAAAAAGAAGATCAGAATGAAACAACTTCCTGCCAATTCCGGTGATGGTGACAATAGTGATGGTCCAGTTGGTAAAACACGTATAGCTAAAATGAGGACCAAAGAAAACTAGATCTGCAAGCACCACCCTCAATCCCTTCAACACAATCTAAGGGAAAAGGACCTAAAATCAAATTTACAATCAAAGGGTCTAAAAAAGGGGAGTCTTATTCAGCAGTGCAAGAGACAACAACAAAGGAGCCAGAGAAATAGTTTATTGAGGAAACTGAGAAGGAAAAAGAACTAGAAGAAGGGGAAATTCCTCATCAAGAGGAAGTACAACTTGAAGAACCAGCACAACAAGGAGAGAGTAATACTCCCACCACCTCACAGGTATCAATTCATTCAAGGGTTGTTATTCATTCTATTGAATCTAACTCGGATCAAGAAGATGAGGGATTTGATGATGAACAATTAAATATGGAAATGCCACAATTAGAGACTATTCAACAATATTTCACACTATCCAATTTTTCCAGTTTGGATGATATTCCTTCATCCACTCTTGAATCATCAATGTTGGATTTTATTGAAACTATGGAGCAAGCATTTGCAGAACAACATATGGTGACTTTACCTTCCACAACAATCATAGTAGAAGTTCCACCCCTTGTAAGTACTAAGATCACCACTAGTGTACCTTCCAGTCTTCCATCTATAGTTATTACAAAGGAGGTATCAATAGAAACTACCATTGCTACATCAGCTAGCATATTACTAGACACCGCAGCCTTGATGCCAATGATTACATCTACAACTGTTGCAACTTCAAGTCAGAATGCTCCTCAAATACCGATTGATACTCAGGAGGAGGCCACAAATCCATTCACTAACATAGAATTACCACCATGGATGGATGTAGTAGCTCCCAAAAGAAAGAAACAGGTGATTTCACTAGATGAATTTTATTTTGAACAATTATCTCCCCCCAAATCCAAAGGTTCTAAAAAGACAAAGACAGTTTCTTGGGTATTAGTGTATCCAACTACCAAAAGGAAATATGATGAGGTTATGGTGCCCTCTTTAGGCAAGAATAAGGATGATATACAACCTAGGGATTATACTATGTAGACTATAGAGCTTGGAGTGGAGACACATGAAAGTGTCAAACTAGATTCGCAAATTGCTTTAAATTCTTTGATGTGAAGATTTGATCAAGAAAGAAATGAAAAGAATTAATTAAAGCAAAAATGTGATCAATTAACTAGTGTGCTTCTCAAGGTCACACAATCTTCCCAAGAAATTGAGCCAATTGTTTCTTCAATAGATACCAAAGCTCTCAAGAAGGTGGAATAGGTGGGCATCAAAGGTTGAGTAGTGGATGAGTGGATTGCTCCATTAAAATTAGAAGGTTCTCATCTTCTAGATTCAATGGTTAAGTTGTTGGCTGACTTTGAAGTTATCCAAAGTCAAATGCAAGGTGTTAAAACTTCTTTATCTCAAGAAATAGAAGATATTGAAATAATTATAACCCTTTGGAATAAAATAGAGGATTTCAGAATTGACGTCCTCGTGGAGAATAAATAGAAGATATTGAAAGAATTGTAACCCTTTGGAATAAAATGGAGGATTTCAGAATTGACATCCTCGTGGAGAATAAGGTAATTCCAACCAAAGAGAAATATATCCAAATTCTCTCATTATTGTCTCACAAGAAAGAAACAATAAATTCAATGATTATGGAGCTGGATTGAGAAAAGAAGGGAGGTGATGATGAAATCGATCTTATTTCAGCCAGAATAGCTGATAATCCTTGTTACTTGTATGATGATAATAAAAACCTTATAACCAGTGACACCATCATACAAGAATTCCTTTCTGTGTCGAATTGAATTTCATCATCACAATGCTACCTGCAATATTATAGTTTTACAAAACACAAAAGAAATGCTACAAGAAATCCAAACTCAACCAATGAAACTACATGAAATACATATAAAATAAAAATACTAGTATTACCTTCATGATTTATGTTTCATTCTATCCTAACTCCACTATTCCTAGTTGTAGATGGTATGCTCTCAGACAAGCACTGATAGCTTCCAAGATGGCATATGAAGAATGGACTGATAACTGATAGTTAATTGATACTATGATATGCAATGCTAAATGATTATGCTATTTGCTTCAAGATTAAAACTCATGGATGCATAAGTTTTCATAAATGATTATCTTTTAAAAACTCACCTAAAGACTAACTCTCTCTCAACTCAAACTCTTGATTTTATAGACTTTGAGAGGATAAGATGATGTGGCTCAAATCAACGATCATGATCAGATTTGCAGATTTGGATGGTTGTGAGCAAAGGTGAAGGTTGAGAGAAAGTGGGAAGGAGAAGACAAGTGTCACTCATCTCGCCTTGACTGGGTTGCTGACTGAGGGAATCTAGGGATGGTTGGAGAATATTTAGGCATGAGAGGACAAGTGGTCTCAAGTCCTTCCTAAGATGTAGGGATGTTGGAGAGAATATAGAAGAAGGTTATGGAATATTTGTACAAACACAACATTTCATTAAATTTGGAAGTTGAAGATAAATGAAGAATTAATATTTGAGAAATATTAATTTCCTATGCCACATGATGGATGAGTTGGCAAAGGGAAGATGAAGTGGAGATCAAAGGTGATTTGGAAAAGGGATTAAATAATTTAGAAATTATTTAATATTTGAGACTATAAGATAGAAGAATAATCATTAAATATGAGATATTCAAATGATTGGAGGAAATAATTAAATATTAGATATTTAATTAATTAGAGGAATAGGATAGATGAATTAATTAATAAAATATTTCAATTAAATTAATTAATAGAAAGACATGAAATGAATTAAATAAATTAATCTTTTCAAATTAACTATTTAATAGAAGAATAATTATTATTTTTTTTTTATAAAAGTGTATAGAACCACTGAACTATATTAAATTTTAAAAGTTTTTTTATAGTGTCTGGTTCAAAAAGCATTGAAGGGAAAGAACCAGTAAGAAAACCCTTCAGTATTGCTTAAGTAACACAAGCCTATTCTACCCAATACCAAATGCCCATTGGCATAGTACATCAAAAAACCCATCCCAATTACATAAGCCGCATTAGATATAAAGGAAGCCGCCAACAGAAGCATATAGAAGGAAGATTAAAGTATGATCACCGAAGGATGCATATCCATTGCTGCCAAAAAACATCAGTCTGAACCACCCCTATCTATGAAACACAATTCTCCAAACCACTAGTTAGAATGATACCACTGTTGGCAATATTACAAGGATATTGAGAAGGTTGTTGATGATTATGGACATAACTGATTAAAGATGTTTTACTATCTTGATATTATTATTTTGTCATGGATGTCAAGAAATTGATTTTGTAATTCAGTATGATGTTGCCATATCTTAAGAAATGTGATATGAAGATTATAAAGAAGTCGGTAAAGACACAGGAAAGAATATGATGAATAAGGGGATAAGTTATTCAATGGGCAACTCTACTGAGTCAGACAATGATGAGATCTTGATGTTTTAGATTGTTTTAACATCATACATATGTTGTAAAATGTAAAGGTTAATACTATACTATGTTATCAAGCAAAGAACCTAGTCGGTAAACCCTAAGGAACCTAGTCGGTAAACCCTAAGGTTATTGCAGTCGGTTAATAAAGACAGAATGTCTACCGAGTAAAGTTTAGTATTCATCGAGTTGTAACCGAGCTATAACAGAATGCATTAAATGTTTACATGTGATATTTAATGAAAGATGCTGATGAGCTGGAGCGGATCAATGATTGGCAAGCCGTGAAAGAGTTTGTTAATGAATCTAAGGCAATGGAAAGTTGGCAAGAAGATCTACAGCTCAGATTAAACCGCATTACCCTAACACAAGTTCCAAGGTGAATGTGCAAGTTTCGAGGCAGGGTAAAACATTTTCAGATCAAAAAGATACAATGAACCTGGACAAGATTGAAGATCTGATGGCTATGATTGATCATGGGAAATGTGATCAAGGAGATTAAGCGGTTAGAAGATTGTTTATAAATAAGGAACTGTTGATAAACAATGTATGCAGGCAAGTGTATGCACAGGGGATGCTACATAGTGATTACCAAGCATAGAAGCCTGAAGGCCTGTTAGAATAACAGAGTATTGATGCCCAGTAGATAGACAAGATTAGTTCTATGTCTAGATTGTATTGAACAAATAGGAATCTGCTTTAGCATTTTAGATGTGAAGTTGCAGATAAATTTTATTAGTGTTATTTTGTGAGAGTGATAGGAAATCTCTTAACCGAGTGGACGTAACAGTCTTATATGTAAATCTTCTAACAAGGTGACATTCTGATTGAGTGTTTGAAATCCTTTGACAAGGTTGCTTCTAACAAAGTGAAGATCCTAACAGATCTGAGGGAAATCCCTTAACCGGGTCACATCTAGCAATGTGTTTTGTAATCTTTAACAGGATTTGCTTTTAACCGAGCATACTCTAGAAGAGTATATTTCTTAGTGGGTCTGAAATCCCACAGTGGTTTTTCCCTATTTGGGTTTCCATGTTAAATCTGGTGTTATGAGGTTTATATTGTTCATATGCTTTTGAGTTTGTATGTTTGACAGTTTTTTATTATATGACTGATATATGTTACCGAGGTTGAATCTGATGTTTTTATGGGTAATTAAGTTTGTATGATTCACCCCCCCCCCCCCTCTCATCTTGTTGGCTATTGGATCTGTACTTATATTAAGTATTAGAACTATCAACCACATAGTAGAAATGAAACCATAATCAGAGACCCTGTCAAAATAAACATTGTGACGAAGCATAGCAGAACCCACACCAAAGAAAAGCCACACCAAATAAGGAGGTTGATGAAGAATACAACTATGCCCTTATTTACTTCAAATATTCAAAAACTAAGGAAGGGATCTCATCCACACTTACCTCCTACATATTAGCTTCACTATCAATGGCTAAGTTAGCCAAGAAATCTGCAATCTTATTCACTTCCGTATAACAGTGGGAAATAAAAAAGGAATAAAAAAAATCTAATTTTTGCAAAATATGATCAAGTATATATTGTAATTGCCAACAATTCAACTTCTTTTTCATGACACTTTGAATAATAACCATAGAATCACCCTCAATTATCGAGTCCTTAATTCCCAAAGATATAGCCATATCCAAACCAAAGGACAAAGCAAAGAATTTTGCACAATTGTTAGACTTGAAACCAATCGCATGACAATGAGCCTGAACAAATCTTACCTTATGATCATAAATTACCATACCTGCCCCTGCCAAGCCAGGCTTCCCATGAGAAGCACCATCAAAATTCAATTTAAAGTGCCCTTGCAGAGGAGGTTTCCAGCAAGCAAAATTTCTTTTACTTATAGCATTAGTCTTATTTAAAATAGATCCATGAGAAGGTAAGACTGATAACATTCTCCAAACTCGAGTTACCCTACCATCCCAATGAGAAAAAGAGGTAAGGGTTTCCAAATTCTTATAGGTAAAAGACAAAGCAACTTCAGAGATGGAAGATTCAATCCTCAATAAAACCTCAGCCAAGGAAGAACTTGTTTGTTTAAAAATCCTATTATTAAGCTCTAACCAAATATTCCAAATCACAATAGATGGAGAAATAATCCAAAGACATGCATATAAAGATGAGGCAAATAGGAGAGGCCAGGATCTAAAGTGGGAAAGGAGATCCTTACCAATAACAAATGATAGATTAAGCTTTTCAAACAACCACTGCCAGCAAGCATAGGCAAAATCATAGTGAAGAAACAAGTGTGCAAAGGATTCTAAATTTTTATTACAAAAGACACAAGAAAATACTGCAGTAATACCTAACCTATCCAACCTCATTCCTGTAAGGACCCTGTCCTACATTGCTAACCAAGCAAAAGCACCAGCCTTTGGGAGGCAAGCCGTATGCCAAAACAACTTGTATGGCCAAGTAGATAAATCTTTAGCAACCAAGAGAGAATTATAGCCATCCTTAACTGTGTACTTACCAGAGATATTCCTTGTCCAGATAAGCTCATCATTGGCATCAGAAAGAAGTATTACTCTCTCCCCCAACAACTTTTCATATTCCAATTTCACATTTTGATCAATATCTAAAAACTCAATTGATTTCCATTTTGCCACCTTAAGATTCCCACTATACTCAATTTCAAAATAATCAGCCACAAAGACACCCCAAAGGGAAGAAAGAGTGGAAATTAAAGGAGACCAATCCCTCGAGTTCACCAAAGGGGGATGTCCATTCCAAACTTCCTCCCAAAACCTGACCTTTCTACCATTATGAACAATCTATATTCCAAATAGTTGAACCAGACAGTAAATTAGAAACTTGAAAAACATACTCTCTTGGTCCGTTATTTAAATATTTAGAAAACATAATTTGTGCCCAAAAGGAGAATGGTCTCTCATACAATTTCCAAACCAACTTAGCACCTAAGGCTAAATTCTGACTTTCTAGACTCCTAATGCCTGTGCCCCCAAGGTTTTTAGGTAAACAAACTTTATCCCATGCTACCAGAGGGAGTTTCTTCTTACGTTCTTTATTATTACTCCAAAGGAAGGACCTAAGAGTATCTTGCAAACTAACAAGAACAACTTTTAGAGACTACAAAATAGACATGAGATAAATAGGAACAACATTTAGGACAGACTTAATAAGAACAATCTTACCAACCAAAGATATCCATCTATGATTCCAAGATAGGATCCTTCTAGAGATAACTGAAATGATCTTATCCCAAAACTCAACTCTATCCTTCTTAATGAAGAAAGGTATACCAAGATAAGAACAAGGAAGATTTCCAGATGCAAATCCCCAAAAAATCTTCATCTATCCTGAACCAATTGTGAAGCATGAAGGAAAAAAATCTTTGACTTATCAACATTGACTCTTTGACCAGAAAAGGATGCATAATTCTGTATTATCCCCTCTATCACTCTTGCCTCACCTAAAGAGGCCTGACCAAATAACAAGGTATCATCTACAAACAAGCAATGCAAAATGCTTTGTGGAACATTATGAATCCTAATTCCCTTCCAAAGCCCTCCTAGCTTAGCGGCTCTAATAGCCCAACTGAACATTTCAGATAGAAGAATGAACAAGAAAGGAGATAGGGGATCACCCTGCCTCAAACCCCTAGAAGAGGAGAAAAAACCACAAGGGGAGCCATTAATTAGAACCGAGAGCCTTGTAGAAGAAATACAAGCACGAATCCATTTGACCCATGCCTTGGAAAAGCCCAATTTAAGTAGAACAACACACAATGCCCCCCATTCTACTCTATCATATGCTTTCATCATATCTAATTTGAGGATCATGGCTGAGATTCTCTGAGTAGAAATAGAATGTAGAACCTCATGTGCCACTATAGCTCCCTCTATCGTCTCCCTTCCTAGAACAAAATCACCTTGTTCTAAAGAAATGATCCTAGGCAGAATTTTAGCCAACCTTAAAGAAACAACCTTGGTAAAAATCTTGTACAAAGTATTACATAAAGCAATAGGGCAAAAATCAGCAAATGTCTTGGTAACCTCTTTTTTAGGAATAATTGCAATCATTGTAGTATTAAGCTCTTTCAAAATAGACCTATTCCTTCTAGCTTCCTCAAGGGCCAATAAAACATCATTCCCCACAAAATCCCAGCAATTCTGAAAAAATAAAGGAGTAAATCCATCCGGTCCCAGAGCCTTATCAGGTTTCATTACAAAAACAACATTCTTAACTTCATCCAAAGAAAAAGGAGACATCAACATTTTATTATCTTCCAAAGATACCAAAGAAGGAATATTAGAAGAAATATTATTATGAAGATCTCCATGCTCCGAAGACAATAGTGACTTAAAAAACCTAACTACCTCTGAAGCAATATCCTCCTATTCTATTAAAAGTCTGCCATTTGGACACTCAATACAAGATATCCTATTTCTACTTCTCTTAATTTTTGTTGAAGATTGAAAAAAATTTGTATTTCTATCACCATCTGAAAGCCAAATCTCCCTCGATTTTTGTCTCCAATAGATTTCTTCTCTAGACAAAACTTGTTCAAGCTCTGCTTTTGAAAGCTTGCTTTTAACTAAGGCCAACATCCAGTTTACAGTAGAAGCAACTAGCTCAACCTCAATGTTAAAGTTATTCCAAAGCAATGCCAAACCCCCTGACGCACCACAAGCTGGAGAGGAGAGGAATTCCCACTTTCTCCAAGAAGAAAAAACCAAATCAGCAGACTCCTTTGACAATTTTGTCTCTTGCAACATGAAAATATCACACTTAACTAAGTCCATCTGGGACTTAATTAAGCACCTCTTGTTAGGGGTATTTAAGCCCCTAACATTCCAAGATATAATTCTCATTTCTCTCAAGGGGAGACCAAGGCTCCCCTCTTTCCTTTAGATGGAGAAGACTTTCCTTCTCCAAAACTACTTTGAAGATTACGCTTCATAGCCCCCAACCTAGTCACAGGAGGACTGATAATATACCTCTTACTCCTCTTGCCCTTAGGAGTACCACTTCCTTTCATAGCATCACCAAGAGAAACCGAATGCTTCCCTTTCCCAACACCAAGAGAAAGAGACAAAGTCTACTGAATCCCAGCATCAATTTCCAATTGAGTCTTTCGATTCTTTGGAGGCCTACCCCTACTTGGAGAAACCACAGATGAAGCCCTAATTAGAGTAGTCATAGCCAATTTTATGTGTATACATTTTGCCCGTCTTTAAAATGATGTCGAGACAACATTGTTTCAAAGATTAAATCAAGTCTTGATAGTGTGCTTGATGGAGATAAAAATCCTGATTGTGTGCCCCGGATACTGATTTTTAGATATTTATTTGATGATGATGCCCTCTTGAGAGATCATTTGTGCATTAAAGGCATGGATGATCTCTCAATAGAAGAAGAATGTTATATGAAAGATAGATGAGTGGATAGATTGCAGATTGATTAGATGAATTGGATTGATAAGATTGATTGGATTGAGACCAAGTCTGGTTTCAGGAATGACACATCTCGTATAAGACAAAATATGATCAAAATGTATGGTTTTAGGAAAGATACATCATGTATAAGACATGATAGATGATCAAAATGTCTAGTTTCAGGAAAGATACATCCTGTATAAGACCTGATAGATGATAGTTGAATTAATGATGAAGATATTAAAGTGAAGAATGATTCCATTGGATGATGATGGTGGTGTAGGTGTTGTAGGTGATCCAGGTGTTAGACCCACAGGCTCGAGAGGGAGTCATGATTCTTGACTTGATTTGTATTGATGGGACGTTGTAAAATATTGATTATTTTTGTGATATCATTGTATACTTGGACAAATTTTGTTGTTTTATGATGATCTATATGATGATGCAATGATGATACTTATCTTATATGATGCGATGATTATGAAATGAAAATGTATTTGATTTTTTTGATTTTTGATAATCATGGATGCAAATGAAAATGATTACTAACTTAAATGATATGTTGTACTTAAATGATGCAAATGAAATGATCTACATGCAAATGAATGATTGATTTCTACATGATTGATGGAATACACTTAATTGAATGCAAACTAATGCAATGATTAAAATGCAACTAAATGGAATAAATGATGATTTTTTGTTTGTTTGTCCAAGTATAATCAATCTTTATTTGTGACCATTGATCTGTGAATGAAATGAGATGCTTATAATTCAATTGAAAATGAATTCTTATAATGCAGATGAATAATGAGCTAATGAAATGATCGAACAAAAAATGCTACTGCCATTCTTCATATGTTGTCTTGTAATAGTGCTTGATTTCATCATTGAGCTTTTAAAATGTTGTAAGAAAATACAAGCAAATTGACATAAAGATTTAAGCTGACCTGAGTATTTCTTACATGGATTTTTATATAGCAAGTTAATACAAGCAACTTGATATAATGAGTCAAGCTGACCTGAGTATTTCTTGCAGAATAGACAAGGAATATCTCCTTTCATGTATGACTCAGAACGTCCTCCTTGATCTTTTGCCGATCATATCTTGAGACAAGTACATACCTTAATAAGAGATAAACCATAGACAACAATCAAAGAAAAATAATCATACCCCATCATAGCTTCTCTAGTCATGGGCATCCTTAAGTCGCATACAATACATGATTTAGCAATAAAATCAAGATATAAACACTGAATCTTGTATATCATTCTCATGTTCTTATGGTCATTAACTGATATAATCAACTTGATGAATGATCTTTGATAATACTTTATTACTTGCTGGTTGATTCTTCAATTTTAGAGTTTCACAATTAAGTTATTATAAGATGCCTTGATCTTTATTGCTTTGTTGCTCGTTATCTGTTCAAAACCCTAGGTGTTTTTGGTTTTTCTAAGTTTTCTGAATGTTTTGGATTTTCAAAGATTTAAAAGATAACCTTAGCAAAAGGAATTAGGATTTTGCCCCCAGCGGAAACAAAAATTTATTATGGATATATGAATTGATCAAGACCCAAACCATGGCAGGATACAAATGTAGAATGATTGATTGTGATAACATCTAAGATAGTGACTACAACAAGTGTGTCAAAGATTGATAATTGTTGGTAAGATTCATATTTACTTGCTAAATAGTTCAGAGAAATGGACGTGAAAGATGGAATGGATAAGCTAAGATAGATGGATGCAGTAGATGTGGTAGGAGCAAATAGGATGGAGTGAATAGGTGCACAAAGTGATCTCATAGATGGAGGAACTCACTTTTTAGATAGCGCCTATTTACCAGATTTTCACCATCTAAATTTATTGCATTTTTTTTTATTTGTTTTGATTTTTTTGATTGATTTTTTGATTTTTCACTGTTTTTTTGCTTTTATCTGTTTTATGCTTTTTAGGGATTTTCTGCTTTTCTGATTTTTACTGATTTCTTCAGGACTTTATATGCTTTTTATTGATTTTTTCCAGGACTTTATATCTCAAGCATATAATTTCTTGAGATGAATAGAATTGATAGGTTAATCAAACCAATCACCTTAAGGGGTAGATAACTTGTATGTTCTTGATCCATATGTTGCTACTATGACAAAAGGTCCTAGCCAATTTTGTTCAAATTTTCCCTTCTTTTCTTGGTCTTGCTGATTTCTTGAATACTCCCTTAGAACTATATCTCCAATCTGAAAAATGTGTGGCTTGGCTCTATGGTTATAACTTCTTTCCATTCTTTATTGATATACTTTCAAATGATCTATTGCATTGTGGTGACGAACCTGAATCAGTTCAAGTTCTTGGAGTTGAGAGACTCGTTGCTCTTATTCTAGTATAAGACCTTTCAAGGATACTCGTAGAAATCATATCTCTACTTCTATAGGTAATATAGCTTCTAATCCATAGACCAAACAATATGGAGTTGCCCCTATTGGAGTGCGGATGCTGGTTTGGTATGCCCAAAGAGAAGGATTTAGCTGAATGTGCCAATCTTTTCCAGCTTCATTGATTGTTTTCTTTAAAATTTTCAAGATAGTTTTGTTTGATGCCTCAGCTTGACCATTTCCCTGTGGATAATATGGAGTAGAAAACCTATGTTGGATATGAAATTGTTCACATATCTCCTTCACATCTTGATTCTTAAATGGTCTTCCATTATCAGTGATAATGGTCATAGGAACTCCATAGCGACAGATTATATAATTCAAAATGAATGATGATATTTGTTTTCCTATCACTGTTGTTAGAGGTACTGCTTCAATCCATTTACTGAAATATTCAGTAGCAGTCAGAATGAAGTTATCTCCATTAGAAGATGAAGGATTTTTCTTTCCTACCAAATCAAGGCCCCATTGAGAAAATGGCCATGATCCTGTCATAGGATATAATTCTTGTGCTGGTGCATGAATGAGATTCCCATGGATCTGACATTGTTTGCATTTCCTATCATATGTGAATGAATCTATCTCCATAGTAGGCCAATAGTAACCCATATGAAGAAGTTTCTTAGACAGTGTTAAGCCACTTGAGTGTGTGCCATAAATACTTGCATGAACTTTGTTGAGAACTTTCTCAGCTTCTTCTTGTTCAATACATCTCAATAAAGTACTATCTAGACCTTGCCTATATAGGATATCTATAATAATAGTATAACAAGTGGAATGACAGATAAAATTCCTTCTCTGATTGCGGAATGGGTCAAGAGGAAGGATATTCTCTTTTAAGTATTGATAAGTTTGGCCGTATAAGGATTGATTGGTTCTTGATATATGGAAAATTCGGTAGATATGATGGGATTGAATGGTAGGGGTTAAGATATCTTCCATGAGAAATTTTTAATGATGTTTATTCTCCTAATTTTGCAAGAGAGATGCTATTGTAGCCATTGCATATGTTGCTTTATTCTCATTTCTTGGAATCTGGGTGAATAATATTTCTTTAAAGCGTTCTTTAAACTCCTCTACCAGTTATTTGTATGGCATGAGCTTATCATTATTAGTTTGATAATCATCATTTATTTGGTTGATGATAAGCTATGAATCATCATAGACATGGAATTCTTTGACATTCCATTCAATGGCTATTTTAAGCCCAATAGTCAATGCTTCATATTCTGCAGTATTGTTGGTGCATGGAAACTGTAGTCTATATGATTTTGGAATTGTGTGTCCCTGAGGTGTGATGAAAAAGATTCCTATGCCTGATCCATATTGTGTGTAAGAACTATCAAAGTACAATTCCCAAAATTTTGTATTTACTGTCAAAATGTTTGCATCAAGAAATTCAATGTGCAAAGGCATGTCATGTTGTAAAGGTGCTTCAGCCAATTGATCAGGAATGACCTTTCCTTTGATAGATTTTCGGTCAACATACTCTATATCAAATTCACTCAGCATCATAACCCATTTAGCTAGTCTTCCTGTCAAGGTTGACTTCCTCAACAAATACTTTAGTGGATCTATCTTTGCTATTAGTTTCACAGAATGAGTCAACATATAATGTCGCAGCTTCTAAGTTGCAAACACAATTGCTAGACATGTCTTCTCTATTGAGGAATAATTTAGTTCATAGCCGACAAGTATTCTACTAATGTAATACACTGCTCTTTCTTTTCCTTCTTGATCATGTTGAGCTAGGAGAGCTCCTAATGATAATTTGTCGCTGAGACATAGAGGAACAATGGTTTCCCTTTGGTTGGTGATACTAGTATTGGAGGATTCATAAGATATTATTTTATTTGCAAAAAAGCTTCTTCATATTTTTTATTCCATTTGAATGGAATATTCTTATGTAGAAGATGGGTGAATGGATGAAATCTATCTGCTAATTGAGAGACAAATCTCCTTATTGATTGCAATCTTCCTTGTAAAGATCTCAATTGACTTATGTTTCTAGGTGACTCCATTTCCATGACAGCTCTGACCTTTTTAGGATCTACTTCAATTCCGCGAGCTGATATAATGTACCCAAGAAGTATTCCAGAGGTTACTCCAAATGCACATTTCTTTGGATTTAATCTCAACTGATATCTTTCCATCCTATCAAAAATCTTTCTTAAGATATTCAAATGTTCTTGTCTTTTATGAGATTTTGCATCTACATAATCTTCCATAAATGTATGCATCATATCATGGAAAATTATCATCATAGCCCTTTGATAAGTCGCTCCTGCATTCTTAAGCCCAAATGGAATAACATTCCAGTAATAAGCTCCCCATGCACAAGTGAATGCTATCTTTTCTTGATCTTTAGGTGCAATTCTTATTTGATTATATCCCAAAAAGCTATCGATTAATGAAAACATCTAATGTCCTGGTGATAATTCCACAATTATATCAATGTTTGGTAGCGGGAAATCATCTTTGGGATATGCTTTATTCAGATCTCTAAAATCTATACAGACTCTTATGCTCTTTTCTGGCTTTGACACTGGTACAATACTTGAAACCCATTCTAGATAACAAACATGTCTTATGAAACCCACATCTAATAGTTTCTTCAGCTTGGTTTTTACAAGAAGAGCAATGCATGGATGCCTCTTTCTTAGCTTTTTCTTAACTGGTTTTACTTTTGAATCCACATTAAGATGATGCATGATAAGATCTAGATTAAGTCCTGGCATGTCTGCATAGGACCAAGAAAAATTTATTTGTCTTTGTTTAAAGAATTACATGTATTCTTTCCTCTCTTCATCTGATAATGAGGTAGCATAATGAAGTATCTTAGTATCCTTTGATGTACCAATGTTTACTACTTCTGTTGGTTCTATTAGGATAGCAGATCTCTCTTGAAAATATGCAGGAAGAATGTCAAACTTTCCATCTTCTAGCACCTCAAAGAGGGTTTAACCATCAGATACATCCTTTATTTTCCCTTTTGATTGATCTAGTGTTGCCATGAAATGGTTTTCAACACTAGGTCTCTTTCCTTGTTTTATTTCAATTTTGCGACGGGAAAGTTTGGCGTCTCCTGAGTACAAGAAACGTCACTTGATTCTGCAATGGAAGATATCTTAGGTGTTATGGGTTTGATAGCATTAAGATACATGACTAAGTCATGATCATTGGCAAAGACATCTAATTCAGGGTTTTCTAAATTATCCCAATCAATTAGTTCAGGATGAAGAAGGGGTAAGTCATAATTATTGTCATTGTTAGGTGCTTCAAAGTTCATAACATAATGATCATAATTTGGCATAGAGTAGGTAATGTCATAGATCGAATGATCTTGAGAATTGTCTCTCCCAAGTGTCTTCCAATTAGTTCTAACAAAATCAGTATTAGTATTTTGTAGTTCACACTCAAATGGTTCTTCAGCTGACATTTGTCCCTTAAATGAATGGATTATATCAACACACACGTCTTTAATACTGCAAATTCCTTCTTGATTATTTTCAATGAATTCATTTTCATTTTGAGGTTGACATACTTGTGTACATGATAGAGAGGATTCTTTTGCTACATTTGGTCTTCTTTCAAACTCAACTTCTTCTAGACTAATAGTCAATCCTACTTGACTATTTCTTAATTCTTCTATGTTTCTACCACATCTTGATACATCTTATTCCTTATTTGATAAAAATTTGATATTTCCAGATACTTCATCTATCTCTATTTTTACTTCTTGTGGCATTACTTCTTTGTCTTTGTCATTCCCTTTCCTTTGTTGTTTTGTATATGCCTCTTTTCTTTGAATTCTGAGTTCTTCTCGTCTTCTTTCTAATTCCATTTTTTGTTTTGAAATAGACAAGTCTTCCTCTATAATAGCTATTTGTTCTTCATTGTTTTATTTACTTGATGTACTAGATAAGAAATCTGGACCCATTCATACTCATTTGAATTTGTCTCTGAACCATGGTCTAGGACTACCCCACTATACCATACATGAATGTTGTATGGTGCAAAAATTTCCCTAATTTCTGCCATCTCTATTTTCACTACTTCTGGAATGTCATAGATCGAATGATCTTGAGAATTGTCTCTCCCAAGTGTCTTCCAATTAGTTCTAACAAAATCAGTATTAGTATTTTGCAGTTCACACTCAAATGGTTCTTCAGCTGACATTTATCCCTTAAACGAATGGATTATATCAACACACACATCTTTAATACTGCAAATTCCTTCTTGATTATTTTCAATGACTTCATTTTCATTTTGAAGTTGACATACTTGTGTACATGATAGAGAGGATTATTTTGCTACATTTGGTCTTCTTTCAAACTCAACTTCTTCTAGACTAATAGTCAATCCTACTTGACTATTTCTTAATTCTTCTATGTTTCTGCCACATCTTGATACATCTTATTCCTTATTTGATAAAAAACTGATATTTCTAGGTGCTTCATCTATCTCTATTTTTACTTCTTGTGGCATTACTTCTTTGTCTTTGTCATTCCCTTTCCTTTGTTGTTTTGTATGTGCCTCTTTTCTTTGAATTCTGAGTTCTTCTCGTCTTCTTTGTAATTCCATCTTTTGTTTTGTAATAGACAAGTCTTCCTCTATAATAGCTATTTGTTCTTCATTGTTTTCTTTACTTGATGTACTAGATAAGACATCTGGACCCCATTCATACTCATTTGAATCTGTCTCTGAACCATGGTCTAGGACTACCCCACTATACCATACATGAATGTTGTATGGTGTAAAAATTTCCCTGATTTCTACCATCTCTATTTTCACTACTTCTGGAATATCTTGTTCAGATTCTGCATTTGCTTGTATTTCTTGAAGTTGTTGACAAGATTCTTCTTTTCCTTTGATGGTAATCTCTTCTTCTTGCTTTTCATGTTGTTCTTGTTTCTTTTGTTTATTGGTTACTATTTCTGCTGCTTGATGTAGCTTTTCTTGCCAATTTTCTTCTTTAGCGACTCATTTCTTTCTCCACTTTGATTGTTGATAATTATGGTGCATTTGATTTGACTTTAGATATCCAAGTCCTAACTTATCTTCTTTAGATTGCGAGTGGGGACAAATTGGTTCTAAAATACCTTGATGTTGCTAGGTCCCAGAGATAACTAAGAGGGGGAGGGGGGGGCAGTGAATCAGTCGTCAAATAAATTCAAACCAAAAACAACTTATCCAAACTAAATGCTTAATACCGGTAAACCAAACTATATGTCGGTAGATAGTTTATCAGTTAATTGCAGTACCGGTAAAGATTAATGCATGAAATAGAAAGACAATAACATCCACAACACATAACACCAATATTTGTACGTGGAAACCCTGTAAGGGGAAAAACCACAATGGGAAACCTTACCCACAATCAGATGATACTACTGTAGATAGTATGTGTATACAAATGGGGTCTGCACATGTAGAAAGGCCAAGCACCTAGAGCTCACTGCTCAAACACAAAATAGGAGTCACACTGAATACAATTGGATGGTTGAATCTAATAATGGTGTATTTCTCAAAATAGCATCTTCATATACTAGATTCAGTACCGGTGTAGTTTTGATTGCCTTCACAAATACCTTCCTTCAACCTTCAAATGATGTTTACGTGTATAGCTTTGCTTATTCTCGCATATACATTGTTATTAATCCTTTTCCCAATCACATTTGATCTTACAAATAAGATCTTACATTTATACCATAACCTAAGACCAATTTTAGTAGGTCGGCTCTAAAAGATATTACAATAAAAACATTTTACAAGTAAATCAATAACCGATGCAATAACCAATTCAACATGTCAGCTTAATGCATTTATAACAATAATAAATCATTTCCAAAGTGTGTCTTTCTGATCTGGAATAGATAAGCCTATCGGTGCTTATTCTGGACCTATTTGTCAGTAGCAGTAAATATGCAAACATGAATATGCCAATGAACAAATCTCCAAGACCAAATGTCCAAACGATTTCTTCAACATAACCAAGTGATTTCCATGTCATTCCAAGTGCCGGTGAACATTATATCCTGCCAGTGAACCAGATACCGGTGACTGTGCATAACTCACTTGCTTGCCAGTGAACATAATCAATTCTCCAAGTGCCAGTAAGTGTTAATAGGTGTTGACATCAATGACAAAACCATATCAACATATCCAAAATACCAACAATCTCCCCCTTTGGCATTGATGGCAACACAAGATGGAAAAACCATCAAAGTGCCAAAACAGAAATGCCAAATACCAAAAACCAACAATCTCCCAAAAGAGATCATAACCAAAAATCAAAATTTAGATACAGAGAGTAATCAATCTCTCCCAAAATAACAATCACTCCCCCTATGAGTAACATGAGTTTTCCTTGTGTTTTTCCATATCAATCTCTCCCCCTTTGACATCAAATGCCAAAGCTAATACAAAACCAAGTTCAAATACAAAATACCAACTACTCCCTGAGAATTAGCTCTCCTCATCAAAGTCAGAGTAAAATATTTCCTTGTTAGTTCTGCCGGTTGATGACAAACATCAACTGTCTAAGTCTCTACCGGTGGGGGTATGACCCCAAGCTGATCTCTGAGATATTCAAAAGTCTCCTTAGGAAAAGGCTTAGTGAAAATATTTGCAATCTTCTCTTTAGTATTCACATAAACCAGTTTTACTTCTTTTGCTTCAACATTCTCTTTTCGAAAATTCAGTTTGATAGAAACATGTTTAGTTTTAGAATGTAGTACCGTATTCTTAGATATATCAATTGCTACAGTGTTATCATGATAGATAGTTATAGGTTCTTTGTATTTTACCTTTATGTCCTTCAACATTTGCTTAAGCCATAATACCTGCGTATAGTTAGTTGCTGCTGCAACATATTCTGATTCAGCTGTTGATAAAGATGTGCAACTTTGTTTCTTACTTAACAAGAAATTAATCTACTTCCAAGAAAAAATGCTCTGTCGGTGGTGCTTTTTCTATCATCCACATCTCCTGCCTAATTTGCATTTGTGTATGCACATAATTCAAAGTTTTCATCTCTAGGATACCATAAGCCAAGATTTGTAGTGCCTTGTAAGTACCGAAAAATCCTTTTGCCTACTGATTCATGATTTTCTTTAGGATTACTTTGAAATCTTGAAATAATACATATTGTATTCATAATATCAGGTCTTGGTTGTGTCAAATACAATAGGCCTCCTATCATAGATTTGTACCTAGTTGGATTAACAGGTGTAGATTCATCCCTTAGTGATAATTTGTCATTTGTAGTCATAGGTAGGCTTACTGTTTGAGAGTTCTCCATCCTAAATTTTTTTAGTAACTCCTTCAAGTACTTAGATTGACTCAAGAATATACCTTTATCAGTCTGTGAAATCTGCAATCCTAAAAAGAATTTTATCTCTCCAATCATAGACATTTCAATAGAAAAGTCTTTACATAATCCATCTTCTCCTCCAAAGATTATATCATCAAAAAAAATTTCTATAACCAAGATGTCATCATTAGTCACTTTATAGTATAAATTGTTGTCAACATTACCTTTAGAAAAACCAATCTTCAAAAGATATTTATCCAATCTAGCATACCAAGCTCTTGGAGCTTGCTTCAACCCATACAAAGCTTTCCTTAGCCTGCAAATCATATCTTTGTTATCTGTCAAAGAAAATCCATCAGGTTGCTTGATGTAAACTTCTTCTTCAAGATCTCCATTCAGAAATTCACATTTAATATCCATTTGATATACTTTGTAGTTCTTGTGAGCTGCAAAAGCCAAGAATAATCCGACTGTCTCAATTCTAGCTACCAGTGCAAAGGTTTCATTGTAATCAATTCCTTCTTTCTATGAATATCCCTTACACACTAGTCTTGCTTTATTTCTGATTACCTTACCATCTTCATTAAGTTTGTTTTTGAATACCCATTTCGTTCCAATTACATTTTTGTCTTTAGGTCAGGGAACTAATGTCCATGTGTTATTCTTTTCAATTTGTTCTAATTCCTCTTCCATAGCTTTAATCCAATGTTTATCTTTGCATGCCTCATTAACTGATGATGGTTCAATTTGAGAAATAAGACATACCTCTTCATTTTCCAGTCTTACTCTTGTCATCACTCCTTGATACTTGTTCCAAATTATCTGAGCTTCAGAGTGGTTAAGTCTTACATACGAGGTGTCTTCATTTGCTGTTGTTCCTCAGTTACAGTGGAATTTTTAGATGATACCACTGTAACTGGATCTTCATTCTGTACCAGTGTGGGTTCATTTGTCAGTATTTCTGTTGCTGGTTCAGAGTCTATATACCTTGAAGTTCCTCTAAACTGTTCATCAATCTTCACATTTGTACTCTCAACAATTTTCTCCAATCACTTGTTAACATCTATATGCCATGCTCTTAGAAGAATAACCAAGAAATATTCCTTCATCACTTCTAGGATTAAATTTGTCAATATACTCATCTATTCTAATATAGCATTTACTTCCAAATATTCTGAAATATTTAAGAGTAGGAGTAATACCAAACCATAGTTCATGAGGGGTCTTACTGGTTTCACCTTTGATGTGAACTTTGTTGAATGTATAGACCGTTGTACTTACTGCCTCTCTCCAATATACATGTGGTAGATTTTCTTCTGATAACATACTTCTAGCTGCATCCAAGATAGTTTTGTTTTTCCTTTCTACAACTCCTTTCTGCAGTGGTGTTCGGGGTGCTGATAACTATCTTCTGATTCCATTTACTTCACAGAATGTATTAAATTCCTTAGATGTGAATTCACCTCCTTGATCTGATCTCAGACATTTGGTTTTATTACCGGTTTCATTTTCTACCATTGCCTTGAATAGTTTGAATTTCCCAAGTACTTCTGATTTTTCTCTGAGAAAAGTAACCCAACACATTCTAGAATAGTCATCAATGATTAGCATGACATATCTATCACCTTGTAAGCTTTTAGTTCTAGCTGGACCACATAAATCAATATGAATTAAGTCAAGAGCATTATTGGATTTTTCTGGAATACTTTTAAAAGATTCTCTAACTTGTTTTCCAAATTGAGATTCCTTACATACCGGATTGTGAGGTTTAACAATCTTAGGTAAATCTCTAACTGCCTTAGTAGTATTGATTTTCACAATGCAATCAAAATTTACATGAAAGAGTATCTTATGCCATAGTCAACTTTCATCAATATGTGCAATCAAGCATGCCTTTTTATTGTAATTCAAATCAAATATGTTACCTCTAGTTTGATTACCTGTTGCAATTTCCAAACTAGTTTTGTTCATAATTTTGCATTTCCCATTCTTGAATTGTAACTAAAATCCTTTCTCAACTAATTGACCAACACTCAAAAGATTATGCTTTAAACCTTCAACATAGTAAACATTGTTAGTATTATGCTTACCATCAAGAGATATAGTACCTTTTCCTTTGATCAAACAAGCTTTATCATCTCCAAATCTTATTGGACCTCCATTACATTCTTGAAAAGTCAAGATTTACTTTTATTACCAGTCATATGATGTGAATATTTTGAATCAATGATCCATTCATCCTTAACTTCAATTTTAGCTGCCAAGGCTTGTTCTACCAATTAAATAGTAGGTGTCGATTGATCTTCTATTATAGCAACAAAGACCCATCCATTGTCTGGTGGATCCTCATCAGAATCATCAGTGACTCCTTCATCAACAAGATAACAAGACTTGTCTTTATTCTTCTTAAATCTGTATCTCTGATATTTAGGGTTAGGATTGTATATTCTTCTAGCTTCTTCTCTTAATCTTGCATGTTTATCAAGGCATCTTGAAGCCATATGACCAATCTTATTACAGTTAAAACATTTAAAGGGTGCTTTACCTTCATACTTACTTCTAACTAGACCTTTAGGCATTTTCCTTGTAAATAGTGCTTCAAGTTCTTCATTTTATCTCCTGCTTTCTTCAAGTTCTCTTTCATAAAAGGCTTTGCAATCAGACTTGTCAAATGATGGTGCAGATGATGTTGATGCCTTAAAAGCTAGATCTATCTTTATAGTAGCAACAGGACCAAATTCCTCAATTTCAAAAGATGAAAGTTTTCCAATCAATGTATCTCTAGTTACTAATGTATTAGGCATTGTTCTTAACTCATTTATAGCAGTAACTTTGATTTTGTATGTCAGTGGCAATCCTCTTAAAACTTTTGAAACAATTTCATCTTCACTCAAGATTCCTCCACAACATTTAATACCCAAAACAATTTCATTAACTCTTTCCATAAAAGAAAAAATCCTTTCATCTTCTTCCATTTTCAGATTTTCATACTTGACTCGGAAGCTTTCAAGTTTTGCAATTTTGACTATGGAATCTCCTTCATTCAATGTTTCCAAATGATCCCAAATAGCTTTGGTAGTAGACCTGTCTGATAACCCCATGATTTGCTGATCTAATAATGCACTCAAAAGTGCTTCTCTTGCTTTGCAATCATTTTCTTCATCTTTACCCAAGTTGGGTGGATTAGGTTGATTCTGAGTAGCAGTAGTATAGCCATTCTTTATAACTTCCCAGATGTCCTTTCCAATGCAATTCAAATGTGTCTCCATCCTGAACTTCCATATGTCATAGTTGGTTCAATCAAGTTTAAGACTATCCTTCCTGGAATAGTTAGAAGACATTGGATCTCCTCAAGCTATTAAACTTCTTCTCAAAAAGAGGACTAGGCTCTGATACCAATTGTTAGGTCCTAGAGACAACTGAGAGGGGGGGGGTGAATCAGTTGTCAAATAAATTCAAACCAAAAACAACTTATCCAAACTAAATACCTAGTACTGGTAAACCAAACTTTATGCCGGTAGACAGTTTATCAGTTAATTGCAGTACCGATAAAGATTAATGCATGAAACAAAAAGACAATAACATCCACAACACATAACACCAATTTTTGTATGTGGAAACCCTGTAAGGGGAAAAGCCATGGTGGGAAACGTTACCCACAATCAGATGATACTACTGCAGATAGTATGTGTATACAAATGGGGTCTGCACATTCAGAAAGGCCAAGCGCCTAGAGCTCATTGCTCAAACACAAAATAGGAGTCACACTTACTACAATTGGATGGTTGAATCCAATAATGGTGTATTGCTCAAAATAGCATCTTCATATGCTAGATTCAGTATCGGTTTAGTTCTGATTGCCTTCACAAAAACCTTCCTTCAATCTTCAAATGATGTCTACATGTATAGCTCTGCTTATTCTCATATATACCTTGTTATTAATCCTTTTCCCAATCACATTTGATCTTACAAATAAGATCTTACATTTATACCATAACCTAAGACCAATTTTAGTAGGTCGGCTCTAAAAGTTATTACAATAAAAACATTTTACAAGTAAATCAATAACCGATGCAATAACCAATTCAACATGTCATCTTAATGCATTTACAACAATAATAAATCATCTCCAAAGTGTGAGGTGCTGATCTGGAATAGATAAGTCCATCGGTGCTTATTCTGGACCTATTTGCCGATAACAGTAAATATGCAAACACGAATATACCAATGAACAAATCTCCAAGACCAAGTGTCCAAACTATGTCTTCAACATAACCAAGTGTTTTCCATGTCATTCCAAGTGTTGGTGAACATTATATCCTACTGGTGAAATAGATACCGGTGACTGTGCATAAGTCACTTACTTGCCGTTGAACATAACCAATTCTCCAAGTGCCAGTAAGTGTTAATAGGTGTTGACATCAATAAAAAAACCATATCAACATATCCAAAATACCAATAGATGTAGTTTACCAATTGGTCCTTTTCCTTCATATCCCATTTTTTGCATGATTTCATAACCTTTGCCATATTGTTTTATGGGAATATTAACTTTTGTAGTTGTTGCTATAGTTTCATTTTCATACTTATACAGCCAACCAAGAATGTCCTTCTCTTTGGTTTCTTCATCAAGAGTTCCAGCTCTAACAAATGTTCTGTTAAACATATCTTTTGATCTCTCTGAGGTCTTTGATTGGATATTTGTAGGCTTTCCATATGACTTAGGGGAAAGTGGAAAATTAAGCAAAGAATATTTTCCCATTCCTTCATCATTTTTTGAGCTTTTCCTCAATGGTTTCCCATAACTTTTCTTGAATTTATTTGGTAGGATATACTGATTCTCTGTTATGTGGAACTCTTGTATCTTGTGTTGGCTTCAAATTATTGCAATATTGACTAGAGTCTACAATTATAGTGATCTCTTTTCCTTCATGAGGAAATTTTACACATTGATGATACGTAGAAGGAACTTCTTGCATATTGTGAATCCATGGCCTTCCTAGAAGAATGTTGTAAGAGAGGTTAAAATATAAAGCCTGACACAATGTATTCCTTTTCACAGGTCCTATTTTGATTGGTAACACCACAGTTCCTTTAGAAGAACGTGCTGCTTCATCATAAGCCTTAATTATTTTCTTCTTTGGATCCACTGCATTTTTTGAATATCCCAAATCTTTTATCAAACTTAATGCACAAATGTTTAAGCAAGCTCCACCATCTATGAGTACGTGTTTGACACATGTTTTATTAATGGTGACTTCAACATGTAAGGGAGCATTGTGAGGATGTTTTAAGGATGTGTCATCATTTTCAAAAAATGATAAGCAATGAGGGGCTATAAGGTGTCCCACCATGTTTTGGAACTGATCTATATCCAAGTCTTTTGGAACTGTTGTTTCCACTAAAGATTTTTCTAAAATTTCCTTATGCATAGGTGAAACTTTGAGAAGTTCCAAAATTGATATTTGAGCGGGTATTCTTTGTAACTTCTCTACTAAATTGTATTGTTGTGAAATGGATGTTTGGTCTTTTGTTTTACCTGGAAAGGTAACCTTTTCTTTTCTTCTCATACTAACATTGATCGGCTCTGAAGGTGGATTATCTTTAACAATGATAACATTTACCACATCATCATATGTATAAGTGTAGTTCACTTTGGCTTTTCCTTTTTCATATTTTAATTGGGATGGTTAACCTTTGTCATAATTCGGAAGTGGAGCTTTGAAAGCTAGGTGTGATTCATTTATCATGTGGCTATCCACTGTGATAGTTCCATTATCGATTAGATCTTGAGTAAGGTGTTTCAATATTTGACAATCATTTGGTTGGTGTCCTTTATTTAGATGGTAATTACAAAAATGATTGTCATTCCACCAATTTGGCTTGACTTGTGGTTCATAGCCTCTTGCTTTTGGTAACACAATCAGTTTGTTGGCAAGAAGAGTTTTTAAAGTTGATTCCAATGGTTCTCTAAGGTTTGTGAATTTCCTCTAAGGATTGGAGAAGAAGGAATTGGTTTTATTGTTTTCTTGATTTTTATTTCTTTGGATTTCACTAGATAGATTAAAAATTGGTTGTTTTTGTTTTGTAGCACTATTATCGTCATTTCCTCCATTGCTGACATTCCTATTCTTTGACCATAACTTGGGTTTGTCATTGTTGCCATTGTTGTTGTTGTTGTTATTGTTGTCATAAGAATTATTGTAAAGTTTTAGCTCTCCTTTCTTTACCATCACGATCTCTATTTACAGACCATTCTCAATCATCTTGGCAAAGGAGGGAGGACATTGCATTGTTATTCGATAACTCATTTCACTGATAAGATTATCAATGCATATGTCCATTTTTTCTTGATCAGACACATCTCTTGGATACCTATTAAACATGCATTTCCATTGTTGATCATAAAAGATTCACCATTCTTTTGTTTAACATTGCATAAATTCAACATTATTATCTCATTCCTTACATTGCAGGAGTATTGTGAAATAAATCTATTCACAAGTTCTTTAAAAGATTTGATTCTAGATGGTAATCTTGAAAACCACTCCATTGACTGGCCATTTAAACTCCTAGGAAAAAGATGCATCGGGTAAGTTTCATCATGGGCAAATTCCATACTCATAGTACAAAACTCCCTAATGTGATCCCGAGGATTGGATTTTCTATCATATTTGTCATATTTAGGGATCTCGCAATGTTGTGGAAATGGTACCATATTCAAATTTTTATCGAAAGGATATGGACAGATATCTTCCAATGAATATTTCTTGGAGCTTGTTCCATTTTTCATATCTTGCATCTATTGTTGTAGAGTTTGCATTTGTTGAGTAAGGTTTAACAACGGATTATCCATATAACTTCTCTTTATTTCTTTGTAAGTTCTTTTATCACTATGCTCTTTTCTTGTATCATCATGTTCTTTTCTCGTCTCTTCATGACCTTCTTTGTTTAGATCTTCATTGTTTGAATCATATGGGTTTTGGGTGTTACTTGTCTCCGTGTCTTGTTTTAAGCTTTCTATGTTAAAATCTTGTGGCAATTTAGCTCCAAATTTTGCCAACATCAAGAGATATTTCTCTTTTTGTTTTGCCAACAATTTTTCCATTATCCTATCAAATTTGAAATCTTGCTCAAGGTCTCTAATGGTATTATTGACTACTTTTTCAACAACAGTATACCAAAATTTTTAGAATACAACACTATCTTCTTCCTCCATTTGTTTTTGTTGTTTTCTAAGTTGTTCATATTCAGCTGTAGTCCAAACTGGCATGTGATTATTTCAAAATTTTGGAAATTTCCAAAGGACAAAGTCAATAGGTGATTATTGGTTTAGGAAGATATGCTTTTTTGATTTTGCCACTATTGTTTGTTCATTGTGATAAAGCATCTCTTTGTTGAAAAGCACATGTTTGCAAAATTTCCTTGTCAAATTATGTTCCACAGCCACGAAAATAATGGTGAAAGTGGTGTAGGAATGTTCTATGTTTTAATAAGATCTTGCGATTGATATACAAGAATCTTATTCTTTTATGAGTAGCTTTATAATTGGGTTTTCTTTTTTTAAGGCGATACTTAAAAGTCATATATGCATCTAACAATTTAAAAGTTTGTTTGATTCCAATGTTGGTGCAATTCTGATTTTGATATAACCTAGTTTCAAAAGAGGAAAGATATATCCAAGATTATGAATATAGGATAAATTGATCAAGCTTCATGATAGAGGATTTGATGTGTCCTGATGAGAAACTTGACAATGATGTTGATCTTTTGCACTTAAGATGTTTGAATCAATAATTTGTTGAATGTTTAAGCTTATAGAAACCTTTCGGGAATAGCCTACTGGATTAGTGACCCACTTGTTGAACTAGTTTGAAAATGTGTGATGGTTTAGAGATAAATCTACTCAAGAAGTGTTTTGATACTAACGTTTTGAAACTTTAGTTTGATCTGGTGTTTAAATGTTGGAAATCCTTTGTACTACCCTTTTGATCAATTTTTCCAGCAATGGGTTGGATTTTTGCTCACTCTTAGATGATAATTTTCTTTGATTTTTGACCATTTGCAGCATGTTATAGACATAGAAGACACAATGTTTAAGAAACAAAATGCATAAGAAAGTATAAATCTTATGGCAGGCTGAGGCAATAATTGTTGAATCTCACATGGGGTTCCCTCGAGGCTATGCTATTCAAAGAGGACATTTAGATGCTTGACCCCACTGGCCCCACCCTTAGCACTCACTTCTCTAGGACAACCAAGCACCAGTTTCCATGAAAACTCCCCATGACAAACTTTACATCTCTACTAAGAACCATATGTGTGTGAGCCGCTTCAAAGGTCCGACCTCCTGTGCCAACAACTAGAAGGATTTTGGCAACTAGTACAAGTGGTTTTTAGCAAAGGCTTTTGGTCATGTGGCCATACATTTGACACTTTCAGCTCTATAAATACAAAAGGTTCCCAACGTATAGAGATTACGTGCCATAGGGTTTATGGGGAAACATAGTGTCAGTATGAACTTATCAGCACATGTTGTTTGGGACTTATGATTTATTTAGAGTGGATTAGAAGGACTCGGTATTAGCTTGTTTCCACTTTGGGTCGTTCCCCTCTCACTAGCCCCCTCAAGGCAACTTGAGAAGGAAGGCCCTCTAAAGGTTATACATAAAAGAAAGTAGGTCTGGTTTTCTGATCACCGTATGATGGTGAGAGAATACTTACCTACTACTTCATCAAGCACAAAAAACACAAGTTTATTTTAACCTTTTAAAGTCTATGTGCAACTATTTTAAAGAAGTCACTTAAAATGCAAGTTGCATGCTATCAATTTATCCCTTTGGTTAAACTAAATGAGAAAGACATGATGTGTTACTTTCCAAAATAAAGCTCTTAATTAACTAGGTGAGGAAATGCATAAAAATTTCTTTAAACACAATCCTGCACATGCATGTCAGTAGTTTGAAAAATTTAAGCTCTTGGACATTTGGACCTGAAAGGAAATTCTATCAGTTGCAAATGAAAGTGCTATTCTAACACATGCTCTATCCTTCACCTCAAAAGCACTAATCTACAGGGCAAAAGTGCTAACCTGCACTACAAAAGTGCTGCTTTGTGGACTAAGAAGCATCAATTATCTAATAAAAGCGTTAACCAAACTGACAAATACGCTAACATATAGGACAAAAATGCTAACCTAAAGGACAAAAGCACTAACCTGAAGATTAAATGTGTGGATTCTCGAACAAAGGTGCTAACCTACATGACAGATGCACTAACCTGAAGGACAAATGCGCTAACCTATCAAACAAAAATGCTAATGCGTTAAATTTTCTTTTACAAGAATATTAAAAGTATATGCGAGGTCCTATAGCCCCACAGTGGGCGCCAAAATGTGTCAACTTGAATTTCATCATCAAAATACTACCCGCAACATGTTAGTTTCACAAAACACAAAGGAAATCCTACAGGAAATCCAAACTCAACCAATGAAACTACATGAAATACATATAAAATTAAAACACTATTATTACCTTCATGATTTATGTCTCATTGTGTCCTAACTCCACTATTTCTGGTTGCAGATGGTGTGCTCTTAGACAAGAACTGATAGATTCCAAGATGGTATATGAAGAATGGATTGATAACTGATAGTTAACTGATACTATGATATGCAATGCTAAATTATTATGCTAAATGATTATGCTATTTGCTTCAAGATTAAAACTCACAGATGCATAAGTTTTCACAAATGATTAGCTTTTGAAAACTCACTTGAAGACTAACTCTCTCTCAACTCAAACTCTTGATTTTATAGACTTTGAGAGGATAAGATGATGTGGCTCAGATCAATGGTCATGATCAGATCTGCAGATTTGGATGGCTATGAGCAAAGGTGAAGGTTGAGAGAAAGGGGGAAGGAGAAGACAAGTGTCACTCATCTCACCTTGACTGGGTTGCTGACTAAGGGATTCTAGGGATCATTGTAGAAGATTTAGGCATGAGCAAAAAAGTGGACTCAAGTCCTTCCTAAGATGTAAGGATCTTGGAGAGAATATAGAAGAAGGTTATAAAATATGTGTATGTGCACAATATTTCATTAAATTTGGAAGCTGAAGATAAATGATGAATTACTATTTGAGAAATATTAATTTCCTTAGCCACATGATGGATGAGTTGGCAAAGGGAAGATGAAGTGGAGATGGAAGGTGAGTTGGAAATGGGATTAAATAATTTAGAAATTATTTAATATTTGAGACTATAGGATAGAAGAATAATCATTAAATATTAGATATTCAAATGATTGGAGGAAATAATTAAATATTAGATATTTAATTAATTAGAGGAATATGATAGATGAATTAATTAATAAAATATTTCAATTAAATTAATTAATAGAAAGACACGAAATGAATTAAATAAATTAATCTTTTCAAATTAACTATTTAATATAAGAATAATTATTAAATAAATATAAAATATTTATTAAATTGCTCATAGCCAATTTTATGTGTATACACTTTCCTTAATGGATCACTCTACAGAACAAGATTTTTCATTGAATGTATTTGATAAATTGGTACAAATACAAGTCAATTTTGAAGTCCTTGCATCAATGTTGAAAGATGGAAAAAAGAAATACATAAAGGCTGAAGATGCAGTTTCTCGTGTTCGCATCATCACTGACTCTACCCCAATACTAGACAAAGCCGAGATGGAAGATATTTTGTTCAAGTTTGAGAAATTTCAGAAATCCAATGAGGAGTAGAAAGATGAATAAAGTGTCCCCTTTTTGACACTTTCTTTTCACGTAGTTGCATTGTTAGATGCTGCAAGTTTTCTCGCAGCTACATATTTTCTTTCTGCTGTAGTTGTAGTCAAGTGGGACTTTGCAGTTGAATTAACGAACTACGCCCACATTTTTCTCCACTCTTTTCCTATGTAAGGAGGACCCTCATTTGTACATATTTATCTTGAATATGCTTAGAAAAACTTTGCCCAATTTTTATCTCAATTAAGACTTTGTGCTTTTGATGTAAAAAAAGTGGATTCAAAGAAATAAACATAGCAATCCTCTAGTTTCCAAACTTTGTGTTGGACTGAAGATTGTGATTGTGATTGGAATCATTCTTATGTTTAGTTCTCATAATCATTCTTTGTGATCTTTAATCTTTTGGTGAAATTGTTAAAGTTTATGAAAGATCTTTCCAATTATGCAAATCGACTTTGATCTATTTACATATTTGAGAAATTTTCCGATGTTAAGTGATTAGTGCTAGGCTTTTTATTGCTGCTATTACTTGTAGTTTTAAGGATTGGGGAAGTACATTTGAAGACTTTGAGCTGCAAGTTGGATTTCTTACCATTTGTGATAATTAGCCTAGTTAGAATTACATTCAAGAAATATTTTATGCTTATTGATTGTAAGATTTGGTATAATTTGTTGGATTAGTTTGTTCATTTCTTTAAGTATCAAAAGTGATAGAGAATTGTAACAAAGTGGAGGGAGAATACATAGACTCTAAAAAAAGAGAGTTATATGCCTGAAACATACCCACAGATTTTAGTTTCTTGTTAATTAGAGAAGAAATTTCAAAGGGAACTTCCCCTTGATGAGATGAGAGATTAATTTCTCAACATAGCTGTGTGTGAATCATATATATTGTCATTGGTACGCTAGTGACAAAATATTCACCCAACAAGTTGTTTTCCATCTCCCTTCAATTTGATCTTGCAAATATGATGGGATTAATCCATATAATTCGCTGGGAGTCCTACAAAACTTGTGCAAGTTCCAGATCAGGGCTTCTTCATTTTTCCTTTTGTCTTCTTTATTACTGAGGGAACATGTTTTCCCAAGACCAGGAAAACCTCTAAATTCTTTGATCCCATGGACCAATTCATCAACTGTTGGGGCTTTGTTTTTTCTAGTTCTTCTAATCTCTTTAATTTCCACATCTGATTGGGTGTCTGTGATATCACCCTCTTTTTCATTCTTTTTGAGCCTATTATCAACTTTTCTTTCACTCTTCTTGTTTCTGGTATAAGTCACTCCTACCAGTCTATCTTTTCTTGGGGAAGATATAGGAGTATCTAAATCCTTTTCTTTTGTATATGTTGTAGGCTTGGTTGTTGCAATCCCCTTTAGTTTTGTCTTTGACACTTTCTTCTTATCACCTATTAATTCTTCATCTTTATTAGGGTTGACCCCTGATTGTTCACTAGCACCGGTGGAGGTAGTGGCACCGGATGCTTCACCTCCATATTTTTTGTCAAGAGTATCAATCATTCTTCTTACTTTTCTTTTCATGATTGGCACTTGAAGTTCTTGTTTTATTTTGGAGCTTTCCTCCTCATAGGTTCCAAATCTCTTTCCCTTCGAGTCTACCGGTTTAGGCAGTAGCATATTTACCTATATTTTAACAATGTTTGATGAAACCTCATAGCCCATAGGTGGAACCCAAAAGGTTCTAGGTTGAACCACTTGAATGATACAACAATCTGTGTCTACAAGAAAGAAAATGTTGTCTTTGTATTTCTGCACTATACCGGTTGGAATTCTTTCCCTCTTGTGCATCCTAATTTGAAATTCCTTAAATTGTACCCACATTGTTTCACCAAACCTATCTCCTAGATCCTGAATCATTTCACCTATCTAAACCATGATAGGTTTTTCTTCAGACCATACTACATTACCCTTACCGAGGAAAATGTTTTGCACATAGAAAAATATACATGCCGGTAGTGACCCATATTTCAAGGATTTCTTCTTGTCCTTGTTAATTCTTTCCATGTTCACCATAAGTTGGCTTTCAATCATATCACAAATATCATAGGTTGCATCCTCCTTGATAATTTGATAGGCAGCATGTATGGCACCGCTCGACACACTATTCATCTAGCTTGATTGATAAACCCTATAACCCAGCACTACAAAAGTAAATCTTACTTCAACATCCTCAATATGGGTGATTGTCATTTCTCTTCTATCACATCGAGATTTGGTTAACCAGATGACTTCATTCTTAGGGTTAATGCTTCACTGGTTGTACTAAACCCTATAACTCTTCGAATCACATCCTTTGTGATCTTGATCGGTGCTTGAGTTTCCAACCACAAAAATTGATCATGAACTCTGCTGAGTACATACCTAACCCATTCGTCATGAAACTGATCGGGAAAATCAACAACATTAAGAAAAACCTTTGGTCTTCAAAGTTAGATAGTCTTCCTTCAATTGATCATTAACACAGAACCCTCTAAATTCATTCCGAATGAATTTGTCTCCAAGTTCTTCGAGCTTGCAGAAAATGTAGGAGCGAATGTCTTCAACCAATAATAAACCAGAGGGAACAAATGATAAGGCACCGGTCATGTCAATCTCACCAACTTTCATTAGATGTAGCTTGAACTCGAGTTGGGGTTCTTTGATAGCTTCAACCAACACAAGTGTCGATATTGGCGCTACCATGATGACCTTCAAACAAACTTTTCTCAAATGGGGTTTGAATACCTTTTTCTTAGAAATACCAACCACCACTATCATTCTATTTGAACTTTCCACACAAATATTACTAACAAGATAACAATTGCCTTTGATCGCACAAGAGCTCAAGAAAGTTCACAAGAAATTAGTGTAAATGAAAATGTGTTGACATTTCCTTATTTATCAATTGAGATTTATCAGTGTAATGATACAACAGTTGGATTTGAAACTTACAACTTAAAGTACACAGATTTGCCTTTTACCAGTTGTTTGTTACCGATACCGATACACAAACAATTAATTCACAAGGCATTTCTCAAACAAGAACTTTAGGCTAACTTTTATGCATCTCAACTATGCAGATAGACATAACTTTATGTTGGTAAAGGGGATACAAAAATAATCTTATCATATGTGCTCCCTCTGGGCATCGGTATGCCTAGTTAGAAGAGGAACTGTCATCACCGATGGATGATGACTTGGTTTCAGAATGACCTTCTCCTTCTTTTCTTTCTTCCTTCTTGATCCATGTTTTTTTCATTTCATTTCTCACTTTTTCAATTGTCTTCTTTCCTTTCAGGTCATTTTTCTCTTTCTTCTTGCTAAACTAGTTCTTGTCTTCAGACCGGTTATAGGATCGGTTTTTGCACTCTCTAGCTAAGTGACCGATCTTATGGCAATTGAAACATGCCATACCAGTTGTCCTCCATGGTCCTAAATTATTTCTCTGGCCCATTCTCATTTTGCAATTTACTGCAACATGATTAAAAATACCACAAGTGGAACAGGTGATGTTGAACTGATTATTCCTTTTATTAGGGCTAATCGGTTTGAATGGTGAACTTGATACATTTGACTTGAACCTACATTCTTCAGATTTGTTTCCAAACTTATTGCATGTAAATAAATTTCCATTGAATCTTCTTCTATTTGACATATTGCTAGATTGAGATCTACACTCATAAGCAGTGTGGCCATACTTATGACAATTATGGCAGTAACCATCAAAAGTTAAAATCTTCTTTTGACTAATCAGTTTATTTCTACAGTCATTAGTCTTATGACCCGGTTTACCACAATGATTATAAGAAGACTTAGAAAACTTCATTCCTTTCACTTCTAAATGGTTCCTTTTATCATCCTTTATCCTTTTTGATTTAGATGATTCTCCAGTTTTCATGGGACCTATACCAGAGTAACCAAGACTGGTTGTTTCCTTTGTTCTTCTCTGAGCCTTCAACTGTTTATCTATCTTCTTAGGGCTTTCATTGAATTTCCTTAGCTTCTCATTTCTCTGAATTTTAGTTTTCAACTCACTCTTGAGTTGCTCAATCTCTTTCCTCATCTTCTCCTTTTCTTTAGTGTTGTCATGTAGATGTTTATTTATGTACTCATTCTCCTGAGTGAGAATTAAGATTTCTTCATCTTTCTCAATAATGATTACATCATTTTCTCTTAGGGCATCTTCAACAAGCCTCCTGGCTCTTTCAACTTTTGACAAAATTTCTTCTATCTTCCTTTTTCTTTCATCAACACTTCTACTAGCTTCCAGTATCTTAGTCATTATCAGGGCCTGACCTTCATGTTCTCTTTTGAGATTTGTGATTTCTTCATTCAACTTCTTGTTCTTTTCAATGAGTTATGAAACTACTTGTTTTTCTTCTTCAGATCCACTCTGTTCAGAGATTTGATCTATAATATCTTGACTCTCATTTATCTATTGATCTAGTTCTTTTCTTTTTGCAAGAGATTTTCTCAGTCTCTATTTCAAGTGAGAAATGATTTCATTTGCCTCATCAATCTTCTTCTGATACAAGTATTCTTCCATGATCTTTATCCTCAAGTTGTCAAGCTTCACTTCAGATGACCAGAGCTCTGATACCAATTGTTTGTCCCAACTGGTGTTGAGAGGGGATGGGTGAATCAACACTTTACAAGTTTTTCCTAATTAAAACTTTTAACTTAAGTTTGCACTAACTTAACATTCATCAATATAAATAATTACTATAGACAAATATGCATGCATGAAAATATTAACAGTGACACCAAGATTTATCTCGTGGAAACCCAAATGGGAGAAATTATGAATACTAAGAGGGGGCGGGTGAATTAGTATGCTAAAAATATTTGCACTTAAACACTTTACAAGACTAACAGTAAACCGGTAAAACAGTTTAGCAGACAAATCGGTTAGCACACATGCAAACTAAATAGCAAATAATGCATTCACCCACAAAAGCACAAACATCATAACACAAGAGATTTTGAGGTGGAAACCCAAATGGGAAGAAACATGGTGAGATGGAACTCACAAGTAACTATCTACAGAATAGGAACCAGACTGGTTAAGGTCAGACCGGTTAAGGTCTTACAATGTTCTTTACCAGAATAGATCCTATTAGGAATCTTAATCTCTGTTAGGAGATAAGTCCGATTAAAGACTACCTTGCTAGAGGATTTTAGATCCACAAATGTGAACCACCTTGTTAGAGGATTTACAAAAGTCTTTTGGGCCTACCCAGTTAAGGGCTACAAACTTGTCAAAGATGTGAGTAATCAACAAGTGAGTGATCTAGCAAATAGCACAGATTGCTTGATTACATCTTTGATAGCTCGTTCCTAATGCATTCCAGCATTACTTTAGTCTTCTACACATTCATACTCTCTCTGACTCCTCAACCACCTTAAACCCTAGCAACAATATCAACTTCACCAACAACAATAACCTAAAACCCTAGACATGATGTCCTTATAAAGGAATCTGATTTCATGTCAGTCCAATAGGATTACAATCCAATTCCCTAAGTTCAATGAACTTGGACATACTTGGTAACATGACACAAAAAGCACCGTTAAAGTGTCGGCACCGTCAAACAATCAGTGGATGGTAACTAATCACAGAGTATTACCGGTTCATACAAAATACCGGTTGCCGGTTTGACAAAAATGAAGAGTGGCAAAAATGTGTTATGCCACTTTAATCCCTCATACCGCTTGGGATCCACAAACCGCTTGGGTCGACATGCTGCTTTAGACCGGTAAACACATTCTGCAAAACACCAATAGTCTAACGACTATAATACAACATACTGGTTACAACATATTCTGGTTGAGCTTAAGCTCATACATATAAAGTTGATCTCAATGCAAGTGTGTGTCCATCAATGACAATCATATCATAAACATAAAAAATGCCAACAATCTCCCCCTTTGGCATTGATGGCAACACTTAGGAAAATAAAATTTTGACATCTAAGTGTTTTACAACAAAATCATGCCATTAGCAAAATTGCTCCCCCTAAGCATATACACTATCCCTTTAACAATACAATATATAACTATTTTGCACATAGAGATATCAGAGCATACATCAAAATTTTAAATACCAGATACTTCTTCCCCCTAGAATACTTTTCCCCCTTTGCCAACAATGACAAAGTACAGCTGAACAACCCCTATTTTCATTTGGTATTAAAATAATAAAAGTTTATGACAATAAGGAATAAAACTTGTCAAAAATAGATTTAAAGTCCTACAATAATTGTTTCATAGATCAAGACCAGGACTCAAGTAGGGAGGTGGCTACTTCTTTCTCTGTCTGCATCTGGGAGACCTGTTCTTCCATGGCGTCAATTGTGCTCATCTCCTATGTCACTGTTAAGGCATCCGGATTTAGATAGCACTTCTGAAGAATTTGCAGACGTGGGAGTAGAACCAATTGTAGCTCCTGCAAATCTCGAGACTAGGTGCTGATCTCATGCTCCATTTTTATTGTTTGGATGTGAAACCGGTGAACGGTTGTCCCATAGGCTGTAAAGGAGTCATAAGGTGGCTTGAATGTGCTCATGTAGGACTGCAAGTCAGATTGAATCTTTTGCTTCTATGCAAGCACATCATCACAGAACAGATGGGGTTGGCAAATCTTGCTGAGTAGAAGATTCCCCTCATCCAGAGCGTCCCTTATATCCTTTTGTGCTTTTTGGAGTTCAGTCCGGAGCTCATTTAACTTCTTCACTAGAGCAATATTTAGATCCTTTTGATGCTCTTTCTTAGCATTTGCCTCTGCTACCTCTTCTAAGATTTGCACTTGATCATCTACTACTGTGCATAGGAGCATTAGTTGTGCCAATGATGAGTCGGTACTGGGGAGGTTTGTACTGGGTAACATACCGGTAAGAGTGTCCACCACAGCTTGGATCACATCTTCCTCCTTCTTCCTCCTTAACACCTCAAGGCATTCTTGAGCAACCTTGATGCTCTACAGTAGCTCCATTTCACTTGCAGACTGGAGGTCAATGGGACTGGTAAGGTCATCCAGTTTGGCTTGACTACCGGTTGCCTTAGGTGTCTCCATCTGCATGCTCTTTGCCACTTCTCCTACCTTGTCCTCCTCTGTTTTCTTCTTTGCTACTTCTCTTCTCTTTTCCTCTTCCTTCTCTTCCTCTTCCTTCTTCCTTTTCTCTATTTCCTTCTGCTTCTCCTCTTCCTTATCTTCTTCTTCTTTCTTCTTCTTTGCATCTTCTTGTTTCTTTTTCTCTTCTTCCTCTTCTTTTCTTTTCTTCTCTTCTTTTCTCTTTTCTTCCTGTTTCCGTTTCTCCTCATCTTCTTCCTTCTTGTTCTTGTCCTCTTCCTTTTTCTTCTTCTCCTCTTCATCCTTCTTCTTCTACTCCTCTTCATCCTTCTTCTTCTTCTCCTCTTTATCCTTCTTCTGCTGCTCCTCTTCATCCTTCTTCTTCTTCTCCTCTTCATCCTTCTTCTTGTTTTCCTCTTCATCCTTCTTCTTCTCCGCTTCATCCTTTGCTTCCTCCTTTTTATCCTTAGTTTCCTTTTTCTTTATTTCCTATTCTACCCGCTTCTCCTATCTTGTAGCTTCTGATGGTGTACCCTGAGCAATATCTTCTCCATCTAGAGCATCGACATCAATAGTGTCGATCAGTTCAGCAACTGGATTTCCTTCATCATCAAACACTTCATCTAGTTTAGTTATTGTTAGTTCTTGCTCAGCCTTCTTGTTGGCTTCAGCCACTCTATGCATCTTCAAGGCTTCTAGAGAAAGGGTGTGTGTATTCTTGAGCACTTCCTTACCCTTCCCTTCAAGTAACAGGAGTCTTCTTCTCATGAAGAAGAGGCCTTTGTATTTATTCATTACTTCAAATAGTTTTGAGTTTGATACATTGGGAAAGTGTTCAACAAAAACTTTTTCTCTCATTTCCTGTTCCTACTCTATGGAAATGTGCCATTTATTGGCTAAGGACTTATACAAAGAATTTGATGTCTAAGATCTAATTTCTGAAGGCGACCGGTCATTAACACATAAATACTGAATTATTTCTTTTTCAACCGCTTCCTTTTCATCATCATTAAAGTCATCAAAATAATCAATCAAATCATTCAACACTTTTCTCCTAATGTTTTTGATAGTTCTTTGACAATGTGTCAAAGGTTTGTAGGAGGAGATGTCAATATTTACTAGTGCTGATGATGCCGGTTCATTCTTTGTCTTTTTCTTTGCTTGACATGTCTTCTTTGGTTTTTCCTCAGACATAGTTTCTTCTAAGTCTGGAGAGGTATTCCTTGTCTTCCTCTTTCTCTTGAACACTTTAGCAGGTGCTGCTTTAGGTTTCTTTTTAGCCGGTGACCGCTTGGTCACTGTAGGACTGGTTGTAGTAGCTAGTGTTGATGCTGAAGGCACTGCTTTTGCCTTCTTCACTAAAGGTTATTTTCCTTTCTTTGCTGAGGGTTCCTCAATCGGTGTTATCCTTTCTAGGTAGGTGCCAGTTCTTTTTGCCTTTGAATCAAGTGGTGAGGCAATAAGGGTAGAGGCATATCCTTCCAACATATTATTCATTACCTCATAGCCCATAGGCTCCACTTCCTCCTGTCTGGACTCAACAATCTCCATTATGCATTGATCCACTTTAATGGTGAAACATATATCATCTTCATATTTCTTGACAATATCACCTGATATTCTCACCCTCTGACCCATTTTGCGTCTAAACTCATCAAAGTACTTGTTCAGAACTTCAAGGTAACTGGTTCCAACTACTTGAATGCTTTCCTTGATTTGCTTGGTTATCGGTTGGTCAGCAGACCACTGGACATCACCTACTCCTAGAAAGTAGCCTTGGAAGTAAAAGAACCCAACCAATAGTTGTCCAAACTTGAACCTCAATGCATTATCCTATTTGATCGATTTAAGATTCAATAGGAGTTGCCTTTGCATACTGGTGCATAGGTCAAATGATGCATCCTCCTTGATCATCCGGTAAGTGGCATTTACCGCTGCAGCAGATACAAAGTTAATTCTGTTGGCTGAGAACGTCCGGTATCCAATCACCATACATGCATATTTCACCAGATCATCCTTGATATAATTGACAGTCATACCTCGTGAGTTGCTCACTGAACCGGTGAGCTTGGACATTTCAGTTTTGCTTACCGTCCTTAGGGCTAGCACTTCCCCTATATTGCAGAAATCGATGACAACATGAATTGCTTGTGGTGTTATATCATGTGTTCTTTCCAGGTACATTTTGTCACCATGAACTCTGCTTAGAATGATCCTAATGTGATCATTTGTGGAATCCTCCAGAAAATAAACAACATTTTGAAGCTTTTTCTTCTCCAAAATACTATACTCTGGTTTGATCTTTTTATCTTGTCCACAAAATAAACCTAGCTGCAAGTGAATTGCTAGAGACCCTAGGTCTTCGATTTTACAATCTATGTAATCTGAGATTCCCTCTTCAACTATCACACCAGCTAGAACTTGTGATAGGGCATTATATCTAGACTTGCATTGAATAAAGCTTGTTGAATCTATAGATATACTAGAGCTAGTATGGGATGCAGAAGCCATGATAGAAACTGAAAACTCAAAAAAAAATACCTTTCAAAAATCATGAATTTAGGGCTTTCAAATTCTTCTCCACCTCACACTCCGTCGGTCGCAGAATCACCGCTTTGCGTTCTTCACTTGACCGTTTGCAATTTGAATTTGAATCTCCTTCAAGGTTCCTTAAATTTCTTAGAATCACAGCACAAATCGCTTTGCACTTGAAAACCTTCTTCGCTCGAAAAATGATAGTGAGAAATGATTTGAAAAATCCTTTTAAATAAATTCCTCACCTACCGCAATTAATGCTCCACCATTAGGGCTAAAACCCTAATTTTCCTTTTTACCATTTCTGGTCTTCTGTCAAATGATAGGTATCACATATCAGTTAAGGTCTTTTACTGGTGTAAACCAGGGGTTTGAAACATTTCACTGTTTTCTCCCCCTAAGCTTTTTTGAAGCTTAGTTTGCCGGTTCTGTGATTTCCACACTAGGAGTAGAAACTGGTTCCTCTTGTAACACCGCTAGTTTCTTCTTCTAGGTCTTGTTCATATCCACTTGAATAGTGTCAACATCAATCTTTCCTTCTGGGGTGACTGGTATATCATCTGATATACTCTTTCTTGATCTACAAAATCTAGCAATGTGACCCAGTTTTTTGCAGTGATAGTAGACCAATCGAGGTGCTCTCCAAGGTCCATTGTTCATTTTTCCAATCTTCCTTCTACATGTTACAACAGTGTGACCATGACCATGACAAATCCAACAATTTTCTCTCCATCTGGTTGCTGCTTGATAGCCACCACTTCTTGGCTAATGATTGAAGGCATTAAACCGGTTGTGATTCTAGTTCACAAAAGGTTCAGGACCAACTCCTTGGGTCCTCTGAGGATATCTTCTAGTGTTATTCATAACAGATCTGCATTCAGATGCTCTATGCCCAAACTTGTTGCATGCATAATAGTTACCATTGAATTTAAAGGATCTAGGCTTATCATTTAGAAAATAGGGAAAATTATTGTAAGCCTTACTCCTACACACATTGGCAGTATGTCCTTCTTTAAGACAGTTAAAGCAAATAGGTTTAAACTTTTGCTTACCTTTATCCTTTGATGTTGGTTGATTCTTTGATGTTCCAACATTTTTACCAGAGGTCTCACCATCCTCATGACCTGAATAACCAAGTCCATCAGTATTCTTAACCAGTTTGGCAGATTCAAGCTTTTGCTCTAGCTTGACAGTACTCTTGTTGAACTTAGCAAGTATTTCCTTTGACTTAAAGAGTTCTTTGGAAATAGCAGCATTTGTTTCCATCAGGTTTTCATTCTCAGAGATGGCAATATTCAGTTCTCCTTGCATGTCTTCCTTTTCCACTTTTCTTGCATGGAGTTGAGCAGTTAGGGCACTGATCTCTTGCTTCAGCTTGGAGATTTCATGATCCTTGTCTTTGACCAGATCTTCAGCTTTCCTTTGGTTCTCAAGCTCTTGGCACATTTGAATAGTCAATCCTTCCAATTCTTTTCTCAGGTTGGAATTGGATTCATTCAGCTTTTCTACTTCTTAAATCATGGCTTCCATGTTCGCTTCATTAGAGGAACTATTTTCAGATAGCTCCATCAGCTTTTCTAGCATGTTCTCTCCTTTTTTCTTGAGATGCCTTGTATTTTACCATAAGATCATCATAGGCTTGCTCAAACTGAGTGAGCCGACGAGTAAGTTCCCTCAATGTGTATTCCCCTATATCTCTTTCCAAGTGGTTAGACTTATAGAAAGGTAGGCTTTGATACCAATTGATGAATACTAAGAGGGGGGGTGAATTAGTATGCCAAAAATCTTTGCACTTAAACACTTTGCAAGACTAACAATAAACCATTAAAATAGTTTAGTAGACAAACTGGTTAGCACACATGCAAACCAAATAGCAAATAATGCATTCACCCACAAAAGTACAAACACCATAACATGAGATTTTGACGTGGAAACCCAAATGGGAAAAACCATGGTGAGATGGAACTCACAAGTAACTATCTGCGGAATAGGAACCAAACTGGTTAAGGTCAGACTGGTTAAGGTCTTACAATGTTCTTTACCAGAACAGATCCTATTAGGAATCTCAATCTCTGTTAGGAGATAAGTCTGATTAAAGACTACCTTGCTAGAGGATTTTAGATCCACAGATGTGAACCACCTTGTTAGAGGATTTACAAAAGGCTTTTGGGCCTACCCAGTTAAGAGCTATAGACTTGTTGAAGATGTGAGTAATCAACAAGTGAGTGATCTAGCAAATAGCACAGATTGCTTGATTAGATCCTTGATAGCTCGTTCCTAATGCATTCCAGCATTACTTCAGTCTTCTCCACATTCATACTCTGTCTGACTCCTCAACCACCTTAAACCCTAGCAACAATATCAACTTCACCAACAGCAACAACCTAAAACCCTAGACATGATGTCCTTATAAAGTAATCCGATTGCATGTCGGTCCAATAGGATTACAATCCAATTCCCTAGGTTCAATGAACCTGGACATACTTGGTAACATGACACAAAAAGCACCGTTAAAGTGTCAGCACCGTCAAACAATCGGTGGATGGTAACTCAACATAGAGTATTATCGGTTCATGCAAAATACCGGTTGTCAGTTTGACAAAAATGAAGAGTGGCAAAAATGTGCTATGCCGCTTTAATCCCTCGTATCGCTTGGGATCCACGAACCGCTTGGGTTGACATGCCGCTTCAGACTGGTAAACACATTCTATAAAACACCAATAGTCTAATGACTATAATACAATATATCGATTGCAACATATTCCGGTTGAGCTTAAGCTCATACATATAAAGGAGATCTCAATGCAAGTGTGTGTCCATCAATGACAATCACATCATAAACATCAAAAATGCCAACAAGAAAACCACGGCGTGATTAGGAACTCAAAATTTTTTTACTCTTCTGGAGTACACCTAGTGAGGAGCCATCCCTGTTAGGAGATTACAAAGACACTATTAGATGCCACTCGATTAAGGGATTTTGATTTAGGCTTGTCAGTGCCTTTACCCTGTTAAAGGTAGCCTTGTGAAGGGTCTTAGGATCATCAATTAAGATGACACCTGGTTAAGGGATTTTTTTACAGTGGGACCTATTAAAGTCCACTCAGTTAAGGGATTTTAGTTGCAATTGTTAGAAAGCAACAGAAGGATGATCTACTGGAGTGGCTACTAATAGCTTTATCAGATCACACTGAAAATCATACTATATCTGCATTAGTTGTGTCTTCTCTACACAACACCGGTTTCCTGAATATACCTTCGGCTCTGCACTTTGTTGATTTACTGATCCTTGGCTTTGCACTCTGCTAGTCCTCTGCCACTCGACTCTACACTTTGTCAATCCTCTGTCACTTGGCTCTACACTTCGTTCTACTCCCCCATGTTCACTATCATATTTCACTTTACACATGAACAACAACTTCATCAAAATTAATTATGTGAATTTATTACCCTTGGATCTGTCGCCAACTTTTCCTTGAAAATATCAGACTCAAAATTCTGTTATCACGCCATAAATCACTCTCTAGAAATCATTCCAAGAATCTCTATTAAGACAGTCATTCATGTTGATAAGTCTGTCAGTTGACTAGAGAAGACTATTGGTTTAATTGGATGTTTACTGAACATTACCAAGTCTGTCAATTATAGACACTACCGGTGTACCGATCAAAATCTACCTAGCCGATTACCCCTTGTATACCGATCTGTTCACTACTTAGTCGGTTGACCTCTTCTGTGCTAGTCTACTCCTATGTTCTGGTCTACTTATTATTTTTTGGTTGAACTTTTCTGTGCCGATCTACTCATTGCTTAGCTTGTCTACACATTACTTATCCGGTTAACCACTTTATACTGGTCTACTTACTATCGATAGACTATAAAGACTTGGAAGATGATGTTCCCAATAATGACAACCATATCATTCACTAGTCATACAAAATGCACCATAATTCCAACACTTTCAAGTGTTTTGTCCTTTATGATAATAGTAGAAAAATAGTTTTCCATCAAAATGTGATTAATGGTTGAATCATTATCATAGGACACTTTGGTAAAGTTAGCTTGCTCATCTATAGCTTTGGATTTTCCCTTGTCATGTTTAGGGAATGGTTCCTTAAACATCTTATGTTCTTGATTAGATGTATGTCCCTCGATCTCAATGTCACCTCTATCAATAAGATCCTATGTAATGTTCTTCAAGCGATGGCAATTTCCTATTTTATGTCCCTTGCTCTTGTGATATTCGCAATACTCATCGTCATTCTACCAATTTGGTTTTCCTTTTGGCTCATATTGAGGATTGTCTGGAATTGTTATTATCTTGTTTGCCACTAGCTTCCTAAAAGCTTAGGCACGTGGTTCTCCCAATGGGGTGTATTTCCTTCATGGTTTTGAAGTTGCTTGAGTATTTACTTGGTTGTTTGTAGAAGAACTTGATCCTCAAAGAATGATTTATGGTCTCACTATGTTAGCATCAACAACACCATCATTTACTGTGTTCTTGTTCTTCTTCTAAAATTGTGGCTTGTCCTTTTCTTTAAAATCCTGTTTATTTTCTTTGAATATCTTGATGATTCCTTTCTCAATCAAGACCTTCTTTGTCGCTAAGCCTTTCTCAATCACATCCTTGAAAGTGGACAAACAAGATTTCCTCAAGTCATAATCAATTTCTCTATCAACATTCTATGTAAACATCTCTACCATTTGTTTTTGTGGAATTTTGCAAGAGCATCTGCTGGCTAAATTCCCCCATCTTTGTAAGAATGATGAAAATGACTCCCCATCTTTCTGTTTGGTAATGCACAAAGTGGTGAATGATATATCTGTCTCTGTGTTATATGAGAAATGTTGGATAAATGCCTCTACTAGATCACCCCATGACATAATTCCAGGTGGAATTTGGGAGAACCATTCCATAGCTTGTTCACCTAAGCTTTGTGGGAACAATCTCATCAAGTATGTTTGTTCTGCTGCTACCTCAATGCAAGCTCTGAAAAACTATCTTATATATACTTTAGGGTCTCCTTTGCCTCTGTACTTATCATACTTTGGTGTTATGAAGTGTGTAGGAAATGGAGGCATTGGAATGCTTTTATCAAATGGATAGGGACATATATATTTCTCATTGTGTAAGATGGTTTTGGTGTATTGATGTCCTCCATCTTCTTTTGTGTCCTTTATCTATTGTTCCAAATTATTTTTGGGTAGATACCGACTTCTTGGACCATATCCCATGCCTGAGCCACTAGGTGGTGGAGGAGGATACTGCATATATGAAGTATTTATTGTAAACATGCTCATATGGAGGAGGTCTATAATGATAATGTGTGTAGGGACCACTTGATATAGGGTCATAAGGCATGTCATGAGTTTGCTCTTGTGTATTGCCCCCAAATTTAACGTTGGGTTTTCTTGTGTCCAAATTTTGAGCATGCCTATGAATATCCAATTTCTTTTGAGTTGGGTCCTTAGTACTGGTATGCAATTGAGTATATTTATCCACATAAGATTTCCATAAGGGTCTACGCAAACATAATTTTTCATGAGATGTTCTTTCCTGAGTATCATAAGCTTGACCATGTGTATTTAGGACCTCGGGTTTTTGAAACAAGGATGAAGGTGACTCAAGAACGAGATGCACTTTCTTACCACCACTATTGGGATTCCTTTGTCTTGTATTAACTAGATTTATTTGGTTTGTATCATCCTCCAAAATCTGTGACATATCAAATCCATGAGGTATTCTTGTTCCACTTTGTGCCATGACTTGTAGGAAATATTGTCTATCCCTTTTCATGATTTCTTGAACCGATCTATTAAAATGGGGATCCATGATAGTTTCCTCAACTTCTGCAGAATTCACGGATGCATTTCCATTGTCATTATTATTTGCAAAATTTGTATGGTGAAAAGCGGATAATGGAAACAACAATATTGAAAGACTAAATGAATTCAACCACACAACCCTAGCCTCCCCAATTTAGCCACTACCTCTTCTCAGCCAATACTTTGCTCTATGATCACTACCGATTCTCAGCTTCTCGGTTATGTTCACTTTGATCTCTTCTGGTTTTCTCCCTACTGATCAAGCCCTACATGAATCTTGCCTTGCTGGATCTTCAATGAGACTTCCACTGCACTACAACACCTTCTCTATCTTTCTGTAGGTTCTAACTATTAGGATTGATGATAGTCCCAAAGATACTGAGAGGGGGGGTGAATCAGTATGTAACCGGTTAAGAGATTTTCTGACCTTATTAAGTATTTTGCATTCCAAAACAATGTATTGGTAAACAAGAATTAATGCAGTAAATATGAACAATAAAGACAACATAGAAAGCACACCATAACACAAGATTTTTGATGAGGAAACCCAATGAGGGAAAAACCTCGGTGGGATTTGTGACCCACAATATTCACTCACTGGCCAATGAATGGATATTACTTACAATAAGGTGTCTGCACATGCAGAAAGGCCAACTACCTAGAGCTCACTACTCAAATACAAAATGGGAAGTCTCACTAACTTACAAAATGGATTATGAGAATCCAATATAATGTACTACTACAAAAGCATTTGCTATGCTAGGTTCAGTATTGGTTTAAGCTCATATAATAACCATAAACCCTTCTACAAAATTTGTCTTAATATTCACTCTAAATATCTATCATATCTATCCTTTATCATGTATATCTCCCAAAGTGATCTACAAGATCTCATACTTATATATGAGTCTTATTACAACATGCCATGTTAGCTTACAAAAAGATATTACAATTAAATACAAAATACAATAATCAAAATCTTGTTAGCTAGGGTGCTAGTAAACATTATTGTCGCTGCTGGTGTACTATTTTCTGGTGTAGAGTCCATTGGTGCCATAAGATTGTAAGGTTGCCATCAATGACAACACCTTCAATCACCTTTTGTTACAGGGTTGTCATTGCACCAAAAGATCAACCTATCAATGCCCGATACAACCACTAGACTTATAGAATCCATAGGAGGTTGTTAAACCATGTCGCAAATCCCCATGAGGGATGCCAGCCCACTGCCAACAATCCCCCTCCTAGATTCACTCATTGTGGCCTGTGTGATTCGAACATGTGACCAAGCTCTGATATCACTTGTTACAAGCTAGTGTTGCCATTGCACCAAAAGATCGACCTATCAATTCCCGTTACAACCACTAGACTTATAGAATCCATGGGAGGTTGTTAAACCATGTCGTGAATCCCCGCGAGGGACGTTGGCCCACTGCCAACACCTTTAACTACTATTAGAGTGTGCAATGCCAACAATCTCCCCCTTTGGCATTGATGGCAACACTCATGAGAAAATCCAAAAATCTGTCCCAAAAATGAATTCCAAAAATCTTACCAAAAGTGTGTGCTCCCCCTGAGCAGATGATCTATTCTGCAAGTCATTTTTCTTAGTTATACTACCCCCCCTTTGACATCAATGACAAAGGTTGTCAAAAATCTGTCAAATGAGTGCAGTTTTCAGCTAGAACCTTGTAACTAGTTGGTTACAATATGGAATAAGTCTGCTAAGACCAAGTTCAAACTTTGTGTAAACCTATTGTTATCCTTCAATGTTGCTTCTATTCTCTAAATAGTGCCAGTGAGATGATGCATTTTCTCTTCTGGTGCCTTTTGTCCTGGAATAAGTGCCTCAGAGATCTCTTTCCATAGAGAGATGAGGCTATCCAATTTTGGAATGAGTCTGCATTTAAGCTCTTTTGCTTTTCTCTTTATTCTTTCCTTTTCCTTCTCTAACTTCTCAAGTTTCTCTTCAAATCTAGTAATTTCTTGTTCAATAATTGATATTGGTTTAGATGAACCAATGATATTTTCAGCTATTTCATTAATTTCCTTTTGCACTTTGTTGATTTCCTTATCGATATCCACTGTCAAAAGATTAGTCTTACAGGTGTCTCTGTATAGTTCCTTGAACTTCATAATTGTTTTGTTCAGTGCCGGTAAGAGGGTATCAATATATTCCATGCACTTCTTTATTATTTCTCCAAATAATTTTTCTTTTTCCTTGTCCATTTTCTCCTTAAATGTCTCTTCATTTATTTGGTCCAACTTAGTATATTGTCGGTGATGTATTTAGACAATGTGTCTAACTGACTCAAAGAATCCTTATTATCTACATTACACTTGGGTGCAATCAATTTAAGAATGGGTATTGTGTCATCTATAGCCTTATAAGCCAATGCATTACAATCAGTAATTTTCTTAATAGAATCTAAGAGTACTTTAGTCACATTTGTTGGTTTGAATTCTATCATAGAAGTACTAGATGACTGTCCAATTACCTTAACAATTTCAGTGTTGCCGGTAGGAGCAATTACTTTGCTTGTCTCGACCTTTGGATGGTTAGTTTGTGTCTACATTTCTATTAGAAAAGGTTTAGACTTTTCAGTAGTTGCCGGTGGCACTGTCTTTGTGTGTACCTATTTCTCAACCGGTTTCTCTGCTTGTTTCTCTGCCTGTTTCACAGCGTTGCCAGCCAATTTTTCTTATGGTTTTTCAGCGGTATCCACTATTGGTTTCTCTATCAGTACCTCTGTATTGTGCACTACCGGTATCTCAATTGGTTTCTATGTATTCTCAATAGCCGGTAACTCTATCTCTGTTGGTTTTTCACTGCTTGCATTGACATTATTGTCAGTAACCATTTCACTAACCCCAATCTCAATGTGTTCTCCCTATGATCCAATCTCAACATTATCAGTCGGTTGCTTAGTACCAACATCATTTTTCTTTTCCTCATTGCTTTCTTTGTCAACTACAATTTTTACCTCCGGAGTATCCATGTTAATAGTATACAAGATTTCAGACTCATGGTTTGCATCCTCATGTGGTGTCTCCACATTCTCAGTAGCCAGTGTATTGTCAGTTAGTACCGGTGGAGTAACTGAAGGTGGTGGTAGATTATCTGTCACTTTTATATTAGGTAGTCCACCTACCTTTCCTTTTCCCTTGTCTCGATCCTTTTGGTATACCTTGAATGTTCTAGGTTTGTTCAGTTATTCTTGTTTCTCTTTCTCAAGAAAGAAAATATCCCATCTATCAGATGTCTCTTCTGAGATTTCATTAACCCTGCCAACCATTAGACTTACATGCCAGTGTCCGCTTGAGAAGACTGTTCTGTTGGCTTCACTAATCAATTCATCAATTTCCTCAACTGATTTGACAGGATGTACAACAAGTAGTTTCTCAATCTTTATTTTCTTGTCAAGTTCCATAATAGCTAACCTTTTAGCATCTAACCACCTATATAGATCACTAGGAAAATCATCTACAGCCTCTATTAAAACTTTCTTATAAATATCAAGGTGTAAGATGATGCTATTTTCAACACTTTCCTTCTCCTCATTGGTAAATGTATCATATAATCTGCTAACATTAGATAAGTTTCCATCATGTGTTATCTCATTTAGTAGGTTGTCAAGTGGAGGAATGGCCTGTTTTTGCTTTCTCTTTCTAGGTGTCAGCTTCTTAGTTGGTGGCCTCACTGCTTGTTGCTTTTGCCTTGTTGTCCTGGTTTTCTTGGGAGGAGGAGAGGGTACCGGTGAGGGTTTTCTCTTCCTATCAACTCTTTTGAATTCTGTAGGGATTTCACTTTCCAAGGATGTACCAACCGGTGAGAGATGAGCCTCTGGTTGTAGTCCTTCTAAGTCACTTTCCTTGATACCAATGATGTTTATTATGTTTTCCTTTGTTTATTTTACCTTCTTAGATGCACTCCTTATGTATTTTTCTCTTCTCTTTCTTTGTTTCAAAGTCTGTACACCACTCTCTATTATTTCTGCACTATCGAAAACCTTTTCTTTCGGTTCTCTAGGGGCTTCATGTAGGGCTTTGGCATATGTTTGAATTATGTTTACATCAGCCTCATATCCCATTTATGTTACCCAAACAGTTCTAGGAAGAATTGCCTCCATCCAGATCTCATCTTTCTTAATTACAAAACAAATTTGTTTTTGATACTTGTCTACAATGCTTTGCGGTAACCTTTTTCTTGTTTTCATTTTTTCTTTAAGGGCTTGGAAATACTTTGTGATATTGTTGTCCTTGTCTGTCCCCATATTGGTGAATATATCTAATAGTTGTTTTTCTACCAGTATGTCATAACCAAAGTCTTTCTTGCCTATACCGGGAACCTCTTTTGTAAGATACAATATTAAGCATACAATAAGATTACCAAAATGGAAAGTACCTTTCTTATCTCCTTTTATTTTCTTCAAATTTTCAATCAACTCATCTTTCAACAATTCACATATATCTATCTTAGCATCACTGTTAACCATATCATATGGACTTTTAATACATAGACTTGCAGCTGAGTTCAATCAGTTAGCATGTGTGGTTTTGTATCCTAATATCATGCTAATGAATCTAACATTCTCATCATTTACATCATTAACTCTCATGGATCTGTTGTTATAGGTTGCACCTGTTAAAGTCATCATTGTGTTATTTGAAACTTTCTTAGTTTTATCTGGCCTGCTACCGGTGGATGGTAAGCCAGTCATTGCCCTAACTCCTTCTCTAGTGATTTTATGAATAGAGTCTAGCCAAAAGAATTCACCATGAACTTTTCTAAGCAAAGTCCTACAACTTCCTTAGAAAATTCTGGGATGTCAAGGATTTCCACAAAACCTAGGGTCTCAATAACCTTATGTTCGGGTTTCAAAATTCCATATTCATCACATATAACATTTTTGTACATTTTCATGATTTCCTTAGAACCTAATTCCTCAATGTGGCAATGTATGTAAATTCTAGGGTCTTCTGCATATGCAACTCCTTTAGGGATTTTTGAAAAAGCACCTAGGGTATCATCCTATTTTGCTACCTCGGGGCTAATCTTGAAAATGGGCCTAGGGCTTTTAATTACTTCTATAACAGTAGGATTTGCAATGAATTTTGGAGTAGAGGAGGAAGCCATTGATAAATACCTTAATCTGCCTGATAGGTTTGGATGTTTGAAAGAACTTGCTTCACTTCTTGCTTTGGATGCCTTCGCTCAAGTTTTTCACGCTCTTTGAAAGTTTGAATGCTCGGTGAATGAAAAAGAGGGAAAAACACTGATTTATAATGTCTTTTCCTTCAACAACCACAATAAATGCCTTCCAGTTATGTGAAACTTAACACATCTGTCGATAAAGAAGAAGTTCATCTTCTTACCATCAACCGAGGGTGAACTTGCATGATTTTTAATTTGTTGCAATACCCCCAAGGGTTACTTTTCAGTTGGATGAAGAGTCTCCTGCTAGTGGAGTAATACTCTTTTCTACCGATGAAGGAATAGTCTCATCAACATTCTGATCTCTCTTTCTAATCCATTGTCTTGAAAATTATTGCTTTACCTCATCTACCTTCTCTTTTCCTTTCAAACTGGGTCCTTTATTATTTGTCGGTGAAGTATTTCTTCTACCAAATTTTGCAATATGTCCAATCTTGTTACAAGCATAGCAAGTCACATTGTTTTTTTGAATAGCCTTTCCATATCCTATACTGGTTTGTGTTCTGTATTGATTAGATAAGTGTCCAAATCTTCAACAAACATAACATCTTACATTCATTCTACAATTTTCTGAATTATGACCAATCTTGTTGCATTTGGAACATTGACTGGTGGGTGCATTAGTGTTCTAATAGTTTCTAGATCTACACTGATTTTCTCTATGACCATACTTGTTATAGTTAAAGCATTTCCCATTAAATTTGTAGGCATTAGGTTGTCTTACCGGTTTACTATGATCATGATTGTTTGCAATATCAGAACATTCACCAACTTCAAATGCAAGTCCATTAGTGTCTCCATTTGGTTTTAGACTTTTCAGCATATCATCAAGTTCTTCTGAACTTTTCTTGAATTTCTCATTATGTTTATTTGCAGTAGCCAACTCTTTTTCCAAGATTCCCTTCTGCCTCATAAGTTCAATTTTATCATGTTCCATGTGAATCAGATCTATCTTTAACATATCATTTTCATGACTGAGTCTTAGATTTTAATTTCCAACATCATTGAGTCTCGTAGTCCACTCATCTTCATTCTTATTTATGTCTTCAATGTCTTTACAAAATCTCATAGTCATGTCTTGCATTTCATTCCTCAAGGCCATGTTTCCTTGCCTTATATTGCTTACAAGTTTATTAAGAGTTTCCTTTTCATCATCATCATTTTGTATCTTCTCATGAAGTTCTCTTCTTTTATTTCTAGCAATATTGAGATTCTCCTGAAGTCCTTGAATGAATTCCTATGTAGTCCTTAGATCATCTTCAAGTTTGATATTCTTCAACTTTTTTGCATCAAAGTCTGCAAGAGTTGTTTCCAATTGCTTTCTCATTTTTTCCATCTGTACCGGTGTTAGAATCTTCCTCAAGTTGTTAGGATTTTGAAAATAGAGGACCATGCTTCAATATCAATTGTTATGATTGATGATAGTACCAAAGATACTGAGAGGGGGGGGTGGGTGAATCAGTATCTAACCAGTTAAGATATTTTTTGACCTTATTAAGTATTTTTCATTCCAAAACAATGTATTAGTAAACAAGAATTAATGCAGTAAATATGAACAGTAAAGACAACATAGAAAGCACACCATAGCACAAGATTTTTGGTGACGAAACCCGATGTGGGAAAAACCTCGATGGGATTTGTGACCCATAATATTCACTCACTGGCTAATGAATGGATATTACTTACAATAAGGTGTCTGCACATGCAGAAAGGCCAACTGCCTAGAGCTCACTTCTCAAATACAAAATGGGAAGTCTCACTCACTTACAAGATGGATTATGAGAATCCAATATAATGTACTACTACAAAAGCATCTGTTGTGCTAGGTTTAGTACCGGTTTAAGCTCATACAATAACCATAAACCCGTCTACAAAATCTGCCTTAATATTCGCTCTACATATCCGTCATATCTATCCTTTATCATGTATATCTCCCAGAATGATCTACAAGATCTCATACTTATATATGAGTCTTATTACAACATGCCATGTTGTCTTAAAAAAAGATATTACAATTAAATACAAAATACAATAATCAAAATCATGTCGGCTAGGGTGTCGATAAACATTATTGTCATTGTCGATGTACTATCTATCGGTGTAGAGTCTGCTGGTGCCGATGCCTGCCAGTGCGATAAGATTGCAAGGTTTCCATCAATGACAACACCTTCAATCACCCTTAACTACCATTAGAGTGTGCAATGCCAACACTAACACCACCGGTCAACACCACTGCAACTCACTTTGCAGTTTACCAATCACTCTGACCTTGCCGATTAAGCCTTTGCTAAACCCTCTCACCGGTTGCACCTCCAACACACAGTCTCAATGATCTTTGATGAAGTCTCTAACTGGTTGGCTCTCTGCTACACTTTCATACTCCACTCTTCAACATCTGGCCCTTGATCATATGACAACATCATCAAATCCCATCTTTGGTCCACCTGCTTAAAGCCTGACTTTGCTGCCAAACGGTAGATTCAAATTTGGTGCCCTATGGTTTCTTCATTGACCTCGAGGGAAACTAAATCCAATCAGATCTTCTTCAAGAGATCAACCACCTACAGAGGATAACTCGACTTTGCCAATAACATTGCTTCCAAAACACATTTTCTATATTTAGCAAACACAGCCTCTTATTCAGTCTACACTTGTCAATCACCATAAATGGTTTGATGATTTTCTTCACCTACTTTTATCTGTATCTAGACATCTTGCATCGATTAGTGCATGCCATGGATCACCGTGGTTCTTCTCATCTCGAGCCGCAACCCTTCTGCAAATCGACCCATAACAGTAACAGTGAACATTAAGTGCCATACCAACCACTAACAACCTCACCGACACACTACACCAACCTATGCAATCTTGCCACTTAAAATCCTCATGGCATCTCTGTGTGGATTCAGATAGGATAACTGACCAACCACTCAATCAGTACTCTAACCTTACTAATATATCATACCTTACATGTTAACCTTCTTTCCATTGCCTTCTTTGTCTTGCCAGTGTATTACATTTGCCTGATCATAAAACATGTCGGTCCATAATAGGTATCTAGGGTGACTCACCATGTGCATCTTCATCTAAATGAGAGAACTTCACTTTTCTCTCTTCATTCACCTAGTTGTATACCAGTATCCTTGTTTACCAGTTGGCAGTCTTGATGACTTCATGCCATCAAACTACAACTACAATGCATCTGAGGCAACACCTTTCTCCATCTGCATCCCGATGACTCCATGTGTGCAATTGCAGAGCCTCATCTTCATTTGACCGGTTCTCCTCTCAATCGGTTTTCCAAGGTGGCAAATTCATCATTTTAACTCTTCTTTCTCTATCCGGATAACACATCATTTCTTCACATGTTGATCTAGTGTACATATCTAGTCTCAAACTCAGGAGGCTTACTCATCATCTAGATTAGTCATCCAGTCTATGCATCCAATCACCTAACTTTGCTTACTCTGACTATCTTATCCCAGAGAGTCATGATATATGCCATGTATACTATGGGACAAGAAAGGTATTACCGCTTTCGATGGGAAGAATAGACAATTGCACTTCAACTGCCAAACACCAGCAGAAGAGGATCTATGTCACCTACTAGTAATAATGTGACTTCACTGAGGAGAGGACACATCTTCAACTTGACATATGTCCCAATAGCTTTTCCATATGTCATATTTTCTCTCTAAAGTATCACACTCTCTATCAACCTTCTCTTCACCTAGTGGGAGTCCTGTTGTTTCACATCCAGACATTGAACATTATACCGGTTGGCACTTTTGCATTAGCTTGCCCTGCTTTCTCATTTGCCAGTTGGAAGCAATGCACTGCCAACATACCCCTTACTAGTTGTTATACCATACCAGTCTCCAATACATGTATTCAACACAATTCAACACTAACTTGTGTACCAGTGAGTCCAATGACCATTATGCTGGATGACATTCTCTTCCTTACCGGTGACTTGTTATGCTAGTTCACATCAATGATACCATTTCCGGTATGCATCAATGACATAATTTCTCATCAATCTCCCATACCGGTTTCCATCTTATACCAGTTGACATCAATGGGAACACAATTCCAATAATCTCCCCCTTTGGCATTGATGTCAACACATATAGTATCTGGCATACTACAGATTGTTTCTCCCCCTTTGACAACAATGGAAAAGACAACTAATTAGGTTTCTCTCCTCCTTGTTCTCTACAAAATGCTTCTTCTCCTTTGACCATCATAATTTGCATTCTCTCATTCTGCAACACTTGAGACGGAGGTCTCAGACACCAACTCACACAAATTGCTCAGCAATAAAATGTATATACAAACCGGGCACCAATTGCATATACAAGTCTGATACCAATTGTAGAAACATGTGTTAGTGCATACCACTTACTTGCTAGTTAGACTGCATCTTTCCCATCTGATACCATTTTTAATGTAGGCACTGTTGGGACTGTTTAAAATTGAGTCAATTTTATAGGCCCATTTCAAATTTTTGCTCTGCATACCTAAATGAAGTCAGTTTGAAGGACCTAGTTAGCAAGGGGGTAAAATGGAGCGAGTTGATTTTCAAAGGGTAAGGCTCGGGATTCATGTCCCACACCTTTCATTTGGCCTATTCAGTGATGTGCAACTTTCAGAATTCAATTTGGATAAGTTTATGAGGTACCCAGTTTGAGGGGTGAGCTGGAAGTGCATTTTAGGCACAAATGCAGATTTTATGGAGTAGCCTTCTTTGAGCGATTACATCTTTTGCCCTATTGATCATCATGAAGAAATTAAAAATGGATTCAATTGTATGCATAAATGTGAGTCACCCTACAAAATTTCAGGTCTTGACGAATCCATTTGCTCAGTTTTCAAAAGTGAATCCGTTTGCAGTTTGTGTGTTTTGGCAAGTCCCTGTTTCGACAGCTAGTCGGAGCCCTGTTTTGCACAATTGTAAAACTTGCCTCAGTAAGCATCATGCCAAAGTGTTTCTTCCAAGTTGATTTCAGTATAAATGGTGAGCTATGTTTCAAATTTCAAGTCCTTATGAATCCGTTTGCTCAGTTTTCAAAGCTCAATCCATTTGTAGTTTGTGATGTTTGCACAAGTGTAAAAATGTCCTGGTGAGCGTCATGTCAGAATGTTTGTTCCGGGATAATGTTGGTATAAATGGTGAGCTACATTTCAAATTTCAAGCCTTTATCAATCCGTTTGATCGGTTTTCAAAAGGATTCATTTTGCCATCAAATTCAGTTATCCGCACTTCCAGTGTTAGATCAGTTAATGTAGCCATTTTGGTGAGCGCGCCGTTTGCATCCTGTCAGTTGGGTGATCGAACTGAGAATTCAAAGATTTAATATGTACTTAAAGGTACCTATGTTCCGAATTTGAGGGCCTACAGAGTTCGTTTGGTATTTTTAAGAAAGGCATCATGTGTTGCCAGAACATTGACTTCATCAGGTCCGCAGTGTCGACAAAGCCAGTTAGCCGTTTTCGAAAATTAATATCTCTTCGCTCGGGACTCATCTTGAGAAACCGTTTGGTAGATATCATCCTTGTATATCAGAGTACACGCCTGTCAGACGGCGAGCTCCAGAAAGGTGTTTTGACTACATTGAAAATTACGTCTTCGCGATTAAATGCAAAAATTGTGGCGTAATTGCCTGAAAGTTGCAAAATGCAATTTTATGATCCGAAAATGGTGCCGATCGTTTCCAGAGGTATTTTTGAGGTCAGTGAAGCATTCCAGAGGCCAGTTGCTTGACAACAAAAATTTTTTTAGTCGGACCCACTTTGGGGCCCGACTTGGCTCGTGCCTGCGCATTAATTTTGTGCCAGAATAGTTTTCATTTCATGGAATTTCAACTTCTAGACATAATCGAGGAAGTGATTAATGCTATTGGCTTACTCAAGGTTGAATGTTCTACAGTGGTGTATTAGAGATTCCAAGTTTTTTAAAAAAAAAAAACTTATGCAATGGCTGGCAAGAGCCAAATTCCATAACTTTGCCAATTTCCCCCTTTGTTGTGCGTGGATTTTCAAGTGGTGTAGAGCATGTTGAAAAGGAAATAAAATCATACAAATGCAAATAGCAGCAATCCTTCCAGGCAGCGTGGCATGGTTTAAGAATATAAATGTTTCCATTTGCAATTAGCTCCCCCTCCCACGTGACTAGTGAAAGGGGCAATTTGAAACAGTAAAATACATTGGCAGGTGTTTATGCCAAGCCTTTTTATCCTCCTTGTTGTGTGTGGCATGGAGGTGTATGCCCAAGCTCCACACTGTCTGCCCACGTGGTGTTGGAAGGGGATGATATCTACAATTTTATAACTCCTCCAGCAGCCTCCTCCTCTCGTTCTCTCCCTCTGTGTGAGTTACACAGCAATAAAAGCACTAAGCAAATGCATTTGGTAGGTATAAAGCCAATCTCCATCGATTTTGCCAGCATTTTCCCCTGCCGTGAGCTGTGGTATGGGTGAAAAGGTTTTAAATTTTAATCAAATGTAGTTGGCAGATGTATTGCCCAGCCTCCACAACTTTAGCCAAGTATCCTCTCCCTCACGTGGCTGTTGAAACTTTCAAGCAAATGCAATTTGGCTGCCAAACTAATCCTCCCTGCTGTGAAAGGAAGGTGGAGAGTTGTGTGGTGGAGAGTAATAAAAATCAAACAAAGGAAAATGGTAGGTGTAAAGTAAAATCCATGACCTTTGCTGGTAGTCTCCTCCCGCTGTGGCAAATGAAAAGTGTAAGGAACGCTTCAGCCAATGCACACTATTAAGTGTAAATCTTAAAACTCACGCCTTCTACCAGTCCTCCCTGTTCTTCACAGTGGTAATGGAGGGGGGAATTAATAAATTTTTCAGTAAAATATCATTGCCAGCCATTAAAAACTCAAAGAAAAGCTTCAAAACGCAGTCCCAGGCAAATAGCAATATCCCACATTGACTGTGGAAGCGAATTTTATAATGTTTATATGCAAAAACAAACCCATCTATAATGTCTAAGCCATAAAGGCTTTTGACACAAGATGCCCATGGGCGCTCAAGGCGGGCCCACACGCGCGAGCATGCTTCCCGAGGTGAAGGAAAAAATTAACTGGACGAAGACAAAGTGGACCCCATGCGGGCACGCTTCCCGAGGCAAGCAGGCGAAATTTTGCAGACGAAGGTCGGGTTAACGAGTGAGCAGGTTCGAGATGGATCGATGGTGCGTGCTATTTCGCAAAGGGAAGATGCACGCGAGTTAAACCAGCGAAATAGCGAAAGTGAACGAGAGCCGTCCATGTGTCGTGATAGGTGGCAGTCCAGCAGGCGGGTCCCGGTGAGGTGGCACGCAGGTGGCGGTCCAGTGGCGATGACGTGGCGGCCAAGAGGCAGTGACGTGGCCGACAAGTGGCAAAGGATGAGGTGTCATCTCAGGTGGCGCCCAGTAGACCCCATCAGCCAATCAGACCCCGCCACGTGGCAAGGCGTCAGAGCACAAATGGAGGCAAAAATTTAAATTTAAAATTGTTTATTATATAGTTTATACTATATTAATAAATGAAAAATTTAAATGTTCGAGCATATTGGGGAATTAATTCGCCCAGGATTCAATTTTTGGCCAAGGTATAAAGTGTTATATATTTTCGGAAAGCTCTCGGAGCGAGGAATCCGATTATGAAGTTAATTTGGACAAATGTGGGATATTTTAGAAGCAGTTTCTACGGGAACAAAATTCAGTTAGAGAGGAGAGACACTTGGCAATTTTCAGTTGTGAATTTGTTTTTCTTCCCTCCTCTTTTTATTCCCCATTCTTCTCAGTTGTAAGGGTTCCAGAATTCTAGGAGGAAGTGCTCCAGTTTTCATGGCTTCCATTTTCTGAAAATCTTGACCCACACTTGTAAAGTTCTATGGATCTATTCAGGGTATAGAGGCTACATTGCAGGATGACAGATTGTTTCCTAGTTGCAGGTCTTACTTGTGTCAGGCATGAGTAAATTTCCCATGATATTGTCTCTGTGATATGTTTTTCATTATTATGAATTCAATCCTCAAGGAGGATGAAATTTGTCATCTCAAGGAGATTGTGTGACTGTTGTAGGTATCCTTCAAGGAAGGTTTTAAATTCTATAGTCAGTCATAAATGATGAAATGTATTTCCAGATCTGATAAAGTTGTGAATGAATTAAATAGTGCATTAGTATCAGGTATTGGTGCATGAATATCTTGTTTAAGGAAAACAAATTTGCATCTATGATTCATATTTGTAGTTCTGTTTGTGACTCTGTTGCCCAATGAATAAGGTACTGGTCTTGCAAGTTTGGGGGATGGTTTCAGATCAACATTTTAAAAGACAAATCTATTTTCCCTTCATGTTTAGGGGTGTTTGTGTTCCATTCTTTCCAAGCTCTGTTTCATCCTATTGTTTATACAGATCTAGCCAATCTGTAATGTTTCCTAACCTGTTGAGCTTGTGAAATGATCTATCTGCTTAATGTTGATGCAGTTACGTGTCTGTAATTGTTGTATTTAGTGCATCAAGAGGGTGTCCCCCCCTAGGTCTAGCAGAACCTGAAGTGCAGGAGGATCAATTAGGATCCTATGTTATGTTGTCCAAGCCCTGATGTGTTTTGTAGACTGAAATTGGCCATTTCATAGAAAGATTTGCAGGTGTTCTTGGGTTATCACTTTTGGTGAACAACAGGCACTGAGACCAATTTGATATCAGTAAACCATTCTTCCTCTTTGGGGGTTGCTCTGACACCAATCTATTGATAGCAATCAGTTTGACATATTCTCCCCCTATGCAGGTAACTCTCCTTTTTACTCACAACTGGTTTAGTGAGCAATTTTCTCCTCCTTTGCATGTTGTTTTGTCTATAAACTAGACTACAGTTCCTGATCTACCACTATGTTCTGCATGTCTGATACCACTTAGATGATATGGCGGTGATCTCCCCCTGAACCACAGATCTCAGGTCTTCTTGATTTTTTTGTTAGGTCCTAAACTGGTACACCTATCTTCACCTTATACTTGTTGAGCTATGCATATGTGATCAACTGATGATCTTTGAGCTCCATGACATCCACCATATCTTATGACATGATCTTGTATGAACACAATACCATACCTCATCACTATAATGCCAAATAACAAACCAGTTAGCCCAAAAAGATGTATGCATATATGATCTACTACCAGGCCTACACATGTCATTAAGGTGTTTTCCAATACCACCTAAGACATAACTTCCTCAAACCACACCAGTAGAGTTATTTCAATGATCCTAGAACTCATTGACTTACATATCCTACAATATCAGTCAATATCCATACCGGTAACATGTTGCATACTGCACATACTGGTTTACCTTACTGGATCAACATCTCCACTAGAGCACTTCCTCTAACTTCCTTCTTCATTTTTCAAGCTCCTCTGATTCCCATAGCATTTTGAATCATCCACTAACACACGCAACAGTAATCCATCTCTCATCTATAGATGTGTAGCTAGGGAAATAACTACACACACTTCCATCTCATCTTCTTCCTTTATACTGACAACAACTGGTCCTTCCATTTGTCCTTTTCACTAAGGGGGGAAATAATATGGTCAATGTGTTACTCCCCCTAAGTTTTGCATCTCCTTTAAGCCTTATGAGATATCACTTGTGCATTCAATGCAAAATGTCGGTCCATGGTCCTACTCTCTTCCTTCTTCCTCCAAACCTTTTTGGTTTCACTCCTCTTCCCATTTTTCAGTCCTGGGAGCAGGTCTTACCTTCTTCTATTGATTGGTCCTTTCTCTACCAGGTTCTGCAGTATGACTGGATACATTGATATAAAAGCATACTGTATTCATCCCAACTTGATGATTGGAAGATCTTCTATTAGACCGGTTTGATCTTATTCTCATGATCATTCCATTATAGCTAGCCATCGGTCTCAATTGACTTCTTAATCTTGTAGAAGTATGTCTCATTTACATTTTGTCATTACTTCCATACTAGTAATAACTATTATACCAGCTCACATGTGCATGAAACATCTTCTTCCTGCACTCATGACTTCTATGGTCAAGTCCATTACAATGATGACAGGTAACATTTTATTTTCTTGGAGCAATACATGGACTTTTGTTAGCATAACCAGGAGAGAGCATATGCAGGTTTCTAGATTTTGATGTCTTATGCACATATGCATTACATATTTTCCCAATATAATTACTATTCCTAGAGAAATTTTTACATTCATCTGCCTTATGACCATAATATTTACAAGAAAGGTAGTAACTGGAGAAAGGAGACATATTACTTACAAATTTATTCCTACCAAACATGAGGTGATCTTACCAGTTTGCATTCTTCACTTCTACTTCTCCGGGGTGCAGAATCTCTTTATATTCAACTGGTGGGGGATCTTTTAGGCTTCCTTCTTGTATTATTGTTTCTGGTGAACCTATCCTCTCTCATCTTTATTTTTTCTTTAGGATCTACATTATTTCTTCTTGCTGCACCGATCTTCATCTTTAGCCTCATGTCTTCACCGGTTGTAGTTAGGTCAACCTTCTTTCTTGGTGAACTTTGGATTGTGAAGGTCTAACCCTTGTTATCTCCATTATAGGAAATAGACTCAATGTTCAGCATACCAATAAGGAGTGATTGGTTAGGAAGGCATCCGAGAATGAAACTGTGAAGTGTGAGGCTAAGAGAGAGAGAAGAAAGGTTGGGAGTAACCGATGAGTGATCAGAGAGAGTAATTTGATAACCGGAAGTGTGAGAACCAGTGAAGAAGAGGAGGTTGTTAACCAACATAATTCTATTGATTAGGTGTTGCAGAACTTATTTGCAACTAGGTGCTATAATTGTATCAAAATTGTATTTCATTATATTACACTGAGTTGGTGCTTGGTGTAGGGGTTGGTGCTCCTTGGGTTGGTGCCCTAAATCAGTAGGGGTTGGTGCTCCTTGGGTTGGTGACCTAAATTAGTAGGGGTTTGTTCTCCTTGGGTTGGTGCCCTAAATCATTGTAATCTGTTGTTTCATTGTGAGGCTGGATTGGAGCAGTAGACTCCAGCAACATTTCTCACCGAGGTTTTTCCCATATTGGGTTTTCCTCATACATCTTGTGTTGTGGGTTATGCATTTGTATGTTTTCCTATATTGATTGATAGGTCAATGATGAACCACAACTACCAAACCGGTACTGAGAGGGGGGGTGAATCCATACAAACACAAATACAGTCAAAAAATGATTTGACAGCAAATGCTCCAAATGACTGACAAACAAGGATACCAGTAAAGTAGAGTGCAACCGGTAACATCCAGTATAGCTCAATTAGTCATGAACCAGTCACTCAATAAGCTTTCCTCTTAGGTCAATACTACAGTATCATTATATTCTCATGCATAAAATAGTAAACTTGACCATCAGATCTTCACCACAATGAGTTCAATATGTTTTATAGATAGGCATAAAACATAGAACCTTCATGTGCTTAACAGGTAAAACAAATCATCACAAGACAGAAGCATTTCACATGACAAACATATTTTTCACATGGAAGCCCAACTAGGAAAAACTACGGTGGGGATGAATACCCACAAGCTACTTTTTGAACTCTTTAGAAGTCCACTCTGTTAGGAGCCTTGTCCGGTTAAGGACATTACAATAGGTTCTGGTAGGAACCGATCCTATTAAGGATCACCCGGTTAAGGGTTAAACCTAGTAGGGTCACCTTGTTAGAGGATTTCAAGAACTCAATAGCTGAAAGGATCTCCTAAGCTTCTCTAGCTTCTCAAAACTCATTAGCCTCGAGTTACCCAGTTAAGGGATTTGAAACAAGCCAGTTAAGACCACCCAATTTAAGGGATTTTGAATCAAGCCAGTTAAGGCTACCCTGTTAGGGGATTTTATAACTATTGAAGTGGTTAGAGATCAATAGGTATTACAATAATCTATTAACAACACTTAATGATAATGCAGATTCATTTAGGCTCCTCTTTTCCTTCTGCACATTCCCTTTGTAGGTATCTCTTCTCTCCTTTGGTCTGGAAAGAATCACGTATCACTTTCCTTGGATACACACTCACAACTTTTTGCCAACAACCTCAGAAGGAAACCCAACATCGACCTTATAGGAAACATATAGGTTGGTAGCAAAAACCCTAAACCCTAAACCTGTTGGGTTAAGTAATTCAAACGATTTGATCCTGACCGTTGAATCATGCTGCATTAAATGCAACAATCTTGAATCGATCTCAAGATATTCTCCATCGTCCATTATCCACCATTTTCATGGCGGATGATAACCCATCATGCATTATCACCGTTTGATAGACTTCGCACATTCCCGAGGTAGATAGGAATAGTCATCTTCATGCAAGATCCTTCATGCACACAAAGCTTACGTGGCAACACGATTTGTCCTTCATCATACTGCTAACTCATCACACAAAGATCACCGATTGAGTCACACAAACTTGAGGTACTCCAACTGAAAACCTCGAAGTGGAAGCTACCTACCGACCGGTAGTCATACAATGCTTCCATGTGTCGGTTCCCATAACTACATGTTGGTTCACCTTGAACAAATATGCCGCTTCACTTTGGCATATAAACCGGTTCATACATATGTCGGTTCCTCTCTCTTCACTTATCACATGTGCCGGTTCACACTATGTCCCATATTGAAATCAATGACAACATACAATATCATTATGTCTTCATGTCGGTTCACATAAGGCTCATGTCGGTTCACATAATGCCAACATTGATATCCACTCTTATCTTACCAATTTATTTGTTTAGTATTTAAGTTGATAACCGGTATTCCAAGCTTAGTTTAAAGAAAATAGTTTTCAAGAACCACTGATTCAGACCCCTCTTAGTGGTAGATTGTGTTCAACAATTAGTATCAAAGCCTAGGATCCCAGTTGATTAAATATTTCTCTAGCTTGGGTAGATTCTGGTCAAACAGCACAATGGAAAGAAATGAGTCTGCCTCCTCAAAATCCCCCATGTTTGATGGATATAACTATGCCTTCTAGAGCAAAAGAATGGAGACCTATATTTCCTCTCTTGGTTTTGATATGGGTATGTCTATCAAGAATGAGTATACTATCCCTAGTGTTCCTCCCACTGATCTAGATGCTAAGAAGGAGTATGAGAATAATGCAAAGGCTAAACATGCTATTTGATAATGAGTTTGGCAAGGTCATCTACTGTGCATCCGCCAAGGAGACTTTGGATAAATTGCAGAGATTATTTAAAGGAGATGCCAAAGTCAAAGAGGCCAAGCTACAATCACTAAGAGGTCATCTTGAAGGCTTCAAGATGAAAGATGAAGAAAATATTGGAGACTACCTTCACAGAGAAAATGAAATTGTGAACACCATTAGAGGACTTGGAGAAGAAATTGCTGATAAAATCATTGTCAAAAAGGTACTTAGATCTCTCACATCTAAGTATGATACTAAGGTTTCTACCATAGAGGAAGCCAAGGGTCTGGAGACCTTCACAATGGATGAGCTATTTGGCTCTCTAACAACCTATGAAATGAGAAGAACCGGTGAAGCATCTTCAAGGAAAGAGGCAGCATTTAACTTTACCAAAAAGGGCAAGGAAGAGGTTGCTCATAAAGATGCAAAGGTAGAAAACTTTGTCAGTAATCTCAAGAGAAGATCTGACAAGTTTAAAGGAAAGTTACCACTCAAATGCTTCAACTATGGTGAAGTTGGAATTTTTACTGCAAAATGTCCTTATAATGAAACAGATGGAGATGAGAAAAGAAGTTTTGGCAGATCTATCAATAAAGACAAAGAAATGAATGTCTATCAAAAAGGAAGAAGAGGCTACCTGAAGTATAACAATCTATTGGTGATGATGCCACAGATGAATAAAGTGCATCAGAAGATGGCTATCATGAGAATGAAAGAGAAGTTAATCTCTTTATGGCACTAGATGAATCGGTTGGTGAAGATGAGGAAGAAGAAGACATTGAAGCTGAAGTGGCTCTAGAAGGTGAGCTCATAAGTGATCTTGAGGAGTTAAGTAAAACAAGAAGAGAACTCAAGAAGGTCAAGCTTGAAGTATTAGAAGAACAAGATCACTTGAAGCAGTCCTTGGATGAGTCAAATCAAGTTATCTCTGACTTGAAACTCCAGGTGGAAGAAGCCAAGAGGATATGTGAAGTTGCATCCTCTGATCTGTTGAAGAAGGAAAAGGAGCATCAAGATCTGGAAGCAGAGATAGTGAAGCTCAGAAAAGAGCTTGAAGAGAGTAAGGATGAACTAAAAATAAGGAGCAAATATGAGGGTAGCACCAAAGCCGTAGACAAGATGTTGAGAAAACAAACACAATCTAAAGATATCGGTGGCTTAGGATTTGAAGGACAAAGTTCAAACAACAAAGACACATCCGATAAGGAGATGCAGTTCAGTTCTTCAAGTGAAGGTGAAGAGAAAAAGACATTCATTGCAAGCAAGGATACCCGCTAAGATGACTTATGCAGAATTTTTTAGAAATAGTCACACAAACTAGTATACATAATCAATAAACCAGAGGCCACACTCAACGTACCAGAATCTAGATTTGAGGAGAAATGAAAGGGTTGATCATGAAGGATTCACTAGAGTTAGCAGCATGAAAGGAAGACCCCTGATGAGAAAGACATTTGCAGGACCAAGGCAACCTAGCTGGTATGTCCCAAACTTTCATGGTTATTGTTACCGGTGTAACAAATTTGGACATAGGTTAGCCGATTTTAGATTAACAAATAAGCCTACTATGAGTTATGTGTTGGTTCCCAAAATGAACGGGTTTACATTGCCACAAGGCAGAGACCAAGCTGATTCCTCATAATATTTATGGAAATCCACCTCCAACTATCAGTATCCGTCAAGCTTGGACCAATGTTAACAAGGATACAAGATCCTTCTACACTTCAGGCTCTGCAGAACCTGAGAGGGTGATCCCTTTAGTGACCTTCCGGCTCTCTACAACTATACTTAGGAATCTACTGGAAACAAAGAAGATTATCTCATAAAAGGACTCAATAGAAAGGGAGAATGCTTAAGGATGGTGAGTCCTTCAGTGATCCTCAACCTTAAGCTAGATTATGAGATGGGTGGGACAACTCTCAAAAAATATACAAAAGCTTAACAAATGATATTCTGATATTTAAGAGATTTATAGAGATTCATTTGTTAAAAGAAAAACAAAGCTGATAATTAAAACCAATTACAAGAATTGATTAGTGTCTTACTCCATTGGGCACCTGAAAGATATAAAACATAAACTTGAAAATGTGACAAAATCTGAGATGATACTGCCTTACAATATACCCCATTTGTAACCCTAACCCAAAACTACATATCTAAAATCCTTGCACAAGCCCTATCATTCTACAACTCCATTTAAGTGATTTAATTGACCCCTTGGGCCGAAGCGTAAACAAAAAGATACATACATCATAACAATGCACTAAATAAAATAAACCCTTGATTCATTTCATTTAAAAAATTGATAGATTCATGCAATGGAGAGAAAAGAGTCAAGATTCTATTTTTCTTTAAACAAAATGTTATCTCTATCACAAGATAAAATTTACATATAACTCCTTCAAGAACCTGTACAAAATTTGACACTAAAATCTTTCTTTATTTGCTCTATAAAAGACTGTACAACTTGTTTGCTTCACTTAGACACGCTACTAGAAACAAACTAGGAAAAACCCAAGGAACAAGAAAAATGAACCTACATGACATTACCAAAAAAATCTGAACCCTTCTTCTAGCCATGATTTCCTTTTCTATAGAATAAAGGGAGTAACAAGCTTCCAGCCAAAAGACACATGTCAACAGCAGATTCATTCTTAACAATTAGCCCTAAAAGGCCGTATGCAATTCTGTTACAAAATTTTTTGCATATCCATGCGCTAGCACCTGTGAATCATCGTTCCTAACTAAAAATTGGTAGGGGAAAAACTATTTGAGCCATGTTATTATCGCCCTGAAACCTTCGGATGGAGTGTGAGATGTTGCGCTTCTGTCCTATTGAGCATTTCCCTTCTAGGAAAGGAAACAGGGTCCCGACAAGAAGAAAAGTCACCTCTAAACTAGAGGAGGAGCTTCAACCTTCATGCCTAGGATCAGAGGTAGTGGGAGGAGGAGTTAGGGGGAAAACATAATATGCTGGGGAGGGGTCGCAGCTACATGGATGGATTTATGTCTCTCCCTACCTAGACATGTCCCTTTTTCATTTCTCTGTGGGCTCTCTCTTAGAACCCCCTGCCATCCAGTGATAAAGTAGACGTAGAGGCTTTTCCATGAATGACCTTTCTTCATAAGAAAAGGATTTCACACCCCTTCTTGCAATCCTCCCCACTTTCACATTCCCTCTGGCAATATACATACTCACATATGAGAGAAAAATTTATCCAATATCACAGAGTATATTGCAACTCTATTTACAAGCTTGCTCAAACATCATTCTCCTTGCAGAAGGAAAAACTACATTCAGAAAATGAAAAGGCTTCTTACTCTCCTACCAATCTAACCACCACCTTGTTGTATTTATAGTTGAACAATACTTCATCAAGTAGTTCATGTTCATGAAACATCATCACTCTGGTGCTCTTAATTCAATCTGCTAGCTATGGACACTATAAGTCATGCATATCACATCCACTGTATTCTTTTGTCAAGGTTCATCTGATGTGAGTGATTTTATCTTGATTTAATTCTTCCATGGGTGTACATTCTTCTACTTCAGGATCTCTGTGAACAAGAAAATCTCTGAATTCATCAGAGAACTTGTGATCCATCACACTTGAACTGGAAGCTTATCATAATCCTTTCACATCTCTGAGATGTCATCCTTGCCTTATTGAATCAATCCTTTGCTCAATAGAAAATTTGAAAATAATCATCCTAGACTGGGTCAGCATCAAAATCTACCAATTGGTCACTAACCATCCCGAGTCGACAATGTTAGGAACTGGGAAGGACAACTGAGAGGGGGGGTGAATCAATTATCAATAAATTACAACTCAAAACTAGTTAATCCAACTTGAAACTTAGTCTTTGTAAAACAAACTTAATGTTGGTAAAACAGATTAACAGTTATAGCAGTACTGGTATAACTTAATGCATGAAACAGAAAGATAAACAATATCCACAACACATGACACAAAGATTTTGACATGGAAACCATGTAAGGGGGAAAACCACGATGGGAAACCTTACCCACAATCAGATGATACTACTACAGATAGTAAGTGAATACAATAATGGGGTTTACACATGTAGAAAGGCCAACCCCCTAGAGCTCACTGCTCAATCACAAAATAGGAGTCACACTGACTACAATTGGATGGTTAAATCCAATAACAATGTACTTCTTTAATATAGCATCTGCAATGCTAGATTTAGTGCCGGTTTAAGCTATGACCATGAGTGCCAAACATATTTATAACCTTTCCTTCAACCTTCAGATAATATCTATGTGATTCACACAAGGATCTGCTTATTTTCTCTCTACAATGATCTTCAATATTCACACACACTCATAATATGATCTTCAATAAGATCTTATAATTATTTATATAAAACCTAAGACCTTATCATTAGGTCAGCTCCCTAAAGATATTACATTTAAATAAATTACAAATAAGTCTTGATGCAATATAATATGTCAGCTCAATACATTTACACGTTATCCAATCAATAAACCATTTCCAAAACATGTTGTGCTGATCTGGAACATGATATCTTGTACTGGTCCATAACCTAGAATATCTGCCGATAAAGGCAAATATGTGAACTCGATTAGTCCAATAAGAAAAACACCAAATCCAAACATCCAATTCATGTCTTCGACATAACCAAATGATCTCCAGATGATAAGAAGTCATCATCACTATCGTAGCTGCTGGTGAAACATATATCGATGACTGTGCATAAGGCAATATCCATGTTGGGACCACAATATGCCGGTTCAACAATAAACCAATATAACCAGAGTGACAAATCAACAATGTAGACTACCATAAAGATAAGTGTTGACATCAATGACAAAACCAATGCAACACATGATGAAATAATCCATAATACTAACAATCTCCCCCTTTGGCATTGATGGCAACACTAGATGGAAAAACATCTAAGTGCCAAAAATAGAATGCCAAATACCAACAATCTCCCCGAAATAGATCAATACAAAGTTTTGTACCAAAAAGAGAACCAAAAATACATCTCTCCCCTAAGTACAGTGTTTTACCATAGATATCTCTCCTCCTTTGACATCAAATGCCGAAGTAGTTAAGAATCAAAATCAAAACTTAACATACAGCTAACTACTCCCCATGAGAAGTAGCTCTCTTTTATCAAAGCGGGAAAAAGATTTTTCTCTTAGTCCTTGCCGGTCTAATGCCATTCTTCATCATTCAAGTCTCTATCGATGGGGAAATTACCTTAAGCTGCTCTCTGAGATATTCAAATGTTTCCTTAGGCAAATGCTTTGTAAAAATATCGGCAATTTGCTCTTTAGTATTCACATAAACCAATCTCACTTCATTTCCTTCAACATTTTCTTTCAGAAAATTTTACTTAATAGAAACATGCTTTGTTTTAGAGTGAAATACTGGATTCTTTGATATATCTATTGTTGCTGAATTATCACAATGAATAATTATCGGTTCTTTGCATTTTACCTTGATATCCTTCAACATTTGCTTGATCCATAAAATTTGTGTGCAATTAGTTGTTGTTGTAACATATTTTGCTTCTGCTGTAGATAATGATGTACAAGTTTGCTTCTTGCTAATCCATGAAATTAATCTTCTCCCAAGAAAGAATGCACTGCCAATGGTACTCTTTCTATCATCTACATCTCCTACCAAAATTGCATTTGTATATGCACATAACTCAAAATTTTCTTGCTTAGGATACCATAAACCAAGATTTGTTGTGCCTTGTTGGTACCGGAAAATCCTTTTTACTGTTGATTCATGATTTTCTTTAGGATTGCTTTGAAATACAGAAACAATACACACTGCATTCATTATATCAAGTCTGGTTTGTGTCAAATACAATAATCCTCCAATCATATATTTGTACCTTGTCCAATTTATAGGAGCTGAATCATCCTTTAATGTCAATATATCTATTGTAGTCATAGGAGTGCTTACTAGTTTGGAGTTTTCCATACCAAATTTCTTCAAAAGTTCCTTCAAGTATTTTTTTTGACATATGAATATACCTTTATCTGTTTGGGAAATATGAAAACCTATAATTTTTTTTATCTCTCCAATCATATACATTTTAAACTCTTCCTACATCTTCTTAACAAAGTCTTTACATATCTCTTCTTCACCTCCAAAAATAATATCATCCACAAATACTTCAATAACCAAAATGTCATCATTGGTGATTTTGTAATACAAATTGCTATCAACATTACCTTTTGTGTAACCAGGATTTAAAATATATTTATCTAGTGTAGCATAGCAAGCTTTGGGAGCTTGCTTCAATCCATATAAAGCTTTCCTTAACCTGCAAACCATATCCTTATCATCTGTTAATGAAAATCCATCAGGTTGTTCAATGTAAACTTCCTCTTCAAGATCTCCATTCAAAATGCACATTTTACATCCATCTGATAAACTTTATAGTTCTTGTGAGCTGCAAATGCAAGAAATAGTCTAACTGCTTTAATTCTGGCTATCGGTGCAAAGGTTTCATTATAATCAATTTCTTCTTTCTGTGAATAACCTTTACAAACTAATCTTGCTTTATTTTTTATTACTTCACCATCCTCATTAAGTTTATTTCTAAATACCCATTTAGTTCCAATTACATTTTTGTCTTTAGGCCGGGGAACTAATGTCCAAGTATTGTTCTTTTCAATTTGTTCTAGTTCTTCTTCCATTGCTTTTATCCAATTTTTATCTTCACATGCTCCATCACTTGAGATATTAAACATACCTCTTCATTTTCCAATCTTCCTCTAGTCATAACACCTTGATTTTTATTTCCAATTATCAGATTTTCTGAATGATCCAATCTTACATACCTGGGTTTATTCTGATTTCCACTTACAGGTTGTTGTTCTTCAGTCAAAGTTGAGTTTTTTAATGATGTCGGTGCAATCTATGTCAGTTCATTAATAATCATTTCTACCACCGGTTCTATAGATCTTGATTTTCCTCTAAAATGTTCATCTATCTTCACATTAGTACTCAATGATTTTCTGCAATCTTTTATTATAACATCTATATGCCTTGCTTCTAGTTGAATAACCAAGAAATATTCCTTCATCACTTCTAGGATCAAATTTTCGAATAGACTCATCTATCCTAATATAGCATTTTCTTCCAAATATTCTAAATTATTTAAGAGTAGGAGTATGACTGAGCCATAGTTCATAAGGGGTCTTACCATTTTCACCTTTGATGTGAACTCTATTGAAAGTATAGACCGTAGTATTCACTGCTTCTCTCCAGTACACATGAGGTAGATTTTCTTCCATCATCATGGTTCTTGCTACATCTAGTATAGTTTTGTTCTTCATTTCCACAACTCCATTCTGCGCAGGTGTCTGGGGTGCTGATAGTTTTCTTTTGATTTCATTCTCCTCATAGAATGGATTGAATTCACTAGATGTAAATTCTCCTCCTTGATCAGAATCTCAAACATTTGATTTTCTTGCCGGTTTCATTCTCTACCATTTTCTTGTATATTAGGAATCTTCCAAAAGCTTCTAATTTGTCCCTAAGAAAAGTACCCCAACACATTCTAGAATAATCATCAATTATTAGCATAAAGTATCTATCACCCTGAAGACTTCTTGTTCTTGTTGGACCACATAAATCAATATGGATTAAATCAAGAATATTATTGGATTTCTCAGAAATGCTCTTAAATGTTGTTCTAACTTGATTTCCCATTTGACATTTCTTACATACCGGATTATCAGGTTTCACAATCTTAGGTAAATCCCTTACTACCTTAATTGAACTGATCTTTACAATGCAATCAAAATTCACATGACAGAGTCTCTTATGCCATAACCAACTTTCATCAATGTGTGCAATCAAACATGTCTTATCGATGGTATTCAAGTGAAATATATTACCTTTAGTCTGATTACCGGTTGCAATCTCCAATCCAGTTCTGTTCATGATTTTGCATTTTCCATTCTTGAATTGTAATTCAAATCCTTTTCCCACTAACTAACCAACACTCAAAATATTATGCTTTAAACTTTCAACATAATAAACATTGTTATAATACCCTAAAGAGGATCACCTAAACCATGGGCCCCTAATATCGACAACATCACCAAGGCCCTAACCAAAGGCAATTAAATCAACTTTGAGCACACAATTAATTAATTCTTCAATCACTGAATGTCACATGGCAAGTGAATTATTCTATATAAATTAAATCATTCCAAAAAAATCATTTTGATCAATTATCCTATTTAATTTATTAAATATCCTAGAATATTTAATTAATTAATAAATTTGCCATTTAATCATAAAAAAGGAATTAATTTATTACAAAAGAGGAATTAATATGCAAAGAAAGAGTTAAATTGAAAATAAAATAAAAGAATTGAATTGAGAGAGAAATCAAACTTGAGATATTATTTCTTCTTCTAAATTGAGATAACTTGAAATCAGAAAAACAATTTATTGGATTATTAATCATTCTCTAAAATTGGAACTCAAAGCTTTTGATAAAAGAAGTTCAGTTGCATTAAAAAAGAATCTTTCTTGAATAAATCAAAGAAATCGCATGGAATTACCTATTTTCATCTCAAGTGCATGGAATTCATTGAATTTTATCTCCAATGCAAACTCAAACTTCTTTTTTGAATGCATTTCAATTAAACTATAATTGGAATCTATCTCAAGGTTAACTGAATCTGATATCTCAATTATTTTAATTATCCTAAATTGTGCTTTTTCTTGATCTCTCTTGTGATTCTCTATAAATTTAGCCTTCATCTCTCATTCAAAACACCTTAGAGATTTATTGTTATTATACAGTTTTTGCTCTGGAGTCATTGAAGACATTGTGCTTGCTTTTTGAGATTATTGCATCTTAGTTTAATTTCTTTTTGCATATTTCATGATTGCCTGAATTCTTATAGCTTACTATTCATCCATCTAGCATAATCTTGCATCCATTTAGCTTAATATCATGTTCATATAGATTAAATCCTTCATCTTGGTGTAGTCTAGTCACTGGTATTGCTTATACAAATCCGAGAGCAATCCTATACTCACATCTTTTAGAAGACAATTGGTCCATTTGTTATGGTTTTATTATTCATGATTATATCTATCTAAACATACATGTAATGACTTAATTGAAGTGTTGTGTCTTGCAGCTTACAGACTTATTCCACTTTTTCACACACACATTTTTGGCACCCACCGTGGGGCAGAAGACTACATCTTTCAGCCTCAGAGACTAACTTTTTTCTTATTTTTCAGATTTTTATTTTTTTGAATTTTCGTCCATACAGTTGCTGCAAATTATCGTACGAGTTTTCCCACTCTACCGAACGATAAACAACAAATATCGTGTGATCTCATATGACTCGATGAGAATCCTCGTATGGTATTTTGTGTTTCTGGGTTAAAAGCAGATTTCTTTCTTCGAGTTTTCTCATTCAATTTTTATCATACTAATGCTGATGCTGGCTTGTTGTTCATCTGTCTGAGAAATTTTCACAGCCTAATCAGTTTTTGTAGAACGCTTGTTGAAGAATATGCTTGTCAAACAAGGATAATATGACTACTGATTTGTTGTCTTTGCAGGTTGCCTAAGGAGATTAGAGAAAATATTGTGCATTCATTAAATTCATTTTTTAGGCACCTAACTTGCTATCTGGTTAATGAACAAATCTTTCTTTCATGTTTTTAGAAAATTCTGAGAGATAGGAGAGTATTCTCTTGTCTGCATAGACAATTAGAAATCCAGACCCTTGAGGCTTTTTCCTAAGTTTGAGATTTGTATATCTTTAGCAGACCTACCCTCCCGAGGAGCCTTTAAGGCCAAATCCATTAGGGTCGGTGAGAGGGGAACAACCCAAGTGGGAACAACTAAACACCAAGTACTCCAACCCACTATAAAATAAACATGATTTGATGAAAATCAAGTCAACGACTGTGCTCGAGAATAGCTCTCCTCTGTACCTTCGGGTATATTAAACCTTGGTTTTCAAGGTTGGGAGACCTCTTAATTAATTTTATACCTCGATGCACCAAATGGATCCCTTACTAGTTCCAATTAAAATTAGAAGCTACTTGGTTCACCTTTGAAAGGGGGGATAATCTTTGTGCAAGAGAGATAGTAACTCTCCCAAGACACTTGCCATATCATGCCCCCATTAGCATTTGAAGTTGGCTAATACGGCATTGAGAATCCATTGGGTGAGACTCAGTGGTCGTATTCAGATTAGCTATTGGGTGTGTACCTAAATCAGCAAGCAAATGTTTTCTTCTCTCACCAATTTCCATAGGGTTAGCATGTTGTGATTGAATTCATTCTACATATTGCATGTTTATTGTGTTTTCATCCCTGAAACTGAAACTGAAATACCAAAATTAGAGAAAACAATAAACAACTCATTAGTCAAAACTTTGTCCGTGTCAAAAACTAGTCTATCTTAGTCAAAACTTTGTCCGTGTCAAAACTAGTCTATCTTAGTCGAAACTTTGTCTGTGTCGAAAATAGTCTATCTTAGTCGAAACTCTGTTTGTGTCACAAACTAGTCTATCTTAGCTATCCAAAAAATCAGTCCATCTCAAAACTGGTCGTCGTGAGTCATTAAAAACTCGATCTGTCAGAAATTTTGTCCCTATCCCGTAAATTGTCGTACGAGTCTTCTAATTTATCATCCTGCTAGATACCTTTGTCATACAAAATTTTATCAGGTCTAACAGTTTATCGTTTGAGCCATAGTTCTGTGTTGTACTAAATCTGATAAACTATCGTCCTATTTAGGGAATTATCATCTGGTATCTGATTCTATGTCATATGAAACACCATTGCATTCATCAATTTATTGTCTGAGGTATACCCATCTGTCGTGCAAACATAGGCATCAACTTGTACAAAATTCTATTTTTGTCGTCCCGAAGCTATTAAATTGTCGTCTAGTTCTATAAAACCTGTCATACGAATCTTTGATTTTGTCAATCTAGAATAGTCAAACTTTCCTAAAATAGTCTACAGCGAGCATAAAACCAGTTATCATCATTTTGAGCATAAACAAATATAAACAGTGCACTTATGTCATAGTGTTGCATGATTTTGTCGATCATCTTTTAGCTAGTTCAATCAACCATTTATCAAACTTAAATCACTTAGATAACTTCTTACATAGGATAGATCATTCCTAAAACTAGACCGAGTCTTAGTCACTTCTCTTAAATCAAACTAGGTAACTTAGATAAACATCTTACATAGGATAGATCATTCCCAAAACCAAACTAAAGCTTAGTTGCTTCTCTCAATCGATACGTTAAATGAACAACTAGCTCCAAATTTGATCTTGACTTCTGCATCACAAAGAACTTTAGGTCACATCAATCAATAAAAATGTCTATTCAAACAAGAAGTTCTCGTAAGAAAGCAGCCAAGGAAAAAGGACAATCCTTTTCATATCAAGATAATCCATTTATGTAAAGGATCCTCTTACTGATAAAACTTCATAATCAGATATGCCAATTTATGATCAACCCTTGTCCCCCACCATATCTGGAATAAAACAAGAAAGATAAGCTGCTAAACACAAAACTTATGACAATCTTAGTATCCATGATACTAACAGTGATTCCTCATCAAGTGAATCTGAAGCCTCTGAACCTCCAAAAACTGATATACAAAAATGCCAAAAAGATAAAGAATTCCGAAAAATGATGAAGGTTATCATGGCTAGAGAAAAAGAAGACTATTTTCTAGAACTAGCAAAGCAAGGAGCTTAACTTCCTACTGGTTATAACGTTGAGGCTGTCATCACTAAAGAGGAAGAGACACCATTAGCAATGGTAAATAAACAATTACAAGCATTATGAACTGTGATCACAGAACTAAAAAACAAGGATAAATCACCAAAACAATATTCTCTAGACACAATATGCCCATTTCCATTTGACAAAAACATTTACATGCCTCCATTTCCTTCACAAGTGGAGATCCCAAAATTTGACAAATATGATGGTAACTCGGATCCCCAAGACCATATTAGAGAATTTTGTGATTTATGTATGGAGTTCATGCACGACCAAACATATCTCATGCGCCTTTTCTCGAGAAGTTTAGGAGGGTAAGCTATGGAATGGTTGTCAAGCCTACCTATGGGAATAAAAACTTTTAAAGAATTAATCCAACTGTTTCTACAACAATACTCCTATAACATTCGTCACCCAGTCACTATGATAGAGCTTTGCAATACCAAATCAAAAAGAGGAGAGCCCTTTCTCACTTTTCTCCAATGATGGAGAAAGATGTTCTCTAGATATTCACGGCCTATTACAGATTCTGAGAAGATGGATATCTTCGTCAATAACTTAATCCCTGAATTGAAATATAATATCCAAATGCAAGTACACCCTTGATTCAACAAAATGGTAGATAATGCCCTCAGGATGGAAGATGTTCTTATAAAGAAGGGAGACATCTCACTTTGGAAAGAAACACAACTAGGATCTAGTTCCAAAGAAAAGAAAAAATATTGGAAATATGGCAAAGACAACAACAAAAATGTTGTTAATGATGGAGTGGTAGACATTGTTAAAGAAAAAACAATGTCCATGATATTTAACTTGGCTAGTGGCATGCAAACACTCAAAGAAGCTGAAATCGTAGTAGAAAATCCTCCGAAGAAAGTAAAAGAGTGGTTTAAAGAGAAACCTTGGCTTTCAAAACCTGAACGCAAATTCACTCCTTTAGAAGAATCATACGAATCTGATTTCAAAACTTTATTGGCAAATGATCTGATAACCTTACTAGACAATTCTAGGCCATATGATCTAGAAGTGAAACCAAAATGGTGGAGAGAAAACAAATACTGCAAATACCATAGAAACAAAGATCATAACACAAACAGTTGCATGAAGCTTAAGCATGAGATTCAAGATCTCATTGACGCTGGAAAATTTTTTGTGGGAAATCACACAACTAATGTTGATCACAAAGATTTTAAAGATCCCTTACCTATTTATGAACAGGGTAATTCCTCAAAGTCAAAGGGAGGTGCCAAAGTTAATTACACCTATACCAGCAATGACAATGTGATCAACATGATTGAGTCTTCCCAACCTAAATATTGCAATGTGATTATAATCAAAGATAAACAAAACGAATCACAAAATGTAAATGTTGTGACCCATGCTCAAAAGAAAGTCACTCTCCAAGGAGCTGGTTCTTCAACTCCTACTCAAATGACGTCAAACCTACCAACCTCGTAAAACAAACAAACGGATACAACATTTGCTAAATTTAAACAACTAACTTCATCATCATCCTCTGGATATACCATTGTCGAACAACTAAAAAGAATGAATGCTCAAATCTCCATCTTTGAATTGCTATAAATCTCTTATGCTCATAAAGAGATGCTGGACAAAGCATTGCTCACAACTAATGTCCCAAAAGATTTAGATATCGATCGGTTTAAATCTATGGTGGGTCACTTGACTTCACCTCATTATCTTACTTTCTCTAAAGAAGATGACAACTCGTCACCCATATAACCAGCCATTACACATTGAAGCTATGATCCATAAACACCGAGTTAAATGTGTTTTGATGGAGGCATTGGGTTGAATATTTGTACCTATAATCTTCTTACACGGCTGGGATTTTCTAAAAAATGTCATTGATCCAGCCAAGAAAATAACAATCAAAGCTTATGACGAAGAAGAAAGAACCTCTAAAGGTCTGGTACTATTACCGATCAGGGTATGTGTTAGGACCTAGGAGGCAACTGATAAGGGGGGGTGAATCAATTGACCATGAATTACAACCCAAATGCAACTTAATCAAACTTGATACGTAATACCGGTAAACCAAACTTAACACCAATTAACAGATTAATGGTTAATATCAATACCAGTGAAACTAAATGCATAAAACAGAAAGAGAAACAACATCCACAACACATAACACAAAGATTTGTACGTGGAAACCCTCTAAGGGGAAAAACCACAGTGGGAAACCTTACCCACAATCAGATTATACTACTGCAGATAGTATGTGTATACAAATGGGGTCTGCACATGGAAAAAGGTCAACCGCCTAGAGTTCACTACTCAATCACAAAATAGGAGTCACACTGACTACAATTGGATGGTTAAATCCAACGATAATGTACTGCTTAAAGTAGCATCTCTAATGTTGGATTCAGCACCAGTTAAGCTCTAATAATCACCTTCAAACCTTCCTTGAACCTTCTCTATGGTCTGCTCATATGATCTTCAATATTTGCACATACCATGGTACAATATCATATACTATATACCGTTACTTCTCTACTTCATTCCATCTCACAAATGAGATCCTACATATATACCAAAACCTAAGACCAAACGTGTAGGTTGGCTCAATAAGAATATTACAATAAAATCAATTACAAATAAGTCAAGATGAGATGCATCATGTCGGCTCAATACATTTACACAATATCCAAATAATAAATCATCTCCATAACGTGTCATGTTGATTTGGAATAGATAATGCATACTAGTCCATAACCTAGACCAATTTGCCAATAATAGCAAATATGTCAACCTAATTAGACCATTAATCAGAATACCAAAACCAAGTATCCAAACCATGTGAACTTCTCGGTGAATACAATGTGTCGGTTCAACAGTAAATCAATATGGACATAGTGCCAAATTAACAATGTAGATCTCCAGAAGGATAAGTGTTGACATCAATGAAAAAACTAATGTAACATATCCATAATACCAACAATCTCCCCCTTTGGCATTTATGGCAGCACTAGATGGAAAAACATCTAAGTGCCAAAAACCAAAAACCAACAATCTCCAGAATAGATCAATACCAAAAATCAAAACCAAAATCACTCTCTGCATTTTGATTAATCTCTCCCCCAATGAATAATCTCTCATAGGATAATGTTTCCTAAATACAAAGTTTGTCCATAGATATCTCTCCCTCTTTGACATCAAATGCTAAAGAAATACAAATAGAAGAACATACAACCAATTACAATGACCAATTTTTATAGCCAACTGCTCCCCATGAGAAGTAGCTCTCCTCCATCAAAGCCGGAAAAAGGTTTTTCTATTATTTTCTATCGGTTTGATGCCAATCTTCAACTGTCTAAGTCTCTATCAGTGAGGGTATTACCCCAAGCTGCTCTCTGAGATATTCAAAATTTTCCTTAGGCAAAGGCTTAATAAATATATCTGCAATCTGCTCTTTAGTATTCACATAAACCAATCTTACTTGTTTTGCTTCAACATTCTCTTTCAAAAAATTATATTTGCTAGAAACATGTTTAGTCTTAGAGTGAAATACTAGATTCTTTGATATATCAATGGCTGTTGAATTATCACAATAAATGATTATTGGTTCTTTGCATTTTACCTTGATGTCCTTCAACATTTGTTTAATCCATAATACCTGAGTACAATTAGTTGTTGCTGCAACATATTCTGATTTTGCTATTGATAATGATGTACAACTTTGTTTCTTACTCAACCATGAAATAAATCTGCTACCAAGAAAGAATGCTCCACTAGTGGTGCTCTTTCTATCATCTACATCTCCTGCCCAATTTGCATTGGTGTATGCACATAAATCAAAATTTTCATCTTTAGGATACCATAAACCAAGATTTGTTGTGCCTTGTAGATACCGGAAAATCCTTTTTACTGTTGATTCATGATTTTCTTTAGGATTACTCTAAAATCTTGAAACAATACATACTACATTAATTATATCAGGTCTTGTTTGTGTCAAATACAATAAACCTCCAATCATGGATTTATATCTTGTTGGATTAATAGGAGCTGAATCATCCTTCAATGTGAATTTGTCAGTGGTAGTCATAAGAGTACTTACTAGTTTGGAATTTTCCATACCAAATTTCTTCAATAGTTCCTTCAAGTATTTTTTTTAACATATGAATATACCTTTATCAGTGTGTGAAATTCGCAATCCTAAAAAGAATTTTATCTCCCCAATCATAGACATTTCAAATTCTTCCTGCATCTTATTAGCAAAGTCTTTACATAATCCATCTTCTCCTCCAAAAATGATATCATCAACAAAAACTTCAATAACCAAGATTTCATCATTAGTCACTTTGAAATATAAGTTGCTATCAACATTACCTTTAGTGTATCCAAGCTTCAAAAGATATTTGTCTAATCTAGCATACCAAGCTCTAGGAGCTTGCTTCAATCCATACAAAGCTTTCCTTAATCTGCAAACCATATCTTCATTATTTGTCAATGAAAATCCATCAGGTTGTTCAGTGTAAAATTCCTCTTCAAGATCACCATTCCAAAATGTACATTTTACATCCATCTAATATACTTTATAGTTCTTGTGAGGTGCAAATTCAAGAAATAATCTGATTGCCTCAATTCTAGCTACCGATGCAAGTGTTTTATTATAATCAATTCCCTCTTTTTGTGAATATCCTTTACACACTAATCTTGTTTTGTTCCTGATTACCTTACCATCTTCATTAAGTTTATTTCTTAATACCCATTTAGTTCCAATTACATTTTTGTCTTTAGGCCGGGGAACTAATGTCCATGTATTGTTCTTTTCAGTTTGTTCTAATTCATCTTCCATTGCTTTAATCCAATGTTCATCTTCACATGCCTCAATAATAGATGCTGGTTCAATTTGAGAAATTAAACATACCTCTTCATTTGCTAGTCTTCCTCTTGTCATAACTCCTTAATACTTATTCCCAATTATCTGATTTTCTGAGTGATTCAGTCTTACATACCTGGGTTTATTCACATGTTGTTGTTCTTTAGTCACTGTGGAATTCTCTGATGATGTCGGTGTGACTAGATCCACACTCTGTACTGGTGCACTCTGTATTGGTTCATTTATGATCATCTCAACTACCAGTGAATCTATAGACCTTGAATTTCCTCTAAATTATTCATCTATCTTCACATTAGCACTCTCAATGATTTTCTGCAATCTTTTATTAAAACATCTATATGCCTTGCTCTTAGATGAATAACCAAGAAATATTCCTTCATCACTTCTAGGATCAATTTTACCAATATAATCATCTCTCCTAATATAACATTTGCTTCCAAATATTCTAAAGTATTTAAGAGTGGGAGTATTACCAAACCATAGTTCATAAGGGGTCTTACTGGTTTCACCTTTGATGTGAAATCTGTTAAAAGTGTAAACTGTTGTATTCACTACTTCTCTCCAGTACACATAAGGTAGATTTTCTTCCAATATCATGCTTCTAGCTACATTGAGAATAGTTATGTTCTTCCTTTCCACAATTCTATTTTGCTGAGGTGTCTGGGGTGCTGATAGTTGTCTTCTGATTCCATTCACTTCACAAAATGTATCAAACTCCTTAGATGTAAATTCTCCTCGATCTGATCTCAAACATTTGATTTTCTTACTGGTTTCATTCTCTACCATTGCCTTGAATAGTTTTAATTTTCCAAAAGCTTATGATTTCTCCCTAAGAAAAGTAACCCAACACATTCTAGAATAATCATCAATGATTAGCATAAAGTATCTATCTCCCTATAGACTTCTTGTTCTTGCCAGACCACACAAGTAAGTATGGATTAAATCAAGAATATTATTGGATTTCTCATAAATAGTCTTAAAAGTTATTCTAAGTTGCTTTCCCATTTGAGATTCCTTACATACCGGATTATGAGGTTTCACAATATTAGGTTAATCCCTTACTACCTTAGTTGAACTGATCTTTACAATGCAATCTAAATTTACTTGAGAAAATCTCTTATGCCATAACCAACTTTGATCAATATGTGCAATCAAACATGTCTTTTCACTGTTATTCAAATGAAAGATATTAACTTCAGTCTGATTACTGGTTGCAATCTCCAAACCATTTTTGTTCATGATTTTACATTTACCATTCTTGAACTGTAATTGAAAACCCTTTTCAACTGATTGACCAACACTCAAAAGATTATGCTTCAAACCTTCAACATAATAAACATTGTCAGTATTGTGCTTACCATCAAAATATATAGTGCCTTTTCCTTTGATAAAAACAAGCTTTATCATCCCCAAATCTTACTAGACCTCCACTATATTCCTGAAAAGATAAGAATTTACTTTTATCACCAGTCATATGATGTGAACATTTGAAATCTATGACACATTCATCTTTTTCTTCAATTTTAGCTGTCAGGGCCTGCTCTGGCGGTGGAATAGTAGGTGTCGGTTGATATTATTTTATTGCAACAAAATTGGTTCTTCATCAGAATCATCAATAACTCCTTCATCAGCATAGTAACATGATTTGTCTCTATTCTTCTTAAATTTGTATCTCTGATATTCAGGGTTAGGCTTATATGTTCTTTTAGCTTCTTCTCTCAATCTTGCATGTCTGTCAAGACATCTAGATGCCATATGAATAACTTTATTACAGTTAAAACATTTAAATGGTGCTTTACCTTCATACTTACTCCCAATAGGACCCTTAGGCATTTTTCTTACAAATAGTGCTTCAAGTTCTTCGAGTTCTTCATTTTCTCTTCTGATATCTTCAAGTTCTTTTGCATAAAGTACTTTCCAATTAGATTTGTTAGATGATGATGTTGATGCTTTGAAGGGCAAATCTATCTTAATTGTAGCAACAAGACCAAATTCCTCAAGCTCAAATGCTGAAAGTTTTCCAACCAAGGTATCTCTAGATACTGATGTATTAGGCATTGTTTGCAACTCATTAATAGTAGTTACTTTCATTTTGTATGCCGGTGGCAATTCTCTTAAAACTTTAGAAATAATTTCATCTTCACTTAAGGATCCTCCACAACATTGTATTCCCAAAACAATTTCATTAACTCTTTCCATGAAAGCAGAAATTCTTTCATCTTCTTCCATTTTTAAATTTTCATACCTGACCCGGAAGCATTCTAGTTTGCAATTTTGACAGTGGTATCTCCTTCATTCAGTGTCTCCAATTTATCCCAAATAGATTTAGTAGTAGATCAGTCTGATAATCCCATGATTTGCTGATCTAATAATTTTCTCAAAAGTGCTTCTCTTTCTTTGCAATCATTTTCTTGATCTTTACCCAATGTTGGTAGATTAGGTTGATTCGGTGTAGGACCAACATAGCCATTCTTTGTGACATCCCATATGTCTCTTCTAATGCAATTTAGATGTGTCTCCATTCTGATCTTCCATATACCATAGTTGGTTCCATCATGTTTCAAACTGTCCGAACTGAAAATGTTAGTTGCCATAGGATCTCCTCAAGTTGTTAGGCTTCTGCAAAAAGAGGACTATTCTCTGATACCAATTGTTAGGACCCGGGAGGCAACTAAAATGTGGGGGGGGGCGGGGGGGGGTGAATCAATTGACCATGAATTACAAACCAAATACAACTTAATCAAACTTGATACTTAGTAGTGGTAAATTAAACTTAATGTCGGTTAACAGATTAACAGTTAATATCAATATCGGTGAAACTTAATGCATAAAACAAAAATAGAAGCAACATCCACAACACATAATACAAATATTTGTACATGGAAACTCTGTAAGGGGAAAAACCATGGTGGGAAACCTTACCCACAATCAGATGATACTGCTGCAGATAGTATGTGTATACAAATGGGGTTTGCACATGCAGAAAGGCCAACCGCCTAGAGCTCACTACTCAATCACAAAATAAGAGTCAAATCGCCTAGAGCTCACTGCTCAATCACAAAATAAGAGTCACACTGGCTACAATTGGATGGTTAAATCCAATGATAATGTACTGCTCAAAGTAGCATCTTCAATGTTGGATTCAGTACCCATTAAGCTCTAATAATCACCTTCAAACCTTCCTTGAACCTTCTCTATGGTCTTCTCATATGATCTTCAATATTTGCACATACCATGTTACAATACTGTATACCATATATCGCTACTTCTCTACTTTATTCCATCTCACAAATGAGATCTTACATATATACCAAAACCTAAGACCAAATGTGTAGGTCGGCTCACTAAGAATATTACGATAAAATCAATTACAAATAGGTCAAGATGTGATGCATAATGTCAGCTCAATACATTTACAACAATATCCAATTAATAAATCATCTCCATAACATGTGGTGCTGATCTGGAATAGATAATGCATACCGGTCCATAACCTAGACCAAATAATTGGTAACAACAAATATGCCAACCCGATTAGACTATTAATAAGAATACCAAACCCAAGTATCCAAACCATGTCTTCAACATAACCAAGTGATCTCTAGATGATAACCAGTCATCCTTAGTGCCAGTGAACAATATAACCTACCAGTGAACAATATATCGGTGACTGTGCATAAGTCACTGAACATGCCGGTGAACACAATGTACCGGTTCAACATAACCAAAGATCTCCAGAAGGATAAGTGTTGACATAAATGACAAAACTAATGCAACACATCCATAATACCAATAGTAGGACCTATAGAAAGAGATGTTATTTTCCAGGTGCTTGATCTTCCTTTGTCGTACAACATCTTACTGGGCAGCCCATGGATTCATGAAATGAAGGCAGTTCCATCTACATATCATCAGTGCTTAAAATTTCCTTATAACGGGGTTGAAGTCAATATTCCTACTGATACAAACTCTCCCTGCAATGCATTGACAAAGAGTGCTGATACCTTTGTGCCTCATAATAAAGCAACCTCTACAACTAAAATTTTAGAAACCTTGATGAAGAACTTAGAAAAAAAATTGAAAATCACAGATACTGGCATGGATGGATACAAGATAGAACCAGTACTTTCACTAATCTCTCTTCCTCCATCACCAAGATAGTTAGGAAAACCATCAGAGGTTATGAAGCCACAGACTTCCACTCCAAATATCATATATGGTAGTCTCTTTGTAGAATCCTCTACTTCCCTTGTAGATGAAATAGAAGAGGGTGTTGTTCTCAAATGGCTTTTCAAAGAAGATAGTGAAAACAAAGAAGACATTGTGAGATTTCTCCGACATGATATGGTCCAAGATATAAAATGATTCAACATATGGGATATTGAGGTATTGGTCCTCTAGGAAAAAATAAAGATGGTATTATTGAACCCATTTATCCACAAACAAAGTTTGCAAATGAAAAAGCGGGATTGGGATACGATTTGGGAAAGACATTAGACCAAAAACATGCTTCTAAGTCTAAGTGGGAAAAAAAGACATTGCCTTCACTATCACAGGAAGTAAACACTCAACAAACTCAAGAAGAGTATTGAAAAGAACAAAAAGAAATAGAAATCAAGAGAGAAGAAATAGTTAGTCTCAAGTCCCAATGGTATCAACTACAACAGTACAAGGATTAGAAGTCCTAGAGGATATGAGAGAAGAGGTAGAATGAATCAAGGAATTGTGTCCAGATCATCTCTTAGATACATCTAGTACATAAACTCCAAAAGATTCCAATGATATCACAGATAAAACTCAAGAACTGATACGCTTAAAACTACAAATGGAGATAGAAGAAATCAGACTAAAAAGACAGGCAGACTATGAAAGAAAGATGAAAGAAGGAAGGATGCAAGAAAATTCTTTACCTACTATGTCTCCCTCTTATAGGAAAGAACAAATTAGGTATGGCACTACATAAGAAGAATTGGAAGCTACAGAAATAGAACCAGTCATTATTCCAGAAGAATTTGAATGGAGTAGAAGACAAAAGTTCATAGAACCATCAAGGTTATGTCAACACGTATGTCAGATACAAGTGATAAATGAACCAAATCATGAAGGAACTTGCAGCATCAAAGATGTAGGTATTGACACTATACATAAATTCACTCAATCACTTGAAGAAGAGTCAAAAACTTCATCTTATGACTCTGATGACTCCGACAATAGTCCTATTGATGATAATACCTATTCAACATCAAACTCTGACTCCTCTATCATAGATGTCTTGGAATTTGTCTATTGATCTTATTACTGTCGAACCACGATATGTAGTCCACTTTGGTGAAGAAAACGATGCTGCGAGTAGGTCTATTGGATTTTTTCAACTAAATATTAACGTACACTACAATGATCATGTTGTAACTATTCCTGGTCTTGAGACATTTATGCAAGGTAGTCTTCTAGAACTCGACTTGTCGATCCGAAGTTATGATGATAATACTATGAACTCTCTCGAACCTATCCAAACTTTATCTTTGGTACATCCTGAATGAATTGATTGTACTCTCCAAAACCAACCTATGAATTTACCTATCTTTGCCAATGACTGTTAGGCCCAATATGGAAAGCTAATGTACTGAGAGGGGAGGGGTGGATCAGTACTCCAAAACTTTTCTTCAATAATAACTTTACTGTTATGCATAAACTGAATAGTGCAATAATATAATATAAAGCTAAAACAAATAGATAACAATCATACATGATTCACTCCATAACACATATATTTTGGTTATGTAGAAACTCTTGGTTAGAGAGAAAAACTGTGGTGGGAATAGCACCCACAACTTCACTACTACAATAATAAAGAGTGCTCAGTTAGAGCTACATGTTTAGCTATTTCTGATAGCTTAACCTATTAGGAGTATCTAGATCTGTTAGATCTACCTTGCTAAAGGATTTCACAACACTTAAACTAAATGCTACACCTAGTTAGAGGCTTTACAATTTATAGACTTGATTAGTCTTTTATCCCGTTAAATGTTTCTCTTACAACTTCAAAATACTACAATAAAATCATTACAAATATCTGCAACTTTACATATGGAATGTTATAGAAGATTCTATGTGCTCAGAATAAGTTACCTTGCTTATAGCATACCTCAGTAACTCATATAGTAACTCGATAAACCCTTCTGTTTACTCTGTTCTTCGACTATTCTCTGAAAACCTTCTCAGTGACCTCTGTGCCTTTGTAATAGTTTTCTTACACTCATGCACACACCTCTTTAATTCTTAACTCATGCTGTATAAATAGATCTCTTATGATGATGATCCATTCATTGCTTCGATCTTACAAACATGTTTTATCAAATGAATAACCATGCAAATTATTTCATTAGTTAGATGACCTCAAAATCATACACAATCTTTAAGTGCAATTTCCAATGTGATAACGGTTAGATGTTCCTCGATCTTGTAACACATTTTCATATGTATGTGTAGGTTCAATGAATCTGGTAACACATTTTACTTGGTGTATAACAACTCGGTGTGTCATCTTTACTACTCGATAGATATGAAATGATACTCGGTAGACAGCTCAGTGTATACTACGTTCTGAGACTACTTTCTTCAATAATCGACTAGGCTGTGCATACCGACTGAATATCTCAATAGAGATAACCGACTAGAGTATATGGAATAACTTTGACATGAAACTAATGACAACTTGATAAGTAGTAACAATCTCCCCTTTTGACATTAGTTGAGATGTTTGACAAAAACTACTTTCAAAGTTATAACTCAATAATCTATATAATTGCAAAATTTGACTATGCTGACAGTATATACAATAGTCAATAATATAATATATCCAGATATACTCCCCTTATCGATATACTGTACAGAACTTCTGATTTTGCATGCTTGGTGATCTGTTCTATGTGCTTTGCTTACTGTTCTATTTACTGCTCTTGGATACTCTGCTTGCTCTGCTCGGTATACTCCCCCTATATACTATACTCCTTTTGTTTGATAATTTGAATACAACACTTCCCCAATATTGTATCACTCGTCTAATATGCTATCATATCACTCCCCCTTTTTGACAAACATCAAAACTTAATTACCATTCGGGAGTGGTAACTGATCAAAAATGGATTTGTACTTGGTTCGTGCTTCAGTGAGAGTGACAGAGAGTGCAATCTTTACACTGTCCATTAAAGAATTATGTGCTTGAATACCAGCCAATAATGATATTAAGCCATCTAGAGTGCTTCCCTCTTGTGTAGTAGATAAGGAGGTGGCTCGGTTGATCTATTCTTGGACAGATGAAAGATGAGGAAGGAATAATGTCTAAAGTGTCATTATGTCCATTCGGATCTTGTGTTCTTCATTTCTTAGGTCCAACTGTTGAGCCATGAGTTGTTGTAGCTTTGTATAAAAATTCTGAACTAAATTTGGCTCTGTGGTCAACTTGCTTGAGAGATCGGTGATCTCTTTCTCAATTGCCTCTGTTTTATTCTTAATGTCTTTAATGAATAAAGAAAATGTGCAGAGTTTCTGAAATAAATAAAGAATGTGCTCAAGTTGAGGAGTCAACTCAGTAATAAATTTGACAAGTTTAACTTTGCCAATAGCTATAGCTTTCTATACCTCTTCTTTCATTTTTGCAGTGAGCTCTTTGTATTTTAGCTTGATCAAATATTCTGATGCATCTACTCTAGATGTCTCTATCATTGTTAGGAGTTCATCCAGTTGAATGTGGGTGGCTGCATCTGTTGATACTATAGCTTCAGGTAGCATATCTATTAAGAGTACTTTTACCTTCTGAAGTACTTTATTTTTCTTTTGAATCACCATTTGCTTCTCTTGTTCGGCCTTTGCTTTGCATAGTTTGCCGAAATCAATGAGTGATTGCCCCTTTAATTTTGATATGTCTACATTGGACAACACTATTGGTTTTGACAAATCAACTTTAAAACTATGCTTTTTCATCTTCTTTTCTTTACCTTTCACCAATGGAACTAAGACAAGGGCTTGTGAGGCTTGATGACCCTAGGTAGGTTGCATGGTAGAGGCAACACTTTGATTGGTTTCTTTAGCCTCTGTAGAGTCCTTTGGTGTCTCGGTACTTGGTGTCTCAGTTGCAACATTCTCAGTGCTAGAAGGTGCTTGAGATGTTTGTTCCTGAGTAGTACCTTCTCCTGTTGTAGACTTGTGACCTTCGGTGCCTTGATTCATGTCATGAGGGGTTTCGGTTGATACAAGTTTCTTGACTGGTGGATAAGGCTGAACTTGTTCCAAGACTAATTCACTAGATACAAGTTTTGCATATGCATTGCCTTCTATCATTTCCTATTCCGGTGCCTCTGTATCCATGACATCTTCATCTATTTGAATGGTGTTAGTAGGGTCTTTCTCGGTAACATTAGGATCTTTCTCCATGACATCAACAATTTCAACTGTAGCTTGCTCACTAGCATCGTTGACTTTAAATATTTCCTGCCACTTTGCTTTTGTCTCATTTTCCACTTCAATATACAACCCATTCATCAGTTTTAAGGCTCTTTGTTTGACAAGAAACTTTGAGTTGTAGGTTGTCAGATGTTCTTTAATTTCAGCTACTAACATGTCAGGAAAGAGATGAACCAGACTTCTTTCTCTGATCTATTTCTCTGAGTCCATTGCATACTTCCACCTATTATCAATATGCAAGTAAAGTTCATTCGGAAGTGACTTAGCTAGTTCCAACGGAGCTAACCGGAATTTTAGAAGTGTGCAGATGACAACTTCTTCAATTTGTCTCTTCTCATCATTATTTCTGGTTTCATACTTGACATATCTAAATGATCCAAATCTGCCATATTCTTTTAGATTAGCATGGAAGTTTTCAACACTATGTACATTTACCTTCTTGCTCTTGACAATCTGAAATTTTCTTGCATCCTCTGATTCGGTATCACTAGACTCTTTTGCCAAAATGAGTCTCCGAGTAGATTTCTTGTAGGTTTTTGTTACCTTGGGAGCACTAACACTTTTTGTTTTCTTATTCGGTGAGGCTGCAGATGCTCTTGTGTTAGGTCGCTTTGGAGGTGGAGTCGGTGAGGCCTTTGATGAATCCAGTTTCTTTCTTTTCAACACTTTACCCTTAGGCAATTCAGTGCTCAGTGTTATAGCTACCTCTTGGGCTTTAGATTCCTCTTCGGTAATGGCAATGGTGCCTTTGATAGGTGTAGAGGAAGAGTCTTCTCTGAATTTCTCTGACAGTGCCTTTATCATTTTTGTTGCCTTTCTTGTAGCTTTGGGTACTACAATGCTCATCTTTACCTTTTCCTTCACTTCCTCATAGGTTCCATACCTCAGCTCGGTAGCATGCCTCGGTAATGAGAGAAATGCATCAATTTGCTATTGTGTGATCTCAAAATCAATCTTGTATCCCATAGGTGACAAAGATTGAGTTCTTGGTTCCACAACATTCACATAACAATAATCAGTGTCTACTTCAAAACATGTCATTTTTGTATTTCTCCACTAGTTGGGGTGGAATTCTATACCTGTTATGCATTTTCTCCTGGAACTTACTGAAGTAATCATCCATAATATCATTGAAATTATCACCTAACTTCTTAATGAAGTCATTAATCTGATGGGTGATTAGTCGGTGTAGTTCCCAAACAACTTTACTGACTGAAGGAAAGAATTTTTCAAAATAGAAAAACATGCATACAAGTAATGATCCAAACTTTAGTGTATTCTCCAAGTAGTTCTTCTTCGGTTTCCTGATGGTGTTCAGATTCTCAAACAGGTTCTTCAGCAAGACCTCACATAGATCAATTTTCATTCCCTTTTTTACAATTTTGTATGCCAGGTCTACTGCTGCACAGGGTACACTGTTTTCCCTTGTCGATTGGAAGAAACAGTAACCTATAACTCTTATGGCAAATTTTAGTTCTTCATCTATGACATTATTCAATTTCAATCCTCTGCAATCTGATTCCACTCCGGTTAAACCGATCAATTCCTTCTGTGATATCATCTTTTGGGCTCGGGTATGATCATAAATGGGATAACCGGTAATTAGATGAATGATTTCCTTGGTAATCTTAAATGGTTTCTCTTCTAGCCACATGAAATCATCATGAACTCTGCTTAGAACAAACTTAACCCACTGGGGTTTGAACACACAGGGATAGGTTAGGGCTTCAGTTAATCCCTTGATCTTAATGTGCTCATACTTGCTATTTAATTTACCATCTGTGCACAATTCATCATAGGTGTCTTTAATTTCAACATGACCGAGTTCTTCAACATGACATTTGGTGAAGAATCACACATCCTCGACTAACAACACTCTATCTGGGATGAGTCAAAAGGCAGTTTTGTCATCCAATTTAGATGCAACTTTGGGAGTCAAAGAGTATTTTAGTGAGGGCTTCTCTACATTCTTGACAAATATGGGATCTTGGATCTTGGATGCCATTGTAGATTACAGATAAAAGATAACAAAGGATCCTCAGGGTTTCAGTATTTTCAAACGACTGACGCTTTATACTTAGCAGATAATGGCAACTAGATACGATCGGTAAATTAGCTTAACAATGCATTGAGATTGATGTAAATACCTTGAATTTTCTTTGTAGGAGGTTTCATCGCCTTTGATTCTCTTTGCTCTGCTCTCTCAAAAACTTGGTAAGTTGAAAATGAACTGCAAAAATGCTTTTAAGTACACCATATGCCTTATCGAGCTCTGTGTGGATTAGGTAAAAAACATTAAATGCACTCGGTTCCACTTTTTCCACTTTAACCGAGTAACCAAACTTCCTTCATTCACCGACTAGACAGGTTTCCTGTATAGTGCTTCAAAAGACTTTGATATAATTTCAAACTTACTACTACATCTTAATTATGTAGATTTGAATTAAGTACATGACAAAATAGGAACTGTTAAGATTTAACCTTGAGAGAATGCAGTCCCTTCATACCTTTACCGATTAATTTGGAATAGGTGCACCTAACTCGGTAGGTAAGGTGCTTTCTTCATTTGACACAATTTCCTTCTTTTTCCACATCGTCTTTAATTTGTCTTTTATTTCTTCAGTGTCTTTTCTAGGTTGATCTTTGCAATCTCCAGCTAAGTGTCCAACTTTGTGACAATGAAAACATGTCATACCAAGATTTCTCCATGATCTTTGGTTGTTCATTCCAAACCTTATAAAACAATTGGCACTTATATGTCCATATCTTCCACAACATTCACACCATATCCTTATATTGTAATCCCATGGTACTGCAGAATATTGTTGGTAAGGATGTGTGTGAGTTCGGTAACCTCTAGCATTTGCTCGGTGTGTAGACCACATATAGTTCTTTTGCTTAAGCCAGCACTTCTCGGTACTATGTCCATATCTATTGCAGTTTTTACAAAACCCTTTGAATTTTGCCTTTTGATAATTGTTAACACACTTTGTCCTACATTGATTAGATGTGTGACCATATTTATTGCAATTGTAACAATAACCTTTGGAATTAGTGACATTCAGTTGCTTACCTTTTCTGATTTGACACATGTTGGCAGTGTGACCTTGATTTCCATAGTAGTTGCAAATAGGATTCTTTCTTTTGATGTTATTCTTGTTTCCAGCTTGCTTTGATGATTCTCCTCTCTCAGTAGTATAAATTCCCTTCTTGGTAGAGTCTTTTCCTTTGTAACTGAGTCCTGCATCTTTGTTGGGTCTTCTTGTATTTAGTTGCTCATCCAACATCTCTGATGCTTCAAAACTCTTCTTGAGTGTTTCTTTGGATTTTCTTCTTTGATTCAAGTTCATCAGTCAACCTTGATACTTCAAGTTTCAATGCTTGATTCTCATCATCCTTCATAATTGCTTCATGATGTGCATAACCTAGTTGATCTGATAGGTTTTGTTGAATTCCAGTCAACCTTGTGATTTCATCATTCTTATCAGATACTAAGACTTCAAGTTGTTGTTTCTCTTTTTCTAGATCTCTTACTTTATCCTCGATTGTCCTTAATGCATCAAGATTTTCAGTCATCTGTGTGCTGAAATGTTCATGTTCTCTTTTCATTGCTTTTAGTTGATCAACCAGTGCTTTGTTCTTTTCTTTCAATACTCCAATCATTTCTTCAGTTTCTTCAGATATAAAGTTCTCAGATGATGTCTCAATTTGTTCCACTAACTCTTGAGAGTCCTGCAAATCATCAGATAATCTTCTTCTTACTTTCAGAGATTTTTGCATTTGTCTTTGCATGTCTGCAATCACTTGATTAGCATGATCCATCTCTTCTTGCAGATACACAATCCTTCGAGATTGTTTATAGCCTTCCATTGATAAGATCTTTCTCTTTAGGCAATTAAACCCTTTTCCAAGATTCAAGCTCTGATACCAATTGTTAGGCCCAATATGGAAAGCTAATGTACTGAGAGGGGAGGGGTGAATCAGTACTCCAAAACTTTTCTTCAATAATAACTTTACTGTTATGCATAAACCGAATAGTGCAGTAACATAATATAAAGCTAAAACAAATAAATAACAATCATACATGATTCACTCCATAACACATATATTTTGGTTACGCAAAAACTCTTGGTTAGAGAGAAAAACTGTGGTGGGGATGGCACCCACAACTTCACTACTGCAATAATAAAGAGTGCTCGGTTAGAGCTACATGTTTAGCTATTTCTGATAGCTTACCCTGTTAGGAGTATCTAGATCTGTTAGATCTACCTTGCTAAAGGATTTCACAACATTTAAACTAAATGTTGCACCTGGTTAGAGGCTTTACAATTTATAGACTTGATTAGAGTCTTTTACCCTGTTAAAGGTTTCTCTTACAACTTCAAAATATTACAATAAAATCATTACAAATATCTGCAACTTTACATTTGGAATGTTATAGCAGATTCTATGTGCTCAGAATAAGTTACCTTGCTTATAGCATACCTCATTAACTCATATAGTAACTTGGTAAACCCTTATGTTTACTTTGTTCTTCAACTGTTCTCTGAAAACCTTCTCGGTGACCTCTGTGTCTCTGTAACAGTCTTCTTACACTCATGCACACACCTCTTTAATTCTTAACTCATGCTGTATAAATAGATCTCTTATGATGGTGATCCATTCAATGCTTTGATCTTACAAACATGTTTTATCAAATGAATAACCATGCAAATTATTTCATTGGTTAGATGACCTCAAAATCATACACAATCTTTAAGTGCAATTTCCAATGTGATAATGGTTAGACGTTCCTCGATCTTGTAACATGTTTTCATATGTATGTCCAGGTTCAATGAATCTGGTAACATGTTTCAATCGGTGTATAACAACTTGGTGTGTCATCTTTGCTGCTTGGTAGATATGAAATGATACTCGGTAGACAACTTGGTGTATACTACGTTCTGAGACTACTTTCTTCAATAACCAACTAGACTGTGCATACCGACTGAATATCTTAGTAGAGATAACTGACTAGAGTATATAGAATAAATTTGACATGAAACTAATGGCAACTTGATAAGTAGTAACAATGAATATACGTTAGCCTACTACCTTAATGCAGTTGAACCAATAGACTCTTCCACCGACAAACATACTCAGAGCATGACTAAAACAGATATCAAGTATCTTAGTCACAATAATAAAAAAAAAAAAAAAAAGATCTGATGGTGAAAACCACATTGTTGCAGTGTTAGAATCAAAAATAGAAAAAATAAAGGATGTACCTAAGGGTGAAAACCTCTCTAAGGCACCTGAAGGTGAGATACTTGATATACTACCAAGTCCTTTCCCAGAAAGGTCTTCTATATTGATTGAACCAACTCAGCCGGTAAATATTGGGAGTCAAGAGACACCACATATCATCCACTTAGCTCAATCATTATCAGCAAAAGAGTTAAAAGATTTCAGCAATCTCTTCCTAGAAAAGAAGATCAACTTTGCATGGACATACTCTATCAAGTATCTTAGTCACAATAATAAAAAAAATAAAAATAAAAGATCTGATGGTGAAAACCACATTGTTGCGGTGTTAGAATCAAAAATAGAAAAAATAAAGGATGTACCTAAGGGTGAAAACCTCTCTAAGGCACCTGAAGGTGAGATACTTGATATACTACCAAGTCCTTTCCCAGAAAGGTCTTCTATATTGATTGAACCAACTCAGCCGGTAAATATTGGGAGTCAAGAGACACCACATATCATCCACTTAGCTCAATCATTATCAGCAAAAGAGTTAAAAGATTTCAGCAATCTCTTCCTAGAAAAGAAGATCAACTTTGCATGGACATACTCTGATATGCCGGGTCTAGATCTTAATCTCATCATGCACCATTTTTCTATTACACTAGGAGTCCAATCAAGCAAAAACTCCACAATATGCACCCTCATGTGGCACTATTAGTCAAAGCTGAGCTAGAAAAATTGCTAAAAGTTGGATTTATTAGAGCAATAGACTACGCATAATGGATTTCAAACATAGTACCTATATCAAAGGCAAAAAAATCTATTAGGGTTTGCACAGACTTTAGGGATCTCAATAAAGAATGTCTGAAAGATGATTTTCCATTTCCTAACATTGATATGATAGTGGATATGGCTGCTAGATATGAGATGTACTCACTAATGGATGGATTATTCGGTTTCACCTGTGCATGGGGAATCTTCTAATGGAACATCATGCCATTTGGGCTAAAGAAAACAAGAGCAACTTACCAAAGAGAAGTAACTACTATCTTTTATGATACTTTAGTGAAGACTATCAAGAAATCCACACATATTCAAGAGCTAGGGCTTATATTAGATAGAATGGAAAAATTCAAGCTTCGGCTAAATCCTAAAAAGTGTGCATTCAGAGTGACATCAGGGAAACTAGTTGGTTATATCATTTCAAAGAAAGGAATTGAGGTTGATCCTGAGAAGGTCCAAGCTATAATGGAAATGCCACCTCCAAAGAATATCAGTCAAATGAGAAGTTTACAAGGACATCTCTAGTGAATCAAATGCTTTATTTCTCAGCTAGTAGATAAGGCTCAACCTTTCACAAAAGTATTAAGGAAAGGAGTAACATATAACTGGGATCAAGAATGTGAAAAAAACCTTCAGCAAATCAAAGAATACTTGTCTAATCCACCAATATTGATTCCACCAATTCAAGGTAAACCATTGATCTTATACATATCAGTTACTGATTCATCATTGGGGGCACTTCTGGCACAACAGGATGAAAATAAAAAAGAGAGAGCTATATATTATATCAGTAGAACATTGGTGTCTTATGAAATAAACTATACTATAATAGAAAATTCATGGTTGGCATTAGTCTTTGCATCACAAAAATTGAGACACTACATGTTAGCACATTCCATCAAGCTAGTAGCTAAGATTGATCTACCTAAATATCTTCTCAACAAAGCAATACTTACAAGAAGATTGGCTAAATGGGTCATGGTTCTTATAGAGTTTGATATTAAATATGTGGAACACAAAGCATCAAAGGATAGGTAATTGTAGATCAACTTGCTAATGCTCTACTTGAAGACACTCAACCGCTGCATATAGAATTTATAGATGAATCAATAATGCACCTTACTCAACAATCATGGAAGATGTTCTTTGATGGGTCTTTCACTCAACATGGTTCCGGTGCTAGAATACTTTTTATTACTCCTGAGAAATATTCAATCTTGAAGGTTGATAAGATTCTTTTCCCTTTCATAAACAACATTACAGAGTATGAAGCTTTGGTAAACGGGATAAAGCTGGCTATCGAATGGAAGATTATGGAATTACACATCTATGGAGATTCTTAGCTAATCATCAATCAAACCAATGATACATATCAGACTCGAGATGAGAAACTGATGCCTTATAAGAGAATGGTTGGTGATCTTAAGAAATATTTTACTTTTGTATCATTCCAGCAAATTCCCAGATCCGCAAACAGAGCAATAGATGCTATGGCCACCTTGGCATCCATACCAGAGTTACAAGAATCTAATTTTCACTTTGAATTCCTGGTGGAAGAGTTACATTACCCTGCCTATGATTCTCCTAAGTACTTTGCTTAGGTGTCTAGAAACTAAAGAGTCCCAACATGCATTATTGGAAGTCCATGAAGGTATTTGTGGATCTCATTCGAATGGTCTAACATTATCTTGGAATCTACTAAGGGCTAGCTACTACTGGCCAGACATGGAGAAAGACACTATAAATTTTTCTAAAACTTGTGAGAATTGTCAGCTACATGGGAATCTTATACATGCTCCAACAAGGGATCTTATACCCTTCATTACACATTGGCCTTTTCAGCAATGGGCCTTTGACCTCATTGGTCAAATATATCCTACATCATCCAATAGACACAAGTTTATCATAACTACCACTGAGTACTTCACCAAGTGGGTAGAAGCGGTTCCACTCATCAAAGCAACCAGTAAACAAGTAGCTCTGTTCATCCTTAACTATATCATCTGCAGGTATGGGATACCTTCATCCATTGTGACTGACAATGGAGGACAATTCAAGAATAAAGATATAGACAAGCTCTGTGAAATATTCAAAATCAAACAACACTTGTCATCCGTATATTACCCTCAAGGAAATGAACAAGGTGAAGCATCTTACAAAAATCAGCTGACTATCTTACATAGAACAATAAACAAATCTAGGAGGGATTGGCATTTGTAGGTCAATCTTGCACTATGGGCTTATAGAAAAAGTATTAGAACACCTACTAGGGCTACACCTTTTTCTTTGGTGTATGGGTCCGAAGCAGTATTACCTATTGAAGTGGAAATACCATCTTTGAGAGTTTCTTTGCAAGGTCTTATTATTGATGAAGACTACAGAATATCTGGATTGCAAGAACTCGAGTTGCTAGATGAATGTTGGCAAGTGGCGTTTGATCATCTGAGAGTGTATCAAAAGAGAATGTCTAAAGGGTATAGCAAGAAGGTTCGACAATGATAATTTCAGGTTGGTGACCTTGTTCTGAGAGAAAATCCTAAAAAATCAATAGTTTAGAGAACAAAGGGAAGTTTGAACCCAACTGGCTGCGTCTCTACTATGAGGCCCTACCCTGACTCGGTCTAGAATTTCAGTGATTTTTATGTTGAGACTATTATGGATGCTTTATTTTTTATGCATTATGGATTTAGAACTTATATGATTCCATGATTTGGATAACATTGCTATATGTTGATGCTTCATTTATATGCTTTATGATATAGAACTCTACATGATTTTGAATAGGATGAATTTGCGATGATATATGTCATTATTGGATTTGCAGGACTTTATGATGATGATAGAAATAGGATATACTTTTTATGTGTGGATCAAAATTATGAGAATTATGAAAATTGCATATGTTGAGTTAATTGGATGCAAGATGTATTGATTTAAATGTATATTGTATGCAGAGTGCTTGATGTGTATTCTTAATCATGTGTTTTACATTATATGAGGTTATTTGAAATTACTAATGTGTAATTGAGATGTGCAGGAAAATTATCCATGTGACCATGGAAATATTATGGAGAACCAAACCTAGACCTATGTGCGTTCGTAAAACCAGGGTTTGTCTATTTGGAGAGACAACACCCCGTTTGTATCGTATTTTATTCGTGAAAGTGATTGTTGCATGAATGTTAAATTGAATTTTGATTATTTGTGTAAATCCAATGAGAGACAAGATTTCATGTATAATTGTGTAAAATTATTTTCTATGTGTCACTTGACACATGTTTTGATTTATGTTTGAGTTTTTTAAAATTTCTCTTGGAGGGAGTTGTTTAACTATAGCTTTTTCAATTAATTTAATATGATTCCATAAATGCCTTGGGTAAAGAACCTTTGGGATGGTCAACATAGGTTTGACCCGAAAATAAACTTCAGAGGTGTTAAAAAAGGGTTAAATGGACACTTAGCAGTAGTTTAATAGGGTTTCCTAAAGCCCATAAGGTATACCTAAGGGTTAGGGGTAATTTTAGGCAAGTTTCTACTCCCATGTGACCTTTTAGACATCCTAAAAAGTGACTTTTCTAAGTTGTGCGAAAATTGAAATTAGAAGGTTTGAACTAAGTTGTGAACCATCCTTTTCGAATGAGAGTTCCCTTTCCCATTTTACCTTACCTTTTTCAGTTTTTAGAAACTTGTGAGAACTCTCACAAAGGGCATCTTAAGCAAGAATTAGAAAATTAGTGGGTAATGACCCACTCTCCATTTTTGGAGACAAGGAATTTTTTAAAAGAAAAGAAAATAGATTGTTGAATTAAGAATTTGGCTAAGGGTGGAAGGGAAAGACTTGCGGAATTGGGCTGCTCATCCTCAACAAAACTAGCATACCTTTGGGCAGTTTAAGGTTGGTTCTACTTTTCTTGTAATGTTTTCTTATTGCATGTTGTATTGAAAGAATTGCTTGTGTTAAAGGATAGTTTTCCTTGCATGTATTCCTTGGAAATTTATTTGGTGTTTTGTGCTTATGCAATTTATGTGTTTTGGGAGTAATCAAGACCTCCTACTCTTGGGAGAGAGGATGGTCTTGTGGGTGGTAGAAGTGACAACCCTCGAGTGAGAGGCTTTCATTATGAGAGTGATCATAAGGGATTTTATGTAACCCTTCCTGCATGGCTTGTTTATGAATTGGGGGTCATAAGGAGGGAAATAAGACATGATTGCCTTGGGGGGCATAAGGAATGTGGGGTTGTTATATTTGATGTATTTGTTTTTCCATGAGGTGGCTATATGTTTTACCATACTTACAGTCTCCTCAAGGTACTTGGTCCACTACCACCCTTGAAAAGACATCACAATGTGTGGTGCAGTGTAGCCCTGGGTTGGGAATCTGTTTGTGAATGTCTATCCCTTGTTGTCTTTTTGTGTCTGCATGTGTGTAATCCCATCTAGAACTTGGTTCTCCAAGCTCGAGGGTGGCTACTGGTTAGCCTAGGCTGGGAGGTGAGCTCTCCATGGTCACAACCTTTGATTTGTTTGCAAGTTGATGGAAGAAAATAACAGGGCAAGTAGGTGTGGCTAGAATTAGTTGTTGCAGAAATATATTTGGTTATGCATTTATTATTTTCCTCATTTATTAGAAATGAGAAACCTATTTGTAAAATGACAAAAGTATCTTGAGTACCTTGGAGATAAGATTTAAGGATTTGTAATAGTCAGTTATGTCAGATTGCAAAAAAAGAAATGATTATTTCTGGTATAGTTCCTAAAAGTTTTGGAAATAGTTATTTGTGTGTATAGGGTGTTTTGGAAAGAAAGAAATGTATTCACTCCCTTAATACATTCAGAATCAAAACATTTTTTTTATTTAAGTCTGTCATTTGGTTTATTGCAGAAAATGAAAATACATGGTAATGCCATTTTTTTTTCTAGTTTTATTTAAATCTATCATTTTGTTATTGCAAAAGAAAAAAAAATGAAAATCATAATTTAGTATAGTCATTTCTAAAGTTTTATTTTAATAAAATCTAGCTTTATCTAGCTGCTGGTAAATTTAATATATTTGGTCCTTTATATAGTTGATGCTAGAAATTATTAAAATACTTCCATTTGTTTATGTACATTATTTTTTATTTTTTTTGAAGAAAAACAGTTTAAATGAAATAATAAGATTACTTTATTTTTTATTTTTTGTTGTAAGTAAATTAGGATTTAAATAACCCATCTATTTTATTTTTGCATCTAGAAATTTTGATAAAAAGGAAATATATGCAATGACCCAAACTGAAGAGTCTATCTGATTTGTTATAATGTTTTCAATTTAAATATTATATCAGCATTTATTTTCTAAGGAAATGCCCTAAATCTGTTCTTAAATAAAATAGATTTATATCTATCTATCTATCTATCTATCTATCTATCTATCTATCTATATATATAGATAAATATATAAATATATATATATTTATGAATAAATATATATACATATAGATAAATTTATTTAAATGTAAATATGTTTTAAAACAAAAATATCTCCTTTCAAACAAAACCTACTGTAAAAAAAAATAAAATAAAAGAATATATATAAATATATATATATATATATATATACATATATATATATATATACATATATATATATATACATATATATATATATATTAAATTAAATTAAAAAATTAAAAATAAAAAAAGGGGGGGGGGCGAACACCATGCAGTGCACAGTGGACGGCGGGCCGAACACTGTGCAATGCACAGTGGGTCGGCAGGGCCGAGCACTGTGCAGTGCACAGTGGTCAGCAGGGCCGAACACTGTGCAATGCATAGTGGTCGATGGGGCTGAACACTGTGCAATGCACAGTGGGCGGCCTTGACCACGCCGCTCACCTGCCGCCCTCTCAGACTCCACCCTGCCCATTTTCCATGGCCGCCGCTTGGCCCGCCCTTCGGCCCTGCACTTGCTCAACACAACAACAAAAAATGGGAGAAACCCTAGCCCAGTTAGGGCTAGGGTAAATAGTGGTTATAAAACAAAATATGAAATATAATATGAAAGGCTCATTTTATAATATAAATCATGGTTAGGGTTTGCATGGGCAACACCCTATAGCTTAAATATATATTATTATTATATATATAAATATATATATATATATATACAATTTTAATTATAGGTATATATATATATATAGTTGTATATATATTTATTTTGTTTCATAATTTACATAAATATATATATATATATATGATTAAATATATATATATTTATTTATATAGGCGGAGTTGCCCCAAATTAAATATTAGTGAAGTTAATATTTAATTTTAAATTTAAATAGTTTAGAGGAGTTATGAATTAAAGTATTTATTTTTAATTTTAAATAGATGGCGATATTTTTAAATTAAATATTTGAGAAATAATATTTAATTTTAATTAGATAAATTTAGAAGGTATAAATTAAACAATTTGGAAATTTTATTTTATTGGACTAAAGGGTTTAAATTTTGACTCTCCTAAACGTAGATGCATGTGATTAAACCTTGTAGAAAAATATTCATTATGTATAAAACCGACCCTTTAGTTGATTTAATTTAATCTACTATTTAATTACTGTTAAGTAACATATAGACACTTATAAAACTAAGTGCTAGGACTAGTTTAACTAGATCCTAAAAACAATAAATGGATATTGGAGATTAAGCTTTTTCCACGTTATTTAATGGATATAATTATTGATTAAGAGCGATGCGACAATAAAACTATTCAATTAGAATTCCGCATTTAATTTTAATTATTTTAATTACTTGAGCTAGTAGATACAGTTAACTCTAAACATAGTTAAGACAAGACATGTTATCGCATTTTATATTTGTCAATTTAATGTTTTCAATTGTGATTTAAAAAAAAAAAATTATCCCGTTCTTGCCCTAAATTTTGGGCATGACATTTTGGTATCAGAGCAAGGTTTCCAACACTAGGAACCTTTCTCCATTACGTTTAGCTTTAATTATTTAATTAATTTTATTATATTGATTTTCTAGGATATTTAAATTTAATTAATTAAATATGTTTCCAAAGAAATTAGTTATTTAATTTATTTTATTTTATTTTTCTCTTAGGATGTCTCCGACTGCGCGACAAGCTCGCAAGCATGGAAGGTGTCCTAGGCGTGTACGCATAGCATGCGAAGAGGTAGATAGGGAAGAATCGGTTCCAGAAGTGAACCTAGAGGCTCCTCCCGAACAACCAGTTGACCCAAACCAAAACCTCTTAGAAGCAATCCATAACCTAATTGGTATAGTCCAGGATAGGATTCCAGCCAGGGATCATCGTGTTGAAAATCAGAACTCAGGGAGTCATAGATCGACTGATAGGGAACGGAGAAGGAGTCCACCTCCTATTCCGGTAGAGAGTCAAGGTGGGAATGAGCCAGAGTTTGTGCACCTACCAGGACCACCTCTAGTGGTGGAGCTAGTGTTTTATGAGAGAGCTCATCGGGATCCAGGGGATCTTATTAGGGAGGTTATACACCTCCAACCACCATCTTTTGGGGGTTCTACCGACAGGGTAGAAGCTGAGGCATGGCTTTTGAGCCTTGAGAGGTGCTTTGCATTGCGCTCTTACAAGAGCAATCTAAAAGCACGTGTCGCAGTCCATCTATTGAGAGGAACGACCTCCACATGGTGGAGACAGGAGGAGTACAAGTGCGGATTAGTTCCTGATACTCTCACTCAGGAGATATTTACAGAGAGGTTCAGGGAGAGGTACTTATCAAGACATTACAAACAGCATCGGATAGACGAGTTTCATGACCTCCAAAAAAAGGCCTCTCAGTGACCCAATACGAGAGAAAATTCTTTGAGCTCTTGCCTTACGTGGACTATCTAAAGGACGAGAAACTTCTTGTCAACCGTTTCATCAGAGGGTTGAATGTCAGCATACCAGGGCTAGTGAGGATGTCCGCTCCAGGGAGCCTTCAGGTTGCTGTGGAGAAGGCACTGATAACAGAGGAGATTCAGGTCAGACCACAGGACACTAGGGATCGGTTTTAGAACTGAAACCCTACACCCCAGACTTATGGATTTCAGAAACCCCATTGGAAGGGAAATAACCAAAACTCACAGGGGTTCTCCAAACCCCCTCCTCCACAACAGTCACAACAGAACTAGAGGCAAAAGCCTCCATAGTATCAGCAGGGTACAAAGCCCAAGCAGTGGTAGTCTCAAGGTCAAAGGTGAGATCAGAGAGCACAGGTGCCTTACACACCTCCGATGAGGACTCAATAGTCCTCCAGGGGTGGGTACAGTGCATCTAGTAGGACAGGAGGACAGGCTTTCTCTAGGCCTCAGGGTGCCCAGTTTCAAGCTTGGGGTGCTTGCTTTACATGTGGAGCCATGGGGCATATGGCGAGGGATTGTCCTCAGGGTCAGATGGCAAGGAATCAGTGGATGGCTGCTTCAGAGCCTAGAGTTGGTGATATGGGCAGGTCCCATAGAGTATTCACAGCGGTTGACAACCGCTAGGCTGAGCACCAGGCCATGGTCATCGAGGTTGTAGGTATGATCAAAGGTAACAATGTATCTATTTTATTTGATTACTGACTCCTTCATTTCTCCATTGGTTGTGGAGCGTTGCGGGCTAGTGGCAACTAGACAGGGTGTCAGTTGGGAAGTGGAGTTAGCTTCAGGGGCTAGAGTGTCAGTGTAATCAGAGGTTAGTGCATGTCAGCTGCAGATTGGCAAGACCACCACTTTAGTAGACCTTAGAGTGACACCACTTGGATCTTATGGTATCGTACTTGGCATGGATTGGCTTTATGCCCATAGAGCCAAGATGGATTGCTGCCTAAAAAAGATCAAGTGTGAGGATGATCATGGTTCACCCATAGTTATCAACGGGATTCAGAGAGACGTGTCTCTTCGTATGATCTCCGCAATGCAGCTTAAGCAGAGCATTGAAAAGGGATGTCAGCTTTTTGCCATCACTATCAGTGACATAGGAGAAGAGGATGAAAAGGAAACATTGATTGACGACCATCCTATCCTTAAGGGATATTCAGACGTGTTTCCTTTGGAACTACCTGGAATGCCGCCTCGTAGAGAGATTGACTTTTATATAGACCTAGTACCGGGAGTCGAGCCAGTTTCCAGAGCACCTTACAGGATGACCACAAATGAGCTTAATGAGCTCAAGATGCAGCTTGAGGAACTCCTTGAGAAGGGGCACATTCGTCCTAGCGTATCCCCATGGGGTGCACCAGTCATCTTTGTAAAGAAGAAGGATGGATCTCTCCGATTATGCATGGATTATCGTCAGTTAAACAAAGTAACTATCAAGAATTGATATCCATTACCCAAAATCGATGACTTATTTGACCAACTTTAGGGTGCCAAAGTCTTTTCCAAAATTGATCTGAAGTCAAGGTACCATCAATTGAGAATAGTGGAAAGCGATATCCACAAGACCGCATTTCGCACTAGGTATGGTCATTATGAGTTCACCGTGGTCCCATTTGGTCTTACGAATGCTCCAACTGTTTTCATGAGCCTCATGAATGGGGTATTCCACACATTTCTGGACTATTTTGTGATTGTGTTCCTCAATGATATATTGATATATTCTCAGAATGAGAAGGAGCATGAGGAGCACCTGAAATAGGTATTGTAGTGTTTGCGGGACAATCAGTTGTATGGCAATTTGTCAAAGTGTGCTTTCTTTCGTTCAGAGGTCAAGTACCTTGGGCACATTATTTCCGATGATGGGATCTCAGTTGACCCATCAAAGATCAGAGCTATTATGGATTGGCCAGTGCCAACTAGTGTGACTGAGGTTAGGAGCTTCATGGGCTTAGCAAATTATTACTGATACTTTGTTGAGGGATTTTCCAGAGTCTCACATCCTATTACTTCTCTTCAGTGTAAAGGGAAGAAGTTTGAGTGGACAGAGAAGTGCGAGAAGGCCTTTCAAGAACTCAAGAAGGTACTTACTAGCGCACCTATCCTTGTAGTACCAGATCCCTCAGCTAACTTCATGGTTTGTACAAATGCTTCTTTAGAGGGTTTAGGAGTAGTCCTTATGCAGGATGGTAGGGCCATAGCTTTTGATTCTAGGAAACTAAAGACTCATGAACTTAATTATCCTACTCGTGACCTTGAGCTTGCAGTAGTAGTGCATGCACTTGTGAGGTGGAGACACTTCCTTTTAGGTCATCACTTTGAGCTGCATTCAGATCATCAGAGTCTTCAGTATATTTTCACTCAGCTGAACCTTAATGCACATCAGAGGAGATGGATGGAGTTCTTGTGCGAATATGATTTTGACGTTCACTACATCAAAGGAAAGGAAAACGTAGTTGTAGATGCTTTGAGTAGGAGACGTCACGAGGTATACACCATATCTATGGGCACAGATTTGAGAGACCATATACTGCAACATTTTCCAGAGGATGGATGGTATTCAGAGGTTTGTCAGGTGTTACAGACTCAGGATACTCTAGAGGGGAAATATGTGGATTATTCTTTGGAGTCCGATGGACTATTACGCCATAGAGGGTGCATCTATGTACCTTCTTCCAGGGGATTGCGAGAGTTCATTGTCATGGAAGCTCATAGAGCTCCTTATGCAGCACATCCCAGAGTTTAGAAGATGCATGCTGACTTGAGACAGCTATATCATTGGCCAGGAATGCGATAGCTCATTGCTGAGTTAGTAGCCTGATGCCTTGAGTGTCAAAGAGTCAAGGTGGAGTACCACCATCCAGGTGGGTTGCTCCAGTCTCATGCTATACTAGAATGGAAGTGGGATACTATATCCATGGATTTCATCATTGGTCTTCCTATGTCTTCTCGTCGCCATGATGCCATCTTGGTGATAGTTGACAAATTGACCAAAGTGGCCCACTTTTCACCAATTTGGACTACCTTCACAGCTCCAGCAGTAACATAGGTATTCTTGCAAGACATTGTCAGACTTCATGGCATTCCACGCAAGATTATTTCTGACAGGGATTCCCTCTTCACTTCTTCCTTTTGGAAGGCATTACAGGCAGCCATGGGCACTAAGCTCAATTTCAGTACAGCCTATCATCCGGAAATGGATGCTCAAACAGAGAGGGTTAATTAGGTGTTAGAGGATATGCTTCACATGTACATCATGGATCATCAGACCAGATGGGAAGAGTACCTTCCCTTAGTGGAGTTTTCCTATAACAATGGGCATCACACTTCTTTGGGGATGCCACCCTATCAGGCATTATACAGCAGGCCTTGCAGGACACCGTTGAGTTGGGACCGCATAGAGGACATAGTTGCTATTGGTCCTGAGATAGTTTGGGATATGGAGCAGCAAGTGGATTTGATTAGGCAACGTCTGAGAGAGACACAAGATATATAGAAGAAATATGCAAATGCGAAGAGGATAGATCATAGTTACTTGGTTGGAGACAGAGTCTTCTTAAGAGTGCAACTGCATAAGAGTCCAATCTGTTATGGAAAGGGTTCTAAGCTCGCACCTCACTTTGTAGGACCATTTAAGATCCTTAAGAGGATAGGACCAGTTGCCTACCATTTAGCATTGACACCTAGCCTGTCACGCATCCACGATGTGTTTCATGTATCAATTTTGAGGAAATATATCTATGATGAGTCTCATATTTTAGATTGGGATGCCTTGCAGGTGGAGTCAGATGGGAAACTAGCTTTGGAGCCCATTCGCATTTTGGTATGCCATACGCTAGCCCTTTGAGGTTGAGAGCTAGACCAGGTTAGGGTCCAGTGGGATTGCTATGACGAGGTTACAGCTTCATGGGAGGACACAACACGTATGAGATCAGAGTACCCCCATCTTTTTTATGAACTCCAGGAGGAAGTTCATGCCTAGAGGGGGAGGGTGTGAGGCCCTACCCTGACTCGGTCTAGCATTTCAGTGATTTTTATGTTGAGACTATTATGGATTCTTTATTTTTTATGCATTATGGATTTAGAACTTATATGATTCCATGATTTGCATAACATTGCTATATGTTGATTATTCATTTATATGCTTTATGATATAGAACTCTGCATGATTTTGAATAGGATGAATTTGAGATTATATATGTCGTTATTGGATTTGCAGGACTTTACGATGATGATAGAAATAGGATGTACATTTTATGTCTGGATCCCAATTATGAGAATTATGAAAATTGCTTATGTTGAGTTATTTGGATGCAAGATGTATTGATTTAAATGTATATTGTATGCAGAGTGCCTGATGTGTATTCTTAATCATGTGTTTTACATAAGATGAGGTTATTTGAAATTACTAATGTGTAATTGAGATGCACAGGAAAATTATCCATGTGACCATGGAAATATTATGGAGAACCAAACCTAGACCTATGTGTGTTCGTAAAACCAGGGTTTGTCTATTTGGAGAGACAACACCCCGTTTGTATCGTATTTTATTCGTGAAAGTGATTGTTGCATGAATGTTAAATTGAATTTTGATTATTTGTGTAAATCCAACGAGAGACAAGATTTCATGTATAATTGTGTAAAAGTATTTTCTTTGTGTCACTTGACACATGTTTTGATTTATGTTTGAGTTTTTTAAAATTTGTCTCTTGGAGGGAGTTGTTTAACTATAGCTTTTTAAATTAATTTAGTATGATTCCATAAATGCCTTGGGTAAAGAATCTTTGGGATGGTCAACATAGGTTTGACCCGAAAATAAACTTCAGAGGGGTTAAAAAAGGGTTAAATGGACACCTAGGGGTAGTTTAATAGGGTTTCCTAAAGCCCATAAGGTATACCTAAGGGTTAGGGGTAATTTTAGGCAAGTTTCTACTCCCATGTGACCTTTTAGACACCCTAAAAAGTGACTTTTCTAAGTTGTGCGAAAATTGAAATTAGAAGGCTTGAACTAAGTTGTGAACCTTCCTTTTCGAATGAGAGTTCCCTTTCCCATTTTACCTTACCTTCCTTTTCAGTTTTTAGAAACTTGTGAGAACTCTCACAAAGGGCTTCTTAAGCAAGAATTACAAAATTAGTGGGTAATGACCCACTTACCATTTTTGGAGACAAGGAATTTTTGAAAAGAAAAGAAAAATAGATTGTTGAATTAAGAATTTGGCTAAGGGTGGAAGGGAAAGACTTGTGGAATTGGGCTGCTCATCCTCAACAAAACTAGCATACCTTTGGGCAGTTTAAGGCTGGTTCTACTTTTCTTGTAATGTTTTCTTATTGCATGTTGTATTGAAAGAATTGCTTGTGTTAAAGGCTAGTTTTCCTTGCATGTATTCCTTTGAAATTTATTTGGTGTTTTGTGCTTATGCAATTTTATGTGTTTTGGGAGTAATCAAGACGTCCTACTCTTGGGAGAGAGGATGGTCTTGTGGGTGGTAGAAGTGACAGCCCTCAAGTGAGAGGCTCTTGTTATGAGAGTGATCATAAGGGATTTTATGTGACCTTTGCTGCATGGCTTGTTTATGCATTGGGGGTCATAAGGAGGGAAATAAGACATGAATGCCTTGGGGGGCATAAGGAATGTGGGGTTGTTATTTTTGGTTTGCCATGAGGTGGCTATATGTTTTACCATACTTGCAGTCTCCTTAGGGTACTTGGTCCACTACCACCCTTGAAAAGACATCACAATGTGTGGTGCAGTGTAGCCCTGGGTTGGGAATGTGTTTGTGAATGTCTATCCCTTGTTGTCTTTTTTGTGTCTGCATGTGTGTAATCCCGTCTAGGACTTGGTTCTCCAAGCTCAAGGGTGGCTACTGGTTAGCCTAGGCTGGGAGGTGATCTCTCCGTGGTCACAACCTTTGATTTATTTGCTGGTTGATAGAAGAAAATAACAGGGCAAGTAGGTGTGGCTAGAATTAGTTGTTGCAAAAATATATTTGGTTATGCATTCATTATTTTTCTCATTTATTAGAAATGAGAAACCTATTTGTAAAATGAAAAAAGTATCTTGAGTACCTTGGAGATAAGATTTAAGGATTTATAATAGTCATTTATGTCAGATTGTAGAAAAAGAAATGATTATTTCTGGTATAGTTCCTAAAAGTTTTGGAAATAGTTATTTTTGTGTATAGGGTGTTTTGGAAAGAAAGAAATGTATTCACTCCCTTAATACATTCAGAATCAAAATATTTTGTTTATTTAAGTCTGTCATTTGGTTTATTGTAGAAAATGAAAATACATGGTAATGCCATTTTTTTTTCTAGTTTTATTTAAATCTATCATTTTGTTATTGCAAAAGAAAAAAACATGAAAATCATAATTTAGTATAGTCATTTCAAAAGTTTTATTTTAAAAAAATCTAGCTTTATCTAGCTGTTGGTAATTTATATATATTTGGTCCTTTATATAGTTGATGCTAGAAATTATTTAAATACTATCATTTTTTTATGTACAGAAAAAAAAAAAATCTGCAGAAAAACAGTTTAAATGAAATAATAAGATTACTTTTTTTTTTTTTTGCTGTAAGTAAATTAGGATTTAAATAACCCATCTATTTTATATTTGCATCTAGAAATTTTGATAAAAAGGAAATATATGCAATGACCCAAACTGAAGAGTCTATTTGATTTGTTATAATGTTTTCAATTTAAATATTATATCAGCATTTATTTTCTAAGGAAATGCCCTAAATCTGTTCTTAATTAAAATATATATATATATATTTATGAATAAATATATATACATATAGATAAATTTATTTAAATGTAAATATGTTTTAAAACAAAAATATCTCCTTTCAAACAAAACCTACTGTAAAAAAAATAAAAATAAAAGAATATATATATATATATATATTAAATTAAATAAAAAATAAAAAATAAAAAGGGGGGGGGCGAGCACTGTGCAGTGCACAGTGGTCGGCGGGGCCGAACACTGTGCACTGCATAGTGGGTCGACGGGGTTGAACACTGTGCAATGCACAGTGGACGACCTTGACCGCGTCGCTCACCTGCCGCCCTCTCAGACTCCGCCCCGCCCATTTGCCATGGCCGCCGCCTGGTCCGCCCTTCGGCCCTACACTTGCTCAACACAACAAAAGAAATGGGAGAAACCCTAGCCCAGTTAGGGCTAGGGTAAACAGTGGTTATAAAAAAAATATAAAATATAATATGAAAGGCTCATTTTATAATATAAATCATGGTTAGGGTTTGCATGGGCAACACCCTATAGCTTAAATATATATTATTATTATATATATAAATATATATATATATATACAATTTTAATTATAGGTATATATATATATATATAGTTGTATATATATTTGTTTTGTTTCATAATTTACATAAATATATATATATATATATATATATATATATATATATATATATATATATATATATATATATATATATATATATATGATTAAATATATATATATATTTATTTATATAGGCGGAGTTGCCCCAAATTAAATATTAGTGAAGTTAATATTTAATTTTAAATTTAAATAGTTTAGAGGAGTTATGAATTAAAGTATTTATTTTTAATTTTAAATAGATGGCGATATTTTTAAATTAAATATTTGAGAAATAATATTTAATTTTAATTAGATAAATTTAGAAGGTATAAATTAAACAATTTGGGAATTTTATTTTATTGGACTAAAGGGTTAAAATTTTGACTCTCCTAAACGTAGATGCATGTGATTAAACCTTGTAGAAAAATATTCATTACGTATAAAACCGACCCTTTAGTTGATTTAATTTAATCTACTATTTAATTATTGTTAAGTAACATATAGACACTTATAAAACTAAGTGCTAGGACTAGTTTAACTAGATCCTAAAAACAATAAATGGATATTGGAGATTAAGCTTTTTCCACGTTATTTAATGGATATAATTATTGATTAAGAGCGATGCGACAATAAAACTATTCAATTAGAATTCCACAATTAATTTTAATTATTTTAATTACTTGAGCTAGTAGATACAATTAACTCTAAACATAGTTAAGACAAGACATGTTATCGCATTTTATATTTGTCAATTTAATGTTTTAAATTGTGATTTAAAAAAAAAAAATTATCCCGTTCTTGCCCTAAATTTTGGGCATGACACCTACATCGTTACTGCAATCTTTGTCTTTGGTGCCTATCAGCTCTCAACATCGGAAGGAGAACAACTCTGTGAGGTGATTAACACCATCCACTTGAAAAAGTTCTTCACTTAGTATTCTTTGCTCCAGCAAACCTGTATAGCTGAAAAATGTCTTGAAAAAAATCATAAAAATCATAAAATATCCTTGAAAAAAAAAGAAAAAAAGAAAAAAAAGAATCTTTGCCAAGCAGGTGAAAACAAGGCAAATAGGTGCCTCTTGTACTCAAACGCTCCATCTATCAACACAACATTGGCATTCCTTCTTTCATGCATATTTCCTTTCGCTTGTACATATATTTTAGTCACTTTTGTGACATCTTGGTTCTTTTAGAACCCTCATGGCTTGAAACTAATCAATGTCCTAGTCTTAGGGTAATCGACTGAGCAATTGTGTGTCCTAAGCAATATCAACCAAGTCATCATTTTGTTAGTGATACCTGGTCGTCCAATCTGATTTAGTCATCTGTCTCCTAACTACTAAAGATTTTTATCACTGAGTACACAAGCAAAACAACATTACTAAAAACAATCACTAAATAGTTTGAGATATGCATGAAATATTTCTTTGTGTGTTGTCTTTTATATTGGTTTTTTATTATTATACCCTCTGAGTAACTCGAGGAAGTCTATCTTGACTAAGAAGAGCAAGGATTGGGGGCATAATATTTTCTTTGTTTTCTACTTGTAGGAATGATTTCGATAATCTGGAAACATCTAATCAGCTAGGAATCTATGATAAGAGCCTTCACATCAAGGTGAAATTGCCACACATACCTTGACTCCACTTATTTATATGCTATAGGGAGGTTCTCATCATTTCTTTGTCTATTTTGAGCGAATTTCTTTAAATGTGTAATTTGGATGCATGCGTAATCTATCCAAGGATATGAAAAAAAAAAGGGTCATTGCAGACAAGATAATTAATATTGCACATGAAAAGGAAGGAACTCTATTCTGCCTACTATGTTTGTAAACGCTTAGTGATGAATATTAAGCATTCCAAATCCAGTGACTAGTTTAAGTTGCATTCATTCTGCATTTTCTGCATTTTGAGTGATTTCTGCATGATAACAATGATTTTTTTATCTTCTGAATGAGAGTTTGACATATCATCATTTCTCAGCTTAGTGGTCTCTTTTTCATCATTTCTCTGATCAAGTATTTGTGTATTGAGATGTTACCTGCATACATACACATTTTATATAGATTCATACATTCATTGCTTTCATATTATTGCTTAGAAAAAATAAACAATTTGCATTACTAGTTACTCATTTTCATCATTTATTTGCATATGAAAAGAAGCAAAAACAAACATTCATATTACTTTGCATTACATACATCCATACTAAATAGATATGCATACATAAAGAATAAAGCATATAGGAAAACATCTCATACATCAATCGACACAAGTACAATGAAATCAAATCAAGATCTCGTATATATAATCATCAATATCTCAGAGTACAAGTGATATAACTGTCATATACAATCTCCCTTCGGAGCAAGAATCATATGGGCTACAAAAAAATGGGGTATCTAACAAAATCTAAGAGCTATAAGAAATCTAGCTCTCTTCCTCTCCCTCCTTGCCAGGTGGTGGAGGAGGTGGAGCTTACTGACCGACATCCTGCCTCGGTGCCCGAGCTCCCTCAGATCGCGTCATGTACTTAGATTAGGGAACAACCTACTGAGCTAACAGAACAACTATGCTATACACTGCCACATAATATGCTACCTGACTGGTCTGGTGCAAAACCTCTTGCTGAAGAGCATCTCACTCTGCCCTTATCTTTGCAACTTGATGATCGTTCTCTGCTCTGAGCTACACCAGCTGTCGGTCTCGCTCTGCCCTCATCTCTACGACCTGAAGATCGCACTCCGCTCTGAGCTCCGCTAACTGTTGGTCCCGCTCTGTAAGGTGTGTCTGAGCCAATCTAAACTATGACTGCAAACCTGCTAATCTCTCTCTCATCGACCATGCTACATCAGCTTCCCCCTGATCCCTCACAGGCTCTCCACCTCCATCTCTGCCTCCATCTCCACTCTGCTCATCCCTCCTCTATCGTACCTATGTAGGAGCTACTCACTCCTCCTCTCCTCCACCCTCTGCTAACCAAACAACACTCCTCCTCACACCAACAACTTCTAGAGATATGCCCTCTCCTCTATGTTGTTATCTCTCCCCAGCTAGTACCCTGTTGTTGCTCGCACTAGGATCACCACCGGCCCACCTAGGAGCCTCTGCTCTCTGTCCCTATCCCTGTCTCTCTCCTTGTGCCTGTCCCTATACTTGTGTAGGGCCATCATCCTCAATCTCCTATATGAGAGGTACCTGCTCAGCTGGATCTATAAACCTAGGGAATGGATGCTACTGGAACCAATCCTTGTATTGGGGCAATAACCCCCGCATCTGCAATGTCATCCAAATAATCCCACCGAAGTCATTGTAACCCTGTCAGTGCTTGCATGCTCAATGCGAAGGACAACCTAGGGGCCCATCCTCATCTCTCCTCATCTACATAATGAGCATATGCAGTAAACTCCTATGAAATCCCCTAAGGACTACCATACTACCTCATAACCCGAGATACAACAAATCGCTCAATGACTATCACGGATCTGCCCATAAGAGGATGAGTCATGAATGTGTCTCTCCGCATAGCTCTCGAGTCATCCCAAAGCTCAAGGCCTCTGTATGGTCTCCATACAGCAACTATCAGGTCATCTAGCTATTGTCTCCAATACTTTGTCTTGCCCAGATGGGGTTGAGTAACGTATCCAGAATATCTATAAACAATTGACTATTGTAGATTTCTAGCGTCATCCACTATAGGTCTGCAAACTACGATATGCTCCTAGGCCCATATCTGTAAAATTAATACCCCTACAACCATGCTCTTCCCCTCTCTGTATACAATCTCATGCATCTGATGATACATGTGGGCTAAAACACATGAACCCCATCCTAATCTCTCAAGGTGATCCACAAGCCTCTCCAACATCCTAGCCCAACCGCATAAGAAACCCTATTGTCCCTTGTCCGACATAATGAACCAACCAATAAATCCTGCCAAGACACAGGCTAGTGGAAACTGCTCACTGTACTTGGTAATCATATCATCCTAGCTGATAGCTTGTGTAAGGATGTCCTCATTGTGAAATACATGTCTCAAAGCTAGTAAGCCATGACGTTATGCAGAATCCTAATCAACCTTATCCCCAGCGAATGAAATCCTGAGAATCCTGTAAACATCCTCGGGAGTGATGGTCATCTCCCCAACTAGTAAATGGAACATGTTATGCTTAGAGTGAAATCTCTCCACAAGTGCTATGAGTATCCTGTGATTCACACAGATATCTGGCATCTATAGAAGGTGGGTAAACCCATACAAGTCAATATGTGCTCTATCTATATTGGATAACTCACAAACTAACCTCATAGTAGGAGGATAGACGCATCGAAAAAGAACATGTGGTAATTGCACCTGCAAGAAGCAAACAACAGAGCATCAGAGAATCATCCAAATTTTCTATAAGATAGCTTAAACATCACGCAAAACCAAATACATCAATTGCAAAATCAAATTTTCATGTTTGCACCCTTAAAAATGCTCATTGTTTTTCATACGACATTTTACAGTGTAGGCAGAAACTCGTACAAGTTAGGAATAGCTATAGGATGACAAAAGACTCTAATACGACAAAAAAATGCATTCGCACGACAAAATGGTCTATCAAGCAAACTTTCGTATGACACAAGGGGGTGTTTTGAATGACAAAACTAATGGCTTTAAATGATAAAACATAGAAGAACAATTTGTCGTACGAGACATAATGTCATCTCGCATGACAAATCACATGCGACTGACTTTTAAACGCCATAAAAAGAAAAAATTCAAAATTGATGAAATGAAAGGGATAAAAATTACTCTTACCATTGGCTCATAGTTTTGAGGTCAATTATGATGTCTCTGGTGCTCAAACCGGTTCTCCTAGATCAGAATGACCATTTTTCTTTGCAGAAGGCTTTTCAAATTTCAAACTTGGAGAGGTCAAAATGAATTGAAAATGACACTTGGACCCCTTATATAGCCCAAAACCTAATTTTTCAACTTGCTCCGATGGACATGAAAATTGTACTGTTAGCTAATTTGCCCATCCTAATTCCATTTTTGAGATCGAAATCAAAATCCGAGATCATTCTTCTAGTCAATTTCGCACAACCTAGACCACTTAGTGCTTTCCTCAAATGCTCATTCTTTTCTTCTCATTTGCGCTCAATTTCTCATTAATCATCGCTAAATCTTCAAATATTCCTCTGAATCATTTTCATGCTCAAATCATTATCATCACCAACAATTGCCTAAAATCATATACCCTTGCTATCTTTCGGTTTCACTCCCGAGGGAGCATACTCATGACCTCATGACCTCACATCTTCAAATGTCAATAAAATTTTCAAATCTTCATCAAAAGTCGAGCAAAAATATTTTCAACTAAAGAAAATCAAACAAATTCTTATTGCTAAGGGGCATCTCAGCTTCATCACTTCATATCAAGTTGAGATTTCTTGTTCATCTACATCAAATCAATCACTAGGGGCATATCAGTTTCATCGTTTCAATTCAAGCTGATATTGCCTTCATCTGAATCAGTCTCAACGTTAATCAGTTTCATCGCTTTTCATCAAGCTGATTATTTGTTTAACTCAATCAAAAATTTAAAGAGTATCTTTGATCACACACTCAATCTAAGTAGGTGTTCAGTTTCATTGCATCAAATCAAGTTGGATAGTTTATCTTCTCTCATTGTGTCTTGATCCATCAAGTTCAAGATCGATTTTATCTTCGCTCACTGTGTCTAGTTCAATCAAGTTCTAGATTAGTATGATTCACTTCTTGATCAATCAAGTTCAAGTCCGGTATCTTTGCTCTCTATCGGTCCTAGTTCAATCAAGTTCAGGATTGGTTTTGCTTTAATCAACTGTGTTCAACTTCATCGCTTCAAATCAAGCTAAACACCTCGCTTTTCATCTGGTTCGTGATCAATCAAGTTTAGAACTAGTATCTCCTACACATCAACATATTATTTGAACCAACACATTGCTCACACATTAATTCAAATAGGGGCAAATGTAATACCCTAAAAATTGTCAACTAAACCATGGGCCCCTAATTTAGACAACATCACCAAGGTCCTAACCAAAGGCAATTAAATCAACTTTGAGCACACAATTAATTAATTCTTCAATCACCAAATGTCACATGGCAAGTGAATTATAATATATTAATTAAATATTTATTTAATTAATTAAATCATTCCAAGAATATTATTTTTATCAATTATCCTATTTAATTTATTAAATATCCTAGCATATTTAATTAATTAATAAATTTGTCATTTAATCATAAAAAAGGAATTAATTTATTACAAAAGAGGAATTAATATTCAAAGCAAGAGTTAAATTGAAAATAAAATAAAAGAATTGAATTGAGAGAGAAATCAAACTTGAGATATTATTTCTTCTTCTAAATTGAGATAACTTGAAATCAGAAAATCAATTTATTGGATTATTAATCATTCTCTAAAGTTGGAACTCAAAGCTTTTGAGAAAAGAAGTTCAGTTGCATTAAAAAAGACTTTTTTCTTGAATAAATCAAAGAAATCGTATGGAATTACCTATTTTCATCTCAAGTGCATGGAATTAATTGAATTTTATCTCCAATGCAAACTTAAACTTCTTTTTTGAATGCATTTCAATTAAACTATAATTGGAATCTATCTCAAGGTTAACTAAATCTGATCTCTCAATTATTTCAATTACCCTAGATTGTGTTTTTCTTGATCTCTCTTGCGATTCTCTATAAATTCAGCCTTCATCTCTCATCCAAAACACCCTGGAGGTTTATTGTTATTATATAGTTTTTGTTCTGGAGTCATTGAAGATATTGTGCTTTATTTTTTAGATTATTGCATCTTAGTTAAATTTATTTCTGCATATTTCATGATTTCTTGAATTCATATAGCTTACTATTCATCCATCTAGCATAATCTTGCATCCATTTAGCTTAATATCATGCTCATATAGAGTAAATCCTTCATCTTGATGTAGTCTAGTCATTGGTATTGCTTATACAAATATGAGATCAAGTCTATACTTGCATCTTTTAGAAGGCAATTGGTTGATTTGTTATGGTTTTATTATTCATGATTATATCTGTCTAGCCATACATGTAATGACTTAATTGAAGTGTTGTGTCTTGCAGCTTACAGACCTATTCCACTTTTTCACACACACAATTGTTGGTATTGTGCTTACCATCCAAAGATATAGTGCCTCTTCCTTTGATTAAAAAAGCTTTATCATCTCCAAATCTTACTAGACCTCCATGAGTTTCCTATAATGATAAGAATTTTCTTTTATCACTAGTCATATGATGCGAACATCCACTATCAATGATCCATTCATCCTTTTCTTCAATTTTTGTTGCTAATGCTTGCTCTACCAGTTTGACAATAGGTTTCGGTGGATCTTCCTTTAATGCAACAAATTCCCATCCACTATCTGCTGGATCTTCATCTAAGTCTTCTGTAACAGCTTCATCTACGTAATAACATGACTTATCTTTGTTTTTCTTAAATTTGTATCTCTTATATTTAGGGTTAGGTTTATATGTTCTATTTTCTTCCTCTCTTAGTCTTGCATGTCTATCAAGACACCTAGATGCCATATGGCCAACTTTATTACAATTAAAACATTTGAAAGGTGCTTTACCTTCGTACTTATTTCCTGCTGGACCTTTAGGCATCTTCCTTGCGAATAGTGCTTCAAATTATTCAAGTTCTTCATTTTGTCTCCTAATATCTTCAAGTTATTTTGCATAAAGTGCTTTCCAATCGGATTTATTAGATGATGATGATGATGCTTTGAAAGATATATCAGTTTTGACTTTAGCAACAGGACCAAACTCTTAAAGCTCAAATGTTGAAAGTTTTCCAACCAAAGTATCTCTTGAAACTGATGTATTAGGCGTTGTTCTCAACTCATTAATAGCAGTCACTTTCATTTTGTAAGCTGGTGGAAAAGCTCTTAAAAATTTAGAAACAATTTCATCTTCACTTAAAGATCCTCCACAACATTGTATTCCTCAAACAAATTCATTAACTCTTTCCATTAATGTAGAAATTCTTTCATCTTCTTCCATTTTTAAATTTTCATACCTGACCTGGTAACATTCCAGTTTTGCAATCTTGACTTCAATGTTTCCATTTTGTCCCAAATAGCTTTTGCAGTAGATTTGTCTAATAATCCCATGATTTTTTGATTTGATAATACGCTCTGAAGTGCTTCTCTTGCTTTGTAATCATTTGCCAAGTCTTTAGACAATGTCGGTGGATGGGGGATATTTGGAGTAGGACCTGTTGTTCACCAAAAGTGATAACCCAAGAACACCTGCAAATCTTTCTATGAAATGGCCAATTTCAGTCTACAAAACACATCAGGGCTTGGACAACATAACATAGGATCCTAATTGATCCTCCTACACTTCAGGTTCTGCTAGACCTAGGGGGGGACACCCTCTTGATGCACTAAATACAACAATTATAGACACGTAACTGCATCAACATTAAGCAGATAGATCATTTCACAAGCTCAACAGGTTAGGAAACATTACAGATTGGCTAGATCTGTATAAACAATAGGATGAAACAGAGCTTGGAAAGAATGGAACACAAACACCCCTAAACATGAAGGGAAAATAGATTTATCTTTTAAAATGTATATCTGAAAACATCCCCAAACTTGCAAGACCAGTGCCTTGTTCATTGGGCAACAGAGTCACAGACATAACTACAAATATGAATCATAGATGCAAGCTTATTTTCCTTAAACAAGATATTCATGCATCAATACCTTATATTAATGCACTATTTGATTCATTCACAATTTTATCAGATCTGGAAATATATTTCATCATTTATGACTGACTATAGAATTTAAAACCTTCCTTGAAGGATACCTACAACAGTCACACAATCTCCTTGAGATGACAAATTTCATCCTCCTTGAGGATTGAATTCATAATAATGAAAAAACATATCACAGAGACAATATCATGGGAAATTTACTCATGCCTGACACAAGTAAGACCTGCAACTAGAAAACAATCTGTCATCCTGCAATGTAGCCTCTATACCCTGAATAGATCCATAGAACTTTACAAGTTTGGGTCAAGAATTTTAGAAAATGGAAGCCATGAAAACTGGAGCACTTCCTCACAGAATTCTGGAACCCTTACCACTGACAAGAATGGGGAATAAAAAGAGGAGGGAAGAAAAACAAATCCACAACTGAAAATTGCCAAGTGTCTCTCCTCTCTAACTGAATTTTGTTCCCGTGGAAACTGCTTCTAAAATATCCCACATTTGTCCAAATTAACTTCATAATCGGATTCCTTGCTTTGAGAGCTTTCCGAAAATATATAACACTTTATACCTCGGCCAAAAATTAAGTCCTGGGCGAATTAATTCCCCAATGTGCTCAAACATTTAAATTTTTCATTTATTAATATAGTCTAAACTATATAATAAACAATTTTAAATTTGATTTTTGCCTCCATTTGTGCTCTGACACCTTGCCATGTGGCGGCCTCTGATTGCTCGATGGGGTTGACTGGACGCCACCTGGGATGACACCTCATCATCGCCACATCATCTGCTTCGTCATTGCCACCTGGCCGCCACGTCATCGCCACTGGACTGCCACCTGTGCGCCAACGTGTGCCACCTCACCGGGACCCGCCTGCTGGAACATTGACTGTACCCGCCACCTACGTGCCATGTGGATGGCTCTCGTTCACTCTCGCTATTTCGCGGGGTTTAAACTTCGTGCATCTTCCTTCGCGAAATAGCGCGAGCCGTTGATCTCTCTCGAACATGCTCGCTCGTTAACCCGACCGTCGTCTGCAAAATTTCGCAAAATGTACTGCTTCAATATAGCATCTACAATGTTGGATTCAGTACCCGTTTAAGCTCTGACCACGAGTGCCAAACACCTTTATAACCTTTCCTTCAACCTTCAGATAGTATTTCCATGATTCGCACAAGGATCTGCTTATTTTTGCTCTACAATGATCTTCAATATTCGCACACACTCATAATATGATCTTCAATAAGGTCTTATAATTATTTATACAAAAGCTAAGACCTTATCATTAGGTTGGCTCCCTAAAGATATTACATTTAAATCAATTACAAATAAGTCTTGATGCGATTCAATATGTCGGCTCAATATATTTACACATTATCCAATAAATAAACCATTTCCAAAACGTGTCGTGCTGATCTAGAACATGATATCTTGTACCGGTCCATAACGTAGACTTATTTATTGGTAAAGGAAAATATGTGAACTTGATTAGTCCAATAAGAAAAACACCAAATCTAGACATCCAATCCATGTCTTCGACATAACCAAATGATCTCTAGATGATAACAAGTCATCATCACTGCCGAAGCTACCGGTGAAACATATACTGTTGGCATTTTTGTTGTTTATGTTGTGATTGTCATTGATGGAAACACACTTGTATTGAGATCCCCTTTATGTGTATGAGCTTGTGCTCAACCGGTATTTGTTCGAACCGGTATGTTGTATTCTAGTCTTTAGACTAGTGGTAATTTTGCAGAATGTGTTTCCTGGTCTAAAGCGCCATGTCGACCCCAAGCGGTTCGTAGATCCCAAGCGGCATGAGGGAGCAAAGCGGCACAACACATTCTTACCAGTCTTCATTTTTGTCAAACCGGCAACTGGTATTTTGTATGAACCGGTAATACTCTGTGATGAGTTACCAACCGACATTTTTTGATGAGTTACCAATCCACCGATTGTTTGACAGTGCCGACACATTGACGATGTTTTTTGTGTCGTGTTACTAAGTACGTCTAGATGCATTGAACCTAGGAAATTGTAATGTAATCCTATTGGACCAACATGAAATTAGATTCCTTTAAAAGGACATCATGTCTAGGGTTTTAAGTTGTTGCTGAAAGGGTTAATGTCGAGCTAGGGTTTAAGGTGGAAGTTGAGAATGATCTTATCTGAGAAGATCAAGTTGTAATTGTGAGAGAGATAGAGAAGACTGAAGTAATGCTGGAATGCACTAACTGTGAGCAATACTAGATCTAACCAAGCAGTTTGTGCTATCCGATAGATCAAACACTTGTTGATTACTCACATCTTTGACAAGTCTATAGCCCTTAACCAGGTAGGCCTCAAAGCCTTTGTAAAATCCTCTAACAAGGTGGTTCACACATGTGAATCTAAAATCCTCTAACAAGGTAGTCTTTAATCGGACTTATCTCCTAACAGAGATCAAGATTCCTAACAAGATCTGTTCTGGTGAAGAACATTGTAAGACCTTAACCGGTCTGGTTTCTATTCTAGAGATAGTGACTTGTGAGTTCCATCTCATCGTGGTTTTTCACAGTTGGGTTTCCACGTCAAATATCTTGTATTATGGTTGTATTGGTTTTGTGGGTGAATGCCTTATTCGCATTTTGGTTTGCATGTGTGGTAACTGGTTTGACTGTTAGACTGCTTTACCGGTTTATCTTTAGACTGTGTAAGTGTTTCAGTGCAGAGATTTTTCACATACTAATTCACCCCCCCTCTTAGTATTCATCAATTGGTATCAGAGCCTACCTTTCTATAATTTTAACCACTTGGAAAGAGATATGGGGGAATACACCATGAGCGAACTTACTCAATGACTCACTAAGTCTGAGCAAGCCTATGATGATCTTATGGTCAAATACAAGGCATCTCAAGCAAAAAGGAGAGATAGTGCAGAAAAGATGATGGAACTATCTAAAAGTAGTTCTGAAGATGAAGCCAACATGGAAGCCATGATTGCTAAAGTAAATAAACTGAATGATTCAAACTCCAATCTGAGAAAGGAGTTGGAAGGACTGACTATTAGGTTTAGTCAAGAGCTTGAGAATCGGAAAAAAGATGAAGATCAGATAAAGGATAGAGATCATGAGATCTCCAAGTTGAAACAAGAGATTAGTGCACTGACTACTCGCCTTCATGAGAGTAGAATGGAAAAAGAAGACATGCAAGGAGAACTGAACATAGCTATCTCAAAAAATGCAAGTCTAATGGAGACAAACACTGCTATTTCCAAAGAACTCTTTGAGTCAAAGGAAATACTTGCTAAGTTTGGCAAAAGTACTGTCAAGCTAGAGCAAAAGCTTGAGTCATCTAGACCGGCAAAGAATACCAATGGTCTTGGTTTCTCTGGACATGAGGAAGGAGAATCCTCAGGAACAAATGTTGAAGCATCAAAGAAGTAACCATCACTCAAAGGAAAAGGTAAGCAAAAATTCAAACCTATTTGCTTTAACTGTGCTAAAGAAGGTCAAATTGCCAATGTATGTAGGAGCAAAGCCTACAATAATTTTCCTTATTTTATCAACAATGTACCTAGAGCCAATAAGTTCAATGGTCATTGTTATGCATGCAACAAGTTTGGGCATAGAGCATTTGAATGTAGGTCTATGATGGATAACACTGGAAGATATCCTTAGAGGACCCAAGGAACTGGTCCTGAACCTTTTGTGAATCGGAATCACAACTGGTTTAATGTCTTCAATCATCAATCAAGAAGCGGTGGTCATCAAGCGGCAACCGGATGGAGAGAAAGTTGTATGATCTGTCATGGTCATGGTCACACTGTGGCAACATGTAGAAGGAAGAATGGAAACATGTACAATGGACCTTGGAGAGCACCTGGACTTGTTTGCTATCACTGCAACAAACTGGGTCACATTGCAAGATTCTGCAGAAGCAGAAAAAGTATATCTGATGATATACCGGTCACTCAGGAAGGATAAATTGATGTTGAAAAAGTTCAAGGGGACATGAAGAAAACATGGAGGAAGAAACCAACAATGTCGGAAGAGGAACCGGTTTCTGCACCTAGTGTGGAAATATCGGAATTGGCAAACTAAGCCTTAAAGGCTTAGGGGGAGCAAACGACGAAAATGCTTTCGAACCCCCAGTTGACACCGGTAAAAGACCTTAATCGGTATGCAATACCTGTCGCTTGGCAGAAGATCAGAAATGGTAAAAAGGCAAATTAGGGTTTACGCCCTAATAGAGGAGCATTAATGATGGTAGGTGAGAGACATGTATAAATGCATTTTTCAAATCATTTCTCACTATCTATTTTCAAGCGAAGAAAAGTTTTCAAGTGCAGAGCGAAGAAAAGGTGATTTGAGCTTAGATTTCAAGAAATTGAATAACCTTGAAAGAGATTCAAAACCAGTTTGCAAGCGGTAGTGGAGAACACAAAGCGGTGATTTGGCAACTGACGGAGAGTGGAGTAAAGCAGAATCAGGAAGCCCTAAATTCGTGTTTCAAAGGTATTTTTCGTGTTCTTGAAATACTCTACAATGGCTTTCGCATCTCATACCAGTTCGAGTACATCAATTGAGTCAGAAAGTTTTATTCAGAGGAAGTCTAAATATAATGCTTTGTCACAAGTTCCAGCTAGAGTCATAGTTGAAGAAGGAATTTCTAATTATATTGATTGTAAAATAGAAGACCTAGGGTCTTTAGCCATTCACACTCAGTTAGGTCTATTTTGCGGCAAGGACAAAAAGATAAAACCAGAATTTAGTATCTTGGAGAAGAAGAAATTCCATAATGCAAAATATTTTCTGGAAGATTTCACGGAGGATCACATCAGAATTATTTTGAGTAGAGTCCACGGTGACAAGATGTACCTGGAGAGGATGCATGACATTATGCCTCAGGCAATTCATGTAGTCATCGGCTTTTATAACACAGGGGAAGTGCTAGCCTTGAGAAAAGTGAGCAAAACCGAAATAGCCAAGCTCACCGATTCAACCAGTGATTCACGGGGTATGATAGTCAATCCTATCAAGGATGATCTGGTGAAATATGCCTGCATGGTGATAGGATACAAAACATTTTCAGCTAGCAGGATTAATTTTGTATCTGCTGCAGCGGTAAATGCTACTTACCGGATGATAAAAGAGGATGCATCTTTTGACTTATGCACCAGCATGCAGAGACAACTCCTGTTGAATCTTAAGGCAATCAAACAGGATAATTCACTGAGGTTTAAGTTTGGACAACTACTGGTAGGGTTGTTCTTTTATTTCCAAGGCTACTTTCCTGGTGTAGGAGATGTCCAGTGGTCCCCTGACCAACCAGTAACCAAATAGATAAAGGAAAGCATACAAGCCATTGGAATCGACTACTCTGAAGTACTAAACAAATATTTTGATGAGTTCAAAAGAAAGATGAGTCAGAGGGTAAGAATCTCAGGTGACATAGTGAAGAAATACGAAGATGACATCTGTTTCACTATTTAGGTGGACAAATGTTTAATGGAGGCTATTGAGCCTAGAATGGAGGAAGTAGAGCCAATGGGCTATGAGGTTATGTATGACATGCTGGAAGGGTATGCCTCAACCCTTATTGCCTCACCTCTTGATCCAAAGGCTAAGAGGACCGGAACCTACTTGGAGAGGATTGCACCAATTGAAGAACCACCGGTGAAGAAAGGAAAAGAACCGACAGCTAAGAAAGCCAAGGCAGTGCCTGCAGCATCGGCACCGGTTACCACTGCAACTCCAAGAGTGACCAAGCAGTCACTGGCAAAGAAGAAACCGGAGGTAACACCAATAAAAGTCTTCGAAAGAAAAAGGAAGACTAAGACAAATGAACCAGACTTCGAAGAAACTGAGTCTAATGAAAAGTCAAAGAAGGCAAGACAAACAAAGAAGGTGAAGAAGAATGAACCGGCAACGTTTGCACCAGTAAATATTGATATCTCCTCATACAAACCTTTGACACATTGTCAAAGAACAGTAAAAAATATTAGGAGAAAATTACTTCATGATTTAGTAGATTATTATGATGATTTTAATAGTGAGGAGAAAGATGAAGTACTATAGGAAATCATTCTTTATTTGTGTAAAAATGACCGGTCACCATCAAAGATTAAATCTCAGACACCGGATTCATTATTTAAAGCATTAGATAATAAATGGCGCATTGCCATTGAAAAGGAATAGGAGATTAGGGAGAAAGTCTTTGCACAGTACTTCCCCGAACTCTCAAATTCAGAATTATTTGATACCCTAGATCAAAATAAAGGTCTCTTCTTCACAAGGAGAAGAAGACTCTAGTTGTTGGAGGGAAGAATTGATGAAGTTGAAAAAGATACTCATCAGCATATGGCTCATGCTATCAGCTCTCACAAAGCATGAATGGGCAACCTCCAAGCGGAAAAGGAACTAGTTATTTCCAAACTGGATGAGGTCTTTGATGAGGAAGGAAACCTGGTGGAAGAACCAATCGACACTATCGATGTCGATGCCCTAGATGTAGAAGATGTCACTCAGGACATACCTTCTGAGGGAACTGAACAGGGGAAACAAGCCGATCAGGGTGGTGAACAAGCTGAGGACACACAGCGAGCAACAAAGGAACAGGAAGAGAAGAAGAAGAGGGATGAAGATGAGAAAAAGAAGAAAGAGGAAGAGAAGAGAAAAGAGGAAGAGGAGAAATGAAAAGATGAAGAAAAGAAGAAGCAAGAAGATGATAGGAAAAAGAAAGAAGATGAGGATAAGGAAGAAAAGAGAAAGAAGGAAGAAGAAGAAAAGAAAAAGAAGGAAGAAGAAGAGAAGAAGAAGAAGGAAGAGGAAGAGAAGAAGAAGAAGGAAGTGGAAGAGAAGAAGAAGAAGGAAGAGGAAGAATAAAAGGAGAAGGAAGAGGAAGCAAAGAAGAAGGCAGAAGCAGAGCAGAAGCAGAAAGAAGAGGAAGACAAGAAAATTATGGAAGAGGAAGAGAAGAAAAAGAGAGAAGAGAAAGAGAAAGAAGAGAAGGAGAGGAAAAAGAAGGAAGAAGCAGACAAGATAGCTGAAGCAATGAAGAGCACACAGATGGAGACTCCTAAGGCAACCAGAAGCCAAGCCAAACCAGTTGTTGTCTCGAGTCCTATTGATCTCCAATCTACCAGTGAGTCTAAGCTTATGCAGAGCATCAAGGTTGCCCAAGAGCACCTTGAAGTCATTCACAGGAAAAGGGAACAAGATATTATTCAAGCGATTGTCGACACACTTACCAGTTTAATCCCCGGTACTAATCTTCCTAACACTGAATCATCACTAGCACAGCTCAAACTTCTATGTACTGTAGTGGATGATCAGGTGCAGAGTCTGGAAGAAGCAGTAGAGGCCAATGTAAAGAAAGAGCACCAAAAGGCTCTTAATGTTGCTATAGTGAAAAAGATGAATGAGCTTAGGACTAAACTACTGAAAGATCAAAAGGACATAAGGAATGCCTTAGATGAGGGAAACTTGCTAATCAACAAAATCTATCAACCTCATCTGTTCTGTGACGATGTGCTAGCCAAGGAGCAAAAGCTTCAAATGGACTTATAGTCCCACTTGGGCACATTTAAGACACCTTATGACTCCTTTGCAGCATATTGGCAAACCATTCACTGGTTCCAGATTCAGTCAGCCAAGATGGAGCAAGAGATCAGCACACGATCTAGGGATTTGTAGGAGCTTCAACTAGTATTACTTCCATGACTGTGAATTCTTCAGAAGTGTTATCTAAACTTGGATTCCCTGACAGTTACACAGGAACTGAGCACAGTAGATGCCATGGAGGAATAGGTATCCCAGATGCAGACAGAAAAGGAAGTGGCAACCTCCCTACTTGAGTCCCGGTCCCTATCCATGAAACAATTTTTGCAGGACTATAAATCAGTTTTTGACAAGTATTATTCATTATTGTCATAAACTTTTATATATATATATATATATATATATATGGACACAGGGTTTTTCAGTGGTACTTTGTCATTGTTGGCAAAGGGGGAGAAGTATATCTGGTTTTTGGTTATAAAATTTTGATCTTCTGACACAGGGGGAGAAATATCTGGTTTTGAAATTTTGATATATGCTATATGCTCTGATGATTATGCTCTGTATGCAAAATTTATACACTGTATTGATTAAGGGATAGTGTATATGCTTAGGGGGAGCAATTTTGTTAATGGCAAGTTTTTGTTGTAAAACACTTAGATGTCAAAATTTTTATTTTCCTAAGTGTTGCCATCAATGCCAAAGGGGGAGATTGTTGGCATTTTTGTTGTTTATGTTGTGATTGTCATTGATGGACACACACTTGTATTGAGATCCCCTTTATGTGTATGAGCTTGTGCTCAACCGATATTTGTTTGAACCGGTATGTTGTATTCTAGTCTTTAGACTAGTGGTGATTTTGCAGAATGTGTTTCCCAGTCTGAAGCGGCATGTCGACCCCAAGTGATTCATAGATCCCAAGTGGCATGAGGGAGAAAAGCGGCACAACACATTCTTACCAGTCTTCATTTTTGTCAAACTGGCAACCGATATTTTGTATGAACCGGTAATACTCTGTGATGAGTTACCAACTGGCATTTTGTGATGAGTTACTAATCCACCGATTGCTTGACGGTGCCGACACATTGACAGTGCTTTTTGTGTCATGTTACTGAGTACATCTAGATGCATTGAACCTAGGAAATTGTAATGTAATCCTATTGGACCAACATGAAATCAGATTCCTTTAAAAGGACATCACGTCTAGGTTTTTAAGTTGTTGCTGAAAGGGTTAATGTCGAGCTAGGGTTTAAGGTGGAAGTTGAGAATGATCTTATCTGAGAAGATCAAGTTGTAACTGTGAGAGAGATAGAGAAGACTGAAGTAATGCTAGAATGCATTAACTGTGAGCAATACTGGATCTAACCAAGCAGTTTGTGCTATCTGATAGATCAAACACTTGTTGATTACTCACATCTTTGACAAGTCTATAGCCCTTAACCGGGTAGGCCTCAAAGCCTTTGTAAAATCCTCTAACAAGGTAGTCTTTAATCGGACTTATCTCCTAACAGAGATCGAGATTCCTAATAGGATATGTTCTGGTGAAGAACATTGTAAGACCTTAACCGGTCTGACCTTAACTGGTCTGGTTTCTATTCTATAGATAGTGACTTGTGAGTTCCATCTCACCATGGTTTTTCCCAGTTGGGTTTCCACGTCAAATATCTTGTGTTATGGTGTATTGGTTTTGTGGGTGAATGCCTTATTCGCATTTTGGTTTGCATGTGTGGTAACCAGTTTAACTGTTAGATTTCTTTACCGGTTTATCTTTAGACTGTGTAAGTGTTTCAGTGCAGAGATTTTTGGCATACTAATTCACCCCCCCTCTTAGTATTCATCATATACTAGTGACTGTGCATAAGCCAATATCCATGCTGGGACCACAATGTGCCAGTTCCAAAATAAACCAATATAACCAAAGTGCCAAATCAATAATGTAGACCACCTGAAAGATAAGTGTTGACATCAATGACAAAACCAATGCAACACATGATGAAGTCATCCATAATACCAACAGACAAGTCTGTATCTATTTCATCCCATCTCTCCTATGCAGGCTATGACCAATGCCTTCAAATATCCCTCCTAATTTCATATTTGAAACTCAGCCACAGATCTTACCCAGCATGGCAAATCTAACGATCATTATTTGTCGACATGACATTTGACCCTCCATCAGTATCTGCGGACCCACCAAGTCTTGACTAATTAGCACCATATCATCTTTTGACCAGACTGTATCATCGGCCCCACCATAAGTTTTCTTGGCCAACCTGGGATACACGGCATCATCTTGTGATGTCGCATTCTATAACTTCCTTGCAACTTCCATTGCTAGGATACAGGGGCCGTCAGATCTATTCACGGTTTACTGCTTTGCACAATGCTCGTTAACTCCTCTAGAATTAAAAAAGCGGGCACCTTTTACCTTAGGACATAACATCTCTATTTTTTTTGAATGAGTGCCAATTGAAAGGATTTTTATTAAACTGACTTTTACCGCTTGAGAACCGGTAACATAATTCTTTGACCGGCTATACTGCCAACCTTGTCGGTTTCCGCTGAAAACAAGTGGAACAATCTCACGATGCCGCAGTCTTTATCATCCTTGCAATTTTGCTCATGGGGAAGTGAGGACCATTGGACTCATTCTGTCTTTAGCAACCAACCAAAATACTTAGGACTTTCAGAATTAGGAAAATTATGGGCACAGGCACAAATATTTAAAAGGAATACCGGTTATAGGCAAAATTTTATGCGCCATAGAAAATCATATTTCATAAACCGGATGACCACCACTTAATACTTAGGGAATAAAATGGCCTTGCCCATGGTAAATAACCCTTAGCTTTAAGTGGGAAAAGGTAACAACAAAATATATCATTGATAGGGTTTCCTTCATAAAATAATAAATTTTGATAAACCCTAAACCCTACACCATGGACTATTGACAGAGCATGCAACAAAACCAAAAAATTAAATTTTGAGCTCAAAATTGAAAATTTCATGCAATCAATTTTTAGAACTATCAGTATGAAAGTAGAATCTATTTAATGGACTCTGAGATATGAATGTTATTTGTTATCAGTATAGTGGATTTGGTCATAGGAGTTTTGAATGTATGAAGAGTAAATCGGTGTCCTACAGTAGTTTCAAAGATTCATCTTTCAATGTAAATGTGAAATGATATAACTGTCAAGAGTTTGGACATATAGAAAAGCTTTGTAAGAATAGGAAAATTAAGCAGAAGAGGACATATCTTGATCAGGAACTAGTAGCCAAATTGGAGCACAAAATTGCAGCCGATAAGAAGAACGAAACTCAACCGATTTGGGTTGAGAAAGAAAAGGATAAAGCTGAATCAAGTCTGATAGTGTAGATTGCCCTACATGCTGAAAGAAGAAATCTATGGGTTGTAGAGAGTGGCTATTCCAACCACATGACCGGTTATAAAAAGAAATTTATCAAACTTGAAGACTAGAATGGTGGCTCTGTAAGGTTTGGAGACAACTCATCTATCAAGATAAAGGGAAAAGGTAGTCCAAATATTGATGGCAAAATGAAAGTATAGGATGTGTATTATGTGGAAGGCCTGAAGCACAATTTGTTGAGTGTGAGTCAGATGTGTGATAAAGGTTATAAATTCATCATTGATTCTACCGACTGCCAGATAAAGAAGGAGAGTACTGGCCAAGTTGTAGTTGAAGGTAAGAGGACAGATGGTAATGTATACAATCTGAAAGAATGGTTTGAATCCCAATGTATACAAAATATAAGGGGCCTACACTTGCAGGAAGGCTTGCAGCCTAGAGCACATTGCTCAATCACAAAAGAAGTCTCACTGACTACATAAAATTCTAGACTACAATCTAGAGAAGTGTGAACTACTAAGATAGCATCTTCTATGCCAGTATACAGTTCTAGTTTAAGCTCTGTTAGTTCCGGTCTGAAACCCTAAACCCTTTACCAGAATAATCCTTACATGAACTTGCTCACATACATGATCTCTCTAATATATTTTGCATCATATTATATTCACATATCCATAATCTCCTATCATATGTCACTACTATCTCTCTCTCTCTCTCAAAATCATCTACCAAACTGTTATACATACCCTATACAAATTTGCATGCCTTATGTCGGCTTACAAAGATATATACAATATCAAATTTCATGTCGGCCAGATAACATAAATGTATAAACATTAAGATCAATTTCCCATGTCGGATCCAAGATATGTCAGCCTCCAATACCGATAACCTTTACTAAACCATGTCAGCCTGTGATCTTGATGATGGTGTCGGAGTGCCTGTCAGTACACCATAGAACCAAAACATGAAGCCAAAACACAATACCATGTTGCCATCAATGACAACATAGTGAAACCAGCCAATAGAGTGTCAATTGCCAACAATCTCCCCCTTTGGAATTGATGGCAACACTCAGGTGAAAAATGGTCAAGGTTTCATCTTGTCCTACTCCCCCTGAGCTGAATATGCAAAATACTCCATATCTCTAAAATCCATGACTCCATAGATCCCCCTAATGTATACAACTATTTTTTCTCCTTTTCACATCTATACTACTCTCCCTTTGACATCAATGCCATCAAAAATTCAGAAAGGAATGTCAAAGAAAAAGAACTGTACAATGAATATCCCCAAAAATGTCTTACCAAAGCTTGACAAATTTAAAAATTTATGGATAAGCCTTCTCCTGTAACTCCACATAAGTATCCCAGCTAGTTTTGAATATGCTGAAAATAGATACAAGTCCCCTCAATAAATGTACAAAATACTCTTTCTCATTTACCTCTGCCAGTATGGGATTTCCCACCATATCCATGCATTCTTTCTTCTGTACACAGAGTGAATCCAACTAGGGACTCACCAAGCCTCTCAGACTTCTGGCTCTTCTAATTCTTTTGTTTCTTTCAATCTCAAGAACATAAATTTGGTTCTCCAAAATCAAAATTTGACCATCAATTGATGTAGTCAATGAAATTAGTCCATCAAAAGAGTTAGCTATAGTTGCAATTTTCTTGTGAATCTCTTTTGTCTTTTTATCCATATTAGCTGTAAGTATTTCAGTGTTACAACATACCCTATATATATTTGTACATTGTTTCAAAGAGTTTTCTATTAGGATTAGCTTCTCCTCAATATTTTTATTCTCAATTTCAATTACCTGATCAAATGCAACTGTCTTAGCCTGAGTAAACCTTTCTAGTGCTTGTTGGTTTGATATTTGTTGTAAGGATTGAAAGTCCTTTGATATATGCTCAGTGCCTATCTTAAGCTTTTTGAATGGGCTTGCTTCATTTTTGATCTTACACTCTGGGACCAGTCTGTGTAGAACAGTGATTCATTGATCTATAATCCCTTTATCTGTGGATCCCTCCTTCATCAGTATTTGTACAACCATCATCATCAGTTTAGTGAGACTCATTTTTGTGATGTTCATTTTTACCTATGAAGTGTCAATTGACAATAATTATGAATCAACAACCAGTTCCCTATCGAATTCTCTTGCCTTCTCTTCTGAATATTTATCCTTTATAACCTCCTCACATGCACTAGTGGCTTCACCACTTGGTGCAATATGTGTAACTTCTAGTTCCTCTATAGGAATAGTATCCTCAACCTATACATTTGTATCCAGAGGACTATTATCCTCAATATTAGTATCATGTACAATATTAGCTTGTTCACTCTTTGTATTAACTGGTATCTCAATATTTGTTTGTACATTTGTATTTACCAAGGGCTCAATTTCCACTATCCTAATATTTTTCAAAATAGAGGGTGAAATACCCATGATCCCCTTTCCTTTTACTTCAACCATGGTATCTATAGTGTCTGTCTTGGTTTCCGGTGAAGTAAAGAATCCCCTATTTTCTTCAATAAATTTAACCCATGTTTTTTGAGTCTCCTTTATTATTTCATTTACTCTTCCTAGCGTCAAACTAGTTATCCTATGTTTTCTATTGAAAATTTTTTTGTCTACCATCTCAAGTGTCTTTTCCATTTCATCAGGAGAAAAAGTAACACAGATAGATAATAGCTCTTGAATTTTAATGTGTTTATCCTCTTGCATAGCTAATAGTCTTCTTGCATCTAACATGTTATACAATTCAGCCGGTATTTTTTTTCTATTTCTATTAAGGCTTTCTTATAAATATCCAAGTATAATAGGATTGCTTCCTCTACCTCTCCTTGTTCATCCTCCTCTAAGTGATCATAGTAAAATTGATAATTCTTCAACATGCCATCTTTAGTGATTTCATCTACTAATTCTGCACAAGTTTTAGGTGGAACCTTACCATAATTAGTGTCATCCTTCTTCTTCCTCTTTACAGTACCAGATGCAACTGTAGGTATAGATTTTGGTGCTTTCTTTTGTGTCGGCATTTTAATTGTAACCTTCCTAACCGGTTGCTTCTTAGCTTCTGCCTTTGTTTCTACTAGTTTCTTCCAAACAACCCTCTTAAATGCCAATGGTGTGTCATCCTTAGATTCTGATTCTGCAATAACAGGCTCAATATGAACTTCAGGATCCTTCCTATTTCTACCTTTCTCCAGGACAACATCAATTAATGCTTGAATGTGCTTTGAGACCTTCTCCACAAATTTCCTTTCTTTCCCTTCCTATTTCTCTCTTTTCTTTCGATTGAACTCTGTTTCAACCTCTTGAGTTTTTTGCTATGCAATACCATAGGGCTTCTTTGCCTCATCAATTGGTGCATCAATCAACATTTTTGCATAAGCATCAAGAATCTGTGCATCCACCTCATAGCCCATTTGTTCAATCCAAATATTTCGGGTCATAACTGCTTCCATGAGCGTCTCATCCTTCTTTACCATGAAGGATATATCATTAGAATATTTTTCTACAATATTCTCAGGTACCCTTACCCTAGACCCCATAGATTTTTGAAATTCCTTAAAATACCCTATACCTTATCATCTCTTTGGCTTCCTAAAGCAGAAATTGACTATTTCAATTGTCTTCCTACCAGGATGTCAAATGCCCATTACCTCTTACTAGAACCAGGTGTATCATTCAGGAAATATAACATCAGGAAAAATTTCAAGTTGCCATACTAGAATGTACCCTTCTTTTCACCCTTAATCTTTCCTAGATTTATCAACAACTCATCAAGCATCCAACCACATAGATCTAATTTCACATTTTCTCTCATCATTTTGTATGTAGCTAAAATGAATAAACTGGAAATAGAATTCAGTCGGTTTAATTGATTTACCTTATACCCAATGACCATGCTACCAAATTTGATGTCCGTGTCAGTTATAGTGCTCAATTTCATGGATCTTTTGTCAGATGTTGCACTAGTGATCTTCCTCACGAAATCATTTGAGACCTTCTTGTCTGGATGTTGCCCAACCGATGGTAAACCAGTTATTTCTCAAATGGCTTCCTTGGTGATTTTGTAAGGTTTGTTTATCCATATAAACTCCCCATGTACTCTGCTAAAAACATATTTGATTATCTCATCCTCAAACTACAGAATATCCAGAATATCAGTAAACCCTAGGTCTTCAATATGCTTGAATGCTAGTTTGATCTTTCCAGATTCTCCCATTAGCTCACTCATATACATGCCCTTATTTTCTGAACTTCCCAAGTCCTTGATGTGACAGTGAATATATGCCCTAACATCCTCTACATAGACAACTCCCATCGGAACGCAAGAAAATGCTCCAACCAAATCTTCCAAGCAAGCCACAAGTGGATACCGCTTGAAAAATTGGCCTGTGGTGGTCCTTGACCTCTACTATAGTTGGGTTTGCAACAAAAATAGGAATAGATGATGATCCCACTTCCATGTTAAAGATAAATACCTTTTGATTGGTCTCAGTGAAAACCTCCAACAAATTCTTCTAGACACCGGTGAGGTCGCTCAAGAAGAAATCTGATTGCTCTAAATTTCCTTTGATCGCACTTAGTCACTCAAAATTGCTCTGAATGCAAGATGATTAACAATGAAGTGTATTCGACCTTTTAACCTTTGATAAAAACCCTAATCTTTCATTGACATAAATGACTGCCGATGAAAGATACCAGATCTCACTCAAAACATATCCATGCCGGATAATCATCTCCAATATCTGAAACGTCTTCTAGAACCTCTTCCTGGGGCATATGCAACATCTTCATGAATTTTGCCTACCCCTAAGACATCTACCTTAGTTACTAGAAGAGCTCCTTACCAGTGGAGGAGCTGGCTCTTTTGCTAGATAAGTAACTGGGACATTCCCATCAAATGATTGTTCTTCAGTCTTCCTAACCCAAATCTGAGTATGATCTTGCCAGATTTCACTAACCTTCTCTTTTCCTTTCTTATTTGATCCTCCATTACTAACTGGTGGATTTTTGCTTCTACATAACTTAGCAATATGTCCAATCTCATTACATACATAACATGTAACATTGTTCTTTTGAATTGCTTTTCTAAAACTGGTGAAATTTCTTGTCCTACACTGATTAGCCATATGTCCAAATTTTCCACAAAGCATAACATTTAGCATTCATTATGCAATCTTCTATTTTATGACCAAACTTATTGCATTTAGAACATTTATCAGGAGCAGAATCAGGGTTCTGATTTGCTCTATTTTTACATTGCCTAGCCATGTGACCAAGTCTATTGCAGACAAAACATCTACCATTGAATTTATAAGAATTAAATTTTCTTACTGGTTCCTTATGGTTTTGATATTCATTAGCAGTACTGGAACTCTATCCTTGCTCAATTCCAAGTCCACTAGAATCTCCAATCTACCTCTATCTCTTCAATAACTCATCAAGTTGTGCTGAGCTGATCTTGAATTTTTCTTTATACTCACTTGGAGTAGTTAAATCTTCTCTTATAATTATCATTTGTCTCTCAAGCTCTTGTTCATTACTCTAGGATTGTACCAAGTCAGTTCTCAACATATCATTTTCATGAACCAATCTACCACATTCTTTAAATTTTTTCTTCAGGGATACAACAAGATTTTATTTCTTCTTCTTTATATCCTCAATCCCCTTAGACATCCTCATAGTTATAACTTTAATTTCATTTTTCATAACCATGTTCTCTTGATGCAATTTATGACATTGTTCCTTAAGTGCATTTTTCTCTTCATCATCCTAACTTTGCAAAAGTTCCTTCCTCCTAGCTTGAACAGATGATAGCCTCTGTTGTAGGACAAGAATGAATTACTTAGTAGAACTCAATTCATCTTGTAGCTTTAAGTTCTTCAACCTTTCAGCATCATAATCTTCAAGTGCCATCTCAAGTTGCTTCTCCAAATCCATATCCATGGATTCCAGTTTCAAGATCTTCCTCAAGCTGTTAAACTTCCTCTAAGGCACAAGGCTCTGATACCAATTATTGGAAACCAATAGCACTGAGAGGGGGGTGAAACAATGTTATACTAGAATAATAATTTTTATCCTTATTAAAACATGCATACACCAACCGATATACTGGTACATACAGAATTGAAAGAAGTGAAGAAACCAATAAGCCAATCACATAAATGAGAACCATAACACAAAAATTTATAAGTGGAAAACCTCAAAGACAAAAAAACCATGGTGGGATTTGTGACCCATAATATCAATCCACTGGCCATATGAAGAGATATTACAAAATATAAGGGGCTTCCACTTGCAGGAAGGCTTACAGCCTAGAGAATACTGCTCAATCACAAAAGGAGCCTCACTGACTACATAAAATTTTAGACTACAATCTAGAGAAGTATGAACTACAAAGATAGCATCTTCTATGCCAGTATATAGTTTCGGTTTAAGCTCTATTAGTTTCAGTCTAAAACCCTAAACCCTTTACTGGAATAAACCTTACATGAACTTGCTCACATACATGATCTCTCTGATATATTTCACATCATATTATATTCACATATCCATTATCTCCTCTCATATGTCACTACTATCACTCTCTCTCTCTCTCTCTCTCTCTCTCTCTCTCTCTCTCTCTCTCTCTCTCTCTCTCTCTCTCTCTCTCTCTCTCTCTCTCTCTCTCAAAATGATCGACTAAACTATCATATATACCCTATAAAAATTTGCATGCCTTATGTTGGCTTACAAAGATATATACAATATCAAATTATATGTCAGCTAGATAACATAAATGCATAAACATTAAGATTAATTGTTGATGCTAGATCCAAGATATGTTGGCCTCCAATACCGATATCCTTTACTAAACCATGTCGGCCTGCGATGCTGATGCCGATGCTTGTAAAGTATCTGTGAAGTGCTTGCCAGTACACCATATAACCAAAACATGAAGCCGGAACACATTACCATGTTGCCATCAATGACAACATAGTGAAACTAACCAATATAATGTCAATTGCCAACAAAGACCACTTGAACTTGTGCATACAAATCTATGTGGTCCAACTAGGACAAGAGCTCTTGTCAGTGAAATATATTTTATGCTCTTCATTGTAGACTATTGAAGAATGACATGGGTCACTTTCCTACAAGATAAATCACAATCATTTGATAGATTCAAGATCTTTCAGAAGATGGTAGAGAAGGAAAGTGGGTGCAAGCTAAAATGCCTAAGATCAGACCAGGGTGGAGATTTCACATCAAATGAGTTTGAAGATTACTGTGAAAGACATGGATTCAGAAGGCAATACTTAGCCCCCAGGACATGATAGAAAAATGGTGTGGTAGAAAGGAAGAATAGGACAATCAAGGAGATGGCCAGAACCATGTTAAATGAGGCAAGTTTGTCGGACATGTATTGGAAGGAAGTGGTTCATACTACTGCATATACCTTGAATCGGGATCAACTAAGAACAAACAAGAGAATGCCACCTAATGAGTTGTGGTATGACCGAAAACCATCAATCAAGTACTTCAAAGTATTTGGAAGCAAGTGCTTTATCAAGAGAGATATGGATGGTTTAGGTAGTTTTGATTGCAGGGGTGATGAAGGGATCTTTCTTGGTTACTCAACTAACAGTAAGGCATATAAATGCTACAACAAAAGACTAAGAAGAGTCATTGAGAGTTGATGAGGATATTCATAAAGGAAGGCAACCATGAGTAAGTTGGTTTGATGATTTTTGTGATGAAGGAGAAGAAGCTCATTCAGACAATGAACCAGAAGAAGAATCCAAAAAGGTCCCTAACTGGTACGTGTAGATAAACCACCCAGAACAACATATTTTAGGTAATAAGAGTGATGGTGTGCAGACTAGGAGAAGACTTGCCAGAATGATGAACAAGTCAATTTCGGCCTTATGACTGAAGTAGAACCTAAAACATTCAATGAGGGCAACAAAATTCAGAAATGGATGGATGCCATGAAAGAAGAGTTACAACAGATTAAGAAGAAGAAGACTTGGGAATTAGTTCCTAGACTAGAAGACAAAAACATCATTGGCACCAAATGGGTCTACTGGAATAAGATGAATGAAGAAGGTAAAATTGTTAGGCATAAAGATAGACTTGTGTGCAAGGGTTACTCTTAAGTAGAGGAAATTGATTTTGAAGAAACATTTGCACTGGTAGCTAGATTAGAATCAATTAGAATGTTTCTAGCTTTTTCATCCTACAAGGGTTATAAGGTATATGAAATGGATGTGAAATCCACCTTGCTAAATGGAAATTTGGAAGAAGTGTACATTGAGAAACCGGAAGGGTTTTTGTTACATGATGATGAAACCTTTGTGTGTCGGTTGAAGAAAACCCTGTATGGTTTAAAGTAGGCTCCCAAAGCATGGTATTCAAGGCTAGATCACTATCTGAAGGAACAAGGATTCAAAAAGGGGAGTGCTGACAACACTCTATACATCAAGGTAGATGGAAATTACATGATCATTATGGTTGTGTATGTAGATGACATTATTTTTGGAGGTAACAAGGACACTCTTTGCAAAGATTTTGTTGATCAGATGTAGTCAGAATTTGAGATGTCAATGCTTGGAGAATTGACATACTTCCTTGGTTTTCAGATATCACAACTAGATAAGGGAATCTTTATCTCACAAACCAAGTATGGAAAGGATATGTTAAAGAAGTTTCAAATGGAGGACTACAAACTGGTGAGTACCCCCATGGTGACTAGAAGAAAATTAAGAAAGAATGATGATTCACCGATGGTGGATCAAACATTGTATAGATCCATGATAGGAAGCTTATTATATCTTACTACTTCTAGACTAGATATAGTGTAGGTAGTGTGTATGGTTGCTAGATTTGAAGTGGCACCTAAGCAGTCACATATGAATGTCGTAAGTAGAATTTTTAGGTACCTACAAGGGACACTCAATTATGGATTATGGTACCCTAAACAAGGGAAATTCATTTTAAAAGCATATATTGATGCTGATTAGGCAATTTGCATTGATGACCAGAAGAGTACAAGTGGTGGTGCATTCTTCCTAGGTGACTGGTTGGTCTCATGGCATAGCAAGAAGCAAGATTCAGTCTCCCTATCAACTGTTGAACTAGAATACATTGTTGTTGATACATGCCACTCTTAGGCGCTTTGGATGAAGGAAACCCTCAAGGACATACAGGTGGACATTTGTGATCCTATTCCCATCTGATGTGATAATTCAAGTTCCATCAACATATCAAAGAACCCAGTGATGAATTCAAGGACCAAGCATATAGTCATCAAATATCATTTTCTCAAAGAGAAGGTTGAAGGACAAGAAGTAAAGATGGAATATGTCCCTACAAGAGAACAAGTGGTAGACATCTTCACCAAACCATTTTTGGTAAGCACTTTTGAGTACTTAAGACACAAGTTGAGAGTTATGTCACTTTCTTCATGCACTTAAGTTTGTAAGGAGTTATATGGCTCGGGGGGAGTTCATAGCAGTATCTATATCTATTGAACCACATGATGATCATAGGGAAAGATGAGAGTCGTATGTCTCAGTACTAACTATAATCACTAAGAGAAGATTTGACTAAGGGGACATAAGTATGAATCAAAGGGGGACAACTAATTATCCTGACCCTTTGTCATTGTGTCAAAGGGGGAGAAAATATACAGGTGTGAAGACTTGCAATGAGTTGACATCAATGCTAAAGGAGGAGATTGTTGGTATTATTGGAATTAGGTTGTCATTGATGTTAACTGGTATGGCATGGTCATTGATGAGTAAGTAGTAGTGACAGATATGGGTGAAGTAAGACATGATGATGCCAACCAATATGTGTGTAAGTAGACAGAAAGGTATGTTATTGGTACACATGAAATGCATCATCCACCAGTCAAGCAGGACCATTGGCAAAGAAAGCAAAGAAGAACTAAAGGATGTGAACCGGTATACTTAGAGAAGTTTAATGCTACTGGTAAATGGACTTATTAGATGGACCAACATGTTTGATGAAAGGCCAAGTTGATCCACCGATAGAGAAGAGGTCAGCAGGTATGAAGGCCCACCGATGAAGTTAGGCTATACCGGTAAGGTGAGTTGAACCGGTAGTCAATCTTGGTCGGTGAAGGATGCCAAATCAACATAGAAAATTAAGAATAGGTGGATGTTGACAAGGATGATAGGTGGAAACTAGGTGGCAAGCATGCAAAGGTCGGTGAAGTATACATTGACGTAGTAGTTTACAAGAGGTCGACTTTAATAAAGAAGCTGCAAATCATGAAAGGATGGTAGAATGTTGCGGCTAGAGAAAGACAAGGTGGCAAGGTGATTGAACTGACCTTGCAAGAAGATTTGATATTTGCACCCTCTTGTTGAAGGAAACAACTGATCCATTAATGGCAACTAACAAAAAAATGTAGAAAAGCATGTCATAGACATCCAGATATAGAAAAGGCACATTCATAAGTGAGGAGATGTCAGTGTTGTTTGGTGTGATGCAGATCACCAAAATAGAAATGAAGATCAGATCAAATCTAATATGGATCGAGTTGGTGAAATAAAAACCTAACATGATAGTGTTTGAATGTTGCTTTTGCAGGAAATCTAAAAGATAAATATGTTAGCTTGAGACTCAAATCAGTAGATACTTGATACGAGGTGTGAGAGAGAAGAGAGTCTATGCAAGAAGAAAGATTATATGTCATAGAGTTATTTCTTAGAGTGTTAGAGTGTGTGCTAGTAGGCATAACCAGTGAGAGGGTCTAACTGGTAGAGACAGAGTAACTAGTAAACTGTTATAGTTTTAACAGTCAGGCATACCTGTAAGGAGTGATTGGTTAGGAAGGCATCCAAGAGTGACACTATGAAGTGTGAGGCTGAGAGAGAGCAAAGAAAGGTTGGGAGTAACTTGTGAGTGATCAGAGAGAGTAATCTGATAACCAGTAGTGTGAGAACTGGTGAAGAAGAGGAGGTTGTTAACCGACGAAAATCCATTGATCAGGTGTTGTGGAACTCATTTGCAACTAGGTGCTATCACTATATCAAAAATGTATTTCATTATATTACACTGATTTGGTGCTTGGTGTAGGGGTTGGTGCTCCTTAGGTTGCTGCCCTAAATCATTATAATCTATTGTTTCATTGTGAGGCTGGATTGGAGCAGTAGACTCGGGTAGCATTTCTCACCAAGGTTTTTCCCATATTGGGTTTTCCTCGTACATCTGGTGTTGTGGGTTATGCATTTGTGTGTTTGCCTCTTTTGATATCCACTCTTATCTTACCGGTTTATTTGTTTAGTGTTTAGGATGATAACTGGTATTCCAAGCTTAGTTTAAAAAGAAAAGTTTTCAAGAACCACTGATTCACCCCCCTCTTAGTGGTACATTGTGTTCAATAGTTCTCATCTTTCTGGTTATGTCCACTTTGATCTCTTTCATTTTTCTCCTTACCAATCAAGCCCTGCACGAATCTTGCCTTGCTAGATATTCACTGACACTCCCACTGCACTACAACACCTTCTCTGCCTTTCTCCATGTTCTAACACCACTGCAACTCACTTTGCAGTTTATCGATCACTCTAACCGCTAAGCCTCTGCTAATCTCTCTCACCGATTGCACCTCCAACACACAATCTCAATAATCTTCAATGAAGTCTCTAACTGGTTGGCTCTATGCATCCAATCACCTGCCTTTGCTTACTATGACTATCTTATCCTAGAGAGTCATGATGTATGCCATGTATACTGCGGGATAAGCTAGGTATTACCACTTATCAGTGGAAAGAATAGACATTTGCACTTCAACTACCAAACACCGATGTAAGAGGATCTATGTCACCTATGAGTAATAATGTAACTTTACTGAGGAGAGGATACATATTCAACTTGACATATGTCCCAATAGCTTTTCTATATGTCATCTTTTCTCTTTGAAGGAGCACACTCTCTGTCAACCTTCTCTTCACTCGATGGGAGTCATGCCATTTCACATCTAAACATCCAACATCATACCGATTGACACTTATGCATTAGCTCACCCTGCTTGCTCATTTGCCAGTTGGTAGTAATATACTGCTGACATACCACCTACTGGTTGTTATACCATATCGGTCTCCAATACATTTCTTCAACACAAGCCAACACTAACTTGTGTATTGGTGACTCCAACGACCATTATGCTAGATCGTATTCCCTTCCCTACTGGTGACCTGCTATGCTAGTTGACATTAATGAAACCATTTCCAATATGCATCAATAACAACATTGCTCATCAATATCCCATACCGGTTTCCATCCTATACCAGTTGACATCAATGACAACACAATGCCAACATTTATACATTAAAGTTGATGGAAACCACATTATTATAGTAGTTGTATATGTGGATGACATCAGTTTTGGAGTGTTACCCCATTATTTGTCTCAAACAAAATAATGTGTATTTAATTTTGTTTCCCTCATTTGGTTTGATCTATCTTTAGTCATGCACCTTTTGTTCCTTTATGTTTCACCTTTTCTATCCCAATGAACCTGTCGATTGAACTTGCATATTGTTTTAAGGTTCAAAGTTCAACTGGTGCCTTTGTGTGTGTTGTATCTTTGTTATGTTGTTAAGAGAGTGAGCGTGAATGTGTTAAGTTGGTCTTGAACTTGAACTTGAACTTTTGAACCATTCCTAAAGCGATTCAAGGTTCAAGGTTCAAATTCTTCCTTTATGTTTGTTAAAAGTCTTCGCTCGTTCCTGGTGTTGTGTTGAACTGCAAGTTGAGAGTTCTTTTGTTTTCTCAAGATTGAACTTGAATAATTGAACTTCTTGTGAGATGGTTCAAAGTTCAAAAGTTTATTCCGAGATTGGCCCCGAGGACATTAATAACATAAAATGTGGCGCAGCAAAAGGAATACTCCGGGCATCTTATATTTTAAAATTTTAATTATGGAAATAAATCATGAAAACTCAAGTCGTTTGTGTGGTGTTGATGTATAATTAAGAAATTTGTTAGGATGCCATCAAATCAATGGTTATCTCACACCTTCAGATGAATCATTATGAGGCGTGTGTAGGTATTACTCAGTTTTTCCGCTTCTTAACATGTGAATTCTTAAATTGTGAAAGTGGTAGCTATTGTTGTTGGAGGAGCGAAAGATGCCAAAGGTAATTTAAACTCCATACTTCTGAGGGTTTCACAAATTTGATGGTGCTAATAGGTGAGTTTTGATAATTTTCCCCTCTGCTGTGTTACTAGCTCAGAAATGTGTAGGAAAACTCTTTGTTTTGGAATAGAATTCTATTCTTTTTAGGATTGTTTCATGAATGTTAAAGTGGCCATTATGAGGCCAACTCTTCCAAAAATTGGTCGCACATCATTCCTAGTTAGTATACTTCCAGAACTAGGTGACGCTTCTTTGGCCCAGGCTGACTTAGGAGATTTCTTAGAAAGAGATAGAAACCCTGGGGCTAACTCGATGATGGAAAGAATAGTTAGAAGTGGCTTGATTGAAGTTGTTGCTTTCCCAATTGCCACGCCTTGTCCAGAATTAGTGATAGCATGTATGAACAAATATGATGATGATAGCAGGTGCATTAGGACCAGTAGTGGTGAACTGTTAGTAGAAATTAATAGAGAAATGATGATGGCTGCAATTGGAATCCCTCATAAAGAGCCGTATGAATATTGTTCAATTGGTACCTCATACACATTTTTATTTGAGAAGAAAAGAACATATAAAAATGTCATTGCAAGAAATTGGCTTCTAAAGATTCAAAAAGGGGGGTCCTGGTTTCCCAAACCTCTTACAAGAGAGTATTTCATCATGGAGGTGTGGGATATTGTAATATTGTTAAATAGACTCAAAGGGAATTCACACGCTTTCTATTGGGAAGATTGGATGTACTTTTATATTCAGGTATTATTAGCTAGCGATAAATATCTTGATTGAGCGCAAGTTATTGCTGAAAGGCTCCATGAGGGTTTGAGTAACTTTGTTGGAATGTCCAGTTTTTACATGTCATCATATCTATTTTATATATTGTTTGTAGGTCCCGGAGACAACTGAGAGGGGGGGGTGAATCAGTTGTCAAATAAAACCAAAAACTTATTAACCAACTTAATGCTTAATACCAGTAAATCAGTTAAGTATGCCGGTAGACAGTGTTAATAGTAAATTGCTATACCAGTAAGAATTAATGCATGAAACATAAGCACAAAGTCATCCACAACACATGACACCAATATTTGTACATGGAAACCCTGTAAGGGAAAAACCATGGTGGGAAACCTTACCCACAATCAGATGATACTACTGTAGATAGTAAGTGTACAAAGAGGGGTATGCACATGCAGAAAGGCCAATAGCCTAGAGCTCACTGCTCAATCACAAATGGGAGTCACACTGACTACAGTTGGATGGTTAAATCCAATAAGAATGTACTGTGCAAAATCGCATCTTCATATGCTGAATTCAGTATCGGTGTAATGTTGATATGCTTCTACAAAAACCTAACTTCACCTTCAGATGATGTCTTCATGTATACCTCTGCTTGATCTCACATATATCTTTACTCAAACCTTTTCCAAATTCCACACTTGATCTTACAAATAAGATCTTACATTTATACCATACCCTAAGACCAATTTTAGTAGGTCGGCTCTACAATAAAAACATTTTATAAATAATATAATATCTGATGCAATAACCGATTAAACATGTTGGCTTAATGCATTTACAACAATAATAAATCATCTCCATAGCGTGCCATGCTGATCTAGAAAAGATAAACCTGTCGATGTAACCCTAGATAATCTGGACCTATTTGCCGGTAAAAGAAAATATGCAAATAAGAATATATCAATGATTATTACTTCAAATAAAGTGTCTACATGATATCTGTGACATTACCAAGTGTCTTCCATGTCATTTCAGGTACCGGTGAACCATATACCAGTAACTGTTGCACAGTTTACTGTTTGCCAGTGAATGTTGTTGGATCTTCAAAGTAGGTGTATTTAGTAGGTGTTGACATCAATGACAAAACCATACCAAAATACCAACAATCTCCCCCTTTGGCATTCATGGCAACACAAGATGGAAAAACCATCAAAGTGCCAAAAAAACAACAATCTTCATTTCTCCCCCTGGGAGTGACAATACCATTTCTCCCCCTGGGAGTGACAACACCAATCTTTCATGTGTCTATCAAAATTTCTCCCCTAAAATCTCTTTTTCTTACCAAAAAGATAATGTTTTTCCATAGATCTCTCTCCCCCTTTGACATCAAATGCCAAAGTCACAAAAGGTCAAGTTCATACAAAATACCAACCAATTCAATATACCAACTACTCCTCCTGAGAAGTAGCTTCCTCATCAAAATACCAGAATAAAAGATTTGTCTATTTAATTATGTCGGTTGATGGCAATCATCAACTGTCTAACTCTCTACCGGTGGTGGTATGACTCCGAGCTGATCTCTGAGATACTCAAAAGTTTCCTTAGGCAAAGGTTTTGTGAAAATATCTGCAAGCTGTTCTTTAGTATTCACATAAACCAGTTTTATCTCTTTTTCTTCAACTTTTTCCCTTAGAAAATTTAGTTTGATAGAAACATGTTTTGTTTTAGAATGTAATACCGGATTTTTAGATATATCAATTGCTATAGTGTTATCACAGTATATAGTAATAGGTTCCTTGCATTTTACTTTTATGTCTTTTAACATTTGCCTAAGCCAAATTACCTGTGTACAGTTTGTTGTTGTTGCAACATATTCTGATTCTGCTATTAATAAAGATGTACTACTCTATTTCTTACTTAACCAAGAAACTAATCTCTTTCGAAGAAAGAATGCTCCTCCAGTGGTGCTTTTTCTATCATCCACATCTCCTGCCCAATTTGCATATGTGTATGCATATAGATCAAAATTTTCATCTTTAGGATACCATAATCCAAGATTTGTTGTGCCTTGTAAGTACCGAAAAATCCTTTTTACTGCTGATTCATGATTTTCCCTAGGATTACTCTGAAATCTAGAAACTATACATACTGCATTCATAATATCAGGTCTGGTTTGTATCAAATATAGTAAACCTCCTATCATTTATTTGTATCTAGTTGGATTAGAGTTCTCCATCCCAAATTTCTTAAGTAGTTCTTTCAAGTACTTAGATTGACTCAAAAATATGCCTTTATCAGTCTGTAAAATCTGTAATCCTAAAAAGAATTTTATTTCTCCGATCATAGACATTTCAAATTCTTGCTACATTTCAAGAGAAAATTCTTTGCATAATTCATCTTCTCCTCCAAAGATTATATCATCAACAAATACTTCAATAATCAAGATGTCATCATTAGTTACTTTGTAATATAAATTGCTATCTGCATTTCCTTTAGTAAAACCAATCTTTAAAAGATACTTATCCAATCTTGCATACCAAGCTCTTGGGGCTTGTTTTAATCCATACAGAGCTTTTCTTAATCTGCAAACCATATCATTGTCATCTGTCAAGGAAAATCCATCAGGTTGTTCAATATAGACTTCCTCTTCAAGATCTCCATTCAAAAATGCACATTTAATATCCATTTGATAAACTTTGTAATCCTTGTGAGCTGCAAAAGCCAAGAATAATCTAACTGCCTCAATTCTGGCTACCGGTGCAAAGGTTTCATTGTAATCAACTCCTTCTTTCTGAGAATATCCCTTACACACTAGTCTTGCTTTATTTTTGACAACCTTACCATCTTCATTAAGTTTGTTTCTAAATACCCATTTGGTTCCAATTACATTTCTATTTTTAGGCCGTGGAACTAATGTCCAAGTATTATTTTTCTCAATTTGTCCTAATTCTTCTTCCATAGCTTTAATCCAAATTTTATCTTCACATGCCTCATTGATAGATAATGGTTCAATTTGAGAAATAAGACATACCTCTTCATTTGCCAATCTTCCTCTTGTCATGACTCCTTTAAATTTGCTTCCAATTATCTGATCTTCAGAATGATTCAATCTTACATATCGGGGTGTCTTAGTCTGTTGTTGTTCTTCAATTACTCTGGAATCCTCTGATGATACCAGAGTAACTGGATCATCATTCTGTACCAGTGGATTTATTGTAGGTCCATTTGTCATAATTTTTGTTACCGGTTCAGAGTCTATATACCTTGAAGTTCCTTTGAATTGTTCATCAATCTTTACATTTGTACTCTCAAAAATTTTCTGTAATCTTTTATTAAAACATCTATATGCCTTGCTCTTAGATGAATAACCAAGAAATATTCCTTCATCACTTCTAGGATCAAACTTGCCAATATACTCATCTCTTCTAATATAACATTTACTTCCAAAAATTCTGAAGTATTTAAGAGTAGGAATATTACCAAACCATAGTTCATGAGGGGTCTTACCGGTTTCACCTTTGATGTGAACTTTGTTGAATGTATAGCCAGCAGTGCTTACTGCCTCTCTCTAGTACACATGTGGTAGTTTAGCTTATGATAACATACTTCTTGCTGCATCCAAAATAGTTCTATTTTTTCTTTCAACAACTCCATTCTTTTGTGGTGTCTGAGGTGCTGATAACTGTCTTTTGATTCCATTTACTTCACAGAATGTATTAAAATCTTTAGATGTGAATTCTCCTCCTTGATCTGATCTTAAACATTTAATTTTCTTACCGGTTTCATTTTCAACCATTGCTTTGAATAGTTTGAACTTCCCAAGTGCTTCTGATTTTTCTCTGAGAAAAGTAACCCAACACATTCTAGAATAATCATCAATAATTAGCATGAAATATCTATCACCTTGTAAGCTTTTAGTTCTAGCTAGACCACATAAATCAGTGTGAATTAAATCAAGGGCATTATTGTATTTTTCTAGAATACTTTTGAAACTAGCTCTAACTTGTTTTCCAAATTGACATTCCTTGCAAATTGTATTCTGAGGTTTCACAATTTTAGGTAGATCTCTAACTGCCTTAGAAGTACTGATTTTTACAATGCAATCAAAATTTACATGACATAGTCTTTTATGCCATAGCCAACTTTCATCTATATGTGCAATTAAGCATGTCTTTTCACTGTTATTCAAATGAAAGATATTACCTCTAGTCTAATTACCGGTTGCAATTTCCAAACTAGTTCTATTCATGATTTTGCATTTTCCATTTTTAAATTCTAACTAAAAACCTTTCTCAACTAATTGACCAACACTTAAAAGATTATGTTTTAATCCTTCAACATAGTAGACATTGTCAGTGTTGTATTTACCATCAAGAGATATTGAACCCTCACCTTTGATTGAACAGGCTTTGTCATCTTCGAATCTTACTAAACCTCCATCGTATTCTTGAAAGTTCAAGAATTTACCTTTGCCTCCAGTCATGTGATGTGAGCATCCTGAGTCAATAATCCATTCATCCTTTGATTCAACTTTAGCTGCTAGGGCTTGTTCTACCAATTGAGCAATAGATGCTGGTTGATCTTCTGTTATAGCAACAAAGACCCATCCATTATCTGCTAGATCCTCATCAGAATCATCAGTCACACCTTCATCAGCAATGTAACAAGATTTATCTTTGTTTTTCTTAAATCTGTATCTCTGATATTCAGGATTAGGTTTGTATGTTCTTTTAGCTTCTTCTCTTAGTCTAGCATGTCTATCAGGGCATCTTGAAGCCATATGACCAATATTATTGCAGTTAAAACATTTAAAGGGTGCTTTACCTTCATACTTACTTCCAATTGGGCCTTTTAGCATTTTTCTTGCAAATAGTGTTTCAAGTTCTTCAAGCTCTTCATTCTCTTTCCTAGTTTCTTCAAGTTCTCTTGCATAAAAGGCTCTCCAGTCTGATTTGTCAAAGGATGGAGTAGATGATGTTGATGCTTTGAAGGCCAAATCAGTTTTTATAGTAGTAACATGACCAAATTCCTCAATTTCAAAAGCTGAAAGTTTTCCAATCAATGTATCCCTAGTTACTGATGTATTAGGCATTGTTCTCAACTCATTTATAGCAGTAACCTTCATTTTATATGCCGGTGGCAAACCTCTTAAGATTTTTGAAACAATCTCATCTTCTCTCAAGGTTCCTCCACAACATTTGATACCCAAAACAATTTCATTTACTCTTTCCATTAAAGAAAAAATCCTTTCATCTTCTTCCATTTTCAGATGTTCATACCTGACTCGGAAGCTTTCAAGTTTTGCAATTTTGACTGTGGGATCCCCTTCATTCAGTGTTTCCAAATTATCCCAAATAGCTTTAGCAATAGACCTATCTAATAATCCCATGATTTGTTGATCTGATAATGCGCTCAAGAGTGCTTCTCTTGCTTTGCAATCATTTTCTTCATCTTTAGCTAAAGTAGTGGCAGCAGTCTCACCAGCTATAGCAGTAGTATAACCATTCTTAGTAACTCCCCAGATGTCTTTACCAATGCAATTCAGATATGTCTCCATTCTGATTTTCCATATCCCATAGTTGGTTCCATCAAGTTTAGGACTATCCTTTCTGAAATAATTAGTAGACATTGGATCTCCTCAAGTTGTTAAACTTCTGCAAAAAGAGGACTAGGCTCTGATACCAATTGTAGGTCCCAGAGACAACTGAGAGGGGGGGGGGGGGTGAATCAGTTGTCAAATAAAACCAAAAAATTATTAACCAACTTAATGCTTAATACCGACAAATCAGTTAAGTATGCCGGTAGATAGTGTTAACAGTAAATTGCTATACCAGTAAGAATTAATGCATGAAACATAAGCACAAAGTCATCCACAACACATGACACCAATATTTGTACGTGGAAACCCTGTAAGGGAAAAACCACAGTGGGAAACCTTACCCACAATCAGATGATACTACTACAGATAGTAAGTGTACAAAGAGGGGTCTGCATATGCAGAAAGGCCAATAGCCTAGAGCTCACTACTCAATCACAAATGGGAGTCACACTAACTACAGTTGGATGGTTAAATCCAATAAGAATGTACTGTGCAAAATCGCATCTTCATATGCTGAATTCAGTACCGGTGTAATGCTGATATGCTTATACAAAAACCTAACTTCACCTTCAGATGATGTCTTCATGTATACCTCTACTTGATCTTGCATATATCTTTACTCAAACCTTTTCCACATTCCACACTTGATCTTACAAATAAGATCTTACATTTATACCATACCCTAAGACCAATTTTAGTAAGTCGGCTCTACAATAAAAACCTGTTATAAATAATATAATATCTGATGCAATAACCAATTAAACATGTTAGCTTAATGCATTTACAACAATAATAAATCATCTCCATAGCGTGCCATGCTGATCTGGAAAAGATAAACCTGTCAGTGTAACCCTAGATAACCTGGACCTATTTGTCAGTAAAAGCAAATATGCAAATAAGAATATATCAATGATTATTACTTCAAAATAAAGTGTCCACATGATATCTGTGACATTACCAAGTGTCTTCCATGTCATTTCAGGTACCGGTGATCAATATATCCTGCCGGTGAACCATATACCAGTAACTGTTGCATAGTTTACTGTTTGCCGGTGAATGTTGCTGGATCTTCAAAGTAGGTGTATTTAGTAGGTGTTGACATCAATGACAAAACCATACCAAAATAGCAACATTGTCTTGTACTAGAGAATGGAAAGGGTTGCATAATGAGCCTTTGGTGGACAGAATTGAAGGTTTATGATTATTACCTGTACCTGCAACAATAGAGAAATGCAAAAAATTTCACAAGATGGAATGATGTTTTTGCAAGAAGACTTGCCTTTGCACTGTAGAGAGACACAAATAAAAGAATGTCAGCTGAGGCCATGGAGTTGGTTAGTATATATGGAAGCTACTTTATCCAATTTCCCATATTTACTTACATTAGATTGGGGGGATTTGAAGGTGAACTATTCAAATTTCCCAGGTATGCCTTTAATAGTTATGTGCTTATTGAAGTTTGCAGACAGCTAGCCCACATTGACAAAAATGTTAGGGATGAAGGGTAAATCTGGGGTTGCTTTCCTGATTGAACTTGGATGTTATAGTTGTAACTTGTAAGTCTTTTTCTAATGCCTTGAACCTAGAATTAGAGTTCAAGAAAAAGAATTTGCAGCCCTATATTGCCAGACGTAAGTTTGACAACAGGGGATATGCTATAGAACATCTAAATGTTGATGACTATTTCTTCCATGAACCTCAATTAGAAGACTATTGGTAAAATTGTTGTGATGAATTTGAAGTGAGGAGGAGATTGTGGTCAAGATTCACTCTGCAATAGATTGTTACAATGAGGTTATCCATTAATGTGTCAGGAATACAAGAAGAGGAAGGGGAAGATGTACTGGATCCTGAATTCAATGAAAGGGTTCAAGGGCAACCTATCCCTAAAATTGAATGGGATAGGAGAGAAGAAGAAAATATTGAAGCCATGTCCTTCAATTTCATAAGAAGAACAGAGAAGTGGTTAAGGGACTGCAAATTTAGAAAGGAGTCGGTTATTACTCCTAATGAATTAACAGTTGGTCCACTTCATGACACAACACAGATTCCCACTTCCTCCTCTAAGAAATTTTTTGATGTTGCAGGTGCCAAAAGGCTTAAAATTGGAGAGGTTCAAACTAGAAGATCAAAGAGATCCCCATTGAGTTCTTCAGCAGTTCAAATCACCAGTTCAAGGAGAAAAAAGAAGAATAGAGAACCAATGGTGGACCAAATTGTTGTGGACTTAGATTCGAGCAAAGAAACTCAAGTGATCATGGTTAAAAAAGTGTTAAATAACCCTTTAGTGCAGGATGCAAATGTAGAGAAAGAACCTAAAGAAAATCCAAATCCAATGACCACTATGACTGTTGTCAACCCATTTGATGATCAGACACCTCCACCCAAAGAAACTTTGAGTACTTCTCGATGGCTTGGAGCTTCAATTGGAAATAAATGCAGTATTGTTCCTATTACAATTCTCATGGAGGATATGGTAAGTAAGTGCCCTGGGAAAATATCCAAACCTAAGAAGCTTAAAATACAGGCAATAATGGAAGTTGATGATGAAATAAGCCACTGGGTAGCAGAAGTAGCTAATCTTATCTCAGATAGAGATCCAGAAAAAGCCACTGAGAATGATTTTATTGTTGAGAAATTTGACTTGGGAGTTTCTTCAAGGACCGTGGATGCCAAACATTTAGAATCCTCCACTAAAAGAATGATATCCAGGACCTAGAAATATGAGAAGGACAAATAGGAGTTGAAACAAGTTGTTACCCAGATGGCAGAATATATCAATGCCATACCTCACCTGAATCCTCAGCCCCTGACACATATGACATTGTCCTTTGACCCTAAATCACCTCTAAATCAAAAACTATTGGATCAGGTTCAGAGAAGCCGCATGATAGTTGAAGTTTTTGATGAGTGTCTTGACTCCATAGTGCTCCTGTCAAGGTCACGACAATGTTGTTAGGTACCTTCTTATTCTTATCTGGCTTGCTATTGGTGGAGGGTAAACCTATCACTACTCTAATTGCTTCCTTAGTGATTTTGCAAAATGAATCTGGTCAAAGAAATTCTCCATGAACCTTGCTAAGGACAATTCTCACTACCTCCTTAGGAATTTCAGGGATGTCCAAGATTTCCACAAAACCTAAAGTTTCAATTTCCTTGTGTTCGGGTTTGACATTTCCATTTTTATCACAGATAACAATTTTAAACATCTTCAACACTTCCTCAGAACCTAATTCCTTAATATTGTAGTGAATATAAATTCTAGGGTCTTCAACATAAGAAACACCTTTAGGAATTTTTGAAAATGCACCCATGGAATCATCTTGGTTGGCTATTTTAGGGATAATCTTAAAAACGGGCCTAGGAAGTTTCACAACTTCCACAACAGTAGGGTTTGCAATAAATTCCGAAGCAGAGGAGGAAGCCATTGAAAAATACCTTAAGCTTCCTGATAATGGTTGAGTGCTTGAGAGAAATCACTTCACTTCTTCGCCTTGGATGCCTTCACTCAGATTTTGCGCTCTCTAAAAGTTTGAATACTCGGTGAATTGAAAAAGAGGGAAAACTGATTATTTATAATGTCTTTTCTTCCAACAACCGCATTAAATGCTTGCCGATTAAGTGAAACTTAACACATTTGCTGGTAGAGAAGAAATCCATCTTCTCACCATTAACCGAGGGTAAACTGCATGATATTCAACTTGTTGCAATACCCCTTGTTGGAACCCTAAATTTTGCAATTTTTAGAATTCCAGATTCCAAGACAAGAAATGAGAAAAATTCTATATATATATATATATATATATATATTGAATAGGTACAAGTAATATGTTTTATATTTGTTGCACAATATGAAACCATAACATAAACACAATAATGGGCATAAAAAATGGATTGTGAAGCACCAAAGGGGGTATTTACATCATTTAAAGACCATTTATCCATTATATACCCATAAAATAGCCTTAACATACCTCTAATATGCCTAAACAACTTGTAAAGTGACAATTAATTACATAAACTAACGCAATTTTGGGATTTGGAATTATTTTTATTTAAAAGGGGGGTGTCTTTTCACCCAAAGGGGTTGAAAACCATTCAACCACATATATATATGTGTGATGTAAAATGTAAAGAAGGAGGAGAGATAGAAGAGGTGGAGGCAATTTTGTACTTTGAAATTTTTTATCAAAAATAACCAGTTGCATTTTCTTTCTCATATGTGTTGAGAGTTAACATATTTTTAGAAGGTAGTTGCTTATGATATTATCTAAAAGTGGATAAGGTTATTCGTGTTCTTCCAGTAAAATTATGTGTTTCATATTGTAGATTTGGATCAAAAAGATTTACTCATGAATTTTAATTGTTCCCTGTATTTCTTCCTTGGATGGTCTCTTAAAAGTTAGGGTTAAATCCATTCAAGCAGTTTACAATATAGACATTGAAGTAGAGCTCATAAGAAACAGTAACTGACAAACTCATCAAGAGGTGGTGGGTTTAAAAACTGTCTCATAAGTTTACACAATAAGTCCCTAAGAAATATAAGACTCTATAGCCCAAATAAGAGGAAAGGCACTGATCATTTGTAAACAAACCCTTTAACCATACCAGTTACCCTTTACTTTTAAGCATTAGGATTAGTAGAGTAGGTATAGTAGGTAATTTAGCCAAAGTGTAACATATATACTTTTGTAAGATACATAGATCAATACACACAACTGAAATCAGTCTATTTAAGAAACTTATGCCATTCTGAGACTAGGAGATATCAGATTAAGACACTAAATCTGCTATAAAAAGCATTAGTTGAAGGAACAACTAGTGAGTAGGTATACCCGCCTAGGTCCTGTAGAGCCTAAAGTGAGAGAGTTAGTAACCAAATAGGTTCACTCTATAAGTTGGCCAAGTCAATTGGAGGGTTTGATCATAGGAGTTGGCATTTCCTTAGAACCTATCCAATCTGTTGATTTGAGACCCAACACCCCCAAAGGGTTAGTTTTTGGTTTGATGAAGAATCTCCTATCGGTGGAGTAATACTCTATTCTACTGGTGAAGGAATAGTCTCATCAACATTCTGATCTCTCTTTCTAATCCACTGTTTCAAAAATTCTTGCTTTACCTCATCTACCTTCTCTTTGCCTTTCAAACTGGGTCCTTTATTATTTGTCGATGAAGTCTTACTTCTACAAAATTTTGCAATGTGTCCAATCTTTTTACAAGCATAACAGGTCACATTATTCTTCAGAATAGCCTTTCCATATCCTATGCCGGTTTGTGTTCTGCATGGATTAGAAAAGTGCCCAAATCTTCCACAAACATAATATCTTACATTCATTCTGCAGTTTTCTGAATTGTGACCAATTTTGTTGCATTTGGAACATTGACCGATGGGTGCATTAATGTTCTGATTATTTCTAGATCTACACTAATTTTCTTTATGACCCTACTTGTTACGGTTAAAGCATTTCCCATTAAATTTGAAAGCATTAGGTTGTCTTATCGGTTTATTGTGATCATGATTGTTTGCAGTACTAGAACTTTCTCCAACTTCAAATCCAAATCCATTAGTATCTCCATTAGGTTTCTGACTTTTCAACATATCATCAAGTTCTTCTGAACTTTTCTTGAATTTCTCTTTAAGTTGATTTGCATTAGCCAACTCATTTTATAGAATTTCCTTTTGTCTCATAAGTTTAGTTTTATCATGTTGCATGTGAATCAAATCTGTCTTCAACAAATCATTTTCATGAATGAGTCTTAGATTTTTATTTCCAGCATCATTGAGTCTCCTAGCCAAGTCATCTTCATTCTTCTTTCTATCTTCAATACCTGTACAAAATCTCATAGTCATATCTTGCATTTCATTCCTCATAGTATTGTTTTCTTGCCTCAATTTGTTCACAACATCATTAAGAGTTTCCTTTACATCATCATCACTCTGCATCTTCTCATGAAGTTCTTTTCTTTTATTTCTAGAAATAGTAAGATTCTCTTAAAGTCCTTGAATGAATTCCTGTGCAGTTCTTAGATCATCTTCAAGTTTGATACTCTTCAACTTCTCTGCATCATAGTCCATAAGAGCTCCTTCTAATTGTTTTCTTAAGCTCTCCATCAGTACCAGTGTCAGAATGTTCCTCAAGTTGTTAGACTTTTGAAAATAGAGGACCAGGCTCTGATACCAATTGTTAGGATTAATGATAGTCCCAAAGATACTAAGAGTAGGGGTGAATCAGTATCTAACCAATTAACAAAATATTTGACCTTATTAAGTATTTTTCATTCCAAAATAGTGTATCAGTAAATAAGAATTAATGTAGTAAATAGAAACAATAAAGACAACATAGAAAACACACCATAACACAAGATTTTTAATGAGGAAACCTAGTGTGGGAAAAACCTCTGTGGGATTTGTGACCCACAATATTCACTCACTGGCCAATGAATGGATATTACTTACAATGTGGTGCCTGCACATGCAAGAAGGCCAACTGCCTAGAGCTCACTACTCAATCTACAAAAATGGAAGTCTCACTGACTTACAAAATGGATTATGAGAATCCAATATAATGTACTGCTACAATTTAGCATCTGCTATGCCAGGTTAAGTACTGGTTTAAGCTCATACTATAACCATAACCTTATACAAAATCTCCCTTAATATTTGATGAATACTAAGAGGGGGGGGTGAATTAGTATGCCAAAAATCAATGCACTAAAACACTTAAACAGTTTGAAGATAAACTGGTAACAGAGTTTAACAGACAGACCGGTTACCACACATGCAAACCAAAATGTGAATAAAGCATTCACCCACAAAAGCAATACAACCATAATATAAGATATTTGACATGGAACCCCAACTGGGAAAAACCACGGTGAGATGGAACTCACAAGTCACTATTTGCAGAGTAGAAACCAGACCGGTTAAGGTTAGACCGGTTAAGGTCTTACAATGTTCTTCACCAGAACAGATCCTATTAGGAATCTCAAACTCTATTAGGAGATAAGTCTGATTAAAGACTACCTTGTTAGAGGATTTTAGATTCACAGAAATGAACCACCTTGTTAGAGGATTTTACAAAGGCTTTGAGGCCTACCCGGTTAAGGGCTATAGACTTGTCAAAGATGTGAGTAATCAACAAGTGTTTGATCTATCTAATAGCACAAACTGCTTGGTTAGATCCAGTATTGCTCACAGTTAATGCATTCCAGCATTACTTCAGTCTTCTCTATCTCTCTCTCAGTTACAACTTGATCTTCTCAGGTAAGATCATTCTTACAACAACTCAACATCCACCTTAAACCCTACCACGACATTAACCCTTTCAGCAACAACTTAAAACCCTAGACATGATGTCCTTTTAAAGGAATCCAATTTCATGTCGGTCCAATAGGATTACATTACAATTTCCTAGGTTCAATGAATCTAGACATACTCAGTAACATGACACAAAAAGCACCGTCAAACAATTGATGGATTGGTAAGTCATCACAAAATGCCGGTTGGTAACTCATCATAGAGTATTACCAGTTCATACAAAATACCGGTTGCCAGTTTCACAAAAATGAAGACTGGTAAGAATGTGTTGTGCCGCTTTTCTCCCTTGTGCCGCTTTTATCCCTTGTACCGCTTGGGATCTACGAACCGCTTGGGGTCGACATGCCGCTTCAGACCGGGAAACACATTCTGTAAAATCACCAATAGCCTAAAGACTAGAATACAACATACCGGTTGGAATAAATACCAGTTGAGTTCTAGCTCATACATATAAAGGGGATCTCAATACAAGTATGTGTCCATCAATGACAATCACAACATAAGCAACAAAAATGCCAACAATCTCCCCCTTTGGCATTGATGGAAACACTTAGGAAAATAAAATTTTGATGTCTAAGTGTTTTACAACAAAATCTTGCCAACAACAAAATTGCTCCCCCTAAGCATATACACTATCCCTTAATCAATACAATGTATAGCAATTTTGCATACAGAGCATAAACATTGAGATATCAGAGCATATATCATATAGAAAAACATATATCAAAATTTCAAAACCAGATACTTCTCCCCCTATGTCAGAAGATCAAAATTTTAAAAACAAAAACTAGATATACTTCTCCCCCTTTGCCAACAATGACAAAGTACAACTTAATAACCCTGTTTCCATTTGATATATATAAAGAGTTTATGACAACAATGAATAATATTTGTCAAAAACTGATTTATAGTCCTGCAAAAATTGTTTCATGGATAGAGATCAGGACTCAAGTAGGGAGGTTGCCACTTCTTTCTCTGTTTGCATTTGGGATACCTGTTCCTCCATGGCATCAACTGTGCTCAATTCCTGTGTGACTGTCAGGGCATCCAGGTTCAGATAACACTTCTAAAGAATTTGCAGTCATGGAAGTAAAACCAGTTGAAGCTCCTGCAAATTCCTAGACCGTGTAGTGATCTCTTGCTCCATCTTGGATAACTGGATCTGAAATCGGTGAATGGTTTTCCCATATGTTGCAAAGGAATCATAAGGTGTCTTAAATGTTCCCAAGTAGGATTGTGAGTCCGTTTGAAGCTTTTACTTCTTGGCTAGCACATCATCATAGAACAGATGAGGTTGACAGATTTTGTAGAGTAGCAAGTTTCCCTCATCCAAGGCATTCCTTATGTCCTTTTGATCTTTCAGCAGTTCAGTCCTAAGCTCATTCATCCTTTTCACCAGAGCAATGTTAAGAGCCTTTTGGTACTCTTTCCTGACATTGGCCTCAGCTGCTTCTTCCAGGCTCTACACCTGATCATCCACTATAGTACATAGTAGTTTGAGCTGTGCTAGTGATGATTCAATGTTAGGAAGATTAGTACCGGGGATTAAACCGGTAAGGGTGTCTATAGCCGCCTGAATTATGTCTTGCTCCTTTCTCCTTCTTATGATTTCAAGGTGCTCTTGGGCAACCTTGATGCTCTGTATAAGCTTTGACTCACTTGCAGACTGGAGATCAATAGGACTCGAGATATTAGCCAGTTTGGCATGGCTCTTGGTTGCCTAAGGAGTCTCCATCTGTGTGTTCTTCATTGCTTCAGCTACCTTGTCTGCTTTTGCCTTCTTTCTTTTCTCTACTTCTTTCTTCTGTTCTTGTTCCCTATCTTCCTCTTATTTCTTTTTCATGTCTTCTTCTTTTCTCTCCTTCTCTTCTTTCTCTTTCTCTTCCTTCTTTTTCTTTTCTTCCTCTTCCATCCTTTTCTTTTCTTCCTCTTCCTTCTTCTTCTTTTCTTCCTCTTCTTTCTTCCTCTTTTCTTCCTTGTCCTCTTCTTCTTTCTTCTTCCTTTCTTCTTTTTGCTTCTTCTTCTCTTCATCTTTTCATTTCCCCTCTTCCTCTTTTCTCTTCCCTTCCTCTTTTCTCTTTTTCTCATCTTCATTCCTCTTCTTCTTCTCTTCCTATTCTTTAGCCGCTTCCTGTGTGTCCTTAGCCTTCTCACTACCCTATTCGGCTTGTTGCCCCTGTTCTATTCCCTCAGAAGGTATGTCCTGAGTGACATCTTTTGCATCTAGGGCATTGACATCAATAGTGTCGATTTGTTCTTCAACCAGGTTTCATTCCTCATCAAAGACTTCATCCGGTTTGGAAATAACCGGTTCTTTTTTCGCTTGGAGGTTGGCCATTCATGCTTTGTGAGCTAGAACAACATGATTCATATGTTGATGAGTGTCTTTTTCAACATCATCAATTCTTCCCTCCAATAGCCAGTGTCTTCTTCTCCTTGTGAAGAAGAGACCTTTATTTTGATCTAGGACATCAAATAATTCTGAATTTGAGAGGTTGGGAAAGTACCGTGAAAAGATTTTCTCCCTAATCTCCTATTCTTTTTCAATGGAAATGCGCCATTTATTATTTAATGCTTTAAATAAAGAAGCCGGTGTCTGAGATTTAATCTCTGATGGCGAGCGGTCATTCTTGCACAAATAAATAATGATTTCCTGTAATATTTCTTACTTGTCCTCATCACTAAAATCATCATAATAATCTACTAAATCATGAAGTAATTTTCTCCTAATATTCTTAACTTTCCTTTGAAAATGTGTCAAAGGTTTGTATGAGGAGATATCAATATTTACCGGTGCGGATGCGGTCAATTCATTCTTCTTCATCTTCTTTGTCTGTCTTGCCTTCTTTGGCTTTTCATCAAACTCGGTTTCTTCGGAGTCTGGTTCATTTGTCTTCATCTTCCTTTTTCTTTCAAAGACTTTTGTCGGTGTTACCTCTGGTTTCTTCTTTGCAGGTGACCGCTTGGTCACTCTTGGAGTTGCAGTGGTAGCCGGTGCTGATGCTACTAGCACTGCCTTGGCTTTCTTTGCTACTGGTTCTTTTCCTTTCTTAGCAAATGGTTCTTTAGCCGGTGCAATCCTCTCCAAGTAGGTTCCAGTCCTTTTAGCCTTTGGGTCAAGAGGCAAGGCAATAAGGGTTGAGGCATACCCTTCCAACATATCATACATAACTTCATAGCCCATTGGCTCCACTTCCTCCATTCTAGGCTCAACAACATCCATTAAGCATTTGTCCACCTGAATGGTGAAACAGATGTCATCTTCGTATTTCTTTACTATATCACCTAAGATTCTTACCCTTTGACTCATCTTTCTTCTGAAGTCATCATAATATTTGTTCAGTACTTCAGGGTAACCGGTTCCAATGGCTTGTATGCTTTCCTTGATCTACTTGGTTACTGGTTGGTCAGGAGACCACTAGACATCTCCTACTCCAGGAAAGTAGCCTTGGAAATAGAAGAACAACCCTATCAGTAGTTGTCCAAACTTAAACCTCAGTGCATTGTCCTGTTTGATTGCCTTTAGATTCAACAAGAGTTGCCTCTGCATACCGATGCATAAGTCAAAAGATGCATCCTCTTTAATCATCCGGTAAGCGGCATTTATCGCTATAGTAGATACAGAATTAATCTTGCTGGCTGAAAATGTTTTGTAGCCTATCACCATGCAGGCGTATTTCACCAAATCATCCTTGATAGGATTAACTGTCATACCCCGTGAGTCACTTGTTGAACTGGTGAGCTTGGCCATTTCGGTTTTGCTTACCATTCTTAGGGCTGGCACTTCCCCTATGTTGTAAAAACCGATGACTGCATGAATTTCCTAAGGCGTAATATCATGCATCCTCTCCAGGTACATCTTGTCACCATGGACTTTGCTCAAAATGATCCTGATGTGATCCTCCATAAAATCTTTTTGCTAATATACTGCATTATGGAGTTTCTTCTTCTCTAAGATACTAAACTCTAGTTTGATCTTTTTGTCCTTGCCGCAAAATAGACCTAATTGGTTGTGAATAGCTAAATACCCTAGGTCTTCTATTTTGCAATCAATATAATCATAAATTCCCTCTTCAACTATGACTCCAGCTGGAACTTGTGATAAGGCATTATATTTGGACTTCCTCTGAATAAAACTTTTCGACTCAATGGATGTACTCGAACTGGTATGAGATGTGGAAGCCATTGTAGAGTATTTCAAGAACACGAAAAATATCTTTCAAATGCGAATTTAGGGCTTCCTGATTCTGCTTCACTCCACTCTCCGTCGGTTGCCAAATCACCGCTTTGAGTTCTCCACTACCGCTTGCAAACTGGATTTGAATCTCCTTCAAGGTTTATCAATTTCTTGAAATCTTAGCTCAAATCGCCTTTTCTTTGCTCTGCACTTGAAAAAATTTATTCATTCAAAAACAGATAGTGAGAAATGATTTGAAATAGTCTTTTATACATGTCTCTCACCTACCGCCATTAATGCTCCTCTATTAGGGCGTAAACCCTAATTTGCCTTTTTTTTTTTTACCATTTTCGGTCTTCTGCCAAGCGACAGGTATCACATACCAATTAAGGTCTTTTACCAGTGTAAACCAGGGGTTCGAAAGCATTTCACCGTTTGCTCCCCCTAAGCCTTTGAGGCTTAGTTTGCCAGTTCCGATATTTCCACACTAGGTGTAGAAACCGGTTCCTCTTCCAACATTGTTGGTTTCTTCCTCCAGGTTTTGTTCATGTCCATTTGAACTATTTCAAAATTGATTTCTCCCTCCTAAGTGACTAGTATATCATCAGATATACTTTTTCTACTTCTGCAGAATCTTGCAATGTGACCCGGTTTGTTGCAGTGATAGCAAACCAATCCAAGTGCTCTCCAAGGTCCATTGTACATGTTTCCATTTTTCCTTCTGCATGTTGTAGCAGTGTGACCATAACCATGACAGATCATACAATTTTTTCTCCATCCAGTTACCGCTTGATGGTCACCGCTTCTCGACTGATGATTGAAGATATTAAACCGGTTGTGGTTCCGGTTCACAAAAGGTTCAGGACCAATTCCTTGGGTCCTTTGAGGATATCTTCCAGTGTTATCCATCACAGACCTGCATTCAAATGCTCTATGCCCAAACTTGTTGCATGCATAACAATGACCATTGAACTTATTGGATCTAGGTATATTGTTAATAAAGTAAGGAAAATTATTGTAGGCTTTGCTCCTACATACATTGGTAGTGTGTCCTTCTTTAAGACAGTTAAAGCAAATAGGTTTGAATCTTTTCTTACCTTTTCCTTTGAGTGTCGGTTGCTTTTTTGATGCTTCTGCATTTGTTCTTGAGGATTCTCCTTCCTCATGTCCAGAGAAACCAAGACCATTGGTATTCTTTGCCAGTCTAGATGACTCAAGCTTTTGCTCTAGCTTGACAGTACTTTTGCCAAACTTAGCAAGTATTTCCTTTGACTCAGAGAGTTCTTTGGAAATAGCAGTATTTTTCTCCATTAGACTTGCATTTTCAAAGATGGCTATGTTCAGTTCACCTTGCATGTCTTCCTTTTCCATTCTGCTCTCATGAAGGCGAGCAGTCAGTGCACTAATCTCTTGTTTCAACTTGGAGATCTCATGATCTCTATCCTTTATCCGATCTTCAGCTTTCCTACGGTTCTCAAGCTCTTGACTAAACTGAATAGTCAGTCCTTCCAACTCCTTTCTCAGGTTGGAGTTTGATTCATTCAACTTATTTTCTTCTGCTATCATGGCTTCCATATTAGCTTCATCTCCAAAACTACTTTCAGATAGCTCCATCAGCTTTTTTGCATGTTCTCTCCTTTTTGCTTGAGATGCCTTGTATTTGACCATAAGATCATCATAGGCTTGCTTAGACTGAGTGAGTCGTTGAGTAAGTTCCCTCAAGGTGTATTCCCCCATATCTCTTTCCAAGTGGTTAAACTTATAGAAAGTTAGGCTTTGATACCAATTGATGAATACTAAGAGGGGGGGGTGAATTAGTATGCCAAAAATCAATGCACTAAAACACTTAAACAGTCTGAAGATAAACCGGTTTACAAAGTTTAACAGACAGACCGGTTACCACACATGAAAACCAAAATGCGAATAAAGCATTCACCCACAAAAGAAATACAACCATAATATAATATATTTGATGTGGAAACCCAACTGGGAAAAACCACGGTGAGATGGAACTCACAAGTCACTATCTGCAGAGTAGAAACGAAACCAGTTAAGGTCTTACAATGTTCTTCACCAGAATAGATCCTATTAGGAATCTCAATCTCTGTTAGGAGATAAGTCTGATTAAAGACTACCTTGTTAGGGGATTTTAGATTCACAAAAGTGAAGCACCTTGTTAGAGGATTTTACAAAGGCTTTGAGGCCTACTCGGTTAAGGGCTACAGACTTATCAAAGATGTGAGTAATCAACAAGTGTTTGATCTATCTAATAGCACAAACTGCTTGGTTAGATCCAGTATTGCTCATAGTTAATGCATTCTAGCATTACTTCAGTCTTCTCTATCTCTCTCTCAGTTACAACTTGATCTTCTTAGGTAAGATCGTTCTTACAACAACTCAACATCCACCTTAAACCCTAGCATGACATTAACCCTTTCAGCAACAACTTAAAACCCTAGACATGATGTCCTTTTAAAGGAATCTGATTTCATGTCGGTCCAATAGGATTACATTACAATTTCCTAGGTTCAATGAATCTAGACATACTCAGTAACACGACACAAAGAGCACCGTCAAAATATCAGTGGATTGGTAACTCATCACAAAATGCCAGTTGGTAACTCATCACAGAGTATTACCGGTTCATACAAAATACCGATTGCCGGTTTCACAAAAATGAAGACTAGTAAGAATGTGTTGTGCCGCTTTGCTCCCTTGTACCGCTTGGGATCTGCGAACCAGTTGGGGTCGACATGCCGCTTCAGACTGGGAAACACATTCTACAAAATCACCAATAGCCTAAAGACTAGAATACAACATACCGGTTGGAACAAATACCGGTTGAGCAACAAAAATGCCAACAATATTTGCTCATCACTTATACCATATTCATCATATGTCCATATCAAAATTATTTACAAGATCTCATACATATATGAGTCTATTACAATATGCCATGTTGGCTTTACAAAAGATATTTACAATTAAGTACAATAAACAAAAGTTTTTTCCTGTCGGCTGGGGTGCCTGTATACATTGTTGTCATTGTCGGTGAAGTGTCTACCAGTGTCAGTGCCTACTGGTGAAGGTGCCGATGGTTTACCAGATGAATGCCACAAGGTTTCCACAAGGTTGCAAGGTTTCCATCAATGATAACACCTTCAATCCTCATTAGAGTGTATAATTCCAACAACTCTATCATTAAACAGAGTCATGAAGAATCTATCAAGTTTTGAAAAGGATTAAAAGAACTTATTGATGCGATGCAGAAAGATTTAAAATGCATCGATATACAACTCTTGAAGGAGGATGAACAGATGATTGAACCAGTGACAGATATGGTCAAAACCTTTAAAGAAAGGGTGCAACTTGTTAAGGAGACAAATTCTCTAACTACAGATGACTTTTCCAAAGTGGAAAGGACATAATCAATGTTAGCAGTCTGCTTTGATCACTTGGAAGCACATAAAATTAAAGTTATGCAGGTAAACATGGACAAAGACATTTGGAAGCAACGCATTCTACACATTGGACTCCCGCACTATCAGGTTATCCTTAATTTATCAACAACATATTTGGAGTGGCAAAATGTGCATGGTACCATGACAAAATAGGACAAATCAGTAGCTTCTTCTACCATGTTGGAGTCTTGATCGGTTTATGGATGAGCTGTCATCTTGTCCATGGTCTTTGTTCATTTGAGTTTTATCCAGTCTAAAGCAAACAATTTCTTTTAACTCTAGGGTAGAGTTTAAGAATTTAGGGTTATTTTCAAGAGAACTATTAGCCTGGAGGCTATAAATGTAATTAAGCAAGCTTTATTGAGGGTCCGAAAAACTTTGATTTGAATTAGCAAACTTAATTTTCTTTGAATTTTAGTGTAGACATTTGATATATGAATGGAATGATATATTTTGTACAGTCTTCAAATCTGTGCGTTTGAATGATAGAGCAATCTCTGTTGGAATGCATGCTTGTGTGCAAAATATTTTACTTCGTTATCAGTTCTTTATATGTCTGTGAATTCATTTATTAAGAATATTAGTGGTACATTTTCATTTAAATGATTCTGATCCCCCTTTCCCTATGAGGCATGAGAGAGTATCGATCAACATTTGTGGTACATTGAGTATACTTGGTGAAATAAGTTTTACATTGAATTGAAATGTTCAAAGTTTAAGTCTGTGAGCTTTACATTTATGGATGATTATCTTGTAGCATTATTATTGTGTTGAAAATGAATGTGAAAACCTTTTTCTCTTTCTAGTAAAAAGTGTTTCTTTCTGATTTATTTGCATAAAAATTCATTGAATATCTTATGAGGAGCTGTACTCTTATGCAGAGGGTAAACTGAAACTCAGTTCACCCAATTGTTGGTTCATTTTCTTTTTGATCAAGGGTATGCATGAATTATTATTAAAAAAAATAATAAAGGAAAGGAAAATTTGTTAACCAACATGGGGGCAACAAGGACACCCTGTGCAAGGACTTTGCTAATGAGATGAAATTAGAATTTGAGATGTCCATGCTTGGAGAACTAACATATTTCCTTGGCTTGCAGATTTCACAGCAGCATAAAGGAATATTTCTCTCAAATTAAGTATGCCAAGGATATGTTGAAGAAATTCCAAATGAAAGACAACAAGCCAATAAGTACCCCCATGGTGACCGGATACAAGTTGAGCAAGGAAGATGAATCACCGGTAGTGGACCAGACCCTATACAGGTCCATGATTGGTAGTTTGTTGTATCTTACTACCTCTAGACCAGATATAGTGCAGGGAGTGTGCATGGTAGCAAGATTTTAGGAAGGACCTAGATAGTCACATATGAGTGCAGTATGAATAATTTTTAGGTACCTACAAGGAACACTCAATTATGGATTATGGTACCCTAAGAAAGGAGATTTCACTTTGAAAGCCTTTAATGATGCTGATTGGGAATGTTACATTAATGACCGAAAGAGGACAAGTGGTGGTGCATTCTTCCTAGGTGACTGGTTGGTTTCATGGCATAGCAAGAAGCGGGACTCAGTTTCTCTATCAACTTTTGAAGCAGAATCTAATACTACTACTACGGGTTGCTCTCAAGTGTTGTGGATGAAGTAGACCCTCAAGGATATTTAGGTAGACTTATCTGATCCTATTCCCATCTGATGTGATAATTCAAGTGTCATTAATATATCAAATAACCTGGTTATGCACTCAAGGACCAAGCAAATTTCTATCAAATATCATTTTCTCAGAGATAAGGTTGAAGGGTAGGAAGTAATTATGGAATATGTCCCTACAAGTGAACAAGTGGCAAACATTTTCACAAAACCATTACCGGTAAGCACTTTTGAGTACATGAGACACAAGTTAGGAGTTGTGTCACCTAATTCATGCACTTAATCTTGTATGGAGAAATATGGCTCAAGGGGAGTCTATAGTTATATCTGTATCTCTTGAATCACATGCTATTCATAGGGGGAGATCAAGAATTTATACATCTATATTAGTGGTAATCACAAAGAGCAGATTTTCCAAATGGGGAGAATACACTGTATAACCGGTGGAGAATGACTTAGATGAAGAGATGCCCTAAACCTTTGTCATTATTGTCAAAGGGGGAGAATGAGCTAGTCTAAGGAGCAGAGTGTGTTGACATCAATTACAAATGGGGAGATTGTTGGCATTGTGTTTTCATTGATGTCAACCGGTATGGGATGATAACCGGCAAGTAAGTGTTGGAAACCGGTATGAAATGTTAACCGATAGGTGTGTTCTCGGTATGTAGAAGCAAGTAGGATAATGTCTACTGGCATGGTATGGGATGATAATTGGAAAGTAAGTGTTGGAAACCAATATTAAATGTCAACCAATAGGTATGTTCCCGATATGCAGAAGCAAGCAAGAGAATGTCTACTGGGATGGAACATGAAGATTGGAATGTATTAGTGTGAGACTGTTGGAATGTTGGAATCATGAAAATTACCAGTCTGCAAACAATAAGGAGATCCATCAGTGAGCATGTATGAATCTTCTATGAACATGGAGAAGACAAACCAATAGAGTGAATGGCTACTAAATCACATGGAGTATGGACACAGAACCAAAAGTAATTCAAGTCAATATGATCTACCAACAGGAAGGAGATAAGATATCATGAAGGTCTATCGGTAGGGTATATGTACCAGTAAGGTCCTTAACACCAGTCGTGTGTATTGGTTGGTGAAAGAGCTCAAACTGACATAGAAGACTAGGTTGAGTTGGATGGCGACTGAGGATGACACATAGACTCCATGTGTCACGCATGCAGTGGTAGGAAAATTGTCCATCGACGTGGTAGGTGATGAGTAGTTTAACTTTAAATAAGGAACCAGTAAATCATGAGTTGATGATAGAAGAGTGTAGCTTGAGGCAGATGAAGTTGCAAATGTTTCTTGGTGATGTAGATCAAGCAGGACAATCTGATCTTGGTGCTTATTGGTAGAAGGAAATAGCTGAGGCATTAATGGTGATTGATAGAACAAGGCCGAACAATCAAGTTGCAGGTTGCTAATTATGGAAATTATGTACAGATGTCTTATGTAGTGGTGGTGATGGTTGATCTACTACAGATCATCAATTGATTAAATGAGATCCGATTAGATTTGATACGGATTCACTTGATGGAGAAAAACCCTAACGTGCCCAGTTTGAAAGTTGGTTTTGGCGGGAACAATCAAGTATAAATATGCAGTCTGAAGACTTAAGTAGATGATTCTAGATGTCAATAAAGAGAGAGTAACTAAGAGAGTAGAGAGTGATCAGAGAGAAGATTAAAAGCATCTAAGTGTTGGAGCTGACTGATTTTAAATTTGAACTGATAAGAGGGGTTATTAGAGGTTTTACTGGTAAGGTTAGAGAAACTACCAAGTTGCCAAAATAGATAAAAAATGTGTGAACGGACAAGGGAGATTTAGGAAGAAAGCTACTGAAAGTGAAGGAGAAAAGAAAGTTTACCAGTGGAGATTATGCAAGACATAATCAGGGAAGTAAGGGTATAAACAGAAGATAGTGAACCGACAGAGAACTAAGAAGAGAAGAACCGATAGAGAAGAGTTAAACCGGTGAAGTATATTGATTGCAAGAGTTACAAAACTCATTTGTAACTGTTGGCATATGGACACTCCAATGAGACATTATGTGTGATTGAAGGTTTTGTCATTGATGGCAACCTTGCAATCCTATGGCATTGACAAAGCATTACTCAAGCAACCTTGCAATCCTATGGCACCGGCAAGACATTATACCGGCAAAGCATTACTCAAACAAAACAGTGCTCCGACATCAACAAAATCAATCTACACCGGCACCGGCACAAAAGATGTACACCGGCACAGAAGGAAATATGTATACTGGCATAGAGGCCGATAGGATTTTTGATATGTAATATTTTGTTTATCATTGTAAGCCAACTTGGCAAATTGTAAAATGACTCTTGTATATAAAAGAGATCATTGTAGGCATTTGTAGGATATGGATAGAAAGCAATAAATAAATTATAAGGCAGACCTAATGTGTGAATTGTAGGTCAAGGGTATATGTAAAGAATAGAGCAAGAACCGGTACTGAATCTAGCATTGAAGATGCTATTGTAAAGCAGTACAAAATATTGGATTTGTGTAAATCCTCATTGTAAGTCAGTGTGACTTCTTATTGAGCAGTGAGCTCTAGGCAGTTGGCCTTCTTGCATGTGCAGGCCCCTATTGTAAGTAATATTCTCTTATTGGCTAGTAAGTGAATATTGTGGGTCACAAATCCCACCGAGGTTTTTCCCACATCAGGTTTCCTCGTTAAACATCTTGTGTTATGGTGTTCTTTTCATGTGGATGCTTTTGATTCTGTTATTTGCATTAATTCTTGCATACCAATATACTATTACTTTATATTCTGCATATTCAGTTTTAAGAAAATTTCATTACCGGTCAGATACTGATTCACCCCCCCCCCTCTCAGTATCTGTGGGAACCCTAACAATAACAAGGCTACAACTATTGTATTTCACTGAGTTGGAGCTTGGTGCCCTAAATCAGTAGGGGTTGGTGCTCCTTGGGTTGATGCCCTAAAAGTAGTAAAAACTATTTTTAATTGTGAGGTGGATTGGAGCAGTAGATTCCAACAACATTTGTCACATAGGTTTTTCCCACATTGGGTTTTCCTCATATATCCGTTGTTATGTGTTGTGTGTATTGAGGTGTTTTCATTTGATCACTTTCCTTATCTCACTGGTATATCCTCCTTGTGTTTGATTTACTAACTGGTACCAAGAGTTAAGTTGAAAAGGTTTAGAATATTGGAAACCATTGATTCACCCCCTTCTTAGTGGTACATTGTGTTCAACATTTTGTGCCTAACCAAAACTATATCTAGGCATTTGTTGATGCTAATTCATAGTTCAAACCTAATTGTACTGTCTTACAAACTTTTGTAAGGCATTGAGCCTTCTGAGTTGTAGCCCTTATTTATAAATTGAGCATTGAGCTCTAGGAAATGTACCTGAATGCATATGCATTCCCTCTATGTAATATTTTTATACTTTTAACAGAGTATACTAATATTTTGGGTTTGAATCCTACCATGGGTTTTCCCTTAACCTAGTTTCCACGTTATGGTGTTGTTGATCTTTTCTTTGTGTTTCTGCACTTTAATTTCCTTCATATGCATTAAGTGGTTTAAAGGATAGATTGTAAAAGTTAAAAATTGCAGAACACTGATTCACCCCCCCTCTTAGTGTTCCTTGATTCTAACAATTGGTATCAAAGCCTAGTTCCTTGAAAGAATCCTGACAGCTTGAGGTTGATTAGGTAAGGTGAACCAATGGACTCCGGTAGTCTTAGAAAGAAGCTGGTTATTTCTCTTGGAGATCTTGATCATGCACAAAATGAGAACTGACAGGTGAAAGAAAATCTCAAAGATGCTAAAGAATACATTGAGACATTGAAGGACCAGTTGAGCAAATAAAGGAAAAAGAGAAAGGAACTTGTTGTTCAACTTAAGTAGAAAGAAATTTAGTGCATTGATGAAGAAGCCTTGAGGGAAAAGACATAAGAATGTGATAGACTATCTAGAGAAAATACAATCTAGAATAATGAAATGGAAGCTATTGTGATGAGATTGACAAAAGAGATTGAAGAAAGGAAGAATAATAAAGAAAATCTTGCTCAATTCCTGAAAGACAAATTTGAAGAATATTGCAAACTTGAGAGTGAGAATGGACAACTGAAGCTTGATCTACAAGATGCTAGACAACATGAGGAAGATCTTGAAAGGCAACTCATTCTTATTAGATATGATCTTGATATTGCAAATGAATACAAGGAGAAATTCCAGATCAATTCAACTAAGCTTGATGAAATGCTTGCAAGTTAGAAGAATCCTAATGACACTCAAGGTCTTGGATATGAGAAAGGAGAAAGCTTTAGGTCTGGTCAAAGCAATCCTAAGCCTTAAAAATAGAAGAAGAACTCAAGAAGGCCTCCTGTAAGATAGCCCAATGCTCATAAATTCAATGGCAATTGTTTTGTTTGCAATAAATTTGGTCATATGGCAAGTCAATGAAAAAATAGGATGATCAATAATGGTCCACCTTTTATTGGTCAATGTTTCAAATGCAATAAGTATGATCATAAGGAAAATGTATGTAGAAGTATGATTAATAAATTTTAAGATAAGAGAAATGTCAGATGTTATGCATGTGGTATGTTTGGACATGTTGCTAATTAATGTAGATTAAAAATAAATCAGATGAATGTTAGAGCTATGCAAGAAAATATTGTTTTCTATGCTTGCAACGAATCCGGTCACATTGCTAAGTATTGTAAAATAAAAAATGTGAATAAGAGAGGTATGGAAGACAAGAATAAAAATGAGAAGCCAGATGAGAAGAGAAAAGAAAATGTTGAGGAGATAAAAGATCAGATGAAGAAGACATGGGTTAAGATTGATTCAAAGGAAGGAAGATGGTCCACACCTGATCTAGTACTGGAACTACATTCGATAATTGAACCTAGGCATCCAACCTTGGGGAAGTTATTTCTGGTAGGTTGCAAAATTATTTATGATTGCAATGTTTATTTTCGAAAGATTTGAACCTATTTGAAGATCCGGTGAATAATTTCTAATAGATATAGAGCATCTAGAAGAATTATAGCATAGTGCATTTATTACAGTGAACATTTAGGTATATGGTGAATAAAAGATAACTTTTCCTCTTCAGTTATGACTTTGCGATTCAAGAGAAGAATTATAGAGAGCTCTGTGAAGAAGGCTATCAAGCAAAATATTGGTGCTATAGATTTTTGAAGAGATTTGGTGAGTAAACCTTATTCATAATAAAGGCATTTATCAGTATAAACCCTCTTTAAGTTGAAGTTTGGAATTTTAATATGTAAGAATGGCCACATCTGGTACCGCAACCCCTCTTGTTGTCAATATCATTGAGCCTGCTTGTCCCAATTTTAAAAATCACCCATTCATTTCAATGGAGGATGACCTTAAGAGTGATTTTTTGTTTATCCCCTACGGTGTTTTGCATATTGAAGATATAAGGGTTTACACACATGGTCCGATTGAACAATTAGGAAGCTCACAATTGCTGAATCTTTTCAACAATCAGTTATCCAATCAAATTTCCATATTGAAACTTGATTATAAAGAATTGGAAAGCAAGGGTTTTGTTCAATTTGTGAAGTTTCCTATGGCATATGAGTAGGAGTGGATTCAGTACATTCTGAGTCATGTTCATGATGAATTCATGTGGTTGGATAAGCCGTATCATATCACTAAAGGTGTGATTTAGACAATAATTGGGTTGTGTGCATCCAGTCCATTGCCATCTCTGAAAAATAGTGAAGAATGACATTGTAACCAATGCAAGTGGCTCAAAATTTGATAAACGAGCAATGACTGTTGATGAAATCTTGGAGGATGACATCTGGTTTTCATCCATGATGATAGACTATAATATTTATTACTCCATCCAAATGAACTCTGTATTTGGTATTGCAGTGTATGCTACATATGAGATGTTAAGAGAGAACAAGAAATAGGATCTTTGCGAGTTGCTCTAAAGTGAGCTCATCAAGAATCCAAAGAAGATCAAAGAAAATAAGAAGCACCACTTTAAATATGGTACTCTACTTTTGTGCATAATCTTCTACTTCAAGAATGAGATTTTGGGAGTTGGTCTGGTATAGTGGGCATTTGATAGGCCCGTGGGAATGCAGATTCAGGAGTATCTATATAGATATAGTGACTTTAAAGCCCAAAACAAGAATCTATGGGGATATTTGAAGACCTTTCAGGAGGAAATGCTTGAGAGGGAAAGAATCCCTAAATTTGTTGTGGAAAAATATGTTGATACCATATGTTTCATGGTTGACACTAAATAGTGCCTGATGGAAGTGGTGGAGCCACAAACTTCATGGATTCTACCAATGGGGTTTGAGGTTGGTGAACATATTTTTGGAACTATATGCACAACATGTGTTGAGTTAACCAGTGGACTCTAATGAAGAAAGGTTCATAACCTACAATGAGAAGAGCGTAAAACTTCATCAACAATTTAAGAGAAGAAACATTTAGAAGAAGGTCTGAAGAGAGGTTGAAGTTTTTATAGAAAGCATGGGGATGTAGATGGAGGAAATGTATTGAATACAAGATTCAATCTTCCAACATCCAGCAATGAAGGTTTCCCTGCCAAAACATACACATGCAAAACAAAAATATAAGCTAAAACACACATGCATTAAACAGAAATCCACTCCATTGTTCTCCTACCAATCAAGGTCTTGTGTTTAAAATGGATTCTCTCAAAAGTATGTGCACATGAAGCTATGATGGATGGATATAAAGATTATCAAATTCAATGAAATCAATGTGAGAATTAATGATATGATGAACAAAATGATCAAATAGAAAACTAGAATGCAAAAGAAAAGACTTAAAAATGAAATTATACAAATGATAAAGGAATTTGCTAGGCTTAGAAATGAAGAGGAGCAAGATATTTATAGATGTCCTCAGGGTAAAATCCAAGTTGTGGGATGAATATGGGATAATAGGAGATTAGTGGTTTAGAAAGAATGAATGGTAAGGAGAGAAGATGAGTGGTATTGGAAAATGGTAAGTGGTAAGGAATGATTATTCTTTATTTTAAATGCATGGGAGGGATAAATAATGAAATATATATTCATTTAATAAATTTAATAAATTAATGATATGGATATATTAATAAAATAATGAAGAAAATACATTATAATATAGTGAATAATGGATAATGGAAATAACAAAATATGAATATAAATATAAATATAATGAATAGTGTAATGGAAAGTGAGAAAGTAATATTATAATGGATCCACCCTAATGATGATTATAAAATTGAGGTTTGATAAGAGAACATATTTTAATGGAAACTTTTATGTGTCTACATTTTGCCCCTCTTTCAGACAATGTAGCCTATCGCGTTGTTTGAAAGAAAATGATCAACTGACATATGCACCAGAGATATCCTGGTAAAGGTGATGATTAATTGGTTATTCCCCCTCGAGAGATTGATTGAATAGATTGATGGAGATTGATCTCTTGATAGATTATGAAAAGGAGATACGGTAGTTGATATTGCACAAGTGATTAAGTTGAGATGTACATTTGATGGAAATGCACAGTTGAAAGGCATAACTGAACAATTGATGGAAATAAACAGTATAGCCAAGTTGCTAAGTTGATTAAGTTGATAGGGATTGATGATAGCGCAAGATAAGGTGATCCAAGGATTGATTTACTAATTGACTCAAGGGGCATTGAGATTGAGAAAAGTAAGTTGACTGATAAAGTGATTGAAGATTTAGATACATGTATCAGTTGGATAAAAGCATTTGATTGATCTCACTGCATTGAAAAAATGAAGAAGATGAAGAAATAAATGATGAAAAAAGAGATGAAAAGGGTGATGAAAAGAGAAAAGTGATGAGAAAGAAGGAATGAGTGATGAGAAAGAGGGTATGAAACGTGATGAGAATTCTTGTGCTTTTTAAGGTGCTTGTATCATCATCAAGCTTATTATGGCAAAAGGGTAAAACTCATCTAGATTTGAATAAGACCCAAATGAATCATCGTACCAATTGCATGAAATGAAACACGTCAGACAAGAAGCATTGCCTCAATTTGCATCAGACCATTATGTCCTCGATGATCTTGGATGATCATGTCCTAAGATGAGTCATCATATTACTAAGGAACATCCCACAAGTAGCAAACAAGTGAACATGCCCCATCCTTGCCTTTCTAGTCAAAGTCATCCTAGAGATAAATTCTCTAGTTAAAGACATCCCAAGAAAAGCTAAAAGACATGTCACTAAAAAAGAATATAAAAAAACAATCAAAAGAAAATAAGCAAAGAAACAAACAATATGTTTCATGTTGAATGATTTATTGTTCATATTTAATGGATTTGGCTATATATGTTGATCAAATGTTATCTTTGCTCAATCGAAGTCTCGTCCTGTCAGGAGTTCATTGAAGTTCCAAATCTACATGCTTGTCCAAAGTGTTTGTGTCATCACAATGTTTATTACATGTTTTTGGATTTTTATGAATTTTAGGGGTTTTGTGAATGTTTTAGTTTTTAGGGTTTTTCCAGGACATTTTATGATTTTTATGATTTTTAAGATTTTTTTAGGACATTTTATGATTTTTTAAGATTTTTCAGGACATTTTATGATTTTTAAGATTTTTTTCAAGACATTTTAGAAGGTAGTTCCTTCAATCGTGAGATGCCAACTATCCCAACCCACTCCTAAGGTTAAGGAGATGCCCCAGTGATGGATAAGACTAGTGTAGTATGCAAGAGAAGCTTTGCGTGTGGGGTATGCAAACAATCCATAAGCTATGGTAGGGGTAGGAAGGCTATTATGGAATGAGAGAGTAGATATGGATAAGGCATGATCAATTAGAGTACTGAAGGAAAGAGGAGCCAAATCTCTACACATGGCACTGGCTGCCTGGTTTTCACCATGGTACTTGCCTAAGGCATCTATTTGTCAAGTTTTCACCGGTGGACGAATTTATTTCTCTTTATTTTTTTGATTTTTCACTTTTTGTTTTTGTGTGTCACAAGGCACCTGTTTACTAGATTTTCACTAGAGTGATAATCTTTTTTTAAGATCTTTTTCTCATTTTTTTGTATTTTTTTTAGGATCTTTTTCTCATTTTTTTGTATTTTTTAGGATCTTTTTCTTATTTTTTTATATTTTATCGGGATCTTTTTCTCATTTTTTTGTATTTTTTCAGGATCTTTTTCTCATTTTTTGTATTTTTTTAGGATCTTTTTCTCATTTTTTTTGTATTTTTTCAGGATCTTCTTCTCAATTTTTTTGTATTTTTTCAGGATCTTTTTTCTCATTTTTTTGTATTTTTTCAGGATCTTTTAAAGAAAATTTTCTAAAGTACTCAAGCATAGAATTTGCAAAGGTGAATGCTATTGATGGGATCTTCAAGTGGTTCACCCTCAGGATTTGCTAGCTAATATGCTCCTGATCCATACACAACAGCAATAATATATGGACCAAGACAATTAGGTTCAAACTTGCCCCTTTTCTCTCTGTCTTACTGGTTCTTTGGATTTTCTAAGGACAAGATCACCAACCTCAAATGTGTGAGATCTGACTCTTTGGTTGTAACTTCTACACATGCACTGCTGATATGCTCTAAGGTGATAAAAAATAGTTTGTCTTCTTTCATCCAGCAATTCTAAGTCATGCAAGCGAGAGACTCTATAGTCTTCATTAGTTATCAAGTTACGCAAAGAGACCCATAGGGAAGGTATCTCAACCTCAATGGGAAATATATATTTAGTACCATAAACAAGGGAGTATGGAGTGGCACCTGTGGGAGTGCGAACACTCATGTTGTAAGCCCAAAAGGTGGGGTTCAATCAGATATGCCAATCATGACTAGCTTCATTGATCATGTTTTTGAGGATTCCAAGGATGTTTTTGTTAGAGGCCTCAGCCTGACCCTTACCTTGAGGATAGTACGATGTGGAGAAACGATGCTGGATATGAAATTTCTCATAAAGCTCAAGGACATGTTGGTTCTTGAAGGGATGATAGTTATCAGTAATGATGGAATAGGGGACACCATACTGACATATGATATAATTTAAATAAATGTGGCGATTTGTTTTTCAGTGATATGGGTAAGAGGAAAGACTTCAATCCATTTTATGAAATATTCAGTAATAGTGATCATGAATTTATGCCCATTGGATGAGGGTGGATGGATTTTGCCCACAAGGTCAAGTCTCCACTGATAAAAAAGCCAAGATGTAATAAGCAGTTGCAATTCCTGTGCTAGCACATGTATCAAGTCTCCATGTATTTGGCATTGCTTGCATTTATTAACAAACTGACAAGTGTCCTTCTCCATAGTAGCATTGACGACTATTTTTGACACCCCCACCAATAGTCAGGTAGCCAGTGTGAACACTCACCACCTCTCCTGAAAAAGTAACAAGTTTGGAAACTCACTACTCCAAGGTCTCTATAGTCGGGTCTCGACGGTGATGGGCAACCCAATGGTTGATATGGTTATACCTGTAAAGGGGCCTGCTGGTTGGAACTAAATCTCGTTGATTATGGATAACTGCACTTCCTTTCTTTTTGTATTTTTATGGTTTAAGATTCTCTGGGAAATAAAATGTGAAGCGTAAAGGGAAACAAGAAAATAACAATAAAGACTAATATAATAACAACTTAATGAACTACTCAATTAGTTCCCTACAATCCAAGCAATTATCAAATATTATCCAAGTTAGCATTCAACAACAAACCTCCAGAAAACCTGCAAAATCATCAATTTCACAAATTTATGGAAATAAAATCATCAACAATATGGCCTATCACAATAATTCTCATACACCACTAAGGTTCGCAATATGATTCATAAAGTGATAGACAAAAAGATTAAACCACGTTGCTAACTCCAAATAATAGACGTTACCAGATTACACAGAACAATTTGGTAGAATATAAACATAGATCAGGCAATCTACAAGCTGCTTCTCATATTAATCTCAATGAATGTATAACAAAAATAACTCAAACTTTTTAACAATCTACAAAATATTCTAAAATCTCTAAGTAGGCCACAAATCATCAATTTGGGACCCCTACAAATGAATCCAACTTTTCAATTTATAGAAGTTCTTTACCCTACTATCTAGGAAATAACCCTACCCTAAATTAAGAACTGAAACTAGGAGTCGTAGTTAACTTGCAAGTTTCTTCCTTGACACTCCACTTAACAACTACAAAATGGGGACTGCATGAGCACTATGAAGACCTTGCTAGGTGAGCCATGTTTTCATAATCATGCAGAATTTCTCTCAAAATTGGAACTCGAGTAGGAGCCATAGTTAAAAATACAAGATTAAGGATTTATAAAAAAAGCTTTGCCATCTTTAGCAATTGTGTGCTTATCCCTTATTTATTGATAAAATCTCTATAATTATCAACTATACATGCAACTACTTGAACCGAAGGATCAACTACATGCTTAACTCTAAATTTATACTTCTTCAAAACTTCATTCACGTGCGTTCTCCCCTCCTCTAACTCCTTCACTGTGTTTGCCACCTCCTAACACTGAGTAATCAGATATGTGTACCTGTCCATAAGGGTGACATCAAACTAAGCCACGGGTCCTAGGTGTTGTGCCTCATATGCATCCCATCGATTCAAAACTTGTTGCTGGTCCATTATTCCTGTATTAGCTAATTTGAGGCCAAAAGGTCCTAGCATATTCTTTACAAAATTATCATATTACAAAATTTCCTTGAGGAGAGGGTCCCGATTCTCAGTCATATCCTTAGTATATTGCTGAAACATTTCAATCTTCAGCTCCAAGATGTATACATAAGATTATAAGTTTTTATAGCTATCACCCCCTAAGAGGTCTTCCTTTATCACTGTCTCTTCCCCTAGCTGCAATATCTTTTTAAAAACTCAGATTTGTTTATTGAAAATGTTTGACTTTCGTTCCCATTGCATGGAACAGGAAGCTAAAGCTCTGCCTGCCTGTATCGCCTTACAATATATCTCCACCATATTCTGCAAGAACAATCTAATCTTAGCTGCATTCACTTGGGTCCAAGATTTGGTGGCAGCAGCCACTTGCCTCACCTCCACTAGTATCTTTAATTCTCCCTCTGGCAGTGATGAGGTTGAAGGTAGGTCATCAGCTCTACAGGAGTCTAGAGGTTTGCTCATTTCAATTAGGAGTTTCTTGTATTGCCCTAGTTGTGCTTTGAGCTCCATATTTGAAGTATGCTCCTTTTCTACATGCCCCCTAACAACACTTGTGGCTAGCTCCAAAGTATCTAGCTCTCCCACTTGGTTTGTCTACCCAAATTTATCTGGGATATTTGATACTTGGGAGAAGCTTGTCCCTCAACTTGGAGTGGAACTACCATATCTGCAATCACTTCATCGGAGTCCATTTTTGATAAATGATGAATGGTTTTTAGCTTCTTAACCTTTGGTGGCTCCTGAGTGTTTACTTGTTGTAAAGTGACCTTGGGAAGCTCTACTTTTCTCTTTTTCTTCTCAAAAGTGAACTCAAGCCATTGTGGTATATTTTCATATTTGTCACCTTGATGTGATACTATGTCTGCAACTATAACATGGACCTCTTCCTGCTCCTCTGCTTCATCTCTTACTTCTATTTTTGTCTGCCAAGGATCCTAAGGTGAGGTAATCTGGTAGGCTAGATTAATTTGGAGAGCTTGTTGCTTATGTAACTCTCCTAATTTTTCACTAACCTCCTCATTAAATGCCATTTCTTCCTCACCTACCTCTGTTTCCCCTTGCCTGGCTGCTATATCCTTAAGAAGGTCCTCTTGATCTTGAGGGGTTAGAATCAGTCTTTCATTCAATATGTCTTCTGCCTCATCCCCTTCCTACTCACCTTCCAGCAACTATTGTTGCTCAAGATCTTCTTCCTCCTGATCTGAATCAAACTTGATGTTTCTAACTTTTATTCCTTCAATGGTAGACCTAAAGCCTTGCACTCCAGGCTACCCTGCGAGTATATTGACTAGTGGTGGTACAGGGGCACTGGTGCCTGAAGCGTGTGTGGCATCTATTGAAGGTGGTTGAGTGGGTATCTCCCCAGTAATTTCTATATTTTCTTCTTGTGCTTGGGTGCCCTCTCCTTCAGTGTTCTCTATAGCCGTCCTTGGTGGGAGAACTTTGGCAAGTGGTACCACGCCCAATCCATCGGTCACTCCTAGGTCTACTGCCTTCTTTAATAATTCAGACTCCCTCATCTTTTCTTAGAGTTTTTTGAGTAATTCCTTAGTACTTTCTTGAGTTTTGTCTTCTTCACCTAGATCGGTGGACATATTTTGCCTTGAAGCTGACCTTATCTTCCGAGTGTACTCCTTATGGCCCCTTGATTGAGGTACCCCTGAAGTGAATTCCTTCTGTTTATCCTTTGAGACATTGGGCCTTACCCTCTGGTGTAACCATTGCTTGGTCCTATTGATGACTACTTGGGAGACCTTTTCCATATTTGTATCTTTACTTGCAGACCATTTTATTGGGGAGAGGGGCCTTTAATCTATCCCTGATTCCCTATAAGTTGGATCAAGTAAGTCCCCATCATCTCTAAGGTCTTTAGGGAGGTTAGTCTCAATTCCAAAATCTCTTACCTATGGCACAGATAACCTGTTATAGCTCTTCTCCCTAACCTTGAAACTATCTTGCAGGTTTGCCCAAAAGTCCTCCAAGTTGGGCCTGTGCCCCTCATATGCCTTAGGCATAGCTTGTTTAAGTTTCTTGTAGGGATCATAAAACTCCCTAGCATGATCATATTCCTTCAAGTTCAAATCTTGAAGCTCTTGTTCTGCTAACTTTGCTACTTGTATTTTGGAACATGCAAAGTATCCAATAGATACTGAGAAATTGATACCTGCTTTTTGTTTTGATGACAACAGTGACTGGAGGCCCACAAGCTACCTCACATACTCTAGCAAAATTATCCTATCATTGCAGTATCAGGGCATCACTATTGGATTTCCTATGAATCCACTAACCCTGATGTAAGTAGAGCGTGGGTTTTGGATAAACCAACATTCCCACTCTTAGATGATAGCCATGGCCTCTAGGCTAATCCGATATCCTATATCTCCTATCAATTTGATTATTATTAGGAAAATGAAGGCATCATTAACTCTTTTAAAATGAGTCTTTGCATTGGCTAGAGTGAGTTGAGCATAATACTCCCATTTCTTCTTCTATCCTTCCTCCTCTCCCAATTGACCTTCTACTTGTAGCCCTGGAAACTTTCCAGCTCTAGCAGCTACCCAGATGACATATGACATGAAAAAGAACTTTTGGGTATGCTGAACTTCTTTCATCTGCTTACAGATATTGTCAGAGAGGATCTACGACCAATCAAAGTATTATTTTCCTATTAAAATAGTACTCATGAATTGGAACATCCAGGGATGAAAATGCTTGCCAAAGGCCCTGCTGAGCATAATGATCAAGTCTCTTTGAGGCTCTTTGAAATCTGCCCTCAGGATCTTCATTGCCTTGAGTCGTGTCTTTCTTTCTTCTTCTAACTAGTTTGTATTCATGTGCCCCTTACTGGTTGATATTTTGTCATTCCATGCCTTTAAGGCCTCTTCTTCGGTTAACAAAAATACCTACTCCCTGGTTGGGATTCCAAAGACAAACCCAAGCATATCTGGAGATAAGTCCATGACTATTTTTCCTTGTGCATCTGTGTACTTTCTAGTTTTTGGGTTATAAAATGGCGCAATGGTCATTATGAACTCTGGTGCCTGTAATAATTGTGAGAAGATAGTAGCTTCAATTAGGCTGGATCTCTTGATTCTCCTATGAAGGGCCTCCAGACTAGGTTTTTCCAATTGAGCCTTGATATCCTCAATTTCTATATGGTCGATTTCAGTATCCGTGACCCATTTGACTTGATCCTCTAGCTTTGAAACATAGACCTATCCTTGATAATGATATTTCATGGTGGCTGGGAGTCTATCAATTTATTTGCCTCTTTTTCTCGAGGATGAGTCCATCTAACCACTCAAACCTGCAAGCAGAACACAAATCCTCAGTCTTTGATAATAAGCATAAAATTTGATTTACTTCAGGACTTCAGGGTCCCGAGGTCTTGGGCTAGGCACAAGTAAAGAAGGCTAAAAAATTTGGGGTTCTAGGGTGCAAAAGGAATCTCGGAACTCTGAGGATCTAGGGTTTTGGGCTTAGGCTGAATTGAAGCCGCCCGTAACTCTGGGGGTCTGGGGTTCTGGGCTTAGGTTGAACTGAAGCCGCCCGGAACTCCAGGGGTCTGGGGTTCTGGGCTTAGGTCAAACCAGCTACTCGGAACTTTGGGGATTCGGGGTTTTGGGCTTAAAACTAGGGCATGCAAATAAAAAAAAGAAAACAAACAACAACCAAAACAAAATGAGGAGAAAAAGTAAACTAATCTATAAACACCAAAAATGAGCACGGAAAATCACCAACCTGGTGAACCAAAATGCCCGAAATTGCCATGGAAAGCTCAGGAGTCCGTGGTTTGTGGGTTGGAGCTAGGGAAGAGGAGCTTTGAATGCACAAAAAAACTTTAAAATTCCTTCATCCCTATTTATAGCTCATCCCAAGCCCATCCATACGAATGCTTTGAACACGACCTCAGGACTTCAAGGTCCCGAGGTTCTGAGCTTGACACGAGGAAAGGAACACCCCACCCTGAAATTCCAGGGGTCCGGTGTTTTGGGCTTAAAAAGGAAGCTCCACCTCGAGACTCTGGGACTCCGGAGTTCCAAGGTCAAAAACTGAAAGGAAAGCAAAGGGACCTTGAGACTCCGGGACTCTGGAGTTCCGAGGTCAAAAACTGAAAAGAAAGCAAAGGGAAAAGAAAAGAAAAGAAAAAAGAAAAATAAAAAAGGGGACCCAAATTTCGATGCAAGGAGACTAATGGGGAAATAGATATGCAAGGCATAACAAGTAGGCCATTAATAACTAGTACACAAGAGTTTATTAGCTAGGGTGGGACCGCTCAAATGTGCCCCACATATACCTTCGTGCACCTATCACAAGGTAGTGTTGGCTTCCTCACACTCAAGATATCTATGTAAGGTACCATCAAGACCCCGACAATATAGTGTATCAGCTAAAATGGCATAACAGGAGGCTCAACGAATAAATTTTTTTTGAGCTTTATTGGATAGATCAAAAGGTAAGATATTATCATGTAAATAGGCATAAATATCTCCATACCACTAGGAATTAGGACCAAGTATGAGACATATCATTTCAAATTGTGGTACATTGTAGGCAGGCTCTAAGAGCAGTTCAACCAAGAACTCCCAATATTTGGCATTACTTGGCATTATTACAAGGGAGGCGATTGTAGCCATTGCATACTGCTCCGTTGTTGTCCTGAGGAATTTTATCAAATGTGATTGTGGTAAAGTAAGCCTTGAAATTGTCCACCATTCTCTTGTATGGCATAATATTTTTATCTTTTGTCTTATAATCATCATTAACCTGTCTAATAACTAACTGGGAATCAAAAAGAACATGCAAATCTAAGATTTTTCATTGTACAACTATATGGAGTCAAGAAAAGTAATGCTTCATATTCTATAATATTGTTGGTACAAGGAAATTAGATTTTATTAGCCTTCGGTATGCAATCCCCTTGCGGTGTGACGAAGAGAATGCTAGCACTAGAGCCACCATGTGTCAAGGAACCATCAAAATATAAAGTCCAGAGGTTTGAAGATGTTGTGTTGAAGATTGACTCATTAGGTAACTCTGTAATAAGTGGATGATCATCTGTGATAGGAGCATCAGTGAGTTGATCGGCTATAGCTTGTCCTTTTATTGATTTTCTTTCTATATACTCAATGTCAAACTCACTAAGAATCATGACCCATTTAGCCATTCATCTTGTAAGAGCTGCTTTACTCAAAAGATATTTAAGTGGATCAATTTTTACAATGAGCTTTGTTTGGTGTATAAGCATATAATGTCATATTTTATATGAGGCAAAAACTGCAACAAGACACACTCTCTCAATAGGACTATAATTAAGCTCATATCCCACTAGGGTACGATTGATGTAATATATTGCACATTCTTTTCCTTCAAATTCATGTTGAGCCGAAAGTGCCCCTAGTATCATGGCAGTTGTGGATATATATAGTAGTAGAGGCCTATCATCTGTGGGAGGTACTACCACTGGTGGTGACATTAGGTATTTTTTGATTTGTTGAAAATCTTGTTCACATTTGTCATCCCATCTGAATGAAACATTTTTTATGTAGTAGATGCTGAAATAATTGACACTTATCTACCAAATGTGCTATAAAGCAGTGGATAGATTGGAGTTTCCCTTGTAAAGATCTCAACTAACAAATATTCCTCGGTGGTGGCATCTCAAGTATGGATTTTACTTTTTCAGGGTCAGCTTCAATTCACTTAGAAGATATAATGTATCCAAGGAGTTTCCCAGAGGTTACCCCAAAGACGTATTTCTTTGGATTCAATCAAACTTTATTTTTTTCCGACCTTGTAAAGATTTTATCTATGATTTCTAAATGTCCCTTCCTGGTGTAAGATTTTCCAAGCAAGTTATCTATATAATCTTCTGATATATATGCATCATGTCATGAAAGATAGTGGTCATTGCACATTGATAAGTATCTCTGACATTCTTCAATCCAAAGGGCATGACATTCCAATAAAATGTTTCCCAAGGACAAGTGAATGCTATTTTGATCTGATTATATCCCAAGAGCCTATCCATGAGGGATAACATCTTGTGTCCTATTGTGGAATCCATTATCATGTCAATATCTAAAAGTGAGAAGTCATCTTTAGGATAAGTTTTATTTAAATCTCTGAAATCTGTGCAAACATGGACAATCCCATCAGGTTTTGAAACTGGTACCAAGTTTGAAATCCATTCAGCATAGTCAACAGGTCTTATAAATCTAGCATCTAGTAGCTTTTGTAATTATGCCTTTACTAATAGTGCAACACAAGGGTGTATTTTTCTCAATTTTTGTTTGATAGGTTTTGCCCCTGGTGGTAAAGACAAGTGATGCATAATTAAATCAGGGTCAAGTCCAAGCATGTCTGCATACGACCATGCAAAATTAACCTATTTTTCCTTGTAAAACTAGATATGCTCTATTCTCTCTTTAGGGGTCAATGATTCTACTAGATGTATAATCTTTGGTTGCTCTTCTGTGCCCAAGTTTGTCATTACCATATTTTCCACTAACATAGATGACTTCTCATGGTATAATTCTAGGGGATGTGTGTCAAGCCTTCTATCCGTAGGCGCCTCAGAGAGGTTTTTACCTTCAGATACATCCTTTATTTTTACTTTTTTGGTTTCTAATAGAACCACAAGGAGGTTTTCACTAGAACACCTATTGATATTTTCCATAATTTGTGATTGAAAGGCTTGGAACCTTCTCCAAAGTAAGCCATATTGTTGAGTTCTATGGTGAATCCATCCCTATGATTTCCAAGGGGTAAATCACTTCATTCTCCAATAAAGTTTATGATTGCATCATCATTTTGAAAAATATCTAACTGGGGTTGTCCCTCGTGGTCCCCCAAAAAAAGTTGTATGTGAATAAGAGGTAAAGGATCATGATTAGGTTCAAGTTTATGAATAGGATCAAGGGTACAAATAGAATCGCAGTCATATATATCAATGAAATCATTAGTCATCAATGGTACCTTACTTGTCAGTCTGTGTTGCATTAGAAGAATCCCCTACCTCACTCGAGTTACCCTTAGTACTCAAGGTCTTATATTTCTACGTATCATACCCTAGATGAGGAACCTTACATCCATCATCAGTTTTTATCGGTTCAAGTATACCTTGTTTGTGTAAACCAAGAGTAATTTGATCAGCATAGCCATATCTTTTAATTAATTGCAATCCCTTTCCATATTGCTCAACTGGTATTTTAACTTTAGGTTCTACAATTTGTTCTTTATTTGTATCTTCATCTTTGTATAACCATCTCAAGAGGTCCTCTTCTTCCATTTAATCATACAAAGCTCCCCTTTTTTTAAAATAGTAGATTTACAAACTATAGTAGTGGTTTCTGATGTGGTTTTAGTCATTTGTGGGTTTCCATAAGTGTGAGGGGTCAAAGGTAGCTTTCCAATGCAGAGAGCACAACTCATAGAATATTCGCCTACTCCATGGTCTTTTACTTTTATTGTAATCTCAGCTTCATTGGATTTGGAAATGGACACTTTTAAGGATTCAGGATCAATGTATGCTTGGGAAGAACGTGCTTCACGGTTGCTAGGAATGATAGATTCAGTCTTAGAACTCAAATTGTTGTAATACATAAAAGGGTTTGGATCTCCTGGTATAGTTACTTTGATGCCATTGTGCAGAAATTTGATACATTGATGGTAGGTAGAAGGTACACCTTGCATTGCATGGATCCAAGGCCTTCCAAGGAGAATGTTATAGGTCTAGGGGAGATCAAGGACTTGGAAAACCACATCCTTCACCAAAGGTTCCACTTTAATAGGCAAGGTAACTAATCCCTGAGATGAGCGTTCCTCTTCATCATATGCCTTTATTGCAATCTTTTTCTTTGGATCAACTGCATTTTCATTAGACCCAATCTCTCTAATCAATTTCAGAGTACAAATATTTAGACTTTCTCCTTTGTCTATCAAAAATCACTTGATCTTAACTCTATGGACAAAGACTTCAATGTGTAAAGGTGCATTAAGGGGTTGTTGCATGGACAAGTCATTATTCTTGGTAAAAGTGAGGGTATGAGGGGAGGTGATATGTCCCACCATAGCTTGAAATTAATCTACATGTAGGTTTGTAGGCACGGTAGTGGTAGTGAGTGCTTTATCAAGGATATCTTAATGCTAAGGGGATAAGCATAGCAACTAAATTATATAAATATGTGCGGGTGTCTTCTCTAAATTCTCTATAAGGTTGTATTGTGAAGACGGTGTAGTAGGTTTAGAATTAGAGCCCTTAAGAATAATTGTACATCTGGGGGTGGTAACATTGCAATCAATTTCTTTGCCCTTTATGATAAAAGTGCTCACATGATTATCGGCCTCACTGATGTTGTTTATGATATAGTCATATTTAGAATTGGTATAATTCACACCATCACCAGATTTTGGGGCCTTCCCTTTATCCTTGTCATGCTTAGGGAAAGGATTTTTTAATGCCTCACAATCGGAGTTACTGGAAGGATTATTTCCATCAACCGATATCTTTCCCTCATCAATAAGGTCTTGTATGACATGTCAGAGTTTATTAAAATTGTTATTCTCATGACCCTTGTGTCTATGGTAGTCAAAAAAGTGATCATCATTCCACCATGGGGGTTTAACTTGAGGATTGTATTCCCTTATCTCTGGCAATGTTATAAGATTGTTTTCAAGGAGTTCTTTCAATCCTAATTTGAGCGGTTGTCCCAATGGTGTAAAATTTTGTTTAGGGAAGCTTCTTTTTTCTCTTTTCCTTTGTCTGAGGATGAACCCTTAAGGTTGTAAACATGTAATGATGTTTTAAGATTTTTCACGTCAACAACTCCGTCATTAACCATATTCTTATTCTTAGCCCAAAAGGGTGTTTTATGGTTTGAACTCGATCCTTTGTGATCTTTATAGTACCATCATTAATAAAGGTTTGTTCAATGTGGAATCCCATATCTATGACCTCATCAAAGATGTCCAAACACTTGAGGCGAAGTTCTCTTCCAATTTCCTTGTTTAAATTATGACAAAAGAGGTCAACAAGTTGCTTATTAGGAATGTCATAAGGTGCTCTTTTTGTCAAATGTCTCCATCTTTGAAGAAATGATATGAAGGAATCTCCTTGTTTTTGTTTTGTGTTGAAGAGGTCTATCATGGTCACCTCATGTTCGTAGTTGTAAGAATAGTGTGAGACAAACTTATCAGCCAAATCTTGAAAAGATTTGATAGTCAGAGGTAATCGGGAGAACCATTCCATGGCACTTCCTCCAAGACTACAAGAAAAGAGTCTCATGAGGTATGTTTCATCTACTAAAAATTCTAAGGTAGCAACACAAAACCCTCTCAAGTGATCTTTGGGGTCCCCTTTTCCTTTGTACTTATCCAATTTTGGTATTTCCCAATGACTAGGAAAAGGTGGCATTGGAATACTCAGATCAAAAGATTAGGGACATATGTCCTCAATAGAAAAATTGTGTGATGATGCCTTCTTATTCTTGAGAGTGTCTATTTATTGTCTCAATTCTCTCAATTCCCTCAAAATGGGATCATTGGTAGGTGCATGTTCTGAAATTTTTGTACATCTCTCTTATCTTGGTTGCTAGTAGAAAGGTCTGTAATCTTTTATCCTCTCCTCATTGTTTGTCCTCGCAGGTTTAGATTTAATAACTCTCAATTTTCCCTTAACTATGAGCAATGATATGACAAAATTAGGTGACAATTTGATTCCCTCGTCAGCAAGGGCTTTGAAGTATGCTTGTGGATCATGTTTAACCACCTCTTTAAGGAGTTTAGTAAATCTATGGTCATGAAATGCTTCATCAATGGTAGATTGAGTTATATCTTCATCGCGTGTTTCACTGGTTGTAACACTAATGTGTTCTTCTTCATGAAAATTAATAAGGTTGTCTCCATCTTGAAATAGATGATTTTGAAACTTTTGTATTCTCAAATTAGGAGACATAAGTGATTGTTTTGATATTTACCTAAGGTTTATGTATTTGATGATGAATAAGACTCAAGGTATGATGCAAACCCTAATGTGCAAAAGGGGGAACTATATGATATGAGTGAGATTGGGATGCAACTAAGGATCAATGTAAAGATGCAATCTATGTGATATGACTACTAAAGGGTTGACGAAAAAATATGATCTATGTGCAACTAAACCTTAAATGGGATATGAGGATGAATGATGTTTGATGCAAGGACTAAGGATACTCTAGGTCTAGATATATTTGCAATGTGAGGTTTGACTTGTGCTATGATGGATAGACACAAGGATAAGTGATCAAAGAGAGGGCATGCTATGATATGAGATGATGAACTCCAAGTGGAATAACAACTCAAAGATATTGATTGGTTCCCTAAATCAAGGAAGATGCACCTCAAGTGACAAGGGTGATTTATGATCAAAAGTTGATGTCAGACCTAAGACGAGAAATCATAAGTGCAAGCAATGTTTTTGGGTTTTTTGGATTTTGGTATGTAAGTAATAATGAAATGCTAGGACCAATGATGAAATGACCTAAGGCACCTATGAAGGTTTAAGGTTATGTCCTAAAGGAATGATGGAAGACTATGCAAAGATTATGGGTATGATCTAAGGGAATTATGCAAGGGTATTACCTAATGGTGGTATGCAAAGGTTTGATCTAAGGGTGCTATGCAAAGTACTAGGTATAATTAAATGAGATATGCAAGGATGAAAGGTTCAACTAGGGGAAGACTATGCAAGGACCTAAAAGGTATGACAAGCTAGATTGATGTGACTATGTGAGGACCTAAAAGATCATAACTCAAAAAATGATATCTCAAAAGATTTTAAATGATTGTTTTGGGAACATAGGTTCAATGTTTCAATGACAATGTTTTGGAATGTTTCCGTTTTACAATGTGGATGGATACTTGAAAGTTTAGACCAAGTTTTTTATAAAGTGTTTCAATTTCAAATGTGGCGTTGATTGTGAAATGTTCTTGTTTGTTTTGTACACACTTAGAAAACATGACAAACATAATGTTTGTTTGATTTTGCAATAAAATCACATTCAAGCACAATCCTAAGGTTGGCCAAGACAATAGTTGTTGAATCTCACTTGGGGGGCTACGCTGAGCTACGCAATTCAGAGTGGATACTTAGATGCTTGACCCCACTATCTCCACCCTCAATACTCACTTCTTCAGGGAAGCCAAGCACCAGTCCCAACAAAAAATCCCCATTGCAAAATTTGTCTCTACTAAGAACCATAAGAATGTGAGCCGCTTCAGAGGTCTAATTGTTGGCATTTGCATGAAGATTGCATTAATGATATGTTTTTGATATTAAAAGAAACCAAAAACAAGGGGGTTGACCCATAGGAACAATTAGAAGGCTAGTGGCAGAACCACTATCCGCAGATAATCAGCATAGTAACAGCCTTTTGCCTCTATAAAAAAAAATCATTCTACGAGAGTTTATCAGATATAAAGTATTACTAATCAGAGTTTTAGCCATTTGCCACGCAGGGAAATAAACAGAGAAATATAAACAAAAGCATAAACTATCCCTATCCATCCAGTGGCTACTAGATATAAACAAAAAACCTTAAATTCTCCACATGCAGAAGATTATTTATTTTTCCCATGGCTCTTCTTAGGGAGCAGCTTTCTAGCCCATTCCTTAGTGAGGAATTTGAACAGGGCTTTGTAGTCCTCGTCCTCCTTGCCTTTCCATTTGGTCGTGTTTTCCTACATGAGGCACAAAGTAGTAGTTGAGCATCGTATAACATTCAAAGAAAATTTGGAAACATTGTGCATCTTAGACTCTGCCACCTCTAGTTTGCTGGTGATCACCTGCACATTGTTAGAGAGGGCCACCATTTTTTTCTCCAGCTTAGCCAAGTTGGATTCCTCCTCCTCTTTCATGCTGCTGGCCTCCTCCACGACCATTATTATTTCCAACCTAAAGGTCGGGGAGGGGAAATTTGATGGCTTTGGACTCTTGGATGAAGTGGAGCTTTCCAAAACCTAGGTGGAGCTCACAAAATGAGGGGTCATATTATGTTGGGCCAGGGGCATTTTATCAGTCGAAATGGAATTAACCAGTAATGATATTGTTGATATTGTTGTAATATTGTTAGTGTGACTAGTAGGAATAATTTGTGGAGTGAACCGGTAACTGGTGTAAACCTTATCTATTGTTGTAACTGGTAAACCTTTTCCCATTTGGGTTTCCACATCAAAAATATTGTGTCAAGTGGTGAATGTTTTTGTGGTTATGTTCTTATGGTTGATTTGCTTAACTAGTTAATCCACTTTGATAAATCATGATAACCGGAAGCTTTGTGAAATGAAGTTTAACTTATGTCAGTAAAAGCATTTGGATGTTTATGAGTTTGAAGTTGTTTACTGTTAGTTTGTTGTAATAGTCAATTGGTTTATCTTGAGGGTTTTTATCTTGACAGTAATATTGTATTGATAGTTCTAAGTTTACTTTTAGAGATTGATTTTGAGATCGATGAAATTAATATCAGTTTTTCTATCTATTGATTCACCCCCCCTCTCAGTAGTTGACCAGATTCTTATTCTTTCATCATATCATCAATTGGTATCAGAGCTTATCAGGTCCTCTAAGGTCTAAGCCTAACAGTTTGAGGTAAAGATGTTGCATATCATGATGAAGAAGGAAGGTCCAAAGTTTAATAGAGAGTACTATAGGATATGGAGTGATAGAATAAAAATTTATATCAAGAGTCTAGGAAATCGATACTGGGAACATGTTGTTACTCAATATGTTTCACCTAGTGGGTTTATGACTAATGATCAGAAGAAAGAGCAACAAGAAAAAAATCAAGCATTAGAGGCTATTATCAGTCCTTTGTCTGATGCAGAGTATGTAGATGTTCATGGTCTAGAGACTGCATAAGATGTATGGGAAAAACTTGAAGAGATTTATAGTGGTGATGAACATGTTAAGATTGCTAAAGAAGAGATTCTAAGAGGAAAGTTTGATGACATGCAGATGGCTGAAGGTGAGAATATCTAGGAGTATGGTCAAAGGATAAAAGAGATAGTAAGTGAAATTAAAAGTACAGGAGGTAAAGTGGAAGATGCCACAATGACCAATAAGGTTCTGAGAACCCTGCTACTGGTCTACAGTATCTGAGTCATAGCCATTCACGAGCTAAAGTCTATTAACAAAACTAAGGTAACCCTTGACTCCATCATTGGCAAGCTTACTACTTTTGAATTAAATGGTTATGATGGTAGTGTAAAAAAATTTGAGTCTGCATTTAGAGCTTCTATTTCTAAGCCATCTATGAGGAAAAGTAGAGATGTCAATCTCAGTTATGAATCTAGATCTAGCAGAGAAGCTGATGATGAAGACAGTTTAGTTGAGCTTGAAGCATTGTTGGCTAAGTGGTTGCTCAGAGGTACTGGTAAATATAGAGGTAAATTACCTTTGAAATGTTTTGCATGCAACAAGATTGGACACATAACTGCTAACTGTCCTAATGGTGATAATGAGCACAAATGAGAGAAACTCAAGAAGTATAAGGGTAAAGGCAAAAGAGATTGTCTTATTGTTGTTGATAGTGATATCACTGATGAGGAACCTGATGGTGATGCTAATGAATATATTGTGTTTGTAGCCATTAAAGAGGAGATAACTAATTAGAAGGCGTTAGTATCTCCAATGGATAACTCTAATGATTGGATCATTGATAGTGGTTGTTCACATCACATGACCGGTGACCAGAGAAAATTTCTTTTATTGAAGGAATTTGATGGAAAAGTTGTAAGATTTGGTAATGACTCACCCTGCATGGTTAAAGGTAAGGGAACTATTTCTCTTAATGGAAAGAGAAGTGCAGATGATTTCTACTGGGTTGAAGGTTTAAAGCACAATCTTTTGAGTGTGGCACAACTCAATGACAGAGGATACCCATTAGAGTTTAAGAACGGTATGTGCAAAATATATGGGAGAAAAGGTGAATTGATTGCAACTAGAAAGCAAACTAAAGGTAACCTGTTTCACCTTAATCCTAAAGTTAGGAACTATTTAATTGAAAAGATAGATGATAGTTGGCTTTGGCATAGGATATTTTGTCATATAAACTTTGATAATATTGTTAAAGTGAGTAAGTACAAGACAGTGAGAGGTTTGCCTCAGTTGGACAAACCGGTTAATGCTCTATGTAAGCAATGCCAGTTGGGAAAGATGACATCCTCAACTTTCAAGAGAAAATCTTTTTTAGCAGAACATCTATTATATTTGGTTCATACAAATCTTTGTGGACCAATAAGGACAAAAAGTATTCAAGGTGACAGATATTTTATGATTGTCACTGATGATTGCTCAAGGATGATGTGGGATTGAAGCTTTTAGTAAGTTCAAGGCATCTAGGGCCTTATGTGAGAAGGAGAGTGGTAAGAAGATAAAGTGTCTGGGGACTGATCAAGGTGGTAAATTTACTTCTGAGGAATTCATTAGATATTGTGAAGAAAATGGTATCAAATGACAGCTTTATGCGTTGAGGACACCACAACAGAATGGTATCATAGAGAGAAACAACCCATTAGTTGTTGAAGCTTCTAGGACAATGTTGATATAAGGAGGTGTAGAGAAAACTTTTTGGAGGGAAGTTGTCACCACAATTGTCTACACTATGAACTAGATTCTGGTAAAGAGAGGTAAGGGCAAGACTCCTTATGAATACTGGTATAGAAGATCACCTAAAGTTAGTTATTTAAAGATATTTGGTAGCAAATGTTTTATTATAAGACGTGATTATGTTAGCAAATTTGAGGCTAAAAGTGATGAAGTTATATTTCTTGGCTATTCCACCAAGAGTAAGTCCTACAAGTGTTTTAACAATCAGACACAAAATTATTGAGAGTGTTGGTGTTCAAGTAGATGAATATCCTAAAGTCTCAAAGGAAACCAGTTTGGAGAAAAAGGATGGAGATCCTTGCATTTTGTTTTTGGAACTAGAAACTGTGAAACCTGAAACTAGTAAAGCAAATACTGATGTACCAGTTCAACTGGAACAAATAAATTTAGAAGAAGATGATGATAATGAAGAAGATGAACCTGAAGATAATGATCATGTTATCCTGAGATATGTGAGACTCAATCACAAACCTGAGCAGATTATTGGAGATAAGGATGTTGGAGTACTAATTGGAAGAAGAATCAGAGAGAATTCCTACATGATCTCCACTATTGAACCAAGAACTGCTAAGGAAGCATTTGGTGATGATAATCGGGTTAAAGCTATGGAGGAGGAACTAGATCAAATTGAGAAATACAACACATGGACCCTAGTACCCCAATCGGTAAATAAAAATGTGATAGGTACTAAGTGGGTATTCAGGAACAAGTTGAATGAAGATGGTGTTGTAGTTGGCAACAAAGCTAGGTTGGTTTGCAAAGGTTATGCACAAGAGGAAGGAGAATATTATGGTGATAATTTTGCACCAGTGGCAAGACTGAAAGGTGTTAGAACTTTACTTGTATTTGCAGCACATAAGAAATTCAAGGTATATAAGATGGATGTTAAGTCAACATTTTTGAATGAGATACTAGAAGAATAAGTATACATTAAGCAGCAAGATGGTTATGCTTTGACTGATGAGAAAGAAATGGTATGGATATTGCATAAGGCTTTATATGGATTAAAGCAGGCACTAAGAGCATGGTATGAAAGGATTCATACATATCTGATGAAGATAGGTTTTTTGAGAACCAATGAAGATAGAAACATATATCTCAAATTTGAAGGAGATAAAATAATGGCTAGAGAAGTATTTGTAGATTATATCATATTTGGAGGTAATGATGACATGATCGATGATTTTACAGATGAAATGAAAAATGACTTTGAAATGTCTCTAGTGGGTGAAATAAAAAATTTCATAGGCTTGCAAATACAACAAATGAAGAATGGTATTTTCATCACACAGTCTAAGTATGTGAAAGAGGTCTTGAAGATATTTGGTATGAGTGACTGTAAACCATTTGGGACACCAATGGTTACAGGTTGTAAGTTTTCTAAGGAAGATGAATCCACATCTATTGATGAGAAGGAATATAGGTCAATGATTGGAAAATTGCACTATATTGTTCATAGCAGACCGAATATAGCTCATGCAGTTGGCCTAGTTGCTAGATTCTAGAAGAATCCTAAGGAAACACATTTGATAGCAACCAAGAGGATTTTTAGATATTTGAAAGGTAATGTTGGGAAACTTTGACTTGAAGGTGTATATAGATGCAGATTGGGTAGGAAATGTTGATGACAGGAAAAGCACAACCGGTGGAGCATTATTTCTTGGAGGAAGACTTGTTTCATGGAGTAGTGATAGGGTTTACCTAGCTTGCTCACACTTCACCTAGTTGGTGTTTCTCAATTCCACCAACCTCACTAGGTCTAGCTATGCTCCAAGACCTCCAAGTCCTTTCCATTCTCTGCTAGGAATTTCTCCATACCAATCTCAAGGTGTTTGCAACTAGTGTTTGACTAAGAACCCTACCATTTCAATATGTTTCCCATATGCTCAATCTTGCTATCTTGACAACAACTTGTCAATTTCTCACTTTTCACCCCCATGTTGTTGTGAGTTATTGCAGAGGTGTAGAGGTGGTTTTTACCATGGAATCAATCCAACTAGTTCCATTTGAGGTTATTCAATCTTCATCTCCCTTACCGATTTCATGAAATTGCCTAGAAATAGGGCTACAAGGATGAGCCCCAAATCGGCCTCCTAAATCCAGTTTTTGAGGGTTTTTGGTTCTATGTTCCAAAAGACCTTGCAAAGAGTTTTACTTTTCTTCAATAATTCACCTATCCCCAAGCGATTTTGGTGGTTTTGGCTTCCCAACTTTCCGTACAATACCCTAACCCAAAAATGAGGGTTTGATAGGGTTTCTAAGCTCTTAAGCGGCAGTGACTGTTCAATTTTGTGGAATGGGCATCTAAAGGTATTTTCAAGGATTATCCTTGTTTTTGCAACTCTGTATGGACCTCATGAACCTCTCCAAATTATTTTTCTAAGGTTTTGTGTTCACCTCTACACAATGTATTCACTTTTCACCCTATCTTCTCTAGTCGGGTTGCTCCTGGACTCGCCTAGAACAAGGTGGTAACCATGATGAACTCCACTTCCAAAACTCCTCCCTATATATTTACACTATACATAGGGTTTCCTTCCATTTCCCAATAGGCCATGAAGGTAGCATAGAGGGTTTTTATGGGGCAACCATTTTATACAAAATTTACTATTTACAAGCCAAAACTGGTTGTTTGGAAACAAAACAATGAAAGTACTAACACACCCTATCTACAAATAATGAAATGAACCAACCAGTACTAGAACACACCAAATAAATACAATCCAAAATTGGATCAATGGATTCAATCTATTAGTGTTCACATTTCATACAAAAGAAGACCAAAATAGTGATAACAGTTCGAAAATGAGTAGTTTTAGATTGCCAATCATACAAAATCAAACTTCCAACCTTGTTAAGCATGCAAGAGGAGGTTTAAATAGTCTTCCCCACATGTGGAGGCACCCTAGGGCATTGTTCTATCCCTAACTCCACCGCTATGCTCTTTAGGACCAAAGTTGTCATGACAACTTTTACAACTTTCCACATTTTGTATTTCCAACCTAAGCAACCTATTTCAAGTCATTACTCATGGATTTTTAAACATTCCTAAGAGTATTCTAAACCTCTCTAATTATCATACCAAGTCATACCTCTTTTGACCATGAAGAAGGCCATTTCAACTACTCAAACTATTACCTATTCACAAAGTGCAAACCTAGAAAGAAAACCAACTCAATTAGACCTAGATTTAACTCAAATCAAACATGACACACACACCTTGGACCCTCCTGGAGTCCTTATTAGAAACTTGACTTGGCTAAGGTCAGTACAAGCCAAAATTATGGAAGGACTATGAGCCTAAGTCCTAGGTGCTCCTACACCATTCTCCCAAACAAAAGACAACTAAGTCACCTCTTTTGGGATCAAATTCTGATCAATGCCTAACTTCTTAAACTCTGTCTCCAACACCCATGTAGCCACTTGATGAGGTGATCCCAATAGATTTTGTGTCTTTTCTTCTTAGCAATCCTTGAGCTCAATGCCTTTTCATCCTTTAGACTTGGTTTTGTTGGTATTTGAAGGTTATTTACATCATCTGATACCTCTGAGTGACTGCAATCTGAACCTTGAATTGGACCTTTGTAAGCAATTAAGTCTTCTATGTTGAAAACCGGTGGCAATCCTATTTCACTAGGTAGGTCCACCTTGTATGCATTTTCCCCATACTTGGCTAGGATGGCACATGGACCCAACCTTCTCATCTACAACTTATTAGGTACTCCTTGATGTAGCCTTGCTTTGTTTAAATGCACCATGAAAAGATCACCTACTTGGAATTGTAGGTTCTTCCTTCTCTCATCAACCTTTTGCTTGATCTTACTTGTGTTCTCCTTCAATACTTGCTTGACTGATTCATGTATCGCTTTCATTGACAGAGAAAAATCTTCAACATATCCACTTCTTGTTGTTGCATTCCCTAAATCCCTTAACTCCAATATACCCCTTGGGTGAAGACTATAGGCCACCTCAAAAGGACTCTTTCCAGTGGTTCTATTTATTGTGTCCCTGGTAAGGCACCTTAATAAGTTTCCTAAGCTCATATTAACCACTTTGGCCTACCCATTTGTTTGTGGATGGCAGGCTTATCCAAAAGATAGGTTGGTGCCAAGATTTTGCCAAAGTGTCTTCCAAAAGTGACTCATGAACTTTGAGACCCTATTTGAAACAATGCTCATGGGTAGACCATGTATCCTTATCACAACCTTGAAGAACAAATGAGCTATATGACATGCATCATGAGTAGTCTTGCAAGGTACAAAGTGGGTCATCTTACTAAACCTATCCACTACATAAATGTTGTCAAATCCCCACTTTGTCCTTGGTAAACCTACTACAAAATCCATACTAATTCACTCCCAAGGTCTATTTGGTATGGGAAGAGGTTGGTGTAAACTGGCATTTGAAGAAGTGCCCTTAGCCTTTTGATAAACAATGCAAGTTTCCACATACTTCCTAACATCTTGATTCATCCTACGCCAATAGTAATACCTCTAAACCAACTCTTGAGTCTTGTTGAATCCAAAATAACCTCTAAGACTACCATTATGCTTCTCTTGTATGAGATTTTCTCTCATTGACCCTCTAGGCACACAAAGTTGTCATCCTCTAAACAATAACGCATCTTGCAAGGTAAAATCTGAATACTCACTATGAAAATGATTTTGATACTCTTTGCATACCGTATAGGCATTTGAGAAGTCTTCATCATCCGGGTATAGGTCTCTAAAACTGTCAACACCTATGCTTCTTAACTGAATTTCTTGGACTGTCAAAAGTCTTATGCGCAATGCATCAACAACCCAGTTTAATTGACCTTTTCTGTGCTTTATTGTGAATGTGTAGGCTTTCATATAATCTACCCACTTCATGTGTTTTTTATTGAGTTTGTCTTGTGAGTTTAGAAAGCTTAAAGCTTGATTGTCTGTGTAGACTAAAAATTCCTTAGGAAGGAGATAGTGTCTCCACTTCCTTAAAGCCTGCACTAAAGAATATAATTCTAGGTCATATGAGGAGTATTTCCTCTTTTCATCACTTAGCTTCTCACTATGGAAAGCTACTAGTCTTTCTTCTTGGCTTAGGACAACACCTACTGCAGCATTTCTTGCATCACATTCCACTGTGAAGAGTTTCTCAAAACTAGGCAACACCAACACCGGTTGAGTAGCTATCTCCTCTTTCAAGGTTTCAAAACCTCTATTTGCTTGTTCATTCCACTAAAAATTTTCCTTAATTCCACCTCTAATAGTGTCTAGCATTGGTTCACATATAGCACTGAATTGCCTAATGAACTTCCTATAATACTGAGCTAGTCCATGGAAGCTTCTCACCTCTATTTCTGACTTAGGAGTAGGCCAATTCACTATGCCTTCAACCTTTCTAGGACCCATCTTGAGTTTTCCTTGTGACAACACAAACCCAAGATAAACAAACTCCTGATTAACAAATTCACACTTGTCCAAGTTCATGGTTAGCTTCTCTTCATACAATCTTTGTAGCACAATTTGCAAATGATTAACATGATCTACCCTATCCTTACTGAAAATGAGAATATCATCTAAATATACCACCACAAATTTACCTATAAAGTCCTTCATCAGCTAATTCATGATTCTTATGAAGGTGCTTGGAGAATTAGATAAGCCAAATGGCACTACAAGCCATTCATAAAGACCCTCTATTGTCTTGAATGTTGTTTTCCATTCATCACCCTCCTTAATCCTAATTTGGTGGTATCCACTTTTAAGGTCAATCTTGGTAAAGTATTTGGCTTCCCCTAAACAATCCATTAGGTCTTCTATTGTAGGAATTGGAAACCTATATCTAATGGTCATCCTATTTATAGCCCTAGAGTCAGTACACAATCTCCAAGTACCACCTTTCTTTGGGGCTAAAACGGTAGGTACAGTACAAGGGCTAATAATTTTTCTAATTAGGCCTTGATCTAAAAGATCTTGGATTTGTTTAGAAATATCAACATTTTGTTGGGGAGTCATTTTGTAAGATTCCTTGTTAGGTAAGGATGCTCCAGGAATAAAGTCTATTTGATGGCTTATGGCTCTTTTAGGAGGTAAGGTGGTTGGTTGTCCATCACTCACTATTACTTTGAACTTCTTCAATAGGTCTTGAACCTCTATTGGTAAATCTGGGTGCTCTTTCTTGTCTTCCTCTTTAGGCTTTATTAATAATGCAAACCCTATATCTTCACCTTCCTCAAGTGTCTTCAAGAATTTTTTTTCACTCACCAAATGGACATTAGGACCTGCTGCTCTTTTTTCAACTTCCTCAGGGATAGATTGGATCTTGAATGTGACTCCATCTTTCTTGAATGAATATGCATTCTTGGCTCCATAATGAATAGCTTGTCTATCAAATTGCCATGGTCTTCCCAATAGAAGATGGCATGCATCCATGGGTAGGACATCAAACAACACTTTGTCCTTATACCTCCCAATGGTGAAATCCACCCATGCTTGCTCATTGACTAGGAAATGTTGGCCTTTGTTCAACCAAGTGACCCTATGTGGGTTGTTGTGAGGTATCCTTTGTAACTTAAGCTGAGGTATCCTTTGTAACTTAAGCTTACTCACTGCCTCTTCTGACACAATATTGTTTGTTGACCCTAAATCAATGATCACTTTGCAAAATTTGTCCATAATCTTGCATTTGATCCTAAATAATGATCTCCTTTGGCTAGGCTCTTCTCTGACAGGTTCTTTTATCAAAGTTCTTCTTATCATCAAGTTGTCACCTATCTCTGATTCTAAGGCAACCTCTGAAGTCTTGCTTCTTGAAGTCTCTTCTTGAAGGTAGTTTAGCCTCCTTTCACTACTTTGTGATGACGATCCCTTCTCTGGACACCTATATGCTGGATGAACAAGCTGATTGCAATGGTAACACTTCATTGAGCAAAATATGAGGAACCTCTACCTTGTCCACTAGACCTTCCTCTAAAACCACTGTTTGAACCCCTTCCTCTATTGAATCCTCCTTTACTAGTGCTACTTTCTTGTTGCTCAGTGAGTTTAGACTCACCTTGTGTTCTTTTCTCTGAGTTTATTCCTCCAAAGCCTCCCCTATGGCCCTATTTTCTTTTCCTCTACCCCTGCCCCTATTACTACTTGAAACATGTTTTCTTTTTCAGTTTTTCTTCCACTTTAAGGGCATGTTAATAGCTTTGATGAACTATCTTTGGGCTCATTGGACTGATTTCCTCTTGGATGTTCCATCTTAGTCCATTTAGGTACCTATAAACCTTAAGACTTTCTTCTTCCATCACATGAGATCTAAGACTAAGTTTGTGAAACTCCTCCATATAACCACTTACATCAAGGTCTTTTTGTCTTAGGTTTTGTCTATTCCTATGAATCTGCACTTCATAGTCATCAGGGAGATAGACTTCTTTGATTTTGACTAGCATCCCTTTCCAAGAAGAGATGGGAGGCTTACCTACTTTATTCCTCTCATCCTACACAAATTTCCACCATGTGAGAGAAACTCCTCTCATCCTAGACTTGGCCACTTTAACTCTTTGAGCTTTACTTATTCCTTCACACTCAAAATGGTTCTCCATGCCCTCTATCCATTCTAGAACCACTTCTGCTTCCATCTTACCAGTAAACAATGGCAAACCCTCTAGTGATTTACCACTTAGGGCTTTCAATGCATTTAGGAAAGGTTCTTGTTCTAAGATAGGATTAGATTAAGGTACTTTGTCTACTTCTAACACCTATTTACCCTTCCCTTCTGCTCCTTCAACCTTTACCAACACTTCATCTGCCTTGGTTTCAATCTCACCAAGCTTACTTTCCAATTCAATCAACTTCTCCTTCATGAGTCTATTATTTTCCTCCTAATCATCCACTTTCTTTGCCAGCTCTGCATTGGTCACCATGATGTTGTCTCCTACAGATTCCACTAAGGACATGTACTCACCTAGCCCAAATCTTATAGGCTCTGATACCAATTTGATAGGGTTTACCTTGCTTGCTCACACTTCACCTAGTTGGTGTTGGTCAATTCCACCAACCTCACTAGGTCTAGCTATGCTCCAAGACCTCCAAGTCCTTTCCAATCTCTGCTAGGACTTGCTCCTTACCAGTCTCAAGGTGTTTGCAACTAGTGTTTGACTAAGAACCCTACCATTTCAATGTGTTTCCCATATGCTCAATCTTGCTATCTTGACAACAACTTGTCAATTTCTCACTTTTCACCCCCATGTTGTTGTGAGTCATTAAAAAGGTGTGGAGGTGGTGTTTACCATGGAATCAATCCAACTAGGTCCATTTGAGGTTGTCCAATCTTCATCTCCCTTACCGATTTCATGAAATTGCCTAGAAATAGGGCTACAAGGATGAGCCCCAAGTAGGCCTCCTAAATCCATTTTTTGAGGGTTTTTGGTTTTACGGTCCAAAAGACCTTGCAAAGAGTTTTACTTTTATTCAATAATTCACCTATCCCTAAGAGATTTTTGTGGTTTTGGCTTCCCAACTTGCCGTACAGTACCCTAACCCAAAAATGAGGGTTTGATAGGGTTTCTAGGCTTTTAACCGGCAATGACTGTTCAATTTTGTGGAATGGGCATCTAAAGGTCTTGTCAAGGCTTCTCCTTGTTGTTGAAACTCTCTATGGACCTCATGAACCTCTCCAAATTATTTGGCTAAGGTTTTGTGTTCACCTCTGCACTATGCATTCACTTCTCACCCTGTCTTCTCTAGCCGGGTTGCTCCTAGTCTCGCCTAGAATAAGGTGGTAACCATGATGAAATCCACTTCCAGAATTCCTCCTTGCATATTTACACTATACATAGGGTCTCCTTCCATTTCCCAATAGGCTGTGATGGTATGACAGAGGGCTTTTATGGGGCAACCATTTTATAAAAAAATACTCTTTACAAGCCAAAACTGGCTGTTTGGAAACAAAACAATGAAAGTACTAACAAACCCTATCTAACAAGCATGAAATCAACCAACCAGTACTGGAACACACCAAATAACTACAATCCAAAACTATATCAATGGATTCAATCCATTAGTATTCACATTTCATACAAAAGAAGACCAAAACAGTGATAACAGTCAGAAAATGAGTAGTTTCAGATTGCCAATCATACAAAATCAAACTTCCAACCTTGGTAATAGTGAAAGAGGAGGTTTAAATAGTCATCCCCATGTGTGGAGGCACCTTATGGAATTGTGCTATCCTTAACTCCACCTCTAAGCTCTTTAGGACCAAAGTTGTCATGACAACTTTTACAACTTTCCACATTTTGTATTTCCAACCTAAGCAACCTATTTCAAGCCATTACTCATGACTTTTTAAACATTCCTAAGACTATTCTAAACCTCTCCAATGCTCATACCAAGTCATGCCTCTTTTGACCATCAAGAAGGCCATTTCAACTACTCAAACTATTACCTATTCACAAAGTGCAAACCTAGAAAGAAAACCAACTCAATTAGGCCCACATTTGTCTCAAATCAAACATCGCACACACACCTTGGACCCTTCTAGAGTCCTTATTAGAAACTTGACTTGGATAAGGTCATTAAAATCAAAAATTGTGGAAGGACTATGAGCCTAAGTCCTAGGTTCTCCTGCACCAAGTAGTAAGAAGCAGAGTATGTTGCAGCTTACATGAATTGTACCCAGGCTATCTAGATGAGGCACATTTTGGAAGGTTTTAATATGAAGATTTCAGAACCTGTAAAGATCTTATTTCATAATACAAGTTGCATAAATATTTCCAAGAACCCTATTTTGCATGCATGAACCAAGCATATTGAATTGAAGTGTCATTTCTTATGGAAAAAAGTGTAGAGTAAAGATGTGATCTTGAAGCATGTTTCTACCAAGGAGAGCTTGCATATATCTTTACTAAGCCTCTTCTTAAGAGTACTTTTGAGTATCTTAGAAGTCAACTAGGGGTTGTACCCCTTCATGAGGTCATTTGAGCATGATGTAGATTACATCAGTCCCAGAGCTACTTGCAAAATTTTACAGCAGGATTGGTGTAGAAGTGGAATTATTCCATAGGAGGAGCATCAAGTTACAAGCTGTTGATGTTGAATAGTGAAATTTGACATTACATGTTTTACTTTCAATTTGGCATTGCTTTCAAAGGGGGAGAAGAACTATGTGATTTGTATGATTGACAAAGAGAAGGAAGACAAGTTGAAGACAAGGTAAATACTTGGTAATGTAAACCAGGATTTCTATTCACAATCACAACAATCAATGGTATTGATATTTGTATTGCCATCAATGCCAAAGGGGGAGATTGTTGGCATTTTCATGAAAATTGAATTAATGAAATGTTATGTTGTCGTTGATGTCAATTAACTAGTAATGATATTGTTGATATTATTGTAATGATGTTTTGTAACCATTTGAAGAATTTGTGGAGTAAACCGGTATTGGTATGTATTGGAGAGTTGAACTGGTAAACCCTACCTATTGATTTGATAAACTCTAACTGATTAAGTTTGGTGAATTAGTTAAATTATTTTATGATCTGATGATGATCAGTAATGATTATGACACGTATGATTATTGTATGAAGATAGTTTCAAAGTGATTTTGGCACGTTGATGAAATAGTTTTTGTCTAGGGAATGAGCAAGTATATTGCATGTAATGCAAAACACGTGATGAGTTACTGAGTTCAATGAAGTGGCAATCAAGGAGTGGTTGAGGTTTTCTTGATTGATGTGCATTGATTGCTATGTAATCCAATGGTCATACTTGAACTGACTTGTTTATAATCTCTATGAGAGAATTAGGTTTTTGTTGTGAAACCAACCTAATAGATTTGTTTATAAGGTTGATTAGTTGTTTAGTTTCAGAGTTGGCAAAGTTTTAGTTGACTGTGTGGTTGCCGAACCGAACGATGTATCTACAATTTCAGTAAAGGCATATAGGAGCATGAAAAGGATCTAGACAAGTAAGTGCAGTGCTATTGAAATAGATCAACAAACTCCTATTGTTTTCTAATAATTACAGCAAATTAAAATCCCCTAGTCGGGTAAGCTCTAACAAGCTTGGTGCTATTCACATCCTCTAACCAGGTGATCCATTAGCTTGGATTTCAAATCCTCTACTGAGGTTACTCCTTACAAGGTATTTCTTCTAACAAGGATTTATAGTAAATCCCTTAACCGAGTGGTCCTTAACATGATTTTTTCTTAACAAGACTTTTGTAAAGCTTTAACAAGCTAGACTCCTAGCAGGGCAAACTTCAGAAGAGTTTAGATAGTTATCTTGTGAGTCTCATCTCACCGTGGTTTTTCCCATTTGGGTTTCCACATCAAAAATATTGTGTCAAGTGGTGAATGTTTTGCCCCACCAGGAACCCTAAAGGAAAACAACACAACTAGGCAACTAAAGGGTATAATAAATTTTTTTTGTTAAAGACTAAGTGTACTAACTATAATCATTGCATGTTTAACATCACAATGGAAGTCTATCATAACTTTTCCTAAGGGTAACCAATGAAGATTAATTTCATAGATTATATTAACACCACAGTTAATCCATTTAATTAGATAAATTGAATACTTAAGTTTAAAACTACACATACAACCAAATTTCACAATAAAGAAATAAAAGAATTCCAATGTATCCAATTTCCATAAACCATTTAAACATAAGATCAAAACAATAACATTCATTTCACTGACATAATAATATTACAATATCCATAATTACATGGCTTCCAATAATACCACTGGTTACAAAGATACAATATCAAGATTACATAAAAGTTTGATACAATGATCACAAGGTCTCAACTGAACAATGATCTCGAACAAGAGCTGGTACATAAACCACGAACCAAGAAACACTAGCAAAGCCTTTCCTCACCTAAAGATACAATCCAAAACATCCGATGGGAAGTGGCACTACCACCCGACCATGTGATCCCGAAATGGAACCACCCCACCGTGCTAGGAGATAGTAGAAAACCCTCAAGCAAGCAAAGTAAGACAAGTACAAAAGGACTACAAGACTTTGCAACCATCCATGTAACACAACTCACAAAACACTAGTGACTCTAAGAAGAGAGTGTCATCGCATAGCTTGATGGTACAGCCTCCACAGATCCCGGCCCCCATACTCGGGTTTCTCCTGGTAACCTCTCCCGAGCCTCCGGTTCCAACTAAGTCTCATGCGGACCCTACCAATCCTTTCGTGAAGACAAGGTGGTAAGTTTGCCATTCTAGGCCTTCTCATAACATCATGAGCCCTGTACAAGCACTCATCTATGCACGAGGCACATTTATCTTAATTAATATTTAATCTACCCACCCCCTAATCAATTATTAGGTTATCACTTTTTAAGTAACTTTCAACGGGTTATCCTGTCATCCACTTCGGGCACGGCCCCCGCTCGAAAGCCACTCTCTCTCTTAGGACACTAACAGGAAATGTTTCTCTCTACAAGAACTCTATGGCGAAATAGGCAACCATAAACAATCCTGACAAACACAGGTGATGGATACACAAATACCAACCCAAGATTGACCATTTGGACAAAAACACACAATGGCTCATATCAAATAGGTTATACAACAACACCTGGTCTAGGAGAAATAATAACATAGGACCCAATGACAATTTAATCAAAATTGCAATGAAATAAAACTTGACTGAGAACACAATATATGCAAGATCCTATTATAGACAATCTTTCCTTAAAAACAGCCAAAGCATAAATAACATGCAATTTACAAATTTCCAAATAACAAGAATTTAAAACTTTTTAATACCAAAACATCCACTTTGTCATTTGTCCAAAAAGATTTAAAATACAAATAATTCTCCCAATGTATTTTCAACATATTTATTTAAATTAACATTCCAAACTGTAATTAAATAATATTTAAAATAACATTTAAAATATTATAATAACTACCAAAAGAAACATGTCTAATATTAAATATATATATATATATATATAAACACATTTATGAATATACATATATTTATTTATATACATATATAATATAATACATAAAATATTTAATTAATCTAACCCCTGGGTACGAAACCCGAAACAGTGGACAGGGTTTAGAAATTAATTAAAAATAAAACAAAACACTTTAATAATTACAAAAGGGCCCTATCACGGTAGCCTATGCTACCGCCGGTAGCTAGTACTACCCTCCGGTAGCACTACTACCGTAGGTAGCTGCTACCGTTAGTAGCACTGCTAACGCCGGTAGCACTGCTACCGTCGGTAGTACTGTGTACTACCGCCGGTAGTGGATGCTACCGTAGGTAGTTTGCTTTAATTTTTTTTAATTTTTTTTTTTTATATAATTATTTTATTTTTAAACAATACAAAAATAAATAAAAATAAATTTATAATTTCATTTTAATAAAATTTTAACAGCAATAATAACAAATTTCCAATAATTCCCTTTTTACAAAATTTCAATCCTTCTTCATTTTTTTTAAAATTTAATTAACCTAAATAAATTTAATGTATAATTAAATTTATTTTCTTAAGGTAATTAAAACCATTTCTCAGGTAAATACCCTTTTCTCACAAATCTTGCAAATTTCCATGCATCGTAAAATCCAACAAATTATCTATAACAATTTTCCTAATTTTCACAAAATTACATACTTCCCATAACTTAGAAATTCCCATCAGACATGGATTTTAAAACAAACTCAAATTCACTAGAAGAGGGTTTTGAATTTGACAATTATTTTATACACACATCAAGTAGAGACAAATATAAATATTTTTAATAATACACAACTAAGAAATCATCCAACCTGGTATAGCTTTCCTGGAAGAAATCTGTAAAAGAGCCCTAATCCCTTCAATAACTTCCAACAAATTTCTTCACCTAAATTCTTGACCTGTTCCTATGTGTTCCTGTCTGTGTAACTAAAATAAAGACCTAACCCCTATTTAAACTAAAATTCTAGGTTCAATAGCTTTTTCACAAAAAACCTAAATTTAGAATAATAGTAATTGTTTATTTTATTTTCTAAATTTATCACATGCAATAATTAAAAAACATTATTATTTCCTTTCTTTTCTCATGCACATTAATTAATTTTCTAAATAAAGAATTAAAACAATACTTTAATTCCAATTAATTATTTTTCTAAATAAAGAATTAAAGCAATATTTTAATTCTAATTAATCCTTTTTATTCATTTATTTAATTATTTATTTATTTAAAATTCTAGGAAACAATAAATATAATTAATCTAATTTATTTTTCCATTTAAATAAAAATATATTTCTAATATCATGCAGCTTGCAACTTAATTTAATAATTTCTTTAATTAGCTAAATTTATAATCTCAATGCATAAACAACACAATAATGAGATAATTTCATAAAATTAATTAATTAATTAAATAAATCCACTAAAACACTCAAATTAAACAAATCTCAAGCAATTACCCATAAAAGATAAAATGTCAAAATACAAAGACCAAACTAACTGACAAAACGACTAACTGACGACACTCATACGAGTGTAACTGAGTAAAATAGGGTCAACTACTATCTCCTCCACTTCCATCAGAAAATATAAGGCACGCTCAGACCTGTGAAGCCAGGTGGAGACGATACCCCGTGCCTACCCGGTACTTGTACCTACAATATCCTGCATCACCGAACCACACATGCATATATATATATATATATAGAAAACACAACATACACACCGATGAAGGAGAATCACGATGTTCCCTGTCTCACCAAAATGAGTGAAGGAAAATCATCCCCTTGCATCCAATACACTCGCAAACACACAACATATAATTCCACATTGCATAAATAAAGTAAAATGTCAGTATATAGCAATAATACATAAAATGTCATAAATCACAAGTACTAAAATACTGCAAATAAATTATACATCTCATCTCCAAATAAAGCATAATGTCATAAAAATATGAATAATATGTCATGGTAATGTATCCACTGAAAAACAACCAATAATAAAATATGAGTCTAATGAGTTCAAACTAGTAGGGGTACTACATTCTCCCCCCCAAAACTAGGCTTACTTTTGGAAGCCTAAAATAAATAAGAATACAGTTCTCTCATCCTTGTTGCATCATCCCAAGTCGCTGAGGTCTCATCATTTGGGTCCCATAGGACCCTTACCTGGTCGATGGTACGACCCCTGAGGATCAAATCCTGACACTGAAGAATGTGCATGGGCTCCATGGAAAGTTGCCCATCCTCGACCTACAAAGAGTTCCAATCAAGAACATGTGTCACATCTGGATGATAAGGTCGAAGAACTGAAACATGAAAGACATCGTGGATGCGGGACAGACTCGGTGGCAAAGCAAGACGGTAGGCAATAGGTCCTATCCTCTCAAAGATCTCAAAAGGTCCAACAAACCGAGGTGCCAACTTAGATCCCTTTCCATAACAGATCGGACTCTTCCACGGACACACTCTCAAGAACACATGATCGTCAACAGAAAACTGATGATCTATCCTATGAGCATCTGCATACTTCTTCTGTCTATTCTGTGCTGCTACTAAATGGTCACGAATCCTATCTACCTGCTGCTCCATCTCTCAAAGAATATCCGGTCCTATAAGCACCCTGTCCTCTAACCGATCCCAACTCAAAGGAGTGCGGAAAGGACAACCATACAATGCCTGAAAGGGGGACATACCTATGGAGCTATGATATCCATTGTTATAAGAAAACTCTACTAGATATATATAGTCCTCCCAACGTGATTGTTGGTCCATCACATACATGCGAAGCATGTCCTCTAATACCTGATTCACTCTCTCTATTTGACCATCTATCTCTAGATGATAAACTGAACTAAAATTCAATTGAGTCCCCAAAGCATGCTGAAGTGAGGTCCACAATGCTGAGGTAAAGATAGGATCTCTATCAGATATGATCCACCTCTAAATCCCATGCAATCTCACTACTTCTTCTAAGAAGACTCATGCCACCACTGCTGCTGTGTAGGAAGCTTGAATAGGAACAAAATGAGCAACCTTAGTCAATCTGTCAACTATGACCATGATGGCATCATGACGACGTGAAGAGACAGGCAAACCAATAATGAAATCCATGGAAATGATATCCCATTTCCAATCCGGTACTAGATTAGGCTGCAAAAGCCCTACTGGGTGCTGATGCTCTGCCTTCACTCGCTGACACTCTAAACATTTCAACACAAAATCAGCAATGTCACATTTCATACCCGCCCAATGATAAATCTGTCTAAGGTCTGCATGCATCTTCTTGACACCAAGATGTGCCAAATAAGGTGCACAATGGGCCTCAGTCATGATCAGAACACGAAGACCCTCCAAAGGAGGTACATAAATCTGTCCATGGTGACGAAGAAATCCATCCATCTTCACTGTCGAGCATTCAAGTTTGGCTGTGTGAATATATACTGCAAACTATGGTGATCACTATGCAGCTCAAACCGACGCCCTAATAGGAAATGCTGCCATCGAACCAAAGCATGAACTACAGCTGCCAACTCTAATTCATGAACTAGATAGTTCAACTCATGGTTCTTAAGTTTGCAAGACTCATAAGCAACCACACGTCCATCCTGCATAAGTACTACACCAATACCTTCCAAAGAGGCATCTGTGCATACCATAAAATCTCCAGATGGATCAGGAACTACCAAAATCGGAGCATTGACAAGGAGTTCCTTCAAGGTTTTAAAATTTGCTTCACACTGTTCTGACCAAACAAACTTCTTCCCTTTTCTCTGAAGAGAAGTAATCAGGTGTCCTATCTGGGAAAAGCCTTCAACAAAGAGACTGTAATATCCGGCCAAACCCATAAAACTCCTAACTTCAGAAATGTTGGTCGGTGTTGGCAAATCAACAATGGCTTGGATCTTTGAAGGATCCACAGATATACCTTCTCCCGAAACCACATGACCAAGATAGTTCACCTCAGTCTGGAAGAAGTCACACTTTGCTAAATTGGTATAGAGTTGATTTTCCCTTAAGCACTGTAGTACCTGACGTAAGTGACCCTCATGCTCCTCCACAGATCTAGAATAAATCAGAATGTCATCCAAGAATATAATGACAAAGTGATCAAGATAGGTGCGAAAAAATCCATTCATTAAGCTCATGAAAACTAAAAGCGCGTTCGTCAACCCAAATGGCACCACTGTGAACTCATAGTGACCATAACGAGTACGAAATGCTATCTTATGAATATCTGCATCCTGAATGCGTAACTGATGGTATCCAGATTTCAAGTCAATCTTAGAGAACACCTTGGCTCCCTTAACCTGATAAAAACGGTCATCTATACGAGGCAATGGATATCTATTCCAGATGGTTACCTTATTCAGCTGTCGGTAATCAATGCATAACTAAAGAGAACCATCTTTCTTCTTAACAAAGATAACAGGCACACCCCAAGGGGAAACACTAGGACGAATGAATCCCTTGGCCAATAATTCTTCTATCTGCAATTTCAACTCGCTTAACTCTTGAGTAGTCATCTGATATGGTGCTCTTGAAATAGGTTCTGCACCAGAAACCAAATCAACATGAAAGTCTATATCTCGCTTCGGAGGCATACCAGGAATATCCAATGGAAACACGTTTGCATACTCTCTAAGAATAGGGTGACTATCAAGAGTGATTTCTCGCCTCTCTGACATCCAATTCCTCAAGAGTGATTGCAAAAAGTTGACATCCTCTACGCATGCACCACTTAAGTTGCATAGCGGAGATCATATGCAGGGATATCGGCCTTTGAACTCCAACAATCTCCACTTCTTTGCCAAGGTTGTCTAAACACTCTACTGTCTTCTTGAGACAATCTACACGAGCACTATGAGATGATAGCCAATACATCCCCAATATAACTCCATAAGATCCCAAAGGAATAACCCGAAGGTCAACTGAAGTAACTATGGTTCCTAATTTCAACTCACAACTGGGAATAAAGGCATCTACAGAAACACAGACACCTGTAGCCAGCCACCTATCCACCTGCTTAGTAGACGTAAGTCCGCACCGCTCCACAATGGATGAAGAAATAAAAGAATCAGAAGCTCTAGAATCGAAAAGTACATAAATAGGGGTTCCATGCAACATACCTACTGCCTCAATGACTGTACCCTGATGATTAGCTTGGTGGTCATCTACCGCTGTAAATACTCTATGGGACCTCCCTGCATCTCCTACTATAGGTTCAGATGCTGCTGGTCTCTAACTACCTGTGTTGTGGATATTTTGAGGGCACTGTGGAGCTCTGTGACCAAACTGCCCACAAGAGAAGAAAGCTCCTCTATTACCTGTTGGTCCACTAGATTGCTGGAAACTTCCCTAGCTAGGGGCGTAAGATGCACTCTGCGAGGCCTGCCCTGTAGGGCCCTGTTTACCCCTCTGCCAGTTCCTACCCTTCTTAAACTGAGAATTGCCACCTTGTTGGCCCTGGAATTGTTTAGGTTTTGACTGTTGCTGCTGTTGTTGCCCACTCTTAGCGGTTGCTTGAGGAGTTCTAAATGGTGCAGCTGACTGGGATTAATTTCCTTGAGCTTTATTTCCACTGGGAGGTGCACTTCCTATTTGCACACCTGTCTGACCACCAAGTGCATGACTAAGGTTCAGCTCAACTAATCTGGCCTTTGCCACAGCTATCTCCATTGAAGCTGGCTCAAATACCCTCACACCTCCACTGATATGGTCGTTCAAACCTCTTAGGAAATGTTGGACAAGCATAGCCTCATCATTACCAATTCCAACGTATTGTTTGAGCTCATAGAACCTATGCTCATACTGGTCTATTGTCATCCCATACTGATGCAAGGCATAAAACTCATTTGCTTGAGTCTGCCTCCACTGGGGTGAGAGAAATTGTGCCCCTGAATCTCTCCAGAAATAGTTCCCATGTGATGGTGTTAATGCATACACCGATCTTCTCCTCCTCTAATCTCCACCAGATTGAAGCAAATTTATTTAGATGCATAATAGCACATCTTGCCTTGGTGTTACTGCTGTATGGAAACATAGTGAAACACCGGTCCAAGTTGATAAGCTAGGTCTCTGCCTCAAGACCAGTACCCATACATCAAAGTAAGGAGGATTGGACCTCATCAAGTCCTTTATGTGACCTAAGGAAGATGGATCTCGGATAGTTGGAATCTCCCCTCACCTTGGTGATCTCTCTCTCTCTTTCCTCTGGAACCTGTTGAAGCGGCTCCTCAACCTGAGCATGAATAGGTTGCTCAAACTCAGGCCTTTGGCCTAACCTAGCCAGAACCTCCTGAAACATTTGTCTCAGCTCTTCCCTTTCAGAAATATGTTCTCCTGCATGCTGAGAGTTCCTGCTCCTGATGAACTGACTGTTTTAGCTCAACACTCACATGAGTGGGTGGTGGTGAAGGACTGTGATGGTCAAAACCATGGCCTCGTCCTCCACCTCTGCTTCCTTGGCGACCACACGTACGGCCACCTCCTCTAGCTTTCTTAGCCATGACCTGGTACCATAAAAGAGAAAAAGGTTCAGATCCATAGCAAGGATAAGTCCTAAGAGATACAAACATTTATGACCTAAGCAAGATGGTCAATGAAAGGCACACTACAAACCCAGAGTACCCAGTGTTGAAACTTGGGCTCTGATACCAAATGTAATGCCCTGCTAGGAACCCTAAAGGAAAACAACACAACTAGGCAACTAAAGGGTGTAATAATTTTTTTTTGTTAAAGACTAAGTGTACTAACTATAATCATTGCACGTTTAACATCACAACGGAAGTCTATCATAAGTTTTCCTAAGGGTAACCAATGAAGATTAATTTCATAGATTATATTAACACCACAGTTAATCCATTTAATTAGATAAATTGAATACTTAAGTTTAAAACTACACATACATCCAAATTTCACAATAAAGAAAAAAAAGAATTCCAATGTATCCAATTTCCATAAACCATTTAAACATAAGATCAAAACAATAACATTCATTTCACTGACATAATAATATTACAATATCCATAATTACATGGCTTCCAATAATACCACTGGTTACAAAGATACAATATCAAGATTACATAAAAGTCTGATACAATGATCACAAGGTCTCAACTGAACAATGATCTCGAACAAGAGCTGGTACATAAACCACGAACCAAGAAACACCAGCGAAGCCTTTCCTCACCTAAAGATACAATCCAGAACATCCGATGGGAAGTGGCACTACCACCCGACCATGTGATACCGAAATGGAACCACCCCACCGTGCTAGGAGATAGTAGGAAACCCTCAAGCAAGCAAAGTAAGACAAGTACAAAAGGACTACAAGACTTTGCAACCATCCATGTAACACAACTCACAAAACACTAGTGACTCTAAGAAGAGAGTGTCATCGCATAGCTTGATGGTTACCATGGTACAGCCTCCATAGGTCCCGACCCCCATACTCGGGTTTCTCCTGGTAACCTCTCCCGAGCCTCCGATTCCAACTAAGTCTCATGCGGACCCTACCAATCCTTTCGTGAAGACAAGGTGGTAAGTTTGTCATTCCAAGCCTTTCCGTAACATCATGAGCCCTGTACAAGCACTCATCTATGCACAAGGCACATTTATCTTAATTAATATTTAATCTACCCACCCCCTAATCAATTATTAGGTTATCACTTTTTAACTAACTTTCGACGGGTTATCCTGTCATCCACTTCAGGCACAGCCCCCGCTCGAAAGCCACTCTCTCTCTTAGGACACTAACAAGAAATGTTTCCCTCTATGAGAACTCTATGGTGAAATAGGCAACCATAAACAATCCTAACAAACACAGGTGATGGATACACAAATACCAACCCAAGATTGACCATTTGGACAAAAACACACAATGGCTCATATCAAATAGGTTATACAACAACACCTGGTCTAGGAGAAATAATAACATAGGACCCAATGACAATTTAATCAAAATTGCAATGAAATAAAACTTGACTGAGAACACAATATACGCAAGATCCTATTACAAACAATCTTTCCTTAAAAACAGCCAAAGCATAAATAACATGCAATTTACAACTTTTTAATACCAAACCATCCACTTTGTCATTTGTCCAAAAAGATTTAAAATACAAATAATTCTCCCAATGTATTTTCAACATATTTATTTAAATTAACATTCCAAACTGTAATTAAATAATATTTAAAATAACATTTAAAATATTATAATAACTACCAAAAGAAACATGTCTAATATTAAATATATATATATATATATATATAAACACATATATGAATATACATATATTTATTTATATACATATATAATATAATACATAAAATATTTAATTAATCTAACCCCTGGGTACGAAACCCGAAATAGTGGACAGGGTTTAGAAATTAATTAAAAATAAAAAAAAACACTTTAATAATTACAAAAGGGCCCTGTCACGGTAGCCTATGCTACCGCCGGTAGCTAGTACTACTATCCAGTAGCTCTGCTACCGTCCGGTAGCACTGCTACTATCGGTAGCTAGTACTACTGTCTGGTAGCACTATTACCGTAGGTAGATGCTACCGCCGGTAGCACTTCTACCGTCGGTAGTACTGTGTACTACCGCCGGTAGTGGATGCTACCATAGGTAGTTTGCTTTAATTTTTTTTAATTTTTTTTTTTTTATAATTATTTTATTTTTAAACAGTACCAAAAAAAACAATATTTTTTTATAATTTCATTTTAATAAAATTTTAACAACAATAATAACAAATTTCCAATAATTCCCTTTTTACAAAATTTCAATCCTTCTTCATTTTTTTTAAAATTTAATTAACCTAAATAAATTTAATGTATAATTAAATTTATTTTCTTAAGGTAATTAAAACCTTTTCTCACAAATCTTGCAAATTTCCATGCATCGTAAAATCCGACAAATATCTATAACAATTTTCCTAATTTTCACAAAATTACATTCTTCCCATAACTTAGAAATTCCCATCAGACATGGATTTTAAAACAAACTCAAATTCACTAGAAGAGGGTTTTGAATTTGACAATTATTTTACACACACATCAAGCAGAGACAAATAGAAATATTTTTAATAATACACAACTAAGAAATCATCCAACCTGGTATAGCTTTGCTGGAAGAAATCTGTAGAAGAGCCCTAATCCCTTCAATAACTTCCAACAAATTTCTTCACCTAAATTCTTGACCTGTTCCTGTGTGTTCCTGTCTGTGTAACTAAAATAAAGACCTAACCCCTATTTAAACTAAAATTCTAGGTTCAATAGCTTTCTCACAAAAAACCTAAATTTAGAATAATAGTAATTTTTTTATTTTATTTTCTAAATTTATCACATGCAATAATTAAAAAACATTATTCTTTCCTTTCTTTTCTCATGCACATTAATTAATTTTCTAAATAAAGAATTAAAACAATACTTTAATTCTAATTAATTCTTTTTCTAAATAAAGAATTAAAGCAATATTTTAATTCTAATTAATCCTTTTTATTCATTTATTTAATTATTTATTTATTTAAAATTCTAGGAAACAATAAATATAATTAATCTAATTTATTTTTCCATTTAAATAAAAATATATTTCTAATATCATGCAGCTTGCAACTTAATTTAATAATTTCTTTAATTAACTAAATTTATAATCTCAATGCATAAACAACACAATAATGAGATAATTTCATAAACTTAATTAATTAAATCCACTAAAACACTCAAATTAAACAAATCTCAAGCAATTACCCATAAAAGATAAAATGACAAAATACGAAGACCGAACTAACTGACAAAACGACTAACTGACGACACTCATACGAGTGTAACTGAGTAAAATAGGGTCAACTACTATCTCCTCCACTTCCATCAGAAAATATAAGGCACGCTCAGACCTATGAAGTTAGGTGGAGACGATACCCCGTACCTACCCGGTACTTGTACCTACAATATCCTGCATCACCGAACCACACATGCATATATATATATATATATATATATAGAAAACATGGCATACACACCAATGAAGGAGAATCACGACGTTCCTTGTCTCACCGAAATGAGTGAAGGAAAATCGTCCCCTTGCATCCAATACACTCGTAAACACACAACATATAATTCCACATTGCATAAATAAAGTAAAATGTCAGTATATAGCAATAATACATAAAATGCCATAAATCACAAGTACTGAAATACTGCAAATAAATTATACATCTCATCTCCAAATAAAGCATAATGTCATAAAAATCTGAATAATATGTCATGGTAATGTATCCACTGAAAAACAACCAATAATAAAATATGAGTCTAATGAGTTCAAACTAGTAGGGGTACTACAAAAGGCATATAGGAGCATGAAAAGGATCTAGACAAGTAAGTGCAGTGCTATTGAAATAGATCAACAAACTCCTATTGTTTTCTAATAATTACAGCAAATTAAAATCCCCTAGTTGGGTAAGCTCTAACAAGCTTGGTGCTATTGAAATCCTCTAACCAGGTGATCCATTAGCTTGGATTTCAAATCCTCTACCGAGGTTACTCCTTACAAGGTATTGCTTCTAACAAGGAATTATAGTCAATCCCTTAACCGGGTGGTCCCTAACATGATTTGTTCTTAATAGGACTTTTGTAAAGCTTTAACAAGCTAGAATCCTAGCAGGGAAAACTTTAGAAGAGTTCAGATAGTTATCTTGTGAGTCTCATCTCACCTTGGTTTTTCCCATTTGGGTTTCCACATCAAAAATATTGTGTCAAGTGGTGAATGTTTTTATGGTTATGTTCTTATGGTTGATTTTCTTAACTAATTAATCCACTTTGATAAATCATGATAACCGAAAGCATTGTGAAATGAATTTTTACTTATGTCAGTAAAAGCATTTGGATGTTTATGAGTTTGAAGTTGTTTACTGTTAGTTTGTTGTAACAATCAACTGGTTTATCTTGAGGGTTTTTATCTTGATAGTGATATTGCATTGATTGTTCTAAGTTTACTTTGGGAGATTGATTTTGAGATTGGTGAAGTTAATATCAGCTTTTCTATCTACTGATTCACCCCCCCCTCTCAGTAGTTGACCGGATTCTTATTCTTTCATCATACCATCACCAACCTCCTGCGTCAACAACTAGAAGGTTTTTGGGTTCTAACAAAAAAAGTGTCTAGTAAGGGCATCCATTCAAGTGGCCATACATGTGGGAGCACATGCTTTGTTAAGGAAGGCTCCCATCCTATAGAGGTTGTTCTCTATAGGGTTTATGGGGAGACATGTCATCAGTATGAACTAATCAGCACCTGTTGCTTGCAATTTTTGTCACAAACACTTATTTATAGTGGTTTGGAAGAGCTTGTCTTTAGCCCATTACTACTTGGGTCATTCCCTGTCACTGAGCCTTAAGGTCTTCTCGGGAGGTAGGCCTACTACAAGGTAAAACAAAAAGAGCCTATTTCTCAAGACACAAAAGAAACTGATTAATTTTAGAGCACCAATTCGAAATGTGATCTAATCTAAAAATCAATCAATCAGCTTCAAATCATAAATCCTTCGACATGCGTCCTGCATCAAATAACATTAGTAGTTTCAAACATTTATCTTCGACATATGAGATTGGATGCCTTGCACAAAATAAAATGTCAAAAGATTAGTCCCCGAAATCAAAACAAAAACACTAATATATATATATATTCACACCCAATAATGAACAACTAACAACTTAAAAATAAATCTAAACTAATTAACAATTAGAAAAATCTAAACTAATTTACAATTAAAAATCTAAACTAATTAACAATTAAATATCTAAACTAATTAAAAATTAGAAAAACCTAAACTAATTAACAAAAAAGAAATCTAAACTGATTTAAAATTAGAAAAATCTAAACTAATTTACAATTAAAAAACTAAACTAGTTAAAGATTAGAAAAATCTAAACTAATCAACACTTAGAAAAATGTAAACTAATTAAATATTAAAAAAATATAAACTAATTAACAAAAAAAAAAACTCCTAAACTAATTTACAATTAAAAATCTAAACTAATTAACAATTAAAAATATCTAAACTAATTACTAATTAAGAAATCTAAACTAGTTAACAGTTAATGTAATTAAAAAATCCAATTTAAAGAAAAATCTAAATTGAAATTAATAAAACAAAACAGAAATTTAAAGAAAAGAAAGCTCTCTTTTTTTTTTTTTTTAATGGATGCATGTCTAGGTTCTCTTTATTTTTTTTTAATAAAATATTTTTGATAAATATATTGTACAAAAGGATGAAGATTCGAGGGCAAGAATGCTATCTAAAAGAGATCACAGGAAAATATGTGACTGTTGTGGTTACAGGAAATGCAAAAGCTGAAGATTTGGATAATGGGAAAATGTGGCAACCAAGCTCAATGAGGATTAACAATGAAGAGTTATCTTCAACAACTTGCAAACAAATTTATCAATCCTCCTATCCAACCTGCAAACCAAATAGCTAAAAACAAAATGACAATGCAAAACAAGTGTTTTCTATCAAGCGAGCAGTCAATCGATGAAAGGACAAGGATTTTTGTCCCAATTGTAGATGGAGGAAATGGATTGAATACAAGATTCAATCTTTCAACATCTAGCAATAAATTTTTTCCTGCGAAAACACACACATGCAAAACAAATATCTAAGCTAAAAAACACATGGATGCAACAAAAATCAACTCCATTGTTCTCCTACCAATCAAGGTCTTGTGTTAAAAACAGATGCTCTCAAAAGAACGTGCACAAGAAGCTATGATGGACAGATATGAAGATTATCAAATTCAATGAAATCAATGTGAGAATCAATGAGATGATGAACAAAATGATCGAATAGCAAACTAGAATGCAAAAGAAAAGACTTAAAAATAATAGTATACAAATGATAGAGAAATTTGCTAGGCTTAGAAATGAAGACGAGCAAGATATTAATAGATGTCCTCAGGGTAAAATCCAAGTTGTGTGATGAATATGGGATAATAGGAGATTAGTGGTTTATGAAGAATGAATGGTAAGGAGAGAAGATGAGTGGTATTGGAAAATGGTAAGTGGTAAGGAATGATTATTCTTTATTTTAAATGCATGGGATGGATAAATAATGAAATATATATTCATTTAATGGATTTAATGAATTAATGATATGGATATATTAATAAAATAATGAAGAATGGATACATTATAATATAGTGAATAATGGATAATGGAAATAATTGAATATGAATATAAATATTAATATAATGAATAGTATAATGGAAAGAGAAATTAATATTATAATGGATCCACCCTGATGAGTATTATAAAATTGAGGTTTGATAAGTGGGCACATTTTTTAATGAAAATTTTTATGTGTCTACAAGGGATATCAAAAGAGGTCATCTGAAAAGCTAGAGAGGAAAACATTACCTCTGGCGGGAAATTTGTAAGAGGGAAGAAGGAACTGATAGCAGTACCTAAGCCAAAAGCCATAACTAGAAGTATTGCTCCCATTTCTCAACCTCGCAAGCCTAAATCATCAATTAAGTCATCTGGTGGAGTGCAGAAGAAGAAATGAGTTTGATTTGTGGTGGTTGATGAAGAAGAAATTGAATTGGATGAGGCAGTAAGAGAAGTAAAGGGAAAAGCTCCTAAGGCCACTAAGGTCTCTAAGGAGAAGCCATCTAGTAGAACAAGATCCAACAAGAAGCCAAAATTTGAGCTTGATGAGGCATTGAAATCAAGAGAACTTCAAGGTAATTACACTATTGTGCCTCCTATTATATTAGAACATGTTGTTAATTCAGTTGTCAAAGATGGTAATTTGAAATCATTATCTAAGTGGTATGAAAAATTTGATCAAAGTGGGAAGAGGTCATTAGAAGAATCTATAGTTGAATATAGGAATGTATATAGTAAAGCCTTGATAGAGTTATCATTTGTAATTTCAAAGAACACGTATGATATTTTGGATGCTCAGAGACTAACAATAAATAAAGAAGAAAGGGGTTATGAGGGCTTATGGTGCTGATTACTAGCTGGATGAAACCCTGGTGGCGATGGTCACTAGTTTGGCAATGAATGGTAGAAGGTTCTATAGAGACAAGAAAATAGGGGAGGAGGACTTGGCAAATTTTTTCGACAAAGAAAAGGAGAGATTAAGAGTTAACAAAATGGCTGATGGTGGCTACAACAGGAAAGATCTTATGGCTCCCTGGGCGAACATGCCGAGTTCATCATGAGGTATATTACACTCGATGGAAAATATGCCAGTATCTTTTCCTACCATTTTACCATTTTGAACCATTTTAGGCATGGTAAAATCATTTCTATTCCTTTCCATCTGGCCTCCTCTTTAGAGAATAGTCTTGAAAAACATATGGAGAATCCAAATAATCCTATTCTTCATGAAGGACTTATTGTGCTCATCATGGAGTACACTAAAACCCTTGAAGTTGTGCCCTCTCTTTCTGAGAAAGGCCAACTTACTAATATTCAGGAAGTCTCTGACTCGGAAATGGATTTGGAGGATAGTGGGGGTGCCATTCCTTTTGATGACCCTGATTATAAGCCAGTGGAAGAAGGTGAGATGATGGTCACCCTTGGGATGTTTAGCAATAAGAATCCCTTAGATGGGTGGACATTAAATATTAATCTACCAACAAATTGATTTTTAAGGCCGAGCCCCTTTCTAAAAAGAAGAAGCTTGTGACTAAGGACTATGGTCTGAAGACTTCAGACCAGGAAATTAAACTGGACATTCCAATTAACACCTTGAAGGAAAAGAAGGGGACCATGCCTAAAGAAGAGGACGGTGGGTTACAGAGGAATGGTATTGTGATGAACCTGGTGATGGAAGTGACTAGAAGCCAAGAGAGCTATTGGAAGTGGGTGGAGAGAGAAATTGATACCCTCAAAGTGGGGGTAAAGGAGATAATTGATATCTTCACAACTTCATGAGAGCCTATCAAATTTGAGAAGCTCATGATTATGACCCAGAATCTCTCCCAATATGTCGAGGTTATGAAATGCAACCATGAACAAAGAATTGAAAAGGTGGAACAGTCTATGGCAGAGATAAAGAAAAACCTCAAGAACCTGGTCGACATAAGAAAGGAGGCCATGAATAATAGTATATAGGGGCTCAAAAAGATCAATGTATTGGTTGTGGAATACAGATCCATTCACAGTGAAACTGAGAAAGATATTGGAGGTGAAGACATGGTTGCTGGAGACAAAAAAACCACAGGCCCTAGTTCCATGACCAGAAGTAGGAGCAACAATAAGGGCACCTCCAGGTTCATTATGGAGGAGCTAGAGGAAATCAATAAGATTACCATCCAGAAGAACAAGGAGTTGGTGCACTCTCTTAATTGGGTGCTTTTGTTTTGTTGTTTGTGTCTCTTTTGCTTTTGTGATTGGGGTGCTCCCCTATTTTGTTGTTGGCTTATGTCTGTTTGGATGATGGGTGACTTTTGTAAAACTTTTGGTTTTGGATCCATGTAAAACCTGTTTATCTTTATCAAAAACAAATAAAGAAGATGAAAAACTGAAGGAATATATATTAGTCAATTTATTTTTAGTTATCTCTAAGGAGGAGATAATTAGACTCTCCAAGTAGCCAAGGATAAGTTTTGAAGCAAGCACAGAGTAAATAAGATCATGTTTGGCAAAATTGATGAAGTTTCTAAATAAAAAGAGAAAATTTGGAGAGAAAATTTGCAAAAAAATCAATACAAAGTCAATCCACCAAGGATTAAGTTGACACTCATCTAGAAACTAAGTAAACCAAGGTGGATATGCATTCAATTTTGGAAGAGCCTCCAGTTGAGCAGGCAATAGGTGATACTTTTGTTTCAGAAGTTCAATGATCAGATCATGCAGAAGCCAATATTCCAAAAGAAAGTAGAATGAAGAATGATTCAGGTGTGGGTGAAGCCGATAAAATAGATAAAGTTGAGATCCCTCTGACACTTGGAAAGGAAGCTATTTTAGAGGAAAATGTGGAGAAGACTAAGGTCAAGGTTGAAGCTAAAACTGAAGCAAGAGACATAGAGATAGTGAAAGGTAAGTAGGTCATTGATGACCTAGGGTTTATACAAGGACCAATCAACCTTGCTTCCCTATCTCCCATTCAAAAATTTCAGTTAGCATCTTTTTCTCAAACCAAAGCTAGTGAAGACCTTTTAAAATCTCACACTAAAGGTAACTTGTTGATAAACATGACAGTTAGTACTTTGGAGAAGTTAATGCCCTCATTTTGAAAAGATACATTTGATACTTCATACGGACAACTAAGAAGTCTAATTGATCCTATTGATTCCCATTTTCAATTTGTAGTGTCATAAAATTGTGACCCTTGCAATTTTCAACCATATTAGGGTCTTCACATTGGCGACTGAATCCCTAAGCCTGATTGGAGACCCGAGACTTGCTCAATCCTTGAAAAACTGCACTTTTTGCACTTTGCATTGCCCAAGACCTATTTTTTGTCCTGGATAAGGGTAGGACAAGGGCGTGGCACCCATGTCCCCCCTAGGATCCCTGCCTTATCTTGGGGCCCCCTCTATCCTATCTTTGCATTGAAATTTACAATTAAAGCGGGAAAACTTTCCCTATGTCGGCCTATGATGAAAATTAGTCAGTTAACCTTAATTGAGGAATATATAAGTCATGTTTGTCTTCTCATTTGCATAAGAAAAACATGGGCATAAGTTCAAGAATTCTAGCATTCAAGAATTGAGCATTCTCAAATCTCCTTTCACGGCTAGGTGTTGCATTCAAGTCAAGGATTCAACCATTGAAGAGGTGATCTCTCTTGACATTCCATTCTACATATCCTTCAAGCAATTCTATCTACATTTCAATTGCATCCTCCCTTTGGGTGAATTCTATTTCTGTCTTCCATTTACATTTACTTGCAAGAACTTTTTAATCATTTGGTTAATTCTAAAACCGAGGTTTGACCTCAAGGAAAACCCCCAATCCCAATCCCTTTTCCTCTCTTTTATTTGTGTATATTTTAGGTGCACAACTGTATTTGTAGATTTGGACTTCGTTTTAAGAGGCAGAAAAACCCTTTTTCCAGCATGCGGATTTTTCGAAGGACCGTGTGCACTTTCAACACGATCCTGACAAATTTCGCTCAAATTTGCAGGGGAGCTTTGTCTCGACATTTTACTACCAATTCCAGGTGCACAACTTCATCCGACATTTCTATCTTAAGTTACACACATTTCTTTGTCATATTTACACTCGGTCTTAAATTGCATAAATCAACCTATTGCATTCTAAAGGATGGTTACTTTCACTTTCCAAATTCATTATCAATTCACTTAGCATTCAATCTCTTCCTATTGAGATTGGATCTAGTGAATTCTTCCCCCTCCTTTAAATGTAATGTGTGTGAAATGGTGAAGGAGGATCTTTTGTGAAACTTTCACTCCTTCTCTTGAGGAGAGAAAAGCTTTCCTCTTAATTTCTTCATCATCCTTTTTCACAACCATTACATTTTGGTGAACCTAACATCTTACATGCTTGACATTTCAAATCATTGCATTTTTTTCATTTACAAGTTTAATTTTCTTGCAAATTTACAAAACTTAGTGGTTAATTCAATCAAAACCCTAGTTTTCAAAAAATTAGAATTGAACTTGTGTCTTGTAAAAAATTGATATCTATTGTTTTAGATCTGAAAAATTGTATTGCTTGTCAAATTTAATTTCTTCATTGCCTTGTTCAATTTGCAATCCAAATTTACAAAATTAAGTGGTTAGTTGTCAAAACCCTAATTTTCAAAAATCAACTTGAACTTGTACAAAAAATTAAATTCACATTTCATTTTTCAGATTTAAGACTATTTTCAGATTTGTCTTCTTGTTTAAAATTCAAATTTTCAATTTCCCTCCCTTTTCCAAAATTCAAAATTTTAAAATTAAGTGGTTAGGGTTTAAAACCCTATTTTTCAAAATTAATTAGATTTTGTGCAAATTTGAATCAATTTCAATCAATTTCAGTTTTCTAAACATTATTCAAGGTGGCCGTATCCATTAGGTTTGACATTTTTCAAATTTACATTTCAATTTCTTATCTTTCCAAAACCCTAATAGGGTCCTATTTTCACATTTAAACCTTAATTTCACCTATATAAACTTCATAAAATCAACCAATTTTTTGAGGTTAGCTTTAAAATCATCGTAACTTTCATCCCTAAAAATTTCCAAAAAAGTTGGGAGGATCGTGTGCACTTTCAACACGGTCCCTGTCTTTTTTCCCAAAATTTCGGGAGACTGTTATGACTATATTTAATTACTTAAATCCAAAAAATTGGTTGATTTTCTCGTATTTTGATCTCTCTAAAATCCAAAATACTTCCCAATTTCAACATCACAACTTTTAAGGGAAAATTTGAAATTAAGTGGTTAATTGTAATCTACCCTGATTTTAAAAATTCAAATTATGACAAATTTAATTTTGAACTTGAGTGGTATCCAACTATCCCTAATTTGAAAATTTCAATTTCATTTTCTCATAATGTTTTTTATAAAATTGTGTCATTCCTTCTTTCAACAAAGTTCAAGTTGTATAATCATAAATTCCTTGAATTTTGCATTATTCAATTTTGTAAACTTTGTTCCCAATACTCAAAATTCAAAAAATTCAAATCTTCCCTCTAGTGCATGAGTTTTACCACTATTAGTTCTACCTACACTATCCTTGTTAGACAAAGCATTAGAGTTAACGCTTCCCAAGGTTTAATTACTGAGGAGATGAAGCCTAATTTTGGTGACTTCTTCAATGAGGATAATGCTAATTCTTCCCATCCTAATAACATCTCTATTTATCCAATTTTAAATGATTACAGTGATGAAGAAAAAGCTTTGACTAGAGTATCTATAGATTTGCTTTCAAAATTGGATAATCAATTTGACAATTTTTCAACAATGGATGTCCCAAGAATACCCTAATAGTGAATCTCTTCCATTAATTGAAGGTCTAAAGTGCATGATTCAAAGTGATAAGAATGGGCTTGATATATTGTGTGGCATTTCTCATATTGTTGATTGTAATGTCATTCCTATAAAGAGTTGTGTTGAGAATCTAGGTTATTCACAACCTTCTACACAAATCAATCATTCTATTCCTTTAACCACTCCAATGGCTAGCATTCCTACTTTCACTTCAAACATCATGGCTACGTCAACTCAAAATTTCATACCTACAACCATTAGTAATGGGGGAAATCCATCTTCCTCAATCAACCCTTTGTCCTTACCCATGCCTTCAATAAGTATTCCTCTTGTTTCTTAACCAATGAATGTGACGCAAGGGGGAAATTCATCTAATCATTTTATTCCTCCTTTTAGTATCCCATTTCCTACTCAATCATCTCCTATGCCCACTTACCATAGTGTTCCTCCACCTTATTCTCAATCAATGCCTTCTTTCAACAATTTCATACCACCTTCTCAATCAAACCTGTCTAACATAAATTATTCAACCAAAGAAACCATTAATAATCTTGCTCAAATTGTGCCATCATTACAACAAAAAATTGCTTCTATGAGTCAGTCTAAGTTTAGTGTGCCCACATTTGATGTTGTGAGCCCACTTTCTCTTGATATTGTTAAGTCCATTTCTCCTAAACATGTTTAAGTCCCTCAATTACAAATCTATAATGGAAAAGGTGATCCTTTAACACATGTCAAGACATTTCAAACATTGTGTACTGACTTTGCTTATGATCAAAGATTGCTCACAAAATTGTTTACTATAACATTGAGAGATAAGGATTTACATTGGTAGATATAAGCATTTGTGTTCTCAAATTTCTTTTCAAGTGCCTGATAATTATATTCAAAGAATTTTCATTTCTAATTTGCAAAATTATATTAGAGACAAACTTCTTCCTTTCAAGTTTACTTCCTTTCTGCAGTTCTACGCAACAGTTCACAATTATCAACTCACTGAGAATCAATTGGAGCAATCCACTCCTATGGCTCTGAGTGATAAGGGTGATAGTGCTCAACAATAGTTTGTGAAGTTCAAACCAAGCAAAGGATTCATCAAATTCAATGACAATATCAATAACAACAATGTGAATGCTACAACAAGCGTGCCTCCTATTTCTAATTTTTTCAAAAGAGAAAGACAATTTACTCCTTTGAATGAATCTTTACATGGTATTATGTCTCAGTTGTTACAAAGAAATGTTATCATACTTCCTCCAATAAAACCAATTGACCCTTCTAAGGCAACCTCACCTTACTTTGATAATAATTCTTTTTGTCAATTTCATCATCAACTAGGTCATGATACTGAGAAGTGTTTTGCATTAAAAAGTAAGACTCAAGATTTGATTGACAATAATACTATATTTGTGGCAGGTGTGAATGATAAGGGTAACAAATTAGTAGCTCCTCCTAATCAAAATCTTAAGATTTTTACTGATACTTTACCTTCCCATACCTCTAATATGATTGAGACTGCACATATCTCTTTCTCTCCTTCTGATGTGAAAATACAATTCAAAATTTGGTGAATATGGTGGGTTTGAATCCCACCAATGTTTTTCCCTTAACTAGGTTTCCACGTAAAAATCTTGGTGTTATAGTTTTGTTTATCTTTGCTTTGTGTTTATGAACTTTAATTTCCTTTTTATGCATTAAGTGGTTTAAAGGATAGATTTTCAAAGTTAAAAATTATAGAACACTGATTCAACCCCCCCCCCTCTCAGTGTTCCTTGATTCCAACACAACATCACATTTGCAACAATCTCCCCCTTTTTCATTGATGGCAACATCAATCAACAATAAACACATAATAGTTTTACACTACTCTAAATCTCTATCTAAATCTATGCTCCTTTGACAACAATGATAAAGGTAGGAAAATCTCCCCCTATGAAGCTCATTCCTACTCCACCTAAGAGGAAGCACCTAACCATCAGTCTAGATAATGATATACAAGTAGTTCATTGGACTAATACACATCCGAATGTGTTGGCAACAACAAGGAAGGAAAATTGAGAGGGGGGTGAATCAGATTTCACCGGATTAAACAAATTAAGCACAATCTTAGAGCTAATCAATTCCAACAAAAAGAAAGATAACAATAATGATAGCAACACACATAACACCAATATTTTGATGTGGAAAATATGGTTAAGGGAAAAACAATGGTGGGAACCTACCCATAATAAGATGATACTCTACAGTAGTATGTGTAAATATTACAATGGGGAATGTGCATGCATTCAAGAACACTACCTAGAGATCACTACTCAAATTACAATGAGCCAGAAGGATCCAACCCTTAGGGAAGGTTCACTACCTTACAAAGATGGTCAGACTACAATCTAGAAAAGATGAACTACAAAAATAGCAAGATGATCAGACTACAATCTAGAAAAGATGAGCTACAAAAATAGCATTTGCTAATGCCTGATGACAATTCTGGTTAAGCTCATATGTCTTCCCTTCACCAATCTCTACTCCACACACTAAACCAAAAGATGAATTCACTTGATCGCTCATACACCACTCTCTGATAATGCAAACTCATCAATAACCACCCAAATTAAATGAATATTACACCCATTTATTCAAATAATCAACCTTGACTACAAGGTCGACCAAACACTTAACACCTAATTAAAAAATTACATCACATGATATATAAATCAACCACCAAACCAATACAATGTCATAAATGGTATAGCATTGATCTAAATCAACTCTTCAAACACACACCACCACCAGAAATCTCACCAAGATCAATCGCAACATGTTACACCACCAAAAATACCACATAACACGAAGAATATCATCGGACCCAAAAGATCATCAATAACTCACACAAGGATCAATGTAGACCACCAAAAGAAATAGGACATGACTAGGAAACACCAATAAGTATGTTAGGATCATCCACAATAGTTGCACTAGCACTACTTATTCAAATCTTCATCGATCAACACGCTAACACTTAAGAATACTTAACAACAACTAGGACAAGAAAGATAGTTTGCGGAGCATCAAATCATGAACCATCTGAAATGAAGATACACATGAACATCACAAAAACTCTTCCCTATTTTAATCCAAGAACACTAAGAGGGGGGGTGTGAATAGGGGTTCTACCAGTAATGTTAGTTTGAAACTTATTGCTTATTAATCGGTTAATAATATATAAAATTAAAGTGCATACACCAAATAACACATAGAAAGGCAACAACATAACACAAAAATTTATACGTGGAAAACCCTGGAAAGGGAAAAACCATGGTGGGGCTGATACTCACAATATATATATATATATATATATATATATATATATACTTGATCAAGGTATAAAAATATTACATGAGGAAAGGCCAACTGCCTAGAGCTCACTACTCAAACACAAAATAAGAAGTCTCATTGACTTACAAAATATTACAAAGTGTTTACAAATGAAAATAAACTTATAAATTGCATCTGACCATGCTGGATAAGTTTCGATGAATTCTCTGATATCCTTCTCTATATACCGGTTCACTGATGCTTTGTTTTGCTTTATTTTGCTACCGATTAAGCTGTGCACATGAGACTGCACACAAACGCTTCCAATCGCTGACCAAAATGCATACTAGGGAATCTTTGATCAACTCACAATCATAATCACATCATCATTCATCTATATGATCTCTAGATCTATCGCTAAACTATTCTCCTTAAATATTTTGTTAACTTCCATCATGTCGGCTACAATGAAAGTATAAACATGTAGGCTGCTAGAACATAATGAAATCCAAACATAAATCTAATGACCATGTTGGCCATCACACGTTACCACAAAATCCATGAAAGAAATAATCGGGACCAAAATATTTCCTATTTGGGTCCTATCCATTACCGGGTTCCATATACATGTTTCCGGGATCAGGACACGTTACCACGATCAGGACTTAGTCGGGTATGAAGTGAATGCCAGTGTCGGTGTAAAGTAATGTGAATACCGATTAAGTGCAATGAATGATGGTTAACCAAACAATGAAAATATTTACCCTGAGATGATGAGTTGACATCAATGACAACCCACAAAGCTATAAATTCTTACTAGATGAGTGTTAATTGCCAACAATCTCCCGCTTTGGCATTAATGGCAACACTCATGTGAAAAATGATACCATCCATGAAATTTCCACTGAATCTTCATAACCTCCTGACTAGTACATGAGTCTGCTAAGTACATCTAATGCTTCCCCTGAGAAATATATACAGTTTTCACTTATTCCTCCCCCTTTGACATCAATGACAAAGCGGGGTTCCCACAAAGAATTTTGTACAGTTATAAACATGAACCGGTTCTATACAAACTTCAAAATATCTGCACACATATTCTTCAAAAATGAAAAGTTGGTATCCCAACCCTACTTAAGAGATTCAAGAATAGAGATGAATCCATTCAAGATACTAGCATGATACTCTATTTCTTCCGAAGTAGTGGGATCCTCCTTCTGCAAGTTAGAAATACACTCTATTTTATGAAACAACAAATTATCAAGTCGGGGACCAATCAGATTTCAGAGCTCATTTTCTCTCTTTATTGTTTTGTCCCTATCCTTCTCCAATTTCAAAATTTGATCCATAACTTCCAAAATTGGACCATCCAAAGAGTTTGTTAGATTGACTGTCAGGTTGTAAGATTTAGAAATCTGAATTAAGCTTTTCTTACAATCTGACAGTTGTTTGTTGTAATGCCCCACCAAGAAACCCCGAAGGGATAAAGCTAAAACACACAAATGGAGTGCAAATATTTTTTTATTTATTTATAATAATAAGACACAACATTAAGATATATTGGAGTTATCTAAAGCTTAGATAACATAGCGGAAGGCTAAACAAACCTAAGGAGTTTCCCAACGTGATTACGTAACTTAACACCTAACTCAACTCGCGACATTTGATCCAATTAAGAAGGGTATCTTAATTACATGTTATTACTTAAAACATGGATATAGTTTGTTCAGTAAATTAAAATTATAGATAATAGGACGCGTTCATCCATTAAGGTTGAAGATGAGGCTAACATGAGGAAATTTACCCATTAAAGTTAAAACATAGATAACATGCGGAGGTTCATCCATTAGAGTTAAAATATAGGTAACTTAATTAAGTTTATCCATCAGAGTTGAAATTAGATAACGTGACGAGTACATCCATTATAGTTAAAATAAAGCTAATGTGATGAAATTCATTTATTAAGATTAAAATGTAAATAACTAAGTGAGTTCATCCATTTTAGTTATAATATAGCTATTATGATGGAGTTCATTTATTAAGGATAAAATGTGAATAAGAAAATGAATTCATCCATTATAGTTACAACTTAGGTAATATGACGAGTTCATCCAACAATGGTTATCCAATCATTTCGTTCAAACTTTTCATTAACCATATACCATGCATTTAATTTCATTACATGCTTTAATTTGTTCATAACCTAGTGAGTTCTTTCCATGCATACTTAATTGCATTATCAATAACTGAAATAGATTACATCTATTATTCAAATCTACATCCTTTCATGATCCAATTTATTGCATTTAAGAGACAACTGCATACATGCATTACGATAAATCTCATCCAATCCACTTACACATTCTATCAAAGTGCCATCCATACATGCTAGCACTATCCATGAAACATAAGAACAAAAGCATCACATAACACCAAAATGATCTCGGAGTTCACCCCTAGAGGGCTACATCTCCGGGTCTGCTCAACTGAAAGACCCCTCTGATAATTAAATAAGTTAAGGATACATAAGATTCACATTTTTTTACAATCATGTCATCAAGGCGTACATAACCAATATACAAATGACCACATTGATCAATAAATACATAGAAGATCCCTACTTAGAAACAGATCCAACTGGACCTGTTAAAAGCAAATACAAGGGTCCATTGCTTGACGGTACTCTAACTAGGGGCCTGGCCAATTATGGCCAGCCACGAATCAACCAGATGACAGGGTCCAAATAAACATATCAAGTCTTGTCGTTACTTAAGCAAAAGCAAATATAGAAATTAAACTTGCATAAACATTAATCAGTAGGGGCAATCTTTTCCCATATTGATTTAAACACTAAATGTCGAACAAGTTTTCTAAATGGTCTAAGTTCTCAAAATACAATAACATAAAACCAAACACCATTACAAGGTAAATTCAATACCACAATTGCACTAGTACATTCTTACCTATTTCCCAATTCAGAGAAAAATATAAATTAACAATTTATTCTACTAAATGAAAATTTCATTTACTTGCCAAATTTTCCTAACTATACTTTATTTAACTCCCAATATTTCCAAAAGTATATTATTTAAGTTTCCAAAATACCCCATGATATAATATTCCTATTTTCCAATTACCCAAAATAATTATTAACTAGTACATGTTTATTAACCCCTGGATAATAACATATAACCATTAATAATTTACTAATACACAATTCCAAATTAAATACCGATTAATATATATTTATATTAATCCCCATTAATAAAATGTATATATTAAAAATAACTTAATAATACACCGCTTTCAAATTAATTATTAATTAATACATATCTATTAACCCTCATTAATAATTAAAGAAAATAATAACAATGCCATTAAAATAAACTTTCATTAAAATAAGTTTTTTTTAATTTATATTTTTTTTGTATAAAAGAAAACAACTTTAAAAAAAAGGGTGGGGAAACCCTACGGGGCCCACCTCCCATCATGGGAGTGGTGGAAGCCACCACAACTCCCCCCACCTACGGCCACCATAGTGGGCGTGGAGGCCCCTGCAGTCACAGGGAAACCCTACGGCCGTCGTGGGCACAGGTCCCTGTGGCCACTGTGGGGCGCAAGTCTTTGTGGGAAGCGGAAAGGGGAGGGGCGTGGGTTGAGCTTCGGCTCCCCCCCCCCCCCAAACCTCCAAAAACTCCAAAATTTCTTTTCTCTTTTTTTTTAATGTAAAATTTTGATTTAAATTTTATTTGAATAAAATGAAACAAATTTCAAAAATGTAAACCCCCATTTTCTTTCATTCACAGATTCTATACTATTATATTTATTTTTATTTTATTTTTCCAGATTGACCAAGAATACCAAAATTGATTTTAAAACTAAATCAACAAACCCATAAAATCAAAATACCTAAAAACCCCAAATAAAGATAGGCTCAGAAATTTTCTGAGACATACAGAGAATGGATTCAGCCATTCTTAAACAAACATTTTCATTTCTAGGCAACTAAAATTTACATCTTTCCACAATACAAAACTAATTTAACAATCTTTCCAAAATAGAAAACAATGCAGACCCATTTTTTTTCAAAGCTAAAACTCAAATCTAAGAACATTCATGGGTTTTTAAACCAGCATTTCATGAAGAACAAACAAACACCATTTTTTTTATTTGACAACGAAATAAAAAGGTAAACAAGAATCCTACCTCCTTTAGCATTCCTGGCAAGATTTTTTTGCAGAAGAGCCCCAACCTTCAGCTATAGAAATCCTTCCTTCCCAAAATCCCCAATTTTCTCCATCAAAAATATTCTTTTCAAAAAAAAATTCAACAACCCTAAAAATATTTTCCAACCTAGGTTAAATGGAATAAAATTTGACCTAATCTCATAATTTCAAATTTAAACACTTTTTAAATAAAAAATAAAGAAAATCATTCTTTTCAACTATTCAAATAATCTAACTTGCTTTTCTATTTAAAATTAAAATGCTTCTCTCTCATTTAATTTTAATTTTCTCAATATTAACAAAGCTAACATTTATATTTTGCAATATTGATGAGGGTAAAAATATTTTAATTAAATTAAATTTCCAAAATCAATCTTCCACACTATATCAAATATATATAAATTAAACGTGTTTTTCTCATAAAAATTGATTTTCTTAATTAGAATTATCCTTTCTATTCCAAAAAGCAAGAAGGGATTAAATAATTTCTATTTCAAATAATGTTAAATCTTTCCTTTTTAAAATGCATAAACTGAATAAATTCGTTATTTAAAATTAACCATTAAATTAAACTCGCTACAAACATAAATGGAGCAATCTTTTTAATTAATGATTAAACACCTAAAAGAAACCTATTTATTTTAATTCCTCAATTACTAATGCATAAATGAACACCTTAAATCGAATTAAATAATTAGGAAAAAATACTCAAATTTTTACTACACGCAAGGCACATAGACCAAGAAAACCAACCAATTACATGACCCACAAACCCAAACAAAAAGGGAAACTGACGGACCATAGGCGACGCTCACTTGAGCATGACTAGGGTAAGATGAGGGTTTTATGACCACCTAATCCAAATACTAAGGACGAGAGAGGTATACTCAACCCTGCGAATCTCGGTGAAGACGAACCTTGCACCTAGGCAGTACTATACCTATAAACTCCTACAACCAGGAGTCACACAAGCATGCATATATATATATATATATATATATATATATATATATATATATATATATATATATATATATATATATATATATATATATATATATATATATATATATATATATATATATATATATATATATATATATATTCAATGAAGGTGTTAGCTCGAGATCAATAACAAGAATCAGGGGAACAATTAAACTTACATAAGAATCTATGCGAAAGAACATTAATAGGTATGCACAATAATCACAATAACTGACTACAACATCACGGTAAATCAACCATTCAAGAATGCCACATAAAAAAGTCAACTAAGGTCAAACCAATTTTACAAAGCTGACTAGGGTAGGGGCACTACATTCTCCCCCCTAGGCTCCGACTTACTCTCGAAAGTCGTAAGGCTAAGCGGAACTCATGCAACACGTATTAGCCCTGAAACACAATTAACAATTATCAATTTGCATATATGAATCTTTTCACAAACAATTGAAATATTATTGCTAAAATCTCTATGAATGTCATTATCCATTAGCAAGCTACATCTAAAACCATACACTTCTTAAAATATTCTAAGGATTATCCACAATCATAGCAGAAAAACAAGAATTTTCTTCCTTTCATTACACCAAATTAAAACATAAAAAAAAAGTAAACAACAATTACCATACTCATTCTACCAAGTAGGACAAGAAATCATGCCATCATGATCCATTTCTTTTACCAATACATCTTTTTACAAAACTTTATCGCACAAAACTAGGTTCAAATATCAATTTCTACAACCATGTTAACTTTCAATGAATAAGAGCAACATAAATAACTCAATTACATTTACACTTTCCAGGCATATAAGAACCTTTCCAATGACTATGTCCCATAACATAGTGACAAGTTAACACCATTTAATCCATGATTACACATAATAGCCATCCACATAACTAGAATGCACAACACAAAAGGCCACATGTGAGCATGTCTAATGCTTGGTCAAGGATAACATGCATGATCAACATCTCTATGCCTGATCTCAAAACAAATAATATGATCATAAATACCCAACATCTCACTCAAGGGCTTGATGGTGCTAGGGCACACCATAGTGGTGCTACCTTCCATACAAGACCCTCGTGAACATCCCTTGTTGTGCAAGGTGTTTAGCCTCCAAGAGATAGTCACCACTCATAGGTAGGTAGTGGATACTAGTTGTCTCACAGCCTCACATACCCCCATCCTCAAGGTTCCCTACGTCTACTTCCTTGTATACACTCAACCAAGACCATCTCCTACATTCTTGGAGAGGAATTCACGTTTCAACACAAGACTAGCATACAAAAACAACAAGGATAAACCAATTTAGCCACCAAAGTACAAGAGAATAAAGATAATAACCGTCAATTCCAACAGTAAGGCAAGAAAATAATTCCGGAATTGCAACATCAAATCAAGTAAGTAGAAGATCGCAAGATCGTGGCTAAACCTTCGAGGTCAAAATAAACTGAATTGTTGGCCCACAAGGAAATAAATAAATAAAAATAAAGAATTATCATAAGTGCACATAACATCACTATGTGACTAGCATCTAGCCACCAACGAGGAAGGAAGGAACAATCATCTAGCTATCATAGTAGCTCATCATGTGGTGTGGCCTAGTCACACATCTGCATGGCATGGCAGTGTGCACCTCGACATCACCCTGCATCACGTCATCACGCGGCATGGCTCTACCCTAAACTTGCTGGTAGGCCGCATGGCGATGTCTACTACATCCTGCATCATGTTTCAGCACGGCATAGAAATAATCCAACTGAAAAGGGCACACAATGGATGTATCCCGCATGGCAGTGTACCTCGTGAAAAAGGGCACACGCAAGTCACACCCCGCATAGCGACGTACCTCTCAGGATACTCACCATAAGCCAGAGGTATACATGGCTAAGGTCTACCCACAAGTCTACCAACGCTAGTCAATTGGTAGCTCATGTGGAAAATAACATACCTTTCATGAAGACAAGGCAAAATATCCTTCAATAAAACCCATCATTCTGCTCAAGAACTGACATCAATATGCTCAAATAAAGGATAGGAATAGGTTGGCACACATGAACCTTATACATCGGTTCATCACAAGGGAAAGTATTGAGTACGCCTATAATACAGTTTCATTACAAAACTATATTTTTCCTTGAAATAGGGAAGCTAAAGTCACTCCGTGTCGACATTACTCGTACGTCATTCCATACTATTCAAGGAATGGTGACTTCTACTACTACCCCTTCACATACCGACTTATCAACAACCCATGGGTTGGCACTCAGTAAGGAAACAAATAAGCAACATCACATAAATAGTATGGTTTCCCATACTCATAAGCAAACATATCCTCCATGGTTGATTACTTCACCATCCCATGGGAACACATAGAAAGTATGGGTTTCTTACAACACACAAGGAATAGAACCATTAGTGGTTTAGTCACATTTACGAGGGGTACTTTTCAGTATGCTATCATCTACTCAAGGAAGGTTTTAATTATGTTTTTCACATGAATAACTAAAAAAAATGTTTACTCTAGATACAAGCACTAAAATTCTTAACCAATTCACCATTATATAAGGCAATAACATCATTCCTATTTCTTTTCTAATTCCACTAAGCATTCAAATTCCCATTACTAACTATGCAATTTCCTTTCTGAAGCTTAAGACTTTCAATTTTTCCATAAGAAGCCCAAAAGCAAACATACAATTTCATATGCATTATAAAAATTCTTTTTAAATCAATACACTCTTAGTAGCATTTCTATAAATCTTATGATGTAGGCAAAGAGAAGGGAAGGAGATTTTGAAAATCAAACTATTTCCAACAAAGACACAAGATCAACAAGATCACACTACAAGCTAAAACTTATCACTATGTCTATCATTCTAATTGCACGGTTTTCATTTCGCTACCATTATAGGAGGGTGCCAAACAACCTAATCATGATATTTCTGATTATAATGGTTGCATAGAATATTCTAGATTTCCAAATAACAGATATCAAAATAGGTAATCTTTCGATACTACAAGACCTCTTGAGAACACTCACTATTCTTAATTCAATACAAAAAAACATATCATAATCTGCAACCTATCATTGGAAATCAAAATACGATAAGAAGGTAAATGAGGAGCTATCAGCTAAATAATACACATTAATGCATACACATCAAACATGTCTTTCATTCGCACTTTCTAAACATAATAAGGCAATTACATATATCCAAAGGTAAGTTCAATGGAACATTGCTAAAATAGATCCTCAATCAAATTTGTTTAAAGAAACACATAAAACAACCTTTCGTGGAACACATTAAGGCACTCTCAAAGCTACTATAACATGTTCCCTTTAGTAAGAAGAGGAAATCAAGACCCTCATCTTCTAAGGGCAAAAAAATTCAAAGCAAACCCTTGATCAACATCTCTTCGGAAGAAGAGGATTCAAATTATTCTGAGGAGAAGAAGAACCCTAAGGGGTTGCTAAAGAAGAAAAGTAAAAACCAAGCCTCGACCCGGAAGAAGCATAATAAAAAAGAGGAGACTGGCAAGGAACCAGAAGCTGACAAGCAAGCTAGGACCCTGGAAGCCAAGCACAACCTGGATAAGGAGACAATGGAAGAGACTCTCAGGGTTGCCGACACTATCTCCGCCCTCCATATCCCTAAAGATGAACAGGTAACCCCTGGAAAAGTGACGGAAGGGTCATAATCATTCAATATCTACCACACTAGTCCTTCAAGTGAACAACAATAAGCTAGATCACAACCTTATACAAGCACATTTCATGCTTTTAGATTCAAGATAACACTAACCAACCCAAATGGTTTAGTCAAAAGAGTACAACAAATCAAAAGGAAGGTACATACGACTCTCTTTCAGAATAAGAGAAATTGTAGACCAAGACCTCAATAAGCAGACAAAGCACATATAATCGTTCCAAACCACCCACATCAAGAAGGTGAAAACAAGGTGTGAACACACACATTATACACAAGTTAAGGTCTGCTCAATCACACTCATACAACAAGGAGGACAAGCATACAACATAAGGTCAATACACCTCACACCAACTAAGGGCACAAGCGAAACCAAAGATCCCAGTGTTGCAACATGGGCTCTGATACCAAATGTTATGCCCCACCAGGAAACCCCGAAGGGATAAAGCTAAAACACACAAATGGAGTGCAAATATTTTTTATTTTTTATTTTTTATAATAATAAGACACAATATTATGATACATTGGAGTTATCTAAAGCTTAGATAACACAGCGGAAGGCTAAACAAACCTAAGGAGTTTCCCAACGTGATTACGTAACTTAACACCTAACTCAACTCATGACATTTGATCCAATTAAGAAAGGTATCTTAATTACATGTTATTACTTAAAACATGGATATAATTTGTTCAGTAAATTAAAATTATAGATAATAAGACGCGTTCATCCATTATGGTTGAAGATGAGGCTAACATGAGGAAATTTACCCATTAAAGTTAAAACATAGATAACATGCGGAGGTTCATCCATTAGAGTTAAAATATAGGTAACTTAATGAAGTTTATCCATCATAGTTAAAATTAGATAAAGTGACGAGTACATCCATTATAGTCAAAATAAAGCTAATGTGATGAAGTTCATTTATTAAGATTAAAATGTAAATAACTAAGTGAATTCATCCATTTTAGTTATAATATAGCTATTATGATGGAGTTAATTTATTAAGGATAAAATATGAATAACCAAATGAGTTCATCCATTATAGTTACAACTTAGGTAATATGACAAGTTCATCCAATAATGGTTATCCAATCATTTCATTCAAATTTTTCCTTAACCATATACCATGGATTTAATTTCATTACATGCTTTAATTTCTTCATAACCTAGTGAGTTCTTTCCATGCATACTAAATTGCATTATCAATAACTGAAATAGATTACATTCTATTATTCAAATCTACATCCTTTCATGATCCAATTTATTGCATTTAAGAGACGACTGCATACATGCATTACGATAAATCTCATCCAATCCACTTACACATTCTATCAAAGTGCCATCCATACATGCTAGCACTATCCATGAAACATAAGAACAAAAGCATCACATAACACCAAAATGATCTCGGAGTTCACCCCTAGAGGGCTACATCTCTGGGTCTGCTCAACTGCAAGACCCCTCTGATAATTAAATAAGTTAAGGATACATAAGGTTCACATTTTTTTACAATCGTGCTATCAAGGCGTACATAACCAATATACAAACGACCACATCGGTCAATAAATACATAAATGATCCCTACTTAGAAACGGATCCAACTGGACTTATTAAAAGCAAATACAAGGGTCCATTGCCTGACAGTACTCTAACTAGGGGCCTGACCAAATATGGCCAACCACAAATCAACCAGACGAAAGGGTCCAAACAAACATATAAAGTCTTGTTGTTACTTAAGCAAAAGCAAATATAGAAATTAAACTTGCATAGGCATTAACCGATAGGGGCAATCTTTTCCCATATTGATTTAAACACTAAATGTCGAACAAGTTTTCTAAATGGTCTAAGTTCTCAAAATACAATAACAGAAAACCAAACACCATTACAAGGTAAATTCAATACCACAATTGCACTAGTACATTCTTGCCTATTTCCCAATTCAAAGAAAAATATAAATTAACAATTTATTCTACTAAATGAAAATTTCATTTACTTGCCAAATTTTCCCAACGATGCTTTATTTAACTCCCAATATTTTCAAAAGTGTGTTATTTAAGTTTCCAAAATACCCCATGATATAATATTCCTATTTTCCGATTACGCAAAATAATTATTAACTAGTACATGTTTATTAACCCCTGGATAATAACATATAACCATTAATAATTTACTAATACACAATTCCAAATTAAATATCAATTAATATATATTTATATTAATCCCCATTAATTAAATGTATATATTAAAAATAACTTAATAATACACCACTTTCAAATTAATTATTAATCAATACATATCTATTAACCGTCATAATAAACTATATATTAATAATAATTAATAATTAAAAGAAATTAATAAAAATGCCATTAAAATAAACTTTCACTAAAATAAATCTTTTTTTATTTATATTTTTTTTTAATATAAAAAAAACAACTTTAAAAAAAAGGGTGGGGAAACCCTGCGGAGCCCACCTCCCATCATGGGATTGGTGGAAGCCATCGCAACTCCCCCCACCTGCGGCCACCACAGTGGGCGCAGAGGCCCCTGCGGCCATCGCGGGCGTAGGTCCCTGTGGCCACCGCAGGCGTAGGGAAACCCTGCGGCCGTCGTGGGGCACAGTTCTCGGTGGGAGGTGGAAAGGGGAGGGGTGTGGGTTGAGCTTTGGCTGCCCCCTCCCCCCCTCCAAAAACCCCAAAATTTCTTCTCTTTTTTTTTATGTAAAATTTTGATTTAAATTTTATTTGAATAAAATGAAACAAATTTCAAAAACGTAAACCCCCATTTTCTTTCATTCATAGATTCTATACTGTTATCTTTATTTTTATTTTATTTTTCCAAAATGACCAAGAATACCAAAATTGATTTTAAAACTAAATCAACAAACCCATAAAATAAAAATATCTAAAAACCCCAAATAAAGATAGGCTCAGAAATTTTCTGAGACATACAAAGAATGGATTTAGCCATTCTTAAACAAATATTTTCATTTCCAGGCAACTATCTTTCCACAATACAAAACAATGCAAACCCATTTTTTTTCAAAGCTGAAACTCAAATATGAGAACATTCATGGGTTTTTAAACCAGCATTTCATGAAGAACAAACAAACACCATTTTTTTTAATTTGACAACAAAATAAAAAAGTAAACAAGAATCCTACCTCCTTTAGCATTCCTGGCAAGATTTTTTTTAAGAAGAGCCCCAACTTGCAGCTATAGAAATCCTTCCTTCCCAAAATCCCCAATTTTCTCCATCAAAAATATTCTTTTCAAAAAAAAATTCAACAACCCTAAAAATATTTTCCAACCTAGGTTAAATGGAATAAAATTTGACCTAATCTCCTAATTTCGAATTTAAACACTTTTTAATTAAAAAAAAAGAAAAATCATTCTTTTCAACTATTCAAATAATCTAACTTGCTTTTCTATTTAAAATTAAAATGCTTCTCTCTCATTCAATTTTAATTTTCTCAATATTAACAAAGCTAACATTTATATTTCGCAATATTGATGAGGGTAAAAATATTTTAATTAAATTAAATTTCCAAAATCAATCTTTCACACTATATCAAATATATATATAAATTAAACTTGCTTTTCTAATAAAATTTGATTTTCTTAAATAATTAGAATTATCCTTTCTATTCCAAAAATCAAGAAGGGATTAAATTATTTCTATTTCAAATAACCTTAAATCTTTCCTTTTTAAAATGCATAAACTGAATAAATTCGTTATTTAAAATGAACCATTAAATTAAACTCGCTACAAACATAAATGGAGCAATCTTTTTAATTAATGATTAAACACCTAAAAGAAACCTATTTATTTTAATTCCTCAATTACTAATGCGTAAATGAACACCTTAAATCGAATTAAATACCTAGGAAAAAATAATCAATTTTTACCACACACAAGGCACGCAGACCAAGAAAACCAACCAATTACACAACCCGCAAACCCAAATGAAAAGGGAAACTAACGGACCACAGGCGACGCTCACTTGAGCATGACTAGGGTAAGATGAGGGTTTTATGACCACCTAATCCAAATACTAAGGATGAGAGAGGTATACTCAACCCTGCGAATCTCGATGAAGATGAACCTCACACCTAGGTAGTACTATACCTATAATCTCCTGCAACCAGGAGTCACACAAGCATGTATATATATATATATATATATATATATATATATATATATATATATATATATATATATATATATATATATATATATATATATATATATATATATATATATATATATATATATATATATATATATATATATATATATATATATATATATATATATATATATATATATATATATATATATATATATATTCAATGAAGGTGTTAGCTCGAGATCAATAACAAGAATCAGGGGAACAATTAAACTTACATAAGAATCGATGCAAAAGCACATTAATAGGTATGCACAACAATCACAATATCTGACTACAATATTACATCATGGTAAATCAACCATTCAAGAATGCCGCATAAAAAAGTCAACCAAGGTCAAACTAGTTTTACAAAGCTAACTAGGGTAGGGGCACTACATTTGCCTATGGATCTAGTGAGCTTATCAAAATCTAGACATGTCTTATATGCACTACCTCCTTCAACCAGAGCTGCATCAATAGATTGCAAGCAAGTTTCGAGTTTCTCCTTATCAAACTCAATCATTTAAAAATGTTAACTTCTGGTCTGCCACAAAATTTTCTTTAGCCTTTGTTAGTGAAATTTTCAATAAAGAATCATAGTGTTTGGGAATGAAATCAATAATTTCCTCTATTTTACCTAAAGATCTTGCACCTTCTTGAGCTTGAAATTCTGAGATTAACCTATTCAAAACCTCAAAATTATGTCTGATCAACTGCCTGTCCTTTGACTCTTCCTGAGCCAATTCCTAGGTGGCCTATGCCTGAAGAGCTGCTTCTACCAAAATATTCTCTGCCTATGATATTTTGTGGTAGGGTTTGTCAAAACTGATGGAAATTTTTGGTAAATTTTCTTTAGCTATGGTAGAAGTGTCAATTGCCAAGCCGAAGGAGAGATCCACCATAGTCTCCTTACCCTTATCATGCAGTGAGATAAGTTTAGAATCTTTTAGCTCTTATGCACCAGTGGCTTTTCCAATTGGTGCCTTATCCAAAACCTAAGTGTCCTCTACACTTTTATTCTCTGAATCCTTAACTGTATCTACCATTGTATCCTCTGCATTCTGTACATTATCTGTCAGGGTGCCCTCTGTTACAAAATGTGACTTAGTAACAAGTACAGGGGTATCTGGTAGAGTGCTTGCCTATTTCTCAGTATCTACACTTTGTTGATCTTCTGGTTGCTTATCCTTAGGCAACTATATATTCTAGGATTATACAAAATTGGAACTTAACTCATAGCCTCAACTCAAAAGAATCCTTACCCAGATATCAATTGTTTCCTTTCTAATCTCTTCTAATCTATCCAACATAATATTGTTTACTCTGTGTTTAGGGTTGAATTCTGATGACCCTATTTTATTGATCAAGTCATCCATCTTGGCAGGAGTTATTGTGACACAAAGATTGACCAATTCAGTCTCCAATTCAATCAATGTCTTACTAAAAGAATCAAGATATAAAAGAATAGCCTTTTCAATATAATTATTATCCACCTCATTAAAATTATCAAAGAATGAACAAATATTATCTAAATTACCATCATTTATAATATGATCAATCAAATCTTGAGCATCCATCTTCTTCTTACCGATTCTTCTTTTTGGTTCATGTTTGGACTGCTCATCTGATTTAGGTTTTCTCTTATGTACAATTGTAATCTTTGGCTTCTGGGCAGTCTCCTTGACTGGTTCTTTCTTTTGTTCCTCTTTCTTCTCCCTCACAACTCTAGCAAGAATGCCTTTCTTTTTGGGAACATCCTTAATTTCTACATCAGACTCTATTTCTTTAGAAGAAACAGTCATATATTGTCGACTAGCCTTCTTCTTCTTAGGTGTTTCTATCGGTTTTTGAATAGAAATCTTAGCTGAATATTCTTTCGGTTGTTTGGAATTTTCTATTGTAACTGGGACCACATTGGGTGTAGCCTGAGCTTCTTTCTAGGCTTCCCTTTCCTCTTTTCTCTTCAGCTTCATTTCTTCCTTCCTCTATTCTTCCAAAATTTTGACTTTCTCCTCAAGCTTGGCCCTATCATGACCTTCACTAATCAGTGATTACATTGCTACCTTAGTCATTTTGTTTCTAATTGTTGGGGCAACCTGTTCCTGATAAAATTTCAAACCTGTCTCCTGGGCAGTACCAAATTTTATTCCTTCTCATTAATCAGTGTCTGCAATAGATGTTGTGCGTAGGCATCTAGTGTGGCCTTGTATACCTCGTATCCCATTTACATTATCTATATTATTCTAGGTTGTACAACCCCCATCATACATTCATCTTTATTGACCATAAAAAAAATTGTATCCTTATACTTATCTATTATAGATTTGGGGATCTGAGACCTATTCTTCATTTCCTTCTGAAATGTCTTGAAAAATGCCCATAAATTTTCTTTGCTAAGCTTGTCCCCTTGCCTATCCAAAATTTGTGCAATTTGTGTTGCTATCGGGTGGTCACAAGCCAACTAAATCTTGCCAAATTTGGGAACAGTGCCCAAAAAGTAAAATACCAAATAGATAATGAAGGAGCCATATCGAAAGGTATTCTTCTTGTCTTGCTTTATCCTCTACAGGTCAGTCATGAGTTCTTTCAACATTACACTACATAGATCATAATGGGTATCCTCCTTAACCATCTAATGTGCCATCAAAATTGTGTTACTGGAGACAGATTTTAACCGGTTTGACTGATAAACCTTATATCCGATAATTATCACTGCAAACTTCACATCTATATGCTTGACATCATCTACTCTTAAAGAGAATCAATCAAAATTTCTGCTAGTAAGTTTATTGAGCTCCGTGTTAGATAACTTACACCTTGTGTCGATAACGCTTCTGATTTTGTGCAAATTGGTAACATTTTTTATGACTTCCTTCGTGGTCTTGTATGACTAGTCCAACCATATGAAATCTCCATGAATACAGCTCAAAACATATCGCCCCTATTCTACCTCATCAAAAGTTGGAAAGTCCATGAACTATGTAAAACTCTTCCTCTGTAGGTGTAAAATTTTTGGTTTGAGCTAGTTATCAGTAATTAGGTATTGAGTGAAAATGGAGGACAACTCATAACCTCCAAGTTCTTTGATGCCACAGTGGATATTGTTGGCCATTTAGAGGAATTGATTATCTGTTTCATCAATGTTTTGTCATTGATGCCAACACTAGTTGTTTTGATTCTTTACTGGCACCCTTCTAGTCTCGGTAGGTGTTGGTTTGGATCCAGCATGATCCAGTAGGCTCCGGTATGATTTGGCTATGGAATTGGTTTATTCATGATACTCATGTTCATATTTAGTAACCTGGTTTTGGTCTAGTGATCGGATGCTATCTTATTTTCTTAGAAGCTTGGCTTTTGGTTTGGGCAAGGGTTTCACCAACAGAGATTTTGATGAAGATATTTGATGAATTGCATAAGTGGTGTTGGTGCAGCTTCTAGTAGAGTTTCAGGATGTTGTTGGTGATCATGTTCGAGACTTGGAGGTTGGAGATCATTGCTTTAGTGTGTGGACCTATACTGGGTCTCGGTTGATCTTGGTTATAGTTCGACTAATGTAATGTGTGAATTGGACCTCTCAATGTGTTTTTGGGATGTCTTATGTGTTGGATATTATTTATTTGGTCTAAGGCTGATATGTTTTGTAATTATGTAATTGGTTTATTGTCTAGTGGGTGACCTGATTGTTTATGGTCGAGGGTTTGTATATATAGATATAAGATCTCATTGTAGATCATCATGATTATGGAAAAGGAATGTAACGTGCAAATAATATAATATCATTTAGGCAGAGGATTTGGTTGATCATTGGAGATTGAAAATGGGTTTATGTAAGAGGATTTAGTCCTCCAATATTGAGCTTAACCAGAATTGTACTCAGGCATAGGAGATGCTATCTTTTGCAGTTTAACACTTCTCTGAATTGTAGTCTAGATTTCTATGTAGTTAGTGAGGCTCCTTTTGTGATGATTAGTGTGCTCTAGGATGTTGGCCTTGTTGCAAGTGCATACCCCTCAATTGTAATTTACATACTTACTGCAGAAGTATTACCTGACTATGGGTAGGCTTCCCACCATGGTTTTTCCCTTTACCGGGTTTCCACGTATAAATCTTGGTCTCATGTGGATGGTATTTATTCTGTGATTATTATTTATGCTTAATTGGTTTAACTACATTCAGGTATTGATTTTTTGGGTTCCAGTATTAAATTTTTAATTTCTAATGGTTCTGGTAATTAGTGACAATTGATTCACCACCCCCCTCTTAGTTGTCTCTTGGTTATTTGAACTGTCTAACAATTGGTATCAGAGCTTTGGTCCTCTCTGCAAAAAGCTTAACCGCTTGAGGAAGATCCTATGGCAACTAACCGTTAAAGTTCATCTAGTTCTTCTAGAGCTATCTTTCCAAGAGATATTCCTAGGCTTGATGGAACAAATTACATAGTATGGAATATTCAGATGGAGACTCATCTGAGATGTCTTGGAAAGGAAATTTGGGAGCACATAGAATGGTGTCACACCTTATAATCTAGCATCTAGCAATTGTCCTCTGACAAACATGGATAAGGAGTTTGAGAATGATTGTAGAGAAAGAGAAGCCCTCTTGTGTGCACTTTCTGATCAACAAATAATGGGGATTAACCACCAAATCATCTGGAAAGGCTATATGGGACAAGTTGGAGACTCTTAATGAAGGTGAACCTATAGTGAAAATTTCTAAACTTGATGGTTACCGGGTGAGATATGAAAACCTTAAGATGGAAGAATATGAAAGGATTGCTGCATTCATGGAAAGGGTAAATGAAATTGTTATGGGAATTCAATGTTGTGGTGGAACTCTAAGCGAAGATGAAATTGTTTCTAAAGTTATGAGAACCCTACCACACGGCTTGCAAAATTAAGGCTACTGCTATTAATGAGTTGATAACAATGGATAATACATCTATCAATATAGATACCTTGGTTGGGAAACTATCTTCTTTTGATCTTGAAGAGTTTAGACCTTCTAGAGTTGTGAAGACTGAACCCGCTTTTCATGCATCTGCATCTACAACCGGTAAGCAAGATTGGAAAGATTTATATGAAAAGGAATTGGAAGATATGAAGTGAGAAGATGATGAGTTTGAGAAACTTGAAGCACTATTTGCTAGAAGAGTACCTAAAGGACTAGTAGGAAGTAAGTAAGAAGGAAAAGCACCTTTTAAATGTTTTGTATGTAATAAGATTGGTCATTTTGCATCTAGATGTCCTAAAAGGAATTCAAGATTTGAAGAAAGAGTTAGAAGATCTTGTAAGTCTAACCCTGGATATCAAAACAAGTATAAGTATAGGAAAATCATAGACAAATCATGCTACATAGCGGATGAGGAAGGCATCACTGATTCTGATGATGAATTGGCAGTAGACTCTGCTAGTGGTTCTTGCAATGGGAAGGAATGGGTGTTCCTGTCTATCAAGGAAGATGTTTCGACACTGGAAGAGAATGTACTTGAAGAGAAGGCACTTGCTACTAAAATTGAAGACAAGAATGAATGGGTAATTTATAGTTGTTGTTCACATCATATGACTGGAGATAAAGGGAAGTTTCTATCTTTGCAATAATTTGATGGCGGTCTAGTTAGATTTGGAGATGACAAAGCATGTATGATCAAAGGAAAAGGAACTATATCATTGGATGGTAAGAACAATACTAGCAATGTTTATTATGTTGAAGGTTTGAGGCATAATATTTTGAGTGTAGGACAACTGGTGGATAAGGGATTTCAATTACAATTCAAGGATGGAAAATGCAAAATCGTTAACATATATGGTTTGGAGATTGCAACCAGTACATAGACTAAAGGTAATATATTTCATTTGAACTCCAGTTAGAAGACATGTTTGATTACACAGATTGATGAGAGTTGGCTATGGCATAAAAGGTTGTGTCATGCGAATTTTGATTTCATTGGAAAGATCAATTCAACTAAGGCAGTTAGGGATATACCTAAGATTATGAAGCCCTATAATCCGGTATGTAAAGAATGTCAAATGGGTAAACAAGTCAAAACCTCTTTTAGGAGTATACAAGATAAATATAATGATGTTGTTGATCTTATTCATACTGATTTGTGTGGCCCTGCTAGAGTTAAAAAATTTCAAGGTGATAGATATTTCATTCTAATCATTGATGATTATTCTAGAATGATGTGGGTTGCTTTTCTAAAGGAAAAATATGAAGCATTTGAAAAGTTTAAAATATTTTAGGCTAAAGTGGAATCAGAGACAAGATTGAAGATTAAATGTTTGAGGTCAGATCATGGTGGAGAATTCACATCCAGTGAGTTTAATAACTTTTGTGAGAAGCATGGTATAAGAAGATAATTTTTTGCTCCCTGGACACCTCAGCAGAATGGAGTTGTGGAAAGGAAGAACATAACTATCTTGGATGTTGCTAGAACAATGATGATGGAAGCTAGTCTACCTCATATCTACTAGAGAGAAGCAGTGAGCACAACGGTTTATACATTCAACATAGTGCATATCAATGGAGAAACCGATAAGACACCTTATGAATTATGGTTTGACAATACACCTACAATTAAGTATTTCAGAATCTTTGGTAGTAAATGTTATATCAGGAGAGATGATGTCATTGGCAAATTTGATCCTAGATATGATGAAGGCATATTTCTTGGTTATTCTAATGAAAGAAAGACATATAGATGTTATAACAAGAGATTGCAGAGAATTGTGGAGAGTGCTAATGTCAAAATGGATGAGTTGAATAGAGGTCAAATCAGAGTTTATGAGAAGGAACCGACAGTAGAAATGATTATATCTGAACTGGTAGCACCTTTATCAGAATAGAGTGTTGAACCAGTTACTCCGACAGTATCACAAAATTCTACAGTAACTAAAGAACAGGAAAGAGGAACAGAGAGTCAGAGGACTCCTAGGTATGTGAAATTGAATCATTCAGAAGATCAGATCATTGGGGATAAGAATAATGGAGTGATGACAAGAAGAAGACTTGCAACTAATGAGATATGTTTAATTTCACAAGTTGAACCAGTATCAGTAATTGAGGCATGTAAAGATGAATATTGGTTGAAATCTATGGAAGAAGAATTAGATCAGATTAAGAAAAATAACACATGGACTTTGGTTCCCCCACTAATACATTTGAGGTCAAATTCTGACGGAGGTTTCCGACGGACAAGGAGCATTTTTGAAAATTTGATTTTTTTTTTAAATATGCCCATGTTCATCGGAATTCCGACGACATCGGGCATTTTATTAAAAAAACAAACACAACGCATTTTCATTTTGATCGAAGCAATTCGAAGCAAGCGGCGACCGTCTTGCCTCCCTGCCCCCCCCCCCCCCCCGCCGGAGCGATCTCTGCACAAGCAAGGTAAGGGAAACTAATTTTTTTCCGCAATCATATTGAGACTAGTTTTTTTTGCAAATTAATCACACACCATGTGTATGCCACCCCATTTTGCGATTTTTATTATTGGAGCATTTGCAACTAATTTCTGACAAAAAACCCCCTTCGATTATGCTTTGATGGATGTCCATACCTTGTTCCAAAGCTCCTATTTTGGCACACGCAGGGAGGATGCTGGAAAACATTGCAGAGAAACTTTATTAACAAAATACAACAGTTATGGATCATGAAACCCTTGACCCAATAGACACTACACATGCAAAGCTCGAAATGGGTTAATAAAATGTTTTTGAACCAAATGCTTAACAATATTTAGACACGACAGTAATGAGGATTTTTACAAAAACAACCCTTAATCATACAATAAATATACATACCAGTTTGTATATTTATCAGACATAGGCTACCAATTACATAGTTGAAAATCTAACAATCAATGGGAAACAGGGTAACAAACTTTTACTTTTCAAACCTTGAAACAAAATGAGAATAATGAAAAGATACACATAAATATCCATTGTAACTGAAACCAATGCCTTTCATTTACTATTCAACGAGTCATCGACTTCCTTACCAAACTATCATGGAATGTCCAAATTTCTTCCTCATCCAAGAAGCAAGAACTCTAACTATCGTGTGTCATAGCCAGAGCTCGAGATATTGTAAATGAATTTCGATGGGATGATAAAAAAAAGTTAAGTATGATATATTCCCATTTTCTAGTGACATAAAGTGACCCATTCTTTTAATGCCTTTAGAAAGTGTTTCAAGCCCAAAGTCTTTTAGACACTATATTCAATGTCGTTAGAAAACTACTAGGCAACAATTCTCTTAGCCAATGATCAAAACCATATAACATATGCTCACATATTCAAATAGTATCACCAAATTTGATATTCTATGAAATATAAACATAGACTGGAGTAAACATATGAATGATGAGTCTTACTAATAAGACCCTTTTCCAAGTACATATTAAATTTTATCTTTGTCAGCCTATATCATATGGTAATGTATCCTTTTTTAAACCATGTAATTGTATTTTCATATGATCACTATATTTTTCTATAGCAACCAAAGTCAATGAAGATACATGCTAAGAGATGATTGTTCATTGATGTCACTATAATGTGAATCCTGTTCATATTTCCACATGATCACTAAAACCCACCAAAAACAATCAAATGCACTATCATATTGAGACCAAACATTCTATGGTCATGTATCAAGTCATCATCATGTATAGACCAAACACGCTCTAGTCATGTATCAAGTCAAATACCACATGGATACTTGAAAAGCATCCAATGCCAAATGCAAACTACCTTTCTGACACCAATGACAAAATCTTATGACAAGGGTCAACACCTTCGTTATTGTGAAGTGCTAATATAACTAAAATAACATCCCATGATATTTTCCCCCCACTATAGAATTGGGAGCATCAATGTTAGATAGTTCAAAATTAATAAAAAAGAGAGATACAGGAACATGAATCCAATTTGTTGAAGAGGAAACTTCAGTAATTTGAACTCTTTTCTGATTCCATAGAATAGCTAAACATCTAGAAGCTCCAATGATTTTATTTAGTGAATGGGTGTTCCTTTTCTAGCTCTAAATTTTTTGTTTCTTATAGGAGAATAATGTCAGGCCCACCAGACTCAATTTGAGATATAATAAGTTGACTCCTGTTAGGGGCATTTAAGTCCCTAATGTTCCAGGATATTATTTTCATAGATACTTATGAGAGCAGAAAATTCTCTAAGACTGCATTTTGTCATTGAATGTAGTTTGAAGACTATTTTTTATATCTTCAAGGGTTTTCTTTCTCTTAGGTGGTGCTCCAACTTTCCATTTAGTCCTCATAATTGGGCTCTTTGTTATAGAAAGAGGTGTTTGTCAAATGGTGGATGAAGAGTGTTGGAAAAGGGACGTCTCTAGCTCTGCCAACACCTGATCTCCAATCTCCTTAGCCATTACTGAACAAACCTGGTAAAGGACTTCCCCTATCATAATGTTTAGCTTACCTTCCAACAATGGTTGCTTCAAATGATATACCTACACCAAAGGGGAGAATGAGCTCCAACATTTCAAATTGATAGTAGCAATAGGAAAGGAAAGGGAGCAAGAATGAATAGTCAACCCAAAAAAGAGATTTTTAGGAAATGGATACCATTGATGACATAGATATATTGGCAATGAAGCTCTCCATACCCTTAGGATAGTTTTACAAAGATGAGGGTGGAAAACAACCAACCAAGGAAAAAAGAAATCCATCACACTAAAATCAAAGACTATACCCCATCTTGAAATGTGTGACTATTTAGTAATCCTAGAAAAATTGTGAAGGGGGGTAAGTCTTGATAATAGCATTTGGTACAGGTGGTGAAAGAGCCCTAGAATATTTGAATGAGCACAATTGGGGATTTGAAACTAGATCAAGAAAAACTATTATTTCTTCAATAGAAAATTCACATGCATTTGAGAAATGCCTAGAAATTTTGTGTCTGGATGATACGTCCTCTCGTTTGTTTATCACAATATGTTGAGACCACAAACCATGTATACATTGGATCTTCAAAGTTGAAGGGACAAATTTGGTAACATCAAATAATATGGATAACTTAACTTAACTGAGAATGTTGCATTATCAACAATAAAAATCCCAATCTGGTTTATAGATGCAATTTTGTGGTTGAAATTTGGGTCTCAGGGCCGACATTGAGATAAACATGACTGTATTTCATAAGGATTTGAACTCAAAGCATTGGCACTATCACTTATGGCTATATTAGCTTTTTAAGACACTTTCATAGTGCACTTCACCTGTCCTAATAATGGACTATCATAAGATTCTTAAGAATGGAAATACTCCAAACATTCATGCCCTCTATGTTGTCATTGTGGTTTTCAATCATTGCGACTACATGCTTTTCAAGGACCAAGTAGTGTTCTTTTTTCATTGTTCTACTGTGCTTCTCAAGCTGCAACAACATAGTTTTATTTAATGGCTTTGTTTTGATAGTGATTTCTCCATGGCTTCCACTGTCTTTTTCTTGGCACATTCAATGCATTGTCATCTATCACTACTATTTATTGTCCTTTTTACCTTTATTGAGGTTGTTCTCATACATGTCATTCACTTTGTCTATGAGTATATCTCAACCAATTCACTGTTGTAAGTAGAAATAAAAGATTAGTCTCATCTCTTTTACTATTTTAGACCTTCATAGTAATCTTTGCAATATATCATCTCCTTCCAATTATATGGAATAATGATTTTCTTTTTATGGAATGTGATGAAGGCTTGAGTGTGTCTTCTTGAACAAAAAGAGGACTTAGAGAAAGTAGATTCACATAAGGATAGGTGGATTTTCCTAAAGATAAAGGGATAAGACTTAACAAAAAGAGGACTTAGGATGATGACAAGGAGGATTCATTTAAGGATATGGCATATTCACCTAAGGGATAGTGTATTCTCCCAAGAATATGGAAAAATTATTGATTGGTGGAATGACATACTAGATCAAGGAATGATACAAGGGTAGATTCACCTAAATATAGGGTAAATTCAGCTAAAATGGTACCCATGAGATTGTGGTATTGAGTACCTATCTATGGATGGTGTATTTGGATACAAGTATGATGAAACCATGCTTGTGTATGATGAAACAAAGTCCAGATCTCTATTATAGGTCCAACATAATCTCTATTATTTGAGACACCATTTTATTAGCATATCCAATTAGGGTAATTGATGGGTTTAATTATGGATCATGTTGTCTGTTTCCATGCACTATTGAACTTATTTGGATGTATTGTGATTATTTTAATTTTGAAGTTATAAATAAATTATGTTTGTACCTTAGAAAGGGTAACTCCAATTGATGTTTGGGTAGTTTATTTGAAAACTTATGGTGATTATTACCCTATGTTATGTAATGGAGTTATTTTTACACTAAGTAATTAACTAGAAAAATGAATTTGTATTGTTGTACAAGTATGATACAATACAAGTATGATGAAACCATGCTTGTGTGTTTACATGTTTGTGCATCCTATTGAGAACCAACCTCGCTGTTGAGGAACTCAATAAATGTGGTGTTAAGTAGAAGAATGGAAAACTCAAGAAGCTATGGTGACATATTGTGGCATTAGTAGGGATTATCTCTATTGACCACACCTTTCAAAGATAGTATCCCCTAGTTCTCCTCATAGAATGGACCATTGGATGGCTCATAGTGGTATCCTATCCTACATTTATCTTGATGGCATTGCTGATAGTTGGTATGTGGTTCTTGGGACAGGTTTCCTCTTACCCTATTATCTTATTTATATCTTTGTTCCAACATGTGGAGATTGATTTTTGTCATGCTATGATGATTTTCATGTTTGTATGTGTTTTGACATTATGCAAATAGATTTGATGTCACACCATACTTATGTTTTGATATAGTGTAGGTGATGGTTACATGTTGTTGATGGTAGCGATTTGGGTTCAAAGACACAATTCTACACACACACACAAATATTTGAAGATGCATTTTATATTATTCCTTCTTAGTGGTGATTAGTGTTGGAAGATTTGCACACATGTAGAGAGGAACTCATGTTAGATACAATAGGTTGTGTTTGATAACATATGAATGTGCCTCATGATGTATACATATAGCTTTGGTGTGTGACATGCATGCACATTTTTCCATAAGACACATTGCTATGTGGCATGTGCCCTATGCATGTCTTCTTTGTGAGGCACGTTGCTATGTGAAATGTGGCCCTAGGTGTGTCTTCTCTATGAGGTGTATTTCCATGATATGTTAGGATTTGTAGTGTGTAGGCCACAAATGCATGCATGAGGGACTATTATTACAGTCATGTTTTTTGGGCATGTAGCCTAGGCATGTCTCCTCCATTAGGTACATGGCCATGCCATGTGGGAGTTTTTGTGTTCATTCCACAAATGCACACATGAGGGACTATTATTGGAGTCATGATGAATCTTCACTCTATTTTGCCACAATTTCTAGTCATATAGTTATGTAATGTGCACTTTTAAGGATTGTGAAGTTTCCTTCAATTATTGATGATCTCTCATCTCTGTTTCATGGGCCAACAATTTTATTTTATCTTGTTTGAATTAGTTTAATAACTATTGTGAGTTTTCTGTATTGTGTAGTTATTGTGGCTATGTTTGATTTGCTATGGAATTGAACACATTTATTTGACTTATTATTGGTACTATTTTTTCTTTCTTTCAATATTTATTATCTTTGGTAGTTTAGTGAAACTCTTGCTATTTTTAAATGTTGCCTTCTTTGTTGTGATGTGATTCCTCACCAAGATCGACATAGATAACCTTGGATGAGTGTATATAAGGAATCAAACATTGGGAAAATTTGAGGATAGGGGTAAGTGTTTGGTGTATGGGTAGCTACGATCCACTTGTACATTCTTAGTGATTATTGACGGCTATGTCTTGGAGGCTAATCCTATTAAAAAAACAAGGGGCAAGTCATACATAATCGTATGGATCCTCCCTAGTTGTGTGTGGATTCAAGACCATCATTTCATATGGTTCTTGGTTACTTTGTGAGACCATGGCATCCTCTTAGACCAATATGTGAGCCTTGTATTGTTATCCCTGCAATGTGGATGAATAAGTGTATGTTAAAATAAATGCTTTGCTTAGAATACTCAAAAATGTCTCTCAGAAAGTCTACAACAGGCAAACTTTTAGTAAGAATTTGCAGACACAATGCTCAGAAATTCACACAATTAGCTACATTAAATATGTTCTCTATTAAGTTCAATGCTTTAAGATGAAAAAGAAGAGTTAAATGGTTTTGGTTCGATTTGCAATTTTTGTGAAGATTTTGCATTGAAGTTTCCATAGCTTGATTTTTTTGCCTGTGAAGAAAGACCATGTCAGATAATATCAGCGAAGAACAAAATAAGGAGACAATTGCTAGATTATGGTCTAACTTGAAAAGAAAAGGTGATGGGAAATGTTATTGTCCCTGCAAAATTTGTAAGGGCTTAAAGACTAGAAGACTTCTAATCAAAACAACTAAGAAACATTGTAGGCAACATGGTCACATTGAAGGGGGACATGATTATCATCCACTGGTAAGTTGTTCATTATATCGTTTTAACAATTTATATACATAAGAAATCACTTGATAATGAGATCATGATCACAGTTTATTTATGTATATAAATTTTATATAGGTGGAGCACCCCGGAGCACATGGTATGGATCAACAAAACCCTGAGAATATGGTTTTCAAAGTGGAGGAACATGGAGGTGTGAATATCAAAGCTAAAGATAATGATCCCATGGAAGATGATGATCATGCACCAGAAAACACAATTGAAGATGATGGTACAAATATATTGATCCATGACACATTTAGTACTAGCATAGCTGATCATGATGATCAGGATGACCTTGATGTTCATGATTTACCTCTTCTTGAGAAGGCATATGAGCCCCTTTACAAAGGCTCCCAAACAACTCTTCTCTCTGCTATATTGTTGTTGGTGAACTTGAAGGTTATGAATGGTTTATCCAACATAACAATCTCACATATGTTAAGATGTGTCATACATGTCATTACAGTTAATAAATGGTGAATAATGTACCATTAATATTCTTTATATTAACACCTCAAACTTTTTCTTTTGCTGTAGATTCATAGGTGAGTTTTTCTTACCACCATCAAATATTCTACCTCGCTCATACCGAGAATTATCTGCCATTATGAAAGATATTGGAATGGAGTATCAAACGATAGATGCTTGTCCTAATGATCATATTATATATCATAAACAACATGAATTTGGAACAGAATGCCCTAAATGTCATATCAGTAGATATCGAACAGATCAAATAACAAAAAAGGTGCCTCACAAGGTTCTTCGTTATATTCCCATTATTCCACATATGCAACGATTATTCAGGTGCACTAGCTTGGCACAATTTATGGATTACCATGCATGCAATAGAAGTCAAGATGACATTATTCAAATGCATGTAGATGGTTCAGCATTTATGGACATAGAGGAAAAGTGGCCACACTTTAAAGAAGAACCTCGTAATCTCAGGCTTTCATTGGCAGCGGACGGTGTCAATCCATTTGGAGAGTTGAGATTTGTTTACTCGGTGTGGCCTATTTTTGTTATCAACAATAATATTCTTCCATGGATGTCAATAAAGAGGGAGCACATAATGTTGGCAATGATTGTTCCAGGTATTTTATCATTTAATAGTCATCTACATTTAATTATAAATATTGCAGTAAAATGGTCATAATAATTATGTAATGTTTTTGTTCATTCCACTAGGAAAGTACCAAGTTAAAGATATGAATGTCTATATTGAGCCTCTTATCGACGAGTTGCTGGAGTTATGGAATGGTGTGACCATGTATGACATCTCTAGACTAATAGGACAAGGACAATTTCAATTCCATGCAATGCTTGTATGGACAATACATGATGCCCCAGGGCTAACACATTTTTGTGGTACATTATAGTGTTCAAGTTGCACATGATAATTATAATTATAAAAATTAACAGATTTAATAGAATTATACATTATCTTGTAGGTCTTCAAACAAAGGGAAAATTTGCATGTCCAATTTGTGGTCCAAAGATGAAATCTCATCATTCAAAAAGTTTAGGAAAGCAGGTGTTTGATGAGTATAGGCACTTCCTTCACAAAAATCATAAGTACCAGAATATTGAAAAACATCTTTTCAATGGGAAAGAGGAGACTACATCAAAGCCACGAAGAATGACTCCTCACTTATGGAAGTTGGAATATAATAGAATTAATCATCAAGGTAATGTCATTCCATCTAATGGTTTATGTTTGGAATTTGAATTTTTCTATCGTGTTTTGTTTACTAATGATGTAATTGATGATACTAAAGGTCGTCAAGGCATGGATGGCCACCTTCCAAAGGGACTAAAAAGTTATCCCAGACAATTCAGTAGGTTGCCTTACTACGAGCAGCTACAAATTGTGCATTTGTTTGATACAATGCATATTGGAAAGAATATAACAGAGACATTATGGAAAATATTGGATGGAAGGCGTGACAAAGAAAAAATTGTCAAAATTTGTAGTGACATTGTGGAATCCAATCATGCAATGAAAAATGTCATTCAATCAAATAGAAATGGAGATCATATTAATATAAGTGCCCTTCCTTGGTTATTAACGGAGCAGCAAAGCAATTCTATAAAAGAAGTCATACGAAAAATTCGATTTCCCACAGGATTTGCTACGAACATAAACAATCTCATATCAAAGAAGAGTGAATTTGGGCCAGGGATGAAAACGCATGATTGACATACCTTCATTAAGGTAATTCGCGTTCTTGTGTATTTACTATATATTTGTATACTGTGCATGTACATTTCATTGTATTATGTTAGAAAACAATGAAAAGATCATTTTATAATTGTTGCAGTACGTTCTACCTCTATCTCTCCTAGACCACTTCAACAATAATATCAAGCAAGTCATATATGATCTTGGAAAATACATGAGGTAAGTAGTGATGTTTGTTCAATTTGTTGTATAGATATTATATTTGCCATTTGTTTTACTTGTTATGCAATATATTGTATATTATTTTGTAAAGTCTCATTTATATATTTTTGTGTCTTCAATCTCTTTTAGGTAGTTGTCATCTAAAGAAATCCACAAGGAAGATATAAAATATTGGAAGAGAAAAATCCCTCATCTAATGTGTGAAATGCAAAAGTGTCTACCTTCAACTTTTTTCAATGCATAAGAACACTACCTCATACACCAAGTTGAGGAGATCGAATTGTGTGGACCTATACACACTAGGTCAATGTGGATGGTTGAGAGGCACTTGAAATTTTTGAAGGCTTTGGTTCGACAAAGAGCACATCCTGAGGGTTCTATGGTGGAGGGATATATGGTATACCAAACTATGGTGTACATTACTAAATATCTTCCTAAGTTTGTAGCAAAAATCCACGTAGATCGCATTTGGGATCCCAACCCCATTAATAAATTTGAAGGGGAGCACTTGATGGGGAAAGGTAGATTGAAGAAAGTGAGAGGTAATTATAAGATGTTATTGTAGTAAATTAATTCTTCATCTTCTAAATAAATCAGTTGTAAGTGGTCTATTAATTATTTGTACAGTTGGTCGGGAGTGGGATGTGCTACATTTGTATATTGCAAACAATTTTGATTGGATGACGGTGTGGATTGAACGATGTCAACATTCTGGTCACACATTAACATGGGATGGTGTCGCTTCATTGGTTAAAGAATCTCATCGTAATGGAGATTCCAATGTTACACAAAGGGAAATTGATTTAGCATATGGTTTAAGAGATCAACAGGTACGTATAATTTTATTAATCACACGTATGTTTATCAACTCTTGATGCAATAATTTTAATATGTTAGACATATTGTAGGTCAAACACCACAAGGCTATGTGCTGCAATGGTCATAAATTTTGCATCAAATAGTTGGATGACACGAAGAAAACTTGTGATTCTAGGATAACTGCAGTCTTTGAGGTGACCAATATTTCATCTAGAAATGACATACATCCTCAAGAGTCTCAAAATCGATACTATGGCATTTTGGATGATATACTTGAGTGTGACTTTAATTCCTTCAAATTAGTTATGTTCATCGTCAAATGGTATAGGCTACGATTGAATAAAAATGATCCTAATAGAACTGTTATTGAACATGATAATGGATTTACAATGGTTAATACAAGGTCGTTTGAACGAGTTGGGGATGAGCCCTATGTTCTTCCAAGTCAATGTGAGCAGGTATTTTACTCGGAGGTTCCACATAAACCGGGTTGGTCATTTGTTGTTAGACATGATCCAAGAGGAAGGCCGATAATGTATAATGTGATGGAAGAAGAAGATACCTAAGAAGTAGAAGATGATATAGATGATGATCACGATCGACAGTTAGTCGATGATGTTCCTGATGGAAATGTACACGAAGAAGAAGCTGATGATGATGATGCTGCTGCTGTTGATGGTGATGGTGATGGTGATGGTGATGGTGATGGTGATGGTGATGGTGATGGTGATGGTGATGGTGATGGTGATGGTGATAATGATGGTGATGGTGATGGTGATGGTGATGGTGATGGTGATGGTGATGGTGATGGTGACAGTGATGGTGATGACGATGATGATGACGAACACAATGATGACAACAACGACGATGATGTTGATGATGATGATGATGATGATGATGATGATGATGATGATGATGATGATGATGATGATGATGATGATGATGATGATGATGATGATGATGATTATTATTATCATCATCATCATCATCATCATCATCATCATCATCATCATCATCATCATGGTCATGGTCATGATGATGAGTTGGATGAACAAGAAGATCAATGACATGAATGAAATGTATGAGATGCGATTATTATCTTATCTATTTAATATTGATATCTTGATAGAAATTGATTTGACTTATATGGTTACATAAATAATTCATATGTTTTGAATTCTAATGCCATTACTTAATTAATTAATGATGCACCTCTAGCTATGTGATAGATGGTGATTTAAAATACATATGTGATGGATTACATGCTTATGATGATACATGTGACATTTTTTGAACTTTGTGTTTATTTATGGAATGTGGACTACTTATTAGCTATGTGATGGATGGTGATTTATGATACGTATGTGATGGATTACATGTTTATGATGATACATATGTGATTCTTATGATGCTCAATTACATATATGATGATACATATGTGATGCTTATGATTCTTATGATACTGCAGTATTTATTGTTTATCAAATTACAAATGTAATGCTTATGATGCTCAATTGTTGGTGTAGGAACCTGAACCCCTTTGACGAGGATCCTACACAGTCTCATGGATCGACAGGTATAAGTCAATACACCTTATAGAAATAATATATTTTTTAAAAATTACAAGAAAAACAAACTTCCTCAGTTTTTCAAACCTCAACATTAGTAGCAAATCTAATACAGTTATCAACACTTGAGGCCCCAGTTGGACTTACTCAAATTTTAATCTCAACATCAACTTTATGGCCGACTTCTTCATCAATATTACCCTCATTTTCAAAATATCTCTCTCATTACCAACTAACTCTCTCATTTGATGGTGCACATGTATCACCAAATAGGTATTTATCAGATGTGTCTTTCTCAAGTGAGGGAAATGCAGGAATAGAAGAGGAAAGTGAGACATGTATTAGATCTCAAATAGGGAGATCAACTAGAGGTCAAAAGATTAGAAGAAAATTCAATAAACACATGGAATTTTTTCTTGCTCAAGGGGGGTCATGTTCTTATGATGATGAGACCAAAGGTGACATTGAGGTGCCCTTGAGGTACAAACATCTACTGAAACAATGTGTACCCAAGGAACTTCCTCCAATAAACATTGATTTTTGTGTTAATGAGAGGATATATCGCATAGAACCTTCGTCGTTACATGGTTTGGGCCTATTTTCTATGGACAGCATAAAGGTCTCTTACAACAAAGTTGCTGAATTGATGGAGTTTGTTGGACCTTGTTACAATTATAATGATTGGATGCAGATTGTTCGATATAAAAAAAGTATGCGTAGGTATGCACTGTCAGCCAATTATATACAACAAAAAGATAATGATCAAAGTAAATGAGTGGCTATATACATTGATGGAAGGCCAAAAGCAATAGGGAATATTGCCGGTTTTATAAATAGTACACGACCTGGGTCAACTAATAAGCAACCCAATTGCATATTTGAGGCATGTGAGGGAAATTGTGTGTTTGTATGTGCGATAAAATCAATAAGTGCAGGGGAAGAGCTGCTAATCGATTACAATTTGAATCGTATAGATACAAACAAAGTTACTATCATGGGGGTGGTACGTACTATATATATACCATTTAAGCCAACTTCCAATTAATGAATCCAATAAACCATTGTATTATTAAGTTTTTTTGCTAAGTCTATTGGTCTCATTTCGCTAACATTTTTATATTTTTTCTTTGTCACAGGGCCACATGGATCCACCACATAGCACAGATAGGGGTGTAAGTCCCGACACTTCTACGGAGCAGGTAAACCTCATTGTAATTGTACAAATTAGATAGAAGCAAACTGTTACATTATGATCTTTTCTTGAGTGTTTTGAAGTAATTTTGATAGTGTTAATTATATTCTTGTCACAGACGGATGTTCGGGATAAGGGAAAGGAACCTGTAGTACCTCAGCACCTCCATAGGGATGCGGGGCACTCGACAGTGTTTTGCACTGATGACATCGCACTTAGCGCAAACCCTATATAATTGGTACAAAAGAATATTAGAAAAATTGGCCAAGAGATTGTTGATTTGGCAACCATAAGCCCTCAGACTGATGAGATAATAGAGAGGGTGCAACTATTGTTGCAGACAGTGGAAAACTTGCAAGTAAGCAGTAATGAAAGCTTTAATCATAACAAAAGTTCAATAATGGTTTATATTTTTTTCTCTTTTATGTCATTAACTAAAATATGTATGTGTTGTTTTTACAAAAAATTATAAGGCCTCATCATCCTGGTGGCGATGATCAGGGTATTGCGGGTAGTTCAGGTGATGACAATGTTCTATATATTAAAACCACTCCTTTGGACTTGTGAACTTGCTTTTTTAATGTTTTACATATTTAATGTATTACTCTTCAGGTGCTGACATGGGTCCGAGGTCAACCCCAACTGTATTGCCGACTGCAATGTCGGCAACACGTAGTATGCAGACATCATCTATTGCACCGGCTCGTGTTGACTTGCCCACTGGTGGTAGATCCCTCTTTTTCTCTCTCTTTCGTTATGTGTTTATTACCCTTGAAGTGTTCTTTCTTGGAGGCATTTCATAGTGGATTCATTTACTATGGCAGGAGATGCACATGAGGATGCGCCAGAGGTGACTACTGGTGATAACATACCATCATTTCTTAGATCTTCCTGTATTGCTAGTACGGGAATGTTGCAAGCCACATTGGTGGTGAGCGATGAAGAATTGATTCCCTTGAAGATACAGAAGGTTCCAGGTACTTTAAAATTATTATTATATATATTCTAATTGTAATTTACTTACTGATCACTCATTTTGGACTAATGATCCCATGTTTTTTTTTGCAGGAAATGATATTTTTTATAAAAATCTTAATGACATTACATTGCAGATATTTGGGCTCACCATACGTAAAAGGTGGAACATCATACGTGAACTAACCCTTATCCACTATTTTGATTTCATATCATTGCTAGAATAGTTTTCCTTTTATCCATTTCTTGAGCTATATCAAAAGTAGCTTCAGTTTATTTCTAAATCTAACAGGTTTGTTTTTGCTTTAAAGGTGGAATGACCAAGAAAAAAAGTTAAAAGATGAACTCACAAACCGTATGGTAGGGTTGTTTGGAAATGACACATTCGACAAGACTAAGCTCTTAGAAAAAGTTGGCACATATCTAAAGTATGTGAGGGACCAATACAAGACACATTTAGAGAAGAATGTAAAGTATGAGCATCCCCCCATGATTCCAGAGAGGGAGTGGAAGGACCTGATTTTGGATGCAAAGGAGAGAATTGAAAGGAAAAAAAAAAATACACCACTAGACGCCAGAAGAAGGTATGTGATACTATTAAGAATGTGAATATGTACTAATTATTCATTATATTTATATAATCTAACATATTTCAAACTTTTCATAGATTGAGTGACACGTCAAAGGCAACCAAGGCAAGACAAGAAAAGAATGGGCAACACAAACTCGGCTCTGGTGGTTATATGAAACTTGCCGCACGAATTGTAAGAATTAGTAAATTAAGTATCACATCAAAATATTTATAAATTGTAAACAATTTTTTTTTTATCAAACAATACAAGCAAAATTCACAATACTAAGCAAAAATGCAGGGCTCTGAATTCAATAGAGTGCCCATAGAAGATGACAAGAGAATTGGCTACCAGCAAGGCTATATAGTCGTGGCTGAACGGCTACAAGAATTGAGTGGGCAAACACGAGATTGTGATGCATCTGTCACAACGGTAATTAAGCTAAATGAAAATTATTTCAAATTGAATACTTAACCAATAATCTATTTGATGTTAAGTTTCAACATAAAGTGACTATATTTTTTTTAAATAAGCAAGCAATGATAACACTGTGCATGAAATTGGAATGCAGCACGATAATCGTGGAACATAACCTGTACATGAAGGCCCAGATGTGCATCCTAGTAGTGGAGGTATTCATTTGCTATTCAAATTTTTTTATGTAATTATTAATACAATTAAACATCTTAAATTGAAAACTAGTGTAGTAATTAATGTAACCTTTATTGTTAATATTTTAGAGCATGTAGTTGGTGGTGACCAAGTGGAGCATGATCCGGGTAGACAACATCAGGAATGTGATGTTCCCCAATCAGGTAAAGAGGACCACTGTTATTCCTTTAAACAAATTTAATTGCAATTGGTGTATTGATTAATGTAACATTTCGTATTTCAACTCCAGAGGATCTAGAGGGTGTTCAGCATGTCGAGGTTGAGGCTAGACAAAATGATGTGGAAGATGATGTGGCCCCATCAGGTAAAGAGTATAACGGTTGTGTTCTTTAAATTAATGAAATACTTGTAACAATAATAAAAAAATGTTTTGAATTTAACCCAATTCTTTGTTATTGCAGAGGACCCCCCTTTGGTTCAGCATCCTCGTCCTTTGTATAGGACTAGGAATACATCAAGAGCATGAGAAGAGGGCAGAACATACCAAGATGGGGGAAATGATGAAGAAATCGATGTTCCACTTAGTCTTTTCATAGCTTCAAAGAAAAAACAAAGAAAGAAATGATTGTAATCTACCTTATTTGATAATGACTAATTTTTATGTGTTAATGAATGTAATTATGTGCTAATGAATGTTCATGAATGATATGTGTTGATGATTATTGATGAATGTTGTGTTTTAATGAAAGTTAATGAATTTTATGTGTTAATGAACATTATGTGATAATGAATGAATGTTATATTTTAATAATGGATGAAAGAATGAATGAATGTTAGATGTTAATGGGGAATTTAGAGTGATGTTAGGGGGGGGGGAGGGGCCAAATGAGCTTCCACCTTCACGTGGTTGGCCCTATTAAGTAGAGAATATTAAACTATTCTCGAAACAAAGCGAAGCTCAATAAGATAACACACTTTTCAATATTTCATTATGTTGCACAGTTAAGTAGGCCTCCCAATGAAGTGGATCTCATAGACACGAAGAATCCTATATAGAGAATCATTGAGAGCCCTTGAAGAAGCAAATTTGAACTTCGATGAAGCAATACATGATGGAGGAATATCTTGCAAGAGGAAATCAAAGTCATTATGGTGTCATCTAGATCTGAAATGTGGTCTACTTTTCAAAAAAGTAAAGATGCTTGATATGAATGTGTCCTAGTGGGGTGAATCTAGAAGACATATAATCCTATTGCATAGAATCATGGAAAGTTCTAGAAGAATCCTCTCGAAGATTAAGTACATCAAATTGAGACTTTATAAATTGAGTGTATGTATTAGCAATCTCCCAAATTGTTCAATGGTCTCCAAACCTTGTGAATTTTTTATTTTTATTTTAACTCAAATATGTATGGTATAGGCATATCATTGGTTGTGTGATTTTTTTTTCCTTAAATGCTTCTACGACCAAAAGAGACAAGTTTTAGATGAAAATGGGGTCTTATGGGCCTTTTTGACACAATGGTAGGTTCTTTAGACCTGAAAATGCCCCAACAAGTAGTCGATTGCCTTAAGTTACAAAGAAATCCTTGTTTGTGAGCATGCTTCTTGATCTCCAATTTTGGTGGAATGAAAGATAATATTGAATTTCTCAAGCCTTTTGGATGCTTTGAAACCACCAAAAAAAAGCTACTTTGATCATTGAAATGTTGTAGTGACTTGGATAAAAAAAGAAAACTAAGTCTAAACTTTAGAAGTTAGTTTTTTCTTGTCAAATTGTTTTCAATTTTCAAATCATCCAAGGATGCAAGAGGAGTATATTTTGTTATGACAAGATAAAAAAAAAACTTAGAATCTTTTGAAACCATTGAAACATGGGGACCCCTTCCGCCCCTCCAAAATCCCTATTTTTTCAGGATGCAATACTCAGGGGAAACATCCCCTTGCCGCACCACTTAGGGATGTCCTAGGGACTCCAAGGAGTCTCTTGACCATCTTGAGGATTCCTATGAGTCTCCCATGGCCCCCAATTAGAAACTCCAATTCTAAACAAAAATGGTGAAATTATTGTGAAAATGTCATCCGTATTAAAGGTTTAGCAATGCCCCCTAACCTTGATGGGGGCTCTGCACCAAAACCCCCACAAGGGGCACTACCCATTGACCCCAAACCTCTACCCACCATTCTTATTGTTAATGCAATCATTTCCATTTTTTTTTATGTTGGCTAGTTTAAACACTTAGTATGCCAAAGTTTCATCTACAATTCTTATACTTATTCTTAGTTTGTTCCCAAAGTTCCAAAACTCTACCACCATTGTTAATGTTCAAACTTCAATGGGCAGACATGTATGCAACATGTGGAAGCAGAGAAAGGGTACATGAACTATTTGATAAAATTCCTCCAAGAAATGTGTCTCATGGACTGCGATGGTCGTTGGATATGCAAAATTTGGACTTGTTGAAATTTTTTACAACCTTTTCCAGCATCCTCCCCACCTGTGCCAAAATGGGAACCTTTGGAACAGGGAATGGACATTCATTTAAGCATAAGGGAATATAGCTGAGATCACTAGGATCCACATCTTTTCTTGTGTTTTCATCTATTACATAAAGCCACTCGTTCTACGATTTTATTTATGTCTTCCTGGGCAACTATTATGTCTTTGACATTCAATTTTTCTCAGCTTTCTTCAATTTAGAGAAAAAAAGAAAAAGAATAGGTTAGATGGAGGAAAATATAAATCCATGATTTGGGTTAAATCTAGGTTACTGTTATATAAACAAAACAATGTATCTTTCTGTGGAAAAGTTAAAAGTTAAATCATCTGCACATTCTGACTATTCATGTGGGAGGATTGCCCATGTTAAGCATTGTACTCATCTACTTTAATGGTGTTCTTAAAGATACTTTGTCCCCATGTTCCAGCTTTCAGCTCTAATCTTTTCATCTATGTTGCTCGGTTTTTTAATTTTTTTGTGAGTGCTTTGTAAAATTGATTTCTATGGTTTGAAGATTTCACAACATTATTATCTTTGCGAATCTTCCAACTCGAGCTTGAAAACTCTGTTCCAGCTGGAAAATCTCTTGGTATTTTATTTTGTTTTAAGATAGAAAATTGAATTTGTAACTAACAAATATCATGGTTTCAATGTTCACAGGTTATCTTTACTATTAAGTTAAGAATTCCCTCAAACTCTAGGATTTTATCAACATTTGAGGTAACACAATCATTGAACTTTTTTAAACTTTGATGTTTTGTTTCTTAATTTCTAAGATTAAATTATGTATTTAAAGCACTACTGTGCAACATGATTGCACAAGATTGATGCTCATAATAGTACTCTTATGATTAATTATTCTCATATAGACATACATAATAATATGCAATGCAATATTATACTTGATACATAACCCCCCTACATTGGATATGAGAAATAATATTGAATATCTGATTCTTAAATTGTTGCAATCAATCATGAGGGGGTTAATAGGGGAATACAAGGAGGGGAAACTGTGATGAGGTCCTCTTCTAAGTACACTACCCCATGGTGGATGACTAATGTGTCTGCCACATGTGGGCCAAGGGGGGCAAAGGTGTATCCTGCCCTTGGGCTTAGAAGGGAGGGATGCTCAGGACACCCTATTGTGGTTTCCCCATCAACCTCTACCATTGTGATTAAAGGGGTCTCAATCATAGAAGGGTGGATAAGGTAGCATGGATAGGGAGGGCAGGTACAAGTTTACCCACTAAGAACACCACCTCATATGGATGGCAGACTGCCACATGGGGCCAAGAGGGATGGTATATCTGCTCTTGGGCTTAGCATGTAGACAGCTTTGGGTGCCCTATCATGTTTCTCATCCAAGCCCTATTATGGTTTAACTCCAATTATGCATTATAGATATTGTGTAGTTCACATAAAATTGAAATAGTTATGAATATATGCTATCTAAACCTAGTTGAAATGGTTGCTCTATGAATTATACTTTCAATACTTGTCTAACATGATTGTAGGTTTTATCTTGATGAAAATGTTTTATTGATAAAAATCTGAACAAGGTGAAGCACACCAGCTAGAGGAATATGTGGACTGAAGAAACAAACCTGTGGATAAATCCAAACATGGCAGAATCCTTGCTGCAACTTTTGTTCTCTGTAAGCATTCAGAAAAATGTTGAATTTGTGATCTATAATTTACGTGTTTCTCAATTTGGTTGACATCTTCAAAATAGACTCAAAAACTTATTTTTAGTACTGTGTGTTATTATACTTACCTTTTAATGTTCTTTAAATAAAGAATGGTTGCAGACAATGAAGTTCCTTGCAAATAGAAGAAGCTCGGTTTTGCTTTTGTGACTTTGTCTGTTATGTTTGATTGTCAACAAAATACAGAGACATACTGAAGACGATTATGGTTTGTGGTTGTTTTTTTAGTTGAAACCATTATTATGAATTTTATGAATTTTATGAATTTTTTTTTAAACATTGACATGGTCAAAGCCTTAACTATGCATACTGTTCTCTTCAGATTATTATCTTACCCCACCTTTTCCATTTTAATTCATTTTAGTTTGATTCAATCTTTTAGTCAAGTTTAATGATAGTTTCTATTATGCCTTTTTAATAACAAAGATTAGATGTAGACATTTTCTTGTCCTTCTATGTTAGTGTGTTCTTACGAGGTCAATTCTTTCTTATCTCAAGAAACCTCATTGACCTACAAATTCTTATACTATACTACTTACTACCACTGATATCTTAACAAAAGCACACAAACATGTAAGGTAAAACTCTCTCTAGAGAAGCCTGAGAAACACTGTAACTAAAATGCCTTGATCTCTTGCCAAGCATTCGATAGTTAAAAGTCTTAAATCCTATCCAAATCATAGGATAGACATTCAAATCTTGAGATCATTAATTCCCCTAATAAATGGATCCATGGTAAAAGCCTATAGAAAATGTGTTCCACAATAGAAAGGCAGATTCAAATTCAATTTTGACATTGCTCCAAAGGACAACCAAGGTATTGCAGGAAGTGGAGGACTCATTATGGATAGTGAATGTAAAGCCCTTTGCATTATTAAGCTTTAGCCCTCCACTTTGGCATTAGGGTACTAGAGATAGAAGAACGCTCACTCCTTGTGATCAAAGGAATGCAAAAGAAGGGAGTGACCAGCAGGAGGTTATATAATATTAGAACAGTATCAATGCTAAGCACAGACATAACTTTTGTATATTGTTATGAATAGGCAAAGTTGGCAAACAAACCAACATAACTCCTCATCTCCAGATGTACCCTTCAAAGCAATCAAATAATTTACTAACGTCATTACAGAACTATCCAAAAGAAAACACTAGATTTCACTTATAAGATGAATAATTTCAATAATTTGAGCAAACAGTCGTCTGACATCCCATGTTTAAACCTTTCCCGCTAGCATGCAAATATGTAAACTAAGCTCAAAGGACCAGGAAAATAAACAACTATAAGCAATATGTTCTGTACAATAGAAAACTAGGATCATATAGAACCTATGTTTTTGTTGTAATTAATTAGCCCTGAACAAATAAAAGAATGTGATAACATAGAACCTATTGTTTTATGCTCAGAAATGACAGTGGAATTCAACTTGCAATACCGTTATTTCCAGAGTTTACAAAATTTTTTCCCGACTTGTTTAGATTTTGATGTTCATGAAATATGCAGGGTTGGGTGTTATTAATAGTACAAGCACATTTTCCTTCACTAAAGCCTCCAGCATGTGACATGGGAAGTGCATACAAAGCTAGGATTTGCAAGCAGGTGGAAGGTGGACAAACTATAATACTCTACACTGGTCTGTATGTCATGGCTCTTGGTGTTGGAGGCATTAAGGGCTCTTTTCCTGTTCATGGGGTAGAACAATTTGATGAGAATGATGGAAAAGAGAGAAAGCTGATATCAAATTTCTTCAACTGGTTTTTGTACAGCATAAGCATTGCACTTGTATTAGCTTTCTTTCTATCATATACACTATATGCAAAATTAACTCGTTGTCTCAGATCAAATAACAGTTTGTTTGCATGATGACATTTCATAATGTACAATAATGGATTTATGCTTTCATCGGGCTTTAATTATTAGCCACTTTTCTACAAAACCTTCTTTCTGCAATCATTGACATATTTTTAATGTTTATTGTAAAATTTACATAGTGTGGCAAAGTTTTATTTACAGTTGTTATACTTATTCTATACACATCCTTTTATAATTAATTTTTTAAGTTGTATATATATTTGCATCCCACCTCGCCCCCTTCGTCATCCCCCTATCGTCCCCAAACTTAAGCCCTTGGTATGTTAAGCTATGAAAGCTCACAATAGTTTCATTTGATATGTTAATCGAGGAAAAACCTACAATATATAGCTTCCAAGATTCCAAATCCATGAGGATCATGAAGAGGTAGAAAACCAAAAAAAGAAATTGCTTATCCAAGTTTCCAAATTTGTGACAAGGAAAAAGTAGAATCTCAATCAAAGAAGGAGAATGTGCAACTCATTATCTTATTCTACCTAAGTAAAAGTATTACCTAATTAAGCTTTTTAATAGTGGAATATCACACTTAGGATAAAACATATCCAAGGTAGACAAAATATTACATTGATAGGCTTCTTTGGTTGCTCTAAAAGTGGTGCCTTATGAATTATGTTCCTGGATACTAAAGTTTCCAAATTTTGGGCACTCTTGATAGCTTCTCGTAGAGATTGTGATTCAAAGGCTTTAACCAAACCTTTCAATGGTTTCTGTTGATGTATTTTTTATGCACTATGCAACACAAAATAAAATAATAAGTATTCTATCCTCTCTTGAACAAAATCATCCCAAGTGCTAAACTACGTGATCAAATGGGATGACTCCAAGATTCCAATAGTCAGGTCTTGACTTTATATTGTAGATAGACTCAATGATTGTGATGTGATATCTGCTAGAATCACAAGGGGGACTTACGTTGCTTGGGTCAAGACCTATCCATTCTCATGTTTCATGATTGATTTACACTCCATGATTTAGGTCATCCTTGAGCAACATCTCGACTTAGCCAAATTTTGTTTTTTGTACCCTAATTCTTTAATTTTGACCCCTTACTAGCATTGCCTTAGGTTTTATTGGAATTCTTTCTTCTCTAGCATGGGCACATTTCTAGGGTTCATTCGTACAAATTGCTCTTGATGAGCAAGCTAGTATCATGACTATGACTTAAACAAAATTTTAACTTAGTCAAATTATCTCCTCCAAACTTCTATGAGTTCATCGCCTTCATTCTTCATCATTTGGATGTCTTTTGTCATTGGAAGGTAATTCTTGACCACCATACCTCAATATTGACCTATGCTATACCCTAAAACCCTAGAACCTAGTCATGTTTACAATTGAGATCTTGGTGACTTGATCACTTAATACAACTTAATCATGCAGGTCTCATCTAACTCTGACTCCAACACTTAAGAAAATAAACCCTAGCAACCAAGTACTTTGGGAAATATCTTGCAACTTGACAACATGGGTAATTATGGAGGAATGGAAGGTGAGACCTATAGAGGTGAGAGAGAGAGAGAGAGAGTGTGGGAGGAAGAGATAATGACCTGGAGAGGGTAGAGAAAGAGAAGTAGAGAGGGAGAGAAGAAGAGAGGAATGGAGAAAGAGACCTAGAGAGGGGAGAGAGAAGAGAGATAGTAGAGAGGGATAGAGAAGAGAGATAGAAGAGAGATACCAATGTCAATCATTTTCTATAAAAAAAAAATTTCTGAAAAATTGGCCTATCATCGGAATTCTGACTCCAAAGGATAAAATTCCGATAGAGGAGTGTCGTCGGATGCACAACATCCTCATCAAAACTCTCTTGGAGGCATGCATCCGATGGATGACAACCTCCAGGAGAGTTCTGATGAGGATGCTATGCATCCGACGACACTCCTCTGTCAGAATTTTATCCTTTGGAGTCGGAATTCCGCCGATAGGCCGAGATCGCGATGGTATTATTTCAGGGTATGAGCATCCATGGCAGCCATCAGAAAGGTTGGAGGTGATGTCGGAATTGCGATGACCACAAGGATAGTTGGAACTTCCGACACAAAATTTTCAACGGCTTTTTTTGTCGGTAGTGCGACGAAATTGTGTCGGAATTACGACGATTTGCCGTCAAAATTTTGACCCGAATGTACTAGTGTCGGGCCTAAAAATTAAAATGTTATTGGAACTAAATAGGTTTTTAGGAATAAATTGAATGAGGATGGTCAAGTTATAAGGAATAAGGCTAGATTTCTTTGTAAAAGATATTCTCAAAAGGAAGGAATTGATTATGGAGAGACTTTTGCACGTATAGCTAGGATTGAAGCTATAAGATTATTTCTTGCCTATGCTACTTATAAAAACTACAAGGTTTATCAGATGGATGTTAAATGTGCTTTTTTGAATGGAGATCTTGATGAGGAAGTTTATATTGAGAAACCTGATGGTTTTTCACTATCAGATGATACAAACATGGTTTGCAGGTTAAGGAAAGCTTTATATGGATTGAAACAAGCACCTAGAGCTTGGTATGCAAGGTTGGATAAATATCTTTTGAAGCTTGGTTTTACTAAAGGTAATGCTAATAGTAATTTATATTATAAAATCACTGATGATGATATATTGATTATTGAAGTATTTGTTGATGACATTATTTTTGGAGGTGAAGATAAGTTATGCATAGAATTTTCTAAGAATATGGAGAAAGAATTTGAAATGTCTATGATTGGAGAGCTGAAATTTTTCTTATTTTTGCAGATTGCTCAAACTGGAAAAGTTATGTTCATCTATCAAACAAAGTATGCTAAGTAATTTTTGAAGAGATTTGTCATGGGAGATTCTAAACCGATAATTACTCCTATGGTTACAAGTGAGAAATTGACAAGGAAAGATGTTTCTCCATGGGTACATCCTATAAGATACAAATCTATGATTGCAAGTCTGCTTTATTTGACTTGGACTAGGCCTGACATTATGGATGTTGTTTGTATTCTTTCAAGATTTCAAAGTGATCCTAGAGAAAATCATGAGAGTGCGATGAAAAGGATTTTTAGATAATTGCAGGTTACATCAGAATATGGTTTGTGGTACTCTAAGGATGATGACTTTACTTTATGTGCATATATAGATGTTGATTGGGCTAGAGATGTTGATGACCGGAAAAGTACTTCCAATGGAGCTTTCTTTCTTGGAAAGAAGTTGGTTTCATGGATCAGCAAGAAACAATCATGTACTTATTTATCTACTATTGAAGTTGAGTATGTTGTTGCTGCTACTAACTGTACACAGGTTTTATGGATGAAGCAAATGTTGAAGGATATAAAGGTAGATTGTAATGCACCAGTAGTTATTCACTGTGATAACTCTGCTGCTATTGATATATCAAAGAATCTAGTATTTCATTCTAAGACAATGCACATATCTATCAACTATAACTTTTTAAAGGAAAAGGTGGAAGCAAATGAAGTTAGATTGGTTTATGTGAATACTAAAGAGAAGATTGTAGATATTTTCACTAAACCTTTGCCTAAGGAATCATTTGAGTACCTGAGAGATAGATTGGGAGTTTCCGCCCCTCTAGTAGAGACTTGATTGATGCAGTTTGGCATTAGTCTGGTATGCATTATCAGAGATACTCTTCATTCCAGCACTGATGTGGGGATGCTACTGCTCAGAGGGAGTAGTCATCTTTGAGATTCAGTGGTTTATGTTTTTGCTTTGATATTTTTGTCATATTTCTGGCATTGATGTCAAAGGGGGAGAGATATTGATGTGAAAAAGAAAACTTAAGGAGTTGTATAAATTAGGGGGAGAGATATATATACCATTCAAAGATTTACAGATATATCATTCAAAGGGGGAGTTTGGTCTTTATTTCAAAACTGTATGTGGGAGATTATTGGTTGTCTTCCATTAGGGGAGACTTGTTTGGCATTTATTGGTACTTAGATGTTTTTCACATCTAGTGTTGACATCAATGCCAAAGGGGAGATTGTTGACCATTTGGAGGAATTGATTATATGTTGCATTGATGTTTTTTCATTGATGCCAACACTATTTGTTTGGATGCTTTATCGACACCCTTATGGTCCTAGTAGGTTGAGTAGTTTTTTGGTTGGTTTGGATCCGACATGATCTGATAGGCTCTGGTATGATTTGGTAATGGAATTGTCTTATTCATGATACTCATGTTCATATTCAGTAAGTTGGTTTTGGTCTGGTGATCAGATGCTATCCTATTTCTTAAAAGCTTGGCTTCTGGTTCCGACGAGGGTTTCATCAGAAAAGCTTTTGATGAAGATCTTTGATGAATTGTATAAGTGGTGTTGGTGCAGCGTTTGGTGAAGTTTCAGGATGTTTTTGGTGATCATGTTCGAGAATTGGTGGTTGGAGATCATTTCTTTAGGATGTGGACCTATACTGGGTCCCGGTTGATCTAGGTTATTGTCTGGCTTTAATGTAACGTGTGAATTGGACCTCTCAATGTGTTTCTGGGATGTCTTATGTCTTGGTTATTATTTATTTGGTCTAAGGCTGACATGTTTTGTAATTATTTAATTGGTTTATTGTCTGGTGGCCAACCTGATTGTTTATGGTCGAGGTTTTGTATATATAGATGTAAGATGTCATTATAGATCATCATGGTTAAGGAAAAGGGATGTAATGTATGAATAATGTAATGTCATTCAAGTAGAGGATTTGGTTGATCATTGGAGATTAAATTGGGTGAATATAAGAGGAATTAGTCCTCTGTTATTGAGCTTAACCAGAACTGTACTGAGGCATAGGAGATGCTATCTTTTGCAGTTCAACACTTCTTCGGATTGTAGTCTGGATTTTTATGTAGTCAGTGAGGCTCCTTTTGTGAGGAGAAGTGTGCTCTAGGTTGTTGGCCTTCTTGCAATTGCAAGCCCCTCAATTGTAATTCACATACTTACTGTAGAAGTATTATCTGGCTATGGGTAGGCTTCCCACCCTGGTTTTTCCCTTTACTGGGTTTCCACGTATAAATCTTGGTGTCATGTGGATGGCATTTATTTTATGATTATTGTTTATGATTAATTGGTTTAATTGCATCCTGGTATAAATGTTTTGGGTTCCGATATTAAATTTTTAATTGCTAATAGTTCTTGTAATCTATGACGACTGATTTACCCCCCCTCTCAGTTTTCTTCTAGTTATTTGAATTGTCTAACATATATAAGCCATAATATCCTCAGTATGAAGAACTCCATGATAGACTTTCATAAATGCACCCAATGACTCATCCAAAATAGATTTGTACGGATGCTTCATGAAAATGGGATGAGGACAATTTTTAATCTCAACCACCAAAGGAGTATCAATGTTGGATGAAGATGAACCCATTATAACCAAACATGAAAACTAGGGTTTTTGCAACATGAAAATACCTTGAAAAGATGTCGGGAGATCAAATTGCCTTGAAAGAAAGTGCTCGCTCAAATCGCCTTTGAACTCTGAAATGCTTTGGAAATTCGCTCATCTGAATGCTGCATTGCTGTGTGTGTTAGGTCCTAGAGACAACTAAGAGGGGGGGGGGTGAATCAGTTGTCTAATGAACTAAACCAAAAACCAATTGTAGACATCTAAAAATGGTCAACGCTTATGGAGTCATACTTTAACATTTGCGCATTGCCTTATTTTAGGGTTCTTGCGTCGCATTAACATTTCTTCTATGTTGCGCACTTGGTCTTTAACATTTGTGAGCATCAAGTCCTTCTTCTACATTCCTCATTTTTATCGCTTTTGAATTAGGTCTTGTCGATAGAAATCTTCAGTCATGATTTTGGTCGATCTTATCCTATCGCATCATGGTACGTGCTCATTTATCATCATTTTGGACATCGTCAATCCTAATCGATGATAGAATTAGGGTTTTGTCCTCTTGTCAATCTTTCAATCATCTTTAGCTTGTTAGTAATTGTAGTCACACAAATCTGTCCATTTTAATTAAATGAATATTTCGTATTTATTTGATTAAAAATCCACTAGCCATCAATTAATTAAATTAATATTTAATTAATTCATCCCCAAACATTCTTCTATTAATTAAATAAATTATTCGATTTATTTTAATTAATTCATTAAAATCAAATTCCCATTAATTAAATAAATAAATCAATTTATTTAATTAAAATCCCCCTTTTCCTCTTTTAAATAAATTAACATTTATTTAAATCATTTTAAAAAAAACCCCCCCACTTGCATTTTCCTACAAATGCAACTTGCACACATTATTGAAATAAATGAATTTTTATTTCAATAAAATCCTATTTTCCCTCACCCACCAAATCAACTTGCAAAATCTAATCCCCTTCTAGATTCTTCTAACCCCTTCCTGATTAGCCTAATCCATCCCCTAATTATTGTCACATTCCTAAGCAAAATGGAGTCACTTCTCAAAGACTCCAAAGTCTTTGAAAAGCATTTAATGCTTTGTGTGTTCAACAAATTAACCTCCAAAGTCTTCCAAGACCACTAATGGCTCTTACATGACCATTTATGGCTCTTACATAACCATTTATGGTTATTTCAATCTTGTCTCCCCAAACATTTATTGTCTTGACCATATTCATCCATTTCACATTTGCACAAGAATTTATCCATTGGATAAAAGCTTTATTCTTTGAATAAAGAGTTTATTCATTTAACCAACCTTGACTCAAAATCCCAAGGTCATATCAGGCATTTAATGCTTATTCCCTCTCCTCTCAACCTATCTCACATTGACACTTGTCATCCTGGGATTGGGTTGAAAGCCCTCACATGGATTTGAAATCATTCAATCCTGACCCTTGTTGAGATTATTCAATCTCAACCATCCATTGCTCCATTTTTCCTATAAATAGAGCTCATTCCTTCATAATCCAGATCCTGAAAACTTGTATGCATTTAGACTATAGACATTTTAGAGAGCATTTTAGCATAAACAATCTAAATCTTGTCTTTTTGGTAAAATACTTCATTTTAGCATTAAAATAGCTTTTTATTTCACATTTAGAGCTATTCCATAAATCTCAATCCTCCATAAGCATCCATAGTGCAAAAAGCTGCTGAGAGCTACACTATTTTGGAACTTGGAGAGGAGAGGAACAAGGGAGAAGAAGCTAGGAGTATGTTAGGAGGTATTTGGAGATGCCTCATCATGTTTGCTTTGATAGTTAAATATGCTTGCATGCTTATAGTCTCTCTCTTGGTATGCCTTTTTAGATTAGTTTTCGATTGATTAACGCTAACTTTTTGTGTGTTTTGTGTTGATTGATCTTGGACTAATCTTGTGCCATTTAGGAGGGCATCATTTGGTGAACCTGACGTGAATCGAACACGCAACCTTCTGATTGATTTTTTTTGAAATTAACATTTTTCTTGTTGAAATTGCCACACAGGTCGCGCTTCGGCGCTATTGAACGCGTTTTAGCGCTATTGAAAAATTTCTTTTAGCGCTATTGACCCTAAAGTAGCGCTATTGAAAATGTTTCAGCGCTATTAACAACATTCCAGCGCTATTGTCACCGTTTCAGCGCTATTGACTCCATTCTAGCGCTTTTGTATTCTCGGGATTTTCTTTTATTTAAGCGCTACTGTGTAAATTAGTGCTTATGCTCACGCAGACTAGCGCTTTCGTATTAATTAGCGCTTCTGTAAAAAACACAGAATAGCGCTATTGCGACAGAGTGTCGCCCAAAGGGACTTGTAACCGAAAAAAAAATCAAAAATTAGGCTTGTGGAAGCCCCCCTTTGAGCATCGATTTTATTAACTTGTTTCTTTTCTTTGTGCAGGTTAAAACAACACAACAAAAATCACAAAAAAATTTCATTTAGTGCTTAAAAAGAACTTAAAAACACAAAAAAGAGTTTTTCATTGTTTTCTAGTTAGGCCTCATTTTTATTTGGTGCTTAAAATCAACAAAACAAACTTTCTTTCTTGCATCAATTGGGACTTAAAAATCACAACCCACACTTCAAAATTTTGGTGCAGTAAAAAGAACAATCCACTTGTCTTCATTTTTGGCAAAAACAAATTTTCCTTCATGCAATCGTGTTTTTCATTAAATTGACCAGGACTTTCAACTTCTAGATTACAAAAACATATTGCTTTGAAGTTAAAATGAACACCATGGCTGTTGGAGCAACATCTCCAAATAGTTAGAACACATTTGCAAATGCTGGATTAAAAGGAACAAGTGTTTTACGTGTTTGGCACGCTTGTGCACAAAAAGTCAGTCGAGTGGTCCTACTTCTAACACACACTATCCTCTCCCTTGGCTCTCGTGGTCCTAGGTGCAAGAGAAAAGTGTTAGTAACGCTCAAAATTTTATCTTTTTAAGAGAGGCCTGCCAAGGGATCGATACTCTTGGGAACGACCTCGAGCGGTAAATCCTTCGAACCGCTATAGAAATCAGGTGAGAGCGAAAGCTGTAGCCTTGGGTATAGCTGTTCCTACAGTGTAACTGGCCGAAAGGACAAATGGGCCCCACCACCAGTTACAAGGCTCTTAAGTGAGTCACTGCAGAATGAACTTATGTCCAAAGCCATCGAACATGACTAAACACTTTTAAGTAGTAGCCCACCTGTTCTATTGATTGAGGATATTTGAGGTATAATTTAGTGCAAGAGCATAGAAGGTTTTGCTCCCAAGATACTCACCATACATATTTCCTTGAGTAGAAACATAGCTTTTTTGAAAAGTCACTTGTGGCTTGATAAAAGTGGTGACTCCCCCATCATAGGGATCATCTATTTGTTATGCTCGTGCAAGACTTAGTATATCACATCCTTACCTGCCACGGCGGGATTCATAAGGTATGTAGTACCAAAGTCGAAGAAATATCAAGATGTGGGCTAAATTTATCACAACTGGCCATTTGACCTTAGGGATAAAGAGTGTTTGAAGTGTGTTCGTTTTACAGACCTAGTGCAAATTGAGCCGACTTCAGGCTTTGGGAATTATACCTTAAAATAAATCAAAAGGAAGGGTCAAAAACAAGTCCAAGGATTGGGTTGATCTAGACCCATACTCATTTGTGCCTTTAAGGCTACAATTTTGTGTTTGTGTGCTTGCTTTGTTTTCTTGTCAAAGAAAAATCAGAAAATCAATCCCAAAAACAAAGTATTCATCCAACATCTGTCAACACAACCAAAAACATCAAAAACAAGGTACAAACAAACAAAGAATCACATTTTATGACCATTCTTCACATCTTGCGAAAGAAGAAGTGTCATCAGAGTATCACCTTGAAAAGGAGACCACTAAGCTCAAAGGCTTTAATCAAAAGGAGGAAATTCTTCTATATCAATAGACAAATCTTTGTCTCCCATAGAGTCTTTCTATATCGCATGCGTCTATACCTTCAAGGTAAAACAAACGAGTTTGATTCGGAATCACTGAACCGCAGAGCTTTTATGCAATATAGAGCTCTGAGTTATCACAAAAATCAAGGAGGAAAGATTAATCCCAACTTCTTCCCAAACATCTGTATCACCTACAACACAGCTCGAGAAGTGCCACCAACGCCCGAAAGGGAAGAGATAGAGTTTGTCCCATTTGTGACACAGAGTTTTTATTGAAGTTAAAAACAAAACATCCATCATCTTACTCATACATTATCATTCCATCATCAATCCATCCCAAAACTCTCAAAACATTCAGAGGTTCTTGTCCCAAGATCCCTTTTTAGATATTGCTTGAAATCAAAACACATCACTTTTAGATTGTTTCTACATCTAGGATAAGCTCATCCTAAGAGACACATCTACGCAGGTTAAAACTAGTTCATGAGTGAATCCTCTCATTGCTAGGTAGTCAAAATCTGTAACACATCTCAGATTTCTCTACACCTTATCACATCCAAACTTATCAAACAAACAAGCAATTCAAAAAAAGGAATTTCGGTTACATCTATCTTAAAGTGCTAGAGATCTACATACAACACAAATCACCAACCAATCAATCTTGCATTTCATCACCACTCATCATCATCTTCAATCAACTTCAAAACCAAACTTGTAAACAAAATGGCTCAAACCCGATCACGATCAAGGCAACGAGAAATGGAAATTGAGGAAGAAGAGGACAACCTCAATGAATTTCAAGAAGCACTTGGAGGAAATGGGAATGATGAAAACCCAAGTACTCCCACTCCTTCAACAATCGAAAGGGTTCAGCATAACCCTCATTTTAACAGATTATTTGATGAAATACTAAGGAGCAATGCGGATGCTCACTTCTTAAGACTGGCTCAAGAAGGAGCCAAACTCCCCTCAGACTTTGATCTTGCCCAATTAAGACAAGCATCAGAAAGACAAAGTCGCCATGAGGAGGAAAGGCGTAGAGATCCCATCAGATATAACATCCCTCGAGGTAACCCACCACCTCCTCCTCCAAACGAAATGGAGATGTTGCGGCAACAAGTTGAGAATCTCGCCCAGCAACTTCATAGTGGTGTTAAAACCAATCAATTCTCACTTAACGACATCTGTCCCTATCTGTTTGACAGGAATCTTTATATGCCACCCTTTCCACGCGGGTTCGAAACACCAAAATTCGAAAAATATAGAGGAAAGGGAGATCCCCGCGATCATGTCCGAGAATTTCATTCCGCTTGTCTTGAAGTAGCTTATGAGGACACATACTTAATGCGCCTTTTTCCCCAAAGCTTGGGAGGAACAACCACATCATGGTTTTCCCGACTACCAGGTGGCATAAGAACATTTGAGGAACTCATCCAGAAGTTCCTATCTCATTACTCTTATAATATTGAACGCGACATCACCATGGCTGATCTATGCAACACCAAACAAAAACCAGGTGAATTATTCTCAGTATTCCTGCAACGATGGCGCCAAATGTCTAGCAGACGTTCTCTTCAGTTACCTGAACGAGAACTAGTGGAAATTTTCATTTCCAACTTAAACGAAGAAATGGAATTTCACCTGGATGTCAAGGATACAGACTCTTTTAACGATATGATCACCAAGGGTATAAAATGTGAAAGGGCACTCATCAAAAAAGGACTCATCAAAATCTTTAATGAACCCAAAGATGGTCCTCGCCCGCGTTTCAATAGCGATAAACCGAACTTCTGGAACAAGAATAAGAATATCGTTAACGATGGAGTTGTGGATGCTCAGACTGTCCAAAATGCACAACCTGTGGTTCGATTTGCAGGACAAAATCCTCCACCTCAAAATAACACAAATGTTCCTCTTAATCAAGGTCGCATCACATCTCATGATGAACCAAGACCTCGTCAACAAAAACAAAAACACACATACACTCCCTTAGGGGAACCCATTGAAACAGTGATGCGACAACTCATTTCTCAGAATTTGATCACTCTACCTAAGCTATCAAACTATGAGCCTCAGGTCAAACCGGCATGGTGGAGAGATACTGAACATTGTGAATTCCATCAAGGAAGAGGACACAAGACAAGTAATTGTCACCGATTGAAAGATCTCATTCAAGATCTTATTGACCGAGGAGAAATTGAAATTGAAGGGCATGACCCAAAAACAACCAATAATGATCATCAGATGTTCAAGAATCCACTTCCATCGCAAGATCAAAGGGGTCCTTCCACTTCCAGACGAGGTCCTGATACCACTGATTATACGCAGGCTGCGTATAATTACACTGTCAATCACCTGTATGATGCCAGTGAACAAATTGCAACTATCACCTTCAAAAATCCCACCTCAAATTGCAATGTTGTTACACGTCGTGGCAAGGTCACCATCAAGGCAGCTCCACAAGGCACCACCTCCGTCCCAAAGCAGTACAATCTTGTGGAACAATTAGACAAAACCCCTGCGCTTATATCCATTTTGGAGCTTTTGCGTCTGTCACCCTCTCATAAAAAAATCTTGGATCAAGCACTCCAAGAAGCGTCAGTCCCTGCAAACCTGAACACGGACCAATTTCAAGCCATGGTTGGAAGTCTAAAGTCATCACCTTGTCTCACTTTTTCCGAAAGTGATAACTCTTCCTTCCAGCAACCTCATAACGCCTCACTCCACATTGAAGGCTTTGTCAACCAACACAGGATCAAGCGAGTCTTGATTGATAATGGAGCAGGCCTAAACATTTGCACACTACAGTTGGTCACAGCATTGGGCTATGCAGTAGAATCAGTGGATCCTCGCAAGAAGATCACCATCAAGGCCTATGATGATGCAGAGCGTTCATCCAAAGGAGCTGTGGTACTACCCATCCGAGTGGGCCCTGTGGTAAAACACATAATTTGTCAGGTTCTGGACCTTCCTCTGCCATATAATCTATTATTAGGGAGACCTTGGATACATGCCATGCAAGCTGTTCCATCTACCTACCATCAATGTATCAAGTTCCCACATAACGGGGTCGAGATCACAATCCTAGGCGATGCAAATCCCTTTGCATTTTGCCATAATATCAGCCATCAACCAGAGATTACCGTTCCTAATAATAGAGAAGCCATTTCCTCCACATCATATATAAATCCCGCCTCTCTTGCCAGTTCAAACACCCCTATGCCCAAGCAAGAAAAGCTAAAGATGAAAGTAGCAGAGGAAGGTCCTGGAGAATATAACTTGAGTCAGCTCTTTTGTGTGGGACAAATGCCCACTTCTCCTAGAACACATGGTAAACCACAGCAGTTGCTCCAACAACCACTAATCACGCCAGCATGTGCCTTAACGCCTTTCATCCTTGGAAAGAGTCAAGAGGAAGAAACACAAGATGAGGACCTAGCAGACTGGATCTATAAGGATCCCATCACCACTAACATACCGCAAGTTACACTTCCTACGGAACAATATGGCAAAGGTCTCCTCATTATGCAAAGAATGGGATATGATGGTCAGAGTGCTTTAGGATACTGCAAACAAGGACGACATGAACCTCTGCTACCAGAATTCAAGCCCAAAGGTAATACAGGCCTAGGCTTTGAAAAAGAAGTCCTTCCTAAACTCAAATTCAAAGGAAAACCCAGCAAACCATTTTGCCCACCTACTGCAAAGAGGACACCTTTCATAATCAAAGCACCATCAAACACTATCCCCACTGCCCCATCGAGGCTCACAAACCCACCGCAACCATCATCAGTGCCAAACATACCACCAATCGCACCAGTAATCCCATCAGCAACACCATTTGTAGCAACAACTGTATCAGAACCCACAGCAGCATCTATGGCACCAGCCGTTCCATCAGCAGCCACTGAGTCACCATTACCGATACTTCCAGTAACAACTCCTTTAAACCCCATCATGGTTCCTGCAGCACCGATCACCACAAAGATACATAAACCAATCACACCTGTCGTGTTCAACTCCAAAGACATCCCAGTATGGTATAGCAATCGGATGCTGGAAAGTGATTCAGAGACCGACTCACATGAGTGGGAATTCGATTCAGTGCAACTTAACACTTCAGATGAGGAAGACACATCACCACCTCCGCCACGCAAAGACATTCCTGTTTACGGAGAAGCACAGATAAAGACCACTTGGGTACCTGAGCTGGAAACATCTTCCACAGACCCTACGTCTCATCCTACGCCTGATTCTGACAGGGAAAGTACCATCAACTACCTTCACCACACTGTCTTAACCCTCACTGATACATCTCCCGCACTTAACCTAATCGATGACGTAATGCCCATTATCCACCCTGAACTCATTGAATGGAACCAACCAAATCCCCCATGTCTTGACCTCTTCCAGAATGATGAGGCTATCATTGACTTTTTGGAATTAAGGGATAATCTACCAAGCGGGGATCACAAAGCTGGATTCGCCATTGAACTTAATAGCGCAGCATACTTCGGGGCAGATGCCAAATCCTTCAGCTGCAAAAATATAACAATAAAACATGGATCTTCCAGTGAAAACCACACTGTGGCACTATTTGATCCGACAAAAGTAAAAAGAAAGAGAGTATCCAATGGTGAAAACCTCTCTGAGGCGCCTGAGGATGAAGGGTTTGACATCCTCCCTGCTAGTACACAACAGGAACGATCAACGATTCTCATTGAGGAAACCAAAGAATACAATGTGGGGACTCCTGAAAATCCTCATATCATACATCTGGCATCTCTTCTCACTCCGGAGGAACGGCCTCAATTTATAGAGTTCTTCCAACAGCGTCAGATCAACTTTGCATGGTCATATGCAGACATGCCTGGGCTTGATCCTGATTTAGTCATGCATCATCTCACAGTAGCAAAAGGAGCCAAACCTGTCAAGCAGAAGCTTCGTAAGATGCATCCCCAGATTGCCGTGCTAGTCAAAACTGAACTCAAGAAACTCCTGGATGTTGGTTTCATTAGACCAATTGATTATGCAGAATGGATCTCCAACATTGTACCAGTGGGCAAACCAAAAGGGGGCATCCGCATTTGTACAGACTTCAGAGATCTGAATAAGGCATGTCCTAAGGATGACTTCCCTCTACCAAATATCGACATCATAGTAGATTTGACAGCAGGACATGCCATGCTTTCACTCATGGATGGCTTTTCAGGATACAATCAGATAAAGATCGCACCAGAGGACCAACATAAGACAGCCTTCACATGTCCATGGGGCACATATTGCTGGAATGTAATGCCTTTTGGTCTAAAGAATGCAGGAGCGACCTATCAAAGAGCAATGACCACCATCTTCCATGACATGATGCATACTATGATGGAAGATTATGTGGATGATTTACTAGCAAAATCACTTACTAGAGAAGGACATCTTCACATCTTAGATAAAATCTTTGATAGACTGGAACAATACCATGTTCGACTCAACCCAAAAAAATGTGTCTTCGAAGTGACCTCCGGGAAACTTCTAGGATACATTGTATCAAGCAAAGGTATTGAGGTCGACCCAGCAAAGGTAAAAGCAATCATGGACATGCCACCTCCAAAGAATATCAGTCAGCTAAGGACACTACAAGGACGGCTTCAATCCATCCGAAGATTCATTGCACAATTGGCTGATAAGTGTCACCCATTCACACACCTGCTACACAAGAACATCCGCTTCCAATGGGATGACAAATGCCAGCAAGCATTTCAGGCACTTAAAAACTATCTCATGAATCCACCATTGTTGATGCCACCTGATCCAAGTAGACCATTATTGCTCTATATCTCAGCGACAAGTACAGCATTGGGTGTACTACTGGCACAACATAATACAAAAAGCAAAGAGTGTGCTGTATACTACATCTCTCGTACACTGGTTGGCTATGAACTCAATTATACACCTATTGAGCGAGCTTGCCTAGCAGTAATCTTGGCAGCCACTAAACTGAGGCACTATCTGTTAACACACAAGGTACAACTCATCGCAAAGATTGATCCACTCAAGTATTTACTCAGCAAAGCAGCATTGACAGGTCGTTTGGCCAAATGGGTAATGATTCTAAGTGAATTTGACATTGAGTATGTGGACCGTAAGGCTATCAAAGGGCAAGTTATTGCAGATCAGTTGGCTGATGCACCACTCATAGGCGATCATCCTCTCATTTCCAATTTTCCAGATGAAGAGATATTCATGATCACAGAAGCACAACCATGGAAACTATATTTTGATGGTTCATACACTAGGCATGGCTCGGGGGCAGGCATTCTGTTTATCACACCTCAAGGTGATAGCATCCCGAAGTCTTACAGGCTCACATTTCCATGCACAAACAACATAGCAGAGTATGAGGCCTTGATCACGGGACTCAGGTTAGCCGTACAATGGAAATTACAAGAACTACAAGTATATGGCGACTCGCAACTGGTCATTCGACAAGCAACTGATGAATATCAGACCAAAGATGATAAACTCATGCCATACAAACAAATGGTGGACACTCTAAAGACATCATTTACTACTATCACTTTTGAGCAGATACCAAGAGAGCAGAATCGAGCTGCTGACGCCATGGCTACCATCGCATCTTTACTAGATCTTCCACAGAATTCAACACGCTACAAGTTCTTGGTAGAACAGCTTTGGATCCCCGCTTATGATATCCCTGAATCTGAAATGATATGTCGCCTTGTTGGTTCCGAATCCCCATGGTACGGTGAGTTCTACACCTATCTCCGCGATCATACCCTTCCTCCCGACCAATCAAATAACCAACGGAAAACCTTCATTCGCCAAACTGCTCGATATACCATTATTGCTGAAACCCTATACCGACGAAGTCTTGATGGTACTCTCCTTCGATGTCTGGAACAAGATGAGATAACAAAGGCTTTGGAAGAAGTACATGAAGGAATTTGTGGGACTCACTCAAGTGGTCCGTCACTAGCCAAGAAGATCATGCGAGCAGGATACTATTGGCCATCTATGGAAAAGGATTCCTACTACTTTGTCAGGAAATGCAAGAAATGTCAAGTTCATGGCGACCTGATACATGCACCGGCCCAGGAACTGCAACCAATTACGACACCATGGCCTTTCTGTCAATGGGGCCTTGACCTTGTGGGTAAGATTCATCCATCTTCATCCAACGGCCATAAATTCATTATTACCGCTACTGAATATTTCACAAAGTGGATCGAAGCTGTTCCACTTACCCAAGTCACCGGCAAGCAGATCGCCTCATTCATCCTCAACTACATCATCTGCCGGTATGGTGTGCCCATGTCCATTGTCACAGATAACGGTCTTCCTTTCAAAAATCAGGATGTCCGTGAGCTTTGTGAGAAATTTCATATCCAACACCGCTTTTCCACTCCCTATTACCCACAAGGCAATGGTCAGGCTGAAGCATCCAATAAAAACATATTGAGAATCCTAAAGAAGACAGTCAATGATGCCGGTCGTGATTGGCATGTTCAATTGAATCCAGCATTATGGGCATATCGAACTAGCATTCGAACCCCTACAGGTGCAACTCCTTATTCATTAGTCTATGGTGCAGAAGCTATCTTGCCTATTGAGGTCGAGATACCATCATTACGAGTTTCCTTGCATAATCTCATCGATGATGAAACCTACAGAGTATCCCGTCTTCAGGACTTAGAGTTACTTGATGAGAAACGACAAGCTGCATACAATCACCTCAAAGCCTATCAGCAGCGCATGAGCAGAAGCTACAATCACCGAGTTAGACCTCATACATTTGAGGTAGGTGATCTTGTTCTTCGAGAGAATCCTCGCAACCAACCAAACAGAGAACATCCAGGCAAGTTTGAATCAAATTGGCTGGGCCCATATGTTGTCACTGCTGTGTTCGGGTCCGGGGCATATCAGTTGGCTACATCAGACGGAGAACCGCTCGCAGATCCAATCAATAGCATGCACCTCAAACGGTTTTATACCTAAGGTGTACAAGGCATCAGGCTCCCCTGCATATCAGAAAATACCAAAAACATTCAGAAAAATGTCCTAAAGAAAATATAAAAACATTCAAAAAAGTAAAGAAAAATCATGCATCCAAACGGTGAACAACCACTCCGGTGGCACCTTGGGTAAGTGCGATGGTGAAAACCTGGCAAACAGGCACCACTCGTAAAGGCAATGGCTCCAGTATCTTTCAGGCTCGTTGCGATCACATTCATGCACACACCCATCCATCCATCCCAACCATGGCTCGTTATTTGATCTGCAATTAAGAAAGTACTCCATGCGTCTAGCATCCCACCTTTTCATAGTTAGGTCTACAAACTGGGGGCAATACCCTTACCCTCGTGATGGAAGTGGATTCTACATTGTCTTATATATCATTACGCTCTTCATTCAAGCAATCATCAGAAAATACCAAAAACATTCAAAAATGACTCACAAAATCCAAAAACATTCAAAAATGACTCACAAAATCCAAAAACATTCAAAAATGACTCACAAAATCCAAAAACATTCAAAAAACTATTACACAAAATCCAAAAACATCGAAAAACCCATCGAAAATCACACAAAAACATGGCAACACCTTGTACATATTCATCCAATCAGATGCAAAACAAACATTGACAAACTACTCACACAATGACCATTTACCAATCAAACCAAAACAATCGACATCAACAATCCAAACCTGTCTTTAACCAAGGATGTATCCTTCCTTACCAAAACAAAGACAAGATGACGTTTTCTTTGACAAGAAAATTCTGTTAAGCTATCAAATGCTTGGTTGATTCGTGAGTAATTCATTTGTTTATCTGTATCGGGATCTTTCAGCATTGTTTTGTATTTGTTTGCGCATTATTTCCGATGAAGTTCTGGGGCATGTACTAATGGTGTCTACGTGGGAAGTTCACCAAGCTACGTGCTCTTATGCAAAATGCAGTCATAGATCACTACGGCTTGCTGACTACAGCGTATACCTCGACCATATGAACATGAACCATTACCAAGGATCCATATTCTTTATTCTTTATGTATATATACTGTTTGGTTGCAGGTACAATGCTCATCCTTTGATTCCTCTTCCTCCAAATTGGATAAAGGTTTTATTTTTTAGTACGGTATGTACTTGTCTCAGGATCTGATCAAGCCTAAGATCCAGGAGGACGATCCAAGTCATGCACGAAAGGAGATAATCCTTGTCTGTTCCGCAAGCAATACTCTGGTCGACTTGACCCTTATATCAAGTCGTTTGTATTAACTTGCTATATTAAAATCCATGAAAGAAATACTCAGGTCATCTTGAATCATTGTGTCAAGATGCTTGTATTCTCTTTCAACATTTTAAAGCTCAATGATGAAAATCGAGCACTATGGATCCTCATTCCATCTCATCTGTATATACTGCATTTCGTTGCATTCCATCCACTCATTCATTCATATAGAGGTTTTATATGCAAAAATGAGAAAATTAAGCTGGTCTTGGATACAATCACGACCGAGTACTCTGATACATCATCAATGCATCATGCAAAGTCTTAAAAACCTTGCATTCCTCATGATCATATCACCCTTGCATTTAGGTGCATCTTGCATTATGTCCATTCATGTCATTTTTACACATAAACGTTGCATATAAGTTCATTATTGACATTAGTTGCAGTAAAATCATTTTCATCATGGCATCAATCATCAATAATTAGATTCATTCATGGGATTAAATTGTCTTTGATCGTATTAAATCATTTAATAAGCATTCATCTCATATCGATTATCCATTATCATTTTATTAACCTTTTTCACCATTTATCATTTGCATACATTTCTTTATAGTAAAAAGATGCATTCATTCATTACTAAGTATCTTTTTATGCTCATTGTAAGATTCATTCACATTGCATTCATTATCATTACATTAAGGTGCAGTTATTATACCCATTAGTTATCATATCATCCCATTATCATTTGCACTTACAAACATATTTAAAACGCATTTAAAATCATTCATTTAGGCATTATCATATAAACACTTGTACTTTACATTTGTTTATTCATCTACATTCATATCATCATATAAACACTTGTACTTTACATTTGTTTATTCATCTACATTCATATCATCATATAAACACTTGTACTTTACATTTGTTTATTCATCTACATTCATATCATCATATAAACACTTGTACTTTACATTTGTTTATCCATCTGCATTCATTTAGGCATCATCATATAAACACTTGTACTTTACATTTGTTTATCCATCTGCATTCATTTAGGCATTATCATATAAACACTTGTCCTTTACATTTGTTTATTCATCTGCATTTATCATATAAACATTTGCACTTAAACATTTTGTTTATCCATATTACATTCATCTAAAAACACACATCTAGCTGCATATTTATACATCAAATCATTGCATTAACATTATCACATAAATCGTCTCATCATTACATTGCAATAGGAAACATCAAAAATCCTGTTCACACATCAAAGCATAAGCATATATCATCATGGCATTCCATACATAAAGCATTACATCACAAATCAAACAAATCATACACATATAAACCTGCATTCATATGTCAGTATACAACATCATAAATCATCATAAAAACATGCATAAAAGAGACATCTCATCAAATGCATCCATATACACATATCCATCTACGCACGCAAACATAATCATGCATAAACATCCATACATACTCAAATGCATCTCATCACAATATGGGATCTCCTCATATATATCATCTCATATATCAGAGTACAATGAAGTCTACAAAATCGGCTACCAAAAAGCCATCCAAGATACAGTTCAAACATAGACAATGATACAACACATGTATGCAAAAATGCTCTCTCAGATGCCGCTCTGGCCAGATGCTGTACCTGCCCCACCCCTACCTACTCCACCACTGGTACCTGCCCCACCTGATCCATCTCTCCGTGGAGGCCTCATCGAACCCCCACTCCCTCCTGCATCTCCTGATCTATCCCGTCGCAAAGGACCCATCACTCCCCCACTGCTCTGCATCCTCTGTGATCGCTCGGATCTCGTCTGCCGCATCTGGGTATAACTGAGAGCTCGCTGACTGAATGGCACAACCTGCTCATATAAACCTCACCAGTACTCTATCTCGGCCTGCGCTCGCCCAAACTGCCTCATAGTCTCCCCTGATGGACCCTGTGCTCCTGCTCGGACTCTCTCTTGCAGCTCCGCCAAACTCTCCACCGCCGTATCTCTCTCCCGCAGCACCACTGTCAGCTCTGACTCACGTGCAAATAGCTGCACATCTCTAGCTGCTACCTCCGCCTCTAATCTCTCTACCCGGGCCTGCAAATAACCTATCATGTGCTTCCGCAGATCTCCAGTCGCTCCCTCCCCTATATCCATGGCTGCTGCACCTGTATCACCCCCTCCACTAGGTCCCTCCTCTGCACCACACTCCCCTGCACCACCCTCTCCTGCACCTGTATCCATAGGGATCTCTCTCTCCATCCCCCTACCACTCAGCTGCACTCCTCCCTGCATCAAAGGACCCTGTGATATCTGCAGTGGTAACCCCCCTCTCCCTCTCCGCTGTCTCCCTCCTCCTCCTCCTCCTCCTCCACCACCACCTCCTCCACCACCACCTCCTCCACCTCCTCCACCAACACCTCCTCCTCTCCGTCCCCATCTCCTCTCATCCTCAAACGCTGGGATCGGCTCCGCTGGATCTGATATCCGTCGGATCGGGTGCGCCGCCCGATACTGGGTATACTCTGCTGTAACCCCTGCATCAACGACCCTCGGTCGTAGATCCCATGGCCTCGCCTGCAGTGTACGAAACTCTGCCAGTGCCTGATCATACGGTAGCACTGGACCCCATGCATACCGCTCTCGAATCACTCGAGCATACTCTCCCGATCCGCTCGGCAGACCCTGCTGCCGTCCAAACTGCCTCATAACCCGTCCTGGCACCTGTCTCTCTACGTGATAAGAGGTCCTCCCAATGAGGAATCGGGTCATGAAGACATAAGGTAGTGCCTCCGCATCATCCTCCCATGGCTCACACTCCAAGTATGGCCGCCAGATCACTGCATCTAGGTCATCTAATGCTCGCCTCCACCACTCTAGCTTCCCCAAGTGGGGCTGGCTCATCATACCACTATACATGAATATATAGGGCTGGTCTACGGCTCGGAATCTCAGACTCACTGGTCGAGTCACTGGTAAGTGCTCCCATGCCCACACATGCAGCAGCGTCATGCCTACTGCAAGAGACCCCCGCTCTCTGTACACCACCTCATGCAACTCCTGGTACATGTGCGCTAGCACGCACGGCCCCCAGGCATATCGGGTCCCCTCTGTCACCATCATCTCAATCACCTGTCCCCATCCGACCGCCAATCCATGTGACCACCTGTCTGGACACAGAAGTCCTCCCACGATCCCTGACAAAACTGCTGGAAGGGGCTCATATAGTGCTACTATATCCTCCCAGGCAATCGACCCATCATCAATGAATACGTCCTCATCAAAAATCCTCTGGCAAGACACTGTCCCCCAGGATCGATCATACGTCACCAGCCGCCCTCGAATCGGAATCCGCAGAATGCGCCACACGTCCTCCAAAGTCACCGTCATCTCGCCCTGAGCCAGATGGAACGTACATGTCTCACTGTGCCATCGCTCTGCTAAAGCTGTAATCAGGCCGTGATTCATCCGAATCACGGGCATATGCATCACCTCATAGAGCCCAGTAGCCGCAATACAATCTATCTCGATCTGAGTCAAACGATCTCGCAACCCCTGTGTCGCGGGGTGGCGCTCGCGTAACTGCAACACGCGTAGATCCTCCTGCACATCGACATTCATCAAACCACCATCAGTTGTTTTGTTATCAAACTTTCTTAAGTTTAAACCTAGACTATCATCAGATACTTTGATCAAGTATCTTCGAGTCTCAACAGGTAAGCAATCATGGCCGCCTAGACTTCAACAGGCATTTCTCCTAACAAATGACCTAAGTCTCATCGGGCTGCTATGGTTCAAAACAACTCCCACTTCACCTCACCATCCATCAATCGTTAGACATCCGGAGTTTTATTTTGTCCGAAACTGGGGCATCTTGTATCCTAAAGCAAAAGCGCTATTTAATCTACAATAGCGCTCATTCTGAACAATAGCGCTACAAAAACAAAAGCGCTAAAACAGCTACACAATAGCGCTATTCCGGTCAATAGCGCTCAATTAACTACACCATAGCGCTATTTAATCAAAAGCGCTAAAACCAATATACAATAGCGCTATTAAACATCAATAGCGCTCAATTGACCCTACCGTAGCGCTAATTTATCAAAAGCGCTCAAACTTGCTTGCAAAAGCGCTAAATCCATTCAAAAGCGCTACAACTAGCCTACAAAAGCGCTATTGCGGCACAATAGCGCTAATTTATGGAGCAAAAGCGCTAAAAACATAGTTCCAGCGCTCTTGCTCCGACTTGACTTGGACTTAGCTAAAAACATACCAAAAATGCATAAAAAGTGGGTTTTCGAATTTGCGTACCACTGGTCCATAGTCGGCTGGGCGCTGGTACCGGCGGACTCGCTCAAATCTGTGCTCGGTGATCGGAAACGGCATCGTCGCTCCTCGTTGCTCCTCCAAATGTCACTGTCAGAGCTCTAGTTTTCAACTGGTCGCGGTCACAAATGATCCTATTTTACCCCCTTTCACCCCATTTATACCCCCCGCCGTCACCATAACTTTGTCCTGCTCATCGCCGTGGTCCCCGTGAACTTCCCGAGCCCCCCATTTCTCCATGTTTCTCCCGATTTCTTCTATTTTTCACCAGTATACCTCACTTCTTCCCTTATATCACCCTGCCAATTTTCATTCTTTTTCGAGAGATCGCCCGATTTTTCAAAATTTTTCGGCCCATCTCTCGAGGGGGCATACTACCCATTAAATTTATATTTTATGGGGCATTTCTTCACACCAGTTTTTCTTTCTTTGAAACGATGCGATAAACTGCACCGTCTCAAAGAGGGGCAAATGTAGTCACACAAATCTGTCCATTTTAATTAAATGAATATTTCGTATTTATTTGATTAAAAATCCACTAGCCATCAATTAATTAAATTAATATTTAATTAATTCATCCCCAAACATTCTTCTATTAATTAAATAAATTATTCGATTTATTTTAATTAATTCATTAAAATCAAATTCCCATTAATTAAATAAATAAATCAATTTATTTAATTAAAATCCCCCTTTTCCTCTTTTAAATAAATTAACATTTATTTAAATCATTTTAAAAAAAACCCCCCCACTTGCATTTTCCTACAAATGCAACTTGCACACATTATTGAAATAAATGAATTTTTATTTCAATAAAATCCTATTTTCCCTCACCCACCAAATCAACTTGCAAAATCTAATCCCCTTTTCGATTCTTCTAACCCCTTCCTGATTAGCCTAATCCATCCCCTAATTATTGTCACATTCCTAAGCAAAATGGAGTCACTTCTCAAAGACTCCAAAGTCTTTGAAAAGCATTTAATGCTTTGTGTGTTCAACAAATTAACCTCCAAAGTCTTCCAAGACCACTAATGGCTCTTACATGACCATTTATGGCTCTTACATAACCATTTATGGTTATTTCAATCTTGTCTCCCCAAACATTTATTGTCTTGACCATATTCATCCATTTCACATTTGCACAAGAATTTATCCATTGGATAAAAGCTTTATTCTTTGAATAAAGAGTTTATTCATTTAACCAACCTTGACTCAAAATCCCAAGGTCATATCAGGCATTTAATGCTTATTCCCTCTCCTCTCAACCTATCTCACATTGACACTTGTCATCCTGGGATTGGGTTGAAAGCCCTCACATGGATTTGAAATCATTCAATCCTGACCCTTGTTGAGATTATTCAATCTCAACCATCCATTGCTCCATTTTTCCTATAAATAGAGCTCATTCCTTCATAATCCAGATCCTGAAAACTTGTATGCATTTAGACTATAGACATTTTAGAGAGCATTTTAGCATAAACAATCTAAATCTTGTCTTTTTGGTAAAATACTTCATTTTAGCATTAAAATAGCTTTTTATTTCACATTTAGAGCTATTCCATAAATCTCAATCCTCCATAAGCATCCATAGTGCAAAAAGCTGTTGAGAGCTACACTATTTTGGAACTTGGAGAGGAGAGGAACAAGGGAGAAGAAGCTAGGAGTATGTTAGGAGGTATTTGGAGATGCCTCATCATGTTTGCTTTGATAGTTAAATATGCTTGCATGCTTATAGTCTCTCTCTTGGTATGCCTTTTTAGATTAGTTTTCGATTGATTAACGCTAACTTTTTGTGTGTTTTGTGTTGATTGATCTTGGACTAATCTTGTGCCATTTAGGAGGGCATCAGTAATCATTTGCGATTATCAACTTGTCAATCTTGTCATTTTGTGATCGATTCATCATCAATCCTTGTCCTTGTCAGCCTTGTCATTTTGTGATCGATTCGTCAACGATCCTTGTCCTTGTCAATCTTGTCATTTTGCGATCTATTCATCATCGATCCTTGTCCTTTTCAATCATGTCAATTTGGATCGATTAGTCATTGTTCCTCGTCATTTCGCGCCTATCAATTTGATCTCCTTGTCAATCTTGGTCAATTTGTCATTGATTTTTGTCAACCAATCTCAATCATTTATCAACATTGGTCCTTTGTCAATCAGAATCATGATCGAACCTACATTAATTTCTTGTTGTCTTGACCTAATTCCTTGTCCTCTTATTTCTAGGGTTTTATGATTTGTTCATTTAATCCTTTTCTTCTTCCTTGTGGGTTAAATAAATCTATTTATTTAGTCCTAGGTCTCTTTCATGAATTAATCAATGGATGAAAACCTATTAATTAATTCACCTAATTTCTATTTCATCTTTTTCCTCAATTTTCTAATTTTCAAATTTCTCCTAATTCCTAATTTCTATTTCTCCTATTTTCTTTAATTTTTTTCTAATATTTCCCCTAATTTCATTCCCTCATTTTCTCCTATGTTTATGCTTCCATTTGTTGCAATCATGGAGGCTATTTTCTCTCTTCCCTTTTGTCATGGGAATGGCATTTCAATCTTGTCATAATTTGTCATACACCTTGCATAGAAATTGTCATACATTTGTCATAATTTTTCCATTCTTGATTTGAATTTCCTTTCAAATCTCTTCATGCTAATCTTGTCCTCTCTCCAATTTGTCTATAAATTGGATGATTTTCTTCAATGAAAGGGGGAATCAATCACATTTTCAAGTAACCTTATGCCGCGAATTTCATCTCTCAACAACTTGCTTTCCACTTGCATTTTGCACTTATAGGTGAGATCCACATCAAATTTGAAGGTGAAAGAAGAACAATGGAGCCACATGAAGGAGATATCTGTGTCAGTTTGCTCTGATTTCATTTGATTTGAATATCTTGTCTTTATGTCTTCATTGATTGGATTGGGATTGCTTTCATAGCAGCTTTAGGTTTTGTGGTTGTCCTAATTGCTATTGTTTTGATGATTTTCAATTTCTTGATCTACACCAATTAACCAACTTAATGCTTAATACCAATAAACCAATTAAGTGTACCGGTAGACAGTGTTAACAGTAAATTGCTATACCGGTAAAGATTAATGCATGAAACATAAACATAGAGTCCTAGGGCATATTGTCATCTCCCTTCATTTTAGTCCTTTTCATTGCAAGCGTCCTCATTTTTCACTTAGGTTCAAAATTATTTCCCTAAGTTTGCATTTCATTGTCATATCCAAGCTAAATTTCCATTTAGGTGACATTCGTGCATTATCCTTGTCATGCTAAAATTAAGTCTTGCCTAGGTTGCATTTCGCATATTCCAAGTCATTGGTCTTCGCATATCCTTATCATTGTATTGTCATCTTGTCTTGGCTTCATCTTGTCATATCATATCCTTAGATCATTTTCATGTCATATCCTAAGTCATTGTCATAATCATTGTCTTCTTGCATTTAGTCTCAAAAATTTGGTTTGTCAAACTTGAAAAATCAAAACTTTGGATGATACCCTAAGTTGTTGTTAAGGAGTCTTGACCTTGTCTAAAATTTGTCCTTTCATTAATATCATTTTTGTCAAACCTAGCTTAGTATCCAAGCATATAGGTGAGACATTGTCAATTTTTCCTATTGTCATTTGGTCCTTTGTCCTTTAAGGTCTTGACTTCATTTCAATTTCCCAAGGTCGTGTCTTTAGCTTTGCATTTCAAAAGTTTGTCTCCAAAAATTCAAAAGGTACAAAAACATTAAGTTGCATTGTCATCCTTTTAGGTTGCATTTGTCAATCCCATTAGTTGCATTGCATAGTGACATGTTTGTTGAAATGAGGTCTCAACCTTCTTACGAAGCCATGTCATCACAATTGAGAAATCAATCATGTCAATCCAATCTCTATGTGTCTCAAAACTTGGATCAAACTTATCATGATGATGTAAATGTCCAAATACAAAAACTAGAGGAGAAACTAGCTCGAGAAAAGGAGATTTTGGAACAAAAAGTGAAAAACATTGAGAAGAATAGATCACAAATGTCCAAAATGTTTCAAAAATTTCCAAGTCAAAATCCAAATATTGAGCCAATTGATGTAAGATCTCGTATTGAACAATCAAACATACCAGATCTCCTCTCACAAATAGAGATGATGAAACAATTTCAAGAAAAGAGACAACAACATTATGTGCCTTCACAATAAGAACAAGAAGGTGTTTACTATCAATCAGATTTTCAACCATCACAACCAATTGTTCAACAGTTCGAACATTTCCAATAGACACAACCAATGGTCCAACATATACAACCAACGCAACCAATGGTCCGATTTCAACAATATGTCCAACCAACTATACAATGTCCACAAATAGTTCAACCAATGGTGGAATATCAACAAGTTCAATCAACATATCAATGTCAATAACCACAATCACAAATTCAAAAACAAAACTTGCAACATGCACCAAGCCAAATTTTGAACATGTCAAACCAATTTGATCAACATCTAGTTCGAAATCAAAACATGACATCAGACCAGAACCAACTCCTTTCCAAACAAGTTAAAATTCCAGATACAACTATGTCAAAACCTCGAAAGAAAGGTGGCCTTATTGCAAGGATCTTAAGGAAATTACCAAGTGAGTTCTTTGAGGAAGATCAAGATAATACACTTATGTCTAGCAATGCCTCATCCCCCCACAAAAAAATTGACTCTCCAGTGGCATCTATCCCTACACCTTTAGAAGTTTCACAAGAACCTTCCATATTGTCCTCATCAAACAATACACCCAAGGATGAAATTATCCAAGGGCTATCCATAATTGATTGCCAAGATAATCCAATTCATGATGCACATCCTTGTCATGTTTCAGAAATACAAGACCCAATGCCACCATGCACTTTATTGCCATTACCTGTTTTAGAGGACCCCATTCAAAGTCCCTCTTCCTCATGTTCAAGCATTGATTCCTTGCCAGAATCCATCACAAATGTTCAAAGTGCATTTTCTTCATGCCAAAACATTGATTCCTTGTTAGAATCCCCCATGCATATCCAAAGTCCAACCTCATGTCAAGAGGATAATTTAGAGCATGAAGAAATGAGTCCTAAAGAAAATCAAGATCAAGATCCTGAAACCTTATCATCCCATCCAATTGTTGACCAAGATCCCATTTCCCCAAACACTCACAATGATTCGCTTATTCCTGTCAATTCTATCCAAGAACACAATGTCCTTTCAAATCCCATTGACATTCCACTCCCTAAGAAAGATCAAGATATCCCTTCCATCCTTTCTGATGATCCCATTAAAAGTAAAGAGCAAAGCACCTTTAAAGAGGATTCCAATGATCTTCCTCCTTGTCAAGATCAAATTATTCCTTTAAATCCTCCACAAGATCCTTTTGTTCCTCCATCTCCTTGTCTTAATCCTCCAAATACACTCCAAGATCTCATTTCTTTTAATAATCCCATTATTTATCCCATTCCATCTCTTGAATATCCTATCATTGATCCATGTCCACCACACAATCCTAGTCCCCCTCACAATCCTATTCCCCCTCATGATCCTAATCCCCCTCATGATTCTAACATGGTGCAAGATGTTCACAAACCCTCGACATGCATAATGGGTTCTTCCACTTTGGTGCAATCCGATCCACTTCAAGATCTCATTATTTCTCTCATATCATATCCACCTAATAATGGACTTGCCTCTTCCTCTAAAAGAAAAGAGTATCCTACAAGTCAAGATATTCATAAAGGAAAAGGGGTAGACCTTCATGAGAAATAACCCCTCCATATCAAAGAAGATCTTAAGGCTCATGTCTACACAACTCACTCTCAAGATGTTGGTATCCCTCCATCAAAATCAAAACATACACCTTCCCCATCATACTTTCCATCCATCTTAGGTCCTTATAATATCCCTGCGTCCTGTATGCAAGGTCAACAAAGGAACACATATTTGAGTAACTTTCATCCATGCAAAATACCTCCACTTCATTCCTATCCATCCATGCATTCCTTTCCCCCTCCAAGCAATTTGGATGCCAAGTATAAAAGTCATAAGTTTAGAAATCCACATGTATTCAAGGATCAACATGTCCAATATAATCAACATGTCAAAACAAAGAAAAATTTGATCTATAAAGAAAAGGAAAAATCCAAAAGGTCACAAAGGCCTATTTCTCAAAAACAAAAGTTAAAATCTATATGGGCTCCTAAATCCCTTGTGTTGGCAATGCACTCCAAGGAACCACAAAAGCATGAAAAATCAAAAACCATGTGGATCCCTAAGCAGCTCCTTGAAGCACAAAAGCCAAAAGAAACATCCAACTTGGCATCCAAAGTTGCTATTCCTCCATCCAACCCTCTCAAATTTGTTCCTCCATCACCTTCTTCATCCATTTTGGGCCCTTATGTCCCAAAATCCCAAGCTATTCCTCCATCCAAATCTCACAATTTGAGATCCATTTTTCCTCCATCAATCCACCACCCATCAAGGTGTGTTCCAATGTTGATCTTGCCTTCATTTCCATCCAGTGAATCCCAATTCTTCCAATACCCTATCCATTATCCAATGCATATTTTCCATCCTTCGATCCATTTGATCCCATCCTTTGCATAAATCCTTGCCTTAATTTCATCTCTTTTTCCATGTCCTTATCCTACCAATGTCTTTAAGCATACTTTTAAAGGTCATGGTCCATTTTTTTTTTAAGGCTACTATCCAAAAAAAAAAAAAAAGATGCTTGAGTCCTTCTTCCATCCCCTATCATGTGTCCAACTTCTATTGAAAAAGTCAAAATACAAAAAAAAAGTGAGAAAAAAAGAAAAAAAAAAAAAAAGTAAAGCAAAAATAATTCATCCACTGGTGAAAACCTGGCAAACAGGTACCTTGGGAAAGTACCGTGATGAAAACCTGGCAAATAGGCATCATGCATAATCTATGAACTTCTTACATACTGTACTTGGGGATAGGTTTTATCCTATCATATCCTTTTGTCCTTCATTGCTCCATTATCCTATCGAACTCCTGTCATTACCCTTCATATCCTATTGTCCCTCATGTCCAGTTTCCCTTTTCACCTTTGATCTTGACAAGGCTGAGGATCATCATGAGCATCATGCATCTTGTTTGCAGCTTTTAGTCCATCATAGCTTTTGGTCTTTATCCATTTGCTTATTATAACCTTTCATCCATATTCCCTAGCTTATTGCAACTTTCTGCCACTATCCCTTAGCCTACCCCGACCTTCAGTCCATGTCCCTTATCCATTCTTGGTGTTCCTTATCCTATCCATATCTTATCACTATCCATACACTCTTTTTCATTCCTTGATCTTGATCTAACATAAGGATGCAAAATTTAAACATAGTTTCAAAAACCTCTTGACATGTCCCTCATGCCATGTTCCTGCTTTACATTGTCATATCCAGTCTCTTGTCCCATCATGCAATAGCCCTTGAAAATTGCATCCATATTGTCTCCATGATAAAAGGCCTTTGTCTTCCCTCTATCCACCAACATTTCAGAAAGCCTATTTATTCACCTATCATATTCCTTGCCTTGCTAGACACTGGGGGCAAAATCATAAAAATTGAAAAATGTCCTGAAATAATCAAAAAAAATGAAAAAAATCCTGAAAACATTCAAAAACATAAAAAAAATCATGTGTTCATTTTCAGCTAAAATGTCAAAATTCAAAAACATTCATAAAATGTCCTGAAAAAAAAAATCCCTAAAAAAATCATATAATGTCCTTAAAAAAATTCCTAAAAATCAAATAATGTCCTGAAAAAATCCCTAAAAAGTCAAATAAAGTCCTGAAAAACGAACAAAAAAATTGTAAAAAACTCAAAATTCCTACAAAGTGAAAAACATCAAAATCCAAAAACAATTTCTTTGGCATTTTGCATTTTGTCAATAAATGGTCCCCTTTGTGTATAGATAGGCTGCTTAGCATACATCCAACGACAATCAATCAAACATTGTGCTTTAATGAAATCATGCATTAACAGATGAACTGTTCGACCAAGAAAGCATTCAACCTGATCATAGTTGTCACATCAATCCAAATAGCATCAACATTACCATTGGTCCTTGTCAAAATTATCATGGGTCTTATACAGGGTGTGGTATACTCGAAACCAGACTATGTCCTGTCTTTGACGGGGTACCACATTCCCTGAAACCAGATAGCATGATCATTCTTGTTTTCCACTTTTGACAATGACGATCAGACTGTTTGTTTGACTTGGTTGAATTTGTGCGTCTTATCTTTTTACTAATTTATCTTTGGCTTCGATCATGTTCCTATGTTGCTCGATGATGTCACTGAGTAATTTAGAGTGACCGGGATAATTCATGGTCCCTTTCCTTTTTTTGTTGTGTTTGTTGTTTGTGGAATGTTTGTCACAAACTGGGGCAACTATATCATTGGGTGTCTATGATAAGTACGTTCTCTTTGTGAATGCCGCACATACCTTGACCCTTGATGTATGCACCCTAGGATGCTTCACTCATTCTTTGTGTGCGTTGTGTCTGTCTTTTGCAAAAGGGGTTGCGTTCCAGCTCTGGCCTTCAATGCCATGATGCTCTGCATCTACTTTGCTACAATAAATAAAGGTTCTCACCTACTTATGTGCATTTGTGAAAGCAAGTTTTCCTTCATCTCTAACTGTCCTCTATCTAATTTCTTCTTACTAACATTTCTTCCATCAATCTTGGCAGTCCGTTCGGTCTAGTTCGGTCATAAGTGCACAATTGCGCTTGTGCACATTGTCTTGTGCTTGTGCAGCATCAAGTTGCGCCTATGTACCTTACACAGGTGTAGAACATCTCTACATAGGTGCAGAATGCGCCCACACAGGCACAAATTTGCATTTTTCCCTCCACTGTGGGCCCCGCAATGTCCCGCAATCAAGCAAAATTCATGAAATTGAACATCTGGGTTTTTGAGCTACATACCGCTACTCCTACGTCGTCCGGTCGTCTGTAGGTGCGTACATGTTCCCCAAGGTGATTTGCCATTGGAATGTTCGCCATCTCTCTGCAAGGGTCCTTTTTCCTGAGCAACAACTCATCCACTTTGGCCAGTGCAAATGAACTCTTTTCCTTCTCCTTGTCTCCTATATAGATCTTTGTCAGTACCTAGATGAACGTGCATGCTCTCCATCTTATGATGGTCATGGTCTTTTGCGCCTTCCACTACTTGTCCTTTGTGCATCAGACTTTCGATTTTTGATCTGTTCGAACCTAACGTCTTCTATCATTCTTATCGATCACTTGGCCTCTTTTCTGGATTTTTCCGGCCAATTCCTCGAGGGGGCATGCATATGTCATTGTTATTGTCTGGGGCATTTTCATTATTTTTCTTTGAAACAACACTTAGAATCGCATTGTCTCAAAGAGGGGCAAAATGTAGACATCTAAAAATGGTCAATGCTTGTGGAGTCATACTTTAACATTTGCGCATTGCCTTATTTTAGGGTTCGGGCATCACATTAACATTTCTTCTATGTTCTGCACTTGGTCTTTATCATTTGCGAGCATCGATTCCTTCTTCTGCATTCCTCATTTTTATCGCTTTTGAATTAGGTCTTGTCAATAGCAATCTTCATTCATGATTTTGGTCGATCTTATCCTATCGCATCATGGTGTGTGCTCATTTATCATCATTTTGGACATCGTCAATCCTAATCGATGATAGAATTAGGGTTTTGTCCTCTTGTCAATCTTTCAATCATCTTTAGCTTGTTAGTAATCATTTGCGATTATCAACTTGTCAATCTCATCATTTTGCGATCGATTCGTCATCAATCCTTGTCCTTGTCAGCCTTGTCATTTTGTGATCGATTCGTCACCGATCCTTGTCCTTGTCAATCTTGTCATTTTGCGATCGATTCATCATCGATCCTTGTCCTTTTCAATCATGTCAATTTGGATCGATTAGTCATTGTTCCTCATCAATTGGCGCCTATCAATTTGATCTCCTTGTCAATCTTGGTCAATTTGTCATTGATTTTTGTCAACCAATCTCAATCATTTATCAACATTGGTCCTTTGTCAATCAGAATCATGATCGAACCTACATTAATTTCTTGTTGTCTTGACCTAATTCCTTGTCCTCTTATTTCTAGGGTTTTATGATTTGTTCATTTAATCCTTTTCTTCTTCCTTGTGGGTTAAATAAATCTATTTATTTAGTCCTAGGTCTCTTTCATGAATTAATCAATGGATGAAAACCTATTAATTAATTCACCTAATTTCTATTTCATCTTTTTCCTCAATTTTCTAATTTTCTAATTTCTCCTAATTCCTAATTTCTATTTCTCCTATTTTCTTTAATTTTTTTCTAATATTTCCCCTAATTTCATTCCCTCATTTTCTCCTATGTTTATGCTTCCATTTGTTGCAATCATGGAGGCTATTTTCTCTCTTCCCTTTTGTCATGGGAATGGCATTTCAATCTTGTCATAATTTGTCATACACCTTGCATAGAAATTGTCATACATTTGTCATAATTTTTCCATTCTTGATTTGAATTTCCTTTCAAATCTCTTCATGCTAATCTTGTCCTCTCTCCAATTTGTCTATAAATTGGATGATTTTCTTCAATGAAAGGGGGAATCAATCACATTTTCGAGTAACCTTATGCTGCGAATTTCATCTCTCAACAACTTGCTTTCCACTTGCATTTTGCACTTATAGGTGAGATCCACATCAAATTTGAAGGTGAAAGAAGAACAATGGAGCCACATGAAGGAGATATCTGTGTTGGTTTGCTCCGATTTCATTTGATTTGAATATCTTGTCTTTATGTCTTCATTGATTGGATTGGGATTGCTTTCATAGCAGCTTTAGGTTTTGTGGTTGTCCTAATTGCTATTGTTTTGATGATTTTCAATTTCTTGATCTACACCAATTAACCAACTTAATGCTTAATACCAATAAACCAATTAAGTGTACCGGTAGACAGTGTTAACAGTAAATTGCTATACCGGTAAAGATTAATGCATGAAACATAAACATAGAGTCATCCACAACACATAACACCAATATTTGTATGTGGAAACCCTGTAAGGGGAAAAACCACGGTGGGAAACCTTACCCACAATCAGATGATACTACTGTAGATAGTAAGTGTACATAAATGGGGTCTGCACATGCAGAAAGTGTAGTACCCCTACTAGTTTGAACTCATTAGACTCATATTTTATTATTGGTTGTTTTTCAGTGGATACATTACCATGATATGTTATTCAAATTTTTATGACATTATGCTTTATTTGGAGATGAGATGTATAATTTATTTGTAGTATTTCAGTACTTGTGATTTATGGCATTTTATGTGTTATTACTATGTACTGACATTTTACCTTATTTATGCAATGTGAAATTATATGTTGTGTGTTTGCGAGTGTATTGGATGCAAGGGGATGATTTTCCTTCACTCATTTCGGTGAGATAGGGAACGTCGCGATTCTCCTTCATCGGTGTATATGCCATGTCTTCTATATTGTATATATGCATGTGTGGTTCGGTGATGCAGGATTTTGCAGGTACAAGTACTGGGTAGGTACAGGGTATCATCTCCACTTGGCTTCATAGGTCTGAGCGTGCCTTATATTTTCCGATGGAAGTGGAGGAGATAGTAGTTGACCCTATGTTACTCAGTTACACTCGTATGAGTATTGTTAGTTGGTCATCTTGTCAGTTAGTTTGGTCTTCGTATTTTGTCATTTTATCTTTTATGGGTAATTGCTTGAGATTTGTTTAATTTGAGTGTTTTAGTGGATTTAATTAATTAATTAATTAATTTTATAAAATTATCTCATTATTTTATTGTTTATGCATTGAGATTATAAATTTAGTTAATTAAAGAAATTATTAAATTAAGCTGCACGGTATTAGAAATATATTTTTATTTTAAAAATAAATTAGATTAATTTTATTTATTATTTTCTAAAGTTATAATTAAATAAATGAATAAAAGGATTAATTAGAATTAAAATATTGTTTTAATTCTTTATTTAGAAAAAGAATTAATTGGAATTAAAGTATTGTTTTAATTCTTTATTTAGAAAATTAATTAATTGGAATTAAAGTATTGTTTTAATTCTTTATTTCAAAAATTAATTAATGTGCATGAGAAAAGAAAAGAAAGAATAATGTTTTTCAATTATTGCATGTGATAAATTTAGAAAATAAAAAAAAAATTACTATTATTCTAAATTTTAGTTTAAATAGGGGTTAGGTCTTTATTTTAGGACAGACAGGGACACACAGGAACAGGTCAAGAATTTAGGTGAAGGAATTTATTGGAAGTTATTGAAGGGATTAAGGGCTCTTCTACAGATTTCTTCCAGGAAAGCTATACCAGGTTGGATGAATTCTTAGTTGTGGGTTTTTAGTAAATATTTCTATTCTTCTCTGATTGATGTGTGTGTATAAAGTTATTTTTAAATACAAACCCTCTTCTGGTGAATTCGAGTTTTGTTTTAAAAATTCATGCCTGATGTGTATTTCTAGTTTATGGGAAGAATGTAATTTTGGGAAAATTAGGAAAATTATTATAGAAAATTTGTCAAGATTTCATGATGCATGGAGAATTGCAAGATTGGTGAAAAAGGGTATTTATCTGAGAAATTAACTTCTCTCGTTTGATTTTGTTTTGGTTATGACAGTTTTGTTTATTTATGGAATCTCTATGAAATAGTTTTTATTACCTTAAGAAAATAAATTTAATTATACATTAAATTTATTTGGGTTAATTAAATAAAAAAAAATAGATGAAAGATTAAATTATGTGAAAATGGAATTATTGGAAAAATCTTTTTTTTTTTCTTATTGAAATTATTGTTAATATTATTCTAGTTTTTATTGAAAATACTGTTAAAATTATTTTATTTAAAAAAAAATACATTAAAAAAAATATATAAAATAAAATTAATTTATTAATTTAGTGGGGAGGCCTTAGGGTAGTATTTTTTTAGTGTTAAATGTTATTTTAGTTTTAAATTTTATTTATTATTTTAATTATTATTTAGTTTTTTTTTAATATAAAAAAATAATAATAAATAAATAATATTATAATAATTATAATGTGTTAATATATATATATATATATATAGTTGTTTAATGTTTATTTGTCAATTTATATATTTTTGTTATATGAATAAAGAATTTAGAATTTTGTAATTTTAGAAAAAAGCTTATAATTTTAAATTCGATATTCATATTGGAAATATATTAGGAGTTTAATTCATGTGTGAATTTATTTAACTTTATTGGACAAATGACAAGATGGATGTTTTTGTATTAAATGGTTGTATTTCCTTATTATTTGGAAAATCTTTATTTGCAAATAATATATGCTTTGGTTGTTTTAATAAAAGATTGCTTGTATTAGGATCTTGTGTAAATGGTGTTTTCAGTCAAGCTTAAATTTCATTGGTATTCTGGTTGAATTGTCATTGTGTCCTATGTTATTATTTCTCCTAGACCAGGTGTTGTTGTATAGCCTCTTTGATATGAGCCATTATGTGTTTTTGTCCAAATGGTCAATCTTGGGTTGGTATTTGTGAATCATTCACCTGTGCTTGTCGGGATTGTTTATGGTTGCCTATTTCGCCATAGAGTTCTCATAGAGAGAAACATTTCCTATTAGTGTCCTAGGAGAGAGAGTGGCTTTCGAGTGGGGGTCGTGCCCGAAGTGGATGACAGGATAACCCGTCGAGAGTTAGTTAAAAAGTGATAACCTAATAATTGATTAGGGGGTGGGTAGATTAAATATTAATTAAGATAAATGTACCTCGTGCATAGGTGAGTGCTTGTACAGGGCTCATAATGTTACGAGAAGGTTTGGAATGGCAAACTTACCACCTTGTCTTCACGAAAGGATTGGTAGGGTCCGCATGAGACTTAGTTGGAACCAGAGGCTCAGGAGAGGTTACCAGGAGAAACTCAAGTATGGGGGCCGGGACCTATGGAGGTTGTACCATGGTAACCATTAAGCTATGCGATGACACTCTCTTCTTAGAGTCACTAGTGTTTTGTGAGTTGTGTTACATGGATGGTTGTAGAGTCTTGTAGTCCTTTTGTACTTGTCTTACTTTGCTTGCTTGAGGGTTTTCTACTATCTCCTAGCATGGTGGGGTGGTTCCATTTCGGGATCACATGGTCGGGTGGTAGTGCCACTTCCCATCGTATGTTCTGGATTGTATCTTCAGGCGAGGAAAGGCTTCGCTGGTGTTTCTTGGATTGTGGTTGATGTACCAACTCTTGTTCGAGATCATTGTTCAGTTGAGACCTTGTGGTCATTGTATCAAACTTTTATGTAACCTTGATATTATATCTTTGTAACCAATGGTATTATTGGAAGCCATGTATTTATGGATATTGTAATATTATTATGTCAGTGAAATGAATGTTATTGTTTTGATCTTATGTTCAAATGGTTTATGGAAATTGGATACATTGGAATACTTTTATTTCTTTATTGTGAAATTTAGATGTATGTGTAATTTTAAACTTAAATATTCAATTTATCTAATTAAATGGTTTAACTGTGGTGTTAATATAATCTATGAAATTAATCTTCATTGGTTACCCTTAGGAAAACTTATGATAGACTTCCGATGTGTTGATAAACATGCAATGGTTATAGTTAGTGCACTTAATCTTTAAAAAAAAATTATTTCACCCTTTAGTTGCCTAGTTGTGTTGTTTTCCTTTAGGGTTCCTGGTGGGGCATTACAGAAAGGCCAACAGCCTAGAGCTCACTGCTCAATCACAAATGGGAGTTACACTGACTATAGTTGGATGGTTAAATCCAATAAGAATGTACTGCACAAAATAGCATCTTCATATGTTGGATTTAGTACCGGTGTAATGTTGATATGCTTCTATAAAAAACTAGCTTCACCTTCAAATGATGTCTTCAAGTATTCCTCTACTTAATCTCGCATATACCTTCACACAATTCTTTTTCGCATTCCACATTCGATCTTACAAGTAAGATCTTACATTTATACCATACCCTAAGACCAATTTTAGTAGGTCGGTTCTACAAGATATTACAATAAAAACATTTTACATACAATATAATATCCGATGCAATAACCGATTAAACATGTCGGCTTAATGCATTTACAATAATTATAAATCATCTCCATAGCGTGCCATGCTGATCTGGAAAAGATAAACCTGTCAGTGTAACCCTAGATAACCCTGGACCTATTTGCCGGTAAGAGCAAATATGCAAATATGAATATACCAATAATTAATTCTTCAAAACAAAGTGTCCACATGATGTCTTAGACATTACCAAGTGTCTTCCATATCATTCCAGGTACCGGTGAACATTATATCCTGCCGGTGAACCATATACCAGTAACTGTGCAATAGTTACTTGCTTGCCAGTGAATGTTGCTAGATCTCCAAAGTGCTAGTGTTTCATTAGGTGTTGACATCAATGACAAAACCATACCAAAATACCAACAATCTCCCCCTTTGGCATTGATGGCAACACAAGATGGAAAAACCATCAAAGTGCCAAAACAGAAATGCCAAATACCAAAAATCAACAATCTTCTTTAAACAACAATTTCTCCCCCTAGGAGCAACATGTGTTTATCCAAAGACTAATCTTTAATACTAATCTCTCCTCAAAAGATAATGTGTTTTTCCATAGATATCTCTCCCCCTTTGACATCAAATGCCAAAGTTACAAAAATCAAATTCATACAAAATAGCAACTACTCCCCCTGAGAAGTAGCTTCCTCAACAAAGACCGGAGTAAAAGATTTGTCTTTCAATTCTGTCGGTTGATGATAATCATCAACTGTCTAAGTCTCTACCGGTGGTGGTATAACTCCAAGCTGATCTCTAAGATATTCAAAGGTCTCCTTAGGCAAAGGTTTTGTGAAAATATCTGCAAGTTGTTCTTTAGTATTCACATAAACCAGTTTTATCTCCTTTTATTCAACTTTTTCCCTTAGAAAATTCAATTTGATAGAAACATGTTTTGTTTTAGAATGTAATACCGGATTCTTAGATATATCAATTGCTGCAGTGTTATCACAATATATAGTAATGGGTTCCTTGCATTTTACCTTTATGTCTTTCAACATTTGCTTAAGCCATAGTACCCGTGTACAGTTAGTTGTTGCTGCAACATATTCTGATTCTACTGTTGATAAAGATGTACAACTCTATTTCTTACTCAACCAAGAAAGTAATCTTTTTCCAAGCTGTGTATGCACATAGGTCAAAGTTTTCATCTTTAGGATACCATAATCCAAGATTTGTTGTGCCTTGTAAATACTGGAAAATCCTTTTTACCGCTGATTCATGATTTTCCCTAGGATTACTTTGAAATCTAGAAACAATACATACTGCATTCATAATATCAGGCCTGGTTTGTGTTAAATACAGTAAATCTCTTATCATAGATTTGTATCTAGTTGGATTAATAGGTGTAGATTCATCCCTTTGAGATAATTTGTCATTTGTAGTCATAGGTGTGCTTACTGGTTTAGAGTTCTCCATCCCAAATTTCTTTAGTAATTCTTTCAAGTACTTGGATTGACTAAAAAATATACCTTTATCAGTCTGTGAAATCTACAATCCTAAAAAGAATTTTATTTCTCCAATCATAGACATTTCAAATTCTTGCTGCATTTTAATAGAAAATTCCTTATATAATCCATCTTCTCCTCCAAAGATTATATCATCAACAAATACTTCAATAATCAAGATGTCATCATTAGTTATTTTGTAATATAAATTGCTATCTGCATTTCCTTTAGTAAAACTAATCTTTAAAAGATACTTATCCAACCTTGCATACCAAGCTCTTGGGGCTTGTTTTAATCCATACAGAGCTTTTCTTAACCTGCAAACCATATCATTGTCATTTGTAAAAGAAAATCCATCAGGTTGTTCAATATATACTTCCTCTTCAAGATCTCCATTCAAAAATGCATATTTAATATCCATTTGATAAACTTTGTATTCCTTGTGAGCTGCAAAAGCCAAGAATAATCTAACTGCCTCAATTCTGGCTACCGGTGCAAAGGTTTCATTGTAATCAACTCCTTCTTTCTGAGAATATCCCTTACACACTAGTCTTGCTTTATTTCTGACAACCTTACCATCTTCATTAAGTTTGTTTCTAAATACCCATTTGGTTCCAATTACATTTTTATCTTTAAGCCAGGGAACTAATGTCCAAGTATTATTTTTCTCAATTTGTCCTAATTCTTCTTCCATAGCTTTAATCCAAAATTTATCTTCACATGCCTCATTGATATATGATGGTTCAATTTGAGAAATAAGACATAGCTCTTCATTTTCCAATCTTCCTCTTATCATAACTCCTTTAAATTTGTTTCCAATTATCTGATCTTCAGAATGATTCAATCTTACATACTGGGGTGTCTTAGTTTGCTGTTGTTCTTCAATTATTGTGGAATCCTCTGATGATACCGGGGTAACTGGATCTTCATTCTGTACTGGTGGATTGGGTGTAGGTTCATTTGTCACATTTTATGTTGCCAATTCAGAGTCTATATACCTTGAAGTTCCTCTGAATTGTTCATCAATCTTTACATTTGTACTCTCAACAATTTTCTGCAATCTCTTATTAAAAAATCTATATGCCTTGCTCTTAGATGAATAACCAAGAAATATTCCTTCATCACTTCTAGGATCAAATTTTCCAATATACTCATCTCTTCTAATATAACATTGACTTCCAAAAATTTTGAAATACTTAAGAGTAGGAGTATTACCAAACCATAGTTCATGAGGGGTCTTACCGGTTTCACCTTTGATGTGAACTTTGTTGAATGTATAGACAATAGTGCTAACTGCTTCTCTCCAATACACATGTGGTAGATTTGCTTCAAATAACATACTTCTTGCTGCATCCAAGATAGTTCTATTTTTCCTTTCAACAACTCCATTCTATTGTGGTGTCTGAGGTGCTAATAACTGTCTTCTAATTCCATTCACTTCACAGAATGTATTAAAGTCCTTAGATGTGAATTCTCCTCCTTGATCTGATCTTAAACATTTGATTTTCTTACCGGTTTCATTCTCAACCATTGCTTTGAACAGTTTGAAATTTCCAAGTGCTTCTGATTTTTCTCTGAGAAAAGTAACCCAACACATTCTAGAATAATCATCAATAATTAGCATAAAATATATATCACCTTGTAGGGTTTTAGTTCTAGCTGGACCACATAAATCAGTGTGAATCAAATCAAGAGCATTATTGGATTTTTCTAGAATACTTTTGAAACTAGCTCTAACTTGTTTTCCAAATTGATATTCCTTACAAATTGTATTATGAGGTTTCACAATTTTAGGTAGATCTCCAACTGCCTTAGAAGTACTGATTTTTACCATGCAATCAAAGTTTACATGACATAGTCTCTTATGCCATAACCAACTTTCATCTATATGTGCAATCAAGCATGCCTTTTCACTATTATTCAAATGAAAGATATTACCTCTAGTCTGATTACCGGTTGCAATTTCCAAACCAGTTCTATTCATGATTTTGCATTTTCCATTTTTAAATTGTAACTGAAATCCTTTCTCAACTAATTGACCAACACTAAAAAGATTATGCTTTAAACCTTCAACATAGTAGACATTTATAGTGTTATGCTTACCATCAAGAGATATTGAACCCTTACCTTTGATTGAACAGGCTTTGCCATCTCCAAATCTTACTAAACCTCCATTGTATTCTTGAAAGTTCAATAATTTACCTTTGTCTCTTGTCATGTGATGTGAGCATCTTGAGTCAATGATCCATTCATCCTTTGCTTCAACTTTAGCTGCTAGGGCTTGTTCTACCGGTTGAGCAGTAGGTGCCGGTTGATCTTCTCTTATAGCAACAAAAACCCATCCATTGTCTGTTGGATCCTCATCAGAATCATTAGTCACACCTTCATCAACAATGTAACAGGATTTGTCTTTGTTCCTCTTAAATCTATATCTCTGATATTCAGGATTAGGCTTGTATGTTCTCCTAGCTTCTTCTCTTAGTCTAGCATGTCTATTAGGGCATCTTGAAGCCATATGACCAATCTTATTACAGTTAAAACATTTAAAGGGTGCTTTACCTTCATACTTACTTCCAATTGGACCTTTTGGCATTTTTCTTGCAAATAGTGCTTCAAGTTCTTCAAGCTCTTCATTCTCCTTCCTGGTTTCTTCAAGTTCTCATGCATAAAAAGGCTTTCCAGACTAATTTGTCAAATGATGGAGCAGATGATGTTGATGCTTTAAAGCCCAAATCAGTTTTTATAGTAGCAACAAGACCAAATTCCTCAATTTCAAAGGCTGAAAGTTTTCCAATCAATGTATCCCTAGTTACTGATGTATTAGGCATTGTTCTCAATTCATTTATAGTAGTAACCTTCATTTTATATGCCAGTGGCAATCCTCTTAAGATTTTTGAAATAATTTCATCCTCACTCAAGGTTCCTCCACAACATTTAATACCTAAAACAATTTCATTTACTCTTTCCATAAAAGCAGAAATCCTTTCATCTTCTTCCATTTTCAGATGTTCATACCTAACTCGGAAGCTTTCAAGTTTTGCAATCTTGACTATGGAATCTCCTTCATTTAGTGTTTCCAAATGATCCCAAATAGCTTTAGCAGTAGACCTATCTGATAATCCCATGATTTGTTGATCTGATAATGTGCTCAAAAGTGCTTCTCTTGCTTTGCAATCATTCTCTTTATCTTTAGCTAAGGTAGTTGGAGCAGTCTGACCAGCTACAGCAGCAGTATAACCATTCTTTGTAACTTCCCAAATGTCTTTACCGATGCAATTCAGATGTGTCTCCATCCTGATCTTCCATATCCCATAGTTGGTTCCATCAAGTTTAGGACTGTCCTTCCTGAAATAATTAGTAGACATTGGATCTCCTCAAGTTGTTAAACTTCTGCAAAAGAGGACAAGGCTCTAATACCAATTGTTAGGTCCCAGAGAAAATTGAGAGGGGGGGGGGAGTGAATCAGTTGTCTAATGAACTTAAACCAAAAACCAATTAAACAACTTAATGCTTAATACTAGTAAACCAGTTAAGTGTATTGGTAGACAGTGTTAACAGTAAATTGCTATACCGATAAAGATTAATGCATGAAACATAAACATAGAGTCATCCACAACACATCACACCAATATTTGTACATGGAAACCCTGTAAGGGGAAAAAACATGGTGGGAAGCCTTACCCACAATCAGATGATACTACTGCAGATAGTAAGTGTACATAAATGGGGTCTACACATGCAGAAAGGCCAACAACCTAGAGCTCACTGCTCAATCACAAATGGGAGTCACACTGACTACAGTTGGATTGTTAAATCCAATAAGAATGTACTGCACAAAATAGCATCTTCATATGCTGGATTCAGTACCAGTGTAATGCTAATATGCTTCTATAAAAACCTAGCTTCACCTTCAAATGATTTCTTTGTGTATTCCTCTGCTTAATCTCGCGTATACCTTCACACAATTCTTTTTCGCATTCCACATTCGATCTTACAAATAAGATCTTACATTTATACCATACCCTAAGACCAATTTTAGTAGGTCAGCTCTACAAGATATTACAATAAAAATATTTTACATACAATATAATATCCGATGCAATAATTGATTAAACATGTCGGCTTAATGCATTTATAACAATTATAAATCATCTCCATAGCGTGCCATGCTGATCTGGAAAAGATAAACCTATCAGTGTAACCCTAGATAACCCTGGACCTATTTGCCAGTAAGAGAAAATATGCAAATATGAATATACCAATAATTAATTCTTCAAAACAAAGTGTCCACATGATGTCTTAGACATTACCAAGTGTCTTCCATATCATTCCAGGTACCGGTGAACATTATATCCTGTCGGTGAACCATATACCAGTAACTGTGCAATAGTTACTTGCTTGGCAGTGAATGTTGCTAGATCTCCAAAGTGCTAGTGTTTCATTAGGTGTTGACATCAATGACAAAACCATACCAAAATACCAACAGTGTGAAGAAAATAAATTTACTTTTCTCGTTTATTGTCGTTAACCCTAATTTTTCATTGTCATAAATGTTGTTGGTTAGGCTTGACTGATTCACATAGTCTATGAGTAGGTTCGAGTAAACAACTGAAATCTCCTAAGCACCCATCTACAATCATAATTTTCTTACTATAGACCAAATCCGGGGTATTTGCATGATCTTCAATAATTTTACTACCCTTTATACCGAGTGCCTTACTTATCGGTTGTGTTTTCTACCGGTGTAGGACCTGATGCTTCTACCAGGTGTTCTTCCTGTGGCATATCAGATCTTCTTACCCATCTCTTCTCATGTTGCTTCCTGATGTCTTCCACTTTTTATTTTCCCTTCTTATCTGCATTTCCATTAGTTGTTTGTGGGTTCTTACTTCTGCAATATTTAGCAATATGCCCAATATTGTTGCATTCATAACAAACAATATTGTTTTTCTGAATTACCTTGTTAACCCCTTGATTTCCTTGATTTCATTTTGATATGCATTGGTTAGTCATATGTCCAAATCTACTAAATGCATGACATCTTACATTTCCACACTAGTACATTTGGAGCTCAATTCCAACGGTCGCGCATTAGAATTCTGACTATTTTTCATTGGACTGCCTACAAACGCATCCCTCGAAAACTTATTGTTAGATATTTTGATGGTGCTCGCCAACGTCAGAATTCTGATGGCACCCGAGAAATCAGGTCTCCATTGGTATATCTCTTACTGATAGCCTCATCGGCTATCGACAAGACCAAATGTTCCCTTCGCTGCTAGTGCAAGTCTGTAGTACCCCTACTCATTTGAACTTATTAGACTCATATTTTATTATTGTTTACTTTCAGTGGATACATTACCATGATGTGTTATTCAGACTTATATGACACTATTTCATGCTTTATCTGGATATGAGATGCATAATTTATTTGTAGTATTTTAGTACTTGTGATTTATGGCATTTTATGGATTATTGCTATGTAGTGACACTTTACTTTATCTATGCAATGTGAAATTATATGTTGAGTGTCTGCGAGTGTATTGGATGCAAGGGGACGCTTTTCATTCACTTACTCCGGTGAGATAGAAAATGTCATGATTCTCCTTCATCGGTGTGTATTCCATGTTTTCTATATTGTATATATGCATGTGTGGTTCCGTGATGTAGGATATTGCAGGTACAAGTACCGGGTAGGTACGGGGTATCATCTCCACTTGGCTTCACAGGTTTGAGCGTGCCTTATATTTTTCGATGGAAGTGGAGGAGGTAGTAGTTGAACCTATTTTACTCAGTTACACTCATGTGAGTGTCGTTAGTTGGTCATCCTGTCAGTTTGTTCAGCTTTCGTATTTTGTCATTTGATCTTTTTATGAGTATTTGCTTGAGGTTTGTTCAGTTTGTGTGTTTTAGTGTATTTAATTAATTAATTAAATTTATGGAGTTATCTCATAGTTGGTATTTATGAATTATGTATTTTATGCATTGAGATTATAAATTTAGTTGATTAAAAGGAATTATTAAATTAAGTTGCAAGTTGCATGATATTGGAAATATATTTTATTTAAATTTTAGTGAAAAATAAATTAGATTAATTTAATTTATTGTTTCCTAGAATTTAAATAAATAAAAGAATAAAAGAATAAATAAATGAATAAAAGAATTAATTTGAATTGAAGTATTGCTTTAATTTCTTTATTTAGAAAATTAATTAATTTGCATGAGAAAAGAAAAGAAAGAAAAATGATTTTTAATTATTGCATGTAACCGTATCCTTTGTTAGAAAATTAGAAAAGAAAATAAAGTTGCTTTTATTACTAAAATTAAATATTAGGGTTTTTTGGGAAAAATATATGCAACCTAGAATTTTAGTTTAAAAGAGGAATATGTCTTTATTTTAGAGGGAGACAAGAAACAAGTCAGGGATTTAGGTGAAGAGAAATTTATTTGGAAGCTTGTTGAAGGATTGGTTCTCTTCTACAAATTTTCTTCGAGGAAAGCTATACCAGGTTGAGTGGCTTCATTTGATTGTTTGTTTTAAAGAAAATATTTTATTTCTTTCTTCTTTCTGAATGATGTGTGTTAAAATATTTGTCAAATCTAATATACTATCTGATTATTTCTTGTTCTTAGCTAAAGTCCATTTCTAAAATTAGTTTCTAGTTTATGGAAAGAAGTTATTTCCTGGGTGTTAATAGATTAAAATTTTGAGAAGATTGGGGATAGTTAATATGGCAAATTTTGCCAAGATTTTTATGGTGCGTGGAAATTGCAAGATTTGGGAGAAATGGGTTTACCAGAGAAAATATTCCCTTTTTGTTGGGGTTTAGTTTTGATATTTGGCTATGGATGTTCTGTCAATATTTGTGTAATCTTTGGGTAATTATTTAGTTACTATGGTAATAGATCTAATTTTAGTTATATTTATTTGGGTTTTATAAGTTAAGGGGAAATTATTTTATTTAAATTTTTCTGGGGAAAATTTGTTTTAATTAAATTATGGAAAATAATTTTTATTGAATTAGGAAATGCATTGTAAGTTTTATGCTATTGAAAACTTAAAAAAAAAAAAATTCACCCTTTAGTTTCCTAGTTGTGTTGTTTTCCTTTAGGATTCCTGGCGAGGCATTACATTTGGTATTAGAGCCCAAGTTTCAACACAAGGTACTCTAGGTTTGTAGTGAGCCTTTCAATTGACCTTTTTATTTAGGTCTTAATGTTTGTGTTTCTCTTGTCTTATCCTTGCTGTTGATCTGAACCATTTTCTCTTTTGTGGTGCTAGGTCATGGCTAGGAAAGCTAGGGGAGGTGGTCGTACGGGTGGCCGCAAGGGAGGTAGAGGTGGAGGATGGGGTCGTGGTTCTGACCATCACAGTCCTTCACCACCACCCACTCATGTGAGTGTTGAGCCAGAATAGTCAGTTCATCAGGATCCTCAGCATGCAGGAGAGCAGGTTCCCGAAAGGGAAGAGCTGAGACAGATGTTTCAGGAGGTTCTGGCTAGGTTAGGCCACAGGCCTGATTTTGAGCAGCCTATTCATGCTTAGGTTGAGGAGCTGCATCAACAGGTTCTAAAGGAGAGAGAGAGAGGGAGAGATCACCCAGGAGGAGGGAGATTCTAGCTGACCGAGATTCACCTTCTTTGGGTCACATAAAGGACTTGATGAGGTCCAACCCTCCTTACTTTGATGGTATGGGTACCGGTCTCAAGGCAGAGACCTGGCTCATCAATTTGGACTGGTGTTTCGCTATGTTTCCATATAGTAGCAACACCAAGGTGATATGTGCTATTATGCATCTTGAAATTTTTGCTTCAATCTGGTGGAGATTAGAGGAGGAGAAGATCGGTGTGTGCATTAACACCGTAACATGGGAGCTATTTTTGGAGAGATTCAGGGCACGATTTCTCTCACCCCAGTGGAGGCAGACTCGAGCAGATGAGTTCTACACCTTGCATTAGTATGGTATGCCAGTAGACCAGTATGAGCACAAGTTCTGTGAGCTCAAATAGTATGTCGGGATTGGTAATGATGAGGCTATGCTTGTTCAGCACTTCTTGAGATGTTTGAATGACGACATTAGTGGAGGAGTGAGGGTGTTTGAGCCACCTTCAGTGGAGATAGTCATGGCAAAAGCCAGATTGGTTGAGCCAAACCTTAGCCGTGCACTTGGTGGTCAGACAGGTGTGTAGATAGGGAGTGCACCTTCGAGTGGGAATAGAGCTCGGGGAAATCAGTCCCAGTCAGCTGCACCATTTAAGACTCTTCAGGCACCCACTAAGGGTGGATAGCAGTAGTAGTAGTAGCAACCATTGAAACCAAAATAGTTATAGAGCCAACAAGGTGGAAACTCTCACTATAAGAAGAATAGGAACTGGCAGAGGGACAAATAGGGCCCGACAGGGCAGTCCTCGTAGAGTGCATCTCATGCCCCTAGCCAGGGAAGTTTCCAGTAGTCTAGTGGGCCGACAGGTAATAGACAGGATTGCTTCTCCTGTGGGCAGTTTGGTCACAGAGCTACGTAGTACCCTCAACATTTCCACAATATAGGTAGTTAGAGGCCACCAGCATCAGAGCCTATAGTGGGAGATGCAGGGAGATCCCATAGAGTGTTTGCAGTGGTGGATGATCGCCAAGATGATCATCAGGGTACAGTTATTGAGGTAGCATGTATGTTGCATGGAATCCCTATCTCTATACTTTTTGATTACAATGCTTCAGATTCTTTCATTTCTTCATCCATTATGGAGTGGTGCGGACTCACGTCTGCTAAGTAGGTGGATAGGTGGCAAGTACAGTTGGCTATAGGTGTCTGTGCCTCTGTAGATGCCTTTATTCCTAGTTGTGAGTTGGACCTACGAACCATAATTACCTCAGTTGACCTTCGAGTCATTCCTTTGGGTTCTTGGAGTTGTTTTGGGGATGGATTGGCTATCATCTCACAGTGCTCATGTAGATTGTCGCAAGAAGACAGTGGAGTGTTTAGATGACCTTGGCAGAGAAGTGGAGATTGTCAGAGTTCAGAGACCGATATCCTTACGTATGATTTTCGCTATGCAACTTAAGCGGTGGATGCGTAGAGGGTGTCAGCTTTTTGCAGTTACTCTTGAGGATGTGGATGAGTCAGAGAGTCGAGAAATCACTCTTGATAGGCACCCTATTCTTCAAGAGTATGCTGATGTGTTTCCATTGGATATTCCTGGTATGCCTCCAAAGCGAGACATAGACTTTTGCATTGATTTGATTCGTGGTGCATAACCTATTTTGAGAGATCCATATCGAATGACTACTCAAGATTTGAGTGAGTTGAAGTTGCAGATAGAGGAATTGTTGGCCAAGCGATTCATTTGTCCTAGTGTTTCTCCTTGGGATGCACCTGTTATCTTCATTAAGAAGAAGGATGGTTCTCTTCGGTTATGCATTGATTACCAACAGCTGAACAAGGTAACCATCCAGAATTGATATCCATTGCCTCGTATAGATGACCTTTTTGATCAGGTTAAGGGAGTCAAGGTGCTCTCTAATATTGACCTGAAATCTAGATACCATCAGTTGTGCATTTAGGATGCAAACATTCATAAGACAATGTTTCGTACTCATTATGGTCACTATGAGTTCACAGTGCTGTCATTTGGGTTGACGAATACGCCTTCAGTTTTCATGAGCCTCATGAATGGGGTTTTTAGCACCTACCTTGATCGTTTCATCATTGTATTCTTGGATGTCATTCTGATTTATTCTTATCTATGGAAGAGCATGAGGGTCACTTACATTAGGTATTGCAGTGCTTGAGAAAGAATCAACTTTATGCCAATTTGGCAAAGTGTGACTTCTTACAGTCTGAGGTGAACTATCTTGGTCATGTGGTTTTAGGAGAAGGTATATCCATGGATCCTTCAAAGATCCAAGCCATTGTTGATTGGCCAGCACCAAGCAACGTTTCAGAAGTTAAGAGTTTTATGGGTTTGGCCGGATATTACTGTCGCTTTATTGAAGGCTTTTCCCGGATAGGACACTCGATTAATTCTCTTAAGAGAAAAGGGAAGAAGCTTGTTTGGTCAGAACAGTGTAAGGCAGCTTTTCAGACCTTGAAGGAACTCCTTGTCAGTGCTCTGATTTTGGCAGTTCCTAATCTATCTAGAGATTTTATGGTATGCACAGATGCCTCTTTGGAAGGTATAGGTGCAGTGCTTATGCAGGATGGATGTGTGATTGCTTATGAGTCTAACAAACTCAAGAACCACGAGTTGAACTATCCAGTTCATGATTTAGAGTTGGTAGCTATAGTTCATGCTTTGGTTAGATGGCGGCATTTATTGTTAGGGCGTCAGTTTGAGCTACATAGTGATCACCGTAGTCTGCAATATATATTTACGCAGCTGAACTTGAATGCTCGACAACAGAGATGGATGGAATTCTTTTGTGAGTATGATTTTGAGGTTCATTATATTCAGGGGAAAGAGAATGTGGTGGTAGATGCTTTGAGTCATAGGCGGCATGAAGTTTTAGTATTGTCCCTTGGAGTAGACTTGAGAGAGAGGATTTTTGGAGTTCTTCCTCAGGATACTTGGTATCAAGATGTTAGAGCCATGATGGACTCTGGAAGGCCTTTAGAGGGTAGATTTTCTAGATATAACCTTGAGGTAGATGGACTTCTTTGTCACCTTGGATGGATTTATGTACCTCCTTTGGAGGGTCTTCGTGTTTTGATCATGATTGAGGCCCATCGTGCACCTTATTTGGCACATCCAGGTGTCAAGAAGATGCATGCAAATCTTAGATAGATTTATCATTGGGCTGGTATGAAATGCGACATTGCTGATTTTGTGTCGAAGTGTTTAGATTTCCAGAGGTTGAAGGCAGAGCATAAGCACCCGATAGGGCTTTTACAACCTAATTTGGTACTAGATTGGAAATGCGATATCATTTCCATGGATTTCATTGTTGGGTTTCCTATCTCTTCATGTTGTCATGATGCTATCATGGTTATCATTGACAGATTGACTAAGGTTGCTCATTTTGTTCCTATTCGACCTTCCTATACGGCAACAGTGGTGGCACGAGTCTTCTTGGAAGATGTAGTGAGATTGCATGGGATTCCGATGTGGATCATCTTTGATAGAGATCTTGGCTTTACCTCAGCATTATGGACCTCACTTCAACATACTTTGGGGACTCAATTGAACTTTAGTTCAGCTTATCACCCAGAGATAGATGGTCAAACTGAGCGGGTGAATCGGGTGTTAGAAGACATGCTTTGCATGTATGTGATGGACCAGCAGTCACGCTGGGAGGATTATATCTATCTAGTGAAGTTTGTTTATAAAAATGGATATCATAGCTCCATAGGTATGTCCCCCTTTCAGGCATTGTATGGTTGTCCTTTCCGCACTCCTTTGAGTTGGGATAGGCTAGAGGACAGGGTGCTTGTAGGACCAAATATTCTTTGAGAGATGGAGCAACGGGTAGAGCGGATTCATGAGCATTTGGTAGCTACACAGGATAGGCAAAAGAAGTATGCAGATGCTCATAGGGTAGATCGTCAGTTTTTTGTTGGGGACCGTGTGTTTTTGAGAGTGCATCCGTGGAAGAGTCCGATCTGTTATGGAAAGGGTTCTAAGTTGGCACCTCAGTTTGTTGACCCTTTTGAGATTCTGGAGAGGATAAGACCTGTTGCCTACCATCTTTCCTTGCCACCGATTCTATCCTGCATCCACGATGTCTTTCATGTTTCAGTTCTTCGACCTTATCTTTTTGATGTGACACTAGTTCTTAATTGGAACTCTTTGCAGGTTGAGGACGGGCAACTTGCCATGGAGACCGTGCACATTCTACAGCATTGGGATTTGATCCTCAAGGTTTGTACCATCAACCAGGTAAGGGTCCTATCGGACCCAAATGATGAGACCTTGGCGACTTGGGAGGATGCAACGAAGATGAGAGAGCTATATTCTTATTTGTTTTAGGCTTCCAAGAATAAGCCTAGTTTTGGGGGGGAGAATGTAGTACCCATACTCATTTGAACTTATTAGACTCATATTTTATTATTGTTTACTTTCAGTGGATACATTACCATGATGTGTTATTCATACTTATATGACATTATTTCATGCTTTATCTAGATATGAGATGCATAATTTATTTGCAGTATTTTTGTACTTGTAATTTATGGCATTTTAAGGATTATTGCTATGAACTGACACTTTACTTTATCTATGTAATGTGAAATTATATGTTGAGTGTCTATGAGTGTATTGGATGCAAGAGGATGATTTTCCTTCACTCACTCTGGTGAGATAGGGAACGTCGCGATTCTCCTTCATCGCTGTGTATGTCGTGTTTTCTATATTGTATATATGCATGTGTGGTTCGGTGATGCAGGATATTGCAGATACAAGTACCGGGTAGGTACGGGGTATCGTCTCCACCTGGCTTCACAGGTATGAGCATGCCTTATGTTTTTTGATGGAAGTGGAGGAGGTAGTAGTTGACCCTATTTTACTCAGTTACACTCATGTGAGTGTCGTCAGTTGGTTGTCCTGTCAGTTTGTTCGACTTTCGTATTTTGTCGTTTGATCTTTTTATGAGTATTTGCTTGAGGTTTGTTCAGTTTGTGTGTTTTAGTGTATTTAATTGATTAATTAAATTTATGGAGTTATCTCATAGTTGGTATTTTTGAATCATGTATTTTATGCATTGAGATTATAAATTTAGTTAATTAAAATGAATTATTAAATTAAGTTGCAAGTTGCATGATATTGGAAATATATTTTATTTAAATTTTAGTGAAAAATAAATTAGATTAATTTCATTTATTGTTTCCTAGAATTTTAAATAAATAAAAGAATAAAAGATTAAATAAATAAATGAATGAATAAAAGAATTAATTAGAATTGAAGTATTGCTTTAATTTCTTTATTTAGAAAATTAATTAATTTGCATGAGAAAAGAAAAGAAAGAAAAATGATTTTTAATTATTGCATGTTAACTTATCCTTTGTTAGAAAATTAGAAAAGAAAAGAAAGTTGTTTTTATTACTAAAATTAAATATTAGGGTTTTTTGGGAAAAATATATGCAACCTAGAATTTTAGTTTAAAAGGGGAATGTGTCTTTATTTTAGAGGGAGATGGGAAACAGTTCAGGGATTTAGGTGAAGAGAAATTTATTTGGAAGCTTGTTGAAGAATTGGTTCTCTTCTATAAATTTTCTTACAAGAAAGCTATACCAGGTTGGGTGGCTTCGTTTGATTGTTTGTTTTAAAGAAAATAATTTATTTTTTTCTTCTTTCTGAATGATGTGTGTTAAAATATTTGTCAAATCTAATATATTGTCTGATTATTTCTTGTTCTTGGCTAAAGTCCATTCCTGAAATTAGTTTCTAGTTTATGGAAATAATTTATTTCCTGGGTGTTAATAGATTAAAATTTTGAGAAGTTGGGAATAGTTAATATGACAAATTTTGCCAAGATTTTTATGGTGCATGGAAATTGCAAGATTTGGGAGAAATGGGTTTACCAGAGAAACTATTCCCTTTTTGTTGGGGTTTAGTTTTGATATATGGCTATGGATGTCTTGTCAATATTTGTGTAATCTCTGGGTAATTATTTAGTTACTACGGTAATAGATCTAATTTTAATTGTTTTATAAGTTATGGGGAAATTATTTTATTTAATTTTTTCTGGGGAAAAGTTGTTTTAATTAAATTCTGGAAAATAATTTTATTGAATTAGAAAATTCATTGTAATTTTTATGCTATTGAAAACTTTTAAAAAATATATATTTCACCCTTTAGTTGCCTAGTTGTGTTGTTTTCCTTTAGGGTTCCTGGCGGGGCATTACAAAGTCCTTCCGATGGATTTCATCGACATGTGCTACCTCAAACGCTCATGCACCAAGCGAATGTCGTCGGGCATACAACATCCTTGTCGGATGTTTTCTGGATGGACGTCAGAATTCTGATGCCTGTCCATCGAGAGAATGTCATTGGGCATACAACATCCTCGTCGGATGTTTTGTTGATTTCCGTTGGAATATTGCCGACGCCATCCGACGACAACCAAGAACTATGTATCAATGAGGATGTTGTATATTCGATGGTATAGTCGTCAGTGGAAGTTTAGGGGGCATTAGAATTCCGACGATTATTTAATTTTTTTTTAAAAATACAAAAAATCATATAATATATTATATTAAATATCATATACTATATATTATTTTTTCAATTTTGTATTTTACACGAATATTATAATGGATTTGCAATGGTTATGTCAATTTTATTTTATTAATTTGGTATTTTCACTTCACTCATATCTTGAGTGGTTATTTTCCTAATAGAGAGAAAAATGCTTATTAGGTGACACATAGCATAATTGAATCTAAGGACATAAGTATATCTTCATCTCAATTTTTATTATATGATGAGAGTCACCCTTAGCTATCATTATGATGAAAATGACTTCTTTGGGCACAATACATTCTATAAATTCTTTGAGTTATAGTGGTAATTATTTATGAGCTTTATTCACATGTTGAAAACAACTTGTTTGAGCACAACATATTTTACTTCTCAATAAAATCCAGGAGGTTGCTTCTAAAATAAAGTAAAGTGAAAATAAGCAACTGGTGACAAAAAGGAACAAAAATTTGGTGAAGAGATTAAGTAGATGTCCACATATAAATAAGTTAATGGGAAAGAGCAACATGAAAGAACTTGATGAGAATGGAACATGTAACCCAAGCAATGAATGAGAACTTTGAAATTACAATCCCAAGAGGACAATCTAGTGTGGAACATATAGGAATCATTTCTTACTATTTGAAGGTTATCCAAGCATGATTTTTCTACTACATCTTTACCACATAAATTAAGAAATCCATCCCATGACTTGAAGTCATTTAATAAAAAATTAAAAATTAAAAATCAATGAAAGGAAGCAATCATTAAAAGCACTAATGTGGTTGAAGAGTTTATATTTTCTATAAAGCATTCATGTGGTTGAAGAGTTAAAAAAAATATTGATAAAGAATTTATGTTTTGTATAATGAGTGGATCTTTGTCTATATTAGACGACAAAATAATCTTCTAATTAGATGACAAAATAGAAAAATTTAAAAAGAAGAATTTATGGCTCATTTTTATCGACTTTTAAAAAACACAAATTTAAATGAGAATAAATGTATTTAATAGTGTATTAAAGTGAATAACAAATTAGAGATGCACACTAAAAAAAAATACATCTTTGTGTCTCATTATAGTTTCTCTCCACCTCCATAATTTTGAAACTTACTTTGTCATAAAACTATACAATTTACATAACCATAGATCATAGTAGGACAAAACTTACTTGCATTGCACATAGAATTGGATATGTCCAATTGATAAAGCAATGGAGATTTACCGAACAGTTGTACCATCTAAATGGAAATACTTCACTTCATAATTCAATTTTACCTTATAATTAAAAAAGAGATGCTCAAATAAAAATAAAAGCCCCAAAAAAATATGTTTCACCTACATTATTAAGCTCTTGTTAAATTTAGTTAACGTTCTCAATTATAGAATGAATTTGTTGTCAAGATTAAATTTTTTTGCCTTATTATCTTTAACTTTGTCTACCATACAAGATGAGAATTCCTCAGTACCTTTTAGCTAACAAAACCTACACAAAATAGTAGGTTTATAATTAACATGGTAACTGTGAATAGCTTACACACTAATAAAGAATAGTTAATTTCTCTTAATACAATTGTTTCCAAAAGTTAAAAAAAAAATATGAAGCCCTACGAGAATAATTATTTTAGATCAATCTTTGTCATTCTTTGATGATATCAATTATTAGTGAACACCTAATTTGATTATACCTTAATAAATTATACTTAAAAATGCCAAACTTGAACATGCACTAAGAGGAAAAGTGTGCATATTTTCCAATCCTTGGCCAATTGTGAATCTTATGACTATGAAATATGAACCATTTATAAAACTAAACCAAAAGCCAAAAACCTTGCTAAAGAGATACACAACCTCAGAAACACAAGAATATTCTAATCATTGTTAGAAACTCAGAACCTTTAGGTGGGACATTTTAAAAAATAACAAACCCAATATTGCCTTCTAACTAATAATGTGAAACATTGGGATTGAAGATTATTAATCAAAATATATAAGTTTCTTAAAAAACAAACCATTTTGTTATTTGGATTGTGAGTAACACAAAATTGTCTCATTTTGGTTTATTGGTCACAAGGGCTTGGGCTTAACGAGAAAATGTTATATTGAAGTGGAAATGCATGGGTATTGAATTTTAATCCATAGTTGATGCCGAAAGTAGAACAAAAGATCAACTATATTCTCAGTACTATTCCTTCTTTGAGAGCATAACTGGGAGAGACACACAAAAAGTTCAAACATCAAATGAATGAATCTCGAGTAAACCCATTGAGTGAAGAAAACATTTAAAATTAAAAAATTAAAAAGTAGACCTAGAGGTCGAGTAGGAGAGGAATGCGAAAGGGGAAAAAAGTGCAACTTGCATTGTTTCTTTTCTTGAAAGAATTGAAAGTGATAGTTAAACAGTTCCTACTTCATCATGCTCCCTTGTTGAAACTCCATTGCAGCCCAGGCGGGAAAGTAGTTGATTCTTGCATGCTAAGGTCCATATTTCTTCATCGTAATATTATTTTCAAAACTGTAGAAGCCAACCTTGGGATTGATTGGATGAGCAGAGATCCCCTCTTGTTCCTCTTGTTATTGTTAGCATATGACTATGTTGGGAATCTACACTCTTATGAGAATAGTCGATGTTGTCATTGATGGCAACCAACTGGAAACTCACCGGAAATTGGTTTCTACATGCTTGGCATCACAAACTTCATACACTGGCAGACACCAGCACCGGCAGACACTTCACTGACATTCAGATTACATCGGCAACAAAGCATACCGACACTCCAGCTGACATGAGATATAGTTTTGTTTATATGAATTTTTTTGTAATGTAATTATCTTTTGTAAGCCGACATGGTATATTGCAAAAGACTCATATATGTATGAGAACTTATAGGTCATTTTGACAAGAGTAGTATGAGAGAGAGATGGAAGTTGTATGAGACAAATAGAGAGTGATATTGTATAAGGTGATATAGTTGATAGCGAAGGTTTTGGTTATAGACCGATCTTAAACCGGTACTGAACCTGGCATGAGAGATGTTGTTTTGAACAATACATTGTATTGGATTTGATAATCCATTTTTGTAGTCATTGTGAGTCTTTATTAAGCAGTGAGCTCTAGGCTGTTGACCTCCCTGCATGTGCAGGCCCCTCATTATAAGTAGTATTTATTCATTGGCCAGTGAGTAAATATTGTGGGTCACAAATCCCACCGAGGTTTTTCCCACACCGAGTTTCCTCATTAAATATCTTGTGTTATGGTGTGTTTCTATGCTATCTCTATTATTTATGTTTATTGCAATAATTATTATTTATGGGTACACTATTTTGGGATGCAAAGTTATCAATAAGTTTAAATATTCTACTAACCGGTAAGACACTGATTCACCCCCCCTCTTAGTGTCTTTGGGACTGTCATTGAATCTAACAATTGGAATCAGAGCTTGGTCCTCTATCTGCAAAATCCTAATAGCTTGAGGGAGATTATGACACTGGTATAGATGGAGAACTTAAGAAAATAGGTTGAAGGATCTCTTGAAGATTTTGATGCAGAAAAATTGAAGAATATCAAACTTGAAGATGATCTGAGGATTGCACAGGAATTCATTAAAGGACTTCAAGAAAATATGGTTATAGCACAAAATAAGAGAAAAGAACATCATGACAAGATGCAGAATGATGATGATGAAAAAGAAACTCTTAGAGACATTGCAAATAAGTTGAGACAAGAAAACAGTAATATGAAGAATGAAATGCAAGATATGACTATGAGGTTATGTAAGGATATTGAAGACAGGAAGAAGAATGAAGAAGACTTGACTAGGAGACTTAGTGATTCTGAAAATGAAAATCTGAGACTTGGTCATGAAAATGATATACTAAAGACATATCTGATTCACATGCAACATGATAAAGTTGAGCTTGTGAGACAAGTTGGAATTCTGGAAAATGAGTTGGTTACTGCAAATAATCACAAAGATAAATTCAAGAAAATTTCAGAAGAACTTGATGACATGCTTAAAAGACAGAAACTTGATGGAGATACAAATGGACTTGGATTTGAACATGGAGAAAGTTCTGGTACTGCAAACAATCAAGATCGGGACAAACCAGTAAGACAACCTAATTCTTATAAATTTAATGGGAAATGTTTCAATTGCAACAAATATTGTCATACAGAAAATCAGGGTAGATTTAGAAATAATCAGAATATAAACTCACCCACCGGTCAATGTTCCAAATGCAACAAAGTTGGTCATAATTCAGAAAATTGCAGAATGAATGTGAAATGCTATGTTTGTGGAAGATTTGGGCATTTTTCTATTCAATGCAAATCACAAACCACTCAAGGAAATGGAAAGGCTATTCAGAGGAATAATGTAACCTGTTATGCATGTAACAAGATTGGACATATTGCTAAATTTTGTAGAAGCAAGAATGCATCAGCGAACATCAAAGGATCTAGTTTGAAGGGCAAAGAAAAAGTAGATGAAGTGAAACAAGAATTTTCAGAACAATGGATTAAGAAGAGTGATCAGAGAACTGATGAAACTATCTCTACACCAGTAGAACAAAGTAATCCTCCACCGGTAGGAGATTCTTCATCTAACTGAGGAATAACCCTTAGGGGTTATTGTAACAAATTGAAAATCATGCATTCTACACTCAGATGATAGTCAAAAGATACATTTCTTCTTTACCAATAGGTGTCTTAAGTTTTCACTTAATCGGCGAGCATTTAATGCAGTTTTAAAGAACCTTTTTGGCTATAATGCACCAGGAAACCCTCATTTTGAACTCATCGAGCATTCAAACAATCAAAGAGCACAAAATTGAGCAAGGGCATTCTAAGGTGAAGCTGTGAAGTGATTTTTAGGCATTCTAATTTCAGTAAAGAGGTATTTATCTTTGAAATGACTTCCTCAACTTCTATTCCAGAGTTTATTTCAAACCCTACCATTGTGGAAAATATCAAATGCCCTAGACCCATATTCAAGATTATCCCCAAGATTGCGAAACAAGATGATTTTGTAGGAGCTTTTTCAAAAATACCGAAAGATGTAGCATTTGCAGAAGACCCTAGAATTGACATACATTGCAACATAGAAAACCTAGGGACTGAGGAGTTGAAGAAAATATTTAATGAGGTCATTACTAATGAACATGGTGCGATTAAACTCGAACATAAGGTTGTGGAAAATTTAGGTTTTGTAGAGATTCTGAACATTCCTGAATTTCCAAAGGAAGTTGTTAGACTTGTATTGAGCAGAGTCCATGGAGAGTTCATGTGGTTGGAATCAGTTTGCAAGATAACTAAGGATGAAATTAAGGTAGTTACTGGTTTACCTTCAACCAGTAGTAGAGCTAATAAAACCAAGAAGTTACCTAACAGTGGAGTTATGGATTTAACTGAAGCAACATTTGATAACAGATCACTTAGAGTGAATGATGTTAAGGACATAAATGTGAGATATGTGAGTATGGTACTAATTACAAAGCTACTAATGCAAATAGACTAAATTTTGTTTCTAGTCTATGTATTCACAGTGCATATGAGATGGTGAACAATAATGCTAAGATTGATGTGTGTGAATGCCTTAAGGATGAATTAATTGATAACCTAAAGAAGTTTAAGGGAGACAAGAAAGGTACTTTCCGTTTTGGAAACCTTACGGTATGTCTGATGTTGTACTTTACCAAGGAGATACCTAACATAGGTCACAAGGATTTTGGTTATGACATCCTGGTAGGAAGACAGATATAAGATGCTTTCATTGGTATGGGCACTGACAGTGTTAAGAACATAACAGACTACTTCAAAACATTCCAATCTAAGATGAGAGCAAGAGAGAGATAACCACAGAGCATAGTTGATAAATATGACAATGAAATCTGTTTTGTGATTAAGAGAGATGAAACTTGGATGGAAGCAACAAGTCCTAGAACTATTTGGGTTACGGAGATGGGTTATGAGGTAGATCTACATGTTCTGGAAACATATGCTAAAGCTCTAATTGGTGCATCAAGGGAACCATCTAAGAAATTCTTTGGAAATGCAGAAACTATTGAGAGTAATGTATCTATGCAGAAAAGGATAAAAAGAAGAGAAAATTTTATCAGAGATGCCTCCAAGATGGTCAAGGAAATCAAAGAAAATGTCATGAATATTAGTGGTATATCATCCAGTGAGCTTTAAGGACTACAACCTGAAGCACATGTTTCACCAGTTGTAACATCCTTTGATACTGACAGTGGGAAGGCTGTTGAGTTTAAAAGAGTAGAAAGGAAGAGAAAACCCTCACTGGTACCCTCTCCTTCACCTAAAAAAACTAGGATGCTAAGGAAGAAACAACTGGCAGTTAGGGAACTGAAGAAGAAACTTACACCTAAGAAGAAACAGACACCAGTTACCCCCTCACTAGATGATTTACTGGATGAGATAACAAAGGAAGGTAATCTATCTAGTGTAAATAAATGGTATAATTATTTTAATGATTTTGACATAAACACCATTGAGGAAAGCATTGTTCTACACTAGGATATATACAAGAAAGCTTTGATAGAAGTGATTGATGAGTTACCAAATGATCTATACATGAGACTAGAAGCTAAAAGGCTATCTATGATGGAACTGGACAAGAAATTTAAAGTTGAAGCACTCTTGGTTGTTCATCCAGTAAATTCTAAAGAATAAATAGATGAACCTATTTCTGAAGCTAACCGGTCAGTATTTGTTAGTGGACATCGGCAAGTAAGCCTGATGGCTGGAAGAGTTAAGGAGATTGCTGATGAGATTGGAGATAAATGGGACATATTCTTTATTGAAAAAGAAAAGCAAGAGGAAAAGAGAAGACCTAAAAAGACATTCAAAGTATATCAGAAAGACAAGGACAAGGGTAAAAGAAAAGTTGGTGGTATTCCAAACATAAAGGTTACAGATAATCTTCCACCACCACCTTTGGGTACACCACCGGTACACACAAAATATCCAAGGGTTATTAATACTAAAGGTATAGCTCTTGATAATACGCATCCAGAGTCAGAGATACTCTTTACAATGAATGTGGATACTCAAGAGGTAAACATTATTGTGGACAAGGAAACTACAAAGGTTAAGACAGATAATGTTGATAATAGAAAGATCTCAGAGAAATCGGCACAAACTATTAACTCTCAGGAAATTGAGATACCAACTTAAACAGAGAAACCAATAGTAGAACTTTCATAGAAACAAACTGAGGCAAAGGTTCACGTTGAGACTGAGAAACCAACAGTTATAGAGACACTGAAACAATCTGAGAAACCATTAAAGGTTAAAGTACAAACATAGACAGATCCACAAGAAGAAAATATAAGTAAAATAGATACATCTGATGGAAATAAAGATGATATAGTGAAGGTGATTGGTCAGACATCTATTGAGATGAAATCTACATCTGAACCGAGTACATCTACAGGTGAATTCAGACCCACTAACATAATAGAGGTACTTTTGGATTCTATTAAGAGGATAACTGATTGCAATACATTGTCTTTTAAGGCAATTGATAACACTTTACCTATCTTGAAAATGATTGCACCTACATGTCAGATAGATCACATTAAGGATTCTTTAAGTAAATTGGACACATTGTCCAAATTCATTTCTGATAATGTTATAACTATAGACAAGGTGAATGAGGATATCATAAAGGAGAGAGTTGAAAAGGAGAAAAAACACATTCTTCAAAAACACCATAAATAACTGTACCGATCATGTTGATACACTTTTACCGGTACTGAATTCTACAATTTTGGAGTATAAGGAGTTGTATAGGTGGTGCAGGAGCACCTAGGCCTCATTTTCATTATAGGTTTGAGAGAAAGTTTTATTTTTATTAGTTTTAAGTTGGAAAGTTTGTCTAAGATGTTTTTGTGTTGTTCTAAGTTGTTTGGATGAGTTTTGAACTCATTGTCTGATCATGTTTCCTGTTTTCATCTTTTTGCTCAAAGTTGCCAGTTTGGAGTTGCTTGGCAAAATATTGTCAAAAGTGAGTTTTCAATGTGTTTTTGTTGTGAAAAGTTATTAAACATGTTTGGTGTTTGGTTTTTAGGTGTGAATAGTGTTTTTAGGTGATTTGTAATCTTTGAGGTCAACCTTGCATCATCTAGGCATTAAAAGTTGTCATTTTAGACATGAAAGTGTCAAATTTGAGTGCTCTTGGACATGTACCTATCTATACAAGAGGATAACTAACATGTAGAGGTATTTATTCTCTTATTTGAACCATTGTAAGGGTTGATCATTCGGATATATCAAGCATTTTGCAAGTTGCACTACTTTTTACATTGTTTTCCCTATGTTTTGACTCCATGTGAGCAGCAGTCCATACACCTGTTGTACGTGGCCATACTGTTTTTGCATTTTCCAGTCCTCTTATGTTTCTTGAATCTTTTCCCTTTGGTCTCATTGAATTTCATTAAGTTTTGAGTTTTGTACAAAATTATTTAGTTTTGACAGTTTCACTGCCTTGTCTAGGAAATTGGCAAGGATGCTTGACCAACTTGGCTTCTTGAAGCCCTAAATGTTCATGGCTTCTCAAGAACCAGTTGGTAAACCTCTAAGATATGTAAATACATGTTTTGATTTCAATAATGCAGGTGCAAGAAGTTTTGTGGCCATGGAGCCCTAGGCAAGTGTGCCATTTGGCTAGGGTCCTTGAAGAAGTTTGATGCTTTGCTCTTCTATAGAAAATGCATTCTTCAGATAATCAGACCTCTTTTTGATCCTTAAGGTTGAATGTAAGGGTAAAGAGTCTTTCTAAGCCATAATGAAGATGATTGCATTTTCAGTTTGTGAAAATGATGTAAAAAAAATAGTGAGTCACTGTTTTGGAGTTGATTTTCTATTCACTTGCTTACTCTCCACCATATGTTGGGGTTTGTAAAGCCTTCTACCTCATTCTAAATTCTTGCAAACAAGAACAAGGAGTGGTTTTTGGTCTTGTCCATGGGTTTGAGGTTGCCAAGATTAATTAATGATCCTTGAGGCAAAATTGTAATGCCCAGCTGGCTGTCACAGTCAACTATGACTGATTTTTGCATTTTTGTTGAAGTTGTATATGTAATCTTCATTTCAAAATGGAAGGTATGAAGGTCAAAAAGTAACTAAAGATAGAGAATTGTTAAAGAGCACAAATCAGACCTTTGAAAAAGAGTTTTGACAGTAAAAGTGCAAGTCTAAAGTGGAAAAAATAGTGAAAAGAGAAAGTGCAGTGACAATTGGTTTGATAGTGAATGTTTCATTGTTTTGTAATTGCCTAATGCCTTTTGTGTCGGGCTAATATGATTCCTTTCTTGTCACTAATGATAGTCATGTTTACATGCTCTAAATTGTAATTGGTTCTCATGCAAAAGTTGTGTTTGTAGAAGGCAAGAATGAAAAATTGTCAATGTTGCATACTCCTTATGAGCAACTTTTTGTAAAACCTTGTTCTCTGACCTTTGGAGGTGTAAATTGCTTTATTGTGGCCTAAATAGCATGTGACATGGTAGAACCAAGTTTTTGTGGTTCATGTTGAAGGTCTCTAACTTGTAAGTCAATTTTTGCCATTAAAACCCTTGCAAACCCTTCCTTTTGCACCCATTTTTGGGACAGTCATGGAGAAGGCCTAATGAGCCCTAAAACTTAGCAAATCTTCAATAACTCTCAAAAGGGTATTTGAATATGAAGTCCTTTTTGTCTGGAAGTCCATCATTGGAGCAGGGTGAGCATAAAACCGCAAAAGGAGGGCTAATTCCTTGTAGCCCGTTTTAGGCCTAAAACCTAGATTTTTGTCAAATCGGGTACACAAAGGGAGGTTGTAAAGCTTAAAACCCATCAAGTCCAACTAAAACAAGTTAATATTGCATTCCTTTAACACTTTGGGTGAGATAGACTCCAAAACTTAGTTTGTAGCACTTGTGAAGGACCTCTACACCCCAAAACGTAGAAGACCAAAGACACCCATTGGGGTAAAACTTGACACAAACTTGTAGATCAACAAATGGAGACCTTGTGCAGTCAAAGAATAGATCAAGATAGAGGAATGAATGCCAATTGAGTGAGTAAGGTGTTAGATTACCAAGCTAGAGAAACTATGGAGTTGAAGCCCTTGAGCAACCAAGAAGGGTTTGACTTAGGGAGTTGGATCAAAGAGGGTTGCTAGGTTGTCTTTAAACCTTTTGCACTTTGATTTAAGTAACAAAACCTTGAAACTAGCAAGGACCTATTACTTAGTGAACATACAAGCCACTTGGGCAACCTTCTTGCATTTCCTCCCTACCATAGTGGTATCAGAGCTCAGTTACACTTGGGAAGAAGTAGAAATTTGGCAACCATGATGACAAATGCATAGCTAGCAAAGAAAATGGAAGACTAGGAAGAAGAAAATAGGTTACTTAGAGTGAAGCTAGACCTCCTAGAGTAGAAGTTGGGTGAAGTAGAAGTGAAGGCAGATGAAGTTAGCAATAAGATAGAAGGAACAGAAGACAAGGGTAAGCTATTAGCTATAGAGGATGAAATCCCTCTACCAAACCCTGTGATAGAGAATGAACCCTTTTTGAAAGCCTTAAAGGCTATGAGTGGGAGAACACTAGAAGGAGTCCTACTATTCAGTGGTAAAATGGACCCAAAAGTGGTCATGGAGTGGATTGAGTGGCTTGACAACCATTTTGAATGTGATGGTGTGACAAAGGCCCAGAAAGTGAAGGTGGCTAAATCCAGGTTGAGAGGAGCTGCCTTAACATGGTGGAAGTTCATTCAGGATGAACATGAGAAAGAGGGCAAAAAGCCCATAGAAACTTGGAATGGAATGTTGTCCAAGATCAGAGAGACTTACATTCCCGAGGACTATGAAATACAGCTTCATAGGAAAAGGAAAAACCTTAGGAAAAAGGAGTTAGATGTCAGTAGTTACACCGAGGAGTTCCAAAAGCTATGCCTTAGGTCAAAGATCCAAGAGGATGACAATGTCAAGGTTGCTAGGTATCTCAATGGTTTGAGATGGAACATACAGGAAGAGTTAAGTTTGTTGTGTCCTACAATAGTTCAGAAGTGCTATCAACTTGCACTCAAGGTAGAGGAAAGGAGTAGGAAGAAGCAAGAGTAGCATAACAGAGGTAGAGGAAGAGGCAGAGATGGTAGAGGCCATCAAGGCAGTTTTGGGGGAAGACACATAGATCAAAGGTCCCAGGGAGAATCTAAGCTTATAGAGAAAAGCGGGGATTCTCAGAGCAAGCCCAATTATAGGGGTAGGGGATCAAGCAACCTAGGAAGGGGTAGATCTAGTGGCCCAGGTAGAGGGTCTTACTTCTCCACAATGAAATGCTATAACTATCAGAAATTGGGTCATCTTTCTTATAGGTGTCCAGAAAATCCTAGTTCTTCCCATGGAGGTGTAAAAAGAGTAAACTACGTTCAAGAGGAAGGAAGTAGTACAAGAACTCCAGCAATGCACCTAGCACCCGAAGATGGTGAGAGTCTAATGATGAGGAGAGTATTGATGCAAGAACCTCACAAGTGTGAAGTGTCTTAGAGAAGGGCATTGTTCAGGATAAAGTGCAAAATCTTGGGCAAGGTATGTAAGGTGGTTATAGATTCAGGCTCCATAGATAACATTATCTCAGAGGAGGCAGTTGGCAAATTGAACCTACCTAGAATGAGGCACAGTGAACCCTACAAGGTAACCTAGTTGAACAAGGGGCAACATGTCCTAGTTAATGAACAAGCATGGGTAGACATCAACATAGGTGAATACAAGGATAGGATACTATGTGACATCCTTCCTATGGATGCTTGCCATCTACCATTGGGTAGACCTTGGCAATTTGACAGAAGGGCACACCATGATGGTGAAAAAAACACATATTCCTTTCAAAAGAATGGCATTGTCTACAAAATTCAGTCCCTTAGTGAAGAGACAGAGAACAACAAACCACAGACACCTAAAGTGTTATTAGTCAATGAAAAAGAGTTCATCCAAACCATGAAAGAGGGAGATGGGATTGGTTATGCACTTGTAGTGAAACCTAAGGAGGAAAAGAAAGCAAAACAAGTTGAGATCCCACAAGAAGTGCAGAAAATCCTTGATAACTTTAAGGACATCATTAGTGATGGACAACTAGCAACATTACCTCCTCCTAGAGCCATTAGTCATCAGATTGACTTTATACCGGGAGCTTCTTTGACAAACAAAGCAGCTTATAAGATGACTCCTGAATAGAACAAAGAGGTAGCTAGGTAGATTCAAGAGTTGTTGGATCAGGGATTAATAAGAAAGAGTATAAGTCCTTGTGCCGTACCCACTATGTTAGCACCTAAGAAAGGGGGCACATGGAGACTATGCACAGACTCTAGAGCTATCAACAAAATCACAATAAGGTACAGATTCCCTATTCCCAGGATAGAAGATTTGATAGATTTTTTAGGGGGTGTGAGGTATTTCACAAAAATAGACTTAAAGAGTGGTTACCATCAGATAAGAATAAAAGAGGGAGATGAGTGGAAAACTGCTTTCAAAACAAATGAGGGTCTTTATGAATGGTTGGTTATGCCTTTTGGACTCTCTAATGCTCCCAGTACCTTTATGAGGCTAATGAATGAAGTATTGTAGGATTTTCTTGGTAAGTTTGTGGTAGTCTACTTAGATGACATTCTCATTTTTAGTAAGACTAAAGAGGAGCATTTGAAACACTTAGCTATTGTTTTGCAAAGATTATCTGATGAGCAGTTAACCATAAATCTTGAGAAATGTGATTTTATGAAACAAGAGCTAATCTATCTTGGTTTTGTTGTGTCTAGTGGAGATCTTAAGATGGATGAGTCTAAAGTTGCAGCCATAACAAGTTGGCCAACCCCACAATCAGCCAGTGCAGTTAGAAGTTTTCATGGTCTAGCCCAGTTTTACAGAAAGTTTATCAGAGGATTCACTGAAATTTGTGCACCCATGTTAGATACAATAAAGGGTGGTCATAAGGTTAAGTTTCAATGGACAGAAGTAGCCAATAAGGGGTTTGAGTTACTCAAAACTAGAGTTGCTACACAGCCAGTGTTAATCCTTCCTAGTTTTGATAAACTCTTTACTATAGAATGTGATGCCAGTCATCTTGTAGCAGGTGTAGTTTTGAGTCAAGATAATAGACCAGTTGCTTTCTTTAGTGAAAAATTGAATGATGCAAAGAAAAAGTATTCATCTTATGATTTAGAGTTATATGCATTGGTGCAGGCACTTAGGAAGTGGAGGCATTACTTGCTTCCTAAAGAGTTTGTTGTGTATACAGACAACCAGGCAGTCAGTTTTTTGAATTCTCAGGATAAACTCAACCATAGGCATGTGAAATGGGTAGAATACCTACAAGCATACACCTTTACTCTTAAGCACAAGAAAGGCCAATGTAACAAGGTAGATGATGCTTTAAGTAGGAGATTGTTGACTATTCAGGAGATCCAAGTTAAGAGTATTGTTATTGATTGCTTTCAAGATTTGTATCCTAATGATGATGATTTTGTTGCTGCTTATAAAGTTTGTCTTGCTTTTGAGAATCATTTCCATAGTGAGTATGTTGACTATACATTGCAGAATGGTTTGTTATCCAGGGGAGGACATTTGTGTGTTCCTAAAGGTTCCATGAGAGAAAACCTTATCCAAGAGAAACACAATGGGTGTTTGAGTGGCCATTTTGGTCTCAATAAGACCTTAGAGTTGGTTCAACACTTCTATTACTGGCCTAAGATGTAGAGAGATGTCAGAAGGTATGTTGAGTAGTGTATGATATGTCAGAAGGCCAAAGGTAATAGCACTAATGTTGGTTTATATTAGCCACTTCCCATTCCTTCTAGGCCATGGGAGTGCATCAACATGGATTTTGTTGTAGGTTTACCAAAGACAAAAGCAGGGTATGACAATATTTTTGTGGTTGTTGACAGATTTAGCAAAATGGATCAATTTATACCTTGCAAAACTACTAATGATGCTAGTCATATTGCCTTCCTTTTCTTTAAATAAGTTGTCTGAATACATGGTTTGCCATCTAGCATTGTGTCAGATAGAGATGTTAAGTTTTTGGGTCATTTTTGGAAGACTTTGTGGAAGAAATTGGGTACTAACTTGTCTTTTGGCTCAGCTTACCATCCATAGACAGATGGTCAAACATAAGTGGTGAATAGAACATTGGGAAATCTACTCAGATGTCTCACCAAGGAGTATGGACAAAGCTGGGATCAACTTATTCCACAGGCAGAATTTGCCTATAATGATAGTGTAAATAGATCCACTGGTAAGAGTCCATATCAGATTGTTTATGGTATGCATCCAAAAGGTATTTTTGAGTTACATGATGTGACTAACTTGCAACATGTTAGTGGGACAGTAGAGGATATGGTACAGTCTCTGAAATAGATCCATGAATAGGTTAAGCAGTCTTTGCAAGACACCACCGCAAGAGTCAAGGCAAGGGTGGATGCTTGAAAGAGGGATGTCCAATTCTTAGTTGGAGATTTTGTGATGGTGCATCTCAACAAGTCTAGATTGCAAAAGGGAGTTCCTACCAAGTTACAGATGAGAAGAATTGGACCTTGCAGGATTTTGGCTAAGTATGGTCTTAATGCTTATAAGATTGATTTACCTGCTGATGTTTCCTTGTCTCCTATCTTTAATGTTGCATATTTAGTAACTTTCAAGGGGCAGCCTCCAGAAGAGACTCAAAGAGCTTCAGACATTTCACATTCCCTTTTTGATCTATCTCTCCCCTCTTCTTCTTCTCCCATTCCTGAACAGGTACTCGATTCCAGAATCATCAAGAAGACTCGAAAGCATGACTACTTTGAACATTTGATCAAGTGGAAAGATCAACCAGCCTCTGAAGCCACTTGGATACCTGAAAGTGACTTCCACAAGGCTGGTATTCCTCTCTCTTTTCTTCCTAAAGGAGTCACATGACTTCTTTGTCACCGGGGGAGTATGGTGCAAGAACACCTAGGCCTCATTTTCATTACAGGTTTGAGAGAATGATTTTTATTAGTTTTAAGTTGGAAAGTTTGTCTAAGATGTTTTTGTGTCGTTCTAAGTTGTTTGGATGAGTTTTGAACTCATTGTGTGATCATGTTTCCTGTTTTCATCTTTTTGCTCAAAGTTGTCAGTTTGGAGTTGCCTGGCAAAATGTTGTCAAAAGAGAGTTTTCAGTGTGTTTTTGTTCTAAAAATTTCTTAGACATGTTTGGTGTTTGGTTTTAAGTGTGAATAGCATTTTTAGGTGATATGTAATCTTTGAGGTCAACCTTGCATCATCTAGGCATTAAAAGTTGTCATTTTAGACATGAAAGTGTCAAATTTGAGTGCTCTTGGACATGTATCTATCCGTACAGGAGGATACCTAACATGTAGAGGTATTTATTCTCTTGTTTGAACCATTGTAAGGGTTGATCATTCGGATATATCAAGCATTTTGCAAGTTGCACTACTTTTTACCTTGTTTTCCCTATGTTTTGACTCCATGTGAGCAGCAGTCCGTACACCTACTGTACGTGGCCGTATTGTTTTTGCATTTTCCAGTCCTCTTATTTTTCCTGAAGCTTTTCCCTTTGGTGGCATTGAATTTCATTAAGTTTTGAGTTTTGTGCAAAATTATTTAGTTTTGATAGTTTCACTACCTTGTCTAGGAAATTGGCAAGGATGCTTGACCAACTTGGCTTCTTGAAGCCCTAAATGTTCATGGCTTCTCAAGAACTAGTTGGTCAACTTGTAAGATATGTAAATACATGTTTTGATTTCAAGAATGCAGGTGCAAGAATTTTTGTGGCCATGGAGCACTAGGCAAGTGTGCCATTTGGCTAGGGTCCTTGAAGAAGTTTGATGCTTTGCTCTTCTATAGCAAATGCATTCTTCAAATAATCAGACCTGTTTTTGATCCTTAAGGTTGAATGTAATGGTAAAGATGCTTTCTAAGCCATAATGAGGATGATTGCATTTTCAGTTTGTGAAAATGATGTAAAAAAAACAGTGAGTCATTGTTTTGGAGTTGATTTTCTATTCACTTGCTTACTCTCCACCATATGTTGGGGTTTGTAAAGCCTTGTACCTCCTTCTAATTTCTTGAAAACAAGAAAAGGAGTGGTTTTTGGTCTTTTCCATGGGTTTGAGGTTGCCAAGATCAATTAATGATCCTTGAGGCAAAATTGTAATTCCCAGCTGGCTGTCACAGTCAACTATGACTGATTTTTGCATTTTTGTTGAAGTTGTATATGTAATCTTCATTTCAAAATAGTAGGTATGAAAGTCAACAAGAAACTAAAGATAGAGAATTTTTAAAGAGCACAAATTAGACCTTTCAAAAAGAGTTTTGATAGTAAAAATGCAGGTCTAAAGTGGAAAAAACAGTGAAAAGAGAAAGTGCAGTGACAATTAGTTTGATAGTGAATGTTTCATTGTTTTGTAATTGCCTAATGCCTTTTGTGTAGGGATAATATGATTCCTTTCTTGTCACTAATGATAGTCATGTTTACATGCTCTAAATTGTAATTGGTTCTCATGCAAAAGTTGTGTTTGTAGAAGGCAAGAATGAAAAATTGTCAATGTTGCATACTCCTTATGAGCAACTTTTTGTAAAACCTTGTTCTATGACCTTTGGAGGTGTAAATTGCTTTATTGTGGCCTAATTAGCATGTGACATGGTAGAACCAAGTTTGTGTGGTTCATATTGAAGGTCTCTAACTCGTAAGTCAATTTTTGCCATTAAAACCCTTGCAAACCCTTCTTTTTGCACCCATTTTTGGGACAGTCATGGAGAAGGCCTAATGAGCCCTAAAACTTAGAAAATCTTCATGAAATCTCAAAAGGGTATCCGAATATGAATTCATTTTTGTTTGGAAGTCCATCATTGGAGCAGGGTGAACATAAAACCCCAAAAGGAGGGTTAATTCCTTGTAGCCCGTTTTAGGCCTAAAACTTGGTTTTTTGTCAAATTGGGTACACAAAGGGAGGTTGTAAAGCTTAAAACCCATCAAGTCCAGTTTAAAAAAGTTAATCTTGCATGCCTTTAACACTTTGGGTGAGATAGACTCCAAAACTTAGTTTGTAGCACTTGTGAAGGACTTCTACACCTCAAAACGTAGAAGACCAAAGACACCCATTGGGGTAAAACTTGACACAAACTTATAGATCAACAAATGGAGACCTTGTCTAGTCAGAGAATAGATCAAGATAGAGGAATGAATTCCAATTGAGTGAGTAAGGTGTTAGATTACCAAGCCAGAGAAACTATGGAGTTGAAGCCCTTGAGCAACCAAGAAGTGTTTGACTTAGGGAGTTGGATCAAAGAGGATTACTAGGTTGTCTTTAAACCTTTTGCACTCTTATTTAAGTAACAAAACCTTGAAACTAGCAAGGACCTATTACTTAGTGAACATACAAGCCACTTGGGTAACCTTCTTGCATTTCCTCCCTATCAATAGGGAAGCATGTAAACCTCACTATTTAATTGAGAATATTGATGAGGAGATCAAGAAGACACAAAAATAAATTGATGAAATTGCAGATAATATTATAGGTTCATCTGGACTTATATCAATTTTTTAGCAAGAAATGGCAGTTTTTGAGGAGAAATTGGAAAAAATTGAGAAAGAGAAGGCAAGAATAAGTTCTAATGCCCGAGAACTAAAGGGTAAACTTGGTCTAAGGCTGGATAATTTGATTACTCGGAGAGTTGAATTATCTAAGGCAACAATACAAGGAGAACGATCACCGAAGCAGCAAATGCACTATCTCACTGGTATGATCCAACAGACTGGGGCAACTTTAGATGGCAGCAACAAATTTATGCAGAGTCTGAATATGATTTTGGCAGACATCTTTCATATTGTAACCAACTGGTTACAAACCTTGAGGTAGCATTTTGATACTCTTTTGATTATTTATGACATCCTTTTTCACTGATGTCAAAGGGGGAGTAGTGGATAGAAAAATGCATGTGCATATACAAAGGAGATCATTTGCTCAAGGGGAGCACATCTTTTTGGATTCCAGTTTTTGGATAACAGTTTTGGATTTTTCTCATGAGTGTTGTCATCAATGCCAAAGGGGGAGATTGTTGGCATTCTACACTCTTATGAGAATAGTTGATGTTGTCATTGATGGTAACCATCTGGCAACCAACTAAAAACTCACAAGAAATTGGTTTCTACATGACCGACATCACAAATTTCATACACTGGTAGACACCAACATCGGTAGACACTTCACCGACATTCAAATTACATCGGCAACAAAGCATACCAACACTCCAGCCGAAATGAGATATAGTTTTGTTTATATGAATTTTTTTGTAATGTAATTATCTTTTGTAAGCCGACATGGTATATTGTAAAAGACTCATATATGTATGAGAACTTATAGGTCATTTTGACAAGAGTAGTATGAGAGAGAGATGGAAGTTGTATGAGAGGAATAGAGAGTGAGACATTTTATTGTATAAGGTGATATAGTTGATAGCGAAGGTTTTGGTTATAGACCGAGCTTAAACCGGTACTGAACCTGGCATGAGAGATGTTGTTTTGAACAATACATTGTATTGGATTTGGTAATCCATTTTTGTAGTCAATGTGACTTTTTATTGAGCAGTGAGCTCTAGGCTGTTGGCCTCCCTGCATGTGCAGGCCCCTCATTATAAGTAGTATTTATTCATTGGCCAGTGAGTAAATATTGTGGGTCACAAATCCCACCAAAGTTTTTCCCACACTGAGTTTCCTCGTTAAATATCTTGTGTTATGGTGTGTTTCTATGTTGTCTCTATTATTTATGTTTATTGCAATAATTATTATTTACGGGTACACTATTTTGGGATGCAAAGTTATCAATAAGTGTAAATATTCTACTAACCGGTAAGACACTGATTCACACCCCCCTCTGAGTGTCTTTGGGACTGTCATTGAATCTAACAAACTAAAATCCCTACCCAAAAGCTTTGTCGATCCAAAATCCCCCAATTTTGGAGAACAAATCGGCATCTAGAAGAACATTCTTAGGCCTGACATCACCATGAATAAAGGCTCTTGTGATGCCTATGACAGTACCAAATCGGCTTTTTTCTAGTGGAGTGTCTGGTATTGGTTTTCAAAATTACGGCTAGAGAGGAAGGAGTTCAAACAATCGTTGGGCATGCAATCATAAACCAGTAACCTGTGAAATATTTGCCCATAAAATATTTTGAGGCCGATCAAATTTGAACATAATAATTATTTCTGACATAGCTGATTTTCACCCAAAACTATTTTTCAGCAATTCTTAAACTGTCTAGCTACTTTATAGCCACAAGCAAGGTTATAGCCTAGTTGTAGGTTATCACAACAGGGACAATAGTCTTCAAAAATCAAAACATTGTGCACATCTATTTTTCTAGCCAAATTCTTTATTTAGTCCAAGCATAGCAACAAATATCAAACACAATTATTTTTCTGGCCAAATTCTATGCAAAGTAAACCTAAAATTAATTTAAAATATGTTTTCAGGCATGAGGTGAGGAAACCAAATCCAATTAAAATTAATTTAAAATATGTTTTCAGGCATGAGGTGAGGAAACCAAATCCAATTCGGAGATCTAATGATTCAAAAATTTGATTTTGTTATTTTTAGGCATGAGGTGAGGAAATCAGATCCAATTCAAAGATTTGAATGATTCAAAGATTTGATTTTGTTTGAAGATTCGATCTCATCTAATAACTATTCAAAAACACTAGTTTTGTGAAAACCCACTAATTTCATGTGATGACTATGAAAACCGGCCCCATTAATTTCATTTGATGACTTGGCCATTTCTAATGACTACTGAAAGCTGACAGTTTCACGTCAACCCGTTAATTATTTTACGGTGTGAGACAGGTTTCAGGTCAAAACCCCACACAAAATGTAGCCTATTGGCTAATAATGCAGCAATATTTTGATCAATTCAAGCAAATCATTAGTACTTGTTAGGGCACTATCCTTCTTAACTATGCCCAATACAGGGATTTGTCTCTAGGTTTCTATCATGGCTTGTGCTCTATCAAATCTCCTCTATTTGAGCTACCTTGAATGCATGCCTACCACTATTTGAAACTTTGCTAGTCTATATCCTCTATGTTGCTAACGTTGAAAGGCTCCTTTATCACTATGAATATTGGCTCAGGTGTATGGCTTATGCAATAAGCATAGGATAGTATTTATATTAATTTGATACAAAAATTCTCACTCACAAGTGTCTTTGCAATAGTGAATGTCCTTATTGTCACATATAATGAGTATGCATCTCTTATCTAAGTGTTTTCTCATATTGTTTTGATTATCTCACCACTACAAAACCTTCATCATTATGATTTTCTAACTATCTACACTCATGGAGAGTTATTTGACCGCTCTTTGTATCATCTATGGATCTAGGGCTTTTGGTTTGACTGACAACTCTTGGTCTATAACTCTGTATGACTTCTATTGTCACTACTCATTCTCTTCAAGTTGACATCTACATTACTATTTCTATATCATTGTTGACTATATTTTGGAATTGATAAGCTTCTTTTGATAGTAAACTTATCATTGAGATATCATAAGGCATTATGCCTACCACTTCTTGGATATATACCATGATAAGTATTGCCATACTTCTGGTTGCATTTTGTTTACTCTTTCTTTTATCTATCTCAAGCCTTATTGTAAATGCTTATGTTGCCTCTTTCCTATGATTGAAAGCTTTGATATCTCAACTATAGTGAGGTTTGACTATGAATGAGGATAGTTCACAACCCCTTTTGTGATAAGTTTCTTTTAGATCAAAAGTTGACCTAGATGATCATCAAATAACTATTGGCTATCATAATCACTATGCATAACAAGTTTTTGTTAGAGAGATCAAGTGTTATATTAACAAAGTAATGAATTTACAAGGCTACTTTGATGCATTTTATTACTACCTCTTGGCAGTAGCAACTTTTTGATGTGCACTCTTCTAATTATATATTAATTCAGGCTTCTAATAGATCGAGGTTGTCTAACATGCACATAGATGAATCAAGCATCTTAATTATGTCTCTTGGAGGTTGAGACCTACAAATGGGTCATTGTCCATTTCAGTGTATCATCTTTAGCATTAGAAAGAGTTGTTCCTCCTCCTATTAACAAATGTTGAAAGGTGCCTATGTGCTCAATGGGTCTCATAACTTGTAAAAATTGCCAACATTCATGAAGAAAAATGAAAAAATGTCATTAGTGAAATGATTACTTATTGAGATCATCTTAAGATGACTTAAAACACAACCCTCATATCCCACAAAAATAAATGTTAGCCAAATACGCCTTAGAAGCCTCTAATTACTTAAAATTTAATACTATCCTCTAGATATCAAAGAAAAACTGATCATGTGCATTGACCGCTACAATTTGGAGTGCAAAAGAGGGAATGTACCTAACAACCCACTGCAATTTTAAGAACAAAGAGACTCTATGGCCTCGAGAGGTTGCAATCGTAGCCTATGTTGGCCATAATCCCTATTGCAGCTATAACGAGATGTGAGGTAACAATTATAAAATTTGGATGAACTCAAAGAGACATTTACAAATAAAACCTACCCTTTATAATACCTAATTGAAAAAATGGATGCAATGCAAGTACTTATATAAATAATGTCTGGCAGATAGTAAAAAACTAGAACAATAAATTCCATTTAAAAGTGGTTAGACTTAAAATAAGGAAAATTAAAAAATGCTAAAGAAAATGTCAACTAATGAAAAACCTTACAAGGATGAATAATATTCACAACTCATAATGTTAGTGTACATACAAGACAATATGCGAGTTCATTATACCCAATAACTTGTGTTGTTGTTGTTCGTGTTGGCTCTGTTGGACCCTGCAATTAAGATTCAATATACATTATTCAATAAGATTAACTTTACAACATAATGAAATATTGAAAAGTGTGTTATCTTATTGAGCTTCGCTTTGTTTCGAGAATAGTTTAATATTCTCTACTTAACAGGGCCAACCACGTGAAGGTGGAATCTCATTTGCCCCCCCCCCCCTCTAACATCACTCTAAATTCCTCGTTAACATCTAACATTCATTCATTCTTTCATCCATTATTAGAATATAGAATTAATTCATTATCACATAATGTTCATTAAGACATAACATTCATTAACATGCAACATTCATCAATATTCATTAACACATATCATTCATGAGCATTCATTAGCACATAATTACATTCATTAACACATAAAAATCAATCATTATCAAATAAGGTAGATTACAATAATTTTTTTCTTGTTTTTTTTTTTGAAGCTATGTAAAAACTAAGTGGAGAATCATTTTCTTCATTATTTCCCCCATCTTCAGTTGTTCTGCCCTCTGCTCATGATCTCGATGTATGCCTAGTCCTATATAGAGGATGAGGACACTAAACCAAAGGGAGTTCCTCTGCAATAACAAAGAAATGGGTTAAATTCAAAAAAATAAATTATTATTGTTACAAGTATTTCATTAATTTAAAGAACATAACCATGGCACTCTTTACCTGATGGGGCGACATCATATTCCACATCTTTTTGTCTAGCCTCAACCTCAACATGCTGAACACCCTCTAGATCCTCTAGAGTTGAAATATGAAAGGTTACATTAATCAATACACCAATTAAAATTAAATTTGTTTAAAGGAATAATAGTAGTCCTCTTTTCCTGATTGGGGAACATCATGTTTCTGATGTTGTCTACCTGGATCATGCTCCACTTGGTCACCACCAACTACATGCTCTTAAATATTAACAAAAAAGCTTACATTCATTACTAGACTAATTACAATTTAATTAAGATGTTTAATTGTATTAATAATTACATTAATAAATTTGAATAGCAAATGAATACCTCCACTACTGGAATGCACATCCGAACCTTCATGTCTAGGTTGCATTCCACGATTAATAGGTTACATTCCAATGTCATGCGCATTGTTATCATTGCTTGCTTATTTAAAAAGAATATAGTCATTTTATGTTGGAATGTAACATCAAATAGATTATTCAAAAAGTATTCAATTTGAAATCATTTTGATTTAGCTTATTTACCTTTGTGATGGATGCATCAAAATCTCATGTTTGCCACTCAATTCTTGTAGCCATTCAACCACGACTGTATAACCTTGCTGGTAGGCAATTCTCTTGTCATCTTCTATGGGTGCTCTATTGAATTCAGAGCCTTGCATTTTTGCTTAGTATCGTGAATTTTTCTTGTATTGTTTGATAAAAAAAAATTGGTTGCAATTTATAAATATTTTGATGCGATATTTCATTTACTAATTCTTACAATTTGTGCGACAAGTTTCATATAACCATCAAAGCCGAGTTTGTGTTGCCCGTTCTTTTCTTGTCTTGCCTTGGTTTCCTTTGACGTGTCACTCAGTCTATGAAAAGTTTGAAATATGTTAGATTATATAAATATAAAGAGTAATTAGTACATAATTACATTCTTAATAGTATAGCATACCTTCTTCTGGCCTCTGGTGGTGTATTTCCTTTTTTCCTTTCAATTCTCTCCTTCGCATCCAAAGTTAGGTCCTTCCACTCCCTCTCTAGAATCATGGGGGGATGCTAGTACTTTACGTTCTTCTCTAAATGTGTCATGTATTGGTCCCTCACATACTTTAGATATGTGCCATCTTTTTCAAGGAGATTGGTTTTGTCGAATGTGTCATTTCTGAACAACCCAACCATATAGTTTGTGAATTCATCTTTTAAATTTTTTTCTTGGTCATTCCAGCTTTAAAGAAAAAACAAACCTGTTAGATTCAGAAATAAAATAAAGCTACCTTTGATATAGCTCAAGAAAAGGATCAAAGGAAAACTATTCTAGCAATGATATGAAATCAAAATAGTGGATTAGGGTTAGGTCACATATGATGTTCCACCTTTTACGTATGGTGGGCCCAAATATCTGCAATGCAATGTCATTAAGATTTTTATAAAAAATATCATTTCTTGCAAACAAATCATGGGATCATTAGTCCAAAATGAGTGATCAGTAAGTAAATTATAATTAGACTATATATAATAATAATTTTAAAGTACCTGGAACCTTCTGTATATTTAAGGGAATCAATTCTTCGTCACTCACCACCAATGTAGCATGCAACATTCCTGTACTAACAATACAGGAAGATCCAAGAAATGATGGTATGTTATCAGTAGTATTTGCCTCTGGTGCATCCTTATGTGCATCTCCTGCTGCAGAAAATGAATCCACTATGAAATGCCTCCAAGAAAGAACGCTTCAAGTGAAATAAACACATAATGAAAGAGAGAGCAAAAGAGGGATCTACCAACAATGGGCGAGTCAACATGACGTGCACTAGACAATTTCTATATGATGCATGTTGCCGACATTGTAGTCGGCAATGTAGGTGAGGCTAACCTCAAATGACTTGACGTTTGTACAGGGACATTGACAACACATGAAGAATAATACATTAAATATATGAAAACTACAAGAATTGTAAACAAGGATGAAACTTTATTAAGAATTGTAAAGAAAGATGAACCTTTGTTATGTGTTCGATGCTAATATTAATGATACAATAGTATGAAGGAGGACAAAGGTAGGTAAATTTATGACAAGAGGGCAGTGTAAAGGAAGAAGGAAGGAGACACCTTGAAGAACACTGTAATGTATTATGGTTTGATAAAATCAATAAAATGTTGTGTTTTGGAACTTGTTAATTGCAACTTTCCATGATAGTCACATTTCATGCACTGTTTCAAGTTTTTTCTTATCAAGAAAATAGATTAAAAATGTCTAATAAAGGATTGGAGGGTGAAGTTTAATGAATTAGCTTTTTTTGTGCCAAGTTAGAGCAATGGTCGTGAAGAATGAGGAGAGTTTGAATTGTTTTTCTCTAAACTGCCCAAAACCTTCAGTTATGGGTCAATCACAAGGGTTTGTTAATATCCATTGATGTAGTCATTGAAAACTTCTCAAATTTTGGATTCCTATTGTCAACTCAAGTATCTTTCATATTGAATTATTCTTATGTTGAATGGTTTTACAAATTTCAAGAAAACTAGTCCCCTAGCAGATTGAGATAGAGTTTTCCTTGTTTTGGGACAACAAACAATATTGTTTTATTGAGTGATGTCCAATGGGTTGAAATAGGATTGTGTTGATTAAATAAGGTTGGAAAAACTCTAAATAACCTTCCCTAGTATGATGGAAATTTATCCTAAGGTGTTGAGGCACTAAAAATGGCATGAGTACAATGTTTATGGGTTGCAAACTATATTTGAAGATCTAATATGTCTGAGACAGTATCAAGTATGATGTGTTTTGGGTGCTCAAAGTGATAAGCCAAGAAAGTTTCAATCTACTTGTTTGATCATGACAGTCACAATGAATGGTAGTTTGGGTTCCTTATTTTGTATTTTTGGAATTGTAAGGATTCTATGAGTAAGTGCAAATTATGAGTACTTGGGTGATGGACTTGTAAAGCACTGAGAGGGGTGGGTGAATCAGTGACACCAAAAATAGTACTACTTTAAACACTGACTGGTAGATAAACTTAACAAGTTTGTTAAACAATATGCTTGCAATCAAGATTTGATATAACAACATCCACAATAAGTAAAACATATACCATAACACAAGTGTTTATACGTGAAAAACCCAAATAGGTAAAAAACATGGTGAGATGGGAGTCACAAGTTAACTATCTGCAGTAATAGATAACTCACCGATTAGGGTCTACAAAAGTGCTCTGCTAGGAGTGAATCTTGTTAAATATCCCAAAGTTTAGTTAAAAGCTATACCCTGTAAAAGGTAGTACCCTGTAAGGAGTAACCTTGGTGGAGGATTTTTTAATTGAAACTAATGGATCACCTAGTTAGAGGATTTGAACAATGAAGCTTGTTAGAGCTTACCCGGTTAGGGGATTTGACTTTTGCACTGATTAGAAAACAATAGGTGATTTGATCTAGTAGTAGCACAAATTGCTTGTATAGATCCTCTTCTACACACTTAACACTTCTTTACCAACATACTCTACGACTTAACACTTTTGTCTTTACATATAGCATATCACTTTCGCTCATACAAAATAATTCATTGTGATGTCAATATATAGACATTTAGATTTCATGTCGACCTCTAGAAATCATAACACAATTACCTAGGTACAATGTATCTGGTCAAGTGATCATAACCCATCACAAAAATACTACCAAATCTTGTCGATGAGGATAACTCATCACATAATCAATGAATACCGGTTGGAGTTAAACATATAAACTGTTTATCCTTGATGCTCATTGATAACTCAATGATGAACGAATAGTACCAAACTGGTACTAAGAGGGGGGGGTGAATCCGTATAAACAAAATACAGACCTAAACCGGTTCAGCAGCAATCACTCCAAGTGACTGGCAAACAGTGACACCGGTTTGAAATAGAGTGCAACCGGTAAAACTCATAACAACTAAAACAATCATAAACCGGTTACTCACTGATCTTTCCACTCTACTCAGAACTACACTACCATTTCACCCTTATGTATGAAAAGGTAATCTATCATCATATCTTCACAACAGCTAGTTCAACATGTTTTATTGATAGGCATAAAATGCAGAACCATCATATGCTTAACAGGTAATAACAAAGCATCACAAGATAAAAGCATCACACATGACACACATATTTTTCACGTGGATACCCAACTGGGAAAAACCATGGTGGGGATGAATACCCACAAGCTTGTTGTTGAACTCTTTGGAAGTCTGCTCTATTAGAAGCCTTATCCGGTTAAAGACATTACAAAAGGTTCTGCTAGGAACCGATCCTGTTAGAGATCACCCAGTTAAGGGATGGCTACAATACCTGGTTAAGGGTACCTTGTTAGAGGATTTCAAAAACTCAATAGCTAAAGGATTTCTAGAGCTCTCTAGCTTTCCAGATCTCAATAACTTTGAGTTACCCTATTAAGGGACTTACAGCAAGCCAGTTAAGGCTACCCTGTTAGGGGATTTTCCAACTATTGAGGTAGTTAGAGATCAACAGGTATTTACTATGATCTAGTAATAGCACTCAATGCCAATGCAGATCCACTTAAGCTCCTCTTCACCTTCTGCACTTACACTTTGCAGGTATCACTTCTCTCCTCTGTTCTGGCAAGGATCTCGTATCCCTTCTCTTGGATACTCACACACAGCTTTTGCCAACAACCTCTGAAAGAATCACAACATCGACCTTATAGGACAACAGACAGGTTGGTAGCATAAACCCTAAACCCTATACCTGTTAGGTTAAGGAATTCAAACATTTCAATCCTGATCATTGATCATACTATATTAAATGTAGCAGATCTTGAATAAATCTCAAGACATTCTCCATCGTTCATTATCCACCGATTTCATGGCGGCTGATAATCCACATATTTTCACCATTTATAAACTTCGCACATTCTTGAGGTAGATAGGGATAGTCTTCTTCGTGCAAGATCCTTCACGCGCGCAAGGCTGACATGGCAACACGATTTGTTCTATGATATACAACTTACTCATTACACAAAGATCACCGGTTGGGCCATACAGGATTGAAGCACTTCAACCGGAAACCCCGAAGTTAAGACTACCAACTAGTAGTCATACAATGCTTCCATGTGCCAGTTCCCATAACCATATACTAGTTCATCTTGAACAAGCACACCACTTCACTTTGGCACAAATGTCGGTTCACAGTGTTATACCGGTTCTCACATATGCCGGTTCCCATAACCATATGCCGGTTCATACCTCTTCAACATATTGACATCAATGACAACATACAATGTCATTATGTCCACATACCGGTTCACATAATGCCAACAATCTCCCCCTTTGGCATTGATGGCAATATACAAAGATATCTGTCCGCTTCACATTTTCTCCCCCAATTTCTATAGATATCTTCTCTGCTTGACATCTTCTCCCCCTTTGACAACAATGCCAAAGTGGAGGAACAAGCTTCTCGGTTCCATTATGCTGCTCCCCCTGAGGAGTAGCATCCTTCAACACATCAATCCTGAAGAAAGATTTGACTATGCAATACATGACTGATGTGGAGAATATACCTTTAGTTCACCTCTTGAAGGGGCAGTACCCCTAATTCACCTCTTAAGTATGTAAATGTAGTCATTGGAAGAGGCTTGGTGAATATGTCTGCTAACCACTCCTTACTAGACACATGCTCCAGTGCAATCTCTTTGTTCTGAACCTTTTCCCTTAAGAAATGATACTTAAGCTCAAAGTGCTTGGTTCTAGAATGTAAAATTGGATTCTTTAAAATATTGATAGCACTTGTGTTATCATAGAATATACTTACCGGTTCAAGTACAGGGATTTTGAAGCCTTTAGTACATGCTTCATCCAAATTGTCCAAGTGTAGTTCATTAAAGCTGCAATATACTCCGCTTCCACTGTAGACTGAGAGATACAACTCTGCTTTTTACTCATCCATGAGACTAGTCTACCACCAAGGAAGAATGCACCACCGGTTGTGCTCTTCTGATCATCTACATTACCAGCCCAATCAACATCTGTGAACACTTTCAAGTTGAAGTCCTTGCTATATGGATACCACAATCCATAGTCAACAGTTCCCTTCAGATACCTTTGAATCCGCTTGACTGCAACCAAGTGGGATTCTCTTGGACTTTTCTGGAACCTTGCAGTAATGCCAACTGCATGTGCAATATCCAGTCTGCTATGTATTACATAATGCAACTTACCAATCATTGATCGGTATTCCTTCTCATCAACCAATGCAGAGTCATCCTCTTTGGATAGTTTACAACCGGTCACCATCGGTGTACCAACCGGTTTGCTATCTTCCATGCCAAAGGTCTTCAACACCTCTTTGAGATATTTGGAGTGAGTGATAAAGATTCCATCCTTCATCTGTTGAATCTGCAGTCCAATGAAGAACTTAATCTCCCCTATGAGTGACATCTCAAACTCTTCCTTCATCTCATCAGCAAACTCATGACTCATCTTGTCATCACCACCAAAGATAAGGTCATCAACAAATACCTCACAGATCAGGATCTGATCTCCTTCAGACTTCAAGTAGATATTGCTATCTTCACTTGTTCTCTCAAATCCAATCTTCACAAGATGGGAATGTAGGGGCTCATACCATGCCCTAGGTGCTTGCTTTAGACCATATAAGGCTTTATGTAGCCTACATACCATGTCATTGTCTTCAGATAGGGAAAACCCATCTGGTTGCTCAATATACACCTCCTCTTCAAGTACACCATTTAGGAATGCATATTTTACATCCATTTGATATACTTTGAAGCCTTTAAAAGTTGCATATGCAAGAAGCATATGAACTCCCTCCAATCTAGCTACAGGAGCAAATGTTTCTCCATAGTCTTCTCCTTCTTCTTGAGCATATCCTTTGCACACCAATCTGGCTTTATTCCTAATCACTATGCCATCCTCATTCAGCTTGTTTCTGAACACCCATTTGGTGCCAATGACATTTTTATGCTCTGGTCTGGGTACCAAGGACCATGTACCATTTTTCTCTATCTGGTCAAGTTCCTCTTCCATTGCCTTGATCCAATCTTCATCTTTATGAGCCTCTTTGAATGATTTAGGCTCAAATTCAAAGATCATACATGAGTTTTCTCTGATCTTTCTTCTTGTAAGGATTCCTGCATCCTTATCTCCTATGATCTGCTTAGGATCATGATTCAACTTGACATACCGAGGAATGGTCTTGACTACTTCTTCTTGCTTTTCCTCTTCATCCTCATCTTCATTAGTATCAGCATTCACCAGTTCAGGAACACTATTACTGGTACTTGGTTGATTGACAACCGGTTCCCAAAAGGTTGCAACCAGTTCATTTATAGCTTGCTCATTATCGGTTTCCTCAGTTTTCTCAAAGGATTCATCAACTCTTACATTAATACTTTCCATAATTCTCTGAGTCTTATTGTTGTAACACTTGAGAGCTTTACTCTTGGTGGAATATCCTAGGAATATTCCCTCATCGCATTTAGCTTCAAATTTGCCCTGATGTTCACTCCTCTTGATGTAAAATTTGCTACCAAATACCCTAAAGTAGCTAACCACAGGTGTCATACCGGTGCAATACTCATAAGGAGTTTTGTCCTTACCTTTCTTGATGAGTACCCAGTTCATTGTGTAGACTGCAGTGCTCACCACTTCTCTCCAAAAGGTGTGAGCTACCTTTCCTTGAATCAACATTGTTCTAGCTGCTTCAACCATAGTCTGGTTATTCCTCTCTGCTAGGCCATTCTACTATGGAGTTTGGGGGGCAGACAATTGCCTCTTGATGCCAAATTCTTCACAATACTTGTTGAATTCACCGGAAGTGAATTCCCCTCCTTGATCAGTTCTGAGACACTTGATCCTTTTACCACTTTCCTTCTCCACTAATTCTCTGAAATCTTTTAACTTCACAAAGGCTTCAGACTTGTCTTTCAAGAATGTGACCCACATCATTCTTGAGCAGTCATCAGTGAGAATCATTAAGTACCTATCACCCTGCACACTTCTAGTTTTCATAGGACCACACAAATCAGTATGCACAAGATCAAGCAAGTTGTCAGCAGTGAAAGATTTACCTTTAAAGGTCGAGGAAGACATTTTCCCCAATTGACACTCTCTGCATAAGGTATTATCCAGTTTTCTTAGCACCAGTAACCCTCTAACTGCCTTGATCTTACTAGCCTTCACAATGTTATCAAAGTTTACATGGCAGAGTCTCCTATGCCATATCCAGCTATCATCAAACTTAGCCATAAGACATGTACTTATTTTTGCATTCAGATGAAATAGGTTACCTTTGGTCTGCATCCTTGTGGCCACCAATTCACCATCTTTTCCTTTGACTTTGCAAACTCCATTCTTGAATTCTAGAGTGAGGCCACTATCATTCAGTTGGGCAACACTTAGAAGGTTGCGTCTGAGACCATCAACCCAATACACATTGTCAGCACTTCTCTTTCCATTCAAAGAGATGGACCATCTGCCTTTGACCATGCATGGTGCATCATTTCCAAAGCGAACCACACCTCCATCATACTCCTCCAAGGATAGAAACTTTCTCCGGTCACCAGTCATATGGTGAGAACAGCCACTGTCAATGATCCACTTATTGGAATTATCAAACTGGGAGACAAGAGCCTTCTTGTCTAACACATCTTCTTTGACAGCAACAAACACAATATCTTCATTTTCTTCATCCTCTGATTCTTCATCTATGACACCTTTATCAACTACCACAAAACAGTTTCTCTGGTTTCCTCCTTTGAATTTCCTGAACCTTTCTGGTTTGTCCTTGTTATTGCCATTAGGATAGTTTATAGCAATATGTCCTATCCGGTTACAAGAAAAGCATTTCAAAGGTAGCTTATCTTTGTATTTACCAGTTCCTTTAGGAAACTTCCTAGAAAGGAGAGATTCAAATGCCATTAGAATCTCCTCATCATCCATTTCTCTGCTCTGTCTAGGTTCACCACTAGTGCTAGCTTCTTTTCCTTTTCTAGATGGTATAGTAGAGGCTTTAAAAGTTGATTCAGTCTTTTGAACACTGCCATCAAAACTATTTAGCTCATAGGCTGTCAACTTGGCTATGATGGAGTCCAAGGATACCTTAGTCTTGTCTATTGATCTCAATTCTTGAAAAGTAGCAACCCTTAACCAACAATAGGGATCTCAGGACTTTGCTTACCATAGTGGAATCTTCTATTTTATCACCTGCACTCTTGATTTCTCCAACAACTGTTTTTATTCTTATTCCATACTGTTGAATGGTCTCACCTTCAACCATCTGCATATCTTCAAACTTCCCTCTCAGGCTTTCTTCCTTAGTTTGTTTTACATGTTCATCACTACCATAGATATTTTCAAGAGCATCCCATACCTCTTTGGGATTTACCTTGACCTGAACATCAATAAACTCAATGTCAGATAGACTACTAATAAGGGCTTCCATGACTTGCCCATTTTCTTATATCTCTCTCTTTTGGTCATCGGTGAGAGTACCGGTAGGGACAACATAGACATTATCAACATAACTCCAGTGTTGAGTACCCATGCTTCTCATGAATATCTTCATCCTATCTTTCCATATACCAAAATTTTCCCTATTAAACTTTGGACCTTCCCTCTTCATCATCTGACTGGGATCTTTACCTCAAGCGATTAAGCTTACAACATAGAGGACCTAGAGAGATCTGATACCAATTGATAACTCAATGATGAATGAATAGTACCAAACCGGTACTGAGAGGGGGGGGGTGAATCAGTACAGACAAAATATAGACCTAAAATGGTTCAGTAGCAATCACTCCAAGTGATTGGAAAACAGTGACACTGGTTTGAAACAGAGTGCAACTGGTAAAACTCAGAACAACTAAAACAATCATAAACCGGTTACTCACTGATCTTTCCACTCTACTCAGAACTACACTACCATTTCACCCTTATGCATGAACAGGTAATCTATCATCATATCTTCACAATATCTAGTTCAACATGTTTTATTGACAGGCATAAAACATAGAACCATCATATGCTTAGCAGGTAATAACAAAGCATCACACATGACACACATATTTTTCACATGGAAACCCAACTGGAAAAAACCACGGTGGGGATGAATACCCACAAGCTTATTGTTGAACTCTTTGGAAGTCCGCTCTATTAGAAGCCTTATCCGGTTAAAGACATTACAAAAGGTTCTGCTAGGAACCGATCCTATTAGAGATCACCTGGTTAAGGGATGGCTACAATACCCGGTTAAGGGTTAAACCCTGTTAAGGGTACCTTGTTAGAGGATTTGAAAAAATCAATAGCTAAAGGATTTCTAGAGCTCTCTAGCTTTCTAGATCTCAATAACTTTGAGTTACCCTGTTAAGGGATTTACAGCAAGTCGGTTAAAGCTACCCTGTTAGGGGATTTTCCAACTATTGAGGTGGTTAGAGATCAACAGGTATTTACAATGATCTGGTAACAACACTCAATGCCAATGCAGATCTTTTTAAGCTCCTCTTCACCTTCTGCACTTACACTCTACAGGTATCACTTCTCTCCTCTGTTCTGGCAAGGATCTCATATCCCTTCTCTTGGATACTCACACACAGCTTTTTCCAACAACCTTTGAAAGAATCACAACATCAACCTTATAGGACAATAGACAGGTCAGTAGCTTAAACCCTAAACCCTAGACCTGTTAGGTTAAGGAATTCAAACAGTTCAATCCTGATCATTGATCATACTGTATTAAATGCAATAGATCTTGAATAAATTTCAAGACATTCTCCATCGTTCATTATCCACTGATTTCATGGTGGCTGATAATCCATTAGGTGTTTTCACCGTTTACAAACTTTGCACATTCTTGAGGTAGATAGGGATAGTCTTCTTCATGCAAGATCCTTCACGTGCACAAGGCTAACATGGCAACATGATCTGTTCTTTGATATACTACTTACTCATTACACAAAGATCACCAGTTGAGCCATACAGGCTTGAAGCACTTCAACGGGAAACCCTGAAGTTGAGACTACCAACCAGTAGTCATACAACACTTACATGTGCTGGTTCCCATAACCATATACTGGTTCTTCTTGAACAAGCACAGCACTTCACTTTGGCACAAATGTTGGTTCACAGTGTTATACCGGTTCTCACATATGTCGGTTCCCATAACCATATGTCAGTTCATACCTCTTCAACATATTGACATCAATGACAACATACAATGTCATTATGTCCACATACCGGTTCACATAATGCCAACACTCATGTGATAATCTCCACTGGATTCTCATTCTGATGTCAAGTTATGAAAATCCACTAGTTGTCTCCATATATAGATATTAGTTGTCACCATGTACTAGTTGGATATAAACCTCTAGAATACCGGTTGTAGTATAAACAACTTTGAAGTCACACCAGTATAGAATATGAACATATGTGTGTATGTGTTTCATCAGTGACAACATATGATGAAGTTTAGTCATTACAATTATCATCAAGCCAACATTGGGTAGTTGGAGAAGACATTAATGAGATGAGGACAGTGAAAGAACACTCTTGGAGGACAAGGGTAAGTATATCTTAAGGTATGATGGCTGAAATACTTGTTATTTTCACAATGTTAAGGCTAACATGGAGTTGCTTGAACATGTAACTTGTCTTGTTGGAAGTTGAGCTCAAGTAGAATGTGAGCTCAAGTAGAATGTGATGAGCTTTACAAGGAGAGAGTATCACATAGTGAAAGGTGAGTTGACAATGAAGAACAAATCATAGTATGAAGCTCTCAAAAATTATGTGATGAAGTGAGAGGTTGATCCAAGTCAAGGATCTAGAAAAAGGATGTGTTGGGGGTTTGTTGATAACAAGTGAAGGGATGTGTAAGGGGGTTTGTTTCCCTAAGGTATGAATGATCAGCCATGAAGAGAATCAACTTGATCCCTCTGCATCAACTACATAATAAATATATGATCAATAACACTAGCATTAAAAAAGCAAGTTCACAAGTCCAAAGAAGGAGTAGTTTTAATGTATAGAACATGGTCATCACCTGAACTACTTGCAATATCCTGATCATGGCCACCAAGTTGATGAGGATGCATAAAATCCTGTAAAAACAACACGTACATATTTTAGTTAATGACATAAAAGAGAATAAAATATAAACCATTATTGAACTTTTTTTATAATTAAAGCTTTCATTGTTGCTTACTTGCAAGTTTTGTACTATCCGCATCAATTGTTGCACCCTCTCTTTTATTTCATCGGTCTGAGGGCTCATGGATGTCAAAGTAATAATCTCTCTATTAATTTTTCTAACAATCTTTTTCATCATTTCTATAGGGTTTTTGGTAAATGCGATGTCATCATCGTATAATACTATTGAGTAGACATCCCTATAGAGGCATTGAGGTATTGCAGGTCCCTTTCCTTTTCCCCGAACATCCATCTGTGACAAGAATATTATTAACACTATCAAAATTACTCCAAAACACTCAAGAAAAGAACATAATAATGTAACAGTTTGCTTCTATCTAATTTGTACAATTACAATGAGGTTTACCTTCTTGGTAGAAGTGTCAGGACCTATATCCCTATCTGTGCTATGTGACAGATCCATGTCGCCTTATGACAAAGAAAAAATATAAAAAATGTTAGCGAAATGAAACCAATAGACTTAGCAAAAAAACTTGATAATAAAATAGTATATTTGAGTCATTAATTGGAGGTTGGTTTAAATGGTATATAGTACGTACCACCTGTAATGCCCCACTAGGAAACCCCGAAGGGATAAAGCTAAAACACTAGAATAGAATGCAAATATATATTCTTTTTAAGAGTTTTAAACACAACAAAATACTTAACTAACACCCAAAGGGTTTCCCAACATGATTACTTGATTCAACACTTAACTCAACCCACGCTAATTAACCCAATTAAGCTGATTTACCTAATTACCGGTTATTAATTTAAATAAGGATATAATTCGTTTGGTAAATTAAAATTATAGATAACAAGATGAGTTCATCCATTATGGTTGAAAATATAGATAACATGATGAGTTAATCTATTAAGGTTAAAAGTATAGCTAACATGATGAAGTTCACCCATTAAGGTTAAAATATAGTTAACGTGATGAAGTTCATCCATTAAAGTTAAAATATAGATAACATGATGAGTTCATCCATTAAAGTTAGAAATATAGATAACTTGATGAGTTCATGCATTAAGGTAAAAAATATAGATAACGTGATGAAGTTCATCCATTAAAGTTAAAATATAGATAACATGATGAGTTCATTCATTAAGGTTAAAAATATAGCTAACATGATGAAGTTCATCCATTAAGGTTAAAATATAGTTAACATGATGAAGTTCATCCATTAAAGTTAAAATATAGATAACATGATGAGTTCATCCATTAAGGTTAGAAATATAGATAACTTGATGAGTTCATCCATTAAGGTTAAAAATATAGATAACGTGATGAAGTTAATCCATTAAAGTTAAAATATAGATAACATGATGAGTTCATCCATTAAGGTTAGAAATATAGATAACTTGATGAGTTCATCCATTAAGGTTAAAAATATAGATAACATGATGAGTTCATCCATTAAGGTTAAAATATAGACAACATGATTAGGTTCATCCATTACAATTTTAACCATACATTTCGCCCAAACTTTCATTAAAACATTAATCATCAATCTAATTTCACTACGTACTTTAATTTTATTATAAGATAGCAAATGCTTTCCAAGCATACTTTAATTGAATTATCAACAAATGAATACAATTCCATTATTCAAATTTACATTCTTTGTGATCCAAATTACTGCATTAATAAGATGACTACATACATGCATTTACGATTAACTTCATCTAATCCACAATAAACATTTTAACATAATGCCATCCATACATGCTAAATTAGAGAGGAAACAAAATAACATAAACATCACATAACACCAAAATGATATCGGAGTTCACCCCTAGTGGGCTACATCTCCGGGTCTGCTCAACTACAATACCTCTTTGATAAAATAATAGGGTGAAGAATACATAAGGTTCACATCATTTACATCTTGCCATCAAGGCGTACTTAAACCAATAATACATACGACCACATCAGTCAATAAATACAAGAATGATCCCTGAATTAGGAAAAGGATCCAACTGAACATAATAAGAAACAAATACAAAAAATCAACTGGTGCATCCATGAAACTAAGTCTTCGCAACCCATCATAAGAAACCCATGGTCTAACATGAATATCAGGTTCTCACAAGGGCAAAAACAACAAGACATGACTGGATACAACACCAACACATGAAAACAGTAAACACTCGAGATCAAAGACATAAACAGGTACCCAAATCAACATGTGACAATATCCAACATTCACAAACAAGGACTTGTCATTTCTTAAGCAAATGCGAATACAGAAAAACAAACATGCATAGACATAAATCAGAAAAGACAGTCTTCTTCCATATCATTTAAACATTACAAACGATCCAGTTTTCTAATCGATCTAAGTTTGATTACAATTTGTCTACCTTGTCTAGGTACATGTCGCTCATGGTTTTCTAACTCACTAAATTTTGATTACATCATAACATAACATAAATATATCATCATGGATTTTCAAACCAAATTCACATGAATATAATTAAATAAACATTAAACAACTAAATATGATATTTATTTTTCCAAATAAAACATCATTCTCAGACTTGTTCAAAAACAACAATCTAAACTCATCTCTTGCGATACAATAACATTCTTTCCAAAAAATGGAAATGTTCATTAAAAAGGAAATTAAAATCGATGATCCTTTCCCAAATAAATTGATGCTTCCATGCATACATATATAAAAATACAAACTATATATATATATATATATATATATATATATATATATATATATATATATATATATATATATATATATATATATATATATATATATATACACACACCTTAATAAAATATATGCTAATTAATAATTAATAATAACATTACAATTTAAATATTAATTAATAATTAATAATAATAAAATATTATTTTAAAACTTTTAATAAAGTATATTAAAAAAATTTTAATTAAATCACATCATAAAACGCGATGCATTTATTTTATTTTATATATTTTTTTTCAAAATATAAAAAAAAAAGCAATCTTGCGGGGCCCACCCTCCATCCATGGGAGATGGAGTGTGCCCAAACGCAGTCTCTGTGGCCACACTGTGGACTTAGGTCGCTGCGGCCACAATGTGGAAGCAGGCTTCTGCGGCCACACTGTGGTCACAGGCTTCTGCAGCCACATTGTGGTCGCAGGCCTCTACGGCCACACTGTGGTCACAGTCAAGGCTACGAACACAGGGAGGAGAGGGGGGGGCGTGGGTTGAGCTTTAGCTCCTCCACCCTCCAAAACCCAATCCGCCCAACAACAATCTTGTTTCGAGATTCATATTTTATTTTATATTTTAAAAAAAATAGCTTTTCAAAAAGGAAAACCTAGCTTGATTAATATTCACAGTCTCAAATAGAGACTTCAAACAACTTCCAATCTCTTGGTATTCACAAACCTAGATATAATTTTAAACAAGAAACCAATACTTAGAAAAAAAATTGGGAGCAACCTCTAGGACATTTTTCCAGAAAATAAAAAAAGATTAACACATATAAATGCATTTTTTATAATTTCAAACCAAAACCCCCAAATAAAATAGACTTAGAAATTTTCTGAGATAAAACAAAGAATTGATCCAGTCATTTTTAAAACATCATTTCTTTCCCAAATTGAAGAAATGGATTTGCATCCATGAAACAAAGGATTCAAAACTAAATTAATTTCTCACTTCCTATCCAAAATGAAAGAGTTTTCTAAAAGAAAAAGGCAGCCACACACACACAGGAAGCTCCTTAAATTCAGACAAATTTCAACAAAAACAAAAGGGTTAACCAAAATGCCAACCTTGAATGCTATCCTGGAGGTGTTGAAGATGAGCTCCATCTGCAAAATACCCCAAACTCCTTCCACCAAATGCCCCAAATTCTTCCCCAAATTTCTCCATAAAAAAAATAACTCTCCAAAAATAATCCCCCCCATATTTTTCCAAAACCTAGGTTAAATGGTGGAATGTTTGACCTAATTTCTTATTTTTGAATTTAAAATACTTTCTTTCAATAAAATCCAAAAATCATTCTTTTCAACAAATCAAATATACTAAACTTGTTTTTCTAATAAAATTTCATTTTCTCTCTTAATTGAAATTAACCTTTCTATTTCCAAAATGCCAAATAGGTTAAATTATTTCTATTTTGAATAAATTAAACCTTTCCTTTCAAAAAGCATAAACTGGATAAGTTCATCATTTAAAATAACCATTAAATTGAACTTGCTACAAACATGAATAGAGCAATTTTTAATTAATGATTAATCACATAAAAGTAACCTATTTAATTTAGTTCCTTAATTACAATGTGTAAACACACATTAAATCAAATTAAATACTCAATTTTACCACACGTAAAGCACGCAACCCAAGAAAGAACACCAGATATATGACCCACAAACCCAACAAAAGGGAAACCAACAGACAACTGATGATGCTCACTTGAGCACAACTAGGGTAAAATGAGGGTTTCATGACCCCCTAATCCAAACTCTAAGGGCCAAATATGTACACTCAAACCTATGAATCCAGGTGAAGATGAACCTCGATCCTAGGTGGTACTGTACCTACAATCTCCTACAACCATGAGCCATACAAGCATACATATATATATTTAATGAAAGTGTTAGCCCAAGCTTAATAACATGAATCAGGAGAACAAATAAACTTACATAAGAATCGATGCGAAAGCACATTAATGCACAATAATCATAATATCTTACTACAACATTACATAATGGTAAATCGACCATCCAAGAATGCCACATAAAAAAAGTCAACCAAGGTCAAACCAGTTTTACAAAGCTGACTATGGTAGGGGCACTACACCACCCGCATGATAGTAACTTTGTTTGTATCTATATGATTCAAATTGTAATCAATTAGCAGCTCTTCCCCTACACTTATTGATTTTATTGCACATACAAATACACGATTTCCCTCACGTGCCTCAAATATGAAATTTGGTTGCTTATTAGTTGATCCAGGTCGTGTACTATTTATAAAACCTGCAATATTCCCTGTTGTTTTTGGTCTTCCATCAATGTATACAGCCACTCGTTTACTTTGACCATTATCTTTCAGTTGTATATTATTTGCTGACATTGCATACCTACACATACTTTTTTTATATCAACCAATCTGCATGCAATTTTTGTAATTGTAACAAGGTCTGACACACTCCATCAATTCAGGAACTTTGTTGTAACAGACCTTTATGCCATCCATGGAAAATAGGCCCAAACCATGTAATGATGAAGGTGTTATGTGATATATCCTCTCATTAACACAAAGATTAGTGTTTATTGGAGGAAGTTCTTTGGGTACCCATTGTTTCTATAGATGTTTGTACCTCAAGGGCACCTCGATGTCACCTTTGGTCTCATCATCGTAAGAACATGACCCCCCTTCAGCAAGGAAAAGTTCCATGTGTTTATTGAATTTTCTTTTAATCTTTTGACCTCTAGTTGATCTCCCTATTTTAGATCTACTACATGTCTCACTTTTGTCTTCTATTCCTACATTTCCCCCACTCGAGGAAGACACATCTGACAAATACCTATTTGGTGATACCTGCACTCCATCAAATGAGAGAGTTAGTTGTTAATGAGAGATATATTTTGAAAATGAAGGTAATGTTGATGAAGAAGTCAGCCTTAAAGTTGATGTTGAGATTAAAATTTGAATAAGTTCAACTGGGGCCTCAGGTGTTGATAACTGTATTAGATTTGATGCCAATGTCGAGGTTTTAAAAAACTGAGGAAGTTTATTTTCCTTGCAACTTACTTCAAGTTCCAACTGGACCTTTAGGCATTTTCCTTGCAAATAGTGCTTCAAGTTCTTCAAGTTCTTCATTCTCTTTCCTACTTTCTTCAAGTTCTCTTGCATAAAAGGCTTTCCAATTAGATTTGTCAAATGATGGAGTAGATGATGTTGATGCTTTATAGGCTAAATCTGTCTTAATAGTAGCATCGAGACCAAATTCTTCAATTTCAAAAGCTGAAAGTTTTCCAATCAATGTATCCTAGTTACTGATGTATTAGGCATTGTTCTCAACTCATTTATAGTAGTAACCTTCATTTTATATGCCAGTGGCAATCCTCTTAAAACTTTTGAAACAATTTCAACCTCACTTAAGGTTCCTCCACAACATTTAATACCCAAAACAATTTCATTTACTCTTTCCATAAAAGAAGAAATCCTTTCATCTTCTTCCATTTTCAGATGTTCATACCTAACTTGGAATCTTTCAAGTTTTGCAATTTTGAGTGTGGAATCTCCTTCATTCAGTGTTTCCAAATGATCCCAAATAGCTTTAGCAATAGACCTATCTGATAGTCCCATGATTTGTTGATTTGATAATGCGCTCAAAAGTGCTTCTCTTGCTTTGCAATCATTTTCTTCATCTTTAGTCAAGTTAGTTGGACTAGGCTGACCTAGTAGACAGATGTCCTTTCCAATGCAATTCAGATGTGTCTCCATTCTGATCTTCCATATGCCATAGTTGGTTCCATCAAGTTTAGGATTGTCCTTCCTGAAATAGTTAGTAGACATTGGATCTCCTCAAGTTGTTAAACTTCTGCAAAAGAGGACTAAGCTCTGATACCAATTGTTAGGTCCCAGAGACAACTGAGAGGAGGGGGGGGGGGGTGAATCAGTTGTCAAATAAATTCAGACCAAAAGCAACTAAACCAACTTAATGCTTAATATCGGTAAACCAGTTAAGTATGCCGATAGATAGTTTTGTCATGCCCAAAATTTAGGGCAAGAACGGAGTAAATTTTTTTTTTTTTAATCACAACTTAAAACATTAAATTGACAAATATAAAATATTATAACATGTTTTGTCTTACTATGTTTAGAGTTAATCTTAACTCCTAGCTCAAGTAAGCAAATTATTAGTTAAATAAAAATGCGGGATACTAAAATAATTAAATACTATTTTAACTCATCAAAATTAGCCCAATAGATAATTTTGAATCCAAAAATCTAAATTTGATAGACAAGGATACCATTAACTCCCAATAGTCTTTATTTGTTTTTAAAAAGCATTTAAATTAGTGTCGACACCTAGATTTATAAGTGTCTTTATTTTTCTTAACGATAATTAAATATTAGACTGAGCTAAAGCAACTAAAGGGTCGATTATATTTGAAATGAATATTTTCCTTTTATTTAATTAAAATTTAATAATAATCCACAGATTTCAATTCATAAATATCTCATCCCATTTAGATTCACAATTAAATATTAACTGCATTAAGATTTATTTCATATCATCTCAATTTTATGAAGTTTAAAAATAAATATTAACCTCGTTAATATTTAATTTATGACATCTCAATATTTTTAAATTTAAAACAAAAGAATAAATATTAACCTCATTAATATTTAATTCCTAAACATCTCCACCTATATAATTATATACATAATTATATATATACAACCATATATATATATATATATATATATATATATATATATATATATATATATATATATATATATATATATATATATAATTTAATAAATATACATAGATATTATAAAAAATACTATGATAATATAATGATATGATATATATATATAGTAATAAAATATATATATATAATAATATAATAATATATATTATATTCCCTACTATATTGCCCATGCAAACCCTAACTAAATTTGTATATAATATTAAAATGCCTACATTCCAAGAAAAACCTCCTCTTTCTTTATACTACCCTAGCCCTATCTTTATACTACCCTAGCCCTACCCAGGCTAGGGTTTAACTTTTATCTTTTTCTTTGCAAGGCGGTGGCGATGGATCATGCAGGGCCGAATGGAGGTAATGGCGGGGTTGCGGTGTGTAAAGGGGGGGGCGGAAACCAAGGGGGAAGGGCTCCCCACAACCAACAGTCGCAGCCGTGACTGCGGGTCTCGGCCCACAGTGGCGGCCTTAGCTACTGCTGTGGGACACGACCCGCAGCTCGGCTGCGCCGCCCACAGAGGGGGACCGAAGCCTCCCCATCTATGGGTTGCGGCCGCCGCTGAGGGGACGTCGCCCACAGTGCGGGAGGGAAAGTCGCCCAGCCATTTTACTTTTTTTTTTTTTTTTTAAATTTAAAATGAATATACATACATACATACATACATACATACATACATACATATATATATATACATATTTATATATATACGTATTTATATATTTATATATACATATGCACCAATATGTTAAATATGTTAATATATTTTAATTGACAAAAAAAAAAATATAAATAAATAAATATATAGATATATATTTATTTATATGTATATGCTTTGGATTCTCATTAGATTTAAGGCTAATTTCTTTTAAGTAAAAATAGGTTATTATTATTTTTTTTTCAAAATCCTAGAGTAGATTATTAATAATTCTCAAATCTAAATAAGGCAATATTTTTTTATTTTTTTTTCTTTTTCCTTTATTTTAAATTTCATATGCTAACATCTGAGATAAACCATTGGACTTTAGACCTATTATCTGTAGTTAAATGATGGACAAAATTCAATAGAAGTAAAACTGAATCTATTTGAATATGACATTATTTAAATTAAATAGGCTAACCAACTCTAGGTTTTTTATTTTCTGCAATTTAGTAAAATGACAGACTTAAATAAAATGATACAACAATTATATATAAACTAGATAACATTGAAATAATAAAAATAATAGAGATTAAATTGATATATACAGCAACTTCATTAACCTTGATTACTGAAATATCTGAACAATTATTTCCATAGTAACTTGCTTGCAATCATTTAAAATCTCAAGAACAATACCCAACGTAATCTCAACATAAATAATTCATTTGCAGTCAAAGATACTTTAATTAAAAAAACAATATATTCCCTTTAAGTATATTTAAAATACATTATAGACAACCTTACAAATGGATCTCTCATTTCTATTAAATGAGTATCTTAAAAACATAGATACATTTCCTTTCCAAAAATAGATACAACATAGTTTACCATTCACACTACTGCAACTTAAAATATATACTATTCTATTTCCAATTCTTTTTCTGCAAAACATAGGTCCAACAACTCCTACTTGTCCTTTCTTTTTTCTTCCAACAACCTATAATTAAATCATAGACTATGACCATGGAGTGCTCACCTCCCAGCCTAGGCTAACTAGTAGCCACCCCCGAGCTCAGAGAACCAAGCCCTAGACAGGATTACACACATGAAAACACAAAAGACAAGGGAAAACACAAGCTCAAACACAATCCCAACCCAAGCTACACTACACCACACATTTGTGATGTCTTTTCAAGGGTGGTAGTGGACCAAGTACCCTGAGGAGACTGCAAGTATGGTAAAACATATAGCCACCTCATGGTAAACCAAAACATATAGCCACCTCATGGAAAACCAAATACATCAAGTATAACAACCCCACATTCCTTATGCCCTCCAAGGCATTCATGCCTTATTTCCCTCCTTATGAACCCCAATGCATAAACAAGCCATGCAGCAAGGGTCACATAAAATCCCTTGTGATCACTCTCATAACGAGAGCCTCTCACTCAAGGGCTGTCACTTCTACCACCCACAAGACCATCCTCTCTCCCAAGAGTAGGAGGACTTGATTACTCCCAAAACACATAAATTACATAAGCACAAAACACCAAATAAATTTCCAAGGAATACATGCAAGGGCAACTAGCCTTTAACAAGCAATTCTTTTAATACAGCATTTCAAGAAAGTAAAACCAACCTTAAACTGCCCAAAGGTATGCTAGTTTTGTTGAGGATGAGCAGCCCAATTCCACAAGCCTTTTCTTTCTACCCTCAACCAAATTCTCCAATTCCAAATCTATCTTTTTTTCTTTTCAAAATTCTTTTGTCTCAAAAAATGGAGAGTGGGTGATTACCTACTAATTTTCTAATTCTTGCTTAAGAAGCCCTTTGTGAGAGTTCTCACAAGTTTCTAAAAACTGAAAAGGAAGGAAAGGTAAAATGGGAAAGGAAACTCTCATTCAAAAGGGAAGGTTCACAACTTAGTTCAAGTCTTCTAATTTCCATTTTCGCACAACTTAGAAAAGTCACTTTTTAGGGTGCGTAAAAGGTCACATGGGAGTAGAAACTTGCCTAAAATTACCCCTAACCCTTAGGTATACCTTATGGGCTTTAGGAAACCTTATTAAACTACCCCTAGGTGTCCATTTAACCCTTTTATAACCCCTCTGAAGTTTATTTTCGGGTCAAACTTATGTTGACCATCCCAAAGATTCTTTACCCAAGGCATTTATGGAATCTCATTACATTAATTGAAAAAGCTATAGTTAAACCAAGAGACAAATTTAAAAACTCAAACATAAATCCACACATGTGTCAAGTGACACAAAGAAAATACTTTTACAAGATTATACATGAAATTGTGTCTCTTGTTGGATTTAAATAAATCAATTAAATAACATTTAACACATGCATCATTTACTATTATGAATAAAATACGACACAAACGGGGTGTTGTCTCTCCAAATAGACAAACCCTGGTTTTACGAACATACATAGGTCTAGGTTTGGTTCTCCGTAATATTTCCATGGTCACATGGATAACTTCCTGCTCATCCCAATTACACATTAGTAACTTCAAATAACCTCATATAATATAAAGCACAAGAATAATAATACACATCAAACACTTGCATATAATTTACATTTGAACAATTTAATACATCTTATATCCAAGTAATTTCACATAAGCAATTATCCTAATTCTCATAGTTTTGATCCACACATAAAACATACATCCTATTTCTATCATCATTAGTAAAGTCCTGCAAATCCAATAATGACATATATCATCGCAAATTCTTCCTATTCAAAAATCATGTAGGGTTCTATATCATAAAGCATATAAATAAAGCATCAACATTCATCAATGTTATCCAATCATGGAATCATATAAGTTCTACATCCAGATATAGCTGACATATGTTAAATCAAGATTATCCAATCAATGGATCTTTTAGGATTTCAAATTTATAACACATCAAAATGTACACCACAAGGTGCAATAACTCTATAACTTGGTTCAATTACTTTTCTCACCAATCTATCTGTCTAACACAGTCCATTCTATTGAATTATAAAACATTTATTAATAGGGTCAAACATGGTCAACTAAGTTAATCAAAGCTTGGTTTGGGGAAGGCCTTACAAGTTTTAACAATTAATTGTTATACCGATAAAGATTAGTGCATGAAACATAAACACAAAGTCATCCACAACACATAACACCAATATTTGTACGTGGAAACCCTGTAAGGGGAAAAACCACGGTGGGAAACTTACCCACAATTAGATGATACTACTGTAGATAGTAAGTGTACATAAATAGGGTCTGCACATGCAAAAAGGGCAACAACTTAGAGCTCACTGCTCAATCACAAAATGGGAGTCACACTGACTACAGTTGGATGGTTAAATCCAATAAGATTGTACTGCACAAAATAGCATCTTCATATGCTAGATTCAGTACCGATATAATACTGATATGCTTCCACAAAAACCTAACTTCACCTTCAAATGATGTCTACATGTATTGCACTACTTAATCTCACATATACCTTCACACAATTCTTTTTCGCATTCCACACTTGATCTTACAAATAAGATCTTACATTTATATCATAACCTAAGACCAATTTTAGTAGGTCGTCTCTACAAGATATTACAATAAAAATATTTTACAAACAATATAATATCCGATGCAATAACCAATTGAACATGTCAGCTTAATGCATTTACAACAATAATTAATCATCTCCATGGCGTGCCATGCTGATCTGAAAAAGATAAACATGTCTGTGTAACCCTAGATAACCCTGCACCTATTTGTCGGTAAAAGCAAATATGCAAATATGAATATACCAATGATTAATTCATTAATACAAAATGTCCACACGATGTCTTCAATATTACCAAGTGTCTTCCATATCATTCCAAGTGCCAGTGATCATTATATCCTGCCAGTGAACCATATACCAGTAACTATGCAATAGTTACTTGCTTGCCGATGAATGTTGTTGGATCTCCAAAGTACTAGTGTTTTAGTAGGTGTTGACATCAATAACAAAACCATACCAAAATACCAACAATCTCCCCCTTTGGCATTGATAGCAACACAAGATGGAAAAACCATCAAAGTGCCAAAACAGAAATACCAAATACCAAAAACCAACAATCTCCAAAAAGATCATAACCAGAAATCAAAATACATATAGACAGTAATAATCTCTCCCAAACAACAATCTATCCCCTTGGGAGCAACATGTGGTATCCAAAGTTTTTCAATACCAATCTCTCCTCAAAAGATAATGTGTTTTTCCATAGATATCTCTCCCCCTTTGACATCAAATGCCAAAGTTACAACAAAACTTAAGTTCATATACAAAATACCAATCAATTCAATATACCAACTACTCCCCTTGAGAAGTAGCTTCCTCATCAAAAAGCAAAGTAAAAGATTTGTCTATTAATTCTATCGGTTGATGACAATCATCAACTATCTAAGTCTCTACCGGTGGTGGTATGACTCCAAGCTGATCTCTAAGATATTCAAAAGTCTCCTTAGGCGGAGGTTTTATAAAAATGTTTGCAAGATGTTCTTTAGTATTCACATAAACCAGTTTTATCTCCTTTTCTTCAACTTTTTCCCTTAGAAAATTTAGTTTGATAGAATCATGTTTTGTTTTAGAATGTAGTACTGGATTCTTAGATATATCAATTGCTACAGTGTTATCACAATATATAGTAATAAGTTCCTTGCATTTTACCTTTATGTCTTTCAACATTTGCTTAAGCCATAGTACTTGTGTATAGTTAGTTATTGCTGCAACATATTCTGATTCTGCTGTTGATAAAGATGTACAACTCTGTTTCTTACTCAACCAAGAAACTAGTCTGTTTCCAAGAAAGAATGCTCCATCGGTGGTGTTTTTTTTATCATCCACATCTCTTGCCCAATTTGCATCTGTGTATGCACATAATTCAAAGTTTTCATCTCTAGGATACCATAATCCAAGATTTATAGTCCCTTGTAAGTACCGGAAAATGCTTTTTACTGTTGATTCATGATTTTCTCTAGGATTACTTTGAAATCATGAAACAATACATACTGCATTCATAATATCAGGTCTGGTTTGTGTCAAGTACAGTAAACCTCCTATCATAGATTTGTATCTAGTTGGATTAACATGTGTAGATTCATCCCTTTGAGATAATTTGTCATTTGTAGTCATAGGTGTGCTTACTAGTTTAGAGTTCTCCATCCCAAATCTCTTTAGTAACTCTTTTAAGTATTTGGATTGACTCAAGAATATACCTTTGTCAGTCTGTGAAATCTGCAATCCTAAAAAGAATTTTATTTCTCCAATCATAGACATTTCAAATTTTTGCTGCATTTTAATAGAAAATTCCTTACATAATCCATCTTCTCCTCCAAATATTATATCATCAACAAATACTTCTATAATCAAGATGTCATCATTAGTTATTTTGTAATATAAATTGTTGTCTGCATTTCCTTTAGTAAAACCAATCTTTAAAAGATACTTATCCAATCTTGCATACCAAGCTCTTGGAGCTTGTTTTAGTACATACAGAGCTTTCCTTAACCTGCATACCATATCATCGTCATCTGTCCAAGAAAATCCATCAATTTGTTCAATGTATACTTCCTCTTCAAGATCTCCATTAAAAAATGCACATTTAATATCCATTTGATAAACTTTGTAGTTCTTGTGTGCTGCAAAAGCCAAAAATAATCTGACTACCTCAATTCTAGCTACCAGTGGAAAGGTTTCATTGTAATCAACTCCTTCTTTCTGAGAATATCCCTTACACACTAGTCTTGCTTTATTTCTGACAATTTTACCATCTTCATTAAGTTTGTTTCTGAATACCCATTTGGTTCCAATTACATTTTTATCTTTAGGTCGGGGAACTAATGTCCAAGTGTTATTTTTCTTAATTTGTTCTAATTCTTCTTCCATAGCTTTAATCCAAAATTTATCTTCACATGCCTCATTAACAGATGATGGTTCAATTTGAGAAATAAGACATACCTCTTCATTTGTCAATATTCCTCTTGTCATAACTCCTTTAAATTTGTTTCCAATTATCTGGTTTTCAGAATGATTCAATCTTACATACCAGGGTGTCTTTGTTTGTTGTTGTTCTTCAATTACCGTGGAATCCTCAGATGGTACCGAGGTAACTGGATCTTCATTCTGTACTGGTGGATTTAGTGTAGGTTCATTTGTCACAATTTCTGTTGCTGGTTCAGAGTCTATAGACCTTGAAGTTCCTTTGAATTGTTCATCAATCTTTACATTTGTACTCTCAATAATTTTCTGCAATCTTTTGTTAAAACATCTATATGCTTTGCTCTTAGATGAATAACCAAGAAATATTCCATCATCACTTCTAGGATCAAATTTTCCAATATACTCATCTCTTCTGATATAACATTTACTTCCAAAAAATCTGAAATACTTAAGAGTAGGAGTATTACCAAACCATATTTCATGAGGGGTCTTACCGGTTTCACCTTTGATGTGAACTTTGTTAAATGTATAGACAGCTGTGCTGACTACTTCTCTCCAATACACATGTGGTAAATTTGCTTCTGATAACATATTTCTTGCTGCATCCAAGATAGTTCTATTTTTTCTTTCAACAACTCCATTCTACTATGGTGTCCGAGGTGTTGATAGTTGTCTTCTTATTCCATTCACTTCACAGAATGTATTAAAATCCCTGGATGTAAATTCACCTCCTTGATCTGATCTTAAACATTTTATTTTCTTACCGGTTTCATTTTCAACCATTGCTTTGAACAGTTTGAACTTTCCAAGTGCTTCTGATTTTTCTCTGAGAAAAGTAACCCAACACATTCTAGAGTAGTCATCAATGATTAGCATGAAATATCTATCACCTTGTAAGTTTTTAGTTCTAGCTAGAACACATAAATCAGTGTGAATCAAATCAAGAGCATTATTGGATTTTTCTGGAATACTTTTGAAACTAGCTCTAACTTGTTTTCCAAATTGACATTCTTTACATATTGTATTATGAGGTTTGACAATTTTAGGTAAGTCTCTCACTGCCTTAGTAGTACTGATCTTTACCATGTAATCAAAGTTTACATGACAGAGTCTCTTATTCCATAACCAACTTTCATCTATATGTGCAATCAAGCATGTCTTTTCACTATTATTCAAATGAAAGATATTACCTCTAGTCTGATTACCGGTTGCAATTTCCAAACCAGTTCTATTCATGATTTTGCACTTTTCATTCTTAAATTGTAACTGAAATCCTTTCTCAACTAATTGACCAACACTTAAAAGATTATGCTTTAATCCTTCAAAATAGTAGACATTGTCAGTGTTATGCTTACCATCAAGAGATATTGTACCCTTACCTTTGATTGAACAACCTTTGTCATCTCCAAATATTACTAAGCCTCCATTGTATTCTTGAAAGTTCAAGAATTTACCTTTGTCTCCTATCATATGATGTGAGCATCCTGAGTCAATGATCCATTCATCCTTTACTTCAACTTTAGCTACTAGGGTTTCTTCTACCGGTTGAGAAGTAGGTGTCGGTTGATCTTCTGTTATAGCAACAAAAACCCATCCATTGTCTACCGGATCCTCATCAAAATCATAAGTCACACCTTCATCAACAATGTAACAAGATTTATCTTTGTTCTTTTTAAATCTGTATCTCTGATATTCAGGGTTAGGCTTGTATGTTCTTCTAGCTTCTTCTCTTAGTCTAGCATGTCTTTCAGGGCATCTTGAAGCCATATGACCAGTCTTATTGCAGTTAAAACATTTAAAGGGTGCTTTACCTTCATACTTACTTCCAACTGGACCTTTAGGCATTTTCCTTGCAAATAGTGCTTCAAGTTCTTCAAGTTCTCTTGCATAAAAGGTTCTCTAATCAGATTTATCAAATGATGGAGCAGATGATGTTGATTCTTTAAAGGCTAAATCTGTCTTAATAGTAGCAACAGGACCAAATTCTTCAATTTCAAAAGCTGAAAGTTTTCCAATCAATGTATCCCTAGTTACTCATGTATTAGGCATTGTTCTCAACTCATTTATAGCAGTAACCTTCATTTTATATGCTGGTGGCAATCCTCTTAAAACTTTTAAAATAATTTCATCCTCACTTAAGGTTCCTCCACAACATTTAATACCCAAAACAATTTCATTTACTCTTTCCATAAAAGCAGAAATCCTTTAATCTTCTTCCATTTTTAGACGTTCATACCTGACTCGGAAGCTTTCAAGTTTTGCAATTTTGACTGTGGAATCTCCTTCATTCAGTGTTTCCAAATGATCCCAAATAGCTTTAGCAGTAGACCTATCTGATAGTCCCATGATTTGTTGATCTGATAATGCGCTCAAAAGTGCTTCTCTTGCTTTGCAATCATTTTCTTCATCTTTAGTCAAGTTAGCTGGACTAGGCTGACCTGGTATAGCAGTAGTATAACCATTCTTTGTAACATCCTAGATGTCCTCTCCAATGCAATTCAAATGTGTCTCCATTCTGATCTTCCATATGCCATAGTTGGTTCCATCAAGTTTAGGACTGTCCTTCCTGAAATAGTTAGTAGACATTAGATCTCCTCAAGCTGTTAAACTTTTGCAAAAGAGGACTAAGCGCTGATACCAATTGTTAGGTCTCAAAGACAGCTGAGAGGGGGGGGGGTGAATTAGTTGTCAAATAAATTCAAACCAAAAACAATTTAACCAACTTAATGCTTAATACCGGTAAACCAGTTAAGTATGCTGGTAGACAGTTTTAACAATTAATTGTTGTACCGATAAAGATTAGTGCATGAAACATAAACACAAAGTCATCCACAATACATAACACCAATATTTGTACATGGAAACCCTGTAAGGGGAAAACCACAGTGGGAAACCTTACCCACAATCAGATGATACTACTGTAGATAGTAAGTGTACATAAATAGGGTCTGCACATGCAGAAAGGCCAACAGCCTAGAGCTCACTGCTCAATCACAAAATGGGAGTCACACTGACTATAGTTAGATGGTTAAATCCAATAAGAATGTACTGCATGAAATAACATCTTCATATGTTGGATTCAGTACCAGTGTAATGCTGATATGCTTCCATAAAAACCTAACTTCACCTTCAAATGATGTCTGCGTGTATTGCACTGCTTAATCTCACATATACCTTCACACAATTCTTTTTCGCATTCCACACTTGATCTTACGAATAAGATCTTACATTTATACCATAACCTAAGACCAATTTTAGTAGGTCGAATCTACAAGATATTATAATAAAAATATTTTACAAACAATATAATATCTGATGCAATAACCGATTGAACGTGTCGGCTTAATGCATTTACAACAATAATTAATCATCTCCTTAGCATGCCATGTTGATCTAGAAAAGATAAACCTATCAGTGTAACCCTGGATAACCCTGGACCTATTTGTCGGTAAAAGCAAATATGCAAATATGAATATACCAATGATTAATTTATTAATACAAGATGTCCACACGATGTCTTCAATATTACCAAGTGTCTTCCATATCATTCCAAGTGTTGGTGATCATTATATCCTACTAGTGAACCATATACCAGTAACTGTGCAATAGTTACTTGATTGTCGATGAATGTTGCTGGATCTGCAAAGTGCTAGTGTTTTAGTAGGTGTTGACATCAATGACAAAACCATACCAAAATACCAACAGGAAAATCATCGATTAACTGTCGATCATGATCATCATCATCTACTTCTTCGGTATCTTGTTCTTCCATCACATTATACTTTATCGGCCTTCCTCTTGGATCATGTCTAACAACAAATGACCAACCCAGTTTATGTGGAACCTCTAAGTAAAATACCTGCTCACATTGGCTTGGAAGAACATAGGGCTCATCCCCAACTAGCTCAAATGACCTTGTATTAACCATTGTAAATCCATTATCATGTTGAATAATAGTTCTATCGGGACCATTTTTATTTAGTTGTAGCCTGTACCATTTGATGACGAATAGAACTAATTTGAAGGAATTAAAGTCACACTCAAGTATATAATCCAAAATGCCATAGTATCGATTTTGAGACTCTTGAGGATGCATGTCATTTATAGATGAAATATTAATCACCATCACCATCACCATCACCATCACCATCACCATCACCATCATCATCATCATCATCATCATCATCATCATCATCATCATCATCATCATCATCATCTTCTTCTTCTTCTTCTTCTTCTTCATCATCATCGAGTAATTGTCAATCGTGATCATCATCTACTTCATCTTCTACTTCTTCGGTGTCTTCTTCTTCCATCACATTATACTTTATCGGTCTTCCTCTTGGATCATGTCTAACAACGAATGACAAACCCAGTTTATGTGGTACCTCTGAGTAAAATACCTGCTCACATTGGCTTGGAAGAACATAGGGCTCACCTCCAATTGGTTCAAATGACCTTGTATTAACCACTGTAAAACCATTATCATGTTCAATAACAGTTCTATCATGATCATTTTTATTCAATCGTATCCTGTACCATTTGACGACGAACAAAACTAATTTGAAGGAATTAAAGTCGCACTCAAGTATATCATCCAAAATGCCATAGTATCGATTTTGAGACTCTTGAGGATGTATGTCATTTCTTGATGAAATATTTGTCACCTCAAAGACCGCAGTTATCCCAGAATCACAAGTTTTCTTCATGTCATCCAACTTTTTGATGTGAAATTTATGACCATTGAAGCACATAGCATTGTGGTGTTTGACCTGCAATATGTCAAACATGTAAAAATTATATACATTGTTAGGAATGGTAGACCTAGCTTTTACCTCAACTATGGATATACCGGTTAGTGTTGCATCATCATTCTTTAATGCAACATTTGCTAAGAAATCCATCATAATATTCTTAGATCTTTCTATCCAATTTATAGAGAATGCACTAAAATGCTCAATCGCATCCCATACTACATGCTTGCATCTTTTCAATCTATCATTCTTAGATGCATACCTAGCTCTAACTTGAGAAACAACCAATTCTGAGTCTCCTAACACTTTTAACAATTGAATCCCATGCCTTTTTGCAACTTCAAGCCCCAATAGCAAGGCTTCATATTCAACAGGTTTTATTTGTACACTGAAAGGCTAACAAGAAGGAATACTTGAAAGTTATACCTGATGGGGATACAAAGAGAACTCCTGCTCTAGATCCTTCTTTTGAACAAGCACCATCAAAATACATGTGCCACAAATCATGCTGTTGGGATTCCAACTCAGTCACAATAGAATCAATATTCTTCAATTGAGGCAAGATTGGTTGTATTCTAAAATTTTCTAGATCCACATCAATCATACAATTCAGCATACTAGGGTCTACTTTCTCAATCACCCTAGGGCCACGTGGTTATGTATACAATTTAACATGGCTTCCATTAATAGGGATAGTAGCATATGATAGATCCAACTGAACATTTCCACCCACTACTGTAGCCCACTGTATAGACAACAACATGCCATTGTGAGGTTTAGTTTCGGTTACAATGATATCCATCTTGTATGTTTCTTTAGGGAAGGCTGCTATTTTTACTTCAACATCTTTCATTCTACCTATCACTGGAACTTCTCTATTATCCATAGCATAACATTTCCCATACACTATACTCACTAACAATCTTAATTCTTTCATGACACCATAAGGCATTACATTTGCAGGTGCACCAAAATCTATCATACAATTTTTAATTAACCGGTTATTTACTAATAAAGTAACATAGAAAGGATCAACCTGTGAGGGTTCTTGTGTAATAGTTGTTCCAACATATACCTCTGGGGTTTGCAGCTCCTGATCCTTTTCATCCTTAGTTGAACCTGAAGGTAAAGTTGTGTTACTGTCAAGTATCTTAGAAAACAAAGATAGAGCAACTTCTCTATGTTCCTTTATTTTCAATAATTCTATCAATGGGACAGTAACCTTCATCTGGGTGAGAGCCCGAGTCATATCAAATGTGGAATTATTAATCAACTCAGTAGTAGCTTTAGCTTTCTCTATCTTAGGCTGACTTGCCTTCTTTATTGTAGCAATTCCTTGTATATCACCAACAGCCTTATCATCCATAGTTTTAGTTGTATCCTTTAATTTGTCATTCCCCTTTTGACTGTCTTGGGGCAAGGTATCTTTACTTGCTGCTTTCTTCTAAGATATCTCTTTTATAAACATTGAACTAGGTTCACCTTGGTCCCCATCCTTCTTAGTACTTCTCAAATTGTAGTTGTGCTCAGCTTTGGCTATGGTAGCCTTAGTGAGATTTCTTACTTCTTCATCACTGGGTCTTCTGAGATGAACTTCTTCATCTTCAATTGTTACCACATTCAAAGTGGGATGCCAATCAAGTGACAACTATCCTTGGTAAGACATTTTATTATTCAGTATATCACATTCACTAAGTTCACTTTGTAATGACTCATCATCACTTTCTATAATAGTTTCAAACATATTTATGTCAGGCTCAGCCTCTTGTCTCATGAATTATTCAAGGGCTTGAGCTACAACACACTGATGAGGAGAATGTGGTCCATCACAAGCCATGCACCAAGGATTATTCTCCATGTTATGAACATTTCCTCTTTTTAAAGGATCCGGGGTATCCTGGTTCTAAGTATTCTTTGGCTTCTCATTTTGAGGCTTGCCATCCTTCCAAGTAGTATTATAAGGCATGTCATGCAACCTAGGAGGTCTATCTTGCCAATTATAATGAGGCTTATCATTTTTACTTACCTTGGTAGTAAGATCCTTCATAGCAGTCACTAATTTTTATATTATGTCTTCTTCTTTAGCAACTTTATTAGGTTGTTATTTTGATTCTTGCCACAACCTACTATTAGTTCTTTTCCCTATTTTCCCATATGCTTTCCTCTTACTCTCCACATTAATGGCAATTCTAAATGCATCTCTCAGACTATGCAAATTTTTATCCCTCAGAATATAGGCCATTTTAGAATCAAAGGCATTGTAATAAGTATCCAGGCACAGATTGTCATCTAACCTCATTACCTGATGTAGCTAGGAAATCTGAAATCATCAAAGCAAATATCAATTATTAGTAACTTAGCTCAATCACGAAAGCTCAAATGCAATGATCAATCCTAACACACTCAATAAAGACATGAAAACAAGACATTCAAGATTAAAAACTAAGCAAACCAAATGCAGATCTGAATATCTCCTTCATGCGGCTCCATTGTCCTTCTTTCTCCTTCAAATAGCTTTGTTGTGGATCTCACCTACTAGTGCATGATCATGATATGAAAGCAAGTAGACAAGATGATTGCTCAAGAATACTTGAAGCGTGATTGATTCAACAAAATGATTCGAAAAAGTGATTAATTGATAATGTGATTAGTCTTGATTGAAGAAATTCATCCAATTTATAGATAAATTGGAGAAAAGATCAAATTAGCATGAAGAGATTCAAATGGAAATTGCAAATCAAAAATGTCAATTATGACAAATTATGACAAATTTGCACTTTCTATGCAAAATTGATTGATTGATAATTCATGACAAAATTATGACAACTTTCTATGTCAAAATTGATTGATTGTCAATTATGACAAATTATGACAAATTGAAATGTCATTCCCATGAAATTAGGAGAAAAATAGGAGGAAATTGAATTAGAAATTAGGAAAATTAGAAAATTGGAAAATAGGAATTTAAGAAATTAGTAAATGAGGAAAATAGGAATTAGGAAATTAGAAAATGAGGAAATTAGGAATTTAGTGAATTAATTAATAATTTTTCATTTATTAATCAATTCACAAAGAGGGAATTTAGAAATTGATGAAAAATTAGGTAAATCAATTAATAATTTGTCATTTATTAATTAATTCACAAAAAGAAGAATAATTAGTTAGCCAATTAAATTAAACATTTAATTGTGACACAAAGACCTAGGATAAATAAATAAATTATTTAACCTAGAGGGGGAAATGTCAAACATGGTTAAATGAATAAAATCATGAAACCCTAAAAGATGAATTAGAAAATGCAAGAATGACAATTAGGTCTTGATGAAGGATAATTGATATCGATTCGATTTGATCATGATTCTGACTTGATAAAAGACCAATGCTAACAAACGATGTGATTGATAAATGTGCCAATTGACAAGGGACAATGACTAATTGATCCAAATTGAGAAAGACGACGATCGATGACAAATCGATCGCAAAATGACAAAATTGACAAGACGACAAGGATCGATGAGAAATTGATTGCCAGATGACAAGATTGAAAATGACAACGATCGATGACAAATCGATCGCAAGATGACAAGATCGATAGGAGGATAAAACCCTAATTAGGATTGACGATGTCCAAAATAATGACAAATGAGCATGCACATTGATGCGACAAGATAAGATCGACCAAAATCATGACAAATATTGTTGTCGACAAGACCAAATTCAAAAGCAAGATAGATGAAGAATGCAGAAGAAGGACTCGATGCTCGCAAATGATAAAAACCAAGTGCATGACATAGGAGAAATTTTAATGCGACGCAAAAACCTTAAAATAAGGCAATGCGTAAATGTTAAAGTATGATTCCGCAAGCATTGACCATTTTTAGGTGTCTACATTTTGCCCCTCTTTGAGACAATGCGATTTTAAGCTTTGTTTCAAAGAACAATAATGAAAATGCCCCAGACGCTGACAATGACATACGCATGCCCCCTCGAGGAATTGGCTGGAAACATCCACAAAAGAGGCCAATTGATCGATAAGAATGATAGGAGCGAATGGACCAACAATCGGAGATTGGATGCACGGAGGACAAACAAAAGAAGATGCAAAAGACCACGACCAACATAAGATGGATAGGGTGCACGTCCATCTATGCACTGACAAACATCTATAAATGAGGCAAAGAGAGTGAAATTTGCTCATTTGCACTAGCCAAAGAGGAGAATTTGTTGCTCTGGAAAAGGACACTTGCAGAGAGATGGCGAACATTCCAATGGCAGATCACCTCAGAGAATGTGTACGCACATTCAAATGACCGGATGATGCGGAAGCAGCGGTATGTATCTCAAAAACCCATATTTTCAATTTTATGAATTTGACTTGCTTGCAGGACACTGCGGGGCCCACAGAAAAGGCAGAAACTGACTTCTGCGCTTGTGTAGGGTGAATCCTGTGCTTGTGTAATGTCTTATGTGCTTGTGTAGGGGGACACAGGCGCAAGATATGTGACACAGGCACAGGAGACACAACACATGCGCAGTTGTGCCCTGGGAACTCAATTTAGGTCAAAAACAGCATGCAAACGATCCGGAAAGGGGAGATAAGAATAGGATAGGTCAAAATAGAGTAAAAACACCCTGATTTGGACATGAAATGAGGAAATTTAACCCATAGGAGAAAACCCTAAAACTGACAAAATATGCCCCAATTGTGATGCAGAGTTGACAGTATCCATTAATCACGTGGGAGAACCGACCAAACTGCTTCATGTTACGACATAGACTCAGGAGCACAGACGGAGATACATTAGCAGGACTTGGGATATACTATATCACATTCATGTTCGAGATTAGGGCAAACATAGGACTGCTTACCGCATTGGCAGAGCGATGGCATTCAGAGACCTCCTCATTCCATCTAGCGACTAGAGAGGCGACTGTGACACTAGAGGATGTATGCAATATCCTCCGCATTCCGATTCATGGAGAGATGGTAGAGTATGACCCAGTGATAGGGAGAGATGCATTGTGCAGATTATTTGAGTGCAACACAGATGATCTAGATATCGTAGAGAGGGAGATTGGCTGGGAGACCATGGCATCAGAGTATGATCGACGATATGTGGTGATAGTAGTGGTGATAGCATGTCTACTAGCAGGGGATAGACGAGGACATGGATTCCCTATTGGATGGGGAAGAGTGCTAGAGCGGATGGCGATAGAGGGGATGGTGTATGCATGGGGACCATGTGTACTGGCTATGTTGTATTTTCAGTTGCATCAGATAGCATATCAGGGAGTGCAGACTTTGAGCTGTGGAGTCACATTGCTACAGGTATGGGCATTCAAGCACATAGCCATATGTTGACCGATTGCAGAGAGATAGGTAGTACCACATCGACCATATGTGTATTGCTATGGGGGAGCACTGAGACAGGGTCCGTTTGGATACATATTGTATTGGCGACATGAGCTAGACAGACTGAGAGAGTTCACATGGAGGCCATATCGTGATTTCCCTGGATGGTCAGATGACAGTGAGGAGCTACCGTATTGCAGACAGGAGAGGTACCTGACTGGGCAACCAGTGAATCACCAGAGAGTGATTGAGATGTACCTACCGGAGAGAGTCAGACAACAGTTTGGAGAGAGGCAGGATGTACCTAGGAGGACTGTACACTTTGCCCGATCTCACGGAGAGATGAGTCAGTGGGGGAGTATGATTCAGCCACACATAGCATATGCTGACTTCACACAGCTACAACAGAGACAATGGGATTGGAGATTAGATGTGGAGGACGTCGGGATGACAGAGGAGTATGAGAGATGGTTTACATGACGGTGGCCAGTGCCATTGACAGATCCTGATATTCCGGTACCGAGGAGACAGGAGGACTTCCCACTCGCAGGAGAGGAGGATGGAGACGATGAGGACGAGGAGGATGAGGGTGGTGATGAGGATGAGGGGGATGATAAGGATGGAGATGATGAGGGGGATGATGATTATGAGCCAGGTGTAGCCGAGCAGGAGTCATTGCAGGATATACCCATAGAGTCGGAGACAGCTAAGATAGAGGAGATGGAGTTGTGCAGGGCTACCATAGTGAGTCAGCATGATCATATTGCAACTTTAGAGATACATAATGCCATCTTGAGGATAGAGCAGGATCAGTTTAGAGCGGAGATAGCTAGACTCACAGCGGCTCGAGATGCAGCAATAGCTCAGGCACAGCGAGAAGAATAGAGAGTCACTGAGTATATTGGGTCGATTAGGGATGCCAGTGCATGAGAGATGGCACAGATGTTGGTAGAGACCGGAGAGGAGATACGCCATTGGAGGACACTATATGAGAGTGCAGTCCCACTAGAGCAAAGAGCAGCTTCATATCGGGCACGATTGAGGATAGAGAGCAGGGCACGCTCTTGGAGGTCAGTGAGCAGCATGGGGGTGAGTGGACCTATGAGACCGCCACAGCCAGGACCAGGAGGGACATCATCCATGAGACATGGCAGGGATGAGGAGGACAGAGGGAGCACCCAGTGACAGAGGCATGTGCTCCTTAGGACAGAGACAGATGTAGTTTGATATTATGTAGTCAGCCTGCGGGCCATACTTAGGACAGACAGTCCAATTTTTATACTCCGACATTATTTGGATATATGATATGATATGCATCGATATGATGGAATGCAATGTGTTATGACTGATGTTATTTTCCATGTATGGATGACTTATGCATTGTTTATGTACCATTGTGGAACATGTATGGATGTATTTTTTTATCTGTTTTTGATGCATTTATAATATGAAATGGATAAAATGCGTGATGTGATGCGTGATGTAATGCAAATGTACTAACTAATGAATGCAGGATGCAACATATGTTTTTGGAGATCGGAGCACTAAACCAGACTGATTGCCCAAACTAACGAAAGAAATGTTAGTAAGAAGAAATGAGACAGAGGACAGTTAGAGGCGAAGAAAAACTTGCTTTCACTAATGCACTTTGTAGGTGAGAACCTTTATTTTAATGTAGCAAAGCAGATGCGTAGCATCATGGCATTGAAGGCCAGTGCTAAAATGCAAACCTTTTTGCAAAAGACAGACACATTGCAGACAAATAGCAATCACAACAAAAAAGAAAGGGACCATGAACCATCCCGGTCACTCTAAATCACTCAGTGACATCATCGAGCAACATAGGAACATGATCGAAGAGAAATCAATAAAAAGATAAGATGCACAAATTCCAACAAATCAAACAAACATCTTGATCTTCATTGTCAAAAGTTGAAAGTGCTGATAGGACGATCATGTTGTCTAGTTTCACGACATGCGGTACCCCATCTAAGACAGGACACGGTATGGTTTCGAGTATACCACACCCTGTATAAGACCCATGATAGTGGAGACAAGGACAAATGATTTTGAGGTTGAGTGAGTGACAATTTTGATCAGTTTGAATGTCTGGTTTGATTGCAAAAGTTCATCTATTAACGCATGATTCCATTAAAGCACAATATGTGATTGCGAGTATCGTTGGAGGGATGCTCAGTGATTTGTCTTATGCACAAAAGGGATATTTATTGCAAAATGCTTGTCTTTGGATTTTAATGTTTTGAAATTTTTATTTTTTTTGTTCATTTTTTCAGGACTTTATTTGACTTTTTAGGGATTTTTTTCAGGACATTTTTCAATTTTTATGATTTTTTTTTTTCAGGACATTTTTCAATTTTTATGATTTTTTCAGGACATTATTTGATTTTTTTGGATTTTTTCATTTTAGCTGAAAATGAACACATGATTTTTTTTTTTTTTATGTTTTTGGATTATTTCAAGACATTTTTCATTTTTTATGATTTTTCCCCCAGTGTCTAGCAAGGCAAGGAATATGACAGGTGAATAAACAGGCTTGCTGAAATGTTGGTGGATAGAGGGAAGACAAAGGCCTTTTATTATGGAGACAATGCGGATGCAATTTTCAAGGGCTATGGCGTGATGGGACAAGAGATTGGATATGACAATGTAAAGCAGTGACATGGCATGAGGGATATGTCAAGAGGTTTTTGAAACTATGTTTAAATTTTGCGTCCTTATGTCAGATCAAGATCAAGGAATGAAAAAGAGTGTATGGATAGTGATAAGATATGGATAGGATAAGCAAGACCAAGAATGGATAAGGGACATGGACTGAAGGTTGGGATAGGATACAGGATAGTGGCAGAAAGTTGCAATAAGATAGGGAATATGGATGAAAGGTTATAATAAGAAAATGGATAAAGACCAAAAGCTATGATGGACTAAAAGCTGCAAACAAGATGCATGATGCTCATGAAGATCCTCAGCCTTGTCAAGATCAAAGGTGGAAAGAGGAAATGGACATGAGGGACAATAGGATAATGGAGGGGTAATGATAGGGGTTCGATAGGATAGTGGAACAATGAAGGACAAAAGGATATGATAGGATAAAACCTATCCCCAAGTGTGGTGTGCAAGAAGTTCATAGATTACGCATGACGCCTGTTTGCCAGGTTTTCATCACGGTACTTGCCCAAGGCGCCTGTTTGCTAGGTTTTCACCAATGGATGAATTATTTTTCTTTATTTTTTTGCTCGTTTTCTCTTTTCTTTTTTCACTTTTTTTGTATTTTTTTTTTTTCACTTTTTTTGTATTTTTTTGCTTTTTTCACTTTTTTTTGTATTTTTTCAGGATCATACTTGAAGAAGTGCTAATAGAAAATTATGCCTAGTACTTGCGAAGGTGCATGTTATTGACAGGATCAGATAAAGGTTCACCTTCTGGAGTGGCAAGTTGATATGCCCCCGAGCCATAGGCTGCAGTCACTATGAAAGGCCCAACCCAATTAGGTTCAAACTTGCCTTTGATGATGTCAGTAGACTGTGCATTCTTAGGGTTTGCCTTTAAAACCAGATCTCCCACTTCAAAGTGTCACCCTTTGACCTTCTTATTATAAGAGCAACGGAGACGGTTTTGATATGCTTGCAAATGTGTCAGGGTTGTCTGACGTTTCTCATCTAACATCTCAAGCTAATGCAACTGAGAGACTTTGTGCATCTCATCATCAATCAGATGTTGCAAGGAAACACACAAGGAAGGAATCTCCACTTCTAAGGGTAAAATGGCTTCCGCACCATACACCAAGGAATAAGGTGTTGCGCCAGTAGGTGTGCGGATAGAAGTGCAATAGGCCCATAGTGTTGGATTCAACTGTACATGCCAATCTCGACCACCGTCATTGACAACCTTTTTCAGGATCTTGATAATGGTTTTATTTGATGCTTCGGCTTGACCATTCCCCTGTGGATAGTATGGACTGGAGAAACGGTGTTGGATATGAAACTTTTCACAGAGTTCCTTGACATCTTTATTCTTGAAGGAGCGACCATTATCTGTTACTATGGCAAGGGGAACCCCATACCGGCATATGATATAATTCAATAGGAATTTTGAAATTTGCACACCAGTGATATAGGTCATGGGGATAGCCTCGATCCATTTTGTAAAATACTCTGTGGCAATAATGATAAACTTTTGTCCATTTGCAGATGTCGGTTGAATCTTGCCAATAAGATCCAATCCCCATTGAGAAAAGGGCCACGGAGATATGACAGAATGAAGCTCCTGGGCTGGTGCATGAATATAGTTTCCATGGATCTGGCATTTGTAGCACTTCTTAACAAAATCATGAACATCCTTTTCCAGATTGGGCCAATAATACCCAACATGAATCAACTTTTTAGCTAAGCTCAGACCATTGAAATGGCCCCCACATATACCATCGTGAACCTTGTGTAAAGCCATTTGTGCTTCGTCAGAATCCAAACACCTGAGGAGGGTATGGTCAAAGGAACGATGGTAAAGGGTGTCGGTGATGATGACATATTTGGGTGTCTGTCGGATGAAGGCTCAGCGTTGGTTAGTGGAAAGGTTAGGTGGTAAGGTTTGGGATTTCAAATATTGATATACATCTTTGTACCATGGGGAGTTGGGACCAACAAGAATGCACATCACATCTGCTGTCGGAATGTCAAAAGAAGGGACAAGCAACTGTTCAACCAAAAATTCACATTTGTCCATATTGTGGGGCATATTCAACATGGAAGCAATCGTAGCCATCGCATCCGCCGACTTGTTTTGCATTCTTGGAACTTGATTGAAATGGATAGCCGTGAATTTTGTCTTGAAGAAGTCTACCATATTCTTATAGGGAATAAGTTTTTCATCTTTTGTTTCGTAGTCATCATTCACTTGTCGGATGACTAATTGAGAATCTCCATAGACTTGCAAATGTGTGATATTCTAGTGGACTGCTACTCGGAGTCCTGTGACCAGTGCTTCATACTCTGCAATGTTATTGGTACAATGAAAAGTTATTCTGTAGGACTTGGGAATAGCATCACCTTGAGGGGTGACAAACAAGATGCCTGCTCCAGACCCGAACTTGGTATGGGATCCATCAAAGTATAGCTTCCATTCATTAGAAGATGTGAGAGACAAGACTGATTCATCTGGAAAAACGATCAACATGGGATGATCATCATAAATAGGAGCCTCTGCAAGTTGATCTACAATGACTTGTCCTTTTATCGCCTTTTGCTCCATATACTCAATATCAAATTCACTGAGGATCATAACCCATTTTGCTAGGCGACCCGTCAAAGCTGCTCTGCTAAGCACAGAGAATCAGTACCAACAAAACCAAAAAAAAAGAAATAGAATGCAAAAGAAAACAATTTGCAAGTGACAAACACTGCCTTTTACCTCTGTTTCTATCCCTACACAGGCGCAGAAGTCTTGACACAGGTGCAGAATGCTTGACACAGGCGCAGAAGTTCCCAGAAAACCCTGCACTACCCTATTTCTTGGGTTTTTCACCTGAAAATCAACTCAAAAGCATGGTTAAGTGGTTGGTTCACATCAGGTTCACCAATTAATGTAGCTAGGAAATCGGAAATCATCAAAGCAAATATCAATTATTAGTAATCTAGCTCAATCACGAAAGCTCAAATGCAATGATCAATCCTAACACACTCAATAAAGACATGAAAACAAGACATTCAAGATTAAAAACTAAGCAAACCAAATGCAGATCTGAATATCTCCTTCATGCGGCTCCATTGTCCTTCTTTCTCCTTCAAATAGCTTTGTTGTAGATCTCACCTACTAGTGCATGATCATGATATGAAAGCAAGTAGACAAGATGATTGCTCAAGAATACTCGAAGAGTGATTGATTCAACAAAATGATTCAAAAAAGTGATTAATTGATAATGTGATTAGTCTTGATTGAAGAAATTCATCCAATTTATAGATAAATTGGAGAAAAGATCAAATTAGCATGAAGAGATTCAAATGGAAATTGCAAATCAAAAATGTCAATTATGACAAATTTGCACTTTCTATGCAAAATTGATTGATTGATAATTCATGACAAAATTATGACAACTTTCTATGTCAAAATTGATTGATTGTCAATTATGACAAATTATGACAAATTGAAATGTCATTCCCATGAAATTAGGAGAAAAATAGGAGGAAATTGAATTAGAAATTAGGAAAATTAGAAAATTGGAAAATAGGAATTTAAGAAATTAGTAAATGAGGAAAATAGGAATTAGGAAATTAGAAAATGAGGAAATTAGGAATTTAGTGAATTAATTAATAATTTTTCATTTATTAATCAATTCACAAAGAGGGAATTTAGAAATTGATGAAAAATTAGGTAAATCAATTAATAATTTGTCATTTATTAATTAATTCACAAAAAGAAGAATAATTAGTTAGCCAATTAAATTAAACATTTAATTGTGACACAAAGACCTAGGATAAATAAATAAATTATTTAACCTAGAGGGGGAAATGTCAAACAGGGTTAAATGAATAAAATCATGAAACCCTAAAAGATGAATTAGAAAATGCAAGAATGACAATTAGGTCTTGATGAAGGATAATTGATATCGATTCGATTTGATCATGATTCTGACTTGATAAAAGACCAATGCTGACAAACGATGTGATTGATAAATGTGCCAATTGATGAGGGACAATGACTAATTGATCCAAATTGAGAAAGACGACGATCGATGACAAATCGATCACAAAATGACAAAATTGACAAGAAGACAAGGATCGATGACAAATTGATTGCCAGATGACAAGATTGAAAATGACAACGATTGATGACAAATTGATCGCAAGATGACAAGATTGATAGGAGGACAAAACCCTAATTAGGATTGACGATGTCCAAAATGATGACAAATGAGCATGCACATTGATGCGACAAGATAAGATCGACCAAAATCATGACAAATATTGTTGTCGACAAGACCAAATTCGAAAGTGAGACAGATGAAGAATGCAGAAGAAGGACTCGATGCTCGCAAATGATAAAAACCAAGTGCATGACATAGGAGAAATGTTAATGCAACGCAAAAACCTTAAAATAAGGCAATGCGTAAATGTTAAAGTATGATTCCGCAAGCATTGACCATTTTTAGGTGTCTACACCTCATATAGCCTATGCATTGCTTTCTGAAATTTGGCATTAAAATCTATGACAATTTCATTGTCAGACTTTTTGATATTGTTGAACTCATTGAGCATGAATCTCACATTATTCTTGTCACCATATTGTTCTTGAAAGCAATTTTTAAAATCTTCCGAAGACCCAATGTTATTCATAGGGAGACCTCTATACCAGTCCCTTGCATCATCTACTAGAGATTGCACAAACAATTTCATAATCATTTATCAAGTCACCAAAAGAGTTTAAGTTCTCTTCTGCACTGATTGCATTATTCCCAACAAATTTGTGAAGTCTATCCCTCAATTCGGTAGGAACATGGTTAGGGTACCTTGGGATTCCATCAAAAAATAGCTGTCTATAAAGTTCTAGATTAATAGGTCTTCTCTGGAATTTGTTAGCAGCAAGGTTGTTTCCCATGTTCATTCTTGCATTAGGGCTTTGAGTCAGAGAGATCTCGTTACCTTCGTTAGTAAAAGGGGATTGATTGGTTGTGGTAGTGCTAATAGGCAAGGTTGTTTGAATTTTAACTGGAGGGAGTGAAGTTTGTTGAGGAACAAGTTTATTTAGGTCTACTGAGGGAAACATGATAGGAGGAGCCTTCAGATAGCTAATCTTTCTCTTAACTTCTTGGTTGGCTGCTTCTAATTCAGCTTTCTCTAACTCCATTTGCAAATCTTCTTTATGTCTCCTCATCCTTTCCATCTCTCTTTCATGTGCTGATAGCATGTGAGAGATCTCCACTGTAGTCTTAGATCCAGACCCACCTTCCATGCATTTCTACCTTCCTTTGTCAACATTATCTCTAATAGGTTGTGGGTCACTAAGGACTTCCCTATTTGGTTGCACTATCAACTTGTATGCAGGTTTGGTCTTGGGAACTAGGATTTCTCTAATCACTAGACCTTTGTCCTCACTCTTTTCCTTTTCTTGGGTAAATAGCTCAAGGTCAGCAATTTGTCTTAAAACCCTGTCTCTCTCCATCAATTTCGCTTTCACCTCTCTCTCTTTATCTACTTCCTTTTGTGTTCTTAAGGAAATTAAATGATGGACTCTCCTGTTCAAGACTTCAATTTCCTGGGATACCTTATCATCCTCAGGGAAGATTTCTTCAGAGTCTAATATATTGACTTGGTCAATATTAATTAAACTGATGTTCCCATCAATTGTCCTAGGTACAAAATCTCTCTTAATGTTTGAACTAGTTCTATCTTTCCTAGAAAAACTAGCATGGGAGATCCCCTGATTTGAAACTTGGACATCTTCAATATTCCCAAACAAACCAGAATGGAAAACTAAAATATCACGCTCAGATTCACGGGAAGAAGAATTTGAATTTGCATAGATGGGTCTCTCAGATGACTTACCCGTATTGATACTCTTCTGTACCCAAGCAGCATTAGATGGCTCATGTACAACTGATCTTTTCTAGCCTCTCTGTGATTGTTCAAGTAATCCCTCTTGCAATGTCTCATGAGGATGCTTCTTCATGAAAGACTTGGTGTTTCTTCCTCTCTGCATTATACTTGTTTTCTAAGAAGAATTTCACTTATTTAAAAGGACTCGTTATATTTGTCAGAGTCACCACCCACAATGATTATGGGAAATAAGAAAACAAGCTTTGGACAAAAAACTTGCCAATTTTTAAAACAAAAAACACGAAGATTTTCAAAGAGACAGATAACACAAATCAGAGATCAGGCAATTTTCCACAACACAGATATCCGAACAACTTCTGAACTAATTCAGGCACCAATTTGTGACATAGATACACACTATGACTCACCCCAGCAGAGTCACCACTTTAGTTAGTCTCAAATTCATATTCCCTCTTATCCCCTGTAAGAAAATGAATAACTCTGTCTGCAAATGAAGAGATCAGGGAAAAAAGAATCTTAGAGTAACATATGACAAGGTTTCGAGAACCTTCTACACTTTGAACTTATCCAAAGCTCAGGCGGGTATACCTTTTGTGAATAATTTAACACTTTTAAATGAGATCCACAATAAACCAGTGTCCAAAAACCAGTGGATTTTATCGCCTCAACATGAACTGAAATAATAAAGGAAAACTTATGCTCATTTTCAGTATTGATCCTCAAGAGATGTAGAAAGAAAACTACAACTGATACCAGTGCCTTATCCAGGCTAAAGAGTCATCTAAATTAAGCAAGGATTTCATAATTAAACATCCCCATACATCTCATCACTTTGGCTTCTATTAACCACATACATACCTGACATATATAAGAGTTCTTTCTTGTTAAACTAAACAGTGTTTATCAAATTCAAAGCTTCAAACAAATTAATCTACTGACAGAGATATTTCATGTGTATTTAATTCCTCTCCTGAAGAGAAAAGATAAGAAACATATCCATAAAGATTGTATTACAATCCATTTTCTGTTGAATAACCCTACATTACTCAAATGAAACCATTAAATTACTCAAAGCACACCAGAAGACAACATAGGTTTAGGCTTGAAAGTTTTCTGATCTGTATAGTGATATTTATTTTTAAAAAATCTTACATAATTCAAAGTATTCTCTGTAATAACTAGAAAAACCCAGATATATTTTTGCAAAGTTTCTTTACAAAATTCTTGTGATCCCCCTCTTACTAGTCCTGGTTTCCATTTACAACATCATGGATGCGTACAAGCTTCGGACATTCCTAAGAAAGTCTGTTACAAACCGTGATACTCTCCAAGAAACAGTTAAAAGTCTTTTTCAATATCAACGGCCTCTTCTGTTTGTTGTTCTGCTGCAACCTCTTCTATCTGCTTTCGAGTAACTTCCTTTTGTCTGACATTTTTGTCCTTCCACTCCTAGAACACGTCATCAATCGGCCAAGCAAAGCTAACAATCTTTTGTTGTATTCCTTCTAGCCTTTTTCAAAGGACCCTTAACTGCCCAATTTCTGTATCTTGGACTCTCTTAACAATCATGCCTCCTAGGAAACTAGAATCTGATACACCTTTCCTCCTTTTGTTCTTATCTTTCCTCAGCGACCACATGTCTAAGGCAACATTATCTTTGCTGAAGGTCACTCCTTCCATAGGTTTTGTTTCCTTCCTCACTGCTTCAAGAATTAGAGCATCAGCTATATCCCATTCAGGGAGGATTAAAACACTAGCTTTAGACACCATCTCTCTTCCCTTCTCAGGAGTAATAGTGTTAAACTCTTCAGTCATTTATTTCTTTATTTCTTCATCCACCTAAGCTACATCTATGAGAGAATGTTCACTCTTCCTTTGCTCACATCTGGCCTTGAATTGTTCCATGTTTTTCTTCCAGACAAATTGCATGAAATCCCCTGTTGTAATAAAATTACTGTCAGCCAGGAACTCCTCACTGGCTTGCTTAACAATAAGGTCTAACTCTTCTCCATTTAGCTCACCATTAGTCAAATTCATTGCAGCACTGGGTGGCACTTCTAGCATCCCTTCTTGGGTCTCCTCATAGGTATAGGCAATCTCATCAAGACTCCCTAACTGTAATAATTGTTCAACCACTGCTTTCTCATCTGCTATGTGGATAGGGGACTGAGATGGAGAATACTGAGGTTGATCAGTTTCAACTTCCTTTCCCACTCTTTGCCTTTTAGGAGAATCTTGGATGTTAATGACATCCTCCATTGCTCTTTTCCCTCTTGAAGTGGAAGGCTCACCTGTCACTGGCATCATGACAATGTACTTTGATTTCTTATGCATTACAAAATCACCAGGTGGGATAGCCTTAGCAAAGGCAGGCTTAGCTAGGACCAATTTAACCTTATCAGGATCATTTTGCATTATAGCCTCCCTTTTTTCTTTCAAGGTTTGCATGAGGTCTTCAAAATAGAGAACCAAGAATTTGATTTTCTCCTCAAAAGGATTGAAACTAGAGAGAGGGTCATAACTGCTATCAAATTGATGAATGAAATCAAGAGCCCTCTTATATGCAACCCACTTGTCTTTCCTCAGCTACTGCTCATCCAAACTGAATTCATTTCTAATCAAATCTTTAGGGAACTGAAATTGGTGAGGCCTACCTTTACGCATTTCCCTCTTTCTAAACATGCCATTGAAAAATCCTCAGGGTTTGCACATCTTGAAACTACAGCTGATGACCTATATGGCTTAAAGAATTCTTCAAAATATTTCCAGCCACCTTTGGTAATTACAAAATGATGGGCCATGGTGATAGTTGGGAAAATGGTTCCTTTACCCCTATTGGTCAGCTCTGCCTCTTGTACTCCTCCAATTTGTCTCAATACTTCTTCAATTCCTATCTTTAATGGGACCTGATAGGGCAATAGATAGGGGGTACCTATGAAGCCATACACTCTGAAAATGGTAGAAATAGGGTACAAATACATATCTCCCCAATTGTGAACAATCTTAATACCCTCATCAAACTCTTTAGGTCTAAGGAATTCCAAGAGAGCCTTAGGAATCCTAGGGTTTTCTGTGCGTAAAAGAATTCTAATCTAAGATGAAAAACATCTATCAAACTTTAGATAGCTAGCATCCTCTTTATCCTAGGATAAAACAGTGCTCCAAAGTTGAGCAGGCATCTCTCCTTGTCTTTCACTTTAACCAAGTCCATTTCCTTAGCAAAATAGTTAGCACCTTTGAACAAAAACATGTGCACTAAAAGAGAGTACCATCCAAACAGCCTATCTACCTTGCCATTCTTTATCCCTACTAGCCCTAAATGAATTGCATTAGTAAGGTATGCGGCATAATCAAATGTTATTGCTAGAGAGGGGTTTAGAATTTCTGCAATCATCAACATGTAATGGGTTGGCATATTTTTCTCAGCATCTTCTCCAAAGATCTGACATAGTGCCCAATACATACACTTAGCTCTTAGAGTAAACAAATTGAGGGAGAATGGTTCCATTGTACTAGGGCCTACAACTGTTAACCCTCCTATCTTAACAAAGAATTCTTTCAATGGGCCACTCCTAAGATGATCCCATTCTGCTTTTTAGATCTGGGCTAATGACTCAAAGTCAATAGGCTCTAACAAATTTGAGGCCTCACTGAGTTTAAACACATTTCTGAATTCATCATCTTTTATTTCAATCAGGGTTGATCCCTTCACACTCCTGATACATCTGGCTATAGGGTCATAATTTTGTGCAATCAGGGTCAACAAATCTACATCCATGAATACACTAGGGACAACAAGCTTCCCCACATCCAATTCCCATATGTTATTCAAAGGGGCGAGGGAATGTCTCTTCCCAAAACCTGATATCCCTATTTCTGGGTCCCTTAACCAATTACCTTTATCATACAGGCCATCTCCAATTCTCAAACGAGGGTTCTCTGGAACTAATTCTTTGGCCTTGGCCTCGGCATTGTTAGACATCATTAACTGTTCCAGAAAATCATCACAAATATTCCTTTCCTTGTAATTCACTTTTCTTGTCAACTCCCTTCTTGGTGACATCTTGAATATGCAATTATACCAATTGAAACTTGCACAGACCTCTAATGAAACAATTCACACAGCAATGACTAAAATCAAACCAAGATTATCAAGAAAAGGCACAAAAAACATGTTATTCGCCTGAAGAAAAACTGATCCACACCAATTGTTCTACAATAGACTTCGATGAAATGATGCTAACATTCAAGTTGATGTGGGCTCTAATATGGCAAGTTGGCATTGAATTTCAGAAATTAACCCCGCATGCTTCGGCCATCACCTCAGAATTGAATTCACAAACCGAATTCAAAAACGGGCTCCAACGGGTCATAACTTCTCTGAGTATTTGTTGCTTTTGCTATTTTGCAGAGCTTATATCTTGCGCACTTTTCTTTTGTGAAGCAATGCTAGTCGTTGGATTACAAGAACTTGCACTGCCTTTATCTTCGTCTGGTCTCTCTGTGTTAGTGTCAGGCCCTACCTTCTTTTCACTATTTCATGGGTTTTAAGGCTTATGCAATTTTCCTTCGTGAAGCCACGCTGGCCGTTAAATCAAGATCTACCTACCCTGTCTTTATCTCTAACAATGACCATCAGTCTTTTTAACTAACCATGCCTCACCTTGACGGCTAATAGTTTTCGCCATTTCATAGAGACTAAGCTGCAGGCACCTTCGGGCCACGAAACAATGATGATCGTTGGATCTAAAACAAGATGAACATCTTTTAACAAGACTTAAACCTTTCAAGTGGGCCCTTTAACTCAGAGATCTCTTGCTCTAACTCGTCACCGGTTAACAAATGCCACGTGGCAGTCGACCATTTGCTCAGGAAGTTCCATCAGGTTCCATTCTGAATCCGCCACATGCTTTGCTTCACTATTCTCCACATAACTGCCAGTTGAACCAAGGCAGGCCCTCAACTACCCTTTAGAGCCATGTGCACTTGACAGGTCACTCTTTACTCCACAAAACACACCATCTATCCTTCCACGTCATGGCTTTGTGTGATTGCCACCTATCTTTTGCCATTTTGCAGAGACTAACCTACGATCATCTTGTCTTCGCGAATCCATTTGGGTCGTTAGATCTCAAGAAATTGCATGTTGTTTATCCTTTCTATGACCACCTCACCCAGGCCCTCCTATCCTTTTCACTACTTCACGAAAGGTAGGACACGTGCATCTCCTGGTTGCAAATCAATGCGAGTCATTGATCTTTACTAAATCGATCATCCTTTAACCAAAGAAGTCGCTCACCTTTGGGACCCACCACATGTTTTCACTGTTGCGCATAACTTATTTCATGTGTATCTCGAGCTAGCGAATCAACATGAGCCGTCAAATTTAAAACAACATGTGGTTCTTTTATCTGACGGTCAATCCATCTAGTCGGGCCCACCTAGGCTTTTCTCTACTTTGCAAACATTAACCTGCTAGCAACTTTGCTTAACTAAACAACAACAATAGCTAGATAAACAAAGAGTTGCACAATACTTACAGGGCCCGACAAACATTAGAACAAGGTAAAGTAAAGACGCATAGATTTTTTTCAAAAAATTGAGGGACCACCTAGGTAAATAACTAATGGGGAGACACTTCATATGACAGACCGACCCTTCAGTAAGTGGAAAAAGTAATGCAGAAATAGAATGATAAGGGTTTTTCTCAAACACTGGAAAGGTTTGAACTCAAACCTTAAACCCTCTTCTGACCCAAGAAAATCAGAGGCAACAAGGCTATACCAGACTCACTTTTTGCAGACTTCTAGCCAACTATGGAACAAGAATATCCATTTTTAAATAGTGATAACAGTGGCTCTGACTGGGGATGGTTGATCACAAGATCAACACAAGAATTCAGAAACTCTCTTAAGAAACAAACCAAACACAAGCCCAAAAACATCAACAAAAGCAAACCTAAATATGTACAGACTAAGACCTAGTGTGCATGGACATCAAGAGAAGTAATGTTTCAGGAATTGTCCAAGCACTGGAAATTCTTGTACCTCACCATTCATATTCTTCAAAAAATATGAATCCTTTCCATTAAGATCACAAACCACATAGGGGCCAATCCATAGTGACTCAAATTTTGTGTGTTTTCCCTTATCTTGTCCTTTCACATTCCACTGAAGAACCACATCACCAATTTGAAATTTTCTCAATGAGGTCCTTTTGTTAAATAGATATTTTGACTGCAATTGGATCTTCAAATTCCTCTTGTGAGCCAAAGTTCTAATTTCCTCTATCTCCACCATCTAAATCATTCGGTCTTCCATAGGTTCAAATAACTCCATGTCTTCAACTTGCAAGAACTTATACACTGGAAGAAGATTATTGACTGGCACCCTAGATTGCATACCATAGATCAACTCAAAAGGTGAGACACCAATTGCTCTCTTAACAGTAAACCTATTTGCCCAAAGGGCTAATTTCAACTTCTGGTCCCAAGACCTTTTATTTTCCTCCAGGATTTTCTTAATAATGTTCAAGAGGATTTTATTACTTGATTCGGCTTGCCCATTACCCTGAGGATGTTAAGGTGAAGAGTAGGACATAACTATTCCATGACTGGTGCAAAATTCAACAAACTCTTCTGACCTGAAACTCATGGCATTGTCCATCACTAGTTTGACAGGGACTCTGAATCTAGTTATGACATTATTGATCAGGAAGTCAATAACAACCTTACTTGTGGCTCTCCTATTGGGTATATCTTCAATCTATTTGGTAAAATAATCAGTAGCTACTATAATCCACCTATGGCCTCTTCCTGATTTCTCAACAATTTCTCCAATAAAATCAATGCCCCATTGGACAAAAGGTGCTTCCACTGTGACTGGGTTGAGGGGTAAAGCTCCCTCATACTTCAATTTTCTTGAAAACTTCTGGCATGGGTCACATCTCCGGACATGCTCATGAGCATCTTTAAAAAAAGTAGGCCAATAATATCCAGCTCGAACTATCTAACCAGAAGTTGTCTTGGCAGAGTAATGACCCCCACACAGTTCATCATGCATTTCAGTCAACACTCTCTTAGCCTGGGATTTATCCAAGCACATTAGCAATTCCCCATCTCTATTCCACCAAAACAGATCACCCTGAATAAGGACATACTTTTGTGACTTCAACTTCAAAGTTCTTCTCTGGTTATGGGTCATTCCTTCTGAAAATGTTGCATCTCTTAAAAAATGTACTATCTTTGAGTACCAGGGTTGTGCCTCAATACTGGTGACCAGGATGTTCTCAACTTCAACATTATTCACTTTAACATCAAGAAGGTTTTATTCAGCCATAAGCTTAGCAAGGCCTTAACCTCTCACCAATTTAGTGATCTTAATTTCTAAATCAAACTCCTAGATTCTGGTTATCCATCTACATCTCTTACCTATGACCTCGGACTAGGATAAAATGTCTTTGACAGCAGCATGTGGGACATAGGCAACTACTTGTGCATTTACAACATATGGCCTAAAAGCTTTAACAGCCTTGACCAAAGCATATGCTTTCTTCTCCATAATTTCATATTTTAACTCTGCAACCTGTAGAGATTTGCTATAAAAAGCTATAGGATGTTCATATCCTTCATTATCCTTTTGTAAAAGAACTGCAGCCACTGTGTGATATGAAGCAAAAGAAAACAAAGAGAAAGGCTTACTGTAGTCAGTGGACTTCAACACTGGTGCCTCTTGAATAGCTTTTTTGATCTCTTCGAAAGCCTTTGAAGCTTCTTGATCCCAGCAGAACTTTGTATCCTTTTTAAGCAGTTTAATAATGGGCTTGATTATCTCTGCAAAATTTGCAATAAATCTTCTAACAAAATTTACTTTGCCCAAAAAAAATTGGATACCTTTAACATTCTTCGGCTTAGGAACATTGTTTATAGCCTCAATTCTTTCAGGGTCTATTCTTACCCCTTCTTTGGAGACAATATGCCCTAGTAGCTTCCCTTCAGTAACTACAAAATGGCAATTTTTAGGATTGAAGGATACTCCAAATTCCAGAGCTTTATTGAAAACATGTTCTAAGTGTCCACAGTGGTCAGCTACCCTTTTGGAGAAACATTTCAAATCATCTTGATATACTACCATGATAATATTGATTAATTCATTGAAAGCTACATCCATTTCCCTCTGAAATGTAGCTCCAGCATTCTTCAAACCAAAAGGCATTCTGACATACACATATGTTCCCCAAGGGGTGGTGAAAGAAGTTTTGAATTGTTCAGATTCTTTTACTAACACCTGGTTATACCCTGAGAACCCATCCATCATAGATAGTAGGTCACAACCAGTTACTCTTTGCAACATCGCCTCCATATTATGAGAAGAGTAATTATCTTTCAAGGAGGCAACATTTAGGTTCCTAAAGTCCACGCAGAGTCTAATGTCCCCATTCTTCTTTCTGACTGGGACCAAATTTGAGACCCATGATGAATGTCTTATAGGCTTAATAATTCCCCCTTCCCTTAACTTGGTTAGTTCTTGCTGCATTTTAGATTCTAATAGGGGGTTGATAGGTCTTTGTTTTTGTCTAAAAGGCTTAGCATCTGGAAGTAGAGGGACTTCATGCTAAAAAAGATCCTGTCTATATACCTTTAGATATTCATAAGACCAAGCAAAGACATGCTTATATTTCTTTAATAAATTAATAAGATTTATTCTGACATGAGGAGGCAAATTTTTTCCAATATATACCAACTTAGGGGATGATTTTGTCCCCAAGTTTACTTCCTCTAGTTCCTCTAACTTAGTGGTTGATTGCTGGTGCAGATGACTGTCACTGTAACTAAACATACCTTCCAGTTCTACCAACCCTTTAGGTATTTCATTAGTTTCTAACTCAACTAAGTCATTTCCAAATATAGTTTCTCTATTTTCAACCACTTCCACCATGGCATTGCAGTCAATTTTTTGTCCATCATAGTCATCAATGCATTGTATAAACCTGAGAATATCTTCATCATCAGCAACAACTTGCCAATTATATACATTGTCAGGAATGGCAGGCCTAGCTTTTTCCTCAACTACAGATATACGGGTTAGTGTTGCATCATCATTCTTTAATGCAACATTTGCTAAGAATCTACCATAATATTATTAGATATTTCTATCCAATTTATAGAGAATGCACTAAAATGCTCAATCACATCCCATGCTGCATGCTTGTATCTTTTCAATCTATAATTCTTAGATGCATACTTAGCTCTACCTTGAGAAACAACCAATTCTGAGTCTCCTAACACTTTTAACAATTGAATCCCATGCCTTTTTGCAACTTCAAGCCCCAATAGCAAGGCTTCATATTCAACAGTATTATTTGTACATGAAAGGCTAACAAGAAGGAATACTTGAAAGTTACACCTGAAGGGGATACAAATAGAACTCCTGCTCCAAATCCTTCTTTTGAACAAGCACCATAAAAATACATGTTCCACAAATCATGTTGTTGGGATTCCAATTCAGTCACAATAGAATCAGTATTCTTCAATTGAGGCAAGATTGGTTGTATTCTAAAATTGTCTAGATCCACATCAATCATACAATTCAGCATACTAGGGTCTAGTTTCTCAATCACCCTAGGGGCACGTGGTTCTCTATACAATTTAACATGGCCTCCATTAATAGGGATAGTAGCATATGATAGATCCAACTAAACATTTCCACCCACTGCTGCAACCCACTGTCTAGACAACATCATGCCATAGTGAGGTTTAGTGTTAGTTACAATGACATCCATCTTGTATGTTGCTTTAGGGAAGGCTGCTATTTTTACTTCAACATCTTTCATTGTACCTATCACTAGCACTTCTCTATTATCCATAGCATAACAATTTCCCATACATTGTAGTTACTCACTGACAATCCTAATTCTTTCATGACACCATAAGGCATTACATTTGCAGCTACATCAGAATCTCTCATACAGTTTTTAATTAATCGGTTATTTACTAATAAATTAACATAGAAAGGATCAACCTGTGAGGGTTCTTGTGTAATATTTGTTCCAACATATACCTCTGGGGTTTGCAGCTCCTGATCCTTTTCATCCTTAGTTGAATGGGAAGGTAAAGCTGTGTTACTCTTAGGTATCTTAGAAAACAAACATAGAGCAGCTTCTCTATGTTCCTTTATTTTCAATAATTCTATCAATGGGACAGTAACCTTCATCTGGGTGAGAGCCTAGTTTATATCAAATGTGGAATTATTAATGAACTCAGTAGTAGCTTTAGATTTCTCTATCTTATGCTAACTTGCCTTCTTTATTGCAACAATTCCTTGTATATCACCAACAGCCTTATCATCCATAGTTTTAGCTATATCCTTTAATTTGTTATTCCCCTTTTGACTATCTTGGGGAAAGGTATCTTTACTTTCTACTTTCTTCTAAGATATCTCTTTTATAAACATTGAACCAGGTTCACCTTGGTCCCCATCCTTCTTAGTACTTCTCAAATTGTAGTTGTATTAGGCTTTGGCTATGGCAGCCTTAGTGAGATTTCTTACTTCTTCATCACTAGGTCTTATGAGATGAACTTCTTCATCTTCAATTGTTACCACATTCAAAGTGGGATGCCAATCAAGTGACAAATGTCCTTGTTAAGACATTTTACTATTCAGTAAATCACATTCACTAAGTTCACTTTGTAATGACTCATCATCACTTTCTATAATAGTTTCAAACATATTTATGTGAGGCACAGCCTCTTGTCTCATGGATTCTTCAAGGGCTTGAGCTACAACACACTGATGAGGAGAATGTGGTCCATCACAAGCCATGCACCAAGGATTATTCTCCATGTTATGAACATTTCCTCCTTTTAAAGGATCCGGGGTATCCTGGTTCTAAGTATTCTTTGGCTTCTCATTTTGAGGCTTGCCATCCTTCCGAGTAGTATTATAAGGCATGTCATGCAACCTAGGAGGTCTATCTTGCCAATTATAATGAGGATTATCATTTTTACTTACCTTGGTAGTAAGATCCTTCATAGCAGTCACTAATTTTTCTATTTTGTCTTCTTCTTTAGCAACTTTATTAGGTTGTTGTTTTGATTCTTGCCACAGCCTACCATCAGTTCTTCTCCCTATTTTCCCAGATGCTTTCTTATTACTCTCCACATTAATGGCAATTCTAAATGCATCTCTTAGACTATGCGGTTTTTATCCCTCAAAATATAGGCCATTTTAGAATCAAAGGCATTGTAATAAGTATTCAAGCACATATTGTCATCTAACCTCATTACCTGATATAGCCTATGCATTGCTTTCTAAAATCTGGCATTAAAATCTATGACAATTTCATTGTCAGACTTTTTGATATTGTTGAACTCATTGTGCATGAAGCTCACATTAGTCTTGTCACCATATTGTTCTGGAAAGCAATTTTTAAAATCTTCCCAAGACCCAATGTTATTCATAGGGAGACCTCTATAGCAGTCCCTTGCATCATCTACTAGAGACTGCACAAACAATTTCATAATCATTTATCAAGTCACCAAAAGAGTTTAAGTTCTCTTCTGCACTGATTGCATTATTCCCAACAAATTTGTGAAGTCTATCCCTCAAATCGTTAGGAACATGGTTAGGGTACCCTGGGATTCCATCAGAAAAGAGCTATCTATAAAGTTCTAGATTAATAGGTCTTCTCTGGAATTTGTTAGGAACAAGGTTTTTTCCCATGTTCATTCTTACATTAGGGCTTTGAGTCAGAGAGATCTCGTTACCTTCGTTAGTAAAAGGGGCTTGATTGGTTGTGGTAGTGCTAATAGGCAAGGTTGTTTGAATTTTAACTGGAGGGAGTGAAGTTTGCTGAGGAACAAGTTTATTTAGGTCTACTAAGGGAAACATGATAGGAGGAGCCTTCAGATAGCTAATCTTTCTCTTAACTTCTTGGTTGGCTGCTTCTAATTCAGCTTTCTCTAACTCCATTTGCAAATCTTCTTTATGTTTCCTCATCCTTTCCATCTCTCTTTCATATGCTAATAGCATGTGAGAGATCTCCACTGTAGTCTTAGATCCAGACCCACCTTCCATGCATTTCTACCTTCCTTTGTCAACATTATCTCTAACAGGTTGTGGGTCACTAAGGACTTCCCTATTTGGTTGCACTATCAACTTGTATGCAGGTTTGGTCTTGGGAACTAGGATTTCTCTAATCACTGGACCTTTGTCCTCACTCTTTTCCTTTTCTTGGGTAAATAGCTCAAGGTCAGCAATTTGTCTTAAAAGCCTGTCTCTCTCCATCAATTTCGCTTTCACCTCTCTCTCTTTATCTGCTTCCTTTTGTGTTTCACTTATCCAAAGCTCAGGTGGGTATACCTTTTGTGAATAATTTAACACTTTTAAATGAGATCCACAGTAAACCAGTGTCCAAAAACCAGTGGATTTTATCGCCTCAACATGAACTGAAATAATAAAGGAAAACTTATGCTCATTTTCAGTATTGATCCTCAAGAGATGTAGAAAGAAAACTACAACTGATACCAATGCCTTATCCAGGCTAAAGAGTCATCTAAATTAAGAAAGGATTTCATAATTAAACATCCCCATACATCTCATCACTTTGGCTTCTATTAACCCCATACATGCCTAAAATATATAAGAGTTCTTTCTTGTTAAACTAAACAGTGTTTTATCAAATTCAAAGCTTCAAACAAAGTAACCTACTGATAGAGATATTTCATGCATATTTAATTCCTCTCCTGAAGAGAAAAGCTAAGAAACATATCCATAAAGATTTCATTACAATCCATTTTTAGTTGAATAACCCTACATTACTCAAATGAAACCATTAAATTACTGAAAGCACACCAGAAGACAACACAGGTTTAGGCTCAAAAGTTTTATGATCTGTATATTGATATTTATTTTTAAAAAATCTTACATAACTCAAAGTATTCTCTGTAATAACTAGAAAAACCCAGATATATTTCTACAAAGTTTCTTTACAAAATTCTTGTGAGCCCCCTCTTACTAGTCCTGGTATCCATTTATAACATCATGGATGTGTAGAAGCTTCAGACATTCCTAAGAAAGTCTGTTACAAACCGTGATAGTCTCCAAGAAATAATTACAAGTCTTTTTCAATATCAACGACCTCTTCTATCCGCTCTGGAGTAACTTCCTTTTGTCCGACATATTTGTCCTTCCACTCCTAGAACATGTTATCACTCGACCAAGCAAAGCTAACAATCTTTTGTTTTATTCCTTCTAGCCTTTTCCATGTGACCCTTAACTACCCAATTTTTGTTTCTATGAAACCATAATGCAATTTCACCTTTTCAATCTCTTCAACTGTTTGGACGAATAAGGATGTGTCATTAGTATTAATGATTTCATTAACCCTTTGGGACAGTTTGTGGTCCAGCTCTTCTAGCTAGGTCTTCTCCTCTTTCAACTGAATTGGACCAACAAAACCTCTTGGAAACAATTCAAATTTTTGATCTGAATATTCTTTTCTATATAGTTGGGCTTTTCTTTTTACACCTGCCCTTTCCTTTGAGAGTATATTCATCTCTTTTATAAACTCACTAGTGGACCTAAGATTGTCATTCTCCTCTGCATCTGCATGGGATGAACACATGAGCTCTAACTCCTTACCTCTATGCATCCACTTATTAAGGATTGGTTCCAAGGTGCTTCATCCTCTCTGAATTTGATCAGAACATCCAAAATCCTCTTCATATTAATGTATACAGTGGTGGCCTTGACTGAATCAGCAAACTTCAAGATTGTGGCTTTTACCTTTTCTTCATACTTGTTTGCAAACAAGGCTTGAGCTTGTTTCAACTTTTCCAACTCATGTTGGATAGTTTTAGCTGACTGGAAACCAGAAGGCATGGGAGAAGGGGGTATTCTATAATGGGACTAGTAGGTGGAGGTATTGCTCGAGAGGAAGCTATCATGAGTGTAGAGGATTCACCTGGATGGTGCTGACTTGCCAACTAACTCTGAAGTCTAGTAATAATGTTGTCTATGTTTTCTATTCGTTCTTTGGCCTCATTATAAGCCTTTAAGATGGTTTCCAATTTCAATTGGAGATTATCTCTTTCTTTTGCCTCTTTTTCTGCTACTGCCACACTAAACTTTGCAGTTTCTAATACTGTGCTTGCAGCTTCCACTACCCCTATATCTTGGACTCTCTTAACAATCATGCCTCCTAGGAGACTAAAATCTGATACACCTTTCCTACTTTCGTTCTCATCTTTCCTTAGTGACCACATGTCTAAGGCAGCATTATCTTTGTTGAAGGTCACTCCTTCCATAGGTTTTGTTTCCTTCCGCACTGCTTCAACGATTAGAGCATCAACTATATCCCATTCAGGGAGGATTAAAACACCAGCTTTAGACACCATCTCTCTTCCCTTCTCAAGAGTAATAGTCTTAAACTCTTCAGTCATTTCTTGCTTTATTTCTTCTTCCATCTGAGCTACATCTTTGAGAGGTTGTTCACTCTTCCTTTGCTCACATCTGGCCTTGAATTGTTCCATATTTTTCTTCCACACAAATTGCAGCAAAGCCCATGTTGTAAAAATATTACTGTCAAGTAGGAACTCCTCACTGGCTTTCTTAACAATAAGGTCTAACTCTTCTCCCTTTAGCTCACCATCAATCAAATTCATTGCAGCACTAGGTGGCTCTTTTGGCATCCCTTCTTGGGTCTCCTCATAGGTATAGGCAATCTCACCGAGAATCCCTAACTGTAATAATTGTTTAGCCACCACTTGCTCATCTCCTATGTTAATAGGGGACTGAGATGGAGAATAATGAGGCTCATCAGTTTCAACTTCCTTTCCCACTCTTTACCTTTTAGGGTAATCTTTGATGTTAATGACATCCTCAATTGCTCTTTTCCCTCTTGAAGTGGAAGGCTCACCTGTCACTAAGCATCATCACACTGTAATTTGATTTCCTATGCATTACATAATCACCAGGTGGGATAGTCTTAGCTAAGGCAAACTTAGCTAGGACCAATTTAACCTTGTCAGGATCATTTTGCATTATAGCCTCTCTTTTTTCTTTCAAGGTTTGCATGAGGTCTTCAAAATAGAGAACCAAGAATTTGATTTTCTCCTCAAAGGGATTGAAACTAGAGAGAGGGTCATAACTACTATCAAATTGATGAATGAAATCATGAGCCCTCTTATATGCAACCCACTTCTCTTTCCTCAATTCCAGCTCATCCAAACTGAATTCATTTCTAATTAAATCTTCAGGGAATTGAAATTGGTGAGGCCTACCTTTACACATTGCCCTCTTTCTAAACATGCTATTGAAAAAATCCTTAGGGTATGCACATCTTGAAACTGCAGTTGACAGCCTATATGGCTTAAAGAATTCTTCAAAATATTTCCAGCCACCTTTGGTGATTACAAAATGATGGGCCATGGTGATAGTTGGGAAAATGGTCCCTTTACCCCTATTGGTCAGCTCTACCTCTTGTACTCCTCCAATTTGTTGCAATACTTTTGCAATTCCTATCTTTAATGGGACCTGATAGGGCAATAGATAGGGGGTAACTCTGAAGCCATACACTCTGAAAATGGTAGAAATAGGGTACAAATACATATCTCCCCAATTGTGAACAATCTTAATACCCTCTGAAAACTCTTTAGGTCTGAGGAATTCCAAGAGAGCCTTAGGAATCCTAGGGTTTTCTGTGCATAAAATAATTCTAATATTCAATGAAAAACATCTATCAAACTTTAGATAGCTATCATCCTCTCTATCCCAGGATAAAACAGTGCTCCAAAGTTGAACAGGCATCTCTTCCTTGTCTTTCACTTTAGCAAGTCTATTTCCTTAGCAAAATAGTTAGCACCTTTGAACAAAAACATGTGCATTAAAAGAGAGTACCATCCAAATGGCCTGTCCACCTTGCCATTCTTTATCCCTACTAGCCCTACATGAGTTGCATCAATAAGGTATGGGGCATAATCAAATGTTATTGCCAAGGAGGGGTTTAGAATTTGTGCAATCATCAGCATGTAATGGGTTGGCATATTTGTCTCAACATCTTCTCCAAAGATCTAACATAGTGCCCAATACATACCCTTAGCTCTTAGAGTAAACAAATTGAGGGAGAATGGTTCCATTGTACTAGGGCCTACAACTGTTAACCCTCCTATCTTAACAAAGAATTATTTCAATGGACCACTCCTAAGATGATCCCTTTGTGCATTGTAGATCTGGGCTAATGACTCAAAGTCATTAGGCTCTAACAAATTTGAGGCCTCACTGAGTTTAAACACATTTCTAAATTCATCATCTTTTATTTCAATTAGGGTTGATCCCTTCACACTCTTGATACATCTGGCTATAGGGTCATAATTCTGTGCAATCAGGGTCAACAAATCTACATCCATGAATACACCAGGGACCACAAGCTTCCCCACATCCAATTCCCATATGTTATTCACAGGGGCGAGGGAATGTCTCTACCCAAAACCTACTTTGAACAGCCCTAAACCTGACATCCCTATTTCTGAGTCCCTTAACAATTACCTTTATCATATAGGCCATCCCCAATTCTCAAACGAGGGTTCTTTGGAACTAATTCTTTGGCCTTGGCCCCGGCATTGTTAGACATCGTTAATTGTTCCAGAAAATCATCACAAATATTCCTTTCCTGATAATTCACTTTTCCTGTCAACTCCCTTCTTGGTGCCATCTTTAATATGCAATTATACCAATTGAAAGTTACACAGACCTCTAATGAAACAATTCACACAGCAATGACTAAAATCAAACCAAGATTATCAAGAAAAGGCACAAAAAACATGTTATTCGCCTAAAGAAAAATTGCTTCGCACCAATTGTTCTGCAACAAACTTCGATGAAATGATGCTAACATTCAAGTTGATGTGGACTCTAATACAATTAGTTGGCATTGAATTTCATAAATTAACCCCGCATGCTTCGGCCATCACCTCATAATTGAATTCACAGACCGAATTCAAAAACAGGCTCCAACGGGTCATAACTTCTCTGAGTATTCATTGCTTTCACTATTTCACAGTGTTTATATCTCACACACTTTTCTTTCACGAAGTAATGCTGGTCGTTGGATTACAAGAACTTGCACTACCTTTATCTCCGTCTGGTCTCTCTGTGTTAATGTCGGGCCCTACCTTCTTTTCGCTATTTCGCAAGTCTTAAAGCTTATGCAATTTCCTTCACGAAGCCACGGCAACCGTTAGATCAAGATCTACCTATCTGATCTTTATCTCTAACAATGACCGTCAGTATTTTTAACTAGCCATGCCTCACCTTGATGGCTAATGGTTTTCACCATTTCATAGAGACTATGTTGCAGGCACCTTCGGGCCATGAAACAACGATGACCGTTGGATCTAAAATGAGACGAAAATCTTTTAACAGGATTTAAACCTTTCAAGTGGGCCCTTTAACTTGGACATCTCTTTCTCTAACTCGTCACCAGTTAACAAATGCCACATGGCAGTCGACCATTTGCTCAGGAAGTTCCATCGGGTTCCATTCTGAATCCGCCACGTGCTTTGCTTCACTATTCTCCACATAACTGTCGATTGAACCAAGGCGGGCCCTCAACTACCCTTTAGAGCCACGTGCACTTGACAAGTCACTCTTTACTCCATAAAACACACCATCTATCCTTCCACGTCATGGCTTCATGTGATTGCCACTTGTCTTTCACCATTTTGCAGAGACTAACCTGGGATCATCTTGTCTTCGTGAATCCATGCGGGCCGTTAGATCTCAGGAACTTGCCTGTCGTTTATCCTTTCTATGACCACCTCACCCGCGCCCACCTAGCCTTTTTGCTATGTCATGAAATGTAGAACACGTGCATCTTCTAGCTATGAATCAATGCGAGCCATTGATCTTTTCTAAACCAATCATCTTTTAACCAAAGAAGTCATTTGCCTCTGGGACCCGCCACATGTTTTCGCTATTGCGCAGAACTTATTTCACGTGTATCTCGAGCTAGCGAATCAACACGAGCTGTCAGATTTAAAACAAGATGTGGTTCTTTTATCTGACAGTCAATCCATCTGGTTGGGCCCACCTAGGCTTTTTGATACTTCATGAACATTAACTTCCTAGCAACTTCTCTTAATAAAACAATGACAATCGCTAGATTAACAAAGAGTTTCACAATACTTACGGGGCCCGACAAACATTAGAACAAGGTAAAGTAAAGGCGCATAGATTTTTTTCAAAAAATTAAGGGATCGCCTAGGTAAATAGCTAATGGGGGGACACTTCTCATGACAAACCGACCCTTCACTAAGTGGAAAAAGTAACGCGGAAATAGAATGATAAGGGTTTTTCTCAAACACTGGAAAGGTTAGAACTCAAACCTTAAACCCTCTTCTAACCCAAGAAAATTAGAGGCAACAAGGCTATACCAAACTCACTTTTTGTAGACTTCTAGCCAACTATAGAACAAGAATATCCATTTTTAAACAATGATAACACCACAGATAGGGATGTCAGGTTTAGGATTATTCAAGGTTGGTTTTGTTCAGAGACATTCCCTTGCCCCTTTAAATAGCATATGGGAATTGGATGTGGGGAAGCTTGTAGTCCCTGGTGTATTCATGGATATAGATTTGTTGACTCTGATTGCCCAAAATTATGACCCTATAGCTAGATGTACCAGGAATGTGAAAGGATCAGCCCTAATTGAAATTAAAGATGATGAATTCAGAAGTGTGTTCAAGCTCAGTGAAGCTTCAAATTTGTTAGAACCTATTGATTTTGAATCACTGGCCCAGGTTTATGATGCACAAAGGGATCACCTTTGGAGTGGCCCATTGAAAGAGTTATTTGTTAAAATAGGAGGGTTAATAGTTGTAGGCCCCAGTACAGTGGAACCCTTCTCCCTGAATTTGTTTACTCTAAGAGCTAAGGGTATGTATTGGGCACTATGTCAGAGTTTTGGAGAAGATGCTGAGAAAAACATGCCAACCCATTACATGTTGATGATTGCACAAATTCTAAACCCCTCTCTAGCAATAACTTTTGATTATGCACCATACCTTACTTATGCGATTCATGCAGGGCTAGTAGGGATAAAAAATGGTAAGGTGGATAGACCGTTTGGATGGTATTCTCTTCTAATGCACATGTTTTTGTTCAAGGGTGCTGATTATTTTGCAAAAGAAATGGATTTGGTCAAGGTGAAAGATAAGGAAGAGATGCATGTTCAACTTTGGAGTACTGTTTTGTCCTGGGACAGAGAGGATGCTATCTATCTAAAGTTTGACAGATGCTTTGTGTCTAAGATTAGATTTCTTTTTTGCACAAAAAACCCTAGGATTCCTAAGGCTCTCTTGGAATTCCTCAGGCCCAAGGAGTTTGCAGAAGGTATCAAGATTGTTCATAATTGGGCAGATATGTATTTGTACCTTGTTTCTATAGTTTTCAGAGTATATGGTTTTAGAGGCACTCCATATTTATTGCCTTATCAAGTCCCACTGAAGATAGGAATCGTTGAAGTCTTAAGGCAAATTGGAGGTGTACAAGAGGCGGAGCTGGCAAATAGGGGTAAAGGGACTATTTTCCCAACTATTACCATGGCACATCATTTTGTGATCACTAAAGGTGGCTGGAAGTATTTTGAAGAATTCCTTAAACCATATAGATTGTCAACTGTCGTTTCAAGATGTGCAGACCCTGAAGACTTTTTCAACAACATGTTTAGGAAAAGAGCAGTTTGTAAAGGTAGGCCTCATCAATTTCATTTCCCTAAAGATCTAACTAGGAATGAATTCAGTTTGGATGAGCAAGAACTAAGGAAAGAGAAGTGGGTTGCATATAAAAGGGCTCTTGACTTTATTCATCAATTTGGTAGTAATTATGACCCTCTTTCTAGTTTCAATCCCTTCGAGGAGAAAATCAAATTCTTGATTCTTTATTTTGAAGACCTCATGAAAACTTTGAAAGAAAAGAGGGAGGCTTTAATGAGAAATGGTCCTGACAAGGTTAAATTGGTTCTAGCTAATCCTGCCTTTGCTAAGGCTATCCCACCTGGTGATTATGTAATGCACAAGAAATCAAGATATAGTGTAATGATGCCTATGATAGGTGAGCCTTCCACTTCAAGAGGAAAAAGAGAAATTGAGGATGTCATTGACATCCTAGACTCCCCTAAAAGGCAAAGGGTAGGGAAGGAAGTGCAGACAAATGAGCCTTAGTATTCTCCATCTTAGTCCCCTATCCACATAGGATATGAGCAGGCGGTGTCCGAATAGTTGTTACAGTTAGGGAGTCTCAGGGAGATTACCTACACATATGAGGAGACACAAGAGGGGATGCCAGAAGAGCCACCTAGTGCTGAAATGAACTTGACAGATGGTGAGCTCAAGGGTAAAGAGTTAGACCTTACTATCAAGCAAGCTAGTGAGGAGTTCCTGGCTGATAGTAACCTTTTTACAATAGGGGCCTTCATGTAGTTTGTATGGAAGCAAAACATGGAACAATTCAAAGCCAAATGTGAACAAAGGAAGAGTGAGCAGCCTCACAGAGATGTAACTCAGGTAGAGGAAGAGGTGAAACAAGAGATAATTGAAGAGTTCAAGACCATTACCCCTAAAAAGGGAAGAGAGATGGTATCAAAAGCTGGTGTTTTAATCCTCCTTGAGTGGGATATGGCTGATGCTTTGGTACTTGAAGTAGTCAGAAAGGAAACTAAACCCATGGAAGGAGTGACCTTCAACATAGATAATGTTGCTTTAGTCATGTGGTCACTGAAGAAGGATGAAAGTAAAAGAAGAAAATATTTATCAGATTCTATTCTCCTAGGAGGCATGATTGTAAAAAGAGTCCAAGATACGGGAGTGGTGGAAGCTGCAAGCATAGTCTTGGAAACTGCAAAGTTCAATGTAGCAATGGCAGAAAAGGAGGCAAAAGAAAAGGCCAATCTCCAATTAAAATTGGAAACAATCTTAAAGGCTTACAATGAGGCCAAAGAAGGAGTAGCTAATAGAGATAGTATTATTGCTAGACTTCAGAGTCAGTTGGCAGGTCAGCACCATCAAGGTGAATCCTCCACTCTTATGATAACCTCCTCTCCAGCAAGACCTCCACCTACAAGTCCTATCATAGAATATCCCCCTTATCCTATGACTTCTAGTTTCCAATTAGCTGAAATTGTACAACATGAGTTGGAGAAGTTGAAACAGGCCCAAACCCTATTTGCAAGCAAATATGAGGAAAAGGTAAAAGCTACAATTTTGAAGTTTGTTGATTCAGTTAGGCCCTCTATCATTCAAATTTCTATGAAGATGATTCTGAATATTCTAACCAAATTAAGAGAGCATGAAACCACCTTGGAACCAATTTTTAATAAGTGGATGCCCAGAGGTAAGGAATTAGAGCTCATGTGTTCATCCCATGTAGATTCAGAGGCAAATGACAATCTCAAGTCCACTAGTGAATTCATAAGAGAGATGAATATACTCTCAGAAGAAAGGGTGGGTGTAAAAAGAAATGCCCAACTATATAGAAAAGAATATTCTGATCACAAGTATGAGATGTTTCCAGGAGGTTTTGTTGGTCCAATTCAGTTGAAAGAGGAGAAAACATGGCTAGAAGAGCTGGATCACAACTTGTCCAAAAGGGTTAATGAAATCATTAACACTGATGACACATCCTTATTTGTCAAAACAATTGAAGAGATTGAAAAGGTGAAATCACATCATAGTTTCATAGAAACAGAAATTGGGCAATTAAGGTTTACTTAGAAAAGGCTAGAACGAATGAAGAAAAATATTGTCAACTTCTCTTGACCGAATGATGACGTGTTCCAGGAATGGAAGGATAAATATGCCAGACAAAAGGAAGAAGTTCCCAAACAGTTAGAAGATGTTGCAGTGGGACAATAAGTTGAAGAGGCCATTGATACTGAAAAGGACTTGTAACTATTTCTTAGAGAAAATTGCATTTTGTAACAAACTTTTCTTAGGTTTGTCCGAAGCTTGTATGCATCCATAATGTTATAAATGGATACCAAGACTATTAGAAAAAGGATCATAAGAATTTTGTAAAGAAACTCTGGCAAAATATATTTAGGACCTTTTTCTGGTTTTAAGGAGATTGCTCTGAGTTATGTAATATTTTCGGGAATGAATATGAATATACAGATCAAAGTTTTAGGCCTAAAATTCCTTTGTCTTCTTGTGTGCATTCTTTAGTTTGCTGGTTTCATTTGGATAATCTAGGGTTGTTCAAATGAACATGGATTGTAAGGCAATCTTGTAGATGTTATTTATGGCTTTTCTCTTCATGAGAGGGATTAAATATGCATGAAATACTTCTGTCAACAAGTCTATTGTTTGTTCCTATGAATCCGATGAATTATTTTAGTTGAATGGGAGAGGATCTATATATATGTTAGGCATGTATGGGATTCATAAAAGCCAAAAATGATGAGATGTATATGAGTGTTCTGTTTTGAGAATTATTGTTTGATTTAGGTGACTTTGTAGCCCCGATGAGGCACTGGTATCAGATTGTAGGATTTCTTTCTATCTTTTCTTGAAGATCAATACTAAAATGAATACAAGTTTTTCTTTTAGTGTTTCAGTTTCATTGATGTGATGAAGTCCATGGGTTTTTTAGCATTGGTTTACTATGGATCTCAATTTTAAAGTCTGAAAGTATTCACATAAGGTATACCCACCTAAACTTTGGATAAGTTCAAAATGTAGAAGGTTTCCAAACCTTGTTATATGTTACTCTTGAGTTCCATTTCCCTGATCTTTTCATATGCAGATAGCGTTGATTTATTTCTTACAGGAAGGATAGAATGGAAATCAAAATTTGAGACTAACACCTCCCTCCCTCTTTCTCTCCCTCCCAGGAAAAGATGTTGAGTGCAAATGCTAAATGGCATCAACAAAACTACCCTCATCATGTCATCTAAAAAAATACTTAAGGAGGCAAATAGTTGAAGTGAGATGATTATAAGTGCCATCAACTGTGCATTTGAATTATTGTGAGTGCAGTCAACTTAAGTGAATCAGGCAGTTTCATTGAGGACAACTCATTCAACAGTCAAATTTGCATCCGTTGGATTAGGCATTGAAAGGAGGGTTTCACATTAGACTTCGGTTAGTGACTGTGATTAGTCACCAATCAGATAAGTATATCTGATATCTACTCATGTAATCTAAACATTATATTGAAATCTTTGATCTGAACTTAATGTTGGGTTTCTCCTCCAATCTGGAATCTACGTGTGTTGTCTTGTGTTTTTGCTTGTATTGTTTATTTATGAGTTTTATTATTACTTATGATCACTTAAATTAACACCTTCTATGTAAGTGAGAGGGTGCCTTAAGGTGTTCATAGTGATCTTTGAGAATGGAATGCACTATGTTACAAGTAAGACAAAATTACTTGGAGAATTGAGGACACGTTTGAATTTTATAAGGTGTCTAGATTTTCTTCCTAGAGGGCATCTTACTAGTATATTGATGATAATAGATTATTTATTAGAGTTTTTTTCTAATTTAGTTTTCCACAAGGTAAATCACTTTCATTATGTCCTTCTCATGTGGTGTTTCTTTTATATCTAGTATGTAATTGCTAACTAAATTTTCAATTTGAATAAAGGGCCTTTTCAGCTTCCCAATTTATTTGATTCAATTCCTCCTGAGGTAAATGCCATGATATTGGACAAAATAAAAAAATAATTAGAACCCTGGTTCCTAGCAAAATGAGTAAACAATTTCATCCCATGGCAGGCACAATCCACATTAATAAACTGCAAATTTACAAAAATTCAAGGGGGCAAATTCTTAAAATTGTATGATAAATATTTGAAATTAATAAACCAAGTTGACAGTTTGTTGACATAGCCAACTCCATGCTAGAAGAATCCATGGTAGTAGGCAATAGATGGTTGAGGAACTCTGGAGAAACCCTGCAAATGGTTGATACTCTTCACAGACATATTCAATGCCCAATACAACACCAAAACACAGGAACAAAAAAAAGATGTTCTCACAGAAGAAAACTTAAAATGTGTTACACCACAAATACCCTTTATGTAAAATGCAAAGAGTAGATACCAAAATCAAGGAATGTAGGAATGCATATAACCATTAGAAAGTGAAAGATTGCATACAATGTCACATACCAAGTTACCATGAAAATCTTAAGTGACCTGAAAAATTTGAACACGAACAGTAGACCAAGTTACCACAAAAATCTTAAGTGCCTTGAAACTATGCACACAAACAACTGACGGATAACAACCTTATACTTAATAATCAAAGCCCTAAAACTTCCAATCAAACATAAACTTGTAGAACCCATAGCCAAATAAAATAAAAGCCCACCTGCAAGAGTTGCGTTAGCTGAGTAACCATGCATTGCCAGCCGTTAGAATTCACAAACTCTACCCACACGTTAGCCGAGTTTTGTCCAAAACTTCTACATTATTTACTTGTAAGTTTTCTAATATATTACGAGTATAGAAGCATTAGCTTCAAATGAGTTCATAATAATTGTGCATTCCATGTTCTTAATTGTATTGTGGTTGTGGTTAATTATCCACATGTGTAATGTCATATTTTAAGTATGTATAGCAAAAACTTCATGCTAATGAAGTGTCTAGCAGAATTTTCATGTTGATTATGGATCAACAAATCTATGAGTGAAGTATATATCTCATTTCATTAATCTTGGATATACAAGTATAATTATATCAATTTGGATACACTCTTTTATAATCAAGGTCATAATGTGTGAATAAAGAGATTATAAGTGAATAAAAAATTCACAAATATAATATGTAGTACTCATAATGTGTCTCTAATGTCATTCAAGTCTAGTTCCCGATATTAATTCTCATACTTATTGGTGGGTTGGATGATAAATATCCAAATGATGATATCTTAACCATTAGTAGCATGGAGTGTTAGAGATATGTTATATGTCACAATATGATAGATTGCCATGATCAACATAATTGTCATCATGAAATAAACGCACATGTGTTTTATCATTTTAAATGAGCTATATCTCATTTCATAATATTATACGACATAAAGATGGAATACATCATAATAGAAAGTTACAACATAATAAGTAAGATATGAGAGATCCATATAGGTACATAATTATTATTAAATTATTCATCTTGTGCATATTGGCCCAATTAAATTCTACTTTATCAAGTAGGCATAATGACCAAATTTTCCTACTGGTTAACTCTATCATATAATGAATATAAAAGGTTCAAGAGTTCAAATTTAAAAAAGTTTATATACAAACTATCAAAACAACTAAGTTTGATATGGCAACTCAACACAATCATTAAAAGTTAATCATCATATATAACAATCAAGATTAATAATCATAAGTCAATACTAGGGAATACAACATAGTCAATTTGCAAAAGAATGAACATTCATGAGGTGCAAAGCCATTCAAATCAGATGTATATAAGACTAGAAATTGCACTTTTAGTGGGCAATGGGTACACTGAAAAGGTTTCGAAGGTTAATTAGGAATTTTTTTATGTATTGTTTTGCATACATGTGGGTAGTACATGAGATTAATTAGTGGGCCCTTCAACAAATGATGTTATTTGTGCAAAAAAGGTTTCAATGGAGAAGCGATAATTTTAAATCAACTATGGATCCACTTGTAGGGATCCAAAGATGATTGAAAATGATAATCAAGCTCATGTTATGTTTGCAATAGAGATAGAGAGGGAGAAATAGAGTTGAGAAGAGTGAGAGAGAGATGGGGTGAGAAGATAAAGGTTGAGATGGAGGAGAGAGGGATAGATAGAAATGGAAGAGATAAATAAATATAGATATAGAGAGTGGGGGAGAGATAAAAATAGATGGAGATATAGGGAGAGGTATGTGGGGAGATAAAGATAGAGAGAGATAGGAAGCTAGAGAGATATAGTAGAAGTGAGAGATAGAGAGATATAGATGGTGAGATATAAGGAGATAGATAGATAGAGTAGGGGGAGAAGGGGAGATAGACCAATATAGAGAGAGGAAGATGGATAGGGAGAGAGGGAGATATATATATATATATAAAGAGAGAGAGAGAGAGAGAGAGAGAGAGAGAGAGAGAGAGAGAGAGAGATAAAGTTAGAGAGAGATGGAGACAAAGAGATATAGAGGAGTGAGAAAGAGATGGAGAGAAAGAGATATAGAGCATGATAGATGGACCAAAAAAAAGAGAGAGGTAGAGATAATAAAGATATAGAGTAAGGGGAGAGAGAGATAAATAGAGATAAAAATATAGAGTACGAGAGATGGAGGGAGAGATGAAGTTAATTCTATAGAGAGAGAGGGAGTGATATAAACAAAGATATAGATAGAGAGAGAGAGGTAGACAAAGCCAAAGATATATGGATACAAAGAGATAGAAAAGAGAGAAGGAGACAATAGAGAGAGAGAAATATAGAGCAAGATTCATGGAGTTAATAAGAAAGAGATGTATAGATGTAGAGATATAGATATAGAGGAGGAGGTGGAGATAGTGAGTTAGAGATAGAGTGGGCATGAATGAGAGAAAAGGGTGATATAGAAATGGGATATAACTCTTGTAAGAACAACAGTCATATGAAATATTCTATGAAAGGTCCTCTTCCCAAGTAAAGTGTAGGATTAAGAGGTGGTTGGTAAGTGGCATATCAATTACAATAGTCCAACTCAAATGAGAGCGCAATTTTAAAGAGATCTCTTTTTCTGATAGATCGGTTTCTCACATCCCTTCCGTTGTGGATTCTATTAGATCATAGACTACAAACATTCATTAAGTACATTAAAAAATAATTCAGTAAGGAAATTTATAATTTTTGTCTTTCATTTTTTTTGTTATTAAATATCCAAAATGAATTTAATAAATATTAAAAATAAAGGTTTTTCTGGTTCCCAAAACCATAGATTGGAAACCAAAGAGTTTTTCCACTTCTCTTAGTGGTTTCAAATCAGTTCTGGCCAACAAACGAGAACAATCATTTTGATCAAGTTCCCCTGCACTTCAAGCTTCACTAGACCTAGGCGGGTGAACCTGTACCTTGAACCTAAGGCTTTTCTATAGCGAATTTAAAACTTCATTATCTTCTCCAGATGGCAGATAAATGTAGAGATTTATCAAATTACACTTCTTATCACAATCAAACAAGTGTTGGAAATTATGAATTATTTACTTGCATACAACTGCCTTGAAACATAAATTCTTTTATTGATAAATTCTAAATATAAATCTTACTTTTGGAAATACTTGATTAACCACTTCAAAATCATAATCAAACCATTTGCTTCACCCCTTACCGACTTCTTATTGATTCAATTAATTGATTCTATGTATAGCCCGAGGGACAGTTTTTACTTGCTCTTGAACAAGACTATCACTTCAAGGGCATCTATATGAATTATAACCAAAGTAAAAGGTTATAGTTAGTCTTGTTGTTTTTAAATTTTCTTTGAAAGACCAACAGGATAGAATGGAATTTGATAACCAATCTTCCATACTAATACTCAAACTGCAATTTACTTCAAATCATAAAAACATAAGAAAGCACATTGAACCAATCTAAATAAAATAGATTGATCTCAAGGAAATAATCAAATGATTGAATAAATAGATGTCATCAAAGATGAATAAAACATCTGATCTTTATATAAAATAGAGAACATGAGAGAATCAACTGATAATATACTTCACCAGTGTAGCATTTTCAAAAAATAAAACTCAAAGTATTGCATTAAAAATGTCTTCAAAGATGATAATAATTTTTCTTTTGTCCCTTCTCTCAAGAAATTCTCCATATATATAAATGAGAATTCTATTTGAAAGTGAAAGGGCATACCCTTTTATTAAGACTCAAACTAACTAAAACCTAATTACAAACTAACTAACTAACCTAACTGACAACTGACATAGAAAACATATTAAATAAAGCTCTTAACGAACCACAATTTGAATCATTAAACACAAGGGCTAACTGCCTTGAACTTCACTGCACTTCTGAATATGCTCCAAATAATTCTCTAATTTGACAGTATCTACATCAAAGATGACATCTTGAGCAATGATTTTGTTGGCATTCTACACTCTTATGAGAATAGTTGATGTTGTCATTGATGGCAACCAATTGGCAATCACCTGGCAACCCACCGGCAGTTACCGACACCAGCAATAGACTTCTACATCCACCGGCAGGCACTTCACCGACAACGGTAACAATGCATACTGGCACTCAAGTTGACATGGAATAAACTTTTGTTTATTGTTTTATAATGTAATTATCTCTTGTAAAGCTGACATGGCATATTGTAAAAGACTCATATATGTATGAGATCTTATAGGTCATTTTGATATGAAGTGAGAGAGAGAATAGATGATGTTTTTGTATAAGGTGATATAGTTGACAACAAAGGTTTTGGTAATAGACTGAGCTTAAACTGGTACTGAACCTAGCATAGTTGATGCTAATCTGAAGCAGTACATTGTATTGGATTTTGAAAATCCATTTTTTAAGTCATTGAGACTTCCATTCTATAGTTGAGCAGTGAGATCTAGGCTACAAGCCTTCCTACATGTGCAAGCCCCTCATTGTAAGTAATATTTATTCATTGACTAGTGAGTGAATATTGTGGGTCACAAATCCCACCGAGGTTTTCCCACACTGGGTTTCCTCGTTAATATCTTATGTTATGGTGTGTTCTCTATGTTGTCTCTATTATTCTTATTTGCTGCATTAATTCTTATTTACCAGTACACTGTTTTGGGATACAAAGTTCTTAATAAGGTTAAATATTCTGCTAACTGGTTAGACACTGATTCACCCCCCCCCCCACTCTCAGTGTCTTTGGGACTATCATTGATTCTAATAGATTTCCAAAGTGACGAGCTGCTCCATTTGTGCTTTGGTCTTATTTAAATCAATCCCATCCATCTAGGAAGCATTAAGGGCAACATTAAGAAGACTTTGACATTCAAAAATCCATTTATCTTCATCCTTAATTTCCCCTCTCTAATCGACTAATGCAGGAATTTCATGTTTAACCGTGTCCTTGCATTCATCAAATTATGTTGCAATTGGGCATCAAATTTGTCATGTTTTGCCAAGAGCCTGTTGATTTTATCAATCTCTTTTGCATTTGTTCCTTCCAAAGTTTTCTCATGTAACTTCACACCCAACCTGTTCTTGATCTTATTGTGAGATAAAATATTATCCATGTTCTTTTGGAAAATAGTCCAGAATTCCTCTAGATAACCCTTTAATTTTTCAAATCTTTTATTTAATAACAAGGAAGAAGTATCATATCTAACATTTTGCATTTGTTTGAGAATACTTTGATTCTCCAGCTTTAATTATTCACACTTCTTCTTCCATCTTGAGCTATGTGGGGAAGGCAATAGAAGGACAGTCTAACCACCTCTTCTGAGGACTTCTTCGTACATAGCTTTGTATTGATCTCTCTCTCAGACCACTCTTGCCACCTGTTCTCTATTAAACTTTTAAATATCCACTCCAATGTCTACAAAGATGATAGGATCAATCTCACCAACTTTTTACTTCACAATGTGACCAAATGCCTTGTCAACGTCAATGCTTTTTTGCCTTTGTTTGGTGGGTAAGAAACCCACAACAAGAAAGCTTCTTCATCTTGGTCAAATCTAGAACCAATGAAAACATTATTCTCCCTCAATATCCAATTTGAAATCTTTATTTTCAGAATGAAGTAAACTATCAAAGATAAATGAGGCACTCATATCCCATCCTAAAAAAAATATTATTCCAACCTCTGCTAATAATTGTTTTCCCTTTTGAGGAGTCATTGTTGACAATTTTGCATCAATGTCTGCTCTTAACCTCCTTACCAATTCAGACTCATTTTTAAGGGTCACATTAGGGATTGACTCTCTCAACCTTTTACCTTTAAATTTGTAAAGAAATGTTTTAAATTCTTTCGATTTAACAAATACATCATCGGACACAAAATTTGTATTCTCCTCCAACCTCACATCTTGGTTAATTTTCAATGTGGCCACAATGTGATCATCCTCATTTTTTGTTTGTTCTACTTCCTTTTCTTGTGACCTGGAAACAACCTCAACATCCTTAGACTCATTTTCTGCAGTTTCTTCTTCTTCCTCAGAGTCCATCTCCCTTAGCTTTTTCCTTCTTTCTTCCAATTGCCTGTTTAAATCATCGATGATAGCCTAGGCTTCCACTTCCTCCATGTTTCTAAATACATGCTTTGCCTCCAAACCTATATGAGGATAATCGCCTAGATTTTGCTTCATTTAGGAGGAATGAATATACCCCTCTGGGTCATAGTTTTTTCTTGAAAAGTGATCAAACAAATTATATTCTTCTATCAAATTTCTATCAATAATTTCATAGGCTTTTGTAGAAACAATTGTAAAATCCCCAAAACTAAGAGTACCTTGTAGAAAAGATTGCTTACGCATATCTCCAAAGTGTTTCACATTGGAAATGCTCAACTGCCTCACGATTTCCAAATAGGCAATTCTATCAGGAACACACTTTGGCAACATATATGGGGTTCCTTCAAACCCATAAATTCAAAAGCATGTGAAGTCTTTGTTTACAAGCCAATCACCTCAATTATGGTCTACTATCTTTCTGCTATCAAATTCTTTTGGTCTTTAAAAAGATTTGATTTCATCTGAAATAGAATAATCACATGGGACACCATATATTCTGAAAATAGGCTTAACTATCCTTTCCTCAAATTTAATATAATTGGACCTCATGAAATGAGAGTCCCAAATAGAAGTCCATAGCTGGACTGGATGCTCTTCACCTTCTTTGTTTCTAGTATGCAAAATTAGTTCTTTGGGCCACATTCCCTGAAATCATCTGTAAAATAACACAATGTGCATCAACAATGAATAGAATTTTGAAATGAGGGCGTGGATTTTCTTGGAGATCGAGAAAACCCTCATGTAGTTTATTTATTTAGTAGGAAGCATAATCGAAAGGCTTGGTTTCATACATCTAAATATTAGAGGCCAAGACCATAGGTCCAATGTTCATTAAATCGGGAACCTCCACACCTCCCAATTGCCCGCAAGACATGTAAGTATATTGCAAATAGTGTCTAAAATGGTCAATGTTGAAAGGCGGCCCATCCTATTCTGTAAGAATACCTGGCTCTTTCCTATGAATGTCCAACCTCCCTCCCAAATATGCAGTACCCATTCGCCTGTATTCATCTTTGAATTCTCCAAAAGACAATGACATGTCAAAACTAGACTCCATATTGAACACTTCATTAATAGTACCTTCAGAAAACCTTATGAATTCATCCCCTCCTAGGGCTCGAATAATCTTCCCACTGAGTCATAATTTCTAACCAAGATCTCCAAAACTTTCAATTTTACAAAAACATTAGGAACAATTAGCTTTCCTAAGTTAGTTGACCATGGGTTGCAGAGGGGTATTTCCTTATTAATTTTTAAATAATGAAATAGGAATAGCTCATAGCCCCTCACCTTTGTCCGTATGTCCCCAACATTCTTGTACTTATCCTCCAATTGGTCCCTTCCTAACAAATGTTGCTTTGACCTCCTGGATTTTGGCTCGGGTGCTTGCATTTGGTATATCATGTTGGTGTAGGGAACCTAACACTCCAAGTATGAAATTTTTGTTTTCTTTCAATTTTGTGAGTTATGTTTGTGATGTAATAATGGACCAACCATTTAGGCCTCAGTAGATCCATGGTTGAGGTGTCCAAGTTTTGGTTTGAGTCAATTGTGTTCAGGATGCTGACAGCCTAAGAAGTGAGATGCTTAGGTAGTTCAGAGGTGAAGTGCTCCAGATGAATGTATTCATGTATTAGGGATCAATTGTGTTGTTTTTAGGTATTCTAGGGTGTTTGAGGACCTTCAGGAGTCTTAAAATGCATTAGAATGCAAAGTTGCATCTTGGAACCAAAAGATGTAAAAAGTTGTTGAGCAACATTTTGCAATTTCTTGCAAAAGTTGCATTTTTGGTTGAAGGCATTAAAAATTTGGTTGAGCCAACTAAAATAAGAGCATAAAAGCCAAAATTCACTTCATTAAACAAGTTGAAGTTTTGGAAATGCAAGAGCAAGTTTTTTGATTGGGAAGCAAACTTGTTTTCACCGGTTTTTGACAGTTTTTCACTTGTTTTCATTGCTTGTACGGTCCAGTACGGACTAGATGGTGTAAACTCATTGCAGTTCATGAGTGTTCTTTTTAATTGTCTTCATTAAGTTTTATTTGCAGGTTTTATTGTCCTAGGTTACAGAGATTTCTTCCATTCTTTGCAACTAGGTGCAAAACCCTTGCAAGTAGAGTTTAAGAGCAAGAAAATGGCTCTGACCTAGGCATTCTTTGATGGCACCTATTGAAATAATTAATAATTATAGGTTAGGGTATGTACATAGCTTTAGGATAGGATTTTTGATTTTGCAGGTCCTTGGGGAGGAGAAATAATGAAGCCCTAGGCTCACCGTTGGGAGTAGGTGAGTTAGGACAATAAGAAAAGTGTGATTTATGAGCACATGAGGATTGGTGTAGGAACAAGTGACACATGAATGGAAATCCCTCAGATTTCCCTTGAATATTCCTAAATTTTTTTGAGCAAGAGTCTTGATTGGTGAATATTTTTAGACTCATCTTGCCAAGTCACCCGGTGAGGCCTAAACCCTTTAAAATAGTGCAACATTAGAAACCCCACTTGTACGGATAAACCAGATGCACATTTCCAATATTGTCTATAACTCCCAAAAGGGTACTTGAATCCATGATTTATTTATACCCTTTTTTGATAATTTTACAAACTAAGAACCTAAAACCGCCAAGGGAGGGCTAATGCAGTTAGGCCTATTTTGGAACCGGTAGAGACCTAGAAAGGGTAGGAAGCCCAAGTGATGGGTTTGATGACCCAAAAGGCTCAAAATTATCTAAAGAAACCTATTAGAAGCATTGGGAACCCATTGGAAGTGGTAGTGTGTTGAGATCCTTGTAGGAGTGGGTGGAACCCTTGAGTGGAGTGTGTGTGATTGAGGTGGAGTTGATTGTACAAAAACCATTGGCTATACCTAGGAGGAAAGCCAAAGAGGTTCAGACCTTGGAGGTCTCATTAAAATCACCCCTAATAAGTGCCAATGAATGGACTTGAGTAGTTGAAGGGCTAAGTAGGACAAGTCACTCAAGAAGGTGCATTGAACCAAGCTCCAAGACTCTCTGCATCAAAGTGGTATCAGAGCCATTCTTTGAAAGATTTGGTGTATGTTAGATTGTGAAGAATCAAAAGCAATTTCAATTCCTCCAAAGGAAATGACTCCAGAAGCCATCTGGCAGTTGGTGGTAGAGATGATAGAAGGATGCAGAAGGAAGTAGAGGAACCAGAGAAGTTAAGAAGGAGAAGGGGATGGTTAAGACAGAATGGGGTGATGAGACTGATGAAGAAGTGGAAGATGGAGAGGAACCAGTAGCAGTAGCCATGCCTCAAGACCAAAAACTATTCTTGGATGTAGTCAAATCCATTTCCAAAGACAACTTGGATGGATTACCCACTTATGGAGGAAACCTCAATGGAGAAGAGTTGCTAGATTGGATAGAGGCTCTCAATAATCATTTTGATTACAAAGAGGTAGTAGAAGAGAAAAGAGTAAATGTGGCCAAATCAAGATTGAGAGGATTAGCATTAGTTTGGTGGAATGTGATGCAAGATGAAATGATACAAGAAGGCAAGAAGAAGATCATTTCATGGGAGTGTATGAAGATCAGAATTAAGGCACAGTTCCTTCCAGGGGATTATGAAGTTCAAATCCATGAGAGACTGCAAAATATGAAACAAAGGGAGTTAGATGTCAATGCATACACTGAGGAATTCCACAAACTTAGTTTGAGGGCTAGGAAGCATGAGAATGAAGTGGAGAAGTTGGCCAGGTACATGAATGGTCTTAGATAGAACATACAAGATGAGATAAGTATCCTTACACTAGACAGTTTCCCCTAAGGGCAGAAGAGAAGATCAAAAGGAGGAGTGAACAAAATCAGAAACATAGGGGAGGTAAGAATTTCGTAGAGGAAGTTTTGGTAGAGGGAAGCAATCACCAAGAAGTGAAGAGCAACAAGGCCATGAAGGCAGTGGGGACTCTCAGAGAGGATCATTTAGAGTATCCTATAGAGGAAGGATCAAGTTTGGAAATGCGGGAAGGGGAAACACAGTCTTCACCGGTAGGTGTTATCATTGCAATCAAGTTGGGCATACCATGAGTAAGTTCCTAGGAAAAGCCTCAAGCTCCACAAGCTCATATATGGGGAAAGAAGAACTCAATTGTTGCAAGAGGAGGATACTCAGAGTGTAACTTCTTCAATCAGCAAGCCAGGGTCAATGACAAATGAAGAAAACTTGATGATGAGGAGAACGATGCTCAAGAGCCACCACAAAGAAAATGTTTGTTTAGGACCACTTGTAGGTCACATGGGAATATTTGTAAGGTGATTGTAGATTCAGGTTGCACTGAGAATATTGTCTCAGTTGAAATGGTGGACAAACTCAAACTAAAGAGATTACCTCATCTCACACCTTAGAAGGTATCATGGCTCAATCAGGGTCAACATGTCTTGGTTGATGAAAAAGAATGGGTGGATTTTGAAATTGGTGAGTATAAGGACATATTACTATGTGACATATTTCCTATGGATGCTTGTCATTTGTTGTTGGGCCGTCCATGGTAATATGATGTGAGAGCTACTCATGATGGAGAAAAGAACAACTATCTTATCACCAAGAATGGGAAGAAGTACCAAATTGATCCACTACTTGATCCAAAGGAAGAAAACAAAATAGGCTCAAGTGTGATGATGATGAGAGGTAAAGAGTTTTTCAAAGTGTTGAAACAAGAAGGTCATCAAGGCCATGCTATAGTGTTGAATTCTAGAGATGAAGCTAAGGAAGATCCAATGAGTGAAGTGCCTCAAGAGGTGCAAGGTCTACTCAAACAATATGCAGAAGTGATAGGAGATGACATGCCTGATTCTTTGCCTCCAATGAGAGATTTGAATCATCAAATAGACTTAATTCCAGGGGCCAATCTGCCAAACAAAGCTACCTATAAAATGACACCTAGTCAAAATGAAGAGATCATCAAACAAGTGCAAGAACTCTTGGACAAAGGGTTTATCAAGAAGAGTTTGAGTCCATGTATTGTTCCTACTATTTTAGTGCCTAAAAAGGGAGGCAAATGGATAATGTACACGGACTCTAGAGAAATCAATAAGATTACTATAAGGTACCGGTTTCCCATGCCAAGGATTGAGGACCTATTGGACAATCTAGGTGGTGCAAGCTACTTTACAAAGGTGGACTTAAGTCTGGTTATCATCAGATCATAATCAAACCTGGAGATGAATGGAAGACAACCTTTAGAACCAATGTAGGCCTATATGAGTGGTTGTTGATACCATTTGGCCTCACCAATGCACCTAGTACCTTCCAAAGGCTCATGAATGAAGTCTTAGTTGAGTTTATTGGTAGATTTATTATTGTGTATCTTGATGACATTTTGATCTTCAGAAGGTACAAGGAGGAACACCTTAAACATATGGAGATGGTCTTGAAGAAGTTTAAGGAGGCTCAACTCAGGATTAACCTTGAAAAATGTGAGTTTTTGAAAATAGAGCTTGTATACCTTGGTTTTGTTATTTCTAATGGATGTTTAAAGATGGATCCAAGTAAGGTAGAAGTAATAATTAATTGGCCTATCCCTAGGGGCATAAGTGAATTTAGAAGCTTCCATGGAATGGCATCTTTTTATAGGAAGTTTGTGAGAAATGTTAGCCATGTTTGTGCTCCTATTATCAATACCATTAAAGGAGGGATTAAGTGTCACTTTATATGGACAGAGGAAGCCAATAAGGGGTTTGAAATGTTGAAAAACAAGATAGAAGAGCTGCCAACCCTTAGATTGTTAGGATTAATGATAATCCCAAAGATACTGAGAGGGGGGGGTGAATCAGTATCTAACCTGTTAACCAAATATTTAACCTTATTAAGTATTTTGCATTCCAAAATAGTGTACCGGTAGATAAGAATTAATGCAGTAAACATGAACAATAAAGATAGCATAGAAAACACACCATAACATGAGATGTTTAACAAGGAAACCTAGTGTGGGAAAAACCTTGGTAGGATTCGTGACCCACAATATTCACTCACTGGCCAATGAATAAATATTACTTACAATGAGGGGCCTGCACATGCAAAAAGGCCAACTACCTAGAGCTCACTACTCAATTTACAAAATAGAAGTCTCACTGACTTACAAAATGTATATGAAAATCCAATATAATGTACTGCTTCAAATCAGCATCAACTATGCCAAGTTCAGTATTGGTTTAAGCTCATACTATAGCCATAAACCTTATACAAAATTTGCCCTTATTATTCGCTCATTCCTATCTCATCTCCTATCTTCTATCCTCTATGTCATCCTATACATCAAAATGATTTACAAGGTCTCATACATATATGATTCTATTACAATATGCCATGTCGGCTTTGCAAAAGATATTTACAATTAAATACAATAAACAAAAGTTTATTACTGTCGGTTGGTGTGCCAGTATGCATTATTGCCGCTATCGGTGAAGCGTGTGCCGGTGGATTACTAGATGAATGTCGGGTGGTTATTAGAAGGTTGCCAGTAGGTTGCCATCAATGAAAACACCATAATTTCTCACTAGAGTGTAGAATGCCAACAATCTCCCCCTTTGGCATTGATGGCAACACTCATGAGAAAAATCCAAAAACTGTTTCCAAAAAGTGAAGTCCAAAAATTTACCAAAAATATGTGCTCCCCCTGAGCAGATGATCTCCTCTAAATAGCCATTTTTCTCTGTCTACTACTTTGCCTTTGACATCAATGACAAAGGTTGTCAAAAATTGTTAAACGAATGCAAAATGTCACCTTAAGTTTTGTAACCGGTTGGTTACAATCTGAAATATATCAGCCAAAAGCAAATTTAAACTCTGCATGAATTTATTTCTATCATTCATGGTTGCCTTAGTTCGTTGAATCATGTCGGTCAAATGATGCATATTCTCTTCCAGTGATCTTTCTCCTTGAATTAATGCCTTAGAGATCTCATTTCTTAGAGAGATAAGGTTATCGAGTTTAGGAATAAGTTTATACTTCAGCTCTCTGGCATTTGCCTTGATCCTTGCTTTTTCCTTCTCAAATTTCTCCAACTTTTCCTCAAATCCTGCTATTTCTTGCTCAATAACTGATATAGGTTCGGATGAGCAAATGATGTTATCAGCTATATCATCAATTTCCTTTTGTACTCTACTTATCTCTTTTTCAATGTCCTGGGTCAACATATGTGGCTTGCATGTTTCTCTGTACAGTTTTTTATACTCCAAAATTGTTGTAGTTAGTGTTGGTAAAAGTGTGTTAATATGCTCAGTGCACTTCTTTATTGTCTCCTCAAAGAATTTTTCTTTTTCGTTTTCCATTTTCTCTTTGAATGTATCCTCATTTACCGTATCCACTGTTATTATATTTCCAGCAATAAATTTAGACAATGTGTCTAAGTGACCTAAAGAATCCTTTACATTATCTACATTGCATTTTTGTGCAATCATCTTAAGAATAGGTACTGTATCATCAATTGCCTTGTAGGCCAAGGCATTACAATCAGTTATCTTCTTTATTGAGTCCAGAAGTACCTATGTCACATTAGTAGGTCTGAATTCAGATGTCTGACCAACTGCCTTTATTATTTTAGTGCTTCTAGTGTTAGTAACCAATTTGCTTGTATCAACCTCCGGTGGATCAGTCTGAGATCGTGTTTCAACCTGTAGTGGTTTGGGTTTCTCAATGATTATCAGTTTTACTATCTCAATGTGTACATGTGCCTCTACTGGTTGCTCTGTTGGTTTCTCTGTGTTATCAACTACCGGTATCTCTGTCTGTTGGTATTATGGATGTGTTGCATTGGTTTTGTCATTGATGTCAACACTTGTCAAACACTTGAGAACACTTAGAGATCTTTGTTATGTTCACCAACATGTTCAGTGACTTATGCACAGTCACTAGTATCTAGTTCACCAATAGGTTATATTGTTCACCGACACTGAGGATGATCTGTTATCATCTGGAGATTACTTGGTTATGTCAAAGATATTGTTTGGACACTTGGTTTTGGTGATTTGATTATTGGTACAATCGAGTTTGCATATTTGTTGTTACCGACAAATAGGTCTAGGTTATGGACCGACAAGCATTATCTATTCTAGATCAGCACGACATGTTATGGAGATGATTTGTTATTGTTGTAAATGCATTGAACCGACATCATGCATCACATATTGATTCATTTGTAATTGATTTTATTGTAATATCTTAGTGAGCCGACCTACACATTTGGTCTTAGGTTTTGGTATATATGTAAGATCTCATTTATGAGATTAAGAAGCAGGTGAGTGTGAAAAAGGATTGTAATAAGGTATATGTGAATATAAGTAGAGCTATACACGTAGACATCATTTGAAGATTCAAGGAAGGTTTGGAGAAGGCAAATCAGAGCTTAACTGGTATTGAATCTAGCATATGAAGATGTTATTTTGAGCACTACATTATCATTAGATTTAACCATCCAATTGTAGTCAGTGTGACTCCCATTTTGTGATTGAGAAGTGAGCTCTAGGCAGTTGGCCTTTCTGCATGTGCAGACCCTATTTGTACACACATACTGTCTACAGTAGTATCATCTGATTGTGGGTAAGGTTTCCCACTGTGGTTTTTCCCCTTACAGGGTTTCCATGTACAAATAACTATGTTATGTGTTGTGTATCTTATTTGTCTTTCTGTTTCATGCATTAAACTTTACCAGTACTGTTATTAACTGCTAAATTATCTACCGACATTAAAGTTTGGTTTACTGGTATCATGCACTAAGTTTGGTTAAGTTAGTTTTGGTTTGAAATTAATAGACAACTGATTCACCCCCCCCCCCCTCAGTTGCCTCCGATACCTAACAATTGGTATCAGAGCCTAGTCCTCTTTTTGCAGAATCAGAATATGTTGCAACAACATCTAACTGTACATAGGTATTATGGATTAAGAAAATGTTGAATGACATAAAGGTAAAATGCAAAGAACCTATAATTATTTACTGTGACAATATGGCAGCAATTGATATATCTAAGAATCCGGTATGTCACTCAAAAACTAAACATGTTTCTATCAAATTCAATCTTCTAAAAGAGAATGTTGAAGCAAAAGAAGTGAAATTGGTTTATGTGAATACTAAAGAGCAGATTGTAGATATCTTTACTAAACCTTTGCCTAAGGAAACTTTTGAATATCTAAGAGAGCAACTTGGAGTTATACCCTCACCGGTAGAATCTTAGACAGTTGGAGCATGGCATTAGACCGACAAAATTAATAGAGAAATGTTTTTTTTGGCTTTGATGAAGGAGAGCTACTTCTCAAGGGGAGTAGATTGAATAAATGTGGTTATAACAATTGGTATTTGTAACAAGTTCTATGAACTGATTGTATTTGGTTTTGTATTGCTTCGGCATTTGATGTCAAAGGGGGAGAGATATCTATGGAAAAACACATTATCTTTTGGGGAGAGATTATTCATTAGGGAGAGATTGTTACTCTCTGTATCTATATTTTGAGTTTTGTATTTTAATGATCTCTTTAGGAGATTTTTGGTATTTGGTTTTTGGCATTTCTGCTTTGGAACTTAGATGGGTTTTCCATCTTGTGTTGCCATCAATGCCAAAGGGGGAGATTGTTGGTATTATGGATGTGTTGCATTGGTTTTGTCATTGATGTCAACACTTGTCAAACACTTGAGAACACTTGGAGATCTTTGTTATGTTCACTGGCATGTTTAGTGACTTATGCAGAGTCACTGGTATCTGGTTCATCGACAGGTTATATTGTTCACTGATATTGAGGATGATCTGTTATCATCTGGAGATTACTTGGTTATGTTGAAGACATTGTTTGGACACTTGGTTTTGGTGATTTGATTAATTGTACAATCGGGTTTTCATATTTGTTGTTACCGGCAAATAGGTCTAGGTTATGGACCAGCAAGCATTATCTATTCCAGATCAGCATGACACATTATGGAGATGATTTGTTATTGTTGTAAATGCATTGAGCTAACATCATGCATTGCATATTGATTCATTTGGTCCTTACAACAAAAATCTGAGCAGTATAAGGTTCAAGCTGATAAAACAAGGAGGAAGGTACAATTTAAAGTGGGAGAATTAGTGTTAGCATACCTTAGGAAGGAGATACTTCCAAAAGGGTAGCCTATCAAGCTCATGATGAAGAAAATTGGGCCTCTCAAGGTGGTGCACAAGTATGGGCAGAATGCATATGAGGTTGAACTTCCTCCTACCTTGGGGATATCTCTTATTTTTAATGTATGTGATCTCTATCCATACAAGGGAGAGTCACCAACAAATCAGATGGACATGCCATCATCGGTTCATGAAGATTGGATAAAGGGTTTGCCACCTAGTCAACCGGTTAAGTTGGAGAGTATCTTGGATACCAAGATAGTAAAGAAGATAAGGAAATGAGTCTACAAGAACTATCTTGTCAACTAGGAAGGGTTACCTGATTTAGATTCCATGTGAATGTCAGAGGTAGATATACTTCAGCATGGAGTGGAGATTGCAGACCTTATAACTCAAGAGACTTGAGTTCTTTGTCCCAAAGGAGTATGGTGCAGGGCACCTAACACTCCAAGTATGAAATTTTTGTTTTCTTTCAATTTTGTTAGTTATCTTTGTGATGTAATAATGGACCAACCATTTAGGACTTATTAGAGCCATGGTTGAGGTGTCCAAGTTTTGGTTTGAGTCAATTGCATTCAGGATGTTGACAGCCTGAGAAGCCAGATGCTTAGGTAGTTCATAGGTGAAGTTCTCCAGATGAATGTATTCAGGTATTAGGGGTCAATTGTTATGTGTTTAGGTATTTTAGGGTGTTTTAAGGCCTTCAAGAGTCTTAAAATGCATTAGAATGCAAAGTTGCATCTTGGAGCCAAAAGATGTAAAAAGTTGAGCAGCATTTTGCAATTTCTTGCAAAAGTTGCATTTTTGGTTGAAGGCATTAAAAAGTTGGTTGAACCAATTGAAATAAGAGCATAAAATCCAAAATTCACTTCATTGTATAGGTTGGAGGTTTGGAAATGCAAGAGAAAGTTTTGGGATTGGGAAGCAAACTTGTTTTCACCAGTTTTTGACAGTTTTTCACTTGTTTTCATTGCTTGTATAGTCTAGTATGGACTGGATGGTGTAAACTCATTGCATTTCATGAGTGTTCTTTTTAATTTTATTAATTAAGTTTGATTTGAAGGTTTGATTATCTTAGGTTGCAGAGATTCCTTCCATTCTTTGCAACTAGGTGCAAAACCCTTGCATGTAGGGTTTAAGAGCAAGAAAATGGCTCTAACCTAGGCATTCTTTGATGGCACCTGTTGAAATCATTAATAATTATAGGTTAGGGTATATAAATAGCTTTAGGATAGGATTTTTATCTTTTCAAGTCCTTAGGGAGGAGAAATAATGAAGCCCTAGGCTCACCGCTGGGAGTAGTTGAGTTAGGACAGCAAGAAAAGTGTGATTTATGAGCACATGGCGATTGGTGCAGGAACAAGTGACACATGATTGGAAAGCCCTTGGAGTTCCCTTGAAGAGTACTAAATTTTTTTGAGCAGGAGTCTTGATTGGTGAAGAGTTTTAGACCCATCTTGCCAAGTCACTCAGTGAGGCCTAAACCCTTCAAAATAGTGCAGCATTGGAAACCCCACTTGTACAGATAAACAAGGTGCAATTTTCTAGTATTGTCTGTAAATTCCAAAAGGGTACTCAAATACATGATTTATTTCCAACCTTTTTTGGTAATTTTACAAATTAATACTATAAAACCGCTAAGGGAGGGCTAATGAAATTAGGCCTATTTTGGAACCGGTACAGACCTAGAAAGGGTAGGAAGACCAAGCGATGGGTTTGATGACCCAAAAGACTCAAAATTATTTAAGAACACCTAGTAGAAGCATTGGGAACCCATTGGAAGTGGTAGTGTATTGAGATCCTTGTAGGAGTGGTTGGAGCCCTGGAGTGGAGTGTGTGTGATTGAGGTGGCAACCTCAGGAGGTGGAGTTGATTGTCCAAAAACCATTGGCTATACCTAGGAAGCAAGCCAAAGAGGTTTAGACCTTGGAGGTCTCATTAGCATAGCCCCTACTAAGTGCCAATGGATGGACTTGAGTAGTTGAAGGGTTGAGTAGGACAAGTCACTCAAGAAGGTGTATTGAACCAAGCTCTGAGACTCTCTACATCACATGTCCTGATTCAATTTTCTAGCAGGGACATCCTCCCCTATCTTGGGCCTTTTACCCTTTGATTATATACTCTTCATCGGCCTCTTTCTTCCTGTTGGGCTAGATGATTCCATCTCTGCAACTGAAAACCCTTATCTTCATAGTTTAAAAGCTCCAATCTCCATTGATTAACTCTGCCTACCGAAAGGCCTCAAAGATAAGAAACTTCGATCAATTTCATTAAGTATTCAATTCAGAATGATTAGCATTCTCTTTATTTTCTTCGTGCAAGCCTATTGTGAGCATTAAATAGGAACACTTTACGCACTTTTAAAATTTGATATAATAACGGCTCATTAGCTTAGGTCTCCCCGATGTAATTTCTCTCTTTGGCGCCATCGTTGTAACTTACTCCTTCTTTCCTTGGTATAGTGTTTTTCGAGGTATGTCTCTTTGATGATTTCATCGGGCATCAGGATAACTAGAAAGTTATTTTGGTGATGTGAATGACCTTCCCCGATCACTTTCACATTGGTGTAACTCCCTCTGATACATCTGGTCTGCATCAATGTATGTCTTACCGATAGCCTCATCAGCTATCGACAAGACCAAATGTTCCCTTCACTGCTAGTGTAAGTCCTATCATTGGATTTCATGAGCATGTGCTACCCCAATCAGAGGCTTCTATGCATACGAATAGCTTCAAAAGGTTCCAATGAAGGTTTCCGACAGACAAGGCATATTGTGATCAAATTTGATTTTTTTTACAAAAATGCCCTAGTTTGTCAGAATTCCGATGGACGTTTTCCATCGGAATTTTGACAAACTTGGGCATTTTTTTAAAAAAAATCAAATTCGATCACAATATGCCTTGTCCGTCGGAAACCTTCGTCGGAATTTGAGGCCAAATGTATTAGTGCCAAGACCGATGAACGATGCATTGTTCTGATTATTCATATTTCTACACTGACTAGCCACATGACCATATTTATTGCAAATAAAGCATGTACCATTGAATTTGTGAGCATTAGGTTGTCTTATGAATGATTTCTAGTTCCATTTGTCATGTTTCTGATTTTGTCCAGATGATTGATCTTGTTGTGCAGTACCTGAGCTTTCTCCTTATTCATAACCAAGACCTCTTTTATGATTAGCATCTCTCTAATTCTTTAGCAGTTCATCAAGTTTAGTAGAGATATCCTTGAACTTGTCCTTGTACTCATTTTCAGTAACCAAATCATCTTTCATGATTATAATTTGTCTCTCAAGTTCTTGTTCATTGTTTTGGGATGGGGTCAGCTCAAGTTTCAGCATATCATTCTCATGTGTCAGTCTATTGAATTCCTCAAATCTATCCTTCAATGCTTGAGCTAGGTTTTCTTCATTTTTTTTCGGTCCTCAATTGCACATTCTCATGGTTAGGGCTTGCATCTCATTCTTCAAGATATTGTTCTCCTGAGTGAGTTTCTGACATTGATCATTCATAGCATCTTCTTCATCATTGTTCTAATTTTGCAATTGATCAAAAAGTTCCTTCCTCTTAGCCTTGACAATTGAAATCTTTCCTTTCAATGAAATGATGTGTTCTTTGGCTTGCTTCAGTTCATTTTTTAGTTTATTGTTCTCTGTCTACTTATTATCAAGATCCTCAAGAGCTAGTCGAAGTTGCTGCTACAGACCGGTTTCCATTGATTCCAAATTTTAGATCTTCCTCAAGTGGTTAAACTTCTTCTGAGGAACCAAGCTTTGATAACAATTGTTGGAATCAAAGAACACTGAGAGGGGGGAGGGTGAATCAATTTTCTACCAGTAATGTTAGTTTTGAACTTATTTCTTATTAATCGGTTAATAGTATATAAAATTAAAGTGCATACACCAAATAACACATAGAAATCCAACACCATAACACCAAGATTTATACGTGGAAAACCTTGGAAAGGGAAAAACCATGGTGGGGCTGATACCCATAATATCTATATACTTGATCAAGGTATGAAAATATTACATGAGGGGGTCTGTACATGTAGAAAGGCCAACTTCCTAGAGCTCACTGCTCAATCACAAAATAAAAAGTTTCACTGACTTACAAAATATTACAAAGTGTTTACAAATAAAAATGAACTTATAAATTGCATCTGACCATGCTAGATAAGTTCTGGTGAATGCTCTTTTATTCTTCTCTATATACCGGTTCACTGATGCTTTGTTCTGCTCTATTCTGCTACCAGTTAAGATGTGCACATGAAATCGCACACAAATGCTTCTAATCGCTGACCAAAATGCATACCAGGGAATCTCTGGTCAATTCGTAGTCGTAATCACATCACCATTCATCTATATGATCTCTAGATCCATCGCTAAACTGTTCACCTTAAATATCCTATTAACTTCCATCATGTCAGCTACAATGAAAGTATATGCATGTCGGCTTCCAGAACATAATAAAATCTAAACATAAATCTAATGACCATGTCGGCCATCACATGTTACCACAAAATCTATGAAAGAAATAATCGGGACCAAAAGAATTCCTATCTGGGTCCTATCCATTACCAGGTTCCATATACACGTTACCGGGATTAGGACTTAGCCAGGTATGAAGATAATGTCGGTGCTGGTGTAAAGCAATGTAAATACTGGTTAAGTGCAATGAATGTCTGTTAACCAAACAATGAAACCATTTACCTTGAGATGATGAGTTTCCATTAATGACAACCCACAAAACCATAAACTCTTATTTGATGAGTGTCAATTGCCAACACTCTGAATTCCACAACACAAGATATGATCATACCGGAGGACAATGGATTAAACACTAGAACACTGCAACATTAAACACTAAAAACCAATCTCCATACAATTATCCTCAACTCGATCAAATCATCACATAGCATCATGGAATCAATAAAGAATGAAGTGCCTCTAGTTGATTTAGCATAGCACGCAAATAAACTAACTTGATCAACTCAGTACAATCATAGATTCACCAAAACAATTCTCTGCAACACCAAAACATATGAATATGTTGATATCGATGACAACAACACATCCTAGGAGCAGCAATATCCAACAATATCCCCCTTTGGCATTTATGGAAACATATAAATATGAAAAACAATCAATGCAAAGGAATAAATCCACACCAACATATTCCAACAAACTCCCCCTAAGATCATGAACTCAAGACACTAAAGATAAGGCAGTTTTTCACATGCTTCTCTCCCCCTTTGACAACAATGCCAAAGATATAAACTGATTAGGCTTCTCTCTCACTAAGAAGGACAATCTCTCCCCCTTAGGATAAACTCACAGACCTAAACAACTCACTAACTACTCCAGCTAAGTAGCAGCACCAACTCACCAACCCGAATAAGAAGATAAGACTCTAAATCCCATGGGATTGATTCATCTCCATGCACCTAGTTCTCATTAGGAGGGGTAGAGACCCCTAACTTGTCTCTCAAATACACAAATGTATCTATAGGCAAAGGCTTAGTGAAAATATCTACAATTTGATCCTTTGTAGATATATACTCTGGTTTAAGTTCCTCATCACTAACTTTCTCCCTCAAGAAATGATACTTAATTGATATGTGCTTTGTTTTAGAATGTAGTACCAGATTTTTGGAAATATTAATAGCACTTCAATTGTCACAATAGATAATAGTAGGCTCATAATAGACAACTCTAATATCTTTCAACATTTACTTCATCCGAGCTACCTAAGTATAGTTGCTAGCAGCAACAATGTATTCAGCTTCACCAACATTGTACTCTAGTATGATCATATCTTGTGTTGCAGATTTAGGAGAGTGTTTGGTATGTTCATGTGTATCTTCATTTCAAATGGATCATGATTTGATGCTTTGAAAGGTACCTTTCTTATCCAAGTTGTTGTTGTTAAGTGTTCTTGAGTGTTAGCATGTTGATCGATGAAGATTTGAATAAGTGGTGTTAGTGCAGCTATTACAAACGGTCCTCATGTGCTTGTTGGTGTTTCCTAATCATTTCCTATTTGTTCTCGTGGTCCACATTGATCCTTGTGTGAGTTCTTGATGATCTTCTACATCTGGTGATATTCTTCATTTTATGTGGTATTTTTGGTGGTGTAACATGTTGCAGTTGATCTTGGTGAGATTGTTGGTGGTGGTGTGTGTTTCAAGAGTTGATTTAGGTCCATGCTAGGTTGTTTATGACATTGTATTGTTCTGGTGGTTGATTTATGTATTGTGTGATGTAACCTTGTAATTAGGTGTTAAGGGTTTGGCCAACCTTGTAGTCAAGGTTGATTATTTGTATAAATGGGTGTAATATTCATGTAATTTGGGTAGTTGTTTTTTAATCTGCATTATTAGAGAGTGGTGTATGAGCGATCAAGTGAATTCATATTTTGGTGTGGTGTGTTGAGAAGAGATTGGTGAAGGGAAGATATGAGCTTAACCAGAACTATCATCAGGCATTAGCAAATGCTATTTTTGTAGTTCATATTTTTTAGATTGTAGTTCAATCATCTTTGTAAGGTAGTGAACCTTCCCTGAGGGTTGGAGCCTTCTATCTCATTGTAATTTGAGCAATGAGATCTAGGCAATGTGCTTGAATGCATGTGCATTCCCCATTGTAATATTTACACATACTACTGCAAAGTATCATCTTATTGTGGGTAGGTTCCCATCATGGTTTTTCCCTTAACTGGGTTTTCCACATCAAAATATTGGTGTTATGTGGGTTGCTATCATTGTTGTTATCTTTCTTTTTGTTGCAGTTGATCATATCTGAGATTGTGCTTAATTTTTTTTAATCTGGTGAAAACTTATTCACGTGCCCCTCTTAGTTTTCCTTCTTTGCTATTGCCAACAAGTGGCATCAGAGCTGTGATTTTATCCTAAGGGGGAGAGATTGTCCTTATTAGTGGGAGAGAATATTAATCAATTTATATCTTTGGGATTGTTGTCAAAGGGGGAGAGAAGCATTTGAAAAATTAATTTATCTTTGGTGTTTTGTATGCATGATCTTAGGGGGAGTTTATTGGAGTCTGTTGGTGTGGATTTATTCCTTTGCATTGATTTTTTTTCACATTCATATTTTTCCATCAATTAAAACAACACATCCTATCAGCATCAATATCCAACAGAATGTACATCAATTCAATATAGGAAGAAGTAGTACCCCTAACCTCTATTAGAGATGCTCAAAAGTATCTTTACATAATATGGTGCAGGGGCACCCCTTCAACATGATTATTTAGGATTAGAGGAGGAAGGATAAGACCTTAAACATGTCTTAGTATGTTTTCCTTGTGTTTTCAATCATGTATTTTGTGTTTGTAATAAAGGACCCCATTTTGTGAGCCAAACTCCTATTTTGGCATCTTGATAAGCCAATTAAGACTTTTGGAAAAAAGGGGACTAATTATGCTTAGGATAGGTTTGTCCTAGTGGTTTTAGTTTTTTTATGTGCTTCTAGGTTGTTTAGAGGTGCTAGTCTTGACCCAAGTCATTCAGGTGCAAGAAATGACATTTTTGACAACTTTGTCAAAAGTTGTCATGAGCAACTTTTGTGCAACTTTTTGAATTTATGTTGGTTTAACTCCTCCAACGGCTCTAACCTCTTGTTTTCAGTTGGGAGAATTTGTAGAGGGGTATAAACACCTTGTGGACACAATTCTGAGGGAGAGACTATATGGAGAAATATTTTATGATTGCAAGTAATAAGAAATTCTGAGTTTTTCCTGCAAACTGTGAGGTTTTGGCATGGGGTACGGAGTTGTATGGATTGGGAACAATCTCCAATGTTTTGATTTTGTTAGTGCAGTGAGTTACCAATGATTTGGTCTTGATCATTTTTTTTTCTCCAGATATCTAAAGTTTGTTGTAGGTACTCGGAAAACCAGGGTTTTGCCTAGGGTTTTGCTTTCCCATGGCCATAACTTGCAACCTGTTCATTTAAAACTCATGGAAGTGGGTGGGATGCAAGTGTGGCCTATTAATTTTATGATTCAAAATGCATTTTTTAGGAGGAGCAAGGGAGATGTGTGTTTGACCAGTCCTTAGGTAGACATCTCTATGTGGCTACCTAGCCCTTAAACTGCAATAATTACCCTAGAAGACAACTGGTGATGATTCCAGGTGTGTAACCTTGAAATATATAATATTTTATGGTTCCCCACATGCCCATTTGGTTTTGGTTGTAAGGTGTGTCCATTTTGATATAGTTGCTTCACAAATGGAGGCCTAATTATCCCTTTATGACAGTTGGTCATCACTGGGTTCAGACCTTTCCTTGTCAGATCTTGACCTCTCCTTTTGGGGGATTGTGTAAGACCATAAAGGGTATCTAAATATATGATTTTTTTGCTAAGGTGTTTGGAAAATGTTTTACTTAAGGTCCTATTACCCATCTCCAAGGGCTACAAGCAAATAGGCCTAATTGCCAAAATGTCATAAAGAATTGGGTTGAATCCTTGAAACCAGTGTTTGGAGTGGTCCATGTGAGTTTTGTATGATCCAAAATAGGTATTGTGAAGTTCAATAACCTTAGGAGGCTTCATGATGCATATTGGAGAATTTACCCAATTTGAGTAGTATGAACCTTGGAGTGAAATGAGAAGTTGGAACTAAGATTGTAGAGTCTTTCTTTGTAGGATCCTATAGGTGTGTTGAGGGGTCAATGTCATACATCCTGAAGTGTTTGACAAGATACAAGGAGGGCTTTGCATCAAGTGGTATCAAAGCTAGTAATGGCTTTGGTAAAAAGATAGTGATTTTGAGAAAATGGCAAAGGGAGACGAAGAAGTCCCTAGGGAACCAATCACCAACATGGAATTGGCAAAGATTGTGAGAGAGAAGGCCAATTCTTACAAGGCCATGTAGAAGGAGATAGAGAGGTTAAGGGGTAGAGTAGATGGGAAGGAAGATGGAGGTACTAGTAGTTGTGAAGAAGGGGATGAAGATGAGATCCCTATTCCAGAGGAAGAGGTGATTCCTCCTAACCAGAGGAACTTCCTTAATGCCCTCAAGTCCATGGAGAGGAGAACCATGGAGAAGAAGATTGAGTTGCCAACTTTCACTGGGAAGATGGAACCAGATGTAGTGGTGGATTGGATAGAATCCCTGTCTAGTTTCTTTGAATGTGAAGACATTCCAGGGCACCAAAAGGTTAAGATTGCTAAATCCAAGTTGAAGGGATCCACCCTAACTTGGTAGAGTTTTGTCCAGGAAGAGAGAGAAAAGGACAACAAACCCAAGATTGTTTCTTGGAAAAAGATAGTTGCCTTAGTAAAAGAGGCTTATGTTCCCAGGGATTATGAAGTTTAACTCCACAAGAGGAGGCCAAATCTCAAGCAGAAGGAGATGGATGTGAACTCTTACACTAAGGAGTTCCAAAGGCTATGTATGAAGAATAAGACAAAGGATGAGGAGAGTGAAAATGTTGCCCAATACCTAAATGGATTAAGGTACAACATCCAAGAAGAACTAAACCTCCTTAGCTCGGATACAATTGGTAAATGCCATCAATTTGCCATCAAGGTGGAAGATAAAATCAAAAGGAGACAAGATCAGCACAATAAAGGAAGAGGAAGACAGTAGAGGGGTGGAAGAAATTTTTTCAGAGGTAAGGGTAATAGTTTTGGAAACCAAGGTGAAACAAATCAAGAAAGCACTAAAGGAGAAAGTATTCACAATAGAAATGGAGGATATAATCAAAGGGGTAATTTCAGAGGAAGAAGACCACCATTTAGGGGAAGATCTCAAGGTAGAGTTCCAATCAGATGCTATAAGTGCAATCAAGAAGGGAACATGGCCAATAGGTGTCCTGAAAATCCTACTAGTTCCATGGGGGAAAGAAAAAGTAACTTGATCCAAGAATCTGATTGCCAAAGTGTGGCAAGTGCAAATACATACCAGAGTGTCAATACCCCTGATAGCTATGGTTACCTTGAAAGAGGTGAAGCTTTGATGATTAGAAGAGCAGTAACTACCATGAAGATGGCTAACAAAGAACCCCCACGGAGAAAGTCTCTATTCAAGACCACTTGCAAAGCAGGTGGAAAGGTATGAAAGGTTCTAATAGATTCTGGATCAACTGAAAACTTTGTGTCTCTAGAAATGGTGGACAAGCTAAAATTGAGAAGACTACCTCACCCTTTCCCCTAAAAGGTCTCATGGCTCACCCAAGGTTAGCAAGTTGTTGTGGAAGAGCAGGCTTGGGTAGAATTCCAGATTGGAGCCTATAAGGATAGGTTGTTGTTTGACATTGCAAACATGGATGCTTGTCATCTCCTATTTGGGAGACCATGGCAATTTTATTTGAAGGCACAACATGATGGTGCTAGGAACACATATTCAATCACCAAAGATGGTAAGGTGATAGAGTTGTTAGCTTTAATGGAGAGTGAGGGGGAAACAAAAGCAAAGGAGGCCAAGGTGTTGGTAGTAGGAGGAAAGCAATTCATGAAGAAAATAGAAGATGAAGGCATTGTTTGTTATGCTCTTATTCCTAGTCCCAAAGTGACAAAGATGGAGAAGTTTGGAGACAAGAAAGGAGACAGATTGAGGTTGGTTGACCCTGCAGTGCAGCAGTTACTAAACAAGTACAAAGGTGTCATCTCTGATGGCATGCCAAGGACACTACCTCCTATGAGGGATATAAATCATTCCATAGACCTTATACCTAGATCCACCCTACCTAACAAAGTAGCATATAAGCTCACCCCGGATCAGAATGTTAAGATGGCAAAACAGAATGAAGAATTGTTGGAGTCCGGACTGATTGGCAAAAGTTTGAGCCCATGTGTAGTCCCTACAGTCTTGGCACCCAAAAAGGAAGGCACTTGGAGACTTTTCACAGACTCAAGGTCTATCAACAAAATTACTATCAGGTATAGATTTCCAATGCCTAGGATTGAGGATTTGTTAGATTGCTTGGGGGGTCCTGGGTATTTTACAAAAATTGACTTGAAAAGTGGCTACCATCAGATTAGGATTAGGTCGGGAGATGAGTACAAGACTACATTTAAAATAAATGAGGGGTTGTATGAATGGAAGGTCATTCCCTTAGTCTTATCTAATGCACCAAGTACCTTTATGAGGTTAATGAATGAAGTTTTGAGGGATTTCATAGGAAAAATTGTCATAGTCTACCTAGATGACATTCTAATTTTTAGTCAAACCAAAGAAGAGCACCTAAAACATGTAGACCTGGTCCTAAGGAGATTGTATGAAGAGAAATTAATGATCAATTTGGAAAAGTGTTTCTTTATGCAGGAAGAGATCATTTACTTGGGATTTGTAATCTCATATCATGAGTTGAAAATGGATCAAGAAAAGGTGAGTGCTATATTGTCTTGGCCTACACCTAGAACAATGAATGATGTTAGAAGCTTCCATAGTTTAGACACATTCTATAGGAAATTTATAAGGGGATTTAACCATATTTGTTCTCCAATGCTTGACACCATAAAGGGAGGACAAAAGTGCAGGTTTAGTTGGACTAAAGAGGCAGATAACTCCTTTGAAACATTGAAGAAGAAAGTTGCAGAGCAGTCGGTCCTTTCCCCGCGTTGTTTCAAAAAAATCTTCCAAGTGGAATGTGATGCTAGTCACATGGATATTGGGGTGGTGCTTAGTCGGGAAGGAAGGTCCATTGCCTTCTTCAGTGAGAAATTAATTGAGGCAAAGAGGAGGTACTCATCCTATGACCTAGAGATGTATGCTCTAGTGCAATCCTTGAAAAAGTGGAGACATTACTTTCTGCCAAAGGAGTTCATAGTTTTCACAGACAATCAGGCCCTTAGTTTCATAAATAGCCAAGAAAAATTGAACCATAGGCATATGAAGTGGGTAGAGACCCTACAATCCTTCACTTTCACTCATAAGCATAAGAAAGGGGTCAAGAATAAGGTGGCAGATGCTTTGAGAAGAAGAATATTAACCACAAATCAGATCTAGTTGGAGAGTGTTGGAATAGATTCCTTGAAGGCCATGTATGAGGATGATGAAGACTTTGGAGAGATTTAAAAGGTATGTGCATATTTTGATGAGTGGTTTCATGTTGATTTCCCTGAATTTCTGATACAAGATGGACTATTGTTTAAGGCTGCACAGTTGTGCATACCTAAATGCTCTATGAGACTAAACATAATCAGGGAGAAGCATTGTGGAGCAATGGCAAACCATTTTGGCCTTGAAAAGACACTAGACTTGGTGAAGAGGCACTACTTTTGGCCCAAATTGTGGACAGATGTCAGGAGATTTGTGGCGACATGTGTGATATGCCAAAAAGCAAAGGGGAAGTCCACCAATGCAGGCTTATACCAACCTTTACCCATTCCTTCAAGACCATGGGAAAGTATAAGTATGGATTTTGTTTTAGGATTGCCTAGGAAAAGAAAAGGTTATGGTAGTGTTTTTGTAGTGGTGGATAGGTTTAGTAAAATGGCATATTTCCTGCCATGTAAAACCACTTGTGATGCTTCTTATGTTGCAGACTTATTTTTCAAATAAATTGTCTGGATACATGGTTTGCCTTTGACCATAGTCTATGATAGGGATGTGAAATTTATTGGACACTTTTGGAGGACTCTTTGGAAGAAGCTTGGCACAAATCTAGAATTCTCCTCAGCCTACCATCCCCAAACGGATGGCCAAACGAAAGTTGTAAATGGATCATTGGGAAATCTGCTAAGATGTTTGACTAGGCAATATGGAGAGAAGTGGGATAGCATACTATCTTAGGCATAATTCTCTTACAATGATACAGTAAATAGAAGCACTGGTAAGTCACCCTTCCAGGTTGTGTATGGCATCCACCCAAGGGGTGTGTTGGAGTTAAGGAACCACCTCAAGGAGAAGGAATTAGTGCAAGTGGAGAAACCTTTGCCACTACCATAAACGAGATACATGACCAAGTTAAATCTCACCTTCAACAATCTGCTGAAAGGTACAAGGCTCATGTTGATAAGAAGAAGAGCGATGTCCAGTTTGATGTGGGAGACTTGGTGTGGGTTCACTTGAAGAAGGAAAGACTTCCAAAAGGCAAATATACAAAGCTTATGTAGAGGAAGATTGGACCTTGTCAAATCTTGAAAAAATGTGGACAAAATGCTTATGAACTTCAATTCCCACCTAATCTTGGTTTGTCACCCATTTTTAATGTATGTGACTTAACTCTTTAAAAATGTAGTGTTGATGCAGGACAAGAAACCATTCAGGTTGTAGCAGATGATGACATTCCCAAACATGAACCACCAAAATTGAATAAAGTTTTGGACACCAAGGTTGCAAAGAGGACAAGGAATAAAGTACATATGGAGTATTTGGTGGCCTTGTAGGGACAACCAGATTCTGAAGCAGTCTGGATGACATAACAACAAATCAAAAACCATGGTGCAGACCTCCAGACTCTCATCTCAAGTGGACTTGAGATTTCTTCTTCTGGAGAGTATGGTGTAGGGGCACTCCTTCAACATGATCATTCGGTATCAGAGGAGGAAGGATAAGACCTTAAACATGTCTTAGGATTTTTTCCTTGTGTTTTAAATCATGCATTTTGTGTTTTTAATAAAGGACCCCATCTTGTGAGCCAAACTCCTATTTTGGCATCTTGAGAAGCCAATTAGGACTTTCAAACAAAAGGGGACTAAGTATGCTTAGGATAGGTTTGTCCTAGTGGTTTTAGTTTTTTATGTCCTTCTAGGGTGTTTAGAGGTCCAGTCTTGACCCAAGTCATTCCGGTGCAAGAAATGACATTTTTGACAACTTTGTCAAAAGTTGTCATGAGCAACTTTTGTGCAACTTTTTGAATTTATGTTGGTTTAACTCCTCCAACAGCTCTAACCTCTTGTTTTTGGTTGGGAGAATTTGTAGATGGGTATAAACACCTTGTGGACACAATTCCCAAGGAGAGACTGTATAGAGAAATATTTTATGATTGCAAGTAATAAGAAATTCTGATTTTTTCCTGTAAACTATGAGGTTTTGGCACGGGGTACGGAGTTGTATGGATTGGGACCAATATCCAATGTTGTGATTTTGTTTTTGATTAAGGTAAAAATAGGTTTTGAAGGGGCCCCAAAACCTTATACAAAAGATCCTTAAGATAGAATAGCATTAAGAAACCAGAAGGAACATACATCAGAAAAACCAGCATAGCTACTAGAAAAAACCAGCAAAAAGGCCCCAAAAGACCAGTGACAACCAACCAGACCAAACGAAGCATAGGAAAGGAACTATTTTTATTTTTTTAGGGCATTAGCCAAGCTACAGCTAATCCCATAGAGTTTTTTAATATTATCCCTAAGATTAGGGATTTCCTTAGAAGACGCCACATCAACTTTCTTCAAGCTCACCCTAGTTCTCTTTGCCGCTCCACCAGGAGTTGATTCCCCAATCCCAATCTCGATTTAATCTTCATCAATGTCAAGGTCTACCACCAGTTTGGGAGAGTTGGAGCTTTCAAGGACCTTAGAGATTTCCTCTAGGTTTTTAGTGATAACAGTCAAGATATTCGGAATCATTCCCAACAGGTTTTTCATTGCCGCTTTACCTTCTTCCAGATAGTCAATCTAAGCTTCCATCTTCTTAACTTTTTCCTCCATGTCCTACTTCCATTGCTCCTGGTTCCTTTCATCTTCCTTCCTTTTCTCATCCATATGCTTCCTATTTTTTTCCAAATTCTTTAAAAATTCATAAGTCCACCTGTCAAAACCCAATCTAGCCTCGGTAAGGTTTTTGAGATTATCCAGGAATAACCCTTCTCCAACACCCTCCTTATCCTTACTCAGACTATCCTTAGCCATTTCCTTCTCGGGTTCCTTATTCTTCTCCTTCTCAATATCCATTTCTTTTTCCTCATTAACCTTATCATCCTTCTCCACCATTGGCTGGTTGTTGACATTGCCTAAGCTAGCACTGTGATTAGGACTATTTTGGTCGGACACGTCCTCAGCTTCACCTTCCTCTTCCCCCACGTCCTCATCTTTCCAACTTTCCTCACCTCCAGACTCATCCATTTCCATCTCACTGCCATCTTTTCTGGTATCCTTTGTTTCATTCTTGTCCTCTTGGGTTTTCATCCCAGTAGCACTCTTGCTCTTTTTGCTCTGAATTGACTCTTCCTTATTGGGTCTGCCTTCCTCCAGCTTTCTCTTGCCTTTCCCTGGAGAAGCAGACAATCTCATATTTTCCAGAATAGAAAGGATTTTGGAGTGCTCATATATGAGCAGAATGAGGCCACAATGAATCACCGGGTTCGAAGGATTCTTGTTGTGTTTGTTGAGAGACCTCGACAAAGACCTGAAGAGGTAGTAGGGTAGGGAAACCCTTTTCTCATGCCTGAAGTGATTTAATAGCACAAAATGATAAGTGTGGGCCCTATTAAAATGACCCTCCACTGTAATGTATTCCATGATAGCATTCAACACACAGCCCCAAATTTTCTTAATATTGGAAGCATCATAATAAGCCCTCGAGGCTTTACCTATTTTAGCCCTCTCCTTCTCCTTACGCAGAAAAAGATTAACCACGTTATTGGAAACTTTCAGATCTCTAAAAAAATTGAGACCTAAGTGGGGCATACTTGTTACAGCCGCAATGAGGCTTGCGTCCAATTTGAACCTCACACCATGGCTTTTAAAAGACCCGTTACTCCAATTTTCAGGAATTTTAGAGACTGCAAGATTAACCCTACCTTTATCGTAATCGACCAACTTCTCCATAAAATTCATCAGGGACCCATTTTCCAACTTCATCCATACTTTTGGCATTTCCTTCCATCTGGATATGTTATCTGGTTCCTCCCACCTTAGATCCCCTCCCATATTCAAATTCAAAATATCACCTATGTTCTTCTGCAAATTCAAAGCATCCTTCCCGTTGTCTCTCAAAATTTTGAAAATGTTAACCCACAAAGTGTGCGAAGGATTAATATCTTTGATTAAGATTCTACCACTTTTCCAAGTAATCACAACCTTTCTATAAATGCATAAATTACTCATTTCAAATATCTTAATTGTGCGGTCCTTCTTTCCTCGTGAATCTATCCTTTCTTAGGAGATCTTTAACACTAAAATTAATATTATCTTCCCCATGCCAAATAGTTTGAGCTTTGGAATTAACGCCTAGGTTTGCCAGGCCATCTGCAACCAAGTTTTTTTCTCTAAAGGCATGTTCAATTATGATAACTTTAAAGCTAGCAATAATTTCTCTAGCTTTAAAAATTATGTTTTCTATAGACCACGAAGGCTCTGTTTCCCCCTTCAAGCACTTGATAATATTTAGTGAGTCTCCCTCCAGCCATAAGTTGTCATGATTTAGGTTCTTAGCAATAATCAAAGTATTTAGAGCTGTTGAAGCTTCTACATAATGACTAGTTTGACTACCCAGAGGACAATCGACAACCACTAGGCAACTTCCAGCAAAATTCTTGACAACGCCCCCATAACCAGCTTTACCTAGATTCCCCTTCGACGCCCCATCAAAGTTGACCTTTATCCATCCCTAAAGTGGAAAGCACCATGCCAGACCTTCCCTACCCTTATCCTTACTTGATTTGGTTATAGAAAGGTTCCATCTATCATTAAAGTCTTCTTTAGCTACTAAACCATGATCAATACCATTAAAACATTCGAATATACCTCTATAGATTTTATCCACCACAACTTCAGGGTTAGCACTTTTATGCCTAAAAATCCTATTGTTGCGCTCCTTCTAGATGTTCTAGATAACATTAGGGAAAGTAAGTTTCCAAAGCTCCACATTCTTAGGGTTGGAATTAGGACAGTACCATTGCTACCAAGACTCCCCTAGAGAGTTCAGGAAAACCCAGCTCAACTTCCACCTACTGAAAATAATTTTCCAAATTTCCTGGCTGAAAGTACACTGGTGGAGAATATGACAAGCAGACTCCTCTTCCCTACAACAAAGAGAACACCTGTTAGGAAAAACAAATCCACACTTTTGGAGGTTGTCCAAAGTCGGCACCTAATTTTGGATAAAGATCAAAAAAAAGATTTTAACTTTAGGAATTAACTTCTTATTCTACACTTTAGCCCAAATAGGAATCTCTTCCAGAACTTTATTGTGGATAGCCACAGCCAAAGACACAAAATAATTCCCATCTGAGGTCTCCCTCCAAATCAAACTATCCTCTTTATTGTCCCTCAAAAATTTAGAAGAAAGCAAAATCTCAAGAAACTTTAATCCCGGGCATTGCTGGCTAAACTCAATCCAATTCCCATTTCTCCAGTAGTCTCTAACCAAACCCCCGTGCCTATTTTTGAACCAATATTTCCAATCATTAAGGATTGAAATATCCTCCAAAGGTTTATCTAGAAGCCATATGTCTTCCCAAAATCTTATACTTCTTCCATTCCCCAATTTCCACATTCTTCCAGCAGCAGCCCAACTTTTAGCCGATTGAACTGCATTCCAAATTGCAGAACCTTCAACAGTAAAAGAGTTATCCAGAAATTCTTCCTCGGAAGGTTGCATATGAAGATATTTCTTTTTCCATATTAAATTCCATTCTCTTTCCTCCCCTTTCATTCTCTAGATTTGTTTTGCTAATAAGGCATTATTCATAGAGCTAATATTCCTTAAAACCAACCCCCTAGACACCTTGGGAGAATAGATTTTGTTCCAAGCTATAAGGAGAATTCTATTCTTGTCTTCCACTCCTGACCAAAGAAACTTTTTTTGGATTCTTTCCATTGCCTCCACAAACTTTCTAGGGATTTTAAACAGACTGAAAGCACAAATAGGCATGTTTTGGAGAGTACCTTTAAGCAATGCCACCTTGCCCGCTTGACTAAGGATAGCTCCTTTCCAACCAGCCAATTTTGAGTTGAATCTGTCAACCGGCTTAATCCAAAAATTATCTGCAGGCTTAACACAAAGGGGAAACCCCAAGTAAGTAGAGGGAAACTCAACAATTTTACATCCAAGAATTCTTTCAATCCTTAATTGTCTTTGAACAAGGGTGTTGATGAAGAACAACGAGCTCTTATCCCAATTAATTTTTTGGCCAGAAGCAGATTCATAAATATCCATAACATTCTTAATATTTCTTGCTTCTCTAATAGTAGCTTCTCCCATGGAAATCGAATCATCAACAAATTGTTCATGAGTACAAGTAACATTGGACGAAGAAGGTTTAAGTCCTTTGAGATTACCTTCTTCCACATATTTAGTTATAAATCTACCCAAACTTTTAGCTAAAATAGTAAACAAGATAGGGGAGATGGGATCCCCCTGTCTTAGACCTCTAGTGCTTTTGAAGAAACTGGAAGGAGATCCATTAACAATAACAGTAGAGGAGGAGGTTTCCATCAATTGAGAGTAGAGCTGAATAACTTTTTCTCCAAATCCAAAGGCTTTCATAATCCTGAAAAGAAAATGCCAGTTCACTCTATCATAGGCTTTAGACATATCTAACTTCAGAAAAAAGCCCTGATTTTTAGCAGTAGTTAGAGAGTGAATATTTTCATGAACTGAAATAATGGAATCCAGAATCTATCTACCAGGGACAAAACCATTTTGCTGAGCTGAAATAATTCTGGGAAGAATAGCTAGCAATCTAGAAGTAAGAACCTTAGACAAAATCTTGCAAACAGAATTACAAAGACTAATAGGTCTAAAATTATTAAGAGAGTCAGCCCCTGAACTCTTCAAAATTAGAACAATGAAGGTCGCATTCAGTTCTTTTAAAAGCCTTCTAGAACCTAAGAATTCTTTAACTCCATTACAAATATCAGTCTCCACAATGTGCCAAAAGGATTGGAAAAAGAACATTGGAAAACCATCCAGACCAGGAGACTTATCTCCCTGAAAAGAAAACACCGCCTTTTTTCTTTCTTGACTAGAAGATATCCGAGAGAGATATTTGTTGTCTTCCTCAATCAAGGTGGAAGGGATAGCCTACAAAAGAAGGTTTTGATTACTAAAGTCTAGATGATCCACTTCTCTGAGGAGGTTGCTAAAAAAATCCAGAGCTTCCCTTCTTATGTCATTTTCATCCGTTAAAATCCCCCTATGACAAAATAAACCTGGAAATCTTGTTGACCGCCCTGTGCTTAAGAGCAGTTAAGTGAAAAAACCGGGTATTTTTATCACCTTCCTTCAAATACAAGGCTCTTGATCTTTGTCTCCAAAACATCTCTTCATTAGAAATAATTATGTTGTATTTAGACAACAAACCATTTTCAATAGATCTCAAATCCTCTGAAAGCCCGTCCTCTTGGATTTTATCTTGGACTTCTTTAATTTCAGTCTTAATCTGGGCTTTACTTTTGAAGATATCAGCCAAATGTCTCTTTGTTCCAAATTTTGATTTTGGCCTTTATAATACTGAGCTTTTTGGATATTCTAAATAAATTCTTTCCCTCAACCTCAGAGCCCCACCAATCAGCAACACAAGCTTCCAGAGATGGATGGGATAACCACGCTTTTTCATATCTAAAACGGAAATTTCTCTTAGCAGAAAAAGAATTGGCAATAAAAGAGATAGGGAAATGATCAGATCCAATCTTAATAATAGATGCCAAAGAACAACTATACTTAGATAACCACTTAGGAGAAATCAAGGTTCTATCTAACCTTACTTGAATGAGATTAGCTCCAGTTCTTATATTGGTCCAAGTATAGTTAATCCCTTGGAGATCCACATCCATAAGAGCTTGATCATTGATAAAGTCCATAAGATCTTGTTTGCCATCAAGCTGCAAGGGAAGGCCTCCCATCTTCTCATCCTCTTTACGCGGTGTAATGAAATCTCCCATTATTATCCAGCTTTTATTAGCAAAATTTAATTTGTCTTCTGCAAGGCTTCTCCAATATTTAAATCTCCCAGCTTTGGTATTAGGTGCATAGACATTAGTGATAACCCAAAAAAAGTTATCCTTCTGAAATGATTTCCTTACCTATAATAGTATTTTGGTTCCAAAACATCATTGTTCCTCCGGAGGTACACTTTGAACTGGTTCCTGTAACCCCATTATTTTTAAATATTCTGATCCTTTCCACTTTATCCTTACACATCTTAGTTTCCTGAACAAGGACAACATCTAGTTTATGATCTCTTATAATATTACGTAATACATCCCACTTATGAGGGGCATTCAACCCTCTTATATTCAAAGAAATTATCTTCATACTTTAACTGGAGATAAAGCTGACTCGATGGAGCTTTTTCTTCCATCAGCACGTTTCTTCCAACTTTCCTGTTCCCTTTGATTTTTTAGAGAAGGTTTCCCCTTCTTTTTGTTGTGGCTTCCAACATCTACATTTTTCTTATTCTTTCTTCTAGTTGAGATACCTCCATTGGGTCCTTCCTTATTCAATTTCCCTTCTTTAGTGCTGAGAGTCCTAAGATTTCCCTCCAGGGCCACCATTTTCAAACTATTAGATGGGGTTTTGCATTGAGATGGCTTAGGGCTTCCATTGGTTAATAACTAAAGAGGCTCAAAATCTGTAATGTTGTATTCCTATGCTTCATTGAAGTCTCCCCCATTTTCTTTTGTATAAGAAGAGGCAGATACATCATCATTGGAACTCTCCTCTACTTTATCCTGACTGGCAGGCCCTCCCTTTTGGTCCTCTGAATCATGGTTTTGCACATTTGCCTCTATCCTTTGCTCTTCTTCTTTGGTACTTTCTATTTTATTATTAGAGTAGGCACAAACAGGTATTTCATTATTACTATTCACATCCTTCTTATCCTCATTTTCCAGCTCAATCACTTCCTAATCAGGAACACACTCTACTGGTGGGTCTTCTCTCTTATCTTTTGTTTGTCATTTCTACTTCAAACTACTATCACTCTTTCCATTCTTACTCTTCTTAAGAAGACAAGATTTTGCCCAATGACCCGACTTTTTGCAATTAAAAAAAGCAAACGGGAGCGATTCATATTCAATCGCTTGAGTCGATTTCCCCAATTTAGATATAATCTCAATAGATTGAGGCATATCCGTCATTTGATTAACATTAACAAAGATACGGGAAAAAACAACCTTGATTTAGCAGTAGTCATTGGATCGATCGAGAGAAGTTCTCCAAAAGAACTTGCTATCCCCTTGAAAACTTCCTCATTCCAGAACTCCACCGGGAGGCCCGGGAGACGCATCCACACAGGCGCCGACACAAAAAAGGAATCATCAAGAGAAAGGTTTGGAACCCATTTTGTTGTGATTTTGTTAGTGCAGTGAGTTACCAATGATTTGGTCTTGATTTGAGGTATTGATCATTTGTTTTGCTCCAGATATCTAAAGTTTGATGTAGGTACCCAAAAAACTAGGATTTTGCCTAGGGTTTTGCTTTCCCATGGCCATAACTTGCAACCTGTTCATCTAAAACTCATGGCAGTGGGTGGGATGCAAGTGTGGCCTATGTATTCTATGATTCCAAAATAATGTTGCAGGAGGAGCAAGGGAGATGTGTGTTTGATTAGTCCCTAGGTAGACATCTCTATGTGGCTACCTAGCCCTTAGACTGCAATAATTACCCTAGAAGACAATTGGTGATGATACCAGGTATGTAACCTTGGAATCTATAATGGTTTATGGTTCCCCACATTCCCATTGGTTTGTGGTTGTAAGGTGTGTCCATTTTGATATAGTTGCTTCAAAAATGGAGGCCTAATTAGCCCTTCAGGACAGTTGGTCATCACTGGATTCAGACCTTTCCTTGTTAGATATTGACCTCTCCTTTTGGGGGATTGTGTAAGACCATAAAGAGTATCTGAATATGTGATTTTTTTTCTAGGGTGTTTGGAAAAGTTTGGACTTAAGGTCCCATTACCTGTCTCTAAGGGCTACAAGCAAATAGGCCTAATTGCCAAAATGTCATAGAGAATTGGGTTGAATCCTTGAAACTAATGTTTGGTCTAGTCCATGTGAGTGTTGTATGGTTCAAAATAGGTGTTGTGAAGGTCAAGAACATTAGGAGGCTTCATAATGCATATTGGAGAAAGTTACCCAATTTGAGTAGTATGAACCTTGGAGTGAAATGAGAAGTTGGAACTAAGATTGTAAAGTCTTGCTTTGTAGGATCCTATAGGTGTGTTGAGGGGTCAGTGTCATACATCCTAAAGTGTTTGAAAAGATACAAGGAGGGCTCTACATCACAATGCCTTCATGAAGATATCTGCAATATGCTCTTTTGTAGGTACACACTTAAAATTTTATTCGTTATCCAAAACCTATTTCCTCAAGAAGTCATATCGAATGGATATATGCTTTGTTATGGAATGTTGTACCATATTCTTAGAGATTTTTATTGCACTATTGTTATCACACATAATAGAGATAGGTTCATTGAATATTGCACCAATATCCTTCAAAGTCTACTTCACCCATAGAATTTGTGTGCAACATAAAGATGTTGCAATGTCCTCTGCTTTAGCTATAGATAAAGAGACATTATCCTACTTCTTAGTTAACCAAGTAACTAACTGGGAGCCAAGAAAGAATGCTCCACCACTTGTACTTTTTTTTTCATCAACACTTCCAGCCCAATCTACATCAGTGTAAGTAGTTAGAGTGAAATCTGAATTTTTAGGATACCATAAGCCAAACTCTTATGTTCATTTTAGATATCTGGAAATTCTTTTTACTACCACATGTGATGCCTTCAGTTCTTGCTAAAATATAGCCGCCAAAAAAACTACATACATGATATCTGGTTTGGTAGCAGTCAAATATAATAGTCCTTCAATCATTGATCTGTACTAACTTGCATCTACTTTAGGGGACATCATATTTTGTCAATTTATATCTGGTGGTCATAGGTGTACACACCAGTTTGGAGTTATCTAACCCAAACTTTTTCAACAATTCCTTAATATACAGTCTATGATATCAAAATTCCTTTATCATTTTGATTTACTTGTAAACTAAGAAGGAAATTTAACTCACCAATCATAGACATCTCAAATTCCTTTTTCATCTCATTAATAAATTTTCTGCAGATACCTTCATTTCCTCCAAAAATTATAACATCAACATACACTACAAAAATTAAGCTTTTACCTAAATCAATTTTGAAATATAAATTATTGTCAATCAAACCCTTTTAAAAACCTTGATCAATAAAATACTTATCTAGCCTTCCATACAAATCTCTAGGGGCTTGTTTCAATTTGTATAGGGCCTTCTTCAATATGCAAACAATGTGTGTATCATCCTTCAATGTTAATCCTTTCAGTTGTTCAATGCAAAATTCTTCTTTCAACTCTCCATTCAAAAATGTTGGTTTTGCTAGGACTCATAAATTTTGTCAATTTGAGAGGCCCATTTTTAATTTTTGCTTTGCACTTTCAGAATGGCACCTAATGAATCAAATTGAATCGCCTAGTCTGAGGGCATGAAAAATGAAGCCAGCAATCCTCCCCTGCATGAGTTAAAAGGCAAACAATAAAAACTGCCAAGCAAATGCGATTGTCAAGTGTAAAACCAAATTTCTGCGGTCCTTCCTGGCATTCTCCCCTACAATCAGTGAAGAGGGTTTTAAAAGGCCAGAGAAACTTCCAAGTAAATGCTGCCAGGCATAAACATTTATCCCACATTGGTTGTGGGAAGGAAATATTTTGTATTTAAATACAAAGCCACACACATATTAAGTGTCAAAAGCTTGAGGGTTTCTGGAAAGAGGTGGCTCATGGCCTAGTGGACCCTGTGTATGCATGCATCTCAAAGCACCCAAATTTTGCACCGGAAAGGCAAAATAACCAGCGAGCAAGTTAGGAAAATCAACAGTCATCGCAAAAAATCCAACGGTTGTCTTTATGTCACGGGAAAGGCAAAATAACCAGCAAGCAAGTTAGGCAGATCAACAGTCATCACAAAAAATCCAATGGCTGTCTTTATGTCGCGACATAAAGATGCTCAATTGTTAATGGCCACGACTTGGTGACTGATGAGATGGTGACCAAGTGGTGGGACCTGATAGGAGAGTATCTAAGGCAGGTTAAAGGTCGAGCAGGTTGGAGGCGTTCGGAAGGTGATCATAGATGATCCAATGGTGGTCACTAGGTCGCGATGGGAAGCTTCTCTTTAGAGTATCCATTGCGACTAGGTGACAAGGCAGGCCTAGATCTAGTGGAGGGTCCAGCCTAAGGTGATGTGGTGGTTAAGGTAGCGCCTAGTTGGATCCAAAGGAAAATTAGTGGCTGAAATATGGCAGGCCCAGCAGAGGGGGTGAGCGGCAAAAAATTTGAGACCTCGCGACTTAAACCCAGTCTCCAGCTCACTAGCATAAAATGCTAACACCCAAAACACTAGAGACCTCGCGAGCAAGTAGATCTTCAGATGATCCAACGGTGGTCGCTAGGTCACAATGAGAAACCGCTAGTTGGCATATCCCTCACGACCCCGTGACAAAGAAGAGCTCCATTCCGGCGGTGAGTCCAGGTTTTGCTGAGGTGGTAGGATAGGGACCCCAAAGCCAATCAAAAGGTGCCTCATGGTGGCACATAGTAGAAGAGGTGGCAGTCCAGTGGTAGATGAGGTGTTGTCTAGGTGGATTTGCAAGAGAATCACAAGGTGCCATGTGGCAGAATGGAGATGGAAAATGGAGTAAAAAATCAAAGTTAATTCATATAGTTCAGTCTATAGTAGAAAATTCAAAATTTTAAATGACTATCATGCATCCGAGAGATTAATGATTGAGGGATTTGTTTTTTGCCTGATAGACAAGTGTTATATATCATTGGAAATCTCTCAATCCGAGCAATCCATTCTTGCAACCAAGTGCAACCCATGACAAATAGTTTTGGGGCAATTACCTCGGGATCTCAAAATTTATGTTTCAGTCAAAGAGATTGGATTTTCTACACGCCAAGTATGTGAACAGGTAATGCTGAGTGATAGGGTAGTTGCCATTGTCAAAGAATGAAATCTGATTTTGTCCTCCCTACCTTCTTATTTGAGAGTCTTCTCATTTTATAAGCGTCCATATTTTTTGTGAGCAAGGCTCCTGAATCTTGGTTTTCAATTCTAAGTTTTTTCCAAATTTGTAATACAATGTCCCTTTTTCAAGTAATAGAGTATCTTCTTGTTGTAGATATTTTCTGTTGCAGGTCACATATATGTAAGGCATCTATATAGTTTATTGGATTGTCTCTAGGCCTTCTCTAATTTTTAATCAATCCAGTCTTCAAGGGAGTTTGGGTTTGTCCTCTCAAAGTGATAGTGTAATGGGTGTTCTTAGGTACTCTTCAATGAAGAGTTTAAATTCTATGAACAATCATTTTGGATTCAAGATAATGTTTGGATATGTATGATCCTATGTTTGAGTTTAGAATGTATTAATGTCAAGGATTAATACAGGAATATCTTTTTCAATAAATTAGGTTTGCAATAGAGGTTTTCATTTGCATTATTGATGTATGACTCCATGCCCTTGGATAAGGCACTAGTCTTGCAGATTTTGGGGATCCTTAGAAAGTTTTTTTTGATCAATTATCCTTTTAATTTTATGTTTATAGGTTTAGTTTGTTCCACCTATCTCATGCTCCAATCTTGTTGAGATGTTAATGTAGATTTAGTCCATCTGCAGTAACCTCCTTGTTGTTGAGCCTTGTGAAATCTATCTGCTTTTGTTGATGTCATATATCTGTAACTGGTTGTATTTTATGCATCAAAGGGTGTCCCCCCTAGGTCTTGCAGAACTTGAAGTGTAGGAGGATCATTAGGATCCTATGTTATATCGTCCAAGCCCTGAAGAATTGCATTGATTGAGATTGTCTATTTCATAGATAGTTTGCAGGTGAACTTGGGTTTCTCTTTTTTCAGAACAATAGAAATGGCGACTCTATTGGGGAATAAGAATATGCATTTTCAGTAAGGTTGAGTGAATTTGTATTCACCTTGTTGATTACAGACAAACCCATGAGCCTGGCCAGTATTCATTTGGGGAAGAGTCTTAGAAGTTTAGAAATCTGAAAGTTGTTTTTCAGATTTGAAAGTATATGTCCTAGATATTTTGTTGTGGAGAAATAGAAAAAATAATATTATGCGACTCTATTGTGTCAAGTACCCAGAAATCTGAAGTTGTTTTAGAGTGAAGATCAATGGTTAAATTTTATTCCTCTTCAGGGAGGTGGAGACTCTGTAAGAACGAACCTGAGATTTTTAGGTGCTCTTCAAATTTTCAGTCAGAGGTGAAGTGGACAGCAGCAGAAAATTTACTCCAGGTATTCCTCATTGTTGAGATATTTATTTGTTCCTTATAAAGTGAAACAATCTCCATTGAAAGAAAAAGAAATCTGCACTTCACATACTTCTTGTTTTGAAAAGTTTCATTCAGAAATATGGTGAGAAGTATGTTTGGTTTTGAATTTAATGACTGCATATGTTTTGAAGAGAGAGTAAAAAAGTAAGATACATTGTCATGGTAATGGTTCAATAGATGTTTCAAATTTGATGGATCTAGATGTGGCTCCTAGATCTGAAATTTCTTTGTCAAATTTGAAAGACATTGATAGGGAGATTGAAATACATATTCAAAAGATCCAAGATAGATGCATCTTGTTTTTAAGAAGGAAAGTAGGGAAGAAAAAGGTTCAATCATCATATGTTTTTTATGAAAGATTTATTGTTGCGTTAAATGAGATTCCAGTTGATGTTAGATCTCGTGAGTCAGTTTGGATTGAATTATTTTTGGAGCTTGATGATCCTAACTCAGTTAGTTGGTCTTCACCTTTGAGAGAAGAAAGTGTTGCATGTATTAAAGAATGGATAGATGAGATTGAAATGATTAAATCTGAAAATGTACACAAGATTGAGTATAGTGATGGAGATGAATCCGTGAGTGGAGATCTCTCTTATGATGCTGAAGGTGACTCTTATTCTCAGCATGATAGTGTAGATGTGTATTCAGAGAAAGAAGAAAATTATGAGAACATAAGTTGTTGTTCAAATAATCATGAGTTTGTTGAGGTTTCAGATTTGAATGATATAGATCACCTTGTTGTCTTTATCAATCCACAGAGTGTTTTCAACCAAGGTTATGAAACTATGTTGCAACATATAGAAACTTTATGATTAGCATGATAAAGGTCATGATGCAGATGCAAGTTGTTGTAATGACAAAACAAATGTGCATGAAGACATGAGCACTGCAGATTTAATGCATGCATCAGATTGGGATAATGTTTACAACACAAAAGATGAAGCCAAGGAAAATGAAAATGAAGGAGAAGGTTTGCTAAGTAGTGAACAAATCTCATAACTCTTAGATGTTTATCTTAAGATGTATGCATCTAGAAATGTCCTCAATCTCTCATACCTAATCATTATATGTTTTGATACTGATGATGTTCTTAAAGGTGTGAGGTATGATACATATGATATTTCTTTCCCTACATTTGATTTGAATAATGGACAAGATGAAAATGCGTATAAGGTTGATAAATGTGATAATGTGGATTCATATGATATGAAATCAGAATTTGATATGCATTGTGTGGGTCTTGGTGTTAAAGAGAGACAAATTTGAAGTGGTTTTCCCAGATTTGGTATTGGTAAATGAACCATTGGTAGGTGATCATGCATTTTCATGTTTGCAAAAGGCTGATATAAGGTGTGATCAGCATGCTAAGTTGCAATCATTTTATGAGGAAATGTTCCTCTCTAGTTTGCAAGCCTGTATTATGGATGAGTGTCTTCCATTTTTGCAAACTAGCAATCAGCATGTGCCTGATGTTCCCAGTGATCAGATGGAGCAGGGTTACTTTTTTTTTTCAGCTGGGAAATAATTGTAAACAATATGACAGTTTTGTGTCATCTAATGATCAGCATTCAGAGGCGGTTTTTGTTTTTCAAAGATTGATTGATTACCATCATGTTGATTATCTTTTGTGTGATGAGCTAATGAGAAGTTGCAGAGTTTGTGATCAGGCAAATGTAAATGAAACTTCCATCTTACCCTTGATTCATGGAGATGAGAATCATGTGTTTCACAGGGGTAAGCATTGATTCCAATTTTGATGGCATGGGGCCATATGTAAATAATTTCTATTGTATAGTCACTTCGCTTTCAGTTGTGTGATTTTCAATAAGGAGCCCTTGTTTTTGAGAAGAAGAGAAGTGATCTCTTTTTTTGGGTGGTCTGCTCTACCAAAGATTCTAGATTCTTGTGTTGATCTTGCAATCAACCATCCCCAGTTAGAGCCATTGTTGAGACTCATAAAAAAAATTCAATTTGAGAGGCCCATTTTATAATTTTGTTCTGCACTTTCAGAATGGCACCTAATGAATCGACCTGAATCGCCTGGTTTGAGGGCATGAAAAATGAAGCCAGCAATCCTCCCCTGCATGAGTTAAAAGGCAGACAATAAAAAATGCCAAGAAAATGTGATTGTCAGGTGTAAAACCAAATCTTTGTGGCCCTTGCTAGCATTCTCCCTAGCGTGCAGTGAAAAGGGTTCTAAAAGGCCAGAGAAACTTCCAAGTAAATGTCGCCAGGCATAAACATTTATCCCACATTGGTTGTGGCAAGGAAATATTTTGTATTTAAATACAAAGCCACACACAAATTAAGTGTCAAAAGCTTGAGGGATTTTGGCAAGAGGTGGCTCATAGCCCAATGGACCCCACGTGTGTACGCATCTCAAAGCACCCAAATTTTGTAGCGGAAAGGTAAAATAACTAGCGAGCAAGTCAGGCAGATCAACTGTCATCGTAAAAGATCCAATGGATGTCGCTATGACGCGACATAAAGATGCTCAACTATTAATGGTCACGATTTGGCGACTGATGAGATGGTGACCAAGTGGTGGGACCCGACAGGAGAGTAGCTAAGGTAGGTTAAAGGTCAAGATGGTTGGAGGTGTTCAGAAGGTGATCGCATATGATCCAATGGTGGTCGTTAGGTCACGATGGGAAGCTACTCAGTAGAGTATCCATCACGACTAGGAGACAAGGCGGGCCCAAGTCTAGTGGAGGGTTCAGCCTAAGGTGACATGGTGGTTAAGGTGGCGCCCATTTGGATCCAAAGGAAAATTAGAGGCTGACATGTGGCGGGCTCGAAAGAGGGGGTGAGCGGTAAAAAATTCGAGACCTCACAACTTAAACCCAATCTCCAGCTCACTAGCATAAAATGCTAACCCCCAAAAGAATAGAGACTTTGCAAGTGAGCAGATCTACATATGATCCAATGGTGGTTGCTAGGTCACAATGAGAAACTGCTAGGTGGCATATCGCTCATGACCCCATGACAAATAAGAGCTCATTCTGGCGGTGAGTCCAGGTTGTTCTGAGGTGGCAGGACAAGGACCCTGGAGCCAATCACAAGGTGTCACATGGTGACACACAACAGAAGAGGTGGTGGTCCAGTGGCAGTTGAGGTATCGTCTTGGTGGATCTGCAAGTGAATCATAGGGTGCCACGTGGCAGAACATAGATGGAAAATAGAGTAAAAAATCAAATTTAATTCATATAGTTCAAGCTATAGTGGAAATTTCAAAAATTTAAATGACTGTTGTGCATCCGAGAGATTAATGGTTGAGGGATTTATTTTTTGCCTGATATATAAGTGTTATATATCATTGGAAAGCTCTTGATCTGAGGAATCCATTCATGTAGTCAAGTGTAGCCTACAGAAAATATTTTGAGGTAGTTTCCTCAGGATCTCAGAATTTATGTTTCAATTAGAGAGATTGGATTTTCTGCAAGCCAAGTATGTGAACAGTTAATGCTGAAAGATAGGGTAGTTGCCATTGTTAGAGAATGAAATCTGATTTTTTCCTCCCTGCCTTCTTATTCAAGAGTCTTCTCATTTTGTAGGCATCCAAATTTTTTGTGAGCAAGGCTCCTGAATCTTGGTTTTCAATTCTGAGTTTTTTCCAAATTTGTAATACAATGTCCCTTTTTCAAGTAATAGAGTATCTTCTTGTTGTAGATGTTTTCTATTGCAAGTCACATATATGTAAGGCATATATACAGTTTATTAGATTGTCTCTAGGCCTTCTCTAATTTTCAATAAATCTAGTCTTCAAGGGAATTTGCGTTTGTCCTCTCAAAGTGGGAGTGGAATGGGTGTTCTTAGGTACTCTTCAAGGAAGAGTTTAAATTCTATGAACAGTCATTTTGGATTCAGGATAATGTGTGGATATGTATGATCGTCTGTTTGAGTTTAGAATGTATTAATGTCAAGCATTAATACAGGAATATATTTTTCAATAAATTGGATTTGCAATAGAGGTTTTCATTTGCATTATTGATGTATGACTCCATGCCCTTGGATAAGGCACTAGTCTTGCAGATTCTAGGGATCCTCAAAGATTTTTTTTTAGATCAATTATCCTTTTACTTTTATGTTTGTAGGTTTAGTTTGTTCCACCTATCTCATGCTCCAATCTTGTTTAGATGTCAATGTAGATTTAGCCCATCTATAGTAACCTCCTTGTTGTTGAACCTTGTGAGATATATCTGCTTTTGTTGATGCCATATCTCTATAACTGGTTGTATTTTATACATCAAAGGGTGTCCCCCCTAGGTCTTGCAGAACCTGAAGTGTAGGAGGATCATTAGGATCCTATGTTATGTTGTCCAATCCCTGAAGCATTTCATTGATTGAGATTGGCTATTTCATAGATAGTTTGCAGGTGAACTTGGGTTTCTCTTTTTTGAGAACAACAGGTTTCATATCCATTTGGTAAACCTTGAAATCATTAAAAGTTGTAAAAGAAAGAAACATTATGGTTGCCTCCATCTAAGCAATTGGGGCATACCTCTCCTCAAAATCAATGCCTTCAATCTTCATCTTCATCCAGCTTGTTCCAGAATACCCATATTATTCCAATCACATTCTTATATGTCAGTCTATGAACTAATTCCTATATTTAATTCTTCTGAATTTGATCCAGCTCTTCTCTCATTACCTTTATCCAATTTTGATCTTTACAAGATCCTTCTATTGTTTTTGGTTTAATTTATGAAAGTAAACATAACAGGACTTGTTCTTGAGCTACTTTGCTTCTTGTGATGATTCCTTTGTTATTATCTCCAATAATCTAGTCTGTTGAATGATTCTTTTGAACATATCTTGGGGTCTTATGTGTTGGAGCTACTTGAGCTTCCTTTCCTTCTTCTCCTCTAATTTTCTCTTCTCTTTTTCTATCAGCCAATTCATTAGACTCATATCCTACCAATTTGTTAGACTCTTTAGATGTATCTTCATCAATTTTTATATTTTCAATTTCAACAATCTTGTTTAGCCATTTATTGTAATGCCTATATGCCTTGCTTCTTGTTGAGTATCCTAGTAGTATGTCTTAATCTTCTCTACTATAAAACTTTGCAAGATTATCTTCATCTCTTCGAATATAGCACCTGCTTCCAAATACCTTGAAATATTTCATTGTTGGAGTTTTACCTTGCCATAGCTCATAAGATGTCTTCCCATGTCTTTTTTGGCATAGAATTTTATTAAGAGTGTAAACTATACTATGATTTGCTTCTCTCTGATAGAATTTTGGGAGTTCTACTCCTTTGATCATTATTCTAGCTACCTCTTGAATAGTTCGGTTCATCCTTTCTACTACGCCATTCTGCTAAGTTGTTCTAGGGCCAGACAACTGTCTTCTAATACCATTTTTCTCACAAAAGTCCTTAAAATCATTAAAAGTAAATTCTCCTCCTCTATAAGATCTCAAACACTTAATCTTTCTATCAACTTCATTTTCCAATTTAACCTTGAACATCTTGAATTTGTTTAATGCTTCTAATTTCTCTCTTAAAAATGTAACCCATGACATTCTATAAAAATCATCAATCAACGACATGAAATACTTCTCACCTTGTATACTTCTTATTCTAGTTGGACCGCATAGGTCTATGTGCATTAAGTCCAACAATCTAGTGGATGAATACTCCTTTCCTTAGTATGTTCCTTTCCTCTTCTTTCCAACTTGACATTCTTTGCAAATGTTGTTATCTAGTTTGGTCAACCTAGGCAAATCTCTCACTTTACTTGATGAGCTAATCTTCTCTAGGTTGTCAAAATTGATATGACATAGTCTTTGGTGCCAAAGCCAGATATTATTGATCTAGGATAACAAACAACGATTCATATCTCCTTCTAGCAGATACATGTTTCCACCAATCCTTTTCCCTACTGCAATAAAAATTTTGGATCTCATAACCATCATCCTAAAAGACAACATTGTAACCATTTTTACACATCTGTCCAACACTCAAACGATTATGATGCAAACCCTTTACATAGTAAACATTTTCAGTCTTATGTTTTTCATCAAAATAAATACAACCAATTCCCACAATTTGTGTTGTCTGATCATCTCTGAAACTAACAAAGCCACCGTCATACTTTTCAAGATTTACAAACTTACTTTCGTCTCTAGTCATATGATTTGAACATCCACTATCAATTAGCCATTCATCTCTATCTCTTCTAACATGTAAATTAGTAGCAACAGTCTTAGGAATATCAATTTGAGGTACATCTCTTTCTACCAAAAACAAGCAGTCACCATCTTCATAATCTGATTCATCATCTGAAATACCAATATTATCTTTGACATAATAGGATCTCTTGTTAAACTTCCCTTTACCCTCTCTATATTTTTGTCTTGAACCTCTTTCTGGACACCTATTAGCAATATGACCAATCTTTCCACATCCAAATCATTTAAGGGGTAACATACCTTTGTATTTGTCAGTGTCTTTCTTCAGTTTCTTTACAAAGTTTTCTTCCATCTCATTTGAACTTTCATCTTCCAAATCTTCTGCAGAGGCTTTAAAGGAAGATTCGGTCTTAGCTCTGTCTTTTCCAAACTTTCTTATCTTAAATGCTAATAGACTACCATAAAGCTCCTCTTTGGTAAATTTTTTCAGATCATAGGTTTCTTCAATAGCTGAGATCTTGTCATTGTTGTTGTTCAGTAGGGACATCAAAATCTTCTCAATTATATCTTCATCTGTCAAGGTTCTTCCAAGTTCTTTGATTTCATTTACTACACTATCAAGCTTTTGAAAATAGCTAGTTATGTCCTCTCCTTCTTCCATTTTCAAATTTTCATATATGTACTTAGCTGTTAGTTTTTTTAATAATTTAACTTATTCATTTCCCTCATACATATCTCTCAACTTTTCCAAAACCTCATAAGTAGTATTCAATGAAATAACCATTATCAATTGAGTCTTTGATACAGCACTAAATATTGCATACCTTGCCTTTTCATTCTCTTCATAAGCTTGAATCTCATCTAGAGTGGTAAGACCATTTGTTGGTTTAACATTATTATTTTGCACTACTTTCCAAGTGTTTTATCCCAAACAGATCACATAGACTCTTATATTCACTTTCCAAAAACTATAGTCGGATCCTTGAAAGATAGGAATGGTCAATTTATGTGTCATCGGATCAGGATCTACGTTAAGTGGTTAAGTTCTTTTCCAAGGAACCAAAGCTCTGATACGAATTGTTGAATATTCAGGTAACTAAGACGAGGGGTGAACTAGTTCATAACTTAAATAAATTTATCTTATCATTTTGCACATCTCCAATAACCAACATAATTAATTAAGATATATATAGGATGAAAATATAAACTTAGAACAAATCACATAATGAATATTAGATATGACATAGAAAACCCAAGAAGGGAAAAATCATAGAGAATACTAGTTGTCAATATAAAACAATGGTTAAGGTGAATTTTAAAAAGGGTGGATCACTGCTAGAATGCTCAATGCAGGAGGGCACACTTCCCAAAAAAAGGTTCACTATCAAAGAAAGAAAGAAAGAAAGATAGGTAATCTACCACTGTAACACAATTTGCAAAGTCAGACTACTTGTGGTGCCTCAATACCAACACACTTCACACAACATCAATAATTAGATACTTCCTTATCATTCTCACATATCTTCAATAATAATGCCACACTTTTTCATACTAACACAATCAGATCATCCTCATATAAATATTGTCTTCTTGGAAGCATAATCTTCTAAGTCGACCAAGACAGGGATCTAAAATAGGTCAACACTAACCATTATGGTGGTGGGAAGGAATGAGAAGTAGACCATAGCACAAAACACATCAATGGTAAGATCAACATGTTACAACCATTACAAATTCCGGACCAAAATCATGATTCACATGCTACACCAAAGCTGATACACATCCTCGAATACTAGACTTAATCTAGACCTCAAAATCATTGCCCAATACACCAAAAATAAGAATGGAATCAAGATGTACATGAATGCATAGATCAACACCATATCCAATAAATATCTGGATTACCTTCAACTCAACTAATCCATACTAAAGCACAACTTCTAGAGCACCAAAGATTTCAGGGACACATCTTCTAGATCACCAACACTAAGAACACATGTTGACACTAATGGCAACCATTATGTTGAAGTCAATAACAACCAATCATAATTATCAACATCACATTTGCAATAATGGATATCATGCAAAGATATATTATAATCCAAAAATGCAATTGAATAAATATGAATTGCAATTTGCATTTTGGTAGATGCAATCTTTTGTCCGTTTAAACTTCTTATATTATATCATTTTTATATTTTTGCCTTGAAGAAGTAATCTTCAGTTGTGAAAGTCTTTTTGATGCAGAGGTCTACCCAAAATCCTAATTACAAGCCCAAATAAGGTTAGGATAGTGACCCTTCAACTACTCACAAGTGTCCTGCAAGGAAGGACTCTACACCTTGGCTAAAACTACTCACACACTCACTAGTCATAGGCCTACTCAAGATGAGTAAAAGGCTTCAACTTTTCAAAAGTACCTTACCGGTGATCCCTACTCCTTGGGATTTTGTATTTGGCCAATACATAACATCTAAGACCTCTTTCTGGCACTGGTTTTGATCTAGGGTATCAAATCCTTATACCTCCTTTGTAAACCTACCCCTTTGTCTAGTAGCCCTCCTATACCGGTGTTTTGGCATTAACTCAAAAATATTCCACACACCCATATAAAAAAATTAATGTTTTAGAAACCCTTTTGGAATTTATATTAATCCCCAAAATTTTTTGATCAGATCCACAAATATAAGGTCTTCTCCCTTTAGAGGCTAAGAGACTTAATAGGGGTAATTAGTCCTATTTTCCAAAGCAACTACCTTTACCGGTAGACCAAATGAAAAATAAACTTAATAGGAATGAGGGGGTTAGTGAGAAAATTCTAATTCTAGGGTTGCACACCTGAAATCCATCGCTAAGACAAATTATGATGACTATCCTAAAACTTGTCCTAGGTAGTCAGATAGGGATGCCTACCTAAATTTGTTCTTTAATCCACACAAAAAGGTCTCCCCTGCAACAAAAAAAAAACACTAAAATTAAAGGCTTATCTTGCATCCCTCCAAAGGAAGAGTCTTCTAATGGACCGGAGTGCAAGATAAAGTCATTTTGGTTCAAAACCATCTTCAAACCCTCACTTTCAGGGTCACAGTCAGTAAAATGGAGGGTTCTCTCTACTCTAGAATGATTAAGACCTTATACCGCCACCAAAAACTAATAAAATTCATCTCCCTATCTACTCCATGGATTGTGGGGTTCAAACCCATCCGTACAGTCACATACAACACCTGCAAACTCAGAATGTTTGAGAAAACTGAAGTATTTTGATTGTTATTGCTTCATAAACTCGATCTCCAACAACAACCACCTTGGAAATTGGGCCCATAAGGATTATAAAACTCTCCAATATTTTACCACCTAATTTGGAGTAGGTTGGATCCGTTGAAAGGCTTTCCCCAACCAAATTACAAAAAGTTGCACTTTTGAACTCAAAAGTTGCATTTTTGCACTTTTGCTCAAAAAGTTGTCATACTTCCTAAGGTTGGGATCCACACACATGGACCAAAAAAAACACAGAAAAAATGTCTAAAACCTATCAAACACAAATCTAAACCATCTACTACCCCTCTTTACCATATTGTCATAATTTGCTTCTCAAATTGCCTAATTGGTGGCATGGGCTTACATTGTGGGGTTTTATTTCCATACATGAAACAAAAGACACTCTAACATATCCTAAGGTTCCTATTCTTAATCCTCAGGGTCTTGAATATCTTTTTAATGAGTTTCTCCTACACCATACTCCCTAGGAGAAGAGATATCAAGCCCACTTGAGATAAGATTTTGTAAATTTGCACAATGATTGGATATTTGTACACTTGTCATCCAAACCGCCTCAGAATTTGGTTTATCCTACCAAACCACCAACTACTCAATGTACTCCTTGTTCCTTGTCTTCTTTGTGACTCTAGTGTCAATCACTTTGCTCAACTTAGGTGATTCCTATTTTGGAATGGCATTGTCTGCTGCAACCTGCATTGGTTCTTCTTCATTGCCATCACCTTTGAAAAGTGTAAGATCACACACATTAAAGATAGGTGATAATCCAAGATCAAGAGGAAGTTGGATCTCATAGGCATTATGTCCACACTTATTCAATATCGGACATGGTCCAATCTTCTTCTACATGAGTTTTGTGTATTTGCCTTTCGATAGTCTCTCCTTCATCAAATGTACCCATACCAAATCCCCAACATTAAACTGTACATATATCTTCTTCTTATCAACATGACCTTTATACTTCACTGCAGATTGTTGAAGATGAGACTTGAATTGGTCATGCACCTCTTTAATGGTTGATGCAAAGGCTTCACCATCTGCATTAATGGCTTCTTCTTTGGGTAGATCTCTTAACTTCAACACTCCCCTTGGGTGTATGTCATAGACAATATGAAAAGGAGATTTACCGGTACTCCTATTTTTGGTGTCATTGTATGAGAATTCTACCTGTGACAAAATTTTATCCCACTTCTCTCCATGTTGCATTGTTAAACACCTTAATAGGCTCCCCAATGACCTATTGACAACTTTAGTTTGCCCATCTGTTTGAGGATGGTAGGTTGATGAGAAAGCTAGGTTAGTTCCCAACTTCTTCCAAAGAGTCCTCCAAAAGTGACCTATCAACTTCACATCTCTATCTGAAACAATGTTTAGGGGAAATCCATGTATCCAGACTATCTCTTTTAGGAATAAGTCTGCAACATATGATGCATCACAAGAAGTCTTACATGGCAAGAAATGAGCCATTTTACTAAACCTGTCCACTACTACAAAGACATTGTCAATCGTCTCCTTGTTCTAGGCAAACCCAACACAAAGTCCATACTTATGCTCTCCCCTGGCCTATAAGGAATGGGTAAGACTGATATAAACCTGTATTTGTAGACTTCCCTTGGCTTTTTGACATATGCCACATGTTTGCACAAAGTTTCTCACATCTTCCTGCAATTTAGGCCAAAAATAATGTCCCTTCACAAGGTCTAGGGTCTTGTCAAGGCCAAAATGACCTGCCATGGCTCCACAATGCTTCTCCCTAATAATATTCAACCTCATGGAACATTTAGGAATACACAACTTCACTCCCTTGAACAACAATCCATCTTGTATCAAAAACTCAAAAAACTAAATATAATATCGGCCACTCAAAGTTTTTCATACCTTGTATATTTCTCCAAAATCTTCTTCAGCAACATACATACTCTTCAAGGAATCAATACCAACACTCTCCATCTTTATTTGGTTTACAGTCAAAACCCTTCTTCTCAAAGCATTGCAACTTTGTTCTTGACTCCCTTCTTGTGTTTGAGGGTAAATGTGAAATCTTGTAAGGTCTCTACCCACATCATATGCCAGTGGTTAAGCTTCTCTTGACTATTTATGAAACTAAGTGCCTAATTATCAGTAAACACTATGAACTCCTTAGTTAATAAATAGTGCCTCCATTTCTTCAAGGACTATACTAGTGCATACATCTCCACGTCATAAGATGAGTATCGTTTCTTAGCATCATTTAGCTTTTCACTGAAAAAAGCAATAGGCCTTCCTTTCGTACTGAGTACTACTCCAATTGCCATGTGACTTGCATCACATTCCACCTGAAATATCTTGTTGAAGTCTGGTAAGGCAAGGACTAGTTGTTCTACAACCTTCTTCTTCAATGTCTCAAATGAATCATTTGCCTCTTTGGTCCAACTGAACCTCCACTTTTGTCCTCCCTTTATTGTATCAAGCATGGGTGCACAAACATGACTAAATCCTCTTATGAATTTCCTATAAAAACTTGCTAAACCATGGAAGATCCGGACATCATTCATAGTTCTAGGTGTAGGCCAAGATAATATAGCACTCACCTTCTCTTGATCCATTTTTAAATCAGCTTGTGAGATTACAAAACCCAAGTAGATGATCTCTTCCTGCAGGAACAAACACTTCTCCAAATTGATCATTATTTGCTCTTCCTGTAGCCTCTTGAGAACCATATCTATGTGGTTGAGGTGCTCTTCCCTTGTGTGACTGAAGATCAAGATATCATCTAAGTATACTATGACAAATTTTCTAATGAATTCCACCAAGACTTCATTCATTAACCTCATAAATGTACTAGGTCCATTGGATAACCCAAATGGCATGACTTTCCATTCATATAACCCCTCATTAGTTTTAAAAGTTGTTTTCCATTCATCCCCTGGCCTTATTATAATCTGATGGTATCCACTTTTTAGATCCATTTTTGTAAAGTATTTAGCACTCCCTAAGAAATCAATCAAATTCTCTATTCTAGGGATTGGGAACCTATACCTTATGGCTATCTTGTTGATGGCTCTTGAGTCTGTAAAAAGCCTCCAAGTTCCTTCTTTCTTGGGTGCAAGGACTGTCAGTACTGTACATGGGCTTAGACTTTTGCCAATCAGTCCTGATTCAAGAAACTCTTCAATCTGCCTTTCCATTTCTGCATTTTGGTCTGGGGTGAGCTTGTAGGCTGCTTTGTATGGCAATATATATCCAGGGATTAGATCTATGCAATTAAAAGTCTCCCTTACCAATGGTAGGGACCTTGGCATTCCATTTGAGATGATGCCTTGATTTTTATCAAGCAACTATCTGACTGTCGGGTCTATGTGCTTTGCTCCTCCTTCTTTCTCTTTTGTAAACTGCTCTTTCCTTGTCACCTTGGGACAAGGCATGAGGGCATAGCAAAGTGCACCTTTCTCTATAATCTCCTTCATGAACAGTTTAACTTTTACTATCAGCACTCTTGTATCCTTCCCTTTTGATTTCATCTCTTCCTCTATCAGAGCTAAGAGTTTTATCACTTTCCCATCTTTGGTGATTGAGTAGGTATTCCTCAACCCATCATGATGAGTCTTCAAGTCATACTACCTTGGTCTCCCAAATAAGAGATAACATGCATCCATTTTGGCTATGTCAAATAGCAATATATCCTTGTAAGACCCAATCCAAAACTCCAACCAAGCCTTCTCTTCCACCACTGCTTTCTGACCTTGGGTGAGCCATGAAACCTTATAGAGATATGGGTGAGGTAGCTTCCTAAGTTTAAGGTTATCTACCATATCAAGTAATACAAAAATTTTAGTGGATCCGGAGTCTATCAGAACCTTGCATACCTTTCCTCGTGCCTTGCAAGTGGTTTTGGAGAGAGATTTCCTTTGTGTAGGCTCCTTGCTAGGTACTTCATGGTGGTTAATTCTCTCCTCATCATCAGGGCCTCTCCTCTTTTAGGATATCCATAACTATCAGGAGCATTCACACTTTGATAAGTGCTTGCACTTGCCACACTTTGACAATTAGATTCCTGCACCAAATTGCTTTTCCTTTCTCCCATGGAGCTAGAAGCCTTCTCTGGACACCTATTGGCCATATGTCCTTCTTGATTATAGCTATAGCACCTAGGAGGTCCTCTACCTTGGGATCTCCCCCTAGAGGGTGGTCTTCTACCCCTAAATCTCCCTCTTGCATTGTAGCCTCCTCCTTGATTGTAACTGCTCTCTCCTCTATTACCTTCTTGATTAGAGTCTCCCTGATAACCAAAACCATTTCCTCTACCTCTGAAAGGGCCTATTCCTCCTCTTTTTTGTCTCCCTTTACCTGTAACATTTTGATCCTGCCTTCTCTTCAACTTCTCCTCCACCTTGAGTGCCAATTGAAAATACTTTTGGACTATCTCTGGGGTGTGGAGATTTAAGTCTTCTTGGATTGTAAATATCAACCCATTGAGATACCTTGCCACCTTCTCATCTTCACTCTCTTTCACCTTAGTCCTCACACACAACTTCATCAACTTCTCGGTAAAGGAACTCACGTCCATCTCCTTTTGTTTCAAATTTTGTCTCCTCCTATGCAATTGGATATTGTAATCCATTGGAACATAGACTTATTTGACCAAATATATCATCTTCTTCCTTGTAGATATTCTTCTCTTTCCCTCTTTCATCCTCTCATCTTGGATGAAAGTCCACCAATTTAATTCAGCCCCTTTCATTTTGGATTGGGCCATCTTCCCCCTCTGGTGGTCTGGTATGTCTTCACTTTCAAAAAAAATGTCCAAGGAGTCTATCCACTCCATCACGGTATCAGGATCCATATTGCTTACAAATACTAGTAGATCCATCTTCACATCCATTTTTCTTCTCTCCATGGACTTGAGGACAATCATCAGGGGTCTCTGGTCTGCAAGTACCTCTAACTCTTCCTGCATACGGATCTCCTCTTCATCCCCTTCTTCTCCAGAGTCTCTCTCTCCCCTCTCCACTTTGTCCTTCAATCGGTCCATCTCATTTCTTAAGGCCTAATTCTCAACCTTGACTGTTCTTCTCTCTACCATCTGCTTCTTCACCAAATCATTCAACTCTGCATTGGTCATTCTGGAAGGTGCCTCATGGGATCCTTCTTCTTCTGACATCTTGTCTTCTCCTTCTCTTCCAAAGGACACTCCTTTGCTCTGATACCACTTGATGCAGAGGCCTACCCAAACTCCTAATGACAAGCCCAAATAGGTTAGGATAGTGATTCTTCAACTACTCACAACATTATTTCAAGGAAGGACTCTACACCTTGTTTGAAACTACTCACACACTCACTAGTCATGGGCCTACTCAAGATGAGTAAAAGGCTTCAACTCTTGAAAAGTACCTTACCGGTGATCCCTACTCCTTGGGATTTTGTAGTTGGCCAACACATAACATCTAAGACCCCTTTCCAGCACTTTTTTTGATCTAGGGTATCAAATCCTTGTACCTCCTTTGTAAGCATGCCCCTTTGGATAGTAGTCATCCTATATTGGTGTTTTGGATTTAACTCAAAAATATTCCACACACCCATACAAATAACTTAGCATTTTAGACACCCTATTGGAATTTATATTGATCCCCAAAATTGTTTGATCAGATCTAAAAATATAAGGTCTGCTCCCTTTAGAGGCTAAGAAACCTAATAGGGGTAATTAGCCCTATTTTCCAAAGCAACTACCTTTACCGGTAGACCAAATGAAAAATCAACTTAATATACATGTGGTGGTTAGTGAGAAACTTCTAATTCCAAGGTTGCATGCCTGGAATCCATCACTAAGATAAATTATGATGATTGTCCTAAAACTTGTCCTAGGTTCATCACATACGGATGCCTACCTAAATCTGTTCTTTTCTCCACACAACAAGGTCTCCCCTACAACAAAACACAAAAACAATAAAATAAAAAGGCTAATCCTACATCCCTCCAAAGGAAGAGTCTTCTAATGGACTGGATTGCAAGACAAAGCCATTTTGGTTCAAAACCCTCTCCAAACCCTCACTTTCCGGGTCACAGTCAGTAAAATGGAGGGTTCTCTCTACTTCAGAATGATTAAGACCTCAGACCACCACCAAAAAAAAAAAAAAATTCATCTCCCTGTCTACTCCATGTATTGTGGGGTTCAAACCAGTCCGTACAGTCGCGTACAACACCTGCAAACTCGGAATTTCTGGGAAGACTGAAGTATTTTGATTATTATTGCTTCATAAACTCCAACTCCAACAACAAACCTTGGTAATAGATCCCACAAGGCTTATACAAATCTCTAGTAGTTTCCCACCGGATTTGGAGTAGGTTAGAGCCATTGAAAGGCCTTCCCCAACCAAATTACAAAACATTGCACTTTTGCACTCAAAAGTTGCATTTTCAAAAGGTGCATTTTTACACTTTTTCTCACAAAGTTGCCATACTTCCTAAGGTTTGGATCCATACACATGGACCAACCAAAAACACACAAAACATTTCTAAAACCTATCAAACACAAATCTAAACCATCTACTACCCCTCTTTACCATATTGTCCAAATTGGCTTCTCAAATTGCCTAATTGGTGACATGGGCTTACATGGTGGGGTTTTATTTGCATACACGAAACACAAGACACTCTAACACATCCTAATGGTCCTATTCTTCATCCTAAGGGTCATCGATAGCTTGTTAATGAGGTGCTCCTACACCATACTCCCCAAGAGAAGAGATCTCAAGCCCACTTGAGATCAGAGTTTGTAAATATGCACCATGATTGGATACTTATTCACTTGTCATCCAAACCGCCTCAGATTATGGTTTATCCTACCAAGACACCAAGTACTCAATGTACTCCTTGTTCCTTGCCTTCTTTGTGACTCTAGTTTCAATCACTTTTCTCAACTTAGGTAATTCCTGTTTTGGAATGGCATTGTCTACTGCAACCTGCATTGGTTCTTCTTCTTCATTGCCATCACCTTTTAAAAGTGTAAGATCACACACATTAAAGATAGGTGATAATCCAAAATCAGGAGGAAGTTGGATCTCATAGGCATTATGTCCACACTTCTTTAATATCGGACATGTTCCAATCTTCCTCTGCATGATTTTTGTGTATTTGCCTTTTGGTAGTCTCTCCTTCTTCAAATGTACCCATACCAAATCCCTAACATTAAACTATACATCTCTCTTCTTCTTAGCAGCATTAGCTTTATACTTCACTGCAGATTGTTGGAGATGAGACTTGACTTGGTCATGCACCTCTTTAATGGTTGATGCAAAGGCTTCACCATCTGCATTAATGGCTTCTTATTTGGGTAGATCTCTTAACTCTAACACTCCCCTTGGGTGTATGCCATACACAATCTGAGAAGGAGATTTACCGGTACTCCTATTTATGGTGTCATTCTATGAGAATTCTGCCTGTGACAAAATTTTATCCCACTTATCTCCATGTTGCCTTGTTAAACACCTTAATAGGTTCCCCAATGACCTATTGACAACTTCAGTTTGCCCATCCGTTTGAGGATGGTAGGCTGATGAGAAAGCTAGGTTAGTTCCCAACTTCTTCCAAAGAGTCCTCCAAAAGTGACCTATCAACTTCACATCTCTGTCTGAAACAATGTTCAGGGGCAATCCATGTATCTGGACTATCTCTTTGAAGAATAAGTCTGCAACATATGATGCATCACAAGAAGTCTTACATGGCAAGAAATGAGCCATTTTAGTAAACTTGTCCACTACTACAAAGACATTGTCAAATCCTCTCCTTATTCTAGGCAAACCCAACATAAAGTCCATACTTATGCTCTCCCATGGCCTAGAAGGAATGGGTAAAGGCTGATATAAACCTACATTTGTAGATTTCCCCTTGGCTTTCTGACATATGACACATGTTTCCACAAACTTTCTCACATCTTCCTGCAATTTAGGCCAAAAATAATGTCTCTTCACAAGGTCTAGGGTCTTGTCAAGGCCAAAATGACCTGCCATAGCTCCACAATGCTTCTCTCTAATAATATTCAACCTCATGGAACATTTAGGAATACACAACTGCACTCCCTTAAACAACAATCCATCTGGTATCAAAAACTCAGAAAACTCAATATGATACTGGTCACTCAAAGTTTCACATACCTTGTGTAATACCCTAAAATTGGTTATCTAAACCATGGACCCCTAATCTCGACAACATCACCAAGGTCCTAACCAAAGGCAATTAAATCAATCTTGAGCACATTAATTAATTCTTCAATCATCAAATATTGCATGGCAAGTCAATTACTCAATATTAATTAAATATTTATTTAATTAATTGAATCATTCCAAGAATATCGTTTTTGATCAATTATCCTGTTTAATTTATTAAATATCCTAGCATATTTAATTAATTATTAAATTTGTCATTTAATCATGCAAAAAAGGAATTAATCACAAAGAAAGAGTTAAATTGAAAATAGAATAAAAGAATTGAGAGAGAAATCAAACTTGAGATGTTATTTCTTTTTCTAAATTTAGAACTTGAAGTCAAAAAAGCAATTAAATTGATTATTCTTTAAAATTAGAACTCAGAGCTTTTCAGAAAAAAGAATTTCAGTTGCATTAAAAAGACTCTTTTCTTGAATAAATCAAAGAATTTTCTATTTTTATCACAAATGCATGGAATTAATTAATTCTTATTTCTAATGCAACTTGAACTTCCTATCTAAATGCATTTCAATTAAACTATAATTGGAATCTATCTCAAGGTTAATTGAACCTGATTTCTCAATTATTTTCAATTAATCCTAAATTGAGCTTTTTCATTATCTCTCTTGCGAATTCTCTATAAATTCAGCCTTTAGCTCTCATTCAAATCACCACAAAGATATTTGAGAAACACCTTGCAAATTATTATTATGCTGATTTTTCTCTGGAGTCATTGAAGATATTGTGCGTTTGAGATTATTTGCATCTTAGTTTATCTTTTTGCATCCATATTTAATTTATTCCATATTGCTTGAATCATTATTGCTTGAATTATTCATCCATCTTGCATCCATATCATGCTCATATAGATTAAATCCTTCATCTTGGTGTAGTCTAGTCACTGGTATTGCTTATAAAAATCTGAGAGCAATCTTATACTCGCATCTTTTAGAAGGCAATTAGTCACTTTTTTATGGTTTATTATTTATTGATTATTGATTTACTAACCATAGATGTAATGACTTAATTGAAGTGTTGTGCCTGCAGCTATCAGACCTCTTTTCACTTTTTCACACACACATTTCTGGCACCCACCATGGGGCAGAAGACTACATTTTTTGGCCTCCAAGACTGACTTTTTATTTTTGTTATTTTTTAGGTTTTTGTCTTTTCAGATTTTCATTCGTACAGTCTCTACATAGTATTATATGACATTTCTCACAGGCCAAAATGACAAACTGCAGGTGTCGTACGAACTGGAATCCTATATTGTACGATCTAAATTTTTCACAGCCTAATCAATTTTTTTTGTATTAAGTATCATAGAATCACAAAGCTCATTTTTTGTTCATTCAAGCATCCACATTACAATGAGACAAATACAACCAATGGAAGACCAAGAGTCACAACTTAGAATTCTACACAAAGGTGTCCCTCATGGGAGTTGAACTTGGGTCTCCACGTTGAGAACTCAATGCTTTAACCAACTAAGCTCAACCCCTTGGACCAGCCTAATTAGTTTTTGCAGAATGCTTGTCAAAGAATATGCTTGTCGCACAAAGACAATATAAGTATTGATTCATTGTCTTTGTAGGTTGCCTGAGAAGAATCAACCAAACATCGTGTATTCTTTAAATTCATTTTTAGGCACCTAAATTAGTATCTAGTTAAAGAACAAATCTGTATTTTGTGTTTTAAGTAAATTCTGAGAGGTAGGAGAGTATGCTCTTATCTTTTCAGACAATCAGAAATCTAGACCCTTGAGGCATTTTCTTTGTATGAGATTTGTACATCTTTAGCAAGCCTGCCCTCTCGAGGAGCTTAAAAACTTTTAAAGTCATTATGGCCGGTGTGAGGGGAACGACCTAAGTGGGAATGGCTAAATGCCAAGTACTCCAACCCACTATAAAATAAATGTGATTTGATGAAAATCAAGTCAACGAAAGTGCTCGGGAATAGCTCTCCTCAGTACCTTTGGGTATATTAAACCTTGGTTTTCAAGGCTGGGAGACCTCTTAATTGAGTTTATACCTCGATGCACCGAATGGACCCCTTACTAGTTCCAATTCAAAATAGAAGCTACCTGGTTCACCTCCGAAAGGGGGGATAATCTTTGTGCAAGAGAGATAGTAACTCTCCCAAGATACTTGTCATTTTGTGCCCCCATTAGCGTTTGGAGTTGGATAATACGGCATTGAGAATCCATTGTGTGAGACTCAACGGCCATATTCTGATTAGCTATTGGGTGTGTACCTGAGTCGACAAGCAAGGGTTTTCTTCTCTCACCAAATTCTATAGGGTTTGCATGATGTGATTGGAGTTACTATTCATATTACGTGTTTTTTGTGTTTTCATCTCTCAAACTAAAATTGAAATACCAAAACTGGAGAAAACAAGAAACAACTCAGTGATCAAAAACTCTGTCCATGTCAGAACTAGTCTATCTTAAGTCAAAATTATGTCCGAAACTAGTCTATCCTAGTCAAAAATCAGTCCATCTCAAAATTGGTCATACTTAGTTGTCATACTCAGCTATTGAAAACTCAGAATTTAGTCTTTGTCCTGTGAACAGTCATACGAATCTAATCATTTATCGTCCTGTTTCATATCCTGTATCGTACGAGTCTAATTATTTATCATCTGAGCCCCAATATTGTGTCGTATGAATCCTAATATTCCGTCATTTGATGTTGAATCTTGTGTCGTACAATAAATAATTGCATTGAATAGTTTATCATTCTATACATACCCATCTGTCGTACGGTAATAGGAAGCAACTCGTATGAATCTTTGATTTTGTCAGAATAGAACAATCAAACTTGCCTAAACTAAATCTACAACAAGCATAATACTGGCGATCATCATCCTAATCATAAACACATCAAGACAGTGTACCTCTGCCATTTGTGCTGCACAATTTGGTCGATCATCTTTCAGCTAGTTCAAACAACTATTATCAAACTTAAGTCACTTAGATAACGTCTTATACAGGATAGATCATTCCTAAAACCAGACTGAATCTTAGTCACTATTCTTGAATCAACTTAGATAAAAGTCTTATACAAGATAGATATTTCTTGAAACCAGACTAAATCTTAGTTGCTTTTCTCAAACAAATATGTTAACCGAACAACTAGCTCTGAATTTGACCTTGACCTCTGCATCACAAATAGCTTTAGGTCACACTAATCCATAAAAATGTCTACTCAAACCAGGAGCTCTTATAAGAAAGAGGCCAAAAGCAAAGGACAAACCTTCACATATCAAGATAACCCATATTACATGAGGGACCCACTCACTGATAAACCTTCATCATCAGGGATACCAATTTTTGATGAACCTGAATCTCTCACTATACATGAGATGGAACACAATGACAAAGACAACCTTAGTATTCACGAAACTGATAATGATTCCTCATCAAGTGAAGCTGAAGATTCTCAGCCTCCCAAAAAAGATATTCATAAATATCAAAAGGATAAGGATTTCTGAAAAGTGATGAAGGCTATCATAGCTAGAGAAAAAGAAGACTATTTTCTAGAGCTAGCAAAACAAGGTGCCAAACTTCCCACTGGATATGACGTTCAGACTCTCATCACTAAAAAAGAAGAAATACCTATAATGATGGTCTACAAACAATTACTAGCCTTACGAACTGAGATCACAGAACTAAAAAACAAGGATAAATCCCCAAAACAATATTCTCTAGAGACAATATGCCCATTTCCATTTGACAAAAACATATACATGCCTCCATTCCCTTCACAAGTTGAGATCCCAAAATTTGACAAATATGATGGTACCTTAGATCCTCAAGATCATGTCAAGGAATTTTGTGCTGCCTATATGGAGTTCATGCATGATCAAACATATCTCATGCGCCTTTTTCCAAGGAGTTTGGGAGGACAAGCTATGGAATGGTTCTCAAGTCTACCTAAAGGAATAAAAATGTTTGAAGAACTAATCCAACTATTTTTACAACAATACTCATACAACATTAGACATCCTGTGACTATGATTGAGCTTTGCAATACTAAACAGAAAATAGGGGAGCCTTTTCTTACTTTCCTCCAACATTGGAGAAAGATGTTCTCTAGGTATTCACGACCTCTCCCAGATTTTGAGAAAATGGATATATTTGTCAACAACTTGGTCCCAGAATTGAAATATAGTATCCAAATGCAAGTACACCCATCATTTAACAAAATGGTAGATAATGTTATTTGAATGGAAGATGTGCTTATAAAGAAAGGAGATATCATGCCTTGGAAAGAAACACAACTAGGATCTATCTCTAAAGAGAAGAACAAGTATTGGAAGTATGGCAAAGACAACAATAAGAACGTTCTTAATGATGAAGTAGTAGACATTGTTAAAACCAACTCAAAGCCCATGATATTCAACTTGGCTAGTAGCACTCAAAGCAGCTGAAACCACAGCAGAAAATCCTCCGAAGAAAGAAAAAGAGTGGTTCAAAGAGAAACCTTGGCTTTCGAAACCTAGACAGGAATTCATTCCTTTGGAGGAATCATACAAATCTGCTTTCAAAACTCTATTGGCAAAAAATCTAATAATGTTAGTAGATAATTCCAGGCCATATGAACTGGAAGTCAAACCAAAATGGTGGAGAGAAAGTAAACACTGCGACTACCATTGGAATAAAGGTCATAACACAAACAACTGCATGAAGCTCAAGCATTAGATTCAAGATCTCATAGATGCTGGTAAAATTGTTGTCGAGAAGCACCCAACCAATGCTAGTCACAAAGCATTTAAGGACCCTTTACCTGTTTACAAACAAGGTGAATCCTCAAAGACCAAAGGAGGTGCCAAAGTAAATTATACTTATACTAGAAATGACAACGTCATCAACATGATTGAACCTTGCCAATTTGAATATTGTAATATGATTATAATCCAAGATAAACAAAATGAATCATGATATGCAAGAGCTATGACCCGTTCTCAAAAGAAAGTAGCTCTCCAAGGAGATAGTTCTTCAACTCTGGCTCAAGCAACATCAAACCTACCAGCCTCGTCAAACAAACAAAAAGAATCAACATTTGATAAATTTAAAAGGCTAACTTCAACATCATCCTCTGGATATAGCATTGTTGAACAATTGAAAAGGACAAATTCTCAAATCTCAATCTTTGAATTACTAAAAATCTCTTCTACTCACAAAGAGATCTTGGACAACGCCTTGCTTACCACTAATGTTCCAAAAGATTTAGACATTGATCGGTTTCAATCCATGGTGGGTCATCTGACTTCACCTCACTATCTGACCTTCTCTAAAGAAGATGACAACTTGCTAAATCATCCACATAACCAGCCATTGCACATTGAAGCCATGATCCATAAACATAGAGTCAAACGTGTTTTTATAGATGGAGGTACGGGGTTGAATATTTGTACTTACAGTCTTCTTACACAACTAGGATTTTCTGAAAAATGTCATTGATCCGGGCAAGAAAATAACAATTAAAGCTTATGATGAAGAGGAAAGGACCTCTAAAGGTCTAGTATCATTACCAATCAGGGTGGGACCTATAGAAAGAGATGTCATTTTACATGTACTTGATCTTCCTCTATCATACAATATCTTACTGGGTAGGTCGTGGATTCATGAAATGAAGGCAGTTCCATCTACATACCATCAATGCTTAAATTTTCCCTACAATGAAGTTGAAGTCAGTATTCCTGCTGATACAAATGTCCCATGTAATGCTTTGAAAAAAGGTGTTGATACTTATGTGCCTCACAATAGAGAAGTATCTACAAATGAAAATCCGGAAGCTTAGATGAAAGACTTAGAAAAGAAATTGAAGATTACTAATACCGGCATGGATGGCTACAAGATATAACCGGTACTTTCATTAGTCTCTCTCCCTCCATCACCAAAATAGTTGGGCAAACCATCAGAGGCTATGAGAACACAAACTTCAGCTTCGAATATCATATATGATGGTCTTTTTGTATAGTCTTCTACTTTCCTGGCAGATAAAATAGAAGAGGATGCACTTCTTAAATGGCTTTTCAAGGAAGATAGTCAAAATGAGGAAGTACGACATTGTGATATTTCCTCAACCCAATAAGGTCCTGGCTACAAGATGATTTAACACATGGGATATTCAGGTACTAGTCCCCTAGGCAAACATCAAGAGGGTATTATTGAATCAATTCAGCTGCAAACAAAATCAACAAATGATAAGGCTGGACTGGGGTACAATCCGAAAAAGACATCAGACCAAAAAAATGCTTCTAAGTCTAAGTGGCAGAAAAGGATATTGCCTTCAACATTGCAGGAAACAAACACTCAACAAACTCAAGTAGAGTGTGTAAAAGAGAAAGAGGAATCAATAGTCAAGAAAGAAGAAATATTTAGCACTCAAGCTCTGATGGTGTCAGCTACCACAGTACAAGGAGTTAAAGTCCCAGAGGATATAAGAGATGAAGTAGAAAGAATCAAAGAATTGTTTGCACCACTCAAGGTTCCAATCACATACACTGGTAGGCAACAAGTAGAAGATTCAGAGACTGATTCAAATGAGTATGAATGGGGTCTTAATCACCTCTTAGATACATCCACTACAAAAACTTTAGAAGAGTCTACTAGTATCATAGATGATACTCAAGAGATAATGTGCATAAAACTAGAAAAAGAAATACAGGAAATCAGACTAAAAAGACAAGCAAACTATGAACAAGGGTTGAAGGAAGGAAGAATACCAGAAATTTTTTCATCTATTATATACCCCTCTAATAAAATAGAACAAATCAAGTATAGCACTACATAGGAAGAATTGGAAGCTACAGAAGAAGAACCACTCATCAGTCCAAAGGAATCTGAATGGAGTAGATGATAGGGAATCACAAAAACATCAAGATCATATCAACAAGTGTGTCGAATATAAATGATAAATAAGCCAGATCTTGAAGGAACTTGCAGCATTAAAGATGTTGGTGTTGATACCATACATATACTCACGAAATCACTTGAAGAAGACTCGGAAACTTCATCCGATGACTCTGATGACTCCGACAACAGTCCTATTCTTGACAATATCTACTTAGCATCCAACTCTGAATCATCTGATTTAAATGATGAAAATCTGTCTACTAATCTTATTGTTGTTGAACCATGGTACGAAGTCCAGTCTGGCATAGAGAATGACGCTACAAGTATGTCTATTGGATTAGGTCAATTAAATATTAACATGCACTTTAATAATCATATTCTGACTCTTCCTGGTCTCGAGACATTTATGCAAGGTCTCTTTCTGAAACTCAACTTTTCGATCCACAGTTGTGATGATAATATCGTGAACTCCTTCGAACCTATCCAATATTTATCCTTAGTACATCCAAAACTAATTGATTGTACTTTACAAGACTAGCCCATGAATATACCTACTTTTGCCAATGACTATACGTTATCCTATTATCTCAATGCAATTGAACCTATGGACTCTTCCATGAGTGAACAAAGTGAAAACATGACTGAAACATATATCAAGTATCTTAGTCGCAAAAATAAGAAAAATATAAAATAAAAGATCTGATGGTGAAAACCACATTGTGGCGGTGTTAGAATCTAAAAAAGAGAAAATAAAGGACGTACCTAAGGGTGAAAACCTCTCTGAGGCGCCTGAAGGTGAGATACTTGATATACTGCCAAGTCACTTCTAGGAAAGGTCTTCTATATTGATCGAGCCAACTCAGCCAGTGAACATTGGGAATCAAGAGACACCACACATCATTCATGTAGCTCAGTCACTATCAGCAGAAGAATTGAAAGATTTCACTCATCTCTTTTCAGAAAAAAAGATCAATTTTGCATGGACATACTCTGATATTCCAGGTCTGGATCCTGATCTTATCATGCATCATCTTTCTATCACACTAGGATTTAAACCAGTCAAGTAAAAACTTCGTAAGATGCACCCTCATGTGGCACTACTAGTCAAAGTTGAGTTAGAAAAATCGCTAAAAGATGGATTTATCAAAGCTATAGACTATGCAGAATGGATTTCAAACATAGTACCTGTGTCAAAGGCAGACAAATCTATTAGGGTTTGCACAGACTTCAGAGATCTCAACAAAGCTTGTCCAAAGGATGACTTTCCATTACCAAACATTGATATGATAGTCGATATGACTGCTGGATGTGAGATGTACTCACTAATAGATGGATTCTCTAGCTATAATCAGATTAAAATAGCCCCTGGAGATCAAGAAAAGACAGCTTTCACCTGTGCATGGGGAAGCTTGTGCTAGAATGTCATGCCATTTGGGATGAAGAACGCAGGAGAAACTTATCAAAGAGCAGTAACTATTATCTTTCATGATATGATGCATAAGAATATGGAAGACTGTGTTGATGACACTTTAGTAAAGACTATGAAGAGATCCACGCATATTCAAGAGCTAGGCCCTATACTAGATAGAATGGAAAAATTCAAACTCCGGCTAAATCCAAAAAAAGGTGCATTCAGAGTGACATATAGTAAACTACTTGGCTACTTTATTTCAAAGAAGGGAATCGTGGTTGATCCTAAGAAGGTCCAAGCTATAATGGAAATGCCACCTCCGAAGAACATCAGTCAAATGAGAAGTTCACAGGGACAGCTTCAATCAATTAGACGCTTCATTTCTCAACTGGCAGACAAAGCTCAACCTTTCACAAAAGTATTGAGGAAAGGAGTAATATACAACTGGGATCGAGAATTTGAATGGCACCTTCAGTAAATCAAAGAGTACTTGTCTAATCCACCAATACTGATGTTGCCAATTCAAGGCAAACCATTGATCTTATACATATCAGCCACTGATTCATCACTAGGGGCACTTCTGGCACAACGGGATGAAAATAAAAAAGAGAGAGCTATATATTACATCAGTAAAACATTGGTGTCTTATGAAATGAACTACACCATAATAGAAAAAGCATGCTTGGCATTATTCTTTGCATCATAAAAATTGAGACACTACATGTTAGCACATTCAGTCAAGTTGGTGGCTAAGATTGATCCACTCAAGTATCTTCTCAACAAAGCAACACTCACTGAAAGATTGGCAAAATGGGTCATGGTACTTATAGAGTTTGGTATTGAATATGTGGAAGGAAAAGCCATCAAAGGATAGGTAATTGCAAATAAACTCACTAAAGCTCCACTTGAAGACACTCAACCATTACATATAGAGTTTCCAGGTGAATCAATAATGCACCTTACTCAACAACCCTGGAAAATGTTCTTTGATAGGTCTTTCACTCAAAATGGTTCTAGTGCTGGAATACTATTTATTACTCCTCAAAAGTATTCAATCCCAAAGTCTTATAAGATTGTATTCCCTTGCAAAAAACAATATTGCAGAATATGAAGCTTTGGTCAATGGGATAAAGCTAGCTATAGAATGGAAGGTTGCAGAATTACACATCTATGGAGATTCTCAGCTAATCATCAATCAAATCAATGATACATATCAAACTCGAGATGAGAAAATAATGCCTTATAAGAGGATGGTGGATGACCTTAAGAAAAAAATTTCTTTTGTATCATTCCAACAAATCCCCAGATCTACAAACAGAGCAGCAGATGCTATGGCCACCTTGGTGTCTATACCTGAGTTACAGAAATCTAATTTTTGCTTTGAATTCCTCATGGAAGAGTTACATTACCCTGCATATGATTCTCTTGAGTCTCAAATAGTCTATTCTATTATTGGACATGACTCATCCTGATACAGCCACATTTACTCTTATCTGCGTGACCAAAGTGTTCCACAAAATCTTACACATGATGAGAAAAGAAACTTAACCCGAAACACTTCACAGTACGTCATCATTGCTAGCGATTTGTTTAGGTGAGTTTTGGATGGTAAATTTCTTAGTTGTCTAGAAACTAAAAAGTCTAAATGTGCATTAGCAGAAGTCCATGAAGGTATTTGTGGATCTCATTTGAATGGTCTTACTTTAGCTAGGAAACTACTAAGGGCTGGCTACTACTGGCCAAACATGGAGAAGGATGCTATAAAGTTTTCTAAGACTTGTGAGAAATGTCAGCTACATGGAAATCTCATACATGCTTCAGCAAGGGATCCCATGCCCTTCATCACACATGGGCCTTTGATCTCATTGGTTAGATCTATCTTGCATCATCTAACGGATATAAATTTATCATAATAGCCACTGAGTATTTTACTAAGTGGGTAGAAGTGGTTCCGCTGATAAAAGCAACCAGCAAAAAAGTAGCTCAGTTCATCCTAAACCATATCATTTGCAGGTATGGGATACCTTCGTCCATCGTGACTGACAATGGAGGACAATTCAAGAATAAAGATCTAGACGGGCTTTGTGAGAAATTCAAAATTAGACAACACTGGTCATCTATATATTACCCCCAAGGTAATGGACAAGCTGAGGCATCCAACAAAAACCTACTGACTATCTTGCACAAAATAGTGAACAAATCTGGGAAGGATTGGCATCTATAGCTCAATCCTGCATTATGGGCTTACAGAACAAGTATTAGAACACCTACTGGGGCTACACCTTTCTCTTTGGTGTATGGGTCTGAAGGAGTATTACCTATTGAAGTAGAAATAACATCTCTAAGAGTTTCTTTGCAAGGTCTTGTTACTGATGAAGAGTATAGAATATCTAGATTGCAAGAACTTGAATTGTTGGATGAATGTCGAAAAGTGGTATTTGATCATCTCAGAGTGTATCAAAAGAGAATGTCTAGAGGATATAACAAGAAGGTTTGACAAAGAGAATTTTAGGTTGGTGACCTAGTTCTGAGAGAAAATCCTAAAAATCAACAGTTTTGAGACAACAAAGGAAAGTTTGAACCCAACTGGCTAGGTCCCTACATCGTTACTGTAGTATTTGGCTTTGATGCCTATCAGCTCTCAATATCGAAAGGAGAACAAATTCGTGAACCGATTAACAACATCCATTTGAATAAATTCTTCACTTAGCATTCTCTACTCTAGCAACCTATACAACTAAAAAATGTCCTAAAAAAAACTCATAAAAATCATAAAAAGTCCTAAAAAAAATAAATAAAAATGCCCTGGTAAAAACCTATTAAATAGGCACCTTGGTGAAAAAAAAAAAAAAAGGAAGAATCTCTGCCAAGTAGGTGAAAACCTGGAAAACGGGCACCTCTTGTACTCAACGCTCCATCTATCAACGCAACGTTGGCATTTCCTGCTTTCATGCATCTTTATTATTGCTTGTACATATATTTTAGTCACTTTTGTGACATTCTAGTTCATTGGAACCCTCATGGCTTGAAACTAATTAATGTCCTAGCCTCAGGTTAATAGACAGAGAAATTTACATGTCCTAAGCAGTATCAACCAAGTAGTGAAACCTGGTCTTCCACTCAAAGTCACTCACCTATCTCTTGACTACTGAAGAGTTTTATCACTGAGTACACAAGCAAAACAACAAAATTGAAAACAATCACTAAACAGTTTGAGATATGAATGAAAATTTACTTTGTATGCTATCTTTTATATTGATTTTTAATTATTATCCCTCTGAGTAACTCAAGGAAGTCTATCTTGACTAAGAGGAGAAAGGATTGGCGGCATAATATTTTCTTTGTTTTCTGCTTGTAGGAATGATTCTGATGATCTGGAAACATCTAATAAGTTGGGTGTTTGTGATAGGAGCCTTCACATCAAGGTGAAATCGCCACACATATCTTGACTCCACTTATTCTACAGGGAGGTTCCCATCATTTCTTTGTCTGTTTGGAGGGAATTTCTTTATCACGCAATCTGGTCCCTGTGAAATATGTCCAAGGATATGAACGAAAAAAGGGTCATTGCGGACAAGATAATTAATATTGCACGTGAAAAGAAAGGAACTCTAATCTGTCTGTTATGTTTGTGATGCTCAATGATGAAACTTAAGCATTTTAAATCCAATGACTAGGTATAGGTTGCATTTCATTTTGCATCTCATTTTGCATTTCATTGTGTATTTTGTGAATTTAGAGTGATTTCAGTATGGTAATAATCTCTTTATATTCTAAATGAGAGTTGGATGCATCATCATTTCTTAGCTAAGTGGTCTCTTTTTCATCATTTCTTTGATCGAGTACTTGTGTATTGAGATGTTAGCTACATACATAAGCATCTTATATAGATTCATACATTTCATTATCACTCATTCACATTCATCTTATTGCATAGAGAAAAAGAAAATTTGCTTTGCTCATTACTCATTTTCATCATTTATTTGCATATGAAAAGAAACAAAAACAAATATTCATATTCATCTACATTACATACATCCATGCTAAATAAGAAATGCATACATATAGAATAAAGCATATAGAAAGCATCTCAAAAAAAAAAAGAATCAACACAAGTACAATGAAGTCAAATCAGATCTCGTATATATATATATCATATAAAGTCTCAGAGTACAAAATGATGTCAACTAACATCTACAAACTCCCATTGGAGCAAGAATCATATAGGCTACAAAAAATGTGTGTGTCTACAAAAAAATCTTAGAGCTACAAAAAGAATATCTAGCTCTTGGCCTCTCCCTCATAACCTAGTGGAGGAGGTGGAGCCTGCTGACCGGGATCCTAACGAGGTGCCCGAACCCCCTCTGACCGTTCCATGTACTGCGAATAGGGTACAGCCTGCTGCACTACAAGAACAGCTACGTTGTAAGCTGTAACATAAAAAGTCGTCCGACTGGTCTGGTGCAAAACCTCCTGCTGAAGAGTGTCTTGCTTTGTCCTCATAGCTGCGACCTGACAATCACACTCTTCTCTGATCTCCACAAGCTGACGATCTTGCTCAGCCCTAAGCTCTACTAGCTATTAATCTTGCTCTGCAAGCTGAGTATGTGCCACTATCATCTGTGACTACAAACCTGCTAGGCATGCTCTCATCGACCATGCTAAATCATCCCCCTTCTCTCTCACAGGCTCTCCACCCCCATCTCCTTCCCCATCTCCTCCACCATCTCCACCTCCAACTCCACCCTGGTCCTCCCATCTCTGTCTCACCTATCTCAAAGCTACTCGCTCCTGCTCTCCTCCCCCATCTCCTCCACCATATCCACCTCCAGCTCCACCCTGGTCCTCCCATCTCTATCTCACTTATCTCAGAGCTACTCGCTCCTCCTCACCTCCACCCAACCTAACACCAACACTACCAAGGGATCCACCCTCTCCCCTTTGTTGCCTACCTCTAGCTGGAAACCTATTGCTGCTAGCACCAGGATCGCCACCTGTCTGCCTCAAAGTCTCGACTCTCTGTCCCTACCCCTGTGTGGGGGCATCATCCTCAATCTCCTTAATACGAGGTGCCTACTCTGCTGGATTAGTGAATCTAGGGAAAGGGTGCTGCTGGAACCAATCCCTGTTCTGGGGCAATACCCCCACATCTGCAATGTCATCCATGTAATCCCATTGGAGTCACTGTAATCCAAACAACTCTTGCATACCCAAGGCATAAGATAACCTTGGTTCCCATCCCTGCCTCTCCTCATCAGTATATCGCGTGTATGTAGTGAACTACTGCGAGATCCCCTGAGGTCTACCATACTGCCTCATCACTCGAGAAACCATGAATCACTCAACCATAGTCTACGATCTGCCAATGAGTGGGCAAGTAACAAACATATCTCTCTGAACAATCCTCCAATCATCCCATGGCTTTAAACCCCTGTAAGGTCTCCATATAATGGCTATCAAGTTATCTAGTTGTTGTCTCCAAAAATCTGTCTTGCCCAGATGGGGCTGAGTAATATAACCTGAATATCTATATACAATAGGCTGACCAGGATCTCTATCATCATCTACAATCGGCCTTCATACTGGGAGGTGCTCCCAAGCCCATACCTGTAAGATCAAAACTCTAGCAGCCATGCTCTTCCCCTCCCTATAAACAATCTCATGCATCTCGTGATACATGTGGGATAATATACAAGAACCCCAGCCTAATCTCTGAGGGGTCTCAACAAGTCTCTCCAACATCTTGCCCCATCCACACAAAAATCCCTGTTGTCCCCTATCCGGCATAAGAAAACAATCGATAAACCCTACCAAGATGCAAGCAAGTGGAAAATCCTCACTGTACCTGCTCATCATCACGTCCCAACTAATAGAACATGTCAAAATATCTGGATCCCTGAAAAACATGTCTGACAGCTTGTAATCCAGGAAGCTGCGCTGCATCATAATCTACCTTACGCCCAGCAAAAGGGATACGGAGAATCCTGTAAACATCCTCAGGAGTGATGGTCATCTCCCCAACTAGCAAATGGAATGTGTTATGCTCAAAGTGAAATCTCTACATCGTGAGCATACCGTGATTCACACAGATATCAGGTAAATCAAGAAGGTGGGTCAATCCGCATAAATCAATATGTGCTCGGTCAACCTTTGACAACTGATGCACTAATGTCATCGTTGGTGGATAGACATATTTGAAAAGAACATGAGGCAATCGAACCTGCAAAAATCAAACAATGAAGCATCGGGAAACATTTCAAATAAGCCTACAAGAGAAGTAAAACATCACGCAAATCCAACTACGCTAATTGCAAAATCAAAATTTCAAGTTTGCACCTTAAAAAATGCTCACTATTTTTCAAATGATATATCACAAAAGGGCAGAAACTCATACAAGTCAAGAATGGGCTTCATATGACAAAAGACTCCCATACGATACAGGACTAGACCTAGGACAACAAAAGGGGCTCTTTTGAATGTTGTTGTACGATACAAGGGTAGCCCTTGAATGACAAAACTAGAGGGCTTAAATGAAAAAATAAACTTCATCAGTTTGTCGTACGAGATAGGATCCTATCTCGCACAACAAAACGAGAATGCTCAACTTTAAACGTGCTAAAAATTGAAAAAATCAACAAAAAAAGTCAAAATTGCAATGAATAACTGCTTAAGATCGATCACTTACTGCTGGCTCATAATTCTGCGGTCAATTATGTCATCTTTGTTGCTCGAATCGATGCTCACAAGTGGGAACCACCATTTTTCTTCACAGAAGGCTTTTCAAATTTTCAAACTTGGAGGGTTAAAATGAATTGAAAATGACACTTTTCCCCATATATAGCCAAAACCCTAATTTTTCAACTTGCTCCGATGGGCATGAAAATTGTACCCTTAGTTAATTTGCCCGTTTTCATTCCATTTTTGGGATCAAAATTAAAATATGAGATCATTTTCCTAGTCAATTTCATCATTTGAACCACTTAGTGCTTTTTCATTAGATGCTCATTCTTGCTTCAACTTTGCGCTCAATTTCTCATGAATAATGTTGAATCTCAATTTCATTCTACATATCACTTTGTGCTCAATTTCTTATCAATAAACACCGAATTTTCAAAAATTCCTCAGAATCAATTTGTGCTCAAATAATTATCATCACCAAAAATTGCCTAAAAACTTGTGCGCTCACTATCTTTCGATTTCGCTCTCAAGGGGGCATACTCATGACCTCACATCTTTAAAGTAGAGAAAATGTTCAAATCTTTACCAAAATTCAAGCAAAAATCTTTTCAAATAAAGAAAATCAAATCAGATTATTATTGCTAAGGGGCATCTCAGCTTCATCGCTCCACATCAAGTTGAGATCTCTTGATCATCTTAATCGAATCAATCGCTAGGGGCATATTAGTTTCATCGCTTTTCATCAATCTGATTATTCGTTTAAACTCAATCAAGGGTTTAAAGAGTATCTTTGATCACACTCAATCTAAGCAGGTGTTCAGTTTCATCGCATCAAATCAAGCTGGATAGTTTATTTTCGCTCATCGTATCTTGATCCATCAAGTTTAACATCGATTTTATCTTCGCTCGTTGTGTCTAGTTCAATCAAGTTCTAGATCAATAAGATCTGCTTCTTGATAAATCAAGTTCAAGTTTGGTATCTTTTCTCTCTATCATTTCTAGTTCATTCGAGTTTGGGATCGGTATCGCTTTAATCAGACTATGTTCAGCTTCTTTGCTCCAAATCAAGCTAAACACCTCGCTTTTCATCTAATTTGTGATCAATCAAGTTCAGAATTGGCATCTCCTAGATATCAACTATTCTTTGAACCAACACATTGCTCGCACATTAATTCAAAGAGGGGCAAATGTAATACCCTAAAATTGGTCATCTAAACCATGGGCCCCTAATCTCGACAACATCACCAAGGTCCTAACCAAAGGCAATTAAATCAATCTTGAGCACATTAATTAATTCTTTAATCATCAAATATTGCATGGCAAGTCAATTACTCAATATTAATTAAATATTTATTTAATTAATTGAATCATTCCAAGAATATCATTTTTGATCAATTATCCTGTTTAATTTATTAAATATCCTAGCATATTTAATTAATTAATAAATTTTCCATTTAATCATGCAAAAAAGGAATTAATTTATTACAAAAGAGGAATTAATCACAAAGCAAGAGTTAAATTGAAAATAGAATAAAAGAATTGAGAGAGAAATCAAACTTGAGATGTTATTTTTTTTCTAAATTTAGAACTTGAAGTCACAAAAGCAATTAAACTAATTATTCTCTAAAATTATAACTCAAAGGTTTTCAGGAAAAGAAGTCCAGTTGCATTAAAAAGACTCTTTTCTTGAATAAATCAAAGAATTATCTATTTTTATCACAAATACATGGAATTAATTAATTCTTATTTCTAATGCAACTTGAACTTCCTATCTAAATCTATTTCAATTAAACTATAATTGGAATCTATCTCAAGGTTAACTGAACCTGATTTCTCAATTATTTTCAATTAATCCTAAATTGAGCTTTTTCATCATCTCTCTTGCGAATTCTCTATAAATTTATTCTTCAGCTCTCATTCAAATCACCCCAGAGATATAAGAGAAACACCTTGGAGATTATTATTATGTTGATTTTGCTCTGGATTCATTGAAGATATTGTGCTTTTGAGATTATTTGCATCTTAGTTTAGCTTTTTGCATCCATATTTAGTTTATTCCATATTTCTTGAATCCATATTGCTTGAATCATTATTACTTGAATTATTCATCCATCTTGCATCCATATCATGCTCATATAGATTAAATCCTTCATCTTGGTGTAGTCTGGTCACTGGTATTGCTTATAAAAATCTAAGAGCAATCTTATACTCGCATCTTTTAGAAGGCAATTAGTCGCTTTGTTATGGTTTATTATTTATTGATTATTGATTTACTAACCATACATGTAATAACTTAATTCAAGTGTTGTGCCTGCAGCTATCAGACCTCTTTTCACTTTTTCACACACACACCTTGTATATTTCTCCAAAATCTCCATCAACAACATACATACTCTTCAAGGAATCAATACCAACACTCTCCATCTTGATTTGGTTTACAATTAAAACCCTTCTTCTCAAAGCATCCTATAACTTTGTTCTTGACTCCATTCTTGTGTTTGAGGGTAAATGTGAAAGCTTGTACGGTCTCTACCCACTTCATATGTTGGTGGTTAAGCTTCTCTTGACTATTTATGAAACTGAATGCTTGATTATCAGTAGACACTATGAACTCCTTAGGCAATAAATAGTGCCTCCATTTCTTCAAGGATTGTACTAGAGCATACATTTCCAAGTCATAAGATGAGTATCTTTTCTTAGCATCATTTAGCTTTTCACTGAAAAAAGCAATAGGCCTTCCTTCCTGACTGAGTACTGCTCCAATTGCCATGTGACTTGCATCACATTCCACCTAAAATATATTGTTGAAGTCTGGTAAGGCAAGGACTAGTTGTTCTGCAACCTTCTACATCAATATCTCAAATGAATCATCTATCTCTTTGGTCCAATTGAACCTGCAATTTTGTCCTCCCTTTATGGTATCAAGCATGGGTGCACAAACATGACTAAATTCTCTTATGAATTTCCTATAAAAACTTGCTAAACCATGGAAGCTCCAGACATCATTTATAGTTCTAGGTGTAGGCCAAGACAATATAGCACTCACCTTCTCTTCATCCATTTTCTACTCACCTTGTGATATTACAAAACCCAAGTAGATGATCTTTTCCTACATGAACAAACACCTCTCCAAATTAATCATTAGTTGCTCTTCCTTTAACCTCTTGAGAACCATATCTATGTGGTTGAGGTTCTCTTCCCTTGTGTGACTAAAGATCAAGATATCATCTAAGTATACTATGACAAATTTTCCTATGAATTCCACCAAGACTTCATTCATTAAGCTCATAAATGTACTAGGTGCATTGGATAACCCTAATGGCATGAATTTCCATTCATATAACCCCCCATTAGTTTTAAAAGTTGTTTTCCATTCATCCCCCGGTCTTATTCTAATCTGATGGTATCCACTTTTAAGATCCATTTTTTTATAGTATTTATCACTCCCTAATAGATCAAGAAAATCCTCTATTCAAGGGATTGGGAACCTATACCTTATGGTTATCTTGTTGATGGCTCTTGAGTTTGTACAAAGCCTCCGAGTACCTTCTTTCTTGGGTGCAAGGATTGTCGATACTGCACATGGGATTAGACTTTTTCCAATCAGTCCTGATTCAAGCAACTCTTCAATCTGCCTTTCCATTTTTGCATTCTGGTCTGGGGTGAGCTTGTAGGCTGCTTTGTTTGGCAATGTAGATCCAAGGATCAAATCTATGCAATGACTGATGTCCCTTATCGGTGGTAGGGACCTTGGCATTTCGTCTGAGATGATGCCTTGATGTTTATCAAGCAACTATTTGACTATCGGGTATATGTGCTTTGGTCCTCCTTTCTCTTCTGCAAACTGATCTTTCCTTGTCACCTTGGGAGTAGGCATGAGGGTATAGCAAACTGCACCTTTCTCTGCAATATCCTTCATGAATTGTTTACCTTCTACTATATGTACTCTTGTATCCTTGCCTTTTGATTCCATCTCTTCCTCTATCAGAGGTAAGAGTTCTATCACCTTCTCATCTTTGGTGATTGAGTAGGTGTTTCTCAACCCATCATGATGAGCCTTCAATTCATACTTCCATGGTCTCCCAAATAAGAGATGGCATGCATCCATTTTGGCTATGTCAAATAGAAATCTATCCTTGTAAGACCCAATCTAAAACTCCACCCAAGTCTTCTCTTCCACCATTGCTTCCTGACCTTGGGTGAGCTATGAAACCTTATAGGGATATGGGTGAGGCAACTTCCTAAGTTTAAGCTTTTCTACCATTTCAAGTGATACAAAATTTTCAATGGATCCGTAGTCTATCAAAACCTTTCATACCATTCCTTCTGCCTTGCAAGTGGTTTTGAAGAGAGATTTCCTTAGTGCAGGCTCCTTGCTAGGTACTTTTATGGTGGTTACTGCTCTCCTCATCTTCAAGGCCTCTCCTCTTTCAGGATATCCATAACTATGAGGAGCATTCCAACTTTGATAATTTCTTGCACTTGCCACACTTTGATAATCAGATTCTTGCACCAAATTGCTTCTCCTTTCTCCCTTGGAGATAGAATCCTTCTCCGAACACCTATTGGCCATATACCCTTCTTGGTTATAGTTGTAGCACCTAGGAGGTCCTTTGCCTTTGGATCTCCCCCTTGAGGGTGGTCTTCTACCCTTAAAGCTCCCTCTTGGATTGTAGCCTCCTCCTTGATTGTAACTACTCTCTCCTATATTGCCTTCTTGATTAGAGTCTCCTTGATACCCAAAACCATCTCCTCTACTTGTGATAGGGCTTCTTCCTACTCTTTGTTGTCTACCTTTACCTCTGTCATTTTGATCCTTCCTTCTGTTCAACTTCTTCTCCACCATGAGTGCCAATTGAAAACACTTTTGGACTATCTCCAGGGTGTGGAGATTTAAGTCTTCTTGGATTGTAAATCTCAACCCATTGAGATAGCTTGCCACCTTCTCATCTTCACTCTCTTTCACCTTAGTCCACACACACAACTTCATGAACTCCTTGGTATAGGAACTCACGTTCATCTCCTTTTGTTTCAAATTTTGTCTCCTCCTATGCAATCGGATATTGTAATCCATTAGAACATAGGCTTCTTTCACCAAAACAATCATCTTCTTCCATGTAGCTATTCTTATCTTTCCCTCTTTCACCCTCTCAGCTTGGATGAAAGTCCACAAAGTTAATGCAGCCCCTTTCATTTTGGATTGGTCCATCTTCACCCTCTAGTGGTCTGGTATGTATTCACTTTCAAAAAAATTGTCCAAGGAGTCTATCCACTCCATCATGGTGTCAAGATCCATCTTGCTTGCAAATATTGGTAGATCCATCTTCACATCCATTGTTCTTCTCTCCATGGACTTGAGGACACTCATCAGGGGTCTCTGGTCTGCAGGTACCTCTAACTCTTCCTGCATAGGGATCTCCTCTTCATCCCCTTCTCCTCCAGAGTCTCTCTCTCCCCTCTCCACTTTGTCCGTCAACCAGTCCATCTCATTTCTCAAGGCCTGATTCTTAGACCTAACTACTCTTCTCTCTACCATCTACTTCTTCACTAGGACATTGAACTCTGCATTGGTCATTCTGGAAGGTGCCTCATGGGATCCTTCTTCTTCTAACATCTTGTCTTCTCCTTCTCTTCCAAAGGACACTCTTTTTCTCTAATACCACTAGATGCAGAGGCCTACCCAAACTCCTAATGAAAGGCCCAAATAATGTTAGGCTAGTGACACTTCAACTACTCACAAGGGTCCTGAAAGGAAGGACTCTACACCTTGGATGAAACTACTCACACACTCACTAGTCATGGGCCTACTCAAGATGAGTAAAAGGCTTCAACTCTTCAAAAATACCTTACCGGTGATCCCTACTCCTTGGGATTTTGTATTTGGCCAACACATAACATCTAAGACCTCTTTCTAGCACTGGTTTTGATCTAGGGTATCAAATCCTTATACTTCCTTTGTAAACCTACCCCTTCGGCCTAGTAGCCCTCCTATACCGATGTTTTGGCTTTAACTCAAAAATATTCCACACACCCATACAAACAACTTAGCATTGCAGACACCCTTTTGGAATTTATACTAATCCCCAAAATGGTTTGATCAGATCTGAAAATATAAGGTTTGCTCCCTTTAGAGGCTAAGAGACCTAATAGGAGAAATTAGCCCTATTTTCTAAAGAAACTACATTTACTAGTAGACCAAATGAAAAATCAACTTAATAGGCTTTTGGGGGGTTATTCAAAAACTTCTAATTCTAGGGTTTCACACCTGGAATCCATCACTAAGACAAATTATGATGATTGTCCTAAAACTTGTCCTAGGTAGTCACATAGGGATGCCTACCTGAATCTGTTCTTTTCTCCACACAACAAGGTCTCCCCTGTAGAAAAACACAAAAACACTAAAATAAAAAGGCTTATCCTGCATTCCTCCAATGGAAGCTTCTTCTAATGGACCGAAGTGCAAGATAAAGTCATTTTAGTTCAAAGCCCTCTCCAAACCCTCACTTTTCAGGTCACAGTCAGCAAAATGGAGGGTTCTCTCTACTCCAGAATGATTAAGGCCTCAGACCACCACCAAAAAAAGATAATTAATCTCCCTATCTACTCCATGGATTGTGGGGTTCAAACCAATCCGTACAGTCGCGTACAACACCTGCAAACTCAGAATTTCTGGGAAAACTAAAGTACTTTGAATGTTATTGATTCATAAACTCCAACTCCAACAAAAACCACCTTGGGAATCGATCCCAAAAGGCTTATACAAATATCCAATGGTTTCCCATTGAATTTGGAGTAGGTTGGAGCTGTTGAAAGGCTTTCCCCAACCAAGTTACAAAAAGTTGCACTTTTGCACTCAAAAGTTGCATTTTTCACTTTTGCTCACAAAGTTGTCATACTTCCTAAGGTTGGGATCCACACACATGGACCAGCCAAACACACATAAAACATGTCTAAAACCTATCAAACACAAATATAAACCATCTGCTACCCCTCTTTACCACATTGTTGCAATTGGCTTCTCAAATTGCCTAATTGGTGACATGGGCTTACATGGTGGGGTTTTATTTGCATACATGAAACACAAGACACTCTAACACATCCTAATGGTCCTAATTTTCATCCTCAGGGTCATGAATATCTTGTTAATGAGGTGCTTTTGCACCACTTTTTTATCATGCTCTAAGGTTGTATGCCTTAGCTTGCAAGTTTAGAGCAGTGAGCTCTTTGGCCTTTGGCCTAATCATTGTAAATATTGATATCTAGATTGTGAGTAAGATTCTCACCATGGTTTTGTTGGCATATGTGTAGAGTATGTTGACATGATGATATTGTATGTTTTCATTGATGTCAATATGATGAAGAGTGAACCGGTATATTGAAGTAAGCACTTTCAAGAGAACCGGTATGATTTTGTGAACCAGTATATGTGAAAAAGTGAAGCGGTATGTTTGTCCAAGTGAACCGATATGTTGAAATCTGAACCAGTATATGTGAAAAAGTGAAGCGGTATGTTTGTCCAAGTGAACCGGTATGTTGGAATATGAACTGGTATATGGAATGTTTTGTATCAAGGTTTCATATGGTATGACTACCAGTTGGTAGTCTTAGCTTCAAAGTTTCCAGTTGAAGTGTTCTATGCTTGTGTGATTCAATCGATGATATTGTGTGATGAGTTAGCATTGTAATGAAGAATAGATTGTGTTGCCACGTTAGCCTTGTGCACGTGAAGGATCTTGCATAAAGGAGATTGATCCTATCTACCTTGGGAATGTGTGAAGTCTCTGTAAACAGTGGAGAACGCATGATGGGTTATCAGCCTCCAAGAAGTGGTGAAGAATGAACGTTGGAGAACGTCTTGAGATCTGTTCAAGACTGTTGTAGTCAATGCAATATAATCAATGGTTAGGATTGAACCAACTGAATTGCTTAACCTAAATGTTTAGGGTTTAGGGTTTATGCTACCGACCTATCTGTTTCCTATAAGGTCGATGTTGTTTTTCATGTTGAGGTTGTTGGCAAATGTTGTGTGTGTATCTAAGTGCAAAGATACATGATTCTTGCTAGACCAGATAAGAGAATAGATACCTGTAGGGTGTGAGTGCAGAAGGAAGGAACTAAAGCAGATCTGCATTGGCATTGAGTGTTGTTACCAGATCATTGTAATACCTGTTGACCTCTAACCACTTCAACAGTTGGAAAATCCCTTAACAGGGTAGCTTTAACTAGCTTGTTGTAAATCCTTTAACAAGGTGACTCAAAATCATTGAGTTCTAAAAATCCTCTAACAAGGTAACCTTTAACAAGTTTTAACCCTTAACTGGGTGATCTCTAATAGGATCGGTTCCTAACAGAACCTATTGTAAAGTCTTTAACCAAACCAAGTTCCTAACAGAGCGGACTTCAAAAGGGTTCAAATAATAGCTTGTGGGTATTCATCACCACCGTGGTTTTTCCCAGTTGGGTTTCCACATGAAAAATATGTGTGTTATGTGTGATGGTTTCATGTGATGCTTTGTTATTCTCTGTTAAGCGGTAAAGCATGTTGAACCAGTAAGTCTTTACATTTATGTTGAAGTATTACTAGTGTATGCATATGGGTGAAGTGGAAATAAGATGTTAGATTGTGTGGAAAGCTGAGTTACCGGTTTATGTCTTTCACTGTGCTTAACCGGTAGTAATCTAGTTTAGACCGATGTTATTGCTTGCTAGTCAAAGTTCAGTGTTCTCAGTCAAACTGATTCAAGGAAAAGTATTTTTCTCAGTACTAATTCACCCCCCCCCCTCTCAGTACCGGTTTGGTACTAACTGTGCATCATTGATTCATCAATTGGTATCAGAGCATCCTTCAGGTCCTCTGTGTTGTAAGCTTAACCGGTTGAGGTAAAGATCCTACTCTAATGATGAAGAGGGAAGGTCCAAAGTTCAATAGAGACAACTTTAAAATATGGAAGGACAGAATGAAGATATACATTAGAAGCATGGGTGCTCAACATTGGAGCTATGTTGAGAATGCTTATGTTATCCCTACTGGTACTCTCACCGATGATCAAAAGAGAGAGATTCAGGAGAATGGGCAAGTCATGGAAGCCCTAATTAGTAGTTTATCTGACATTGAGTTTATTGATGTTCAGGACAAAGAGAATCCCAAAGAAGTATGGGATGCCCTTGAGAATATCTATGGCGGTGATGAGCATGTGAAACAAGCTAAGGAAGAAAGCCTTAGAGGAAATTTCAAAGACATGCGGATAGTTGAAGGAGACACCATTCAACAATATAGAATAAGAATCAAAACTATTGTTGGAGATATCAAGAGTGCAAGTGGTAAAATGGAAGATTCCATTGTTGTTAGCAAAGTTTTGAAATCCTTATTACCGGTCTATGCAATAAGGGTTGCTGCTATTCAAGAGTTGAGGTCTATAGACAAGGCAAAGGTATCCCTAGACTCCATCATTGCAAAGTTAATAGCTTATGAGATAAATAATTATGATGGTAGTATTCAAAAGACTAAATCAGCCTTCAGAGCATCTGTTGCACCATCTAGAAAAGGCAAAGAAGATAGTACCAGTGGTGAACCAAGACAAAGTAGAGAAATGGATGATGAGGAGATCCTAATGGAATTTGAAGCTCTTCTTGCCAAGAGACTTCCCAAGGGAACCGGTAAATACAGAGGTAAGCTTCCTTTGAAATTTTTTTCTTGTAACCAGATAGGACACATTGTTGTAAACTGCCCTACTGGTGACAACAAGGATAAACCAGAGAGGCTCAAGAAGTTCAAAGGAGGAAACTGGAGAAACTATTTTGTAGCAGTTGATGAAGGTGTCACTGATGAGGAATTAGAAGATGAAGAAAATGAAGATATTGTGTTTGTAGCGGTCAAGGAAGATGTGTCAGACAAGAAGGCTCTTGTCTCCCACTTTGATAATTCTAAAGAGTGGATTATTGACAGTGGTTGTTCTCACCATATGACTGGTGACCGGAGTAATTTTCTATCTCTGGAAGAGTATGATGGTGGTGTGGTTATTTTTGGTAATGATGCACCATGTATGGTAAAAGGCAGAGGGTCCATCTCTCTGAATGGAAGAAGCAATGCTGACAATGTGTATTGGGCAGAAGGTCTCAGGCACAACCTTTTGAGTGTTGCTCAACTAAATGATAATGGACTCACTCTAGAATTCAGAAATGGAGTGTGAAAAATCAAAGGAAAGAATGGTGAATTGATGCCTACCGGTATGCAGACCAAACGTAACCTATTTTAGCTAAATGCTAATGTTTGTACATGTCTTATGGCTAAGTTTGAGGATAGCTGGATATGGCATAGGAGACTCTGCCATGTAAACTTTGACAATATTGTGAAGGCCAGTAAGATCAAGGCAGTTAGAGGATTGCCTATGCTGAGTAAACCGGAAAATCCTTTGTGCAAAGAGTGTCAACTGGGGAAAATGTCTTCCTCAACCTTCAAAGTTAAACCTTTCACTACAGACAATTTACTTGATCTTGTGCATACTGATTTGTGTGGTCCTATGAAAACTAGGAGTGTGCAGGGAGATAGGTATTTTATGATTCTTACTGATGATTGCTCAAGGATGATGTGGGTCACATTCTTGAAGGAAAAATCTGAAGCTTTTGGAAAGTTCAAAGCCTTTAGAGCACTTGTAGAAAAAGAAAGCGGTAAGAGGATTAAGTGCTTAAGAACTGATCAAGGAGGAGAATTCATTTCTGGTGAATTCAACAAATACTGTGAAGAGAAAGGCATCAAGAGGCAATTGTCTGCCCCCTGGACTCCACAACATAATGGCCTAGCAGAAAGAAACAACCGGACTGTGGTTGAAACAGCTAGAACTATGTTGATCCAAGGAAAGGTTGCTCACACCTTTTGGAGAGAAGCGGTGAGCACTGCAGTCTACACAATGAACTGGGTACTCATCAAAAAGGGTAAGGAAAAAACACCCTATGAGTATTGGACCAGTAAGACACCAGTGGTAAGCTACTTTAGAGTGTTTGGTAGTAAATTTTATATCAAGAGGAGTGAACATTAGAGCAAGTTTGATGCTAAATGTGATGAGGGAATATTCCTAGGGTATTCCACAAAGAGCAAAACTCTCAAATGTTTCAATAATAGGACTCAGAGAATTGTTGAAAGCATCAATGTTAGAGTTGATGAAACCTCTGAGAAATCTGAGGAAACTGACAGTGAGCGAGTAGGAGATGAACTAGTAGTAACCTTCTGGGAACCGGTTCCAAAACTGCCAAGCACCAGTAACAATGCTCCTACACCAGTAGATGTTGATGTTGATGAAGATGAGGATGAAGAAGAAAAGATAGAGGAAACAACTAAGATCATTCCTAGGTATGTAAAGCTGAATCATGATCCAAAGAAGATCATAGGAGACAAGGATGCAAGAATTCTTATAAGAAGAAAGATCAGAGAAAACTCTTGCATGATCTCTAAATTTGAGCCTAAAACATTCAGAGTGGCACATAAAGATGAAGACTGGATCAAGGCAATGGAAGAGGAACTTGACCAGATAGAAAAGAATGGTACATGGTCTTTGGTACACAGACCAGAGCATAAAAATATCATTGGCAACAAATGGGTTTTCAGAAATAAGCTGAATGAAGATGGCTCAGTGGTTAGAAACAAAGCTAGATTGGTGTGTAAAGGATATGCCCAAGAAGAAGGAGAAGACTATGGAGAAATATTTGCTCAAGTAGCCGGATTGGAAGGAGTTCATATGCTTCTTGCATATGCAGCATTCAAGGGATTCAAAGTATATCAAATGGATGTAAATTCTGCATTCCTGAATGGAATACTAGAAGAGGAGGTGTATATAGAGCAACCAGATGGGTTTGCCCTATCAGAAGACAGTGACATGGTGTGTAGGCTACATAAGGCCTTGTATGGACTAAAGCAGGCACCTAGAGCATGGTATGAATGCTTGCACTCCCATCTTGTGAAGATTGGATTTGAGAGAACAAGTGAGGATAGTAATATCTACCTTAAGTCAGAAGGAAATCAGATTCTAATTTGTGAGGTTATTTTGTTGATGACATAATCTTTGGAGGAGATGACAAGATGAGTCATGATTTTGCAGATGAGATGAAAAAGGAGTTTGAGATGTCACTTATAGGGGAGATTAAGTTCTTCATTGGACTATAGATTCAACAAATGAAAGATAGAATCTTTATCACTCAGTCCAAATATGTCAAAGAGGTGTTGAAGAGCTTTGGCATGGAAGACAACAAACCGGTTGGTACACCGATGGTGACCGGTTGTAAATTATCCAAAGAGGATGACTCAAGGTTGGTAAATGAGAAGGCATACCAATCAATAATTGGTAAATTGCACTATGTAGTACATAATAGACCAAACATTGCACATACAGTGGGCATTATTGCACGGTTCCAGAAAAGCCCAAGAGAATCCCACTTGGTAGCAGTCAAGCAGATTCTGAGATATCTAAAGGGAACTATTGACTATGGATTATGGTATCCATACAGTAATGATTTCAACCTAAAAGTGTTTACAGATGCTGACTGGGCTGGTAATATGGACGACCGGTGGTGCATTCTTTCTTAGTGGAAGACTAATCTCATGGATGAGTAAGAAATAGAGTTGTATCTCTCAGTCTACAGTAGAAGCAGAGTATGTTGCAGCATTTATGAACTGCACCCAGATAATTTGGATGAAGCATGTATTAAATGGCTTCAACGTTCCTATATCTGAACCGGTAAGTATATTTTGTGACAACACAAGTGCGATTAACATCTCCAAGAATCCAGTTTTACATTCTAGAACCAAGCACTTTGAGCTTAAGTATAGTTTCTTAAGGGAAAAGGTTCAGAACAAAGAAGTTGTACTAGAACATGTTTCCAGTAAGGAGCAGTTAGCAGACATATTCACCAAGCCTCTACCAAAGGCTACTTTTACCTATTTGAGAGGTGAATTAGGGGTGCTTCCCCTTCAAGAGGTGAACTAAAGGTGTGTGCTCAACATCAGTCAGGGCTTATATTGATATATTTTTCTCAAAATTGGTGTGTTGAAGGATGTTACTCCTTAGGGGGAGTAGCATAGTAGAACATAGATGTTTATGCCTTCACTTTGGCATTGTTGTCAAAGGGGGAGAAGATGTGAAGCAGAGAAGATATCTGCAGTATTGGGGGAGAAGATGTGAAGCTCATAGATATCTTTGTATATTGCCATCAATGCCAAAGGGGGATATTGTTGGCATATGTGCAGAGTATATTGACATGATGATATTGTATGTTTTCATTGATGTCAATATGATGAAGAGTGAACCACTATATTGAATTAAGCACTTGCAAGAGTACCGGTATGATGTTGTGAACCAGTATATGTGAAAAAGTGAAGTGATATGTTTGTCCAAGTGAACCGGTATGTTGAAATGTGAACTAGTATATGTGAAAAATTGAAGCGGTATGTTTGTCCAAGTGAACCGGTATATGGAATGTTTTGTATCAATGTTTCATATGGTATGACTACCGGTTGGTAGTCTTAGCTTCAGGGTTTCCAGTTGAAGTGTTCTATGCCTATGTGATTCAACTGATGACATCGTGTGATGAGTTAGCATTGTAATGAAGAACAGATTGTGTTGCCACATTAGCCTTGTGCGCATGAAGGATCTTGCATGAAGGAGATTGATCCTATCTACCTTGGGAATGTGTGAAGTCTCTGTAAATGGTGGAGAACGTGTGATGGGTTATCAGCCTCCAAGAAGCGATGAAGAACGAACATTGGAGAATGTCTTGAGATCTGTTCAAGACTGTTGTAATCAATGCAATATGATCAACGGTTAGGATTGAACCGACTGAATTGCTTAACCTAAATATTTAGGGTCTAGGGTTTTTTGCTACCAACCTATCTGTTTCCTATAAGGTCGATGCTGTTTTTCATGTTGAGGTTGTTGGAAAATGTTGTGTGTGTATCTAAGTGCAAAGATACATGATTCTTTCCAAACCAGATAAGAGAATAGATACCTGCAGAGTGTGAGTGCAAAAGGAAGGAACTAAAGTGGATCTGCATTGGCATTGAGTGTTGTTACCAGATCATTGTAATACTTGGTGACCTCTAACCACTTCAACAGTTGGAAAATCCCTTAACAGGGTAGCTTTAACCAGCTTGCTGTAAATCCTTTAACAAGGTGACTCAAAATCATTGAGTTCTAAAAATCCTCTAACTAGGTAACCTTTAACAGGGTTTAACCCTTAACCGGGTATTTTAGCCATCCCTTAACCGAGTGATCTCTAGCAGGATCGGTTCCTAAAAGAACCTATTGTAAAGTCTTTAACCAGACCAAGATCCTAACAAAGTGGACTTCAAAAGGGTTCAAAGAATAGCTTGTGGGTATTCATCCCCACCATGGTTTTTCCCAGTTGGGTTTCCACGTGAAAAATATGTGTGTTATGTGTGATGGTTTTCATGTGATGCTTTGTTATTCTATGTTAAGAGGTAAAGAATGTTGAACCAGTAAGTCTTTACATTTTTGTTGAAGTATTACTAGTGTATGCATATGGGTGAAGTAGAAATAAGATGTTAGATTGTGTGGAAAGCTGAGTTACCGGTTTATGTCTTTCACTGTGCTTAACCGGTAGTAATCTGGTTTAGACCAGTGTTATTGCTTGCCAATCAAAGCGCAGTGTTCTCAGTCAAACTGGTTCAAGGAAAAGTGTTTTTCTCAGTACTGATTCACCCCCCCCCTCTCAGTATCGGTTTGGTACTAACTATTCATCATTGATTCATCAAGTTTTTCCCTATTTGGGTTTTCCATGTAAAAATTCTAGTGTACATGTGTGACTTCTTCTAAAGTTTATATTATTTACCTTGATGCATTTGGTAGATGAAATGAATATTGTACTATAGGTTTAAACTAATCAAGATTTAAGTATATGTTGATTCACCCCCCCCCCCCCCAATCTCAACATTTGGTAGTGTCCAATAATTGGTATCAAAGAAAAGTTCTTAATGAAATATTTTAACCACTAAGGTAGATTCAAGATTTGAACACTATGTTTGAAGAAGATTTGAATGATATGGATACTATGGATCAAAGTGATTGGGAAATTATAAAGTGTTATTGATATGAGAACTAAGATCTACCTTGGTTAACTTGGATGAAAGCAAAAAAAAACATAAGAAGACAGTGGAAAATACCACTTTCCTAAGGAACCTGATTGATAAAGGAAAGAAGGTCATTGATGAGTTTGATACAAAGCTTGATGAGAAAAATAAAGAATGCACAAAGCTTGAAATAGGAGTTACCGGGTTAAAGAAGGAATTAAAATATATAAAGGAATAGATTGAAAAAGGTCTAAAACTTAGAGGTGGTAGTAAATTCCTTGATGCAATGCTCAATGCTCAAAAGAAAAATAAAGAAAACATTGGACTTGGCTTTAAAAAGGGTAAAATATCAAAGGCATCAAGCAAAGAAGATATGGAAAAATGCAAGGTCAAGGATGAATTGAAGGATTCCAGAAAAGATTGGAAAGATTTCATTCCAATCTAGAACAAGAACAACTTTAAGAGATCTCCTCCTTTTCATACTAGGTATTCCTCATCCTTTAATGGTAATCATTTTTCATACAATAAATTTGGATATAGAGCTAGTGAATGCAAAATGGTCAATGCTACAAATACAATAAACTTGGACATAAAGAAAATTAATGTAGAAGTGAATTGGAATAGATGTGGAAATACAAGTTATGGTAAGAATGATCTGCCTTTCAATGGATACTACTATGCTTGCAACAAATATGGGCACAGGGATATTGTGTGTAGGTATAACTTTAGAAGAAATGAAAGTGGAAATATTAGAATGAATGAAAATAGCCCACAAAGAGATTCAATATTCTATTACTATAACAAACTTGGACACATTTCTAAATTCTGCAAAGGAAGAAATGAGAAGTCTATTGGTCTAGTAAAGAAGATTAATCTTAATGAAGGAAAGGAAAAGATGAAGGTGGAATGGATGAAAGAATCTGATGAGAAGAAAATAGATATGAGTGTGGATGGATTTGTACCATCAACTTGTGTTGATTTATCTAAAATCTAGGCAAAGGTGCATTGTCTAAGGGGGAGTATTGAATGCAAATACCTTGTGCCCCCTCATTCAGTATGGAAGAGGTCAAGAATGGAATTCCAAAGGATTCCAGATTGTTTGGTTGGTCTAGAGTATTTGTTAGGGTTTTTGGGAAATAAAGCATCAATTTTTTGGTAAAGTGCATCTGAGTTTGTGAATTCCTAAGTATGTGAAATTGACAAAGTATAAGTTACTATCAACGGTACCTTTACAAAATCCCAACTTCATCAAATACTTATCTAATCTTGCATACTAGGCTCTAGGGGATTTCTTCAATCCATACAAGTCTTTCTTCAATCTTCATACCATGTATCCATCAAATAAAGAAAATCCTTCTAGTTGCTCAATATAGACTTCCTCCTTAAGATCACCATTCAAAAAGGCTACCTTGACATCCATCTGATAAACCTTGAAATTTTTGTAAGCAACATATGCAAGTAGCAGTCTAAGAACTTCAATCCTAGCTACAAAATAAAAAGTTTCTTCATAATTAATACCTTCCATATGAGAGCATCCCTTACATACCAATCTTTCTTTATTTCTTACTACTTGACCTTCTTCATTCAATTTATTCCCGAACACCCATTTAGTGCCAATCACATTCTTGTCTTTAGGTCTCAAAACAAGCTCCTAAGTGTTATTCTTCTCAATTTGATTCAACTCTTCCTCCATATATTTTATCTAATTCTCATCCTTACATGCTTCAGCAACATCTTTAGGTTCAATTTTAGAAATCAAGCATATCTCTTCAGCAACAAGTCTTCTCCTAGTCATTGCACCCTTGTTTTTATCACCAATAATCTAATTCTCAGAATGATTCAAATTCACATACCTCAAAGTCTTTGAATTATTTTGATTCTCAGGCTCTTGAACTTCTTTACTGGTAGCAACAATATCTAGATTAACTATTTCTATCAAACTAATCTACTTTAAGATATTAGTTTGTGCAGGCTTAGAAACAATATCTTGATCATCAATCTCATATCTGCATGCTCTAATATGCTTTCCAAAACATTCATCAACCTTCACATTTGGACTTTCCACTATCTTCTTCAATCTCTTATTATAACACCGGTAGGCCTTTCTCTTAGTAGAATATTCTAATAATATTCCTTCATCACATCTTGCATCAAACTTTCCTATATCCTCATCTCTTTTGATAAAATATTTGCTCCCAAAAACTTTGTAATATCTAATTGTAGGAACATGACCAAAACATACCTCATAAGGAGTCTTACAAGAATCACCTTTTATATGCACCTGGTTGAATGTGTAAACAAAAGTGCTAACAACTTCCTTCAAAAAGGTTTGCACAACATTTCCTTCAATCAACATTGTTCTAGTAGCATCCAATATTGTTCTCTTCTTTCCTTCAACAACTCCATTCTACTAAGGGGTTCTAGGAGTAGATAATTGTCTTCTAATTATATTCCTCCTGTTGGAAATATTGATTATGTATTGTCATTACGTCAACACTATGCTCAAGTTGGATATGGTTCTTTCTCGGTTGGTTGTTGCTATCCTGGTTGGTTCCTTGTCCCGGTTGGACTTGGTTTTGGCTGATTCTGAATTGGTATGATCAAATTGTTGGATTCAATTTTGGATGGTTATTCAGGATGGTTATATGCTTGTCATATTTAGTTGGTTCATGATTTGGTTCTTTGGAAGATATTGCTTATGTTCTAGATTATTGGTTGATATTCCTTTTACTCGTTAGCTTTACCAGTTGGTGATATTTGATGAAATGGTTAAGATATTTTGGTCTGGCTTACTAAATTGGTTCCTAATGTGTTGAAGGTGTTCTTGATCATTTCCTAATTGTTTGGTGGCTTCATATTGATTGTCATGATGATTTGGTGGTCCTATTTGGATCCGGTTGGTTATTCTATGTTATTGCACTGAGGGTTTCTACCGGTTGGTGGAACGTGTTGATATTGTTCTTAGCGTGATTTCTTACAGATATAATTGATTGGGAATTTTAATTAGGTCCATTCTATGTAATGTAAATCATAATATTGGTCTAGTGGTATCGTGTGATGTAATTTTTGTAATTATGGTTTATGGGTTTAGGGTTTAGCCGACCTTGTTATTAAGATTGATGATCTATATTTATAGGTGACTTATTCATGTAGTTTGGGTATGGTATGGAATGTATGGTTATGTCTACATTATCAAAGAGAGGTAATGGTGCAAACATAGATATATCATTCTGCAAAGGGTTGTGAAGGATTTAGAGTTACAGGGCAGAAATGTTTGCTTAACCGGAACTGTATCAAGCATTAGGAGATGCTATTTTCATAGTTCATTTCTCTGGATTGTAGTCCAATTTTTATGTAAGTCAGTGAGTCTTATTTTATGATGAGCGGTGAGCTCTAGGCAGTTTCCCTGATTCCAAGTGCAATCCCCATTGTAATTATTCCACATACTATTGCAGAAGTATTATCTGATTGTGGGTAGGGTTTCCCACCATGTTTTTTCCCTTTACTAGGTTTTCCATGTAAAAAATATTGGTGTTGTGGGTTCTATGCTTTCATTCTTTATCTTTCACTATGTTTTTTATACTATGCTCTGGTAAATGGTTTATAATCTACATTAATTATTCAACTTATAGAAAATTGATTCACCCCCCCTCTCAGTTTTCCTCTGGTATCAGAACATTCTAACAATTGGTATTAGAGAAAGGTCCTCTCTATAGAAGCTTAATCTCTTGAGTAGATCTGATGGCATCAACTTCTATGTTTAATCTCTATCAGAAGGAGAGTCCCAGATTTGATGGTATGAACTACAATATATGGAAGGAGCGAATGAAGATTCATCTGAGATATCTTGGAGCTGAAGTTTGGGAGATAACAGAGAAAGGGTATACACCTCATGATCCTAATTCTAGAACATGGAACCTCCTGATGAGCAGAAAAGAGCTGATAATGATGTCAAAGAAAATGAAGCATTGTTAAGCACCCTATCAGATGAGAATTTGTTGAATGCCATAGAGCTGGAAAACGCAAAGCAAATCTAGTTGAAGCTTGAAACTCTTTACATATGAAGGTGACCAAGCAATAAAGATTGCAAAACTTGAAGGTTTCTGGGTGAGATATGAAACTTTAAAGACGGAAGAAGATGAGAAGACAAGTTCTTTTATGGATAGAGTGAATGGGATTGTCATGGGAATCAAATGTTGTCGTGGAAATGTTAATGAGGATGAGGTTGTGTCAAATATTTTGAGAGTTCTACCTCCATTTTACTAAATGAAGTCTACTACAATTAATAAACTCCAAACAATGTCAAGTACGTTGTTACCAGAGATACATTATTTGGGAAATTGATTGATTTTGATCTTGAGGAGCTTGGAGATCAGAGTACTAGTAAAACAGAGATTGCATTTAGATAATCTACATCCAGTAAGTAGAAGATAGACTAGAATGAGTTATATGCTAAAGATTTGGAAGACATTGAGAAAGAAGATAGAGAACTTGAAGAGTTGGAAGTCATAATTGCTAGAAGAATCCCTAAAGGACCGACTAGAAGTAAGTATGAAGGAAAAGTTTCTTTTAAATATTTTTCAAGCAATAAGATTGGTTATTTTTCTTCTAGATGTCCTAAAAGAGATGCTAGGAATCAAGAAAGATTTATGAGGAATTATAAGCCTAATCTGGAATATTAGTACAAACCTAGATTTATAAGGACTAAGGATAAATCATGTTACTATGTTGGTGATGATGATGAAACTGTGAGTGGACCTGGTAATGGAAGCTTTGATAAAGAGTGGGTCTTTATTGATATCAAGGATGATTCTTCAGAACCTATCATTGATACAAATCATACTAAGGAGAAGGCTCTAGCTTCTAAAATTTAAGAGAAGGATGAATGGGTTATAGACAGTGGTTTCTCACATCACATGACTCATGACAAGAGGAAAATCCTGACTCTGCAAGAATTTGATGGTGGACTAGTCAAAGTTGGAGACAACAAGGCATGTAGGATCAAAGGAAAAGGAACAATATCCTTGGATGGTAAGACTAATACTGACAATGTTTATTATGTTGAGTGTAGGTCAGATGGTGGATAGGGGATTTCATTTACAATTCAAAGATGGAAAGTGCAAGATTATCAATAGATCTAGACTGAAAATTGCATCTGGAACTCAAACCAAAGGAAATATCTTTCATTTGAACTCTGGTGAGAAGGGTTGCTTGATTTCTCATATTGATTAAAGTTGGTTATGGCATAAGAGGATGTGTCATGTGAATTTTGATTGCATGGTGAAGATCAGTTCAACATGGGTTGTTAGAGATTTGCCCAAGATTATTAAGCCTCACAATCCGATATGTAGAGAATGTCAAATGGGTAAGCAAGTTAGAACTTATTTCAGAAGAATACATGATAGATCTAATGAAATTATTGATCTTATTCATACTGATCTATATGGACCAGCAAGGACTAAAAGTTTTCAAGGTGATAGATACTTTATGTTGCTTAATGATGATTATTCTAGAATGATGTGGGTTGCATTTTTGAAAGAAAAAACAAAAGCTCTTGAGAAATTCAAAAATTTTAAAGCTATGGTTGAGACAGAAATAGGATTGAAGATAAAATGCTTAAGATCATATCAAGGCGGTGAATTTACATCCGGTCAGTTTAACAACTTTTGTGAGATGCATGGAATCAGAAGACACTTTTCTACACCTAGAACTCCATAGCAGAATGGAATAGCAGAATGGAAAAATAGAACTATCTTAGATACTGCAAGGTTAATAATGATGGAAGCCAAATTGCTTGATATTTATTAGAGAGAAGATGTCAACACTGCGTTATACACTTTCAATTGATTACACATAAAAGGTGATACCGATAAGACTCCTTATGAATTATGGTTCGGTCATACTCCTACTATCAGATATTTCAGAATTTTTGGAAGTAAATGCTATATTAGAAGAGATGATGCATTAGGGAAATTTGATCCTAGCTGTGATGAAGGAATATTTTTGGGTTATTCTACTAAGAGTAAATCATATAAATGTTATAATAAAGATTGAATAGGATAATGGAAAGCATAAATGTCAAAGTGGATGAGAAAGGTAATAATCAAATCAGATCATATGACTATAGACCGGAAGATGAAATTGTTAAATCAGAACCGGTTGTGCAAGAATCAGTTTAGAGAATTGATCTAGCTGCTTCGATAACATCAGAAAATTCTAAAGTGATTGTTGATGAGTAGAAAGAGTCAAAAAAGTCAAGATAATCCTAAGACTCCCAGGTATGTAAAGCTAAATCATTCTGAAGATTAGATCATTGGAGATAAGAGGAAAGGTGTGATGAAAAGAAGAAGGTTAGCTACTGAAGAGGTATTTTTAATTTCTCAAATTGAACAGAAATCTTTTATTAAGAAAGTAAAGATGAGAATTGGATGAGAGCTATGGAAGAGGAATTGAATCAGATAGAAAAGAATAAAACATGGGAATTGGTTCTGAGGCATAAAGATAAAAATGTTATTGGAACTAAATAGGTTTTTAGGAATAAATTAAATGCGGAAGGTCAAGTTGTAAGAAACAAGGCTAGATTGATTTGCTAAGGATATTCATAGGAAGAGGGAGTTTATTATGATGAAACCTATGCTCTGGTTGCTAGGATTGAAGTGGTAAGACTATTTCTTGCCTATGTTGCACACAAGATCTACAAGGTATATCAGATGGATGTTAAATGTGCATTTCTAAATGGAGATCTTGAGGAGGAAGTCTGCATTGAGTAGCTTGATGTATTTTCATTATCAGAGGACAAGGACATGGTATGCAGATCTTTATATGGGCTAAAACAAGCTCCTAGAGCATGGTATGCTAGATAATATAAATATCTTTCAAAGCTAGTTTTTAGAAAAGGTAATGTTGATAGTAATTTATATTATAAGATTGAGCATGTTGACATACTGATCATTGAAGTCTTTGTTGATGATAATATTTTTTGAGAAGAAGAAAATGTATTCATGAAATTTACTGATGATATGAAGAATGAATTTGAAATGTCTATGATTGGAGAGATGAAATTTTTCTTAGGTTTGAAAATTACTCAGACTCGTAAAGATATTTTCATTTGTTAAACTAAGTATGAAGAAATTGCTTAACAAATTTGGTCTTGAAAATTCAAAACTTGTTGGTACTCCTATGATAACTGGTTGCAAATTGATTAAGGAAGATGAATCCCCTAGAGTGAACCCATCTAGATACAAATCAATGATTGGTGGATTGTTGTACTTAACGCAAACCATACTAGATATGATGAATGTTGTCTATTTTACTTCTGGATTTCAATCTGATTTGAGAGGAAGTCATGATATTTTTGTTAAAAGAATATTTAGTTATTTGGTAGGAACAACAGACTATGGGTTATGGTATCCAAAGGATGATGATTTCATATTATGTGCCTATATAGACTCAGATTGGCCAACAGATGTTGATGACAAGAAGAGAACTACAAGTGTTGCATTCTTTCTTGGAAATAAATTGGTCTCATAGCTTAGCAAGAAACAATCATGCACTTCATTATCTACTGTTGAAGTTGAATATCTAGTTGTTGCAACAAATTGTACTCAAATCTTATAGATGAAACATATGTTGAAGGATATAAGGGTAAGTTATGATGAGCCTATTGTTATTCACTATGATAATACTGCTACTATTGATATGTCAAAGAATCCAGTATTTCATTCCAAATCAAAACACATTTCTATAAGGTATGATTTCTTGAAGGAAAAGGTTGAAGCAAAGGAAGTCAGATTGGTTAATGTGTCTATTAAGGATCAAGTTGTAATATTCTAACAAAAAAATTGTCTAAACATACCTTTGCATATCTCAGAGATCAGTTGGGACTCACCACCCCTCCGACGAATACTTAGAGATGCAGGGATACATCAATCCGGTGAGCTTATCAGATATATTTTTCTGATCCGGGTTGATGGGATGATGTTGCTACTCAGGGGGAGTAGTCAATTGTCTATCTAGTTCAATATTTTGGTTTGGCATCAACCCTTTATCATTGATGTCGAAGGGGGATATCAGGTGTTCATGTGAAAAACAAAAAATCTTAGGGGGAGAGTTATTTTTCTATTTCCTTGGATGTTTTTTACATTCAGTGTTGCCATTGATGCCAAAGGGAGATATTTTTGGCAATATTGATTATGTGTTGTCATTGATGTCAACACTATGCTCTGGTTGGATATGCTTCTTTCCTAGTTGGTTGCTTCTATCCTAGTTGATTCCTGGTCTCGGTTGGACTTGGTTTTGGTTGATTCTGATCCGATATGATCAAATCATTGGATTAGGTTTTGGATGGTTATTCAAGATGGTAATATGCTTTTCATATTTAGTTGGTTCATTATTTGGTGACTAGAATCTATCACTTATGTTCTGGATTACCGGTTGATATTCCTGGTACCGGTTAGCTTTACCAGTTGGTGATATTCAATAAAATGGTTAAGAGACTTTGGTCTATCTTACCAAATTGGTTCCTAATGTGTTGAAGGTGTTCTTTATCATGTCCTAATTGTTTGGTGACTTCGTATTGGCTAGCGTGATGATTTGGTGGTCCTATTATGATCTGGTTAGTTATTTTGTGTTATTTCACTTAGGGTCTTAGCGTGATTTCTAGAGGATATAATTGATTGGGAATTTTAATTTGGTCCATGCTATGTAATTTAACTCATAATATTAGTTTGGTGGTATCATGTGATGTAATTTCTGTAACTATGGTTTATGGGTGTAGGGTTTAGCCGACCTTGTTATCAAGGTTGATGATCTATATTTATAGGTGACCTAATTATGTAATTTGGGTATGGTATGGAATATAAGGTTATTTCTACATAATTAGAGAGGTAATTGTATGAACAGAGATATATCATTCTACAAAGAGTTGTGAAAGATTTAGAGTTGCAGGGTAGACATATGTGCTTAACCGGAACTGTATCAAGTATTAGGAGATGTTATTTTCACAGTTCATTTTCTTCGGATTGTAGTCTGATGTATATGTAAGTCAGTGAGACTTCTTTTGTGATGAGAAGTGAGCTCTTGGTGGTTGGCCTTATTTCAAGTGCATTCCCCATTGTAATTATTTCACATACTGCTGCAAAAGTATTATATGATTGTGGGTAGGGTTTCCCACCATGGCTTTTCCCTTTATTGGATTTTCCACGTCAAAAATATTGGTGTTTTGTGTTTGGTGCTTTCATGCTTTATCTTTCACTATGTTGTTTATACTGTGCTCCGGTAAATGGTTTATAATTTATATTAATTTTTCAACTTGTGGAAAACTAATTCACCCCCCTCTCAGTTTTCCTCTAGTATCAGAACATTCTAACACCTCTCACAAAATGTATCAAAATCTCTTGATGTAAATTCTCCTCCTCTGTCAGATCTCAAAAACTTCAGCTTCAACCCTATCTCAGTTTCCACCTTTGCTTTGAATATCTTGAATTTCTCCATTGCTTCTGATTTCTCCCTTATAAAAGTCACCCACATCATTCTAGAGTAGTCATCAATTAGCAACTTGAAATACCTATCTTCTTACATGCTTCTCACTCTTTTAGAACCAAATAAGTTAGTATGCACAAGATCTAATAGTCCATTAGATGTATACAAATTTCTTTTAAATGTTGTTTTTATTTGCTTTCCCAACTGACATTCTTTACATACCAGATTAGAAGGCTTCACAATCTTAGGTAAATCTCTAACAGCCTAAGTAGAGCTTATCCTTATCATACCATCAAAATTATCATGACACATCCTCCTATGCCACGACCAACTTTAACCTATCTAAGAAATCAAACAACTTCTTGATAACTCAATGATGAGAAAATAGTACTGAACTGGTACTGAGAGGGGGGTGAATCAGTACAAACAAAATACAGTCCTAAACCGGTTCAACAACAATTACTCCAAATGATTGGAAAACAGTGACACCGGTTTGAAACAGAGTGCAACCGGTAAAACCCAGAACAACTAAAACAATCATAAACTAGTTACTCGCTTAGCTTTCCACTCAACTCAGAACTACACTACCATTTCACCCTTATGTATGAACAGGTAATCTATCATCATATCTTCACAACAGCTAGTTCAACATGTTCTATTGACAGGCATAAAACATAGAACCATCATATGCTTAATAGGTAATAACAAAGCATCACAAGATAAAAGCATCACACATGACACACATATTTTTCACGTGGAAACCCAACTGGGAAAAACCACGGTGGGGATGAATACCCACAAGCTTGTTGTTGAACTCTTTGGAAGTCCGCTCTATTAGGAGCCTTGTCCTGTTAAAGACAGATACAATAGGTTCTATTAGGAACTGATCCTATTAGGGATCACCCGGTTAAGAGTTAAACCTTGTTACAGGTTACCTTGTTAGAGGATTTCAAGAACTCAATAGCTAAAGGATTTCCAGAGCTCTCTAGCTTTCCAGATCTCAATAACTTTGAGTTACCCTATTAAGGGATTTACAACAAGCCAGTTAAGGCTACCCTGTTAGGGGATTTTTCAACTATTGAAGTGGTTAGAGATCAACAGGTATTTCAATGATCTGGTAACAACACTCCAACCTTGCAGACCAAGCTCTAGGAGCCTGTTTCAAACCATTTAATGCTTTCTTCAATCTGCAAACCATGTCTTTGTCATCTATCAGTGAAAATCCATCAGGTTGCTCAATGTAAACTTCTTCCTCAAGCTCACCATTCAAAAATGCACATTTGACATCCATTTGATAAACCTTATAGTTCTTATAAGTTGCATAGGCAAGAAATAGTCTAACAACTTCAATTCTAACTATAGGTGCAAATGTATCACCATAATCAATTCCTTCCATTTGAGAATATCCTTTACAAACCAATCTAGCCTTGTTCCTTATAACTTGACCATTCTCATTCAGTTTATTTCTAAAAACCCATTTAGTTCCAATAACATTCTTATTTTTAGGCCGAGAAACTAAAGACCAAGTTTCATTCTTTTCTATCTGATCTAATTCGTCTTTCATAGCTTTTAACCAATGTTTATCCTTACAAGCTTCAATAACAGTTTCCAGTTCAACTTGAGAAATAAGACATACCTCTTCATTTGTCAGTTTTCTTCTTGTCATAACCCCCTCGTTTCTATCTCCAATAATTTGATATTCAGAATGATTTAATCTTACATACCTTGGTGTCTTTTGAACTTTAGGTTCACCACTCTGATCATCAGTCATAGTTGAATGTTCTGATTGTGTCAGTGTAATTGTCTTGGCTTCCTATACCGACTAAGGCATTGTCGGCTTAGTTATGATCATTTCCACTACTGGTTCCCTGTCATATGATATAGAATGTTTTTTGTATTGTTCATCCACTTTCACATTAGCACTCTCAACAATTTTCTTCAATCTTTTGTTATAACATTTGTATGATTTTCTCTGAATTGAATAACCAAGAAATATCCCTTCGTCACATCTAGGATCAAACTTCCCAATTGAATCATCTCTTTTGATATAGCCTTTACTTCCAAAAATTCTGAAATACTTAACAGTAGGTGTATGTCCAAGCCATAGTTCATAAGGGGCCTTACCGGTTTCACCTTTGATGTGAACTCTGTTGAATGTGTAAATTGTCATACTCACTGCTTCTCTCTAGTAGATATGAGGCAATTTGGCTTCCATCATCATAGATCTAGCTACATCCAAAATGGTTTTGTTCTTTCTCTCAACTACTCCATTTTGTTGAGGAGTCCTAGGTACATATAATTGTCTCCTAATTCCATTGGTCTCACAATAACTGTTAAATTCATGAGAAGTGAATTCACTGCCATGATCTGATCTTAGACATTTAATTTTTAATCCAGTTTCTGTTTCAACCGTCACTTTAAAGATCTTGAATTTCTCAAAGGTTTCAGACTTCTCCCTCAGAAAAGTCACCCACATCATTCTAGAATAGTCATCAATAATCAGCATGAAATACCTATCACCTTGAAAGCTTCTAGTCCTTGTTGGACCACATAAGTCAATGTGAATAAATCAAGTACATCATTAGATTTATCATGTATTCTCTTAAAAGAACTTCTAATTTGCTTACCCAATTTACATTCCTTACATACCGGATTATGAGGCTTCATAATCTTAGGTATACCTCTAACTGCCTTAGTCGAACTGATTTTAACAATGCAATCAAAATTAACATGACACAACCTCTTATGCCATATCCAACTCTCATCAATATGAGCAATCAAACATGTCTTATTACCAGTGTTCAAGTAAAAGATATTACTTCCTCTCTGAATACCGGTTGCAATTTCCAAACCAGTCTTGTTAATGATTTGGCATTTTCTATCTTTAAACTGAATTTGAAAACCCTTATCAACTAATTGACCAACACTCAAAAGATTATGCCTTAAACCTTCTACATAATAGACATTATCAGCATTATGCTTTCCATCCAAAGAAATAATACCTCTACCTTTGATCATACATGCCTTGTCATCTCCAAATATGACTTGACCACCATTGTATTCTTGCAAGGATAGAAATTTTATTTTATCTCCAGTCATATGATGTGGGCATCCACTATCAATTACCCATTCATCCTTATCTTAAACTTTTGCTGCCAGTTCCTTCTCTTCATTTTTGATAGTCAGTCCTGGTTCATCTTCCTTCAAAGCATAGAACACCCATTCTTTTCCATTTCCAGATCCACTAGTAGAGTCTTCTGTCGGTTCATCTCTAGAGTCATCAGTTACTCCTTCCTCATCTGCTATGTAGCGATGTTTGTTTTTCTTGAATCTATATTTGTTCGGGTTAGGCTTAAAACTTTTCTTAACTCTTTCCTCAAACCTTGCATTCCTTTCAAGACATCTAGATTTAAAATGACCAATCTTATTACATGCAAAACATTTAAAAGGTGTTTTTCCTTCATACTTACTTCCAGTTGGACCTTTAGGTATTCTTCTAGAAAATAAGGCTTCAAGTTGCTCAAGCTATTCATCTTATTTCCTCATGTCTTCCAATTCTTTTGTATATAGGGCTCTCCAATCACTTTTGCCAGTAGATGTTGATGATGATGCATGAAAAGAAGGTTCAGACTTTACAACTCTAGAAGATCCAAATTCTTCAAGCTCAAAAGTAGATAATTTCCCAATCAGAATGTCTTTGTTGACTGAAGTGTTTGTCATTGTTCTTAACTCATTAATTGTAGTTGCCTTCATCTTGTAAGCCGATGGAAGGGCTCTCAAGACTTTGGAAACTATTTCATCTTCACTTAGAAATCCTCCACAACATTAAATTCCCATAAAAATCTTTTTTTCCCTCTTCCATAAACACAGCAATTCTTTCATTTTCTTCCATTTTCAAGTTTTCATACCTTACTCGGTAACCATCAAGTTTAGCAATTTTGACAATAGGGTCATCTTCATTCAAAGTTTGCAATTTGTCCCATATAACCTTAGCCGATGATTTTTCAGTCAATCCCATAATTTGTTGATCAGTAAGTGCACACAACAGGGCTTCTCTATCTCTGCAATCATTTTCAATATTCTTATCCAGGTCTGCAGGAGCAGGATTGCCAGATGCCAAATTATAAGGTGTGTATCCTTCCTCAGTGATCTCCCAAATATCCTTTCGAAGACATCTAAGATTAGTCTTCATTCAAATTTTCCATATCCCATAATTTGTTCCATCAAACTTAGGGATTTCTCTTCTGAAAATAGTTGTCAATGGATTAGAAGTGTTAGTTGCCATAGGATCTACCTTAAGTGGTTAAGCTTCTGCAAAAGAAGACCAAATCTCTGATACCAATTGTCAGGATAACCAGTGAACAACTAAGAGGGGGGGTGAATCATTTGTTAATAGATTATAACTTTTAATCCACAATACAACCTTAAACAAATCAAGTATCGGTAAGGAACAGATACCGGTAAACAATACAACTTAATAATTAACCAGATAATCAATGCAAAGCAACCATACCACATAACACCATGATTTGTATATAGAGAACCTGAAAAAGGAAAAACCACAGTGGGAAGCCTACCCACAGTCAGATAATACTTCTGCAGAAAGTATGTGTTACAATGAGGGGCCTGCACTTGCAGGAAGGCACGCTACCTAGAGCGTACTACTCATTACAAAAGAGTCTCACTGACTATAGAGAGGCTACAACCTTCTCAAGATAAATGGACAACAATCCAATAGAGTGAAATGCTGGAAATAGCATCTGCCATGCCTGATTACATTCCCAGTTAAGCTCACTGTTGGAGGACTAAATCCTCTTTTGAATCCAATTCGATCACCAATGATCGACAACTCCTCTGCCTGAATGATATTACAATATTCGCACATTACATTCCTTGATCGTGACCTTTCTAATAACCATGATACTTTACAAAGAGTTTCTTTCTCTTATTTATACAAACCCTAAGGCCTAAACCAATTAGGTCGGCCGCCTAAGATATTAAAATAATATCATTACATAATTCCATTTACAATGATATGCCATGTCGGCTTAAGAACAAATCCATAAATCATCTTGAATCATCCAAGTAACGTGTAGAGTACACACTAGCATGATAACAGTCCATAACCTAGATAGGTACCAGACCTATTCTGGGTCCACCACACCAAAGCAATGTCTTCAAGCATTTGAGGCATGATCAACAAACATCTTCAGCATCCTAAAATCCTCAAAGAAGATGCACCAACACCAATTGTGCATCCTGTCACAATTCCTTAATGAAAGCTCTGTCGGTATAGCCTTAAACCAGTGCTGGTAAGGGTTTACCAGAGTGTATGATAACATCCAATTACCAAGCCAATACCAACTGACCAAAACATGCTCATGGAGCATATAACTCATGAAATCCAATATACTTCACTGATCCAAACATGTTGAAAGTGTCAATAGATAATCTCTACTGTCGGTAACACTAGATCTTCTACCGGTAACCAAAACTTGTTTGTCGATAACCATCCAAATCAGTTAGTGTTGACATCAATGACAAAACATCAATGCAACACATAATCAATTCATCCATAATGCCAACAAGATGGAGATGATGTGGAATGTAATGGTGAAATAAACTCCAAGTGGACATGGAGTGTTTATTATGATTTTTGACAACTGTCATCAATGAAATGGTGGACCCAGAAGTTCACCTTCAGTGGTTGCAGGAAGAGTTGAAAGTGGTTGAAACTATTGAATAAACTCTTCCTTAGTGCTTGGTTTATGATATAGGCATTGTCAATGGCCATTGACAAGCAATTTAAATCATGCATTATCAATAGTGGCCAACTTGACAACACCATTATCAAACACTTGTTCAATTTCATAAGGGCCTAGCCACCTAGTTTGTAACTTCCCCAAATTATCCTTAAATATTGAATCATACAATAAAGCCTAGTCCCTAGCATGAAAATTTTTAGGTTTGATGTATTTAGCATGCCACTTAATTCGATGTTGTTGGACTAAAAGTGTATTATGCAATGTTGAATTCCTTAATTCATCTAATTGATTTAGATGCAATATTCTTTCTTGTTGTGCCTCTGACAATTGCATACCCAATTGTACTATTGTACATAGAGTTTTATGCTCAAATTATATGGGCATGACAACATGTTTATCATAAACCAGTTCAAAGGGTGTAAACCCTGTTGTTGTTTTTCAGGATGTTTGGTAGGCCCATACTTCTTCTCGGAGGCGATTTTCCCAATCTTTTTTGTGTAGTGCAACTGTTTTGGTGAGGATGGCCTCAATTTCTCTATTAGTCACTTCAGCTTTACCATTGGCATGAGGATTATATGGGGTAGACTTTTTATGTCTAATATTATACTCCTCTATCATAGTAGCAATCAGGTTAGATCTAAATTGTGTACCTTGATTAGTTACAAGTTCTCGAGGTACCCCATATCTGGTAAATATATCTTCATACAAGATCTCTGCAACTTTATTGTCTTTGGCATGTTTCATTTCTTTGACATCAACCCATTTAGTTAGGTAGTCGGTACAAACTAATATGTAAGACTTTCCATTAGAGGGAGGATCGATTGGACCAATGAATTACATACCCCATTTATCAAATGGGGTGACAACTACCTGAGGATACAGTGGAATCTCATCTGACTTTGTTGGGTGCCCCATCCTCTAGAATCTATCATATTTTCTAGTACAGTTGGTTGCATCCTTATATAGAGTAGGCCAATAATACCTTGTGTTAAGTATCTTGATGGTTGTTCTTTTGGCTACAAAATTACCACCACAAGGTTCATCATGGCATGCATGCAGGATGTCAAATGTTTCATCTTCTCATGAAATTGTTTGGTTCAATATATAACAAACATCCATTTACCCATGTGAATGGAAAGGTCTTTTCAATAAAATTATTTTTTCCTTTGGGGAAAAGGAGTTAGGTACCTTACCCATAACTAAGTAATTAGCTATATCTACATACCATGGTATGTGCACTGTGATTGCAAAAAAATGCTCATCTGGAAAAGAGTCGTCTATTTTAGGCTCATCAAGTTGGTGTGTAAGTCTGGATAATAAATCAGCAACAATATTTATCTTTCCTGGTTTGTCAATGATGGTAATATAAAATTATTGGATCAAGAGAAGCCATCTTGCCAGCCTCCTTGAAATAACTAGTTTGTTCATGAGGAATCTTATGGTTGTATGGTCGGTATAAATAAAGACTTGGTATCCTGTAATATAATGTCTGAACTTGTTGAGAGAATATATGACTGATAACATCTCCTTTTTTGTGATAGTGTAATTGATTTCAACTCCTTACAATTTTTTGCTAATGAAATATACTGCATTTTCTAAGGCTCCTTTTTTAGCAAGAATTGCTCCCACTGCATGGTCAGAGGCATCAATATATATATATAAAGGAAAGTTCCACTTGGGGCCTTGTAGGAATAGTGCCTGAGTGAGTACTATTTTGAGCTCTTCAAATGCTTTGTCACACAATGGTGTCCATTGAAAATCAACATCTTTTAACAAAAGACCATACAAAGGGCTTGCAATGGTACTAAATTTTTTGATAAATCTCCTATAGTAACTAGCATGCCCCCAAAAACTACGTACATGTTTTTTTCTTGGTAGGGACTGGAAGAGTTTTAATTAGCTCAATTTTATCAGGATCCACTTGAATTCCTTTGGTTGAAATGTAATGTCCCAGGACTACTCCCCCTTGCATCATAAGAAATCATTTCTCACTATTGAGGGATAGATTATTTTCTTGGCATCTCTATAGCACCTTAGATATATTATCAAGTACTTCTTGAAACTCGTCACCTTATGTAGTGAAATCATCCATATATATCTCCATACAATTGTGTGAGATATCTGCAAAAATACTTAGAACTGCTCTTTGAAATATTGTTGGAGCATTACATAACCCGAATGGAAGGACAAAGTAAGCATAAGTTCCCCAGGGACAAGTGAAAGTTGTCTTGTCTTGGTCCTCTGTTGCAATTTGTATCTAATTAAAACCACTAAACCCATCAAGAAATGAGAAATATTTCTTACCTACTAGAGAATCAAGTACCTGATCAATGAAAGATAGTGGAAAGTGATCTTTTTTGGTAGCTTTGTTTAATTATTTATAATCTACACACACTCTCTATTTACCATTCTTCTTAGGAACAATTACCAATATTGAAACCCATTGACTGTTGGTGATGGGGTAGATGAATCCAACATCTAATTGCTTTTGTAATTTTTTTGTCACAATTTCTCTAAGGGATGGATTAACTCTTCTTTGAGGTTGTCTGATTGGATTAGTGTTCTCTTGAATATAGATTTTGTGAGTACATAGCTTAGGATCTAAGCCCACCATATCAGTATAATCCCAAGCAAAGGCATATTTCTTTTCCTGCAGCAATTCTCTCAATAATTGCTCCTATTGTGTTGCGAGTTGATTGTTAATAATGAGTTGCTTTCCAAGTGCAACTTCAATTTGTTTAGTCATTTCTTTCATTGAGGCTTCATTCACACTACATAGCTCAACTTCTTGAGGTAATAAAGTGTGAAGAAATGCTGGAGTAAGCAAATCAGATGTTTGTAATTGTTGTTTTGAAGAGCATTCAGAATTTCCAATAATATCTTTTGTTGGAACTTCTTGTGTACATGTATTATTCAACACTTGTAACAACAGTTGATCTTCATCATAGGGATGGAGAAAAGGACTTCTATCAATCATCATAAGTTTTACCATAGATTTAGCATCTTCTTTAGATTCCTCTCCAAAATTAGGCCAAACAAAGTTCTTTGATTCTTCTTGAGGTTGAGTAGGTGGAAAGAGTGTCAATTTTTTGTACTATCTCGATTTGAGATAGTCATGTTCCCAGATCTGCAACCAATATAAGCATCTACAGTAGCTAGCCAAGGTCTTCCCAAAATAACTAGATAGCCTCCCAAAGTAGTCTTAGGTGATAGAATCATAAAATCAGCAGGATATTCCCAAGATTCAAGAGTTTCTGCAATGTCTGCTATGATACCATCTGGTTTAACTATGGAACTATCAGCTAACTGGAGAAATGTATGAGTAGGTCTTATATGGGCCAAATTTAGACTTTGCATAATCTCCTTGATCATTACATTAATAGCAACTCCTAGTTCTATTAAAGCATTTTGAATCATGACTCCATTTATCATAATTGAAACAACTAGACTACCGGGATTTGAATACTTAGGCATGATCACTTTTCCTAGCATGATGTCAGCTAGTTTACCCAAAACATGAGTTGTTGTAGGTTTTTTTTTTCTTTCATCTAGGTTTCTTTAAACAAGTTTCCCTAAGAGATTTGCTATATATATGTATTATCCTTAATGTCCTAGAAAAGAAGAAATTTTATGGAGACTTGATTAAGCTGATCTAGAAAATCAATTGTTGGCTCAGGAACAGATTTTGGTTGAGCCAATCTTTGAGGGAATGGAGGGTCTGGATCCTTAGGGTCTTTTGGTATCAAAACTAGGGTTGGTTCAACTATTTCTTCCTCCTCATTGGTTAACTCTGTGATTACTAGAGTAGCTAGTGATTGCAAAGTTTTTCCTGATCTTAGATGAACATCACTGATATTAACTAAGTAAGCAGGATATTAATTAAACTCCGTTGAATACACAAGTTGTTGTTGTGGTTTATTGTTAGGATTAGGGGCAAGTTGGGTAGGAAGTTGTGTAGGTCTTAGCAGAACATTTGCAGGTGGCATAATAGTTGGCAGAGAGGTTGGAGGTGGATTAACCTGGTTAGGCCATTGTTGTCCTCTCCAAGGCTATTGTTGGGGCCAGCTAGGTTGTTGAGCCTGCCAATTCACTTAAGGTAACTGCCATTTTCCCTAAGGTGGTTTCCATTGACCTTGGGGTCCAGACCAAGAATTAGTTTGATAGTTCCATTGAGGGTTCCCATAATTGTCATTATTAGGAGGATATTGGTTTTGTCATTGATTATTGGATGCATATGAATATGGACAATTAAAAGATAAAGGATTAGGTGGCTTACCTTATATTTGAACCCATGGTTTTCTTTGTGCCACAAAGAAAATTTGTCCTTCATCATCCTCAATTTGATGAAAGTTGGGTTGATGCATTATGTTGTCAATACTGGCCAACTTTTTACATCTGCACTCCTTTTTCTTCTATCTACAATGTGGACAAAATTCAGATAGCATTTCTTCTACAACTTCTTGTTTTTATTTGGATTAGAGAGTGTCAATTTGTGTGGCCATATTGTTGATGATGTCTTGTTGAAAATATTTGAGTAGATTGGTCAACTCCATTTTTGAAACTCCAGAGTTAGATTTTCTTCCTGATGACATGTACTTGGATTCTCTGGGCTTCCTTAATGTAGCTCTTGAATAATTCTGGCAAATTAGTTGTATGTCACTCCATGTAGCTTGAGTAATATCTCCTCTAGCCATGAGATTGAGAGAATCTATACAATCTTCATTGACTCCCCTTAAGAAGACCGATTTCTGTGAATCTTCACTTAGCTGATTATGTTGAGATTTCTTCAAACAAATGAGAAATCTTCCTACATGATCTTCTAGAGACTCTTCATATTTTTTTTGCATCCTAAAAATGTCATCTCCCCTCATATTACTTTTTCTACAATAATCTTTGTATTTCTCAATGAATTTTTCCTTCATGTTGTCCCAGTTAGTGACACAATCTTCTCCTAAGGACATGAACCATCAGAGAGAAGAATCCTTCAAGGTGGATGGAAAAAATTTGAGGCGGTGTCCATCTGTAGTGTAATCATAGCTTCTACATAGGACATCAAATTCAAAGAGAAAGGTATCTGGATCTTTTGTAATAAGGCCATAGAAGTGAGGAAGAGCAGAAGGAGGGATGTTTTTCAGATTGGCATTGGCTCCTTGTGGAGGTATGGGAAATTTGAAGGTTAGTTCAGGGGTTGGGGGTGGATTATTTCCACCACCACCTCTACCAGCCATAATGCCTTGGTAAACAACTAATGCAGCAGTTAGATCTTTGTCAGGTGGTGGTTCTAGTGGAGGAAATAAGTTATCTAAGTCTACAAAGAGTTGCACAAAGTGGTCAAGTTTTGGCTTAGTGGAATTTTCAGGTGGATATTCGTCAGAGTAATCCAAATTGGGAAGGAATCTCCCAAGGGGATCTCTCCTTCGATGCATAGAGATTTTGGAAGGTTAACATCTATACTGCATTCAACAACATAAATGACATACTATACTAAAGATGAAATGCTACTACTATTCTAACAAATGAAATCCTATTGTTCCCATAAAATTTCAGTCTATCACAATCCCCAACAATAGCTCCAAAAATGTGGTGGCAAAACAATGGCTATAACACACAGCTAAGTACTCAGACTAGAGACACAAGTTTCCATTGAGCAACTATCTGAATTCCATTCTTCTGACTCATTTATTCATCAATCCAAGGAAGTGTAACTTGAAATGGGACTACAAAGTATATGCACTAAGAACATATAGGAACAAGTCTATCCTACAACTACTTTTAGAAAAGGAATTTACTTGAAATCATGACTCTAAGGATAACATTAATTTATGCTAACAAAATGTCAATTCTTCAACTTTTACAGAAATAACTATTCTACCCTATCGTGGCTGCAGGAACAGTCGCAGAGTTGCAGACTGTGGCTGCAGGAATAGACAACGAGCAAGTGAATGAAATAGAATTAAACAACTTAATAAACAGAGCGCATAAAATACAACCATATGGAATTCTCACCAAGTGGCCCCCCTTAGATGAGTCTCTTGGAATAAGAACTATAATAGAAATTAAATGATTAAGCCCATGACCATATCATAAACACCATATTAACTTGGAAAGTACATGCTTTTCTTTTATTCAGAAATAAACTTCAACAACGTAACATTACTCTAATATGAAATCAGGAACTAACTAACACAGGAATGTGCAAATGATTTATAACATTCATCCTTAACAACAATCCAGGAACATGTGCTCCACTTCTTACTATCTAGGTGGGAGCTTTATTTAAAACTCATAAAATCTAGGAAAGATAAGATAATCAAGACTCTTGTCCTTCTTTGAACATTTGTATATTTTCCATATATCCTCTCTAACATCCCTCGTGACAACTAACAGTCTTTACTAACATATCAAAATTAATTTATAGACTCCTTATTGATCAGAGACAGTAGCAAACAAGTCTTCAACAAATTTTTGAACACTTCCTACCTTGATGTCCATCCTTTGCCCACATTACCTTATTGCTATGAATGAGACATTGTTCCTTCATAAAGATTATTCCAAATAGCTAGCACACAAAGGTTAGAGAAAACATTCTATCCATACATCATAATCATTTATTTTGAACATATTCATCAGTCACACATAAAAAATAGTAAATGTTTATAATTGCATTTATAAGGTTCATGATTCTGTCAAAATAAAGGTTTCAGCTACAAACAATAAGACTTATCAAAACAAGCATATAAGGTTGAATAAAGTATGTTTATGAAGTCCATCAATAAATACAGAAACTCCTGAAGATGACAAACTATCTATAAAAGAACCATAAAACTATGACTCATAAGGAATATTTTTAAAGGATTCTACAAGTCCTTTGTCTTATTTGAGTTCTAATAACTCATTTTATTTATTCCAAATATGTGGAATATTAGTTTGTCTTCCTCAAGAGGATGTTGACACATTGCACACACATATTGTGAATGGTGGAATTCATAGAGTTGGGAGTTACTTCGTAACTCCCCTCCTCATTTCTATTTAAGAGATGCTTCACCTCTTATTTTCACTTTTGATATCAATGCAATGAGCATCTCTCTCTCTCTATGCTTTGCCTTCATTCATAATACATAACGGGTTTTTATTTGCTTTTTCCCTTTCAAAAGCTATTGCACCTCCTTTTAAAGTTTTGGGTGATTTTTCTCAAGTTGCTCTCTACTTTGGTAACATTACTTCAATAAACATACTTACTTATATTTCTTTTTCATTTTCTTGCTCTTGTATTTCCTTTCAATACCATTTCTAATATGATTTCTAATTAGAAAGAGAAAACATAAAAGAGATAATATATGAGTCTTCAGTTTATCACCATTCGTACTAATTATCAAAATATTATATTTTTTTAACACAAAATATAATTAATAAAACAACAAAATTGGTTTTTAGTGAATGTCGAAATATAAATTTTATTTTGGGTATCAATGTGATAAAATTTGATTGTTTGATAATTATTGTGACATGAAAATACTACAAACAAGAAGACACAACAATTGTTGTGTGATTAATGATAATAAGGGTATGGTCTTGGCTCCTTAAAGCCCAAATTTCCATTGGTCTTATCACAAAAGGGTCAATGTCAAATGGTTGTCAACTCAGACCCACACTTGGAATATCTTTCAACTCAAAAAGGCAACATCTAAAGGGGTGCTTTGCAATCTTGTCTTTGTGAGAGAGAACATGTAGGGGCCTCCAAGACTAGAAGGATGACCCAATTATCCTCTCCCTAAAAAATTATGTATAGCTCATACAAAGTCGTTGATTTCTATCTCATATCAAGGGAGCCATATGGTGAGTAACTTCAAGGTGTGATGCCACACCTTTGAACTGAGACTAACACCAATAATTTACTCAATCAATAGGGTGGGCCTCTAAAATAAGGTTTCTAGTCTTTATTCAGGGACTTAATGCCTTGCTCGCACCCAACAAGCCACTCAAGGCTTTAACTAGCCCTACTCAAAGATTAATATACCTGACATAAATGTTTATACTTCCCCTTTCATATTGGCACCATCGGCAAGGTACTTGTTAGTTCAACCTTAGATTTCGCCTTAATCTTTTATATAGCAGCCCAAAGGAAAAACCTCTTTGGGTTATCCCGCTTGCAGTGATCACTTCTCCAAAATTAGACCCTCTAAAAGAGAAAATGAAGATGTTTAGTGATTTCTCTTACACTCAAGGTCCATGAAGGCAAGGGGAGAGGATACTTTCACAAACACCTTAGGGTTCTACAACATAAAGCATGCAAGTGCACAAGATAGCTTAAGAAAAGGCTCTTTTTAATGCACTAAATTGAAATGTGAGCTATTCTATGAAAATCACAAACACACTCCTAGCAACCCCTGCAAAAAAAATGGATTAGTGGTTCGATAATAACCCCCAACTTGTAAACACAAATATTAGAGCAAGATAATAATGACAAATAAAAGGGGAACCTTCAACAAACAAATAACAACTTCAAAAGCACAGGATAGCTGCAAAACCATAACGCAACAATATAGACCAAAAACATGTTAGGAGTTAACACAAACACGTCAGAATAAAATTATATATGTAGTAAAAATAATCATATACGCACCAATATCTACCATATATGCGACCAAAACTAAAAAATACAAAAATTAGAAAACCCTAATTTAACTAGATATGCACCAATATGAACCACAAACTCACTAGAACCTTCCACAGATGCGACAAAAAATACCAAAAATATGTCAATTTAATCAAATTACAAAAAACCAAAAACATGACAATATATGTCATATACATGCTAATAACAACCACATCCACAACAATAATGGCCAAAAATGGGCTAAGAACCAGAATCTGACATAATATCCAGAAACACAACAAAAATTGCTAGAAATGCGAAATTGATGAAAAAATCATCACAAAATTTAGCCTTCAAATCTGAAAACACTAAAAACTCAAAGAAAAATGTTGGAAACAAGGGACAAGAGTCTCACCGAGCGTTTCAAAATGTATATGTTCAATTTGAACCCTAAATATTGTCAACCCTAGTTCCAACCAAAATAATTGAATTAATTAAACAAACAAATATTCATTTAATTAATAGAAGAAAAGAGGATGATTAAATAATTAGGCTAGGACAGTTTTAAGTGTCTACAATTGTAAATATTTGAAGAAAGGAAAATGAATTTAAAGTTTATAAGATTGTAAGTGTTGATTTCAATTGTATAAAAAAATTATTTTATAGACTAACAATTACCACCTCTTATATTATCGATTTAAATATTTACTATTCTTTTAATTAAAATATTGACTTTAAATAATATTTATCAAAAAGCAATTTTTTTCATAAATTTTTTAGTTTCTTTATTTTTTTAATTTTTTATTTTTTAAATTCAATACTTACTGATTTTAATATATATATTCTCTAGAATTGAACAGTGTTCACCTCAATTTACAATGTATCTTTTTGAACTTTAACCATCTCTTAAAATATTGCTCTCTCTCTTAGATATATCGCTCGAGAATAAAACGATTATAAAAAAAATTATAGATATTACACCTTAAAATGAGTTTTCTGATTTAGAATTTTTTAATATTATTTTAATGTTATAAAAAATTATTGAATAATAATTATTAATTTGAAAGTCATTTAAGTATTTATTTTAATTAATTGAATTGTAATTTTTTAATATATTGTTATTTTTAAATAAAATGATAAAGATTGTTTTTTATTATTTAAAAAAAAAAAAATGAACTGCAATATTTTTTAAAAGCAAAAAAACAAAAAATTATATTGTCAAGATTGACTTTTAAAAAATAACAATTAAACATATTATCAAAATTTATTTCTAATTCAACTATCAATTTAGATTTCAATATTTTCATTTAACAATACTTTGAATTATCTAACCTTTAACTAAAAAATATAATTAGTTTTAAAAAAAACACTTAATTTAGTTTATATGAGAAAGACTACTAAATATCCTTTGTTTTTAAAAGATAAAATAACAATAAAAATTATTATTAAAATTAATTTAGGAATATGGATATTTATCGTCTGCTCTGAAGCGATCGGTCTGCTCTGAATTTTGATGTAAGCAATCGATCTGCTCTAAAATAATATGGATCATCTGCTCTGAAATGTTACAAAGTTACCGAACGGCGAAGAAGTTTTGGTCAATGTAACGATTAGGATCTGCTTTGCACGAAGGGAAACAGAAATGATCGTCTGCTCTACGTGAAGGGAATGAGATCAAAAATATCAAAAATGCTCTGCTCTGCATGAAGGGAAAAAGACAAAAAAGCTTTGTGTGAAGGGCAAAAATGATTTAATATCTCTGCTTTGCATAAAGGGTGAAAACCTAGCGTGAACGGTGGGCAAAAATTGTGAATTGTTGAAACCGGATCGTCAAATTTGGATTGACGCGCATAAACACTCAGTGGATTTGGAGGACTCCCTCCTCTACACGGTTTGCAAACAATTCTCCCTTGTACTCTTCATTTAATGCTCTTCTTTACTCTGTGTCCTCCGTTTTAATTGCTTCTTCTGCATGTGAATCTTGTCTGCCCTAATGGGGGTGGAAACGGATGGAGACCCTCAATCTCATCCTTCGCCTACCTCCTCCCAACCCCCTCTACAACCAAAACAAACCTTCAGTGAAGTCGTGGGTAGGGTTTCATCGGCAATTAACCAAGATGCCATATTCATTACCGTCGGTGGAGATGGTGGAGCAAGTCCAGATGGTATGGACCTTGGCCTCGACTCCAACACTATCTCCATTTTGCCTAATGATTCTATGGCCAATGAAATTGCTATTGAAAAAAATAGGTTGAAAGACTCTGCAATTTTTTTTGCCTGTGTGGATGTTGATAAATGCCCTCCTCGGAAATTTATGGATGATTGGTTTCATAACTACTGGAATTTAAAATTAGGATTTTGAATCTCCTTCTGTAGGCAAATTCAGAAAGGATTGTTCATTAATTTTTTAATACGCATGAAATGCAATTAGAGGTTCTTAAGAAATTGTATTGGAATGTTGGTAAGACTTCGTTTCGTGCCCTAGGTTGGTCTCCTAAGGCGATTTTTGAAGAAATCGTGGCTCTGTCGTGCCCTAGTGGGTAATTATCAAGAACATTCCTCCATTTTTGTGGAAATTTATCCCTCAAATTGTGGAACCCATTGGTAAATTCATCTGTATGGATGACTCTCCACAGCTCGTGCCCCATCTCGATGCCAGAGTGCTCATCTCCATTAAACCTGGGATTGATCTTCCTAATATTCTCAATCTCAATATTGAAGGAGAAATCTTCTCCTGCCCTCTGGAAATTTTAGGGGGTTTAAATGTGTGTTTCCTCTATAAAAAAGATGGTCATGTCCGTAAAAATTGCCCTATTCTTAATAAGAAATCCTCAAGTTTGAACTCGCGGAGAACCCATACGGATAACATTGGTTCCCCCCTAACCCTATGGCTCCATCCTCCCCTGTGGTCTAGCCTGTCATGAGCAGCACCCCTGCATCTATTCCTGACCTACTCATATCAGATACGTGCTCTAAAAGCTCTCAAACCAATACGGCTCCCCCCCTGCTCCCCTATTACAGATAACATAGAACAACCGGGTGTGGAATAGAAAGATAGTTTTCAAATGGTTACAAACAAGTCTAAGAAGCACAGAAGGAAGAATGTGCAACAATTAGCCATTGATAAGATTAGGCCTGATAATGTCGGTGTTAACCCTGCTCAGAATCATGTCAATCTCCCCCAACCTATAGTTGATGTTAGTTTTTCAAAAGTTAAGAGTATCATTAATAATTTTGAAACCCCCAGTAGGTGCACTAGTGATTTCCATATGGGTGATGGATCTGTGACTTCCCCGAGGGCTAATCACATCTCTGATAATCTCGGCTTCATTGGTCCCACCCCTGTATCGGTATTACTAGTGAATCTAGTGTGAGTTTGCCTCTGAAAGTCTTCAAAGAACTTGATGTTGATGATGCAATTCAAGTCATCATTGTTGATACTAGGGCTAATAGAAATTCTATCTTTTTTCCCTCTAACCTGTCCTCCACACAAATGCCTTAGATGGCAGTGAATGATACCCTGGTCCAGCCTACTACCTACGCGGAACCTCCTTCTAAAAACGTCTCTCAAGGAGATGATGATTCTAGTGAAGACCATGATGATCAAAATGAGGGTTGTTCCAAACCCAATAGAAGAGGACGCCTCGTGGGCTCAAAGAACAAGTCACCCTCTGACAAGAAGAAGAAGGGCAAGGGTTTCCCTGCCTGTGATAGCAGTCCTTATGCTGCTAAGCGCTCGTAATTTCCTCCCCCTATTTACCATGAAGTACATCTCATGGAATGTTAGAGAGTTGGAAGCCCCAGACAAAAAGCAAATTGTTAAACATTTTTTGGACTCTCATAAGGACTTGGACTTTCTGATGCTTCAAGAGCTTAAAACTATTAATTTTACCTTGGATACTAACCTTAATTTCATATGGAAAGACTCCATCAAAATTTGCTCCAATCACCTCAGGGGTAAAGGTGGTGTTGGACTGCTCATTAACCCCAGATGGTCAAACCATATTACTGACAAGGATTGTTTCCCTTGTAGCAAGAATGTTTGGGCCTCTATTAATGTTGACAACACCCTCATTGGGGTGTGCTCTATCTATACATCCAATGACTATAAGGAAAGAAGTTCCCTTTGGGTTTGGATTGCATCCTTACTTGATATTCCCTGGATCCTTGGAGGAGACTTTAATATGATTGAAAATTGTGATGATAAAATGGGGGGTAATGCTTTTGAATGGAAAGGCTCTGAAAAATCCCACTGGGATAGAATGAAATTTATGAAAAACCTATTTGATCCTCTTCTCGGTAATAAGGCTGATACAAGGGGTCTCTGGAACACTTGGTGCAACTTCCAAAAAGGTTGTAATAGAATTTATTGCAAACTTGACCATTTTTATGCCAATAAAGATGTTTTTTCATTTATCCCTAGTAACCATGGCAATTTTTTTGTTGTCTGGCCTTTTACTCTCTCGGATCACCACCCTATTACTTCTCACATCAAACTTGCTAACTCCTTACCTACTAATGTGGTGGGGCCTAAGAAGTTCATTCTTAACACTAATTTACTGAAAGATCTTGATGTTCTTGTTGCCATTAACCTCATCAGACTCCTAAATAAGGATAATAAGAACTTAGCTTCGCATATTGATAGGTGGAATTATAATGTTGTTTCCTGGCAAAAACTCTTGCAAACTATTGGTCAAAAAAGGGCCAAAGACTCCAGATTTGTGGAAAAGACTCTTAATCTTAATCTACTTCACCTTGAAAATGAAATTCAGTTGACTCCTTCCTGCCCTGACCTAGCCAACCAAGTGGCAAAAACTAGGGATGCCCTTAGATTACATCAGCAAGTTAAGATCAAGGGGGCCATGACTAGAGCCCATAGCCATTGGCTCCAATTTGGCGATAAAGGCTCCAAGTTTTTCTTTAATCTACTTAAACATAAGCAAATCCGGGAAAAGATTGATAGACTTATTGTTGATTTAGACAACATTAAAGAAGCCTTTGCCCTCTTCTACCAAAAACTTTTCATATCTGAAGACTCTGAGGCTGCCAAGGCCCTCAGACTTAAATGCAAGTCCATCATTCCCTGTAGGATCTCCAAGGGGGAATCTTGCCTCCTTAAATAGAATTTCACAATTGATGAAATTCAGAAAGCCATCAACTCTCTCCACAATGACAAAGCTCTGGGGCCTAATGGGCTCCCAGTTGATTTCTACAAAGCCAACCTTAACTGGGTTTTCTTTGATCTTCTTGATATATACAATGAGGCTTTTGGTAAGGGTTCCCTTGGCAATGTTATCAATAAGGGACTTATTAAACTCATACCCAAGGATGGTGGCAAGGCCCTTGTTAAGAACTCGAGACCCATTACCCTTCTCAATGTGTCCTATAAGATCCTAGCTAAAATATTGGTCGTCCGACTAGAAAAGATCCTACCCAAGTTCATCTGCCCCACCCAAACCGGCTTCATTAAGGGTAGGTATATCCTGGAAAATCTCATCACAAGTTGGGAAGCCATGGAATGGTCTAAAGTCTCTAGTTAAGACACTGCTATGTTTCTCCTTGACTTTGAGAAAGCCTATGATAGGGTGGAATGGGACTTTATTATTACGATGCTTGAAGCCTTTGGCTTTCCTAGTGAATTTTGTACTTATGTCAAGGTCCTCCTTCAAGATGCCTCTGCTCAAATTGATGTAAATGGCTCCCTCTCCTCTTCCATTATGCTCTCTCGGTCCATTAGACAAGGCTGCCCTTTGGCCCTTGCTCTCTTTGTTATTGCCTCTGACACTTTATTCTACCTCCTTAGGGATAACTCTCTCTCCCCAAAGGTTAATGGGATTAGGCTCCCTGATGATAATGAATTGATGAATATTCAGTTTGCCGATGACACGGCTCTTTTTCTAGAGCTCACCAAGTAGAACATGGATAAGCTTAACCTTAAAATCCAATGCTTTGGGTCAATTTCTGGAGCTCGGATCTCCCAAACTAAGTCTACCTTCCTTAGCTGGATGGATCACCCCCCTGACTGGTTTGGACACCTTGGCTACCAATGGGGTGGCCCTAACAAAATCGTTAGATACCTTGGAGTTCCCTTCTCGGTGTCCCCTTCCCTCAAAGATATGTGGCTCTGGGTTAAGGAGAAAATTGATAAGAAAATTAGTAAATGGAACCATAGATTCCTCTCCCTAGCTGGAAGGGTTCAAGTGTGCCAAAAAATCCTCTCCTCCTATAATATCTACTACTCCTCTACTTGGATGTATAGCAACTATCAGATCTTAGAAATTCAAAAGGTTGTTAGACGCTTCCTTTGGTCTGATGGAAAAGGTAATAATAAATTACACGTTGTTAACTGGAAGTGGTGCCATATTGAGAAATATTTTGGTGGCCTTGGATTAAAGGATCTTAGGATCCAAGGTATTGCCCTTGCGGCTAAGTGGATCTTCCATTCTCTCGAAGATCAAGAACCTTGGAAGGTTTTAATCAAACACAATATTGAGAGGGTTGTCCCTAAGAATGCTAAGTCTTGGAAGGGTTTACCTCTCACCGACCTTGTGGCTAGTGGTTTTCCTGTTTCTGTCCAGGGCACTTGTGTGTTCAAGTCTATTTGGAAATCCTGGGAACATGTTAGGGGGTTTTGGGTCAACACTAGTGTCAACAATGGTGACCTGATTCATGGCGAGAGATCTTTATGGTGGAACCTCTTCCACTCGGGGATGCTCAGCTAAAGCCTGGGCAAGCAAAGGGATCAAATATCTTATTGACATTTTGGAACATGATACTCTTATCACGTGGGAAGATCTCAGCTCAAAATTTAACCTCCCCCCCACTCAAAAAAGAACCTACAACATGATTAAGCAGGCTTGTATTGATTTCAGTCTTCCTAAAGACTGTGATGCTGATTCTCATAGATTTTTGTCTTTTAAATGGGATGATGGTACTATTTTGGCTAAAATTAAGGCTCGTAACATTCACTTTGTCTTAGCTTATGAGGCTTCCATCACTAAGCATGTTAACAGTTTATGGTATGCTGGTCTGCCTGTTATGTAGTGGCAAAAGACCTTCAACATGCTATGGAAAAGTTCGATCGAGCCAAAAATCAAGTGCTTTGAATGGCTTATGATATTTAATAGACTTCCTCTCCGGAGGAATTATGATAATAATGATTTGTGCTCTATTTGTAAACTTCCTGAGACTGGCAGGCATATTTTCTTTGATTGCTCCATTGCTAAGGAAATCTGGTTAATGTTTGGCTTTTCTATCCCTAATCTTGTGAATACTATGGAAATTATTTCTGGGCACATTAAAGGATTGAAAAAGGATGCTAATATCTTTTGGTTTAATTTATCTACCAATATTATTTGGTATATTTAGAAAATTATGAATGTTGATAGGTTTGAAGGCCAAGCCAAGGCCCTTACTGAATCCTTTTGAAGACTCACATTCTTCAAAATTGTCGTACAGGTTGCCTCTACTATGAACGCTGAAAAGCTCAAGCTCCTGAGGGTCCTCAAGGATGATCACACCACCATGTTCATCAATGAGATGAAGGATGGTTATGAGTGGAGGTGCAACAAGGACAACCTATCCCCCTTTGAGGAGGCTCTCAAGAAGCTAAACAACGAAATTAAAGATAACAGGGAGCCCTCCTACGCCCAAGTTGAGATGCTGGCACAGATTCAGAGTCAAACGACCATTGTTTGGATGGAAGGACCTCAAGGATGGTCGGCATGGGTTGAACCCCATGACGACATCCTCTCATGATGCTTTTGTTGACTTCCCATAATGCAGTTAGTTTGCTAGTACTCTTTTGTGTGGATTACGCACCCTGTTGTTACTTTGATTTTTGTTGTCTTGTGGCGGTGACAGCTTTGTTTCGCTGAGGCCTAGCCTCCTTATTCTGGATTCTCTCGATTTCTAATTTTATTTTATTTTTTTAAATTATGAAATCAAACAGTCAACTTAACCTTTATTAAAAAAATTATAACAAAATATATAGTGAAATTTAGAATTAAAAGATATACTTAATTTAGTTTATATGAGAAAAAAAAAACCAATTATTTATCCTCTCACTTAAAAAACAATTCTAAATAGAAGAGTTATTTCATTTATTAAAATATTTTTTCATAATAATGATTATGTAATTTGAATATATTTAAATATTTGTTTCAATAAATGGAATTATATTTTTTATTCTATAATTATTTTTTAGAATAAATGGTAAAAATAAATTTTTGAAACAATCCAAATGTATATAAAGGTTAAATTGGATTACTACATTTAAAGTGTAAATTAAAACACTAAACTTACATAAAAATTAAAAAACATATTACCAAAACTAAAAACAACCAATGCAGGTCACAATTCTATGCAATTTCCTTATTTTATAATATAATATAGGCTTTAGCCTTTTGTTTAAAAAAAAACCAACTCAAACTTCTATATTATAGTCCACAATATAAATTTAATATAAAATAAATAATTAAATTAAAATATAAAAGATATATTTAATTTAGCTTATATGCAGAAGAAAACTACACCCTCTACATATTTCTTAATTTAGTTTATATGCAAAAGAAAACTACACTCCCTGTGCATTAAAGAGACAATTCTAAATAGAAGTATTATTTTTCAATTTTATTTTATTTTATTTTCTACAATATTTTTTTTTATATTATGTAATTTGAATATTATTTTAGTATTTATTTCAATTGTATATAATTAATTAAATTATATTGTTAATATATTATAAGTTTAAATTAAATCATAAATATAGATTTTTGAAATAATCTAAATCTTTATATAAAGACTAAATTAGTTTTGCTATATTTGAACTGTAAATCAACAATTGTAAACTTAACAAAAAAAAAAAAAAATGACATTACCATGAATGTTTGAACTAAACAACCAATTTAGATTTTCATATTTTTACTCAAAATAACTTGAATTATCTACCCTATATATACACATATAAATTATATATCTTTTGCATTGAAACCCAACACACTCGTTTGGAAGTGTGATGGCTTCTATCATGATTACAATATTACCCGTTTTCTATCCACTCATGGTGTATAGTCCTCCCCCAAGGTTTCTCCTCATATGTTTGCCTAGAACACTTATGTGGGCAAACATATTTTATGGCCTCATCATGAGAGGAGCTCATCGTTTGCTCTACAATCACCCACAACTCATGGCTGCTCTAAGTTATGTAAGGTATGTTCTACAATTTTATTTCTTATTAGGTTCTTGTTTTATCTTGCGATCATACCAATCCTTGAAAGGCATGTTCTACAATTTAATTTCTTATTAGGTTCTTGTTTTATCTTGCAATCATACCAATCCTTGATGACATATTTGAACTTAGATGATTGGGTTTTGTTTTGTAGGAATTTGTGATCAACCAGAAGAACAAAAAAAATTGATTTTCACAAAATTAAGGAGATTGTATTGATAGGAATACAATAAAGTGGTTGTTTGGTTAGAGACACATGGAGTTTTTGCATGCCCTTCATTATGGCTTTGCGTGCAAGGGATTTAATTGATAGCTTTTACTGTCTCTTGAGATTGATGGTAGACAATTTTAGTTTTTAAGAAACAAATTGCTACACAATATATGCTAATTTTGGGTTTTATGGAGTTCTTTAATGAAGTATTATTTAGAATCATGTATTAAATATATATTTATTTAAATGAGTATGTTTTTTATGTTCTAAGGATTTGTGTATTTTATATTAATTGGTTATTTTTAAAGAAATGAATCACTTATTGTTTACTATGTTATGCTATGTTAAAGAATAAATGAACATGTAGAAGTAGATAATTTTAGAATTTTAAAATATAGAAGTTGAGATGATAATGATTAATGTATAGTTTTAAAAATGATAAAAGTAAGTATGGGAATTTAGTTTCAATTGTAGTATTGAAGTGTTTTCTGGAAGATGGTGTATACTGATTACAATTAATATTTTATGATTAGATCTAAAATTATTAAAAGTTTGATAAATGATTTTTTCTTTTGTTTTCTGCTTTATGTTAAATTCACGTGGCTGAAATTAGTAAGCTTTAATATTATGGGTTTTTTTTAAGATCAAATTCATGTTAAGAAAATGAAGTTGGTGTGTGGATTGGACATATATTAATGATACAATATCAATGTAATCAATGATGAAGTCTGATTAAGTGGATTTCTCTTGGATTGATCAAATGATTAGATAATGAAAATTGAATTGGGGTTTGTCCTTTAAATATTTAACAATCTAATGTTTAAACCACACATTTCAAACTGAAATTGGTAAGTAATGGTTCCTAGAAAAGGGGTCAATTTGATCCATTTTCATTAAATAAAGAATTAATTTTTTAAGTAACATGAACAAAGATAACCAATAATTAATTAATGAAACATATTTATTTAATAAATAATTGGAATTGGATAAAGCCTAATATGACTAGGTGTGGATATATTTAGGTCTCTAGATTTGTTATCCTTTTTGAAATGACAATGTAACAAAACAATGTTGTTTCAAAGAAGAATAGAACGTAGTATCTAGAAATGTTCAATTCATTGGAAAGATAGGAATGACAATGAGGGGGGAGGTTGGTATGATCCCTTCATAAGACTCTATTGATAGTTTTTATTGTCTTTTCATATATGCTTGAGATCTTCGTGATTCAGGAATGCTTTCAGATAAAATACCATTATACTGGAATTTTGAAGCTTTTACACATCTCAATTTTCCAGATGTCTATATCAATAGCAAACATATCAGTTCCTCCTCATCATCGCCTAAAACAAATATACTTGTACAATTAAGTAATGAAGTTTGGAAACTCCTTACCAAACAAGCTATGGTGATGGACATGGTTGAGCCTCTTTGTTATACTTTCCAATCATTTAGAAAATAATACTTTACAATTGAATTAGATGAAGCCTAAACTTATACCTACATCCATGTAAATAGAGAGACAATTTGGGGTTTGGATGAATTTAAGCATACCCTTTCTCTTCTGGCCATTACAAAATGAAAAAAATAGGGAAAAAAAGGGTTAGTCTAGAGAAAGGCTAACAGTAATAGAGTTGATACCCATTGCATAAAAATAGAAAAGAAAATATTCACCAATATTAACACTAGAGTCAAGTTAAGAAATGGCTGAAGGGCCATTTTTTAACGATCATGCAAAAGCATTGGAGCTAGTACCTATTGGCCTCTACACTAGTTTATAGGATGCAAAAGACATCAAATTCTCATTGAGGCTTGAACCATATTAACAGGTAAACATGAAAAGCATTTTTCTTTGATGGATATCCACACCCTATTCCAAAGCTCCCATTTTGGGACAAGCAGGTTGGATGCTAACAAAGGTTGTGGAATCTAGCTTTAAACCTACCACTTGCATTTGCTTGAAAGTTTCTAAAGCCTTTCCAATTAATCCATTATGTACATATTTTGCAATCGTTGCAGTCCATGAAACCACATTTTCTTGAGGCATTATGTCAAACAATTGAAATGTCTTTTCTATGCTTCCACAATTTGCAACTTGTCAACTAGGGAAGTTGCAACTACAACATCTCACAAAATTATTTGATCCTTTATGCTTTAATGGATGTCCATGACCTGTTTAAAAGCTCCCATTTTGGCACAATCATGGAGGATGCTTAAAGTTTGTGGCATTTGGATTTACACCTGCCAGTTGCATTTGCTTGAAAGTTTCTAAAGCCATTTCAACAAATCCATGTAGTACATATCATTCAATCACATTATTCCATGACACCACATTTCTTTCAGGTATAATCTCCAATTGTGTTTTCTTGAAAGTTTCTAATGCCTTTTCAACAAATCTAGTTTAATTTTATCCTACAATCATGGCAATCCATGAAATCAAACTTCTTTGAGGTATTTTGTCAAACACTTCGCATGCTTTGTTTGTGCTTCCTCCACATTTTGCATACATGTCTCCCATGGCAGTTGCTACTACAACATCTAAAAATATTTCTCTATCATTTATGCTTAGATGGATATCCATATCATGTTCCAAAGATCCCATTTTTGCACAGGCGGGAAGGATGCTAGCAAAAGTTGTAAAATTTGACTTCACACCTACCAATTGCATTTACTTGAAGGTTTTTAAAGCCTTTTCAACATATTCATTTGTGTGTATTCCATGTGATCACATTTCTTTGAGGCATTCTTTGAAACAGTTCACTTGCCTTCTCAATGCTTCCACATTGTGCATACACTTCTATTAGGCCAGTTGTAAGTACAACATCTGAAAATATTTCCATGCTCTATTACAAAGCTCCCATTTTGGCATGCGTAGGGGGGACGCTAGCAAAGGTAGTGGAAGTTGGCTTTATACCTGCCAATTGCATATGCTTGAAAGTCTTAAAAAATTTGCAGCAAATCTACTATGTGCATATCCTAAAATCATTGCAATCCATGAGGAAACAAATGAAAATCTTAGAATTCTCACAAGGACATAATCGGATTTATTTCTGAAAGGTGCTAAAATCAACCACGCCGTATTTAAATCACCATTGGAAGACATTGTTTAAATATAAAAAAATTAATATAATTCTAAGAAACTGAAAATCCCGATCTCAAAAAACTTGCAGATAATGGTAATTTTTCTTTTTCTTTTAAAGAGAAGAAAAAAATTAAATATATTATCAAAATTAATTCTTCAATATTTGAATCAAACAATCAATTTAGATTTCAATATTCTTATTTGACAATATTTTGAATTATATAAATTTTAATTGAAAAAATATATCAAAATAAATAATTGAATTTATAAATAAAAGATATACTTCACAAGATAACTACATAACTTCTACATGTAAAAATAAAATAACAATAAACATATTATCAAAATTAATTTTTGAATGTTTAAACCAAACAACCAACTTAGATATCAATATTTTCATCTTAATACTTTGAGTTATTCAACTTTTATTAAAGAATTATACCTAAGTAAATAGTTAAATTTAAATTTAAAAGATATAGTTAATTTAGTTTATATTGAAAAGAAAATTATATATCTTTATGTAGAAAACAACTTTAAATAGAACAGTTATTTATTTATTGTAAATTATTTTATTTACTTTAAAAAAATGTTTTTTTCCAATAAACAATGATTATATAATTGAAATATATTTAATAGTTATTAGTACTTGTTGTTAGGCAATACTATTGTAATGAGTTTTTTGTTTTTCCAGTTAACTAGTTATTAAAAAAATTAATTTGAACCAATGACAAACAAATATGTAAATTTAGGAAAAATAGTCACGACCACTATTTCTAAAAAATTGAACTTTCTTTATTTTTGTGATGCATTTTATATTGCTATATGTATTATAGATATTTTATAGAGGAAAATAAATATAGAATTTTATAATGTTATATTATTTTAATAATATATTATTATAACATAAATAGATCTATAATCAAATCAAATAATAAAAGTATCAAATTGTATAAAATTTTAAGGGATATCTATTTATAATAACAATTATATAAGTAAAAAAAATGTTATGTTATAATAAAATAAATCGATTTGTTATTTTTAGTTACAACTTTCTTTTATTGAATTAATATGTTAAAAACTAATTATATTTTTATACATATTTTATTATATTTAAATTACAATGAATTTAAAAGATTATTACTATTTTTATTTAATTAATTTGACTTAATAAAATTATTATCTATCAAGACTATTGTTATTTATTATTAATTTTAATTTTTCTTAATATTTAATTTTTTATATAGTTTTGTTTACACATTTTTGTTTATTATATTTTAGTTTTTAAAGTAGATTTAAATCTAAAACTATTTCAATTATTTAACTTTATTTTGTGAAATTAAAAATTTATTAGGATTTCTTTAATTTATATTATTTTTTCTAGTAAAATTTTAATTATTATGAAATAATTATGTTTAATTTTTTATCTTAATTATTATAATTTTAAAAATATAATCATTATTAAAATTAATTCATAATTATTATTACAACTATACTAAAAACAAAGCAAGTACTAGCCACTATGTGGACTTGTTTCAATTGTATTTAATTAATTGAATTATAATTATTTTTTTCAATAAATGATGAAAATATATTTTGACATTTAAATTGTAAATCAACACTAAAACAAAAAAAAAACTTTAAAAAACTTTAAAAAGTAAAAAAATCATATTACCAACTTAAATTTTCATATTTTTATTCACAATTTATATTTATTTAAAAAATAAAATATTTTAAATTAGAAATAAAAGATATACTTAACTAGAAGGTAGAAAATTATATCGCCTTTGCATTAAAAAGGAAATTCTAAATAGAAGAATTTTTTTTCTTTTATTTTTAATAATATTTTTTAGTATATTAAATAATTTGAATATTATTTAAGTATTTATTTTAATTGTATTTAATTAATTAAATTATAAATTTAATATAATTATTTTGAATTAAATGATAAAATAATCAAATCTCTATATAAGGACTAAATTAGTTTTGCTATTTGAACTAAAAATCAACAGTAAACTTAACATAAAAGACTGATTTGTAAATGTTTGAACTAACAATCAATTTAGATTTCCAATTTTTATTCAAAATCGCCCTATATATATCGTATAAACCATATATTTTTTAGTGTTTAAACCCCAACTCAGTTGTTTGGAAGTGTGATGGCTCCTCTCATAATTGCGCCACTTACATTGTGTATTCCTCCCCCAAGGTTTCTCCCTATGTATTTGCCTAGAACGCTTATGTGGGCAAACATATTTTATGGCCTCATTAGGAGAGGAGCTCGTCGTTTGCTCTACAATCACCCACAACTCATGGCTGCACTAACGTATGTTCTACAATTTTATTTTTTATAATGCTTTGATTTTATCTTGCAATCATATCAATCCTTATGACAGATTTGAACTTGTATGTTCTACAATTTTATTTCTTATAATGCTTTGATGTTATCTTGTAATCATATCAATCCTTATGACAGATTTGAACTTGTATGTTCTACAATTTTATTTCTAATAATGCTTTGATTATATCTTGTAATCATATCAATCCTACAGATTTGAACTTGGACAATTGACTTTTGTTTTGTAGGCTTTAGTTAGAGATGTGTGGGGTTTTTGCATGCCCTCTTATGGCTCTACATGCAAATTGGTAGCTTTAATTGTCTCCAATGAGAGTACTCAGTTTTAGTTTTTAAATACCAAATTGTAATACAATATATAACAATTGTAATCAGTTTTATGTAACTTTAAAAATATATATATTTATTTTATAACAATTGTAATCAATTTTGGCATGCTTGGACATTTAATTGAAAGAGAATAATGAAGTATTATTTAGAATATATTTATTTAAAAGAATATATTTTTATGTTCTAAGTATTTGCATATTTTATATTACTTTTTTTATTTTTAAAGAAATAGATCATTTAATCTTTACTATGTCATGTTAAATTATTTATGAATATGTTTAACAAATATTTGAGATGTTAGGTGAGATGTTAGGTGTCTGTTATTCTTAAAACTAATGGTCTTCAAAAATTTATATTCTTATGTATCAAATCTCAAATTTCTTAAATGAATGTGCAGTATTCATCAATTTAAAACTGAAATTCTAAGCTGTGTTTTCAGAATTCTTAAGCCAAACTCGCTCAATTCAGAAACAAAACAAGTCCTTACCATTCTGTAAAATTTCAATTTTTTTAATTTTCAGAATGAAGATTATATATTACTTTTGTGTGAGATAATTTGAAAACTGTAATTTAAAATCTAAAAAATTCAGCGAAACATCTTCTACCCTAACTTAGGCAAACAAAATCCCGATACCTAGAATTCCACATCTCGCCTGGTAGCAATTTGAATCCAATGAATTAAGTTATGCATCTTCTTCTAATTTAAGCAAAACAAAATCACTTTTTTTCTGGTGAAACTATAATTTAGAATCCAATGAATTCAGTATTAGTACTGGGAAATCTGTAGGAAAAAGGGTGTACAAGTTTATAGAATCAACAGATTGGACAAGCCATGTATCTTATAGGGTGAATGAAACAGACCCAGACCAGAAAATGCAGGTTACAAAACAAGGGGGGGAGCAACCATAAAATTATTGTGCTTTAAGTTTGGATTAGCCAATATAATATCACCAGTAGAAGCAGAAGCAGAAGAAATTGCATGGAGTAAATAGTGTGAGCATTTTTTGTGCAGGAATACCACTTTTTTTAAAGGTTGCAAAACAGTTTTATAATGCTTGCATTATTTTTTGAAATTCATTTTGATCTACGTCAGGGCACTAGTTTTAGGGTTGCCTCCAATACCCGTGATCAAAAACTTTGACCAGATCTCCCGTTTCAAATCTGTTTCCTTTTTCTTTCTTTCTTGATATAAAATTTGGTCTCTGTTTCAAATCTGTTTCCTACGTATATTTAATATTTAAGATTATATTGTGACTATATAGAAGCAATAACATTCCAATTCATTAGAAGGATAGGAGTGATAATGAGGAGGAAGAATTCAATTGATAGTTTTATTGTCTCTTCAAATCTATTTGAGAGATCTTGTAGATTCAAAATGCTTTCAAATAAATTATCATTATGATATTGATAGTTTTTGGTTTTATTTGAATTTTAGAATTTTTATATAACTCATGAAATTGCATTATAAAATTTTCATATAAAATACCATTATAAGATTGTTAGTTTATAGTTTTTATTGTCTCTTCAAATAAAATACCATTATGAGATTGATAGTTTACAGTTTTTATTATCTTTTCAAATAAAATATCATTATGAGAATTATAGTTTATGATTCTACTTGAATTTAAGAACTTTTACACATCTCATGAGATTGGGCTATGAAATTTAACAAGTGTCTACATTCATCGTATTCAATATCAACAACAAGCATATCAGTTCATGCTCATCATCACCTAAAATAAATATAGTTGTACAATTAAGTAATGGAATTTTAGCCATCTAGTAAAATTATAAAAGTAATACAAGTTCAGTTTAGAGAAAGATCGACACTAGCTGAGCATTCAATTGTACCATGTTCCTCTTAGTCATTCCAAAATAAACAAACAAAATTAGTGTACAAAAAGGCTGGTAGGAAAAGAGTTGATACCCATTGCATTGAATATAGGAAATATTCAGCAATCATTAGATACAAGGAATTCACTCCATTCTTAGCACTAATTCTCCACAATCACAAAGTCAAGTCGAGATATGGTTTGGAGGGCCTGAAATGCACAAAAGAAGTCAATAGAACCCATGAGGATGGGGATGAGGGTTTGAGGAGTGGGGACACATCCTCATGTAACACAACATTATATGTAATGATACATTATGGGAATATCGCTCTATAAATGAAAAAGCTATAGTGTTCCATAATGAAAGATTCATACAACACAATTCTTGTTTAAAGTTTTACAAATTATGTACCACGCTAAGCAATCTTGATTTTTGAGAAACTACATAGTTAATGTGCTTGAGTCATTTTAGTACTCACATGGAGTGACCTCTCAAAAAGTCTTCCGCTCATTCCTATGAGTATAATTAGTTCCAATGAGTGCCAAATAGACCATTAATGCTCATTATAAATCAATTCTTGTGAACCATTAGTGATGAAATATGGGTCAATATAGGTGGACTAAAATTTACATGTCAAATACTAAGAAATAGATTACATGTACTATGCACTAAAAAAATATCACTTTATAAAATGAATGAGCTAGGAAGCTCCATCATAAATGTTGCATAAGGCACAATACTTGCAATACATATGGGTGTTAATTTGTTCATATTATGCATGTCCTTGACTGTGAGTTGATTTTATCTTTGACATACTTGTGTCTATCACAAATATTTTGAAGAGATACTATGCTCTTGGGAAGATATCTCATTTCCTTTCAACTAAATAATGTTTTGGACTCAACATCAACTTAAAAAAAAATTTGCTTCTTAAACTTGTGTCATTGATTCTCATTAGAAATAATGACTATCTTCAAAGAATAAACCATTTAAATCATTTAAATTTTATAAAAAATTAAAATTAATAATGTGATAATCATCATTATCCACAAATTTGGGATGAATACATACCAAATTTCAGTACATCACTTATGAACTATAAGGTCGTATGCTCAAAACTATCTTTTTATACTTTCAACGACCTATAATGGTTGTCTGTGACATGTGCAATAAAAGAAAAAAAAAAAAATTCAAGTAAAAAACAAGTTGCATCACACATAAAGCATGCAACATAAGTAACTCTAGACAAACTTTCAACTAGGAAGAAAACTCCATGAAGAGTAAGCTACGATATTCATCTTCACATGGAATGTAATTAGAGATTGATGTTTTAGAAGTCTTCTATAGAAAATCTACTAGTGTATTACACTATTTGTTCATGATATAATATATTTGAGTGTGTGAGTGCTTTTGGAGGTAAGGATTTTCACCTTTGAGGTTTCTTATAGAGTAAATCTTGTGTCATTTTAATGATATATATATATATGTATATATTTGTATTATATATTTTGAATATTTATTTGCATATAATAAGTATATTATTTGAATACATATTGCAAAAAAAAAAAGTCATTTGGTATCAAAATTTAGTTGTCAAGTTGGGGAAGGAGATCTCCCAAACATTGTAACACTTAGTATAAGTAGATTATTGTGTTGGCATTTGACACTCATCTGACAAGGGTTAATGGCATTATGGGTTTTCATTGGTGGCAACTCATCATCTCAAGGAAAATGGTTTCATTGTTTAGTTAACCGGCATGCATTACACTAATCGGTATTAGTATTCACATTGCTTTACACCGGCACCGGCACTGGCATTCACTTCATATCCGGCTAACTCTTCATCTCAGTAACTTGTCCTGATCCCGGTAACGTGTATATAGAACTCGGTAATGGATAGGACCCGGCTAAGGATATCTTTTGGTCCTGATTATGTCTTCATGGATTTTGGTGGTAATGTGTAATGGTCGACTTGGTCATTGGACTTATGTTTGATTTTCATTATGTTCCGGCAGCTGACATGTTTCTTGTTGAAGCCGACATGGTTAAGTTAGAAGGATATTTAAGAAGATAACCTCGGCGATAGATCAGATGGAATGCGAACTTTTGGTTGCGAATATTTCAGTGAGTTTTGGTATGCATTTTAGTCAGCGATTGGAAGTGACTGTGTGCAGTTTCAAGTGCATAGCATAACCGGTAGTAGCACGGAGTATCAGAGAACTGAAATACAGAGAAGGATATCAGAGCATTCACCGGAACTTATCCAACATGGCCAGATTCTATTTATAAGTTTATTTTCATTTGTAAACCCCTGTAAATGTTCTGTAAGTCAGTGAGACTTCCTATTTTATGTTTGAGCAGTGAGCTCTAGGTGGTTGCCTTTCTGCATGTGCAGGCCCTCTTATGTAATATTTGTATACCTTGATCAGGTATATAGATATTGTGGGTATCAACCCCACCATGGTTTTTCCCTTTGCAGGATTTTCCACATATAAATACTGGTGTTATGGTGTTGCCTTTCTTTGTGTTATTTGGTGTATGCATTCTAATTTTATTTACTGTTAACCGGTTAATAAGGAATAAGTTCAAATCTAACATTACCGGTGGATAAATTATAATCATGAGAGATGATTTGGTCACTGCTAATGAGTACAAGGATAAATTTCTAGCCAGCTCTGCCAAACTTGATGAAATGTTGAAGAATCAATGCTCACAAATTCAATGGTACATGCTTTGTTTGCAATAAATATGGTCATATGGCTAGTCAATGCAAAAATAGAAATAATCAGAACAATGCATCATTCACTGGTCTTGGAAATGTAAGATGTCATGCATGTAGTAGATTTGGACATATGGCTAATCAATGCAAATCAAAAGGAAATCAAGAAAATCAAGGGGTTAACAAGGCAATTCAGAAAAACAATATTGTTTGTTATGCATGCAACAAGATTAGGCATATGGCTAGTTATTGTAGAAGTAAGAATCCACCAGCAAATAATGGAAACACTGATGAGAAGGGCAAGGAAAAAGTGGAAGATATCAAGAGGCAGCATGAGATGAGATGGGTGAGAAACTCTGATACACCACCGGCAAAACAACCGGTAGAGTCATCAGGCCCTACACCGGTAGCAGATACAACTGGTAACTAAGGCATTCGGCCTTAGGGGTAGGAAAATCATTGAAGATCATGCAGATACCCCGGATTTGATCTGTAGTCAGAACATTATGATTGCGGATGGATACTGAGGAGATTTTAGTGTTTTACTGGAATTTACTTGTAGATCATCTGAACCAGTCAAGCCTAATCGACAGCATTTATGACAATGGATAATTAGGGTTAACAGTGATAAAAAGGAAAAGTTAAGTTATTTTCTTCACACAACGATCGAGTATTCAAGTGAGCGAATTTCCAGAGCGTTTCAGAGTTCTAGAGAGATTTCAGCAATCACTTTCTTTCAAGCAATTTGATCTCCCGGCAGCATTTTCGAGGTATTTTCATGTTTACAGAAACCCTAACTTTCGTGTTTGGTTGCAATGGCTTCATCTTCATCCAGCATTGATACTCCCTTAGTGGTTGAGATCAAGAACCGCCCTTGTCCCATTTTCAAGAAGCATTTGTACAAATCCCTTTTGGACGAGTCGTTAGGTGCATTTTCGCAAGTTTATCATGGAGTTCTTCGCACTGAGGATATTAGGGCATACATCCACTGCAATATTGAAGAACTTGGCGGATATGAGTTGTCCTACGTGTTCACCGAAAACCTAATCTCCGACAATCAGCTGAAACCGGAATTTGCACATTTGCAGAGGAAGGGTTTCATGGAGTTTATGGATTTCCCGACTTTTGATGAGGCATAATGGGTATGCTATGTTTTGAGCCGCATTCATGGAGAATTCATCTGGTTGGATCGGTCATACAAGATTAATGAGGAAGTTATCAAGAATGTTACATGTCTTCACAAAAAGGGAGGCGTTCTCGGCACTAGATGTAAGTTATCTAACACTGAACTGAATAAACTTACCGGCACAACTTTTGATGGAAGGTCTATGAGGGTAGATGATGTCAAATATATTGATGTTATGTTTGCAGCAATGGTTATTGATTACAAGGTTTACCAGTCAAAACGGCTAAACTCTGTCTCCAGTAATAACATTTTGGTGGCATATCAGATGGTAAAGGAGGATGCCCATTATGATCTATGCAGTGTAATGTTAAAAAAGCTCATGACAGCATCTTAAATGTCATTACTCAGTGTGGAACAGTCAAAAACCTTCAACAAGATATCGTCATTGATGTCTTCATAGGACAGTTAAAGGCATTTGAAGATGCATTCAAAGTACCATTCACAATATATAGTAAAGAAGCGCCCATGTGTTACTGTATTTGACAGTAACAGATTACAAAGATTTTCAAACTCAAAGACATATCAGTGCCCTCATGCATGAAACAAAGACAACATGCATAGATCTTTGTCAAGGTAGGGGTAGAGCTGTAATAATGAGGGATATATAGTCATGAACATGTATATGAAAACTCAGGTCTATTGAACAGCATCAACTCTTGCAGAAGGTAGCAGATATAACTGTAGATGACATGTGAATCAGTTAAAGGTTCGAGCCCTAGAATACTATAGACAAACTCATGACCAGTAATGTCAAAAGGGAACTGTGATAGTATTTTCAATTGACAATCTTCTCCATAATGAAATAATCATTCATGACTGTCACCAACACAGTCACAGCCATAAAACACTGTCAAAAGGTCCATAAAAAGCTGCAGTCAAAGTCACAGGCACTCACAAGGAACTCGGGGTGAAGGGAGTCTCAGATATGTAACAGATAGAGAAAGTAGATCATAAAGATGTTTTGCAACATAAGAACATTGTAATCTCGGGTCTGTCATTTCATGCTTTTATCTCCTTTGACCTCTTTTCTCACTTGCTGAGATTTTCTTTTCATCATTTATCTGTATATATTGGTAGTCACTAATCTTTGATTGTGAACCTCTGAATATTTACGCATGATACTGCTATTTGTTAAGATTTGGTGTCTTTTATCCATCATTGTACTGTATTTACTACCCTTTTAACCATTATTTGAATGCTTTATACATCACCGAGTTTATTGTATTTGCATTCTTTGTCTTCTGTCACAGGCCTTGAAGACTGTACCTTTCCCTGTTCATTGGAATCTTGCTTTAATCTGCTGACTGCACAACCTTCTTCTTTGTCTATGGGCATTGTCATGGCATATAACAATCATCCTTGTGATTTGTTTAGAGAGAGCTCTTATTATCACTGTATTCTTTTATTCATTGTCTTCATGATTCAAACTTCATGGAAGGCTACTCTGTATCGGTGATATCACAATCCTAAGGATGTATTGAAGGTATCTTCACTATCATTAAGCCTCATGACTGTGTATGGTCCACGATAGATACTATCAAAAATATGATACTACTCTGTGTCTATCATAGATGCTCTTTACTATTTATATTCTTTGTGCATCAACATCATTTCATGGTGATTTGCCTTTAGGATGATAGTGTTTTACTCTGCAAGTCAGTCATCTTGGAGTATACTATGTTAGTCATATCTCTGATATCTCTGTGTAATGTTTGACAGTGATACCTTGTTAGTCATCTTGGAGTATACTATGTTAGTCATCTTGGAGTATTTGCAGGTCTGGGATTGTTTTGATACTATGTTAGTCATATCTCTGTGTAATGTTTGACAGTGATACCTTGTCAGTATGGTCTGCACTTTTAGACTTGATATATCTATGATTCGCTTTCATGATTTAGTGTATATGAGAAATCTTATCTTATGTTTGCGTTTGCCTTCAGTGGTGTTTACTTTATTTCTTTAAAGTATCCTTGTACAGTTAGGAGAGCACATTTAAAAGTTTCATCTTTTTCCCAAAAGTTCATTGCTACATACATAGGGTTTTCGTTGTTTAAGAATTGGCTCTAGTGGTCATTAAGTCCAGATTAGTCCAAGGAATAGTATCTTGTTGTCACTGTTGTTCATGATAATGGCAGCAAACTCAGAGTCACAAAGAGTCTAGAGAATGCTAAGAGTTGCAAATAGATTCGATGCACAAGCTTGAGATTTGAGACAAGCTAAGATATATGAGTAGCAATGAGTACCTAGACAGTGGTATATCACTATCAAAAGAATCATTCACAAAGCTACAGAATCTTTAAGAGGTTGATTCACAGATCAAATCACAGTCAATCCACTGTCAAATATAGTCACAGAGATATCAAAGGAGCTGACTTTAAAAACACAAACCTAAGGACAAGAAGCTTAGAACAAAGTGAATACATTTATGACAGTCCAAGGGCTGATTTAAAAGGGCCTGACAGTCTTAATAAGACAGTCATCACAGATATGAAAGCACACAACAACCAAGAGTATTAATATGGTTCGATCCTTCGGATTTTACATGGTAGTATGAGCAGCCACAAAGGAGATAAAAGAAACTTAAAGGTTCGGAGACCATTCAAAAGCATAGAAAGCTTTAAGGGCCACAAAAGAATAGTCATCAGTCATAGGACAGTCAAAAAGCTCCGCAGTGACAGGTCATTAACAGTCGGATGCAACTCAAAGAACAGACCTAAAGATTCATACTCCCAAGGTATTTCACAGCCAATGAAGTAATAGCCCTCTAAACACCATTCACAGTCACAAGGTAGTCATAAGAATAAGATGGACAGTTATCAAAGAGTTTGATATACAATCTCTACTAGCACCACAGTCCTCACAATCAAGGTACCAAGATATTGAGATCAAAAGTTACAAGGGTAATATGTTGAAGGCCCTATAAAGATTAGTGAAGAGCACATATTGACATTAGGATCTGAGGCAAATATCTCTGCTAGGCATCAAAGGTCAGGTACGGTCACATACTACATAAGCCAAGGGAAGTCACAAACACAGTGAGAGCACCCAAAAGTTTAGTAATGATGATGTAATGAAAAAGAGCTAATGACTGTCATAAAATAATGAATGTGCTAGAGCAGTCTCATGAAGGTTTAGTGACATTGAATGATAAAATGTGTGCACAGTAGCTTCATATGTTCAAAAGCTACTTTTGTCTCAGTCATAGGCTGGTGATACTAGAAAGCAATGAATAAACAGTCTTAAAAGGAGGATTTCATTTAATAGAGCAATGATTGAGGATGAGGAGATTGTCAAATAACAGTAAATAAGACTCAAGACAGTGCCAATAAAGACAGTAGGTTCGAGGATATATCTACCATTAGCAGTGTTATAAGCATGAAAGAAGCCATATATGCAGTCATCAAACCACAAAGGATTGCCATAACCATAGAAGGGCACATAGATTTAAAGCAGCACTCACAGACGTATGAAGGATATAAAACTTTTGATTTTGAAATAGCACAAAGATAATCTCAGACCTTAGGAGCAGACATGTACGGTGATGAGAAGGGTCTGCAGCATAAAAGACACAGTTGCAGCTTTAAAAATATAGACCGTTCAAAGTGCACAATGATGATGCACTCAAACGATAGTCTCAATGACAGAGATAAAGGCAGTCAATACCATCTTTAGTATAAAGACACAATCACAGTGAATCCCTATCATTAAATTATTACTGTTCTTTGATCATTTCTCTTGCTCTTTTGGGTTAAAAGCCATACAATATTAGTGATTCATGGCATGTATGTTCTTTTCATTGAAATATCTTTGTCATTGAGCCATCACATAGAATGTGATTTAACTACCTTGCAATATAAGGCTTTCTCACTATTGTTCCTGTGCTGCACTATTTTGGTTGTATCAATCATTTTGTACAGGGATTGGTCACAATGAGATACCAAAGCATTTGGACTATGTCAAGGGTCACAATCATATGTGTTATGATCAATGATATAGGTCAGTAAATAGGAGGCAATATGAGTTGTTCTATATGCCAAAGGCTAAGAATTAAAGGTTAAGGGAAGTGACCTAGGTTAAGGAGAAGATAGTACCCTGAAACAAAGAGATACAAGTCTCATTAAATCTGCAAGTGATTCATAAGATCTAAGCCACAAAATACTGTATTATGGGCTCTTGATGGTTATTGGAGGGCCAACTGAGTAGACGGAGGGGCACTGGTCTCATATGCAGTCCTAGGCAATGATAGTACTCAAAATGATATAGTCACAACCACTGAAGATACAGTGATCTTAGTCACTATCTTAGGATAATGGCCATAGTGCATTCATAGATTATAAATCAAAATGACACAAAGAAAGGGAGTATAGTATGCAATAAAGTCACTGTCAAGATCAGGTACAAAATATAGTAGACAGTTCATTTTGTAGTCCAAGTGACTTCAAGTAAATAAGAGACAAGTATTAGACTGAGCATGTGATACCAAAGGCAAAGGCATTCCATTACGGAAATCAGAAATCAATGAGCCAAGAAGACAGTAAGTAAAGATAAATTGCAGGGCGGGGAGGTCACTGTCAAAAGACAGTGAAGGTAAAGAGGCCTCCATGTAAGATGTTGCAACATAAAGACAACCTATAATAAAAGAAGCAGTGAAAAGACCTATTGTGCAATGACAAGTCACTGTCAAGAGCAGGCTTCATAAGGAGGACACAACCAAAGCAAATATCAGTCCTTGTTACCTTGCTTTAGAGGGTAAATATCAGTAAGAGGGCATTCATAAAAGGATGAGATTTCTCAAGGGACAAAAGTATACAAAGGGGACAGTGAAAGAAGCTTCCATAGAAAAAGTCACCAGTCACTAAACAACCCATTGTAAAGGACAGTGAAATAGCAATCATTAGCAGTCCACTAAGGAGATAGCACTGTCATGACAATCAACATTGAAGAGCAGCTACAGTAGCTTCAAGGGCAGAGATACACATGTCTAGGTTAAGTGCAAGCAGCAACTCTGAAATGTTATAGACAAAGCTACAGATTTCTCAGTCATCACAGAAAGTAGACCAGTAACAGGTTGAATTCATAAAGATGGTGAATGTAACATGTATATATAATATCTAAAATACTCCATAATAAAATTAGTGTTTTTGATGATGTATTTGATGAAGGTAATAACTCTTCCAAGGCTGTAGACAATGGACTAAGTATCAATGCATATTTAGTAAATGGATTAATCAGCGTTGTACAGACTGCCACTTTTGAAGCCATTTTTTCTCTTGGGAGGTTTAATGTTACTTGTGATAACAGCTCATTTCCAAACAGCACCCAAGGAAAGAATGGCTATCAAAGGGCCATAAAAGGATCTAAGAAGAGTTTTGAGTCTACAAGGTCTAAAAGACCATTTGATAATGTAATTGAGGCTATTAAAGCCATATTTATTCAGATTGAGTCATTTTGTAATCAAGTTGTCATAATTGCCATGTTGGGCAAATAATGTCAAATTGAGTCATGTATGGGGTTCAAGGGGTAGATAAGGGTTTTGTTTAATGTTTTGTGTTCATAAGATCCTAAAATGACCATATCAATTTAATGGGGATGATAAATTAATTCATGTTGTAAGAAAGATCAAAAAGTTGTCAATTGACAAACTAAAAGTGTCAAGTTGACAACAAATTAAAGTTGTAAACACCCAAAAGTGGTTCTATGGGTGGTTAAGAGTTGGTTGTCAGTCTCCATGAAGGGAAGAGGTTTAAATATATTTGTAATGATCCAAAATGCAAGGGGTTGGTCGATGTAAAAAGTTTTATAAGAATAAAAGTGAGTTTTCTATAGTTTTCCTTGTTTTTTTTCAGCATAACAGTCTGATTGCAGACGTTATTTCATGTCAAAAACTTAGTGCCAGGTTCTGAAACCTATTGGGTTGGATGGAGGCGTGAATCTACTTCATTTTGGCTTTTGAATCACCCGATTTCATTAAGAAGTGACTGAGATATTCACATTTAAGTGGAAGGCTGTCAAAACCCTCATTTGGGTAGCCTGAGAGGCATTAAAATGTAATATCTTTCTTAGTTTCGTGGATCTAAGCCCCAAACTTTGTGAAATGATGGGAGAGGGTCTGTACATTATTTCTTATCTTTTTCAGGTCACCATGCAATGGGTTGGCACATGTTTTGATGGTGGAAGATGACTGCAATTTTTGTCTCAGACTGAGACAAAACAGTGAGATGGCAGCTTGGGCAAAGTTTTGTGTATGCAAGGTGTTTGTGAGGGAAAGTGATGGCTTGGAGGAGTGGATTTGTGAGTTTTGAGAGTGTTCTTGTGATTATAAGGGAAGGGAACACTTGGTTTATATTGTTTGAGTGACTGTCTCAGTTAAGGGGGTATTGACTGTCATAAATTGACAGTGAAAAATCAGAATTATTTGCGTGAAAGTTGGTCCAAGTCCAAAGAGGTTTCAAGGGGTGTTAAATGCATTGTGTTAAGGGTATCTTAATATTGATAGAATTCAAGAGTCCATGATGTAAGGTTTTGTCAAAACAAATAATGGTTAAGGGTTTGTTGAGTGGAACAATTGTGGGACAGTCACAGTCATATTGGTTGTCGATGAGTTGACAAAAGTTTGATGTTGTTGGTAGGCATTGTTAGTGTCTACAATATGGGAAATGGTTTGGTGGAGCAAAGGTGAGTCCAAGTTGTCATCATAAGAATTGGAGTCTAGTTGTCTATGTGAGGGTTGTTGAGATGTCAAGGTGAATGGTACTGTCATAGGGAAAGGGTGAATGCAAACAATCAAGAAGGGAATGAGTTCAGTCAAGGAGTTGAACATGACCATTCTCTGAAATTCAATAAATCATCCATTTTTGTTCTAGCTTCATCAATGCATCTACTATTTTTGGTGTTCTACCCTTTATATTCACACCATGTTGTCACATAATAGTTCTATACAGTCATGGCTTGTTGCATAGTGAGTGGGACTTGTGGCTATTTTCAGCTCATGGCCACAACCATCTGTTTTCCTTTGAGTTTGGGGTGAAATGTAACTATGCCATGTAGTCAACATATCGAAGAAATTCTAATATTTGGAAATGAACTTAATTTCATTAGGGAAAGGTGCACAATCTTTGAAAGGATTGTGTTGACAAACGACATAGGAAGAAATCAGCTCATAAACAAAGACACAACACTTACATAAAAAGAGGTTTGTTGGTTAGAGTAGAGGAGATAGCAAAATCATTATATTTGGCACCATCCTCAAAGCATTCAACGAAGGGCTAGGGAAAACAAAATATTTGAAAACCTTTTCAAATCAGCTCATTATGAGCACTATGAAATCAGCTCATTACTTGCACTATGAATTTGCCATAACCAACACTATGAATTTTACATAATCATCTTATCACCAGCACTACGAAATTAACTTATTATCAGCACTATGAATTTTTCATAGTCAGCTAATTACCAACACTACGAAATCAGATCATTACCATCTCTATGAGTTTGTTGAATCCAAAATTTTGCAAATGATTAACCTAAAATAAACCATGATCTGTCAAGCCCAATAAGCTCAGATAAATGAAGGGACATAAAACATTCATAGGCATATGCTCAAAGAGTGGATACCGTTGGTTAGAGTAGAGGAGATAGAAAAATCATCATATTTGGCACCATCCTTAAAGCATTCATAAAAGGGTAAGGGAAAACACAATATTTGAAAACCTTGGCAAATCAGCTCATTATGGGCACTATGATATTAGTGCATTACTAGCACTATGAATTTTCCATTACCAACACTATAAATTTTCCATAATCAGCTTATTACCAACACTATGAAATCAGCTCATTGCTAGCTCTATGAATTTCTTGTATACAATATTTTGCAAATAATTAACCTAAAACAGATCATGATTTGTCAAGCCCAATACGCTTAGATAAATGAAGGGGAATAAAACATTCATAGGCATATGCTAAGAGACTAGATATAGACTCTCGATGCAAGGAAAATAATTTCAACTAAAATAAGTTGTACTTCTGCAACGAGAGGAGCACATAAACATAAACATGTCTGAATATCTGAAAATGCTAGAATTAGTTATAATCTTTCTGTTCTCATGAAATCTTTTGCAAATTTTTACATTCTGGAGTATTTGTTGTTTTAGATTTGTAATAGTAATTGAATATTATATTTTAGATATGTAATACAGATTTGGCCTTATGGATGGTCAAAAGTGATTTTGTTTTTAATTATTCTGGCTACTCTATCTCTCTTCATATTATTAATAAGTGTAATCTTCAAGAATGTTACTTACAACACAAATGGTCCTAATGAGTCTAAGACTCCAGCCAAAGCACAAGCCTATATAGGGAATTAACTATGGCTGTAGTTTTGATGCGGGGAATGTGCTGAATTGATATATCATATACGGGGATGCAATGTAGGAAAAAAATGAACTTCAGACAACTAACTTGAAGAAATGTTTTTAGGATGGAAACATTTTTTATGTTTGATGCCTCAAAGTAAACATCGATCTCTTCTTTCTCAATATATTCCATGTTGGCACCAAGAATATCACGTATCATGTTTTGAATATTGTTATCGTGTGCCAACAATAGCATAGGATAAGCATCTGCTAGAATTAGAAGAACTAAAATTATTATGTATCATGTTTTGGATATTGTTATCATGTACCAAGAATAAGAGAGGATAAGCACCTGCTACAATTAGAAGAAAATGCACAAGAACAAGCATGTACATCCTAGAAGGACATGTCTTGTGCATGATGTAATTTAAGATTGATAGCTAGCTTTCACAAAGCATGTACTAAAAATAGTTTCAAGCAAAGTAATCCTATTATAGACTTAGTTGACATTGGGGACAAGTGCCTATATAAACCTCGTCTGCCAACATTTATGATAGAATTTCCCTTCTTTCTTTAGGGTATTCTCTTTTGGTTCCCATTGATCTCTGGCCTACTTTATTCTAACCTACTTTAGCATTTGAAAAATAAATGGTGGTCAGAAGATGAACTGCCTTGCCAGTGAACTGTCTCCTCTATTACATTGATATTGATGCTTTTGACTTTGAGCTCTCTGTCATTGCCATTCTTTGTTCCTTTCTATTGTCTAACCCATGTGACTCTTAATATTGTTGAAGCATTAACCTCTACAAAGCCTGCCCTTACTGTTAACAGTTGAAGGGACCGCAAGCTCTATACTTCAAACCTTTAGGTCACGATCCCCATCCTCAATGACTATGAATATAATTACTATCACCCTCATTAGGTCACTGACATCTTTGAAGCTGCTACATGTTGTGATTGGTGATCCTATTTGTAATGTCTTTGACTATTACAGACTTCATTACTTTGGCACTGTTAACTCAGCCCAGTACTCAGGAGTGTTATGAAACCTATTTATTCTTGTAGTTTGCATTCTAATCTGTTCATCAAAGAATGCTTCTCTGGTGCTAAGATCGTCTTTCATGTGTAAACATCTAATCTTGTTCTTCATATCTCTGTAATGGGCTTTCTAAATACCATTCTATTTTTTTTTAAATGCACGGAAGTCTTTTTAAAAAACACAAAAACCTTGGGAGATGAAACGTATAGATATACAAACCCTTTACAAAAAATAAATCTCCAACTAGGAGTGCTTACAGGTAATCCTGGTATGCATCATCTTTATTAAACCCCTTTTCTAAATAAAGCAAAACAGTGATGCATGTAATCATGAAAGATGAAAAGATTATCAACAGATCGATGAATCCTTCATAAATAAAGGTGATCAAAATGCATGTGAGAAGACAGAATAGTTGCAAGAAGGCGTCGAAGTCTGAAAACCCTACCTCAACTTGAAGATCTCGATTGAGACTCCTTGTTTTCCCTTTCAACTACAGGTTTAGAAGAAATACATGCCATTCACACATTGTTTGTTTTCTTAATGCGAAAGAGTCTTTTCTTTTGACACAAATAAAACTTCTCTCTACATTTCCATGCAGCGTGCTGATTTATTTTTCCCTCTAAATGTATGCATGCTTCTCGACTCATTTTAATGTGGGAAAAGGCCTCCTGGGAGGTCTTGTAATAATAAATAAAGAATTTTATTTATCATATTAAAATTACTAGTGAAGTGAGACTCCTCCCAACTCATGTAATGTGAAAAAATTTCAATCTTAAATAATACCCCTTTTACTTTTTGGAACCTTTGAAAGGATATTCGCATGATTATTTCACAAATTTCCTTTATAATAAGCCCTCTTTTGTCATTAAAGAAGGAATTTTAAATATCCACAATTTTATTAAATCAAAAGATATTTGATTTAATATTTTAGCCTTTTTTACTTGAAATTAATGAGACACATTTTTTAATACCCCTTTTACTTTTTGGAACCTTTGAAAGGATATTCGCATGATTATTTCACAAATTTCCTTTATAATAAGCCCTCTTTTGTCATTAAAGAAGGAATTTTAAATATCCACAATTTTATTAAATCAAAAGATATTTGATTTAATATTTTAGCCTTTTTTACTTGAAATTAATGAGACACATTTTTTAACAAATCACAAGACTATATATATATATATATATATATATATATATATATATATATATATATATATATATATATATATATATATATATATATATATATATATATATATATATATATCTGTGTGTGTGTGTGTGTAGCGTCGTAAATTGTACGCACTTGCTAGGGTGGTACAATTTCACACCTAGTTTAGCACCCGCCTTGGTGCATTTTACATTTTGCATTGCATTTCTCCTTTAGCACTTAATTAATCAAATTAATTAGGTCTAAGGTCCTATTTCACCATTCTCCACATCATAAAGTTGGGCCCTTTCGTTAAAGCGTGCCCTTTTCATTTTATTCCTCCAATACATCATTCAATCAAAAACCCTAATTAGGCCCTATTCTGAACTTGGGGGCTTGATTTCGAGGGTCAAAACATCTCGAAATCACCTGTAACTTCGGGATTCTCTCTAAAATCATCATATCTGACGGCCCTGAAAATTTGGTGAAAAGTTGTCGGGACCATGGCGCCTGGAGTGCACACGGTCCCGGACATTTTTCCCGAAATTTTAGGAGCGCAATCCAATCATAAAATAAAGCTTAACCCCAAGAAATTGGCGGGATATTCAATCTCTAGGTCGGCCAAAAGTTGGAATTAAGACCTAGGGTTTCATACATAAGAGCTCTCTTTCTTCATTTGAAAGGATCGGGATTTTTGTTTTCAGGAACCTCATATGCAGTGAAAGAGCAGATCTTTGAAGACTTCAACAACTCTCAACATTGATCCTCCAAGCATTCATCAAATCCATTCATTCACTTAGGGCTTTGAAGGCATTGAAGAGCAATAAGGGATCACCGACTGAAGATTGGCTTGTACCCCTCCCTTGGGGTTGGGTATGATTTCATGTTGTTTTCATGTCTTTGCATAAGCCTCATTATGTCACTTACATTCATACTTTAGATCACTTGGCATCTTGATTTGGAGCATTTACATTATCATTTACAAGCAATTAGGGTTTACTTTCTAGGTTGCTCTAGTTTGCTTACTTGCATTTTAGATCTTGCACACACACAAGGTCTGCACACACATTACTTTTACAATACAACTTGGCTATTCGTGGAGGTGGAAATCACCGAAGCGGGGGTTTGACTAAGGCAAAACCCTATATAGCTGCCCAAACACCTTTTTCAGATATAAGTGCAGATTTTGGGATTCAGACGACGCCGCAAGTTGCAGATCTGAAAGAAGCAGACGGAGACGGAACCATACACCAAGTTTCGGAGCAGAAGACCAGGACAGGGGCGTGGGGCGCCCTGGTCCTGCCAGGACAGGGGCGCTAGGCGCCCTGGTCCCTGGGACAGGGGCGCTGGGCGCCCTGGTCCTCCTGACAGACAGCAATTTTTAGCATTTCCAACAGTTTTCCAGATTGCAAAGTGGCAGTTTCAGGTGCAGTTTTAGGTGCAGAATCAGGACAATGGCGCCCGCGCCCCCATCCCGAACATTTTCACTCAGATTTTGTCTCCGGGTACGCATCTGCATTCTTGTCTTGTCCTTATGTTTGCAGCTTTCCATTGTTTAAGTTCAATTCTGCAATCTTGTTATTAGTTCATACTTGCATTTTAGGGTTAGGAATTGAACTTGCATAATCTTACCTTTCAATTACAACAAAGGAATAGAAACCCTAATAGGTAGCCCATGGCTCTCTCTTTCACAAAAAGAAGTAGCCAATTGTGTGATACCTCTAGGCTCTTTCGTATTCCGTAATGTGTGTCAAAAGGCAGGATTAGGACATGTTAGCCTAGTCTCGCTTTTTCCCCCACACATTTTGGTGAACTCGACGTGAATCTATCATTGCCTCCTCTTGCATTGCATTTGTTAGATCTAGATCTAGATTTAGTGTGTTTTCATTTCACTTTCATAAAAAGAGAAAAAAAAAAGAGTGTGTTTCTTTGCGTTGTGTGTCTAAGTTTTATGCAACTTTTATTTCAAAATGTTGGATTTCTATTTGCAAGATGTTCATATTTATGATGATGTATGCAATTATGCCGATTATGAGTATAGCCAAGATGAATTAGATGAATCTTTAGATGAGTTTTTGAATCCTAAAGAGGCCAAACCTTCATTTTACCAAAAACTCATAAACCTTGTTACTATGCCATTTCGTTGTGATGAGAAAGATAAGTTGAATGATTCCTCTTGAGGGTACATTCCTATCAACTCTTCCACTGAATCTAGTAACATGGTTGTTTTCAATAATCCCCTCTATGAGGAGATGTCTCCTTTTGAATCAAAAGATAAACCTTTTAATAGATATGACCATGCTTTGTTGGATGATGCTCTTGATGACTTTGTGGCTTTATCGAAATCTCTAAACAAGAACAAAACTTCTAAATTGGTTAACATGATAAACTTGAATGAGCATAATAAGCCTCTCTTTGAAGTCCAAGGTGCTTATCCTTCTCCCACCTTTCAAGTTCCTAAATCACCTCTCCTTACTGTCCAAGGAGGGTATGATCATGATTCATTTCATACTCCGAATAAACCAATCATCACTGTGCAAGGAAGAAAACCTATAAGTCCTTATAATTATGCCAAGCAATTAACTAGAGAGAGTTATCATGCGGTTGCTCATACTTATCATACTAGAAATAATAGGCAACCTAATCCTCCTCCGGTTATTCCAGCTTCTCTTCCTAATCCTCAACCAATTCTTCCGCAAGCTCCACGTATTTCACAAGTTCTTAGTAAGGAATATGATCTCATAGAACAACTTAAAGCTACCCCTGCTAAGATATCCCTTTGGGATTTGATTCAAACTTCTTCTGCTCATCACGGAATGTTACAAGATGCTTTGAAAGATTTGAATGTTCCTCCACCGAATACATCTAGTAATATAGTGTCTTTGGTTAACTCTGTGATGAATCCTAAAGCTCATATTGTGTTTACTCAAGATGAGTTGCCCACTAGTGAAATTCAACATCAATATGATCCCTTGATGATTGTGGTTATCATAAATGATACTGCTATAAGACGAACACTAGTAGATAATGGCTCTGGTCTTAATGTGTGTAGCATTAATCTTTTGCATAAGATGAATGTGGATACATCCCTCATTGAGCTTGACTCTCGTCCCATTCGAGGCTTTGACAATGTGGCTAAGACTTCATTAGGTATTATCACCTTACCCCTCATAGTGGGGCCTGTTACTTTGCCTACTCCTATCCATGTTATGTCGGGAAATCTAACATACAACTTGCTATTAGGGAGACCTTGGATTCACAGTATGCAAGCTGTTCCCTCTACATTGCATAGACAAGTTAAATTTATCTATAACAATAAGACATATACCTTGATAGGTGATACTAATTTCCAGGCTTGTTTACAAACATCTACTTCCAAAGGGGGTTCTTCTAAGTCGTCCTCGTCTAGTGATGACTCTTTAAACAAGATACCTATCTATGAATCCTCGCTCTCTGATGATCAAAATTCTTTGGATGAGTCTGGAGCTCCTGAAGAAGACTCTTCTCGACTTGAAACTACACATAAGAAGGATTTTGATCCTGAGAAGGTTCTCACAGAAGACGATTGGGGATCTCTTGATTTTAATCCCACCTTTGTAGGTGAATATAAGGTTCCTTCTAGAGAGCTTAAAGCTGAAAAGAAGGAAGAAGCTAAAAATCAATCAACATTACCTGAACCTATGAGCAATAACTTCGTGGCCGCTTCTCAAACTTCTTCTCCTCGCACTTCCAATTCTAAAGGGTTTGATTCTTTGTCTTATGAAAAACCACTTTCTCTTTCTGAAATGGCTGATCGTTATGGTCGTGGTTTTCGCATTTTTGCTAAGCATGGGTATCATGGAAATGGTTGTGGCGCTCACGAACAAGGGATAAAGGTTCCTCTAGAGAATAATCTTCACAATTATGCCTTTGGACTTGGCTATAATCCCTGCAAGTGCACTAAAGCTTCTAGAAGACCATGTATTAGTGTTAATGTTATTTCTACATCTCTACCAATGAGACATCCTGAGTATATTGATCCTTCGCATGCCTGTGCTTTGGATGTTTTTCCTACCGATGACGCTTTAGCTGAGTTTTTAGGAGCATATGATACTCTTCCTCGTTATCATCACAATAGGGGATTCCCTTATTGTTTGAACACTGAAGCCTATTTTGGAAAAGAGACTGATAACAATGAGATTGTGAAAGAATTTCCTCAGTTAAAGGATACTCCTCAACAAAATAATCTTCTCATAAGCGACACCATTGATGTTAAGATGGATTATGGCAATGAGGAAAAAGTTATTAAAATTGGAAAATGTCTGGACGAAGAGGAACAAAAACAATATGAAGATTTATTGCGTGAATTCTCTGAGATCTTTGCTTGGACATATTCTGACATGCCTGGTATAGATCCTAAGTTTGTCACTCATAATATTGTCTTAGTTCCTGATGCTAAGCCTGTGAAACAAAAGATTAGAAAAATGAATCCTAAGGTAGCTTTGCTTGTTAAGGCTGAGATTGAAAAATTATTGGAGGCTGGATTTATCCGCCCTATTGATTATTCCCCATGGATTTCAAATATTGTCGCTGTGGCTAAGTCAGATAATAAAATAAGAATGTGTACTGACTTTCGAGATTTAAATAAAGCTTCTTTGAAAGATGATTTTCCCCTCCCAAACATTGACATGATAGTTGATTCTACAACAGGACATGCTTTATTATCCTTCATGGATGGTTTTTCAGGATACAATCAAATTTTCATTAATCCTCAAGATCAATTCAAAACTGCTTTCACCACTCCTTGGGGTACGTTTTGTTGGGTAATGATGCCTTTCGGACTTAAAAACGCCGGCGCAACTTATCAACGAGCGATGACCCTTATCTTTCACGATTACATGCATAAGATTTTAGAAGATTATGTTGATGATGTTTTAGCCAAATCCATTCTCCGCATAGATCACATTAAGATCCTTCGTCAAATCTTTGAAAGGATTCGTAAATATCACATGCGCTTAAATCCCCGAAAATGTGTTTTTGGTGTGGATAGTGGAAAACTATTAGGATTCATAGTTTCGCATCGTGGGATTGAGGTGGATACTAAGAAAATAGATGCTATTGTCAACATGCCACCTCCTAGAAATGTGTCTCAACTCAAAAGCTTACAAGGAAAGATTCAAGCTATTCGTAGGTTTGTATCTCAATTTGCGGATCGTACTTTTCCTTTTACTCAACTTCTCAAAAAGAATATCACTTTTCAATGGAATGAAGATTGTCAGCAAGCATTTGAAGATTTAAAAGTGTATCTGGCTAATCCTCCTATCCTTCAACCTGTCGAACCTTCTAAACCCTTCCTTCTTTATACAGCTGCTTCCTCTCATGCTCTTGCAGCATTATTGGCACAACATGATAAAGATGGTAAGGAGTGTCCGGTTTATTATATAAGTCGTACCTTACTCGATTACGAGACCTGATATTCTGCGATAGAAAGACAATGCTTGGCCTTGGTGTTTGCGACTCAGAAATTGAGACATTATCTTTTAAATTCAGAAGTCCACGTCATGGTAAAGTTTGATCCGTTGAAGCATCTTTTCTCTAAAACTGATTTATCAGGACGCCTAGCTAAGTGGGTTATGATGTTAACTGAATTTGACCTTAAATTTGTTTCACAAAGAGCAATTAAAGGGCAAGCGTTGACCGATCACTTGGTTGAGGCCCCTTCACCTTTCTCCTTCCCTAATCCTGAGTCTTTTCCTGACGACTTCATTCTTTGTACAGAGAAAGATGAAACTTGGGAGTTATACTTTGATGGCTCTAAGTGTCGTACGGGATCGGGGGCAGGTGTTGTTCTGATTTCTCCTACAAAGAAGTCCATTCCCTTATCTTATCGTCTCAATTTCCTATGTACCAATAACATTGCTGAGTATGAGGCTCTTATAGCAGGAATAAAGGCAGCCTTAGCTTTGAATATAAAACACATACATATTTTTGGAGATTCTCAACTGATTATAAGACAAGTAACAGGACTATATCAAGTGAAACAAGACAAATTATCACAATATAAAGACCTCGCTATCTCTTTGTTACAAAAATTTGATTCTTACACCATAGAACCTGTTCCTCGAAAAGATAATCGACATGCGGACGCAATGGAATGTGTGGCTTCTTTGGTATCTTTAGAGGACCCTATGGTTGATCTTAAATTTGTTATTCACAACCTTATTTCTCCAGCTATTGTAGATGATTCCAGCCTGGTGACATGTTGTGACTTTATAGACTCAGATGAATGGTACTCGCATATCGTAAGATACTTGACTGATGGTACCTTTCCTGATTCCACTAATAGGAACACTAGGGCTAGAGTTCGCAAGCTGTCCGCTAGATATATCATTCTTTCTAATGTTTTTTACCGAAGGGGTTATAACGGTCTTCTCCTTCGTCGTCTTAACAAATCGGAAATCCCTATTGCCCTTGAAGAGGCGCATTCAGGTTCCTGTGGGGGGCATTTTGGAGGCAAATCCTTGGTTCAAAGGTTGCTTTGTATGGGATATTATTGGCAAACTATGCAGCAGGATTCCTTTTCATTTGTTAAGAAATGTCATCAATGTCAACAACACAATAATTTGATTAATGCTCCTGCCCAAGAACTTTGTTCTCATGTAGCTTCTTGGCCTTTCTCTGCATGGGGGCTGGATCTTATCGGTAAAATCTCTCCTCCTTCATCTCAAGGACATACTTTCATTATAACCGCAACAGATTACTTTACAAAATGGGTAGAAGCTATTCCCCTTCGCTCTACTACTGCTGAAGTGATTTGTCGATTTCTTCTAGAAAACATTATTTCTTGATTTGGGATACCTTCCACTATAATCTCTGATAATGGGACATCATTTAAGAACAAGGATGTGAAGAAATTCCTCGAGAAGTATCATATCAAACATCGATTTTCTACACCATACTATCCTCAATCAAATGGCCAAGTCGAATCATCCAATAAGATAATTGAACAAATTCTTCGTAAAACCGTGAATAAGCATGGTAAGGATTGGAGTACTCAGCTAATCTATGCTCTTTGGGCCTACCGAACGAGTGTACGAATTGCTACCGGAACTACACCTTATAATCTTGTTTATGGTGCTGATGCTATTATGCCTTTAGAATTAGAGATTCCATCACTTAGAGTTTCTCTCAAAGGTATAGTAGATGATGACGCTTATAGAGAACAAAGACTTCAACAGCTTGAGATGCTTGATGAACAGCGTATAAATGCTCTTGAGCATATTCAAGCGTATCACAAAACTCTACAACAAAGCTATAATGATAAGGTTATTCAACGTTCCTTCTCAGTAGGTGACTTAGTCCTCTATGAGAATCAATGCAATGTGAATGCCTTACCTGAAGAAAAGGGAAAATTTAGTCCTAATTGGCTTGGACCGTATATCGTTATTGAAGATTATGGATCAGGTGCTTACAAAATAGCGGATGTAGACGGTATGCCTCTTAAAGACCCTATAAACGCTATGCACTTGCGTAGATATTATGCTTAATTCCGCATTCCTTATCATTCATCTATTTCCTTTCTCGTTTCTTCATAATTGGATAATATGTTAGCATATTTTTGTTAGAGCAAATAGAATTAAATGATGTTTTGTTTAATCTATATTGCTTCATTCCTGACAAGCATGTTTCTTTACTTTATGGTTTGTCTTGAATTCATTTATGTAAATTGCAAAAGATTTACATTTTTCATTATGTTGACATATTATACAATGTTTTTATGTGTTGAGTTGAATCGTGTCATGTTGTGTTTAAATTCAAGTTAGATCACATTAGTTATATGATTCTTAGGCTTAACACATACTTTCTATCATCAATGTAGTACTTGATCAAATATTTTAATTAAGTCACACATGTATCAATTTAATCATGGAGCATTGAGAAATCAATCACATGGAAATTAAATTCGGAACATACATGTACATCTACCAAATGTATTAACTTTAATCAAAATACACATTGTTTTAGACATTAAAGATAACACGTTTGAGACAAATATATATATATATGTGTGTGTGTGTGTGTGTGTGTGTGTGTGTGTGTGTGTGTGTGTGTGTGTGTGTGTGTGTGTGTGTGTGTGTGTGTGTGTGTGTGTGTGTGTGTGATCAATATACAAAGGTAGGTCACTATACATCCAAAATGTGACCTACCCTACATCATAAGATCATCTCCTATCCCTAGGGCTGGTGGCTGGAGAGTGACGACTAGATGCTCCCTCCTGATCCGGCCGTGCAGGTGGACCCATAGGGGTATACCGTGATATAGATCGTGAATGGCTCCGAGAGGAACTCCTACGATCCCTATCCATAAGGATCACGCGATACGAGGTAGCCTCGGCCTGAGCTGCTGCTAGATCACGCTATGCCCGCTGAAGGTCCTTTGATAGAGCCTGCTCTCTCTCCCTCCATATCTCTACCTGTACTCGAAATGGGGAAAACAAATCATCATGTCGACCCGCGTTCCCTTGAGGTCTATAAGCAACCTGTGAGGAACTAGGGATCTGCGCTGTCGTGGAGATATCTGTCACTGCTTGCTGGATCAAGGAACGCCACTCCTGCACATTAGCTGTAGCAGTAGAACAGATTTTGTGTTAGTACCATTTTATATCATCAAAACATTAATCAATCAGTATAAACCTACTATACCTGGATCTCCCTCATGCCAGTAGGGATCGTGATATGGAAGCATTTGTGACTGGGAACTACTAGGCTCCCCACGCTCGAACGATCTGTGCGCGATAGGTACAGGTCTCCGTATCGCCTTGTGTTCCCCCTTTTGGGGAATAACAGGAGGATCTAAGGCTATGGTATCATCTCCTGAATGGTGAGGAGCTGCATCTGACTCCTCCTCGTCATCTCTATCCTCCTCCTCATCATCGCTATCCTCCTCCTCATCATCTCTCTCCTCCTCCTCGTCATCCTCGTTCTCCTCCTCCTCGGCACTAGGCTGATCTCCTATGGATGGATCAGGCCCTCCTGCCTCCTCATGACCCTCTCCCTCCTCTGGCTCCTCCGATCTGGATCCCTAATCCTCATCTTGATCTCCATGCCTCCATGGACCTGGATGGCTTGTCGGGTGATCTGGTGGAAAGATAGGCCCCGGGTATGTCCTCATAAACCATGAGAGATACCTGCGCTGTGCCCCGGGGTCTGCAACATGATCAGTGACCACATCCTGATCGGACCCCTCTATATCTGTGATCTCGATATCATCTATCGTGGGTCTCGCTACTGCTCTGGGTCTGGGAAGGACTCGTGAGTGTCGAGTGTAGATGGGCACATCGGCTGGAACACACTGCTCTAGCCCAAACTGCCTCCGTACTCGGTCAAAGTAGAATGGGACTATGATGTGTGGATATCGCCCTCTCAGTAGGCGGTTCCTCTGTAAGCATGCTAACTGTCTCTCCATCCCATCCCATCTGTGCATCCGTAGATATGGTCTCCATACAGTCACCTCAGCTGTCAATCTGTCAAATGTCACTCTCCAATACAATAGATCTCCAAATCTCCACTCGCTGGTAAGTGGATAAGCAAATACCCTAGGTCGCTCGCTAGCCGCACTCATCGGATAGCCGACAGGCCTAGTGCATGTAAAGTGCTCAAATATCCACACCTGCAGAAGTGTGCATGTCATCAAGCTGCAACCCTATCCGAAAACATACTCCTCGAGGTCGTGATAGAGATGTGCAAGCATACTCCGACCCCAGGCGTATACTCTCCTATGTCTCTCCATAGCCCTGATGCACCATGTGAGACCCCCATGCATGTGTGTACCTCGCCCATTAGGGCAAACAGCTAGTGCGATGATGGCTATCATAAGACGTCTCATGAGGGGCACCTCTCCTGTAGGATGTAAGAGCCAGCTGACCATGATACGACCTCTCGTCTCACTCGGCATGACTCTCCCTATGCAATATACCTGCTCCCTCTGATGATCCTCTACTGACCGATCGGTCGCATATGTCACAGTAGCTCCTCTGATCGGTAGGCGAAGAATGCGGTACACATCCTCAAGTGTCACCGTCATCTCCCCTACTGGAAGCTGGAATGTGCATGTGTCAGGATCCCATCGCTCCATGAGTGCCATCAGCATCGCGGGATGAAATCGAATGGCCGGCATAAGAATCATAGACCACAAACCTACTATCGACAATGTGTCTCTCTCTGCCTGAGTCAGTCGGGGAATCTGATCACGCGAACTGTGAAGAATCTGCCCCGCCGTGTGCTCTCTCATGTACGGGAGACCCTGCATCACAAAAACATAACTATAATCAGTACTCAATCATCAAAATCATTCATGCAAACTGTCGAACATCGTATGCTAACCCTGACATCTCTTGCCAAGTCCTGATTGGGACCATGGTGCCCTGTCAGGGACCATGGCGCCCTGAAGGGACCATGGTGCCCTGAGGGGACCATGGCGCCCCACAGGGACCATGGCGCCCCACAGGGACCATGGCACCCTGAAGGGACCATGGCGCCCCACAGGGACCATGGCGCCCTGGGTGGGACCCAGGGTCAGATTCCAGGGCCTGCAAACGATCATAGAAAGCCAAATGCAGAAAATCAAAAGTCAACGTTCAGTCAACTCACCTCATCTAGTGGTTCGTCATCGATCACGCGCTGTCGCAGGATCTCAATCCTCGTGGGATGCTCCGATCATCGTGAAGGCATGATGATGGCTATGTGGGCTCCGCTGCAATGAACAATATTCAGAAATCAACAAAGTGACAAATGCAAATGTCACTTTCAAGGTATATACTTTCATTCCTTTACCTTTACTTTCAAAACCCTAATTTTCCTCTTTCACTCATTTCATCATAACTTGAGTTTGGGAGATGCGATTTTTGAACCGTTTGTTGCGTAGGAATCGTATTTTCATTCCCCTACTCTCAGGATGTTCCAAAAAGTGCTCTGATGAAGCCTTTTCAGTGAACATCCCTCATCAATACTCTCTTACACAATTTGTTGTAAGTAAACATGTTACCCTGTTTCACCTCCCTAATAAGCAAGCCGAAACAGGGGGGGCATATAGCTACTCGCAAATTTCATCACTTTCCTTAGTAAGCATTAAGTGATTTTGTGATCTAATGTGTGTTTTGTAGGGTGCGGTTCCTAACTGTGTACTGCAGATACCGCTGGGGGCTTCGTCCGACAACTTATGGATATATCCTTTTTCAAATGATGTTTACTTTCTGTACTTTAGCTTGCATATGCACGTAGTACTCATATGACCGCTAAAGTGGGGGCTAAATGTAGCGTCATAAATTGTACGCACTTGCTAGGGTGGTACAATTTCACACCTAGTTTAGCACCCGCCTTGGTGCATTTTACATTTTGCATTGCATTTCTCCTTTAGCACTTAATTAATCAAATTAATTAGGTCTAAGGTCCTATTTCACCATTCTCCACATCATAAAGTTGGGCCCTTTCGTTAAAGCGTGCCCTTTTCATTTTATTCCTCCAATACATCATTCAATCAAAAACCCTAATTAGGCCCTATTCTGAACTTGGGGGCTTGATTTCGGGGGTCAAAACATCTCGAAATCACCTGTAACTTCGGGATTCTCTCTAAAATCATCATATATGACGGCCCTGAAAATTTGGTGAAAAGTTGTCGGGACCATGGCACCCGAAGTGCACACGGTCCCGGACATTTTTCCCGAAATTTTAGGAGCGCGATCCAATCATAAAATAAAGCTTACCCCCAAGAAATTGGCGGGATATTCAATCTCTAGGTCGGCCAAAAGTTGGAATTAAGACCTAGGGTTTCATACATAAGAGCTCTCTTTCTTCATTTGAAAGGATCGGGATTTTTATTTTCAGGAACCTCATATGCAGCGAAAGAGCAGATCTTTGAAGACTTCAACAACTCTCAACATTGATCCTCCAAGCATTCATCAAATCCATTCATTCACTTAGGGCTTTGAAGGCATTGAAGAGCAATAAGGGATCACCGACTGAAGATTGGCTTGTACCCCTCCCTTGGGGTTGGGTATGATTTCATGTTGTTTTCATGTCTTTGCATAAGCCTCATTATGTCACTTACATTCATGCTTTAGATCACTTGGCATCTTGATTTGGAGCATTTACATTATCATTTACAAGCAATTAGGGTTTACTTTCTAGGTTGCTCTAGTTTGCTTACTTGCATTTTAGATCTTGCACACACACAAGGTCTGCACACACATTACTTTTACAATACAACTTGGCTATTCGTGGAGGTGGAAATCACCGAAGCGGGGGTTTGACTAAGGCAAAACCCTATATAGCTGCCCAAACACCTTTTTCAGATATAAGTGCAGATTTCGGGATTCAGACGACGCCGCAAGTTGCAGATCCGAAAGAAGCAGACGGAGACGGAACCATACACCAAGTTTCGGAGCAGAAGACCAGGACAGGAGCGTGGGGCGCCCTGGTCTTGCTAGGACAGGGGCGCTAGGCGCCTTGGTCCCTGGGACAGGGGCGTTGGGCGCCCTGGTCCTCCTGACAGACAGCAATTTTTAGCATTTCCGACAGTTTTCCAGATTGCAAAGTGGCAGTTTCAGGTGCAGAATCAGGACAGTGGCGCCCGCGCCCCCGTCCCGAACATTTTCACTCAGATTTTGTCTCCGGGTACGCATATGCATTCCTGTCTTGTCCTTATGTTTGCAGCTTTCCATTGTTTAAGTTCAATTCTGCAATCTTGTTATTAGTTCATACTTGCATTTTAGGGTTAGGAATTGAACTTGCATAATCTTACCTTTCAATTACAACAAAGGAATAGAAACCCTAATAGGTAGCCCGTGGCTCTCTCTTTCACAAAAAGAAGTAGCCAATTGTGTGATACCTCTAGGCTCTTTCGTATTCCGTAATGTGTATCAAAAGGTAGGATTAGGACATGTTAGCCTAGTCTCGCTTTTTCCCCCACACAATATGTATGTATGTATGTATGTATGTATGTATGTATGTATGTATGTATGTATGTATGTATGTATGTAAATATATATATATATTTATATGTGTGTGTGTGTATATATGTATGTATATATATATACATATGTATATGTATATGTATACATATACACATGTATATATGTATATGTATACATATACATATGTATATATGTATATATGTATATGTATATGTATATGTATATATATACATATATCTCATGCAAAGTTTCCACTCTTCTTACACCACTAGGACCTCACCAAAGACAAGCCCTAAGTCATGCAAGTATCCTCGTGTGCGGAGAATGGTCTCAAAGTCTTGAGCAGAAATTAAAGATTAAGTTAAGGGAGTCATTTTTAATATCAGCATGGAGAGGTAGGGTTGCAATTCAAAATAATACCCTGCATTGAAAGCAAACTAGTTTTGGCATTTATTTTTCATTGCTTATTAATGAGCATGTTATCATTAACAAGCAAATAGAGTAGGAGTATATGGTTATATGAAATCATGACAGGGTGCTCTATATATTGTTCATTGCTCTGTATAATCGTCATTGCTCTATATACTATTCATCATTTACACTCCTTACAATGCCTGAGATGGATGAATCGTCACATGTTTAGGGCCAAGAGGTTTGAACCTATCTAAAGCCTATACAATTAACCCATTTAGGCCAATCATAGTAAATGGAAAGAAAAGGCATGATGTCAATATGAGTTCCAATCTACATTGTGTTGAAAGATGAAATAAGACCAAATTTTAATACAGCCAAATAGAGCACCAAGATCCATCCTATGAGTAGCATATCAAATAAGGAGGACTAAAGATATAGCAGTCCACAATGCAAAGACAGTCCTAATCACTGTCACAATCCAATGACACCAAAAGGCCAGTGAGTAAGCATTTTAGTGGCAAAAAGACATAGGAATCTATAATGAGAGCAGAAGGTTAAAGTATCATCCAAAAGCCACTGCACTATATCTTTCAATGATTCATTCATTAGCAATACTGAATAGAAAGAGCAACATCCTCTTATACTCAATGATCATTCTCAGACCTATAATACAGTGAGAGTTTGTCAACAACGAAGGTCTTTCTTAGTCACAAGGAAGCCAATCACCAAGTGAAAATAGATCTCAAGAGCACCACAATGAATAAGACTCCATTGACAGAGAAAGCAATCAAGATTAGAAGAGTTTGTGAGCAGCTCATATGAGTGACAAGGTGGGTGGATGCTACAATAAAGAGCCCTAGGTCTTAGACAGTGCCCTCCAAAGGAAGAGCAGCAAGAGCCATTCATAAAACTTTCTAAAGCCTAAAGCTTCTCATGGATAAAACTTTCTCTAAAGCCTAAAGCTTCTCTATGCATATATGACAATCATCTTTTCCTCTATGTCTTCTTAGTTACAACTAAAATTTGTTTTGTAGATGAATATATTGTCTTTCATGGTTCTAAAGCTTGTTCGATGGTAATATTTGAAGATTTTATTTGGAGAATTAAAGTAACCAAGTCTTTGTATGTAAAAATAGGTATCCTCTTATCAAAGACAAATAACGAAAAAGTGAAGTAAATAAAACCTACTTCATGTTGCATGATCATTGCATGGAATAGTTGTGGTTCCTCCTATGGCAATGGCAACTGCGAGGTGCACATCACGGTGCACTTTGTCAATATCTTTGTCTAGCTTCATTATGTAGAGCACTCGAGCCAGAGGAAACAACAACACACTTGAATTATTGATTGCCTCCTCAGTGTCTCATCAATTTCAACAATATTATTGTGTGCGGGAAAAGCGGGTCAATGAAACTTAAAATGCGAAAATGTGGTCTCAAAGAGGCTTGTTCACATACCCACTGGACTTCTTGGTGCAAGTTATGGAGTCATGAAGAATGACTCAACTTCCCAAGGTTGGTTCCATGGTTCTCTATCTCATAAGGTCCCTCAAGCCAATGCCTATGCTCTCAGATCACTGAGCAAAGTGGCTTAGGGATGACGAATGCAAGAATGAGGGATGCTTTTGATTGATTTAAATATGAAATGCATCCTATCTATGCATGATTCTACAAATGCAATAAACTAGATTATAAGATGACAAGATTAGTAGCAATACTATCCTAACATGATATACTAGTTAATGATTTAAGCTAATGATAAAGGAAATAGTCTAAAATGCTTATTAGATTAATTCCTATTACAAAGAGAAGCTAGATGTATTGATAAATTTGAGCATAAATGAGATACTAAAAGCTTGCATGGGATCCTTAAAATGGAGGAATGAGAGCTCTATTTATAGTAAAAATAGGGCAATGGATGGTCAGGATTGAAAGAGTTAATCAAGGGTCGGGATTGAAAGTTATCAATCCATGTTTACAATTTTCACCAATGAAATGTTGACAATTGTCAACATAAGACTAGTTGAGAGGAGATGAAATAAGCATTAAATGCTTGAGAAGACCTTATGGTTACCTTAGGAGGTAAGGGTTAA